>NC_137265.1:38713640-40048640 GCF_053477335.1 Acartia tonsa | reverse complement strand
GATTTTGTAATCTGGTATGTATTCTTTGATTTCCAGAGAGGGAGAGAATTTATCATACTGAATAGGCATAATTTAACCACTATTAAGGCACTCATTTAAAAGTGCTAGTCTTTAGAAAAAAAGCTTTTTATTTTGGAATATCTATCTATCTATTCTTAAAAACTTAAGTCACCTTTCCCTTATTCGCTGTTTCATAACTGTACGCGGCATCTTACTACATATCGCGCATTGCTTTATGAACGGACTAAAACTATACCAATGATTTCTCCTCCTAATTGATGGCAAAGTTTCTTGCACAAAGTACCAATTAAGGATTTTTAAAACGAATTTATAAATAAAAATTTGATTTTTTCGTCTTGATTTATCATTTTATAAAATAACTATATAAAGTTTTTTTTCTTGAAAAAAGACAGAATATTTGATCTAGAGAAAAATTGTCTGACATTCACACGCTCATAACAAGACTGTACAATAAAACAAGGAAATAATAGAGAGGTAATTTTTCCTCCGGTTGTCTCCGATGAAAATTAGCCTATTAGGTAATTTCAGAATTGTATGTTTGTGTGCTAATATAAATTCCTTCCTTTCAGATAAATGATTTTCATTAAATTGATGTGAAAGTTTCTTATTTTCGTTGAAAATGGGAAAGAAAAGGAACAGTTTGGAAGTTCTTCAAGAACAAAACCATGATTCTGAAACTTCAAATACTGCCAGTCAGCTAAAATCTCGGGCAGCTAAAACTGTTGTTCAAGAATTTATAAACGAGTCAAATCAGAATAATGAAAATGGCAAGAAGAAAAAGAAGAAGAAAGGTTTTTATTTTATTATTATTATCAATATTTTTTTGACTATTTGTATTTTTTAATTTAACAAGATCAATTTAGGTGATTAATTTTTGTTGTAATAGCACCATTAAGTCTTCATTTGCTGGACAACTTCATTCAGCAGCAAGAGATTTGTAAATAAGACACAGTATATAATTCGTCAAGCTTAATAAGGAATTTCTAGCAGAAATAGTTAATATTAATCGATTATATATATTCATGACACAATACTCTTGCGTATGATTTATGAAATATTTGGACTATAAAATTATCCACCCAAAACTTTATTCTATATAAATTCAAATAGCGCATAATATAGACTCAAAAAATGTAATAGTTCAACAAAGATATGAAAACAATTATCAATAATAATGATTCGTTAATCATTTATTTCAATTTGGTTATAATTCAAAGTCCTAACTATATATAACAAATTTATTTTGAATTGACACATCATCTTTAAGATTATCTAAATTTGATTATGAACTTATCTGGGTGAATATTTTTAATGTTTATACTTTTTAGAGAAACACGAAGAATCCCCAGTCGCAGTATTAGAAACAACACCGAAGAAATCAAACAAAAAGAACAAAATAGTAAACGAGGAAAATGTTCCTCCAGCGATTCAAGATACAAACAACATTTTAGCATCAGGGGAATCAGAAACAAATTTGAAAAAGTCCAAGAAAAAGAAGAAAGATAAGGAAAACCAGAATAGTTTTCAACATGAAGTAGATATTGAAAAAAATAAGGTTGAAGACAAATTAGAAAATGTTGAAATTACAGATATCCTACAGGATACCGATTCAAATATTAGGAAATCAAAAGAGAAGAAAAAAGACAAAGATGAAGCGTCTATTTCAAATACAATTCGAGTGTCAGATTTAAAATTAGAGCCTGAACTTGAAAAATCTAGTGAAAAGAAGAAAAAATTAAAGCTTGAAGATCAATCTGTATGTGAGGAAATCCAAGATTTACCGCAAACTTTGAATGAAAACACCCAGAAGTCTAAGAAAAAGAAACAGGATAAAGTATTAACAACTGATGAAATATCAGATTTACTCCTAGAGCCTGAAATCGAGAAATCTAGCAAAAAGAAGAAAAAATTGAAAATTGAAGACCAACCATCAAGTTTAGAAATTGATAATTTACCCCAAGTATCGGATGAAAATACTAATAAACCTAAAAAGAAGAAAAAAATCAAAGAAGAAGCTTCACCTGATATTGATGAATCAAGTAAGAAGAATCAGAAAGTAAAACTTGAAGATGAATCAAATAAGGAAAAAATTGTTGACATTCCTCAAATTTCAGAAGAAAAAATTAAAAAATCGAAAAAGAAGTGTCTAGATGAAATTAAAATAAAGCCCACAACTTCCAATGAAAATAATCAAGACATTTCCCCTAAAAAGTCCAAGAAGAAGAAAAAAGTGAAAGTGGAGGATTTATCTGCAAATGAAGAAATCCTTGATATCACACCTGAAAAAAATCACCAAAAACTTGAGAAGAAAGATTCAGAAAATGAAGCATTTTCCTCTGACGAGGATATTCAAGCAACAAAAGGAAAAAGAAAAATACAAGATTCAGAAGATTCATCGTCTGATGAAGAAATTGTCAGATCTGTGAAGAAAAAACGGAAAGCTCAGGTAGGTGTTATATTATATTTTCAATCATTAATGTCATATTAATTTATATTCTCTAATATAAAATAGTAGGTTTTTTGTCTGATGCTTAAGATCTCGAAAACGGATGATCTGAATGGTTTATATCCTGAGGGAAGCTTTATAAATGTATTTGTGTGGTTTTAGACAATTTTCTTGACCTTATTCGCCCGTCCCTATAAGCTAGGGGCGAAGAAACTAGTTTCTCTCTAAATTAATAACTTAATTTAATGTAGTTGGATGTAATAAGGCAGGGCTGAAGAGTAGAGTTTAGCCTAGGTTTATAACACTTCATTAATTTGTAAGCATCTTTTATATTTTACTTTCATAAGGATTGAATAGTGTTAAAAAAATTTTTGTACAGGTTTTCAGTTCAGATGAAGATGAAAATCCACCAGCTAAGAAACGGAAAAGAATAATATCCGAACGGGATTCAGGCAAAATTTGGATTCAACATTATTATTGATCAATTGGACTAAAGCAAGGGCAATTGTGTCTTAAATTGTTTATTCATTACTAGCGGCTACGCCCCTAGAGGCCTCTTGTGGCGCTTTAGATGTTTTTATTTGTTAAAGTCTCTACGTTACTGCTTTATGTTACGATAATTCTCTTTATGTTACGTTGAAGTCTCCCATATATTTTTAAAAATTTCGATTTTTTTGTCATTTCTCTTGGGAGGGTGGTTGTACCCTCCCCCAAAATAGTTAAAAACCTTCCCGGGACAAATGAGAATCTACCCTGTTAAGGAGAACTCGATCGGTTCAGCGGTTAGCGAGATCCTTCGGTACAGACACACAAACAAACAGACAAACATCCTGTTACTTTAGTATAAGGATTGACTAAGCATTACGTGAGTAAATAAAAAAGATGAGACTATTCTTCAAGTGGACGTTGTTGTATAGAATTACATTATCAATAAAATAGGCACACTGTTTAAAATATTTCGAAGCCTCAATTGAATTCAAATTGTGTGATTAGATAGTGAAGCAGAAGAAAATTCAAACTCAGAATCCGAATCTAGTCAAAAGGTAGGAATTAGTTTTTTTCTTTAAATACAGGAGCACATCTATGATCAGTAGGTATTTTTTTAGGATTTTTTATACGATTCCTTGCCTTTTACCCTTTTTTAAATGCAGCCATCTCGTAAACAATGCGCAAATACCACTTAGTATCCGAATTTCGTTATGAAACTTGACATAAGCAATCCTTGGTAGGTTTATTTTCCCAAAATGAAACAAAAAAGTTGTAAAGTAACGGTTAACGGCTGGCGACTCAGCCGTTAAGCCATTTTTAATTTTATTTTAATTCTATCTTTGTCGATCGAGCAGAGATCAAATCAAATTATCAGTTATAAACCTTATTTCTGTAGTAAATGATAAAGAGCAAAACTTTCTGTCATAAAAAATACAAATTGTTTCTTTAATGTTTAGAAACATGTGTTGAAGAGGGTGTGTAGAGTTGTATCTAGTGAAGATGAGGGTGAGAACGTAAATACACCAAAGGAAAAGCATAAGAAGAGGTTGCAAGAGCTGGCAAATAAAGTTAACCAGGTAGGTAGAAAGTATTCTATTTTTTGTTTGCTCTTGGGAGGGAGGGTGGGTTTCTAATCCAAATGTGTTGGTATCTATAATATTCATTTGTTGTATTTTTTTTTGGTAGGGGGCGGGGGGGGTGTTAAATTTTCTAGATTTTAGCTATGAAAAGTAAAACCCCATCATGCAGATGGTTAGGTATTGTGTATTTTTAAATATTAGAACAAAATGCAATTTTTAATGGAACTAAGAGTATAGTATCTAGTTATATCTTTCTACTATCAAACAGACATCCCCTAATCCTAAAAAAACAGACAGAGTATTACGCTCATTATTTTTCTTACTTGTTCTAAATCATCCAAGTTTTGTATTTTTAACATTTCATTCTTTGTTTTAGAAAAAAGGACGGAAAGCACTTGATTTTTTTGACGACGAGGTCTCTGATGAACACGAGTCAGATGTTGATGAAGATGATCTTCCTATGTTTGAAAATGAAGATGCTCCTCCTGAAATGGACTATGGTAAAGGCTATGTTATCATTAGTAGAATTTGTACAGGGTTGTGTATTCTGCATGGTTTACCCTGCCGAAGGGGGGGGGGGGGGCGGTAGAAAATATAAATATATGAGTAGGAAAAAATGAAAAAATAAAGAGTTCCATTTTTTGTCCCTCTTTGGTGAAAAAACTCTAAAAATATGTGGGAGGAGTAGATAAAATGAAGAGTACTAAAAATATTTTTCCATTTCTTCTCCTTCCTTAGGGTAAAAAACGAATAATTATACACCCCTAGTTTAGCAATAAGGAATTAAGACGATTATGCCAAAAGATATCATATAAATAGGTATTCTACAATTCTACATAAATTGAAGATACAAACATTTATCAAAGCTAAGTAAGATTTACTGCGTAATGTAAAACTGTATTGAGACAATAGTTTGCAATGCATACTTCTCAGAGTTTGAATTCTTAATTATCTTTTAGAAGTACTAACAAGGGTTAACTAAAACAACAACTTACAACAACAAAAATGATCTAATTTTGATAAATAATAAGATAAAAATAATAAAATGCTTTTTTCTAGATAAGCCAATCGCTGAGGCTTCATCAGATTCAGAGGAAGATGATTTTATTGGTAAGTTTTATTTTACTTACATTATCTTTTGACATCTCACCTTAACAACGTATCATAATCTATTTCAAGGCATTGTATGTAGCGGTAGATTTTCAACTCTCGATCATTACAGATAACCCAACCCTTTGATTGGGTCTCATAAACATTATAAAAAAAGTCAAGAGCCTAGCACAATAGCTTACTATAAATAACACAAAGTGCTGATTTCTCATGTGGGTCTGTAATATGTTGGTAATGCTAATTTAACTGCTTAGAAACTTGTAAAGTTATTTTTTCTTTGCTACAATAATTCTCATTGTTTTAGTTGACGATGACGAAGAAAATGATTCAGAAAATTCTCAAGGTTTCAAAGATCTTCAAATCTATTAACATTTAACATAATTTTTGTATCATTGACTGAAATGAGAGTAAACGTTTTGGGGAAAAATGAATAAAATAATGAGAACTTAAAACATTTCCCCTCCCCCCCTCCTTGGGGGAAAAATTAGGAGGGGGGGGGGATGAAATATTTTGCGCTTGGAGGGGGGGGGGGTAATAAATAATATACAGCCCTTAATTTTGATTAGTACAGGGAATCTCCATCAAAAGTTTCAGCTGTCCATCTTAAATAGCAGCCCCTTAGCGTTATGGACGAAACAACGGACAGACAAATAGTAAATTATAAAGTTGCTTCACTACCAAAAATCTTTGAAATAGAACAAGACGATTCTGATGAGAATACTGATGATGTTTCCAGCCAAGCTGAATACATGAATCCATACATGGGTCCTAGAGAAAGATTTGTAAGGCCTAATGTGAACAGATCAATGAAAGATATTGTTCAATCATTGTCTAAAACAACTAAGGAGGACAAACAAAATAAGGTATTATTTGTGTGAGTTTGTAGCCATAATTTCTTAGAGTTTCGACTAAGATAGTCATGAAGTAGGACGATGCTTTTTTGTATACTCTTTATCGATCTACTCTTTATTACCTTACCCTCGCCGAGTATGGCAGGTGTCCCAAATTAAGTCACCGTAATGAATGACTCTCTCTGCAGAGGATCTTTGGGTAATGGTTGCACTGATATTATGAACGTGACTATTATGTATCCAAACTACCTACTCGAATATTTTCCTTCTTACACAATCAAGGGAAAGTTGCTTGAATGTATTGCGTCTGGTATCATTTAAATATCTTTATACATACAACTTTATAAATACAACTTCTTATTATATACTTAAAGCGGAATGTATGAACGCGTCACGTCACAACAAGTTTTCTAGAATTTCTCCTGAAGTATCTGCGTCATAATCAAAGATGCTAAAATTTACTTCTTAAAAAAATATCATAGAATAAGATTTAACCAGTTAGTATCTCATTACTTCCATTAAATGTAGTTAATCTAAGGGATAGTTGTCAGATGGGCATTACTTTAATTAACACCTTAGAAGTATAAACGAACCCTGTTAATTTAACGGATCTGATAATTGATTTAGGCATGTTGATATCTTCATATTAATATCAAACTTTGTATTATATTTTCTGAAACATTTTTGAAAGTATAGCAACTCTATAATTACTACTAAACAGTTCGTATGTAGTCAATTTTAATATGATATTACAAGTTATCAACCAGGTTAATATATGAATATTCATATTTAGAAAAGATACAAGGCTGAGATGGGCAAATACCAGTTCAGTGTGAGGTCAGAAAGGAACAAAGCTCAGTATGTGGATGAGAAAACAAGATACAAACGCAATCTTGTTGTCGCAAGGTATAGGATGCAAGAAATAGTTGGATTTTACTTTTCTACAACATCCAAATATCTTTAAACATCATAAGTGCTGTATAAAACAAAAAGTTTTGTCTCAATAATGATTATTCTGGACAGTAGGTAAATATATCATCAAAATTTTTTTTGTTTCAAATTAAATGTAGAAATAACATTTTTTTCTATAAAAATAGAATATTACGAAGGTGGGGTCGGTGGTTAAGGTTTGAGTGAAAGCACCTAAATATAAACTGTATAATGAAACTTTTTTCTTTAGATTTGATGCCGGGTTAAAAGCTGAAAGAAACTTGGATAAAGATGATGATGAATTTTTTGATGTACAGGTAAGCAACAAATTACAATAAATCAACTTGTTATAGCCAGTGTTTCGGATCCGCATTGATTTTTTGCGGATCAGGATCCTCCAAATTTGGTTAGTGCGGATCCGGATCCTTGACAATAAAAATAAAATCACCAAATTTTTTTAAAAATATTTATTCTTTAATTTGAATTCGAAATTACTTTTAATTTTTAAGTCTGACCCTAAACCTTAAAGATTGGCTCTCATCAAGAGAATGTCTGAGATTTTATATAAATTTAGGTGGATTTTTCCATTTTTTCCGCATTTTTTTGAGTCCAAGGATCCGGATCCTTGGACTTAAAAATATGCGGATCCGGATCCGAAACCCTGGTTATAGCTGCGCAACAATAGAATTTTTATATTCTGTGTAATTATATTTTTTATTCTTAAAATCACACATCTATGACGTACTAACTTTTCCAAGTTTAGTTTGGAATTATTTAGCGAGGGATAAGACAACGGATATTTAATCGTTTTTGAATTTTCATCCTATTGTAAAAGGTAGTAATGTTTTTTGTCTGAAGGAGTAACACCAAACTGATTGTTTTCTCCTTTTCAGGGAGGCTTTACATAGGTCCTTAGATGGTATGAGTCTATTTTACTTT
The DNA here is from genome assembly GCF_053477335.1 of Acartia tonsa. Classification (NCBI taxonomy): domain Eukaryota; kingdom Metazoa; phylum Arthropoda; class Copepoda; order Calanoida; family Acartiidae; genus Acartia; species Acartia tonsa. The sequence continues at coordinate 40,040,775 of NC_137265.1, read as the reverse complement.
TAGATTTGAGCCCTGGGATGGTTTTAGTCTATTTTCCTGCATTGCCACGAGTGTGTAATATTCTGAAATGAAAATTATGAATATAAAGAAAAGATTTAACCGTCATAACCTATCCTATCAATCCTATATAATTGAGGAGAATGTCTCTAATCTAAATTTTCTGTGCAGGAACTTGGTCTGTACGGCACCCAGGTGCAGATTTTCCCACACACAAAGGTAACTTTTTTTTTAAAGTAGCGAAGCAACTCTATAATTCACTTTGTCAGTGCGTCCCTAACGCTATTAGGAAAATGTGGTTTTCTCGGCTGCTATTCAAGATAGATGACTAGATTTTTATGTGAAGATTCCATATACCATGTAGGTATACTATTTGCAGAGCATTAATAACACATAAAAAAAGGCTTTGTGATGTCTTAAAATATTATTGATTTATGCTAATTGCTCACTGTATATCTGCTCTTATATTCCCTTTTGCTTAACTACTTATGGATGTTGTTTTTAACCTTCAACCAGGGGTGTATATTCTGCACAAGATTTATTTTTTTTCCCCTGCTACAAAATTTTTTTTTTTTTCCCCCCTAGATTTTTCTTAAAAAGTAGGGGGGGAAATAGAAAAATATTTAAAGAACTCTATATTTTATTTATTTTATCCCTCCTACCACACATTTTTTTAGTTTTTTTAACCAAGGAGGGGGGCGAAATGGAAAAAATGTTTTTAGTTTTCTTAATTTTTACATTTTTTTCCCTCCAACCACTTATTTTTTATTCCCCCCCCCCCCCTGAGCCGGGGATCCCATGCAGAATATACACCCCTGCCTTCAACATATTACTTAGACTTTGGTCGCTAAACATATTTCCATCTTTGTACATTGCAGTGATGCTTTTATATTGCATATAAAAGTAGTTTTAAGTTTTCTGTAGCTAAAGTATTAGTTAAAGCATGTCTCAAAATTTAAGTTTCAAAGCATTTCGTGCAACTACCCTTTTTGTCATAAAGTTTGAAAAGCTCCCTCAATATTTGAGTGCATTTTAGTAACCTTTCTTTTTCTAGGTACTTGAAAACTTATTCAAGTTGAAATGTTCAGCGAATTTATAAGTTTCAGAAATGTTTTCAGGGGATTAAATTGTGCAAAAAATGGGAATATTCTTACTATTTTGTATGCGATAATCATGAGCATAATTTTTATTGAAATTGCTTCTATTAAAATCTTTTTGGATCATGGATTTGTATTTTATGCCACTGAATAACCTTCAGTGTATTTTGCCTCTAACTTTTCTGCCTGAAAATTACAACTTCTCTTTTATGCTAGGTGGGCGTGGCTGTGAAAAAAAATCATATTGTACTTCAATAACCTTTATAAAATAAATTACACTAAATTAATGAAAAACTATCCGGCCCAGGAAGGGAGGGGACATTGGGCTGTTTATTACAATAGTCCCCAAAGTTTTATAATAACGTTTTCTTATTCGTTAGCTAAGCAACTTTTTGACTTTTATAAAATTTCGATTGTTTGGTTTAAGTTGAGTGTCCGAATGTTTCAACCATTAATTTTAATCTAAAGAGGGGGTAATTTTGTGTTTCATTATTCGGCATGTAACTCAATTTATCGGCCATTTATATCCCTAATATCTGGCACTAAAATGATTGTTTTTGATTGTTGGAAAAGTTGAATGCAAAATAGTTTTTTTTGCTCATCAATTAAAATACTTTTTGGTTGTTGATTTCTTTGTTTTTATTGATATTACTATCAGTAATCTAGAGGGATAAGACAATGGCTGATAAATTGATGTAAATCTCCAATGATAAAACTCCAAATTACCCCCTTTGTAGTCTACAATTTGTAGTTGAAACTTTTGGACACTTATCTCTATGAACCAATAAATCACAAATCATTAAAGTCTCCCAAGGTTGTTAAGCTAACGAATAAGAAAGCGTTAGGGAATATTGTTATTGTTGTCCGATCCTTCCCTGTGTTTTTAAGCTTATTATGTTTGTAGAAACGAGCCGCTCAGAAGAAGGGTAAATGTGATCTAAGTGGTTGCGGTGAAACTTTTGTACAGAAAGAAACAAAGATTGTGGGAGCAAAGTTTCTAGATGATTTCAACTGCAAGTTTATGAAGAAACAAAATAGGTAAATTATGTTCATTTCACTCAATTACATATTTGAATATTCTAAGAAAATAATTTCATAAAAGATGTCAAGAAGATATATTAAAGGATTCGCTCTTTGCCTCAAAGGGTTTTGTTAAACCACAGAAATTGTATTTTGCTATCACTTTCTTAAGGATGTTATAAATCATATGCTATCAAAATTTCCTATATCGCGAACAACCAAATTTTTACTATAGAGAACTGGGTCATTTAAATGTATTTGGTTAATGTTTGGGTTAGTGCATTAGAATCCTGCAGGGTTTATATCTTAAACAAGATGATGTTTGGAAAAAGTCGGGGAAAATAGATGAATGGGTTGATGGGCGTAGAAATTGGCGTTCTATTATATGCCTTTACTAGCGGCTACGCCCCTAGAGGCCTCTAGGGGGGAGTTGAATTTGACAACCCAATTTCTTATTTTAGATTTTAAAAGAAAAAGTAAAAAAAAAAATATTTTGGGGGGGTGGAAATTTTTTTTTTTGGGGGGGGGAGGTGCCCCCCATCATTTTTAATTTTAGTTAAAAAAATTTAAATTTTTTTTTTTTTTGGGAGGGTATTTTTCATTTTTTTTAGGGGGGGTGGGGGTGTCCCACCCCCTAAGAAAATAGTTTTAAACCTTCCCGGGACCTATGAGAAGCTACCCTGCAAAGGAGAGCCCGATCGGTTCAGCGGTTAGCGAGATCCTTCGGTACAGACAAACAAACAGACAAACATCCTGTTACTTTAGTATAAGGATTTCTAATTATCGTTGCTTTGGACTCAATCGTGCCTGTTTTGTTTAGGTTTGACAAACCTGGCTACTACTGGATCTGTAGAAAGCATATGCTGGAGGATGCCGACAGCGGGGATTCGGATTCAGACTAAAAAGTTCACCATACCAACTTCGTCAAGAATTAAGAACCAAGGAATAGGATTATTGCATCCTAAAGATAAAATGTGTTTGTAACTACTTTTTCTGTCAGAAAAAAAACTTTGTATTGTGATCTTACTTTGAAAATACCAACAAATACAGCATACATAATCTAATATAGAATAACATGAAGGAAGACAGTTGATTTATAAGTCAATGTTTTTTTCCCTGGCAGAAATTTGAAGTAAAAAAGATTTCATGACATGATTATTTCTAGAATTAAATACTTCATTTTTAAATGAATATTGTCAAAATTCAACCGTGATACTAATGTTAAAAATTAACTAATCTCTAAAACTTTATTAATAGTTTTTTTTTTATTATATTCATAACCGGTTATGTTACTTAGTAAAGGCTGTGACTGAAAACGCTTTTTATTATTAGAGATTTCTATATGTGAACAAAATAAAAAATGCATGCTTTATAATTGTATATTTGAAGATTTTTTTTGTTATTTTTTTCAGACACTTGGGCTATTGTTGTTACTTGCCTGACTGTGTAGCTGTGCACAATGTCGAGCATCAACAAGATAGTGTTGAAGGGAACCAGCAGGATGTCCCTGCATGAGAGGTTCACAAAGCTCAAGTTCGACAAGTCGACAGTGGCTCAATCCTCCTCACAGGAACGGTTACCTTTCTTGGGATGTCATTTTTGAATAAGCATTTTTGGCTTAGATAACCGCATTTTACGACCAAAATCTGTTTTTGTTCCCTGGAAGTGCCTATTGCGCACTAAATCTCTTTCCTAAATTTTTAATAAATTGAAAATAAGGGGGGGGGGACCTAATCAAATATATTTAACAAAAAACTACCACCTTATTTTCATTTTATTTCTACGCGAAACAAGGCATTTTGAGGTAATTAGCAAAGTCTGTTGATACATAAGAAACTTTCTTAGTTTTATGTTAAGATTAAAAAATATTTTACTTGTTTATTTTACATTAACATACCCCTATTTTTAACCACTCCCATTAGGTTTGTTTACTTTTTATTTCGTTATTTGGTCTAAATCATGCTTGTTATTGAACATTTAAAGTAACCTGCTACTATAGGCCCCGCCGGCAGCATCTAGCCTTGTTTACAAACACACGCCGATTCCTGTCAAGACAGAGGATGGCGGCTACATTAGATCTGACTACAGGTACGTCACAGTTGCATCATGCTGATATGTCAGACACATGACAATACTTTTATGAGTTGTAGAGTCGTAGTGAGGAAAACAGATATTGGTTTAAAAATATAACCCTTACTTAAGGGTTAATTCTGTTTATTAGATATTGGAAATGTAATTTAATTTATCGTTCATTTTCTATCCATTAAGAATAAGATCTATAGAAATCAAAGGGTAATATTATCGGTAATAATAACCCATTATGTGTTTAATTGCCTAAAACTTAATTTACCTAAGTAACTAATTCAAAGTATGAGGTCATGTAATTGATTTGTTAATTGCTGCTAAAACGTCACCTAATTAATATTTATCAAAGATTTTGAATGGGTTTTTTATTTATGCAATTTTAAATAACTGTTTGTACAAGTGCAAGTACATTATAAGCGCAGCTATTCAATAGTTTGGCTGTGTATGTCCGTTCTCGATTGTTATTTAATGGTCTTGGTTGCCTTCTGTTAATGACGTCTATCCAGTTTTTCCTTCATATTGTGATCTTTCAAAAAAAAAAAGGGGGACCCGCTAATTAGTGGATAAAATGGTCTTTGTTTAATTTAGAATAATGGTATGGAAGGCGTTGGCAAAAAATGATTTCCAGTATCGCTTCAAAACCGATCAATAACCGCTGTATTAGTAGCGGTTCTCAGCCATACTGAAAAATCATGTTTAGCATCCTATTAAAGACAATTTTGCACAAATATTAAAATAAAAATCATGAAATTAATACCAGTTTGTTAACTGAACCTTTGGCCCCTCGGGGCAAACAAAATGGTTTTAATTTTAAAATTTTTCAGTTTAATATCTGCGGTAATCTGTCTGTAATATGATGCGATAAATTACTATAATTAATCGGCAAGTGATTTGGATCAAAAATTAATTTTGTTTATTTTCAGTCCTCCTCGGGGCAGACAGACATACTCTCCCACCCCAATCAGATCCTCAAGGCCCAGGACTAGAACTCCAGACCAGCCAAGATACTCGGCCAGACGCATGTAAGAGACTTCTGATATATCTTGATTTAGTTGTACATATTACAAGTATTCGTTCTTCAGTCTATACTTCTCAATCTATAATTTTTTATCCACAACAAAAACGGGTATCTTTGTTTATCGTAATTTGGAGCTATACCAATTTATCGTTCCTGTATCGCGCTTATTTTTAACTTCATTAATAAATATTAGATAAGTTACGTTAAGTTCAATAAGTGTAGCTAGGGACTTGGGGGAATATTAGGTATAGGTAGGTAATTGAGTAATAATTTTCTATTTTTTCACTTCATAAAATCTGTTTGCTTAACATTAGAATTGTATTTGCTTCGCTTTTATGTATACTTTCATCTAGCCTTTTAAGTAAATAAAACGAAATGATTACAAGGAAAGCAAATTAATTGGCAAAATCTTTATTAGCTGTGTACTTTTTCTTTCTGTACAGGGAGAAAAGGATATGTAATAGTAAATTATTTATGTCCCCAAAGAAATACAAAAATATTTTCCTGTTCGTTGACTCGGACTATATGTACTTTAATTTTATCCTGGTTAGTTGGTCTAAACTAGAAGTGTTCACACTGAAGGGTTAATTTTGTTTATCGTCATAGAAGATGTACATCTATTTATCGTCCTTTTTCATATCCCTTAAGATTCCTGGTGAAAATATAAGTTTGATTTACTAATCTCTGGCTTAGCAAACTTTTATTCTGATATTGACAATATTCCTTGCCAAAAGAATGTGTTAATTAGTTTTAGTAGCGAATATATTCTACAATTATTCTGTGTATGCTTGTCGGTCTAAATGTATTTGCCTCTTCTTAATTTATAACTGTACTGTTTCCAGAATTATTATTGAATGCTTATATTACGTTGAAGGAAAGCACTTTTTTTGAAGATTAGAATTTTGAGTAGAAAAATTGCACATTTTTTTGTACAATCTAATCATGCAACCTTATCAAGATTTGACAAAAATTAGTATTGAAACTATTGATTTTTAACAAGAGCAACATCTAATAGTTCTTTTTATGAAAAATATCATTGTCGCAAAGTAGTCTTATTAGCTAAATGTTCTTTTATGTAAATACATAATAGTCTTTTTTCTTATTTTGTGACACGTTAAGAGTATCACACAAACTTATATATTTTTAAGGAAGCTAAATATTTAAAAAATTAAGATATTACACAATTTAAGTGAATCAGTTCAATTTGTTTCAACCTAAGATCCTTTAAAAGTTTTTGCCTTTGTGTGTAAGTAATGTTGATTCTGTTTTTTTGTCAACAGGAGAAGTTTGAGTCCAATGGAGAGAATACGAAGAAACATATCACCTCAAGGAAGGAGGTCAAGATATGGTAAGGATTTCCTAATTTCTTGTTTATTTTGTGTTGAAAAGGATTTCATTAACCGATGAACTTATGAGTATCTCCTTTACATTAAAGCTTCTAATAGGTCCAAGGAAAGGTTTTTTTTGGGATGATTACCTCATCCTCCCAATAGAAATTGCCCTTAGAAAAAAATGTTAGTCCCCTAAATATTTTTTTCTATTTGAAACAAAAAAAGTGGAGACTTGACTACCCATCCCCATGTCACTCATGTGCCCTCTATAGCAGAGGCCTAATGTGGCGTAGACGCTGTGTTAGTAACTTGAAAAGTGGTTGCTGATGCTAGGAGGTGCATGGTCTATGAATATGTATACAAAATATTTTCAAGCTTATTGTTATTTTAGATGACAGAAATCCAAACCTGTTTTCAACAAATCGTGTTAAAAAGAAATCCGTGTACCTGAGACTGGGAGTACGTCCCAGGAGTAGCCTGGCTGACAGGATGTCTGATGGTATACCTGTCTGGACTCAACATAGACAGGTAACATACTTGTAGCAACCTGCTGACAGGATGTCTGATGGTATACCTTTTTGGACTCAACATAGACAGGTAACATACTTGTAGCAGCCTGGCTGACAGGGTGTCTGATGGTATACCTGTCTGGACTCAACATAGACAGGTAACATACTTGTAGCAACCTGGCTGACAGGATGTCTGATGGTATACCTGTCTGGACTCAACATAGACAGGTAACATACTTGAAGCAACCTGGCTGACAGGATGTCTGATGGTATACCTGTCTGGACTCAACATAGACAGGTAACATACTTGTAGCAGCCTGAAAGATATCTGAAATGTAGTTGGCTTGTTATTACTATGCTATTTATGTATGTAGTTTTCTTGCTCACCTTTCTATATATTTTAGACTAGTTGGGGAGGAGGAGGAATGTCCCGGTCTCAGAGCAGCCATTCTCTGAACAGATGGAACAGCCAGGGATCTCTAGAGAACTCCTATGATGTTCCAAGATATCAACTAAACAGCAACAGGTACATTTACTCCTTTGTAGATCAGCTCCTTTATAAATGATGTATACCTATCAATTTTAAGTGAGATTTTATTTAGTGTCTCTTTTAACAATATTATAAACTAACAACAATTTAGATTTTTTTAAAATGGCTATATTGTATACTGATCATTAATACGGCTAAAGATATATTTATCCATCAACATGTTTTTTTTACGATTTTATAAAAAATTATTCTACTATCGAATTATATTTAGGCGTTACAGAGGTAATCGAGGGCAAGGAGGCGGTGGTCGGCGTAACTTCGCCTACAATCGTCAAGGTCGTTGGCGGTACGGCCAGGGCTGGTTTGGACGAAGACGTGGCGGTCAAGGCGGTAACCGAGGTGGCAACCGTTTCAATAACCGCCGAGGCGGCGGAAATCGTGGCGGTTGGACGTCGCGTTTCAGCAGGCCCGCTCCGCCCAAGCGGGAAGACTTGGACGCGGAGTTGGATGCCTACATGGCCAACACAAGGGGTGTCTTGGACAATCAGTTAGACTCGTACATGGCAAGTGCCACTAAGAGTTAATAAGGGAGGTATAGGATAAATTGTTATAAGAACAGCAATTCGGGTTGTTACCAATAACTAAATAATTAAAAAAAAATATTTTGTAAATTCTATGTATAAGAGATCATTATAAATAGTATAATTTAAGAGACAGGGACAAATAATCAATAAAAAAATCAGGTTATACAAAATAGTTATTGCCAAATAGTCCTTTTTTATTGATAAAAATTATCATTATTGGCTCCACGTCGATTTTATTTCCTTTTTAAATTTATTTCGTTGTAAACCTGTCCCTCTCTCTGAATGGGATAAGTCTTATAACAAGTTCTTGTCAATATATATTTTCAATACCTATGTTAAGAATATAATACTATTAAGATGCAAATAATCAATATAAATACCTACCTAAGTAGTTTCATAAATGCACTTTCATAATTTTATGATTGGCGGCCTAGAACTTGTTCTAAGCCGTTAGGAAAATTCATTTCTCGCAAAATTTAAATGAATTTGTCTAAAGGAAAAAAATAATCAAAGTCAACGTTTAATTTATGTTTTTGGCTCATGCTCAAATCCGAAAAGAATCAACAACTTGCGACTTTATTTATTTTTTCCTCGGACAAATATGTCTTTAAACCATGTAGAAAAATGTTATTCTGTTTATTTTCTTTAGTTTTGATAAGATTATTATGCTATGTTATCCAGTTATCATGAATTTTTTTTGTAAAGTTACCTTTTTGTTTATGTTGATTTTTACAGGGGTGTATATTCTGCACAAGATTTATTTTTTTTCCCCGGCTACAAATTTCTTTATTCCCCCCCCCCTAGTTTTTCTCACCAAGTAGGAGGGGAAATGGAAAAATATTCAAAGAACTCTATATTTTATTTATTTCAACCCTCCTACCACACATTCTTTTATTTTTTACCAAGGAGGGGGGGGGGGGGGGAATGGAAAAAATGTTTTAATTTTTCTCAATTTTTACATTTTTTTCCCTCCAACCACTATTTTTTTATTTTTTTTCCCCCTCCTGAGCCGGGGATCCCATGTAGAATATACACCCCTGGATTTAAGAAATTTTTTTCTATTATGGTTAGTTAGATTTACTTGAAGCAGATTGGTTTTTATTTTTGTAGATTATTGCCAAAGTAAAATAAAACTAGGATAATTGTTGTCATAAGTAGCTTTGCAATAACAAGCTTAAAGAGTTTTAGTTTGGCTAATTATCACATAATGAAAATTTAAAAAAAAATAATTCCAGTTTTGTCGGTCCCGAGTGGCTAAAAGATCGGGCCAACACAACTGGTATTTTATTATTTTATTTTATTCTTCATAGAAAATTGTCTATAATATGATAAAACAAAGCCTCGTATCACACAGTGCCTTCGAAGGTGCTTTGACTTTAGTGTCAGAACTTAAATTGGGACATAGTGCATTTCATTACCCTAGGTTAGGTAACTTCATTTCACTTTTCAATAAAATTTAAAATGCAGCGGTTTTTGAGAAAATTAGATTTAAGAATTTCAAGTTCAATTTTCACCCACTAGGAGTTACCGCATAAACATGACAAGAAAAGCAAAGATTATTTATTTAAAACTTTGAACAACTTTGCTTTTATAAAGTCAGTCATAAAACTTCTCTATATATGATTTATTTAAGGCTGAATTTCCGTGACCTTAGCAAAGCAATTGATAAAAATGGCCATTAATTAACTCACTTCAGGAGTGGTTTTATGAAGAACTTTATAAAAGCAAAGTTGTTCAAAATTTTAAATAAATAATCTTTGCTTTTCTTGTCATGATTATGCGGTAACTCCTAGTGGTTGAAAATTGAACTTGAAATTTTTAAATTTAATTTTCTGAAAAACCGCTGCATTTTAAATTTTATTGAAAAGTGAAATCAAGTTACCTAACCTAGGGTAATGAAATGCACTATGTCCCAATTTAGGTTCTGACACAAAAGTCAAAGCACCTTCATTTGCACTGTGTGATACGAGGCTTTGTTTTTCAGTATGGCTTAAGACCGGTTGTTATCCAGCAAATATTAATCGGATTCGTATCTATACTTTAAAAAAACGAGACCATTAAATTAATCTATTGTATTTAGTAACAAACTTCAAAAACGTATCATATCGCTCAGGAAAGAAAATCTCTATTAAAACTTTTTTTTTGTTTATAAACGCAGTGTCTGTGTAAGTCTATTTATAGCATGAACACCATCTGACGGACCCTAGAAATAGAATAGTTGCGCTATTAAAAAATACACCAATTAGTTGAAACCAATAAAATAATGAAAAAGTCTGATTATGAATCCTGTACAAAAATGTTAACATTGAAAATATACTTAAACAGTTAATTACAGAAATCATTAATTTTTAGCACTTATTCTTAGCCACATATTTCATCTATGTATTATATACAGTACATATAAAAAATATAAAAATCAAATTACATGAATAAAAAGTACCACATGTTCTAGTTTAAATAAGAAATGCTCATTTACTACAAGTATTACATGATTATTTGAAGTACTAATACTTTTCAATTATAAAATCATTGGTATTATAAGTTCATCCATACTAACTTGTAAAATGATCCTTAAATTAAAGTATTTTTATTCAAAATACTCTCTTGTTCCAATAAAAATTTTTGTAACTGTATTTATAAAAAAATACCTACCTAGGAAAGTATTGCTTTAAAAGAATCATATAGGTTTGGTATACCTACCAAGATAGGTTACAATACTATAATATTATTAGTATAATATATATTTATATAAGATAAGGACCTCTTGTTAAAAAATTACAGTGTGGCTCAGGTAAATTAATAAAAATGTCCCGCATTTCTAATTTGATATTTGTTAATTTTTCAGATGAAATATGTTTAATTTTGGCAAAGATGGAGGAAACAAACAGGCTGCAGGTTTAAATCTTTTATGCCTTTACCAGCGGCTTCGCCCCTAGAAGCCTCTTAGGGCCTATGAGGAGAGTTGGGGTACTTAAAGTCGACCCTGTATTTTCAATTTTAGTCTTTTAAGGAAAGAGTCGAAATTTCTTTTGCATATTTCTAGGGTCGAATTTTCTTTGGAGGTCAGGGGACCAGGTACCTTGACCCAAATAATTATAAATCTCTCTTCCCACAAGAAACTACACATTAGTGGGAAATGTAGTGCCTCGGCTGGCTGTCAAGAAAATGTAGGTTTCGAGTATTCCAATAATACGTCACACTTGAAACGATTTGAATGGTAAAAACTTCTACTTTGCCAGGCGCGTATCAATGATACCCTATAATAATAACGCCTTGGCCTACATTCCGCATTTCATAATCAGTAATGATTTGGCGTAGTTGATGGACCTAGTTTTATTTTATGGCTGCTAGTTTACAAGTTAAATTACCCTTCTATCTTTTATATCGTGGTGTACCTACCTCTTACCGTTGGGTGAATTAAGGAAAATACAACCCCTGTGGGAGCACTAAATTAGGTCATCAACATTCCATGTATCAAGTTTCTTTTGCAATTAGGTACCTACTTAGGAACTTTCAACAGCGATGCGGAGCCGTTTTATTTTGGTGCGGCTCCGACCTAAAATAAAAAAAAAACTCAACATATTTTGTTTGCCTAGTCTATTTTTGACTTTTAAGGTTTTAAAAGTTCTTTTTTTTTAGCTAAACCTGAGTCGTTTTTAACGAAATAAGTATAAATAAGTACTTTTTTTCACAGGTAAAAAAACGGTGAAGTCTGATTTTGGTGGTGGCTTGTTTGGTATGCCTGCGCCTGGTGCTGGAAACACGGGCTTTCAGATACAACAAAGGTATGATAGGGATCCTGGATGTATTAACTGTGGGTTTAAAAAATTATATATTTTTGAGTCTTTGTAAAATCTGCTGTTTTAAAAGGATTAGGTATTTCATTTATAATGACAGAAAAGTGAAAGGCAAAATGGTTTTATTTTGTAAAGAATATTCTAACTTTTCTTAGAAAGCATGGCTGGCTACCTACCTAATTTAAAATCAATTCCAAGTAATAACTAATATTATAATTTTCCTGTCTTTTGTTATATTCATTTTCTTTCAAATTAACATTATCTATTGTTATAACTTAAGATACATATATTGACTTTTTTTCCCAACGTCAACTTCCATAAATTAAAAAAGTATGAGATTAAAAATTAATTTTGTTTTGCTATTCAGTGTTGGCTTCCCATCAAGCAGCGCTGCACCTTCCTCTCCTGGTTCCAATCTGTTTCTACCTTCCTCTAATCCAGCATCAAGTAATGTTTTTGCAAACAGGAATGTATTTTGTTTTGCTTATTTAAAAATCTATTTAGCTAAATAAAAACACAAATATCTTAATCAAGCTATGTTAACTGATTTCCCAAAAATAGCATTAAATTTACCTAAGATTAGATAATACATGGCTTGCTAGAAGTAATTAGTTTTATCTAAAAAATCAAATACGAAATAGAAATTTACATGAAAGCTTAAGCTATATTAATGTTTATTTAACTCTATTGCATATTTAAATTTTTTACCCCTAGGTATAGAATTTTAAAAATATATAACAATTATGTCCTGCACTGCACATCTTTCTTGAGGAAAACAAAAATGTCTGCCCTATAAGAAGAAAACAAAAGTTTTAGACATTTATATCAAGATTAAATCCTGAAATTTTCAAATTATTTATTTAAAATTTTGAACAAGTTTGCTTCTTCATAAACCACAAAATTCAGCTTTAAATAAATCATATAAAGAGAGGTTTTATGAAAGACTTCATAAAAGCAAACTTGTTCAAAATTTTAAATGAATAATCTTTGCTTTTCTTGTCATGATTATGCTGTAACTCCTAGGGAATAAAAATTGAACTTGAAATTTTCAAATTTAATTTTCTCAAAAACTCTCGTTAGAATATTTTGAAAATTTCAGGATTTAATCTTGATATAAATGTCTAAAACTTTTGTTTTCTTCTTATAGGGCAGACATTTTTGTTTTCCTCAAGAAAGATGTGCAGTGCAGGATATAATTGTTCTATATTTTTAAAATTCTATTCCTAGGGGTAAAAAATTTAAATATGCAAGAGTTGTAAAAACATTAATATAGCTTAAGCTTTCATGTAAATAGCAGACATTTTTTGTTTTCCATCTACACTTCAAGAAAGATGTGCCTGATAAATTAATTTTTTTATCTAACAAAATACTAAATGTGCAGACAAACCAGTACTGCCTCCTCAACTGGAATATTCAAGAACACCTCTCCAACCTCCAACCCATTCTCCAGTTCCTCTCCAAGCACAACTACCTTGTCCACGGCTCCCAATCCGTTTGCCAATCCACAGACAAAATCCTCAGGATTTTCCGCACCTTCCAGTAATCTGTTTGGTGTGTCAGGAGGATCCTCAGCAGCAAATATATCTCCATCAAGGGACATTTATACTTTTATTATATTTACCTTAGTTAATATGTTATACCCGCGAGCGACCGTGGCTCGACCCGTAGCGCTTCCACTCACCGTCAGATAGGTTTAAACTCGGCTTAACACCGAGTCATAACTAAAGACGTTGTAAATGGTTTTTAATTCTTAAGTTGCTATATTGATAGTTTTCTAAAGTAAATGTGCATTTTCCAGTCTGTTCCAATCTGGTAGTTCAGCAAATACTGCCACAGCACCAAGTAATCCGTTCTCAGAAACTGGAACCACAACTACAACAACAGCAAAAGAAAACATATTTGGATCAAACCTGTTCTCATCAAAATCAACGCCAAAATTGGACACAGCCAAAGCTTCTAGTTTCGGGTCCTCCATATTTGGGGAGGCAAAATCTGATAAGCTGTTTCACACTCCTGAGGTGAAATTGTTTGGAGCCAAGGATTTGAACAGTGGTGCAGGATTATTTGGTAAGAAAACAGATCCTAATGTTCCATCTAAACAGTTGTTTGGAATTTCTTCGAGTAAAGAAGAACAAAAATCTGAGTCAGTTCCGGCTCCGCTATTTTCTTCTGGTTTTGGCGGGAAAACTACAACAGAACCAATATTTGGCGCAAAAACCACAACAGGGGCAATTTTTGGCGCCAAATCTGAAAACGCTGAAATTAGTTCATCTAAGCTGCTGTTTCGAGCTGGGAAAACAGAAACTCCTGCAGTTGGTAGCAGTTTGTTTGGGGAAAGCAAAGGCAGTTCTGCTTCCACCCTTTTTGGAGGAGTACCTGCCGGTAAAGAGGGTGCTTTGACCTTTCAAGTAAAACAGCCATCAGCCAGGTTAGAGTTCTAAATTTTTATGCTGTATTTATTCTTTTCAATCCAGTTTTGCATAGGTATCTTGTTCATTTTTTTTTTATATTATCTTAACTTTCAGTGCTTTATTTGGCAATCAGCCGGACATTGTAAAGCCAAGCTTATCTTCCCGCCTTTGTCCTCCGCAGCCTATTTCGCAATCAGCTGTTGAAAAGGAAGGGGATGATGAGGAGGAAGGGGAGTGGGATGGGGAAGAAGAGGAATTGGGAGAGGAGGAGGAGGAAGTTGACGGAGGAGAGGAAGAAGAGGATGGAGGCGAAGGAGATGATTACGGAGAGGAAGAGTCTAAGATTGAAACTAGTAATGAACCTCCTGCCCTAGAGGTTGAACCACCCAAGTATGAATTAATTATGTTAGTACACGATTGTTCTATTAAGCTTTGTTTTCCTCACTCTGTATGCAATCCACTTGGCAATTTTATTTTTAAAAAGTGTTTGGGATATATTTTTTCTTTCCATTTAAGTGCCCAAATAGTTTCCCAGGGGTGTATATTCTACATGGGATCCCTGGCTCAAGGGGGGGGGGGGGGGATGTAAAAATTAAGAAAACTGAAAACATTTTTTCCATTTCCCCCCCTCCTTGGTGAAAAAAAGCTAAAAAAAATGTGTGGTAGGAGGGATAAAATAAATGAAATAGATTTCTTTAAATATTTTTCCATTTTCCCCCCTACTTGGTGAGAAAAAACTAGGGGGGGAAAAAAATAAAAAAAATTGTAGCCGGGGAAAAAAAAAAAATCTTGTGCAGAATATACACCCCTGTAGTTTCCTCTATTATAGTGGGTTTTTAGTTTCCATTAAAAAAGAATTGAATCAAACTGTTAATTTAATTTTTATATGTATAGGTGTTTTGTTATTTTTATGCTACAACAATGTTATAGCTTTAATTTAATTTTTATTAGGAAAAGAATGATCCAAAGAACCTGTAGTAAAGAAGAAGTACAAACTATGAAATTTATCATTTGCGAAAAGGTTAGAATTATTGAAATCCATAATATTTCTATGTTTAAAAAAAAACTTTGGCCGAAATTCGTAAAAGGAGCAAGGAAATCTTCAGCAAAAAAATCAGATAATTTCCAGTCGTTTTATGCAGTTTTTAACAAAGTAGTAGGATGTATGCCAGTGTGTAGGTTAAACTTTTCGATAGAAATGATATCTCTAATTTTATCTACTAATAATATTTTAGGTGCCTAGTATATTAAACAATGTGATAACCCTGACAAAACACTTCAGCAAGTTTGGAAATGTCATCAAGGTCCAAAGCTATCCAGGTGAGGAATATCAGGATAAGTAATATGCCTAAATAGATCCTTTATCTTACATTTTTGTTATTAAAAAAAAAAATTCCCAATATTAACTAGAGCTTACCTAATTTCATTATGTTAAAGCATCTGGCTATCTAAACTTGAAAAGATAATTTATGAATTTTATTTAATATACTACCTAGGTATTAAGTATTTATTTTTCTATTAAATTATAACAATTTTATTGGTTTACATGCTTTCTACCAATTTAAGTTGATTTGAAACAATTAGTAGTGGAATAATTTTGATATTAACCAAAAGAAAGCAGGGCATCTTCAATTTAATTTAACCTAGTTTCTTATCCTTGTATCCCTGCCTCCAGGTACACAGAGTGCCATTGTACAGTTTACAGATCACAAGGAGGCCAAGGCCGCCAGGACCAAGGGCAAGGAATGTCAGGACCTAGCAGTTATTTTTAGTTTCATATCTTAGATTATATTTTACTTCAAGACTACCAAATACCAAATTTTTTTAAAATATCTTAAAATACTTTTCCAGTATGGCTTCGAAACCGATTAATATCCGGTCCTCAGCCATACCGAAAAAATATGTATAGCATCGTATTATAGACGATTTGTCACGATTATTAAATTAAAAATAAAATTATCAAATTAATAGGTACCAGTATTGTTAGATCAGGCCTTGGACCCCTAGGGCCTAACAAAACAGTTTTTAATATTTCATTTTAATTTCCGCGGAAAGCTGTTTATACTACGATGCGATAAATACTATCAAATTATTCTTTCATGCCCGTACATTCTAAAATAGGACATACTAACTTTTTAAGTCTAGCTAAAAAATAACTAGAAGGTTTTTTATCAGATCGTGCATAGTGAAGTTCCCGCTATTGAGCAAATTTACTATTATTCACCCGGAGGCAAAAGACGGATTCGTCACTCTACTGGCGGCAGCAGCTGCTCTGAGGACACAGATAAGCCACCGATGGCAGCGGCTAATCCGGCAGGAGAGCCAGCTAGAAAAGCTGTTGATTTGTTTGGGGCTAAGCAGCTGCTTCAGAAAGAGACAAAACAGATTAAAAAGCCGTTTAGTCTCAGCAAAGTTTTGAAACCTCAAGGTATATACTTATTTTTTACGTCCCTAAGCTAGAAATAACTTGATACCATTATACATTATTTTAAAATGAAATTCTTTCTGAAACCAACAATAGATATATTATCCTAGATTGTCTGGTTAATCAAACACAACAACTCTTGAAAGAGAAATTATATAGGCAGATATTTGTTATATTTGGTTGAATATGATTCAAATCCACAGTATAGTACATTTCCCTGTGCAAAGCTTTATTCTAAATAATCTAAAAGCTTGTATCTGATGTATTATATCATATGGATGAAATGAAGAAAAAAAAGGTTTGCCATTTTGTACCAAAATGGTACACGTTCAAACACATGATGGGGTAGGATTTTTAATACAGTCTAGTTACTATTCTTTTAATATAAGATTGCTTTAATGACTTTCTATATTTGTCAAACGAACCAATTATAAATTATCTTAAGCTTTATACATAATATTATGTAGGTCGATCTGAAAACTTGGAGGACAAAGGAACCATAGATCCTGGTATTGTTAGAAGTACGGAGAGTTTGAGCCAACTCCTGGCCATCATGAAGACTCAAACATTCTCGCATTCTGACAGGTAATATTTATATTTAAGTCTTGCCATGGAGGAAGGAATTGTTACAAAAAGTACCCAAAGTTTTAATAAGACGTTCTCTCATTCGATAGCTCGAAAACTTAAAATATTTATCAAATCTTGATTTGTTGGTTAAAACTATCAGTGCCCAAACTTTTCATGGTTGGTTCAACATATAAGTGTCCAAACTTTTTAACCAACACATATAATATACAAAGGGGCAATTTGTTGATCACTATTATATTAAAATGCATAACAATTTATCGTACATTATCTTATCCCTTAAGATCCCTGAATAATACATTTCTCTGTTATAAGGTTATCAGTATTAGAGGCTCGGGATAAATATATTCGTCTACGTAATCCTGACAGTGTCACAAGGGCTGGAACCAACTATGAAAATGTCAACCTCAAGGTAGATAATTTTCCTTATATAAAAGTTACAGGATGTCTAACTGATGTCACTTACCACTGGACCGACATGGTTCTCTCTTAAAGTGAAGCTTCTTAACGGTTCTGGGAAGGTTGATACCAATGCTGGGGGAGGGTACCTACTTTCACCCAAGAGAAATCTTTCTGAAAATAATATAATACCACCCCCCTCCAAAAAAAATTAAAACTTTGTTTTTCTATAAATAAAATGTGAACATATATTTTTTGTTTTTTGTTTTACATTTTTTGTTCTTGTTAAGGGAACGTGTCCTGACATGTGTTCTGAAAGGGAGAGGTACAGCAGATCCGCTAAGAATCAGCTGCGATGGTTTGAGAAGGAGACTGGGGAGCTCAACCATTTTGCAACTGTCAAGGAACATTCTAGATCAGCTGCTGACCAGGTAAACTATCAGTATACTGATATTTAAATTAAATTGAATGTTGTCAGGGTTGGCATATCGGGCACTTTTTTTCGATAACGGGCCGCCCGATTGCCCAAGAGGGTTTCGGGCGAACAAGGGGGTTTTGGGCACCCTTTTGGGCAAAAGTCGTAAAAAGGTTATAAAATATCCTAAAACCAAACTGAAACTTATAATAGAAATAAAATAGTTTAAAACTATCTAAGGACCTATAAAAGCTCGACTGGAAAGGAGAACCATATTGGTTCAGCGGTTAGCGAAATCCTTCCTTAGATACAAAAAAAGATTATTAATTTATATAATAGTAAATATCACCCCAAAAAAATACGTCCGCCCCCCCTCTTTTTCAACCCCCCAAAACGGGGGGTGCCCAAATCTGCCCAAAAGGACCGATCAAGGGCGGCCCAAAACCGCCCGCCCGATATGCCAACCCTGAATGTTGTAGGTAACTCCTTTGCTACTAGTTTTCAATACTCGTAGCAGAGGGTATCATAGATGTTTTTTTATATAACGGAGGTGTACGCGATTGTAATATAATTTGGTAAGGTTTTAGGTCTGTACCTTAAGAATTCGATAGCAATGAACTGATTGAGTTTTACATTTTAGGAAAAGTCCTTGTATGGTTTTAGGCTATTTTATTTTCAGATTAAAGTCTTTGAATGGTTTCATGTAAATTTTATACCTTTCCTACTCCTTCGAATATTATAGAGACCCATATATGCTGGGGGTTCAACCACTAGTCATAGGAATATAGTATATACACAAAGGGTTGTACGTTAATTGCTTTGTGTTGTATAATTATAAACGAAAAGAGCATTTTATGTTCTTTAAGGTTTGTCAACATTGTTTTTCTTTAGGATGTGCCACTGTCTCATGAGTTAAGACCAGCCCCTGTGCTTAACAAAACCCTTAATTTTCTGATGTGTAACATCATGGATAGGATCGACTATATGTCTGGCTCCATGCTGGAGTGGTTCAGGTTAGAGTTATAAATTTAATTGTTTATATCATTCCTGGGGGGAATATGATTTTAGACCGTAAATTACACTGGTACCCGAAGCTTTTTTTAACCACGTAATCTTACTCGTTGGCTAAAAAACTTTCCGCACTTGGAATTTTGATTGATTGGTTCAAGCTTTCCAAACAATGATTTTAAATTTTACAAGGGATAAGTTTGATTATCGTCATTGGAGATGTACATCAACTTATAGATCCCTTACGATCTCTGATATCATTGTCTGATTTGTATAATCCATCGTAAGCAATAATATTTTGCATCAATCTTTTTTGCCAGCAATATCATTAGCTTATTATTTCAAATATTACTTTTTCAGTTTTTATCCGTTTGAAATTTCATAGTTGTTTTTTATAAGGGGTTGCACATTATATAGGAATTTACAAATCCTTTTTTATAAAATGCCTAAGCTTTCTTGTACATATAAGAATCTTGTTTTCTGTTTAGTTTTGTTGAATCAAGTGCCCAAAATGGGGATGTTTACAATGAGCCCATGGCTAATTTTGTACCACAGTCGGATCAGGTGAAATTACTTTCTTCTGGTTCTTTATTTTCTAAGAGGGGGAGGGGGTGGTACTTGCCAAATTTGTCTTTTAATCCCATTTCAAACAAAATATCGTAGTAAAAGTTTTTTCTCTGTAAAATTATAAACAAAAAAATATACATATTCTGAAGCTTTTTTCAACATTTCAATTAAATATTTAAATTTTACAGAAACAATTCAGTGTTGGCGATTGGTTTGAGTACATATGGAGTACCACCAGAGCTATTAGAAAGGATATCACCCAACAGAACTTGGTAGATACAGGTAGGATTATTAGTTTAAGTATAAATGAAGTACTACCAGAGCTATTAGAAAGGATATCACCCAACAGAACTTGGTAGATACAGGTAGGATTATTAGTTTAAGTATAAATGAAGTACTACCAGAGCTATTAGAAAGGATATCACCCAACAGAACTTGGTAGATACAGGTAGGATTATTAGTTTAAGTATAAATGAAGTACTACAGTCTACCAGAGCTATTAGAAAGGATATCACCCAGCAGAACTTGGTAGATACAGGTAGGATTATTAGTTTAAGTATATATGAAGTACTACAGTCTACCAGAGCTATTAGAAAGGATATCACCCAGCAGAACTTGGTAGATACAGGTAGGATTATTAGTTTAAGTATATATGAAGTACTACAGTCTACCAGAGCTATTAGAAAGGATATCACCCAGCAGAACTTGGTAGATACAGGTAGGATTATTAGTTTAAGTATATATGAAGTACTACAGTCTACCAGAGCTATTAGAAAGGATATCACCCAGCAGAACTTGGTAGATACAGGTAGGATTATTAGTTTAAGTATATATGAAGTACTACAGTCTACCAGAGCTATTAGAAAGGATATCACACAACAGAACTTGGTAGATACAGGTAGGATTATTAATTTAAGTATATATAAAGTGCTACTAGAGCTATTAGAAAGGATATCACCCTACAGAACTTGGTAGATACAGGTAGGATTATTAGTTTAAGTATAAATGAAGTACTACCAGAGCTATTAGAAAGGATATCACCCAACAGAACTTGGTAGATACAGGTAGGATTATTAGTTTAAGTATAAATGAAGTACTACCAGAGCTATTAGAAAGGATATCACCCAACAGAACTTGGTAGATACAGGTAGGATTATTAGTTTAAGTATAAATGAAGTACTACCAGAGCTATTAGAAAGGATATCACCCAACAGAACTTGGTAGATACAGGTAGGATTATTAGTTTAAGTATAAATGAAGTACTACAGTCTACCAGAGCTATTAGAAAGGATATCACTCAGCAGAACTTGGTAGATACAGGTAGGATTATTAGTTTAAGTATATATGAAGTACTACAGTCTACCAGAGCTATTAGAAAGGATATCACCCAGCAGAACTTGGTAGATACAGGTAGGATTATTAGTTTAAGTATATATGAAGTACTACAGTCTACCAGAGCTATTAGAAAGGATATCACCCAGCAGAACTTGGTAGATACAGGTAGGATTATTAGTTTAAGTATATATGAAGTACTACAGTCTACCAGAGCTATTAGAAAGGATATCACCCAGCAGAACTTGGTAGATACAGGTAGGATTATTAGTTTAAGTATATATGAAGTACTACAGTCTACCAGAGCTATTAGAAAGGATATCACACAACAGAACTTGGTAGATACAGGTAGGATTATTAATTTAAGTATATATAAAGTGCTACTAGAGCTATTAGAAAGGATATCACCCTACAGAACTTGGTAGATACAGGTAGGATTATTAGTTTAAGTATATATGGAGTGCTACTATAGATATTAGAAAGGATATCACACAACAGAACTTGGTAGAAACAGGTATCGTTAGATCTTGTCAAATCCCGCTTCAAAAAATGTCTTACTCTTATCCGCAACCCCCCTTTAAAATACTCATGATTCCCTTGTTAAATTGCCTGTTCATCAAGTTTTTGCCTGGTAAAACATTCAAAAGATTTCATATTTTCAATTCAAATGCCCTGAATTATCAAATCGGATAATGGCTGAAAATATGCAACATTTGTTGAATCAGCAGAGATAGATTCGTAAGCCTAACAACTTTGGGGACTTTAGTGAATTTAGATTGGTTGACTTATTAAGTTAAGTGTTCACACGTTTCAACCACTAATTTTAATCTACAGAGGGTGTAATTTTGTGTATCATCATTTGGGATGTACATCAATATATCGGCTATTTTCTTCACCCTTTAGCTCCCTGTGAATTAGCCTGGTAAAGAAATATAAACAATTTCTCTTTTCTGTTAAGTAAGTGTTAGCCTGGTGGAGAAATGCGCGAGGTTCCACATATTCTGTTCTGAGCGCCTGATAGAGGAGGATGCTCATGATTTTGATCCCAAGTTGAACAATGAGAATATGACCAAGTGTATGCAAACACTCAAGCATATGTACTATGATCTCAGGTAATATGAGCTTAGCAGAGAGGGAGGGGACAGTGGAATGTAAGTTTAGTACCCAAAGTTTTATACACTTAATCTCTATTTCGTTTGCTATAAATCTTTGTGTACTTTTAGTTGGTTCAAACTAGAAGTGCCCAAACTTTTTATGGTTGGTCTTTTAGTGTACAAACTTTTTAACCAATAAATACAATCTAATTCGTTTATCACCATTGAAATGTATAACAATTTATCGTACATTTTGACCAATGATTATAATGTAATTTTTTTTTGTTTCCAATACAAAAAAAAATTATTTTCTAATTTTTTTTTGTTTTCCATCGTGATCTACTTTAAATCCATGAAATTGCTTAAAGAATTATTTATTTAGTTTGGAAGGTATTTTCTGTGAAAATGAAGCTGAATTCCGTAGCTATGATATCCTTCTTAATCTAAATGAAGGAGACACCCTCAGGTAATTTTTATATTTTTACATTCTGGATATTTTAATAATCAGTTTATTATGAACTATTTCCCACGACCCTAACATCTAGGAAATCTGTATTTAAGGAAGGAGGCCTGTTGCAGAAAAATAGCCTAAAACTATCTCAAGACATAAATATAAAAATCTTAACAGCCTAAAACTCTACCAGGATCTATGTTAAGCTTTATAAAATTAAGAACTATATCGGCTCAGTAAATATCGAAATCTTAACCTTAATACTTTATAAAATAGGATTTCAAGACAGTTCATCTTGTGGCACATTGCATCTACGTTGTTTACAGAATACTACTGCCAACTCTTGATTGTAAGAGCTTTGTCAAAAAGCCTTGCTTTAAAATGTTTAAAATCCGTAGCACCTATTAATTGACTCTGGAAAATCACCTATTTCTACTATTAATGTCACACTTAAAGACTTTACCTAGTTTAGCTCTCAAATTCACCATCTCAATTAAACAAGCAATACAAGATACAATTTTAATTGAAACATTTTTGTTAGGAAAGCTCAGTCTCTCTCTGCAGAAGTTCGAAACCATCCAAGGTAAATATTCAAATAAAGTTAGAATTAGATTATTTTATTTATGAATAAAGTTTTTTTATTAGTTTTATGTTTTTAAATACCATATGTTATTGATTAGAAAGAATATTAGAAATGAAACTTGAGCATGAAATCTTTCGTTAAAATCACCCAATTCTTATCAAACTTAATCACACTTTCTGATTTTTCATGTTTCTCTTCATTTTTTGATTTTTGTAGATATAATTTTACCGTTTACAAATATTTGATAAAAAGGGGGGGGGGGGGGGGCGAAAATGACACTTTTTGAAACCAAAACTAAAAGTCAAAGGAACTCAACTAAAAAAAGAGTTACAGGTCTGAGATTTTGCATGGCAGTTGCTTTATACCTGTAACTCTTTTTTAGTTGAGTTCCTTTGTTGACTTTTAGTTTTGGTTTCAAAAAGTGTCACTTTCGCGCCCCTCCCCCCCCTTATATAAATCATCTATTTTTAACTTAAAACAAAACTTATTGTTATTTTTTTTGTTCTAGTGTGGTTCATGCTTTGAAGATATGCAATACAATCAACAGTAACAATTATGTCAGGTAAATAAAAGCAAATAATAGTATTAATAGCTTTCCTTGGATATTGAAATAAAAAATTATAATATTAAAACCAGTTATGTTAGACCCGAGGCTAACAAAACTGGTTTTAATTTTTAAGATTTTTATTTTGATATTTGTGAAAAATTGTCTGTAATGCGATGCTATACATGGTTTTTCAGTACGACTGCGAACCGGTTCTAATCGATTTCTAATCTAAGTGATTTGATTAAAATTAAGCAAAATTGGCAATTTTTCCAATTGCGTGAAATATCAGAAACCAATAAATGTTCTGAGGAATATTGAGATACTTCTTAATTTTTAGATTAAATTGAGTTCATTAAATCTACAGACAATATAAAAAACCACTTTTTTTGCTTTAGATTTTTCCGTCTTGTTCGTCAAAGTTCGTATTTGGAGATGTGTATTCTTAAAAGATACTTTTATCAAGTAAGATTTAATTTTTTTAACATTGCTTGTTTAAAAACTAACAATCGTTGCTTTTTTTTATAATTTTATTGTTTGTATATGTTTAAGTTAATAACCCGAGGGGGGGGGGGGGTACTACATACTATAATAACCACATTATCTTATTTTTTGACCCAAAAGCTTTTGGTACTTTTATTGAATTCTGATTGGTTTGTTCATTAAAGTAAGTGTTCAAATGCTTCAAATACAAATTGTAATCTACAGAAGGGGTAATTTTGTGTATTATTATTGGGGATGTGCTCGATTTATCGGCCATTGTATAATATATATCCCTTTATAACCTGAAATATACATTTACAAAAATAAATAAATACAACCTAGTTTTGTTACAGATATGCTTCTTTTAAAGGTACGCAGGCGAGCAATAGACGTGATGGTGCGAGCTTTCGTAGCACCAAGACAAGTTGTACAGTTCCCAATTGAGAAAATATTTGATATGCTTGCTTTTGAGGTACAGTAGTTTCAATCATGTATTTTTTTCATATTTTGGGGTATCTCAGAATTATCCAAATATTGCATGCCCAGTTCATGATCATATGGCCAAACGCCCCTCAGACAGCCAACCCTTTGATTGTCCAAGTTTTATATGGAAATCCCAACTGTGATGGTTATGGGTATTTTTAATAAAGCTAATTTTGTTTAAAACTGTAATTTTCTATGTTATTCATCAATCTACAGAAGTCTTTATTTTTTTCTTCATATTCATTGTCTAATCCCTTATAACACTTATAAAAACATGGATTGGTTGAATTACATTGTTATTTAATATTTGAATTATGTAGAGTTTGCGTGAGTGTGCTAGCTTCCTGCGCCAACACGGAATTGAGTCAGAGGACGACACTGCGTACCTGGACAGAGGCGGCTTCCGCCATCCCGACACCGCTCCCAAACAGGCTCGCTCCTACAACCTAATTGATTCACGCAAGACAACGTCCTACGGCGAGGTGGTCAATGGCGGGCCGTTACCGCCGAACCCGTACCTGACCTACGAGCCCCACAATAGTTTTGACAAGAATGGGTTTCTGAAGCCTGAATCTTATGAAGCTAAAGATCAGGTAATGTATGAGTAGAAGATTGTTGATATTGGCCCCCAATAATAACATAAACATTATCTTATCTCAATAAGTGTATGCTTCTAAAGGCATAATGTAACATTTAATATTTTTTCACAACACTTAAAGTTATCAATATATAATTCTAGTAGACTGATGTTCACTGATATGATAAAAAAAATCAATGTGAGATGGAAAAATATATATATTGACATTTTCGTGCACTATCTCTAAAAAACCATACACAAAATGTTTTTGATAAAGGCTTAGTATTAAGTCCTGTTTTAGAAATTCTAAGTAAAACACACATTTATAGTATGATAATTACTTTTAGGAAGGAGGACAATCTCCCGAGGAGCTAGAGCAGCAACGTCTTGAAGATGAGCGGAGAAAGAAACTCATGGAGGAGTCTAAACTCATTCTTGCAGGTTTTTTTATACAATATTGGGTGGTTTCCCTTCAAAGTGCCGAGTCGTACACATAATCCCCTCCCCCTGCTTATTTTAGCTAAATATGGAAGTACAGTTTTTCTTTTTATTTATTTCTTTAGGTTAGGTTATTTAAGAATAAATTTTAATTGGGAACTGAGTAGCCCAACTGGGTAAGGCATAGTGAAATAATTCTCCTTTCTTTGCAATTTATTTCCAAAATTTGGAGTGGGTTCATTGCTCGATAAAAAAAATTAATTTTAATATTTTTGGTAGCGTAGATTCATTAAACTAGGAAACGGTCGGTATGAATCAAAAAGATTCTTGAAAACTTGAATGCTTTAGAAATAGAACTGTGATGTAATATTTAGTGATTTATCGTCAATACATGTTTAGAAATATTCTTTACTTTTATTTACACTTTAACAACTCACAGAAATGTTTTAGGACTAATAACCAGTACTGTTGAAACAGAAGCCAAAAAGATTGCCATAGAAGCCATAGCCGAAGCCAAATTGGCTGTACACATTAAAGCTGTTTATCAAAGGTAAACATAATAATGAATAAAGTCTAGTCTGTCCTAACACCCGTGGTTTCACCCAGCAGATAGCTTTTTATAGCATGACCTTTGTATATAAGTCCTAACTGTGCATGGTAATGATTTGTGCCTGACACTAGGCACTTTTTGTAACGTCTCTAGTATGACAGGGAGTGTTCTAGACTCGAACCTGACACCTTCTCGACAAAAACCCAACACATTTATTCTTTATTTTTCTAAACACAAACGTCTGGGGCAATTCTGGCTTCAATATTGTTCATTTAAACTCAAAATTCATGAATAATCTTTGAGATTATCAACATTATTTCTATATCACAATTTAGTGGTTTCTTTTTCTCATTATTGTACTTTTATAGTATAATTATGGAAAGTGTGGAGGAAAACTTGACAGATATTGCCACCAAATCAATCAAAGAGGCCAAGAATGCTCTTCTTATGGAAAGGTATTGTTCAAATAATTTGATTAATTTTTTTTTTAATTAACCTTTTTAGGCTATTGTTTGCTAACACGAACAAATGTATTTCTAAAGAATGACTTTTCCAGTATCGCTTCGAAACCGCTAAATATCTGCTGGATAAGAACCGGTTCTCTGCTATACTGTAAAAGCATGTATAACAGCGTATTATAGACCCTTCACGGATTTTAGAATGAAAAAATCATAAAATTAATTCCATTTTGCAATCCTGGGCCTGTGGCTAACAAAACTGGTTTTAGCTTTTATAAAAAATTTTCATTCTAAAATCCGCATAAAGTCTATAATGCGATAAATAACTACTTTAGACTAGCTGAGCAAAAAGTTGAGGAAGAGAAAGAGGTGGCTATCGAAACTATCATTGAGGAGATGGTTGACAAAAATATTGAAACAGTTGCACAGGAGTCATTGACAGATGCAAGGTAGGCCAGGACTATTATATAAAATAGAAATTTTTTTGGTCTGAAGCTTAAGATCACAACAACTACTGAACTGATTGGGTTCTTTATTATATGTAAACTTCACATAGGTCCTGTGATGGTTTAAGGCTTTACAGATTTAAGTCTTGAGTGGTTTTATGCTAATTTTCTAGTAGCCCCATTCTGACCCCTTCAATACAGGGCCTCTAGATGCTAGGGGCTCAACCGCAAGTTATATTATAAGGAACTATAATAAACGATATGTAAAAGTTTGTATTTTTAAAGACAAAATTGGGGTATAGTACTTTCCACGACATCCCTCCATAAGGGGCGATTTGTCGTATTTTGAAAATGGCTTTTTATAGGTTATTTAAGGTTAGGTTAGGTTATATTGGGTTAGGTGATTGCCCCACAGGGTTAGGTAATTGGCCCCGCAGGGTTAGAGCCCCCCGCAGGAGTTAGAAATAGGAGAAAACTTACTGTCAAAAATACGAAGAATCGCCCCTTATGGAGGGATGTCGTGGAAAGGACTATACCCCAAAATTGAATAGGGAAACGGTATGGATACTTATGATAAAATTGTGTTGGTTAGTCAAATGCTTTGTTGAAATCGAAAATACATTTATTCGGGACATTTAATATAGATAAAATATATTTCCCTAACAATTTAAAATGATTGTATGAGCAGAAAATTGCTTTAAATTGCATTATAATTTAGATTGAATGCCAAAGCGGACGCAGAAAAATCAGCGGCTAGCCGTGTTGTTGATCAGCTGTGCCAGGAAGTAGCTGATGATTTGACCGCAACTGTGGCTGCTCAGGTATAGTAAAAAATTTGTCACAAAATTTAACACCAGGGATCAAAAGGGATAAGACTAGGTTAATAATCCAACGAATAAGAAAACTGACTTTGGGAACTATTTTAATAAACAGCCCAATGTCCCCTCCCTACCTGATTCAACACACACATATGTTACAAAGTATATTCTATTTATAGATTTTTTTTCAGTATGGCTTTTATTAAACCTGAATTAGAACTGGTTCACGGCCGTACTGAAAAATCGTGTAAAGCATCGTATTAAAGACAATTTCCACGAATATTAAAGTAAAATAAAACCAGTTTTGTTAGCCCGGACCTTCGGTCCCTCTTTGCTAACAAAACTGGTTTAAATCTTGATTTTTTTTATTTTAATATTCGTTGAAAGCTGTCTATGATACAATGTGATGAATACCTATTAGTAAATGTGAAAGCTATTAATTATCTCTCCTCTGTAGTAATAACTGCTTATTTTCTTAAATTTTTTTTATACAGCACCCCAAATATTTTAAGCTTTTATGCTTTGTAAGTTTTCTTACTGTTTTTAACCTTTATTTGGTTAATAATGTAAGTTTAAATGTAGCTTAAATATTTTTGCTTATCAGGCCATGCAAGAAGAACAAGATCTATTAGAACAGAAGATTAAAAAGTTCCAACAAGCCTCTGATAGAAGACTTCTTGCCAAATATTTGAAGGTGACTTTCTATTGATTCATTGACAAATTGTAACATTTTATTCACTCCATTGAAAGCATATAATGGAAAGTAGTAAGGTGTATTTGTTTGTCCATTAAGATCTCGTTAACCAAGGAAACATGATTGAGTTATCTAATAGAGGGAAGCTTCACATTAGACATTATAGGGTGGTTTTAGGCTATTTTTATGGCGAATTTTGACCTTTTCACCAACTACCTCCTTTTTATATGTACACAACACAGCCCCTTAATGCAAGAGGTGCAGCTGCAATCGTTAATAAGCTGCAGTATGATAATAGAGTACTTCCAATCTTATTGCAGCTAAATATCTTATCTTATTACATAAAGTAGTAAGTTTTTTTAAAGATTTTAATAACTGCTGAATGAGTTCTCCATTTTAAGTAAGCATTACAAAGGTCCCAATATGGTTTTAGGCTATTTCGGTCTTTCCCTACCATTATAAAGACAGAGTCCTTAGAATCTAGGAGCACATCCGCTATAACTTATATTTGGTTACAGGTATGGCATCAGTTAGTGTCCAAGCGCAGGAAGAGGAACATGGTACTAGATGATTTCCCAGTGATGCCTGCTTCGTATTCACCTGAACAACAATCAAAAAGACTTAAAGGTAAATGGTAGCGAAGACAAACGCATGAGTGACAACAAACGTCGGTGTTTAACTAATCATTTACAAAATATTTTATTAATTTAAGTTCCTGTAGTTCCACTACTGTTTATTTTCCTTGTTTGATAAAAGATGTAATAAAAATGTGTATATGTGTTATCTAGACAACTACCTGGAGTCAGTGGTGGGTACCTTTTTCGTCTGCTAAAAATTTGCTTTTTGCTCTATTGTGGCGACTTGGCTGTGTTTTCGATCCCATTCCCCCTCTATTTTTTTACTCTTACAATTTAATCTTTAGGTGGAGAAACAGGCAAAAGAAAGTCATTATCCCAACAAAAATTGGATAGAATGGAGCTTGATAATATGCTGAAGATGGCTGTGACAATGAAATCTGTACAAGAATCTGCTGTTCTTTTACCTTTTGATTTGGTCTCCTGGTTAGGTAAGATTTTCATTTGAAAATTTGTAATTTTAATTATTTAAATTATACTTGCATGAACCGTTCTAAAATTGTATTAGTTAGGAATAGCGTATTTTCCCTAGAGGCCTCTAGCGGCACGTAAAATGTTTTCTTTTCAATCTAAATATGTTAAGATCAGCTGTTCACCGAAAAATATCTAAAAGGCCGCTAGTTGCTAGTATATTTTTATTTTATTTTTGACGAATTCTCTTGGGAGGGTGGTGGTACCCTCCCCCAAAATAGTTACAAACCTGTCCAGGACCTATGAGAAGCTTCACTTTAAAAGAGATCCATATCGGTTCAGCGGTTACAAAGATCCTTCGGTACACACAGACACACACACACACCGACACAGATCCTGTTACTTTTATATAAGGATTATTATTATAAGGTGAACGAGGTGACAGTATGCCTATGTATAAAATGTTAATTTCTTCTGAAAACTTGGATGATTCCGCAGATTTCTATCCAATACAACAAATGATTTTTGCAAAGTTCAAGTAAGATTTTTTGGATTTTCGCAGTAGCGCAGTTACTATTACTAGATATCTGTACGCTGATTGTGATTATTATCTAAGGTATTATAATGAAAGAACCCAACTTTCCTTATTGACGCATTAATATATATTTAAATCTAAACTGATCCTATTTAAGTGGAACTTAATTGATAGGCACTTTCATAGGTACAAACTACACTTTTAAGATAAGTCAAAGATAAGGGGAAGGGGTAGTTTTTCGTTTATTTGTTTTTACTTTAGGTCAGGTTAGGATAATTTATATTAGGAACTAGTTATACTCGTAGTTTAAAAGGAAAGAAAAAAAGAATAAACTCGCTCATTATTTTAATTTATTACAAAAATAACCAAATAATGTCAGTACTTGGTTTCTCTACCCATAGAGCCCATTGTCATTGTTAAAACATACATTTTTCTATACCTTAATGTTTTTTAGAGTGTAAAAGAATTATCTTTAGGAGAATGTTTCCGAGTGCGAATGAAGATGAAAACAAAGAAATTATTATTCGGAGACGTGTTCTCTTGGGCGACCATGCTCTTCTGTCTCTTTGTGTCAGGTAAAATCATTCCGATAAATATCCGCTGGATTATAACCGGTTAAAACAAAAAATATTATTTATAGCCTCGTATTATAGACAATTTTCCACGAATATTGAAATAAAAATCATAAAATTAGGCTTAAAATTTTTCTTTCAATCGATTTAAGTTTTGAGGGTGGACTAAGACTTTCTTTATAATAATATTAATCTTTTATTTTTACAAAACAAACATTATAGGTATATTTAGAAATGTAACTCAAGAAGCCTTGGATTCTGCACTATTTTCTGAGATAAATCGGCGTCAGCTGTTTTCTGGAAGTTCAGGCATTCTTTTCCTCCATCTTGATCCAGAGGTCAATCCTTGTGAGAGGCTAGAGGCCATGTTAGTGAACAGACCATCGATTCCAAGCATACCCATCCAGGGATCAATACTTAAATCTTATCTTTTCATTCTGGAAACAATATTGCTTCAATGATATTAAGTAGTAAGGGTTGTTTGAATGAATCTTAAGATCTCTGAAATTGCTGGTCCGAATGAGTTGTACTTTTTAGGGAAGGTTTTTAATTTTCTTGAGTTAGTTTAGGCGAAGCAACAGGGAAAAATGAAAACCGCTAGAAAAGAGATGGACAATTCCTTATTTTCATGACGTCACATGGTTGATTTTTTGAGATAATTTGTAGTTAAACTTCAATGAAAGTTTTTTTTTTAAATAAAAAACAAATTTTAAAAAATAACTACTGTCCCTAGAGTAAAACGTGTCCGTAAGTTGTTGAAGAATTTTCTAATTATAATTACCAAAATTTTCTTTAAGTATTTGATCTTCCAGGTTATAACCTGTATGGAGCAGTCCGCATTCGAGGAGATGACCAACATCGGCCAGTACGTGGAGAAGGCCCTGATCAGCGGCTATCAGATCAGACAAGTGTCGGATAAATTGTTCAATATCGACAACTGTGTATCTGTGACGGAGGCTGTCAGATCCCTGGTCCAGGAACGACCTCTTGGAGATCCTACCAAGGAATGTCATGTTATCTTAAATGATAAGGATATAGTTGTAGACACTGTCACAAGAAGCGCTATTTTTTGCTCTCATTAAATGGAAAATTACTTGTTGAGTAAATTTTTTGTGATAGGAATGTTAGAGGCAATATATATTTCCTTAAGCTGCAAGATTGTTATTTTTTTAGTTAGGGAGGGAGTGAAAATTGGACATTAAATTCAAGTTCCGTTGACGTTGCACTAGTATTTTAAAACGTTATCTATAAAAATTTTACATAACATACCATTTATCTCTAGGCATTAATTACTAAGCCGTTGACCGAATTTGCTGAAAGTTTTCTGCCCTACCAAATATTTGGTGAGATGTACAGGAACAGATTGGAGCGATACAAGAAAGGGTTGCCAGACAGAAGTTTTACTGACCTTGTTACCTTTTATAATGCGGGATTAGATCATCTGGCAACAACATTGAAGGTAGGTAGATTTTTTTAGAATTTAAGCATGGAGTTAAAAGAAACAAAAATGGTTTCAAAAAAACGTTTTGTAAAGTTTGCAAAAGTCTTGTTATTTTCCTCCATTTTACGATTTCTCAGGCTGTGCTGTAATAATTTGTTTATTTCAAGGACTACGCCCCTAGAAGCCTCTAGGGACACTTAAGTGAAGGGGAAAGTCGACTGTATAGTACACTTTTAATTTTAGTTTTATACTCTAGAGGGTGGTGGTACTATTCCCCATAATAGTTGAAACCTTCCCTATACCTTTTAATGAGAAGATTCATAATAAAGGAGAACCATATCGGTTTAGCAGTTAGCAAGAATTTCAAAATTGTATTTGTATAGGAAACAGAGTTAGGAGAAATATGCTGGCCTATTCCTGAATTCAGTGCTACAGCCAGATCACATGCTGGAACCTGTGACCTCCCCGCAAACTGGAACGACACCCTGTACATAGACTCCTGTGTCCAGCTGTTGGACCTCCTCAGGATGGAGGAGTTACACGTGTATGAAACTGATTCCTGGCAGGATTTGATAGACCAAGTAAGCAGTTTATAAATGATTTATTAATATTATATACTTTTCTCTTTTGATTATAGTTTTCTTTTTAGTTTTAGCTCTTTGTCCTGCCTTCTTTAAGAGAATATGATATTAAAGATATTAACCCTGCTTTCCTAATGAAATATATAATATAAAACCTAGCAGTATAACTCAAATCATCGCATCATACATAGTTACGTCAATAGTAAACTAATAAACTACAGAGTTGTTAGCAAACACTCAAAGGACGTCCAAGCCTTCTTTTTTTTAGGAGAGGGTGCCACTTTACGCCCCCTCCCCTTTTCCTTTGACGTTATTGAAACGCCCAACCATTGAATAAACCATTATTCAGGTGTGGGTGTACGTGAAGAATGTAGTTACTGGGTGTAAAACTGACACCTCAATGCTGTATTCAGCCATACAACGTGCTCTTCAGAAGTCCTACAGAAAATTTGCGGATAAATGTTCCCAACTGGGTGGAGACACACATCCTATTCCACCACTAGAACTGCTACCATGGACTGATATTCTTATCAGCTGTGCGGAATACAGGTAAAATATTTTCCAGTATGGCTTCGGAACCGATTAATATTTTCTGGATTAGAACCAGTTCTCAGCAATACTGAAATATCATGTATAGCATCGTATTACAGACTATTTTTCACAAATATAAAAATAAAATTTGTAATATTATGGTATGTTAGCCCGGACCTGTGGCCCCTCTGGACTATAAAAATTTGGGGTATAGACCTTGTTCTTGGCAACGCCCCATAAGGGACGATTTGTCGTATTTTTAGTAGCGAAGCTACTCTATAATTCGAAATGTCCGTCCTATGTCCGTCCGTCTGAGACAGAATAGGGGGAAACGTGATTTTCTCGGCTCCTATTAAAGATAGACAGCTGAAATTTTTTCACAACATTCCCATTATTAAGGAGCACAATTAACTATAAAACATCAAGGGCGGTCTTTTCAGCAGGTTTTAGGCTATTTTTGTATTTTTCACATTTTTCTCCATACCTTCAGTGTTTATGGTCCGATTTTCAAAATTTTTTCAGTTATTGATATCAAAATTAAATTTCCTGTCATTTACAGAAAACAACCATGACGGCCACACTGCCATTTTGCAGGTTTTATGCTATTTTTGTATTTTTCACATTTTCACCATATCTTCAGTGTTTATGGTCCAATTTTCAAAATTTTTCAGTTATAGATATAAGAATTAAATTTCCCGTCGTTTAAAGAAAACAACCATGACGGCCAGACTGCCTTTTTTGCAGGTTTTAGGCTATTTTTGTATTTTTCACATTATTCTCCATATCTTCAGTGTTTATGGTCCGAATTTTAAAATTTTTCAGTTATTTATATCAAACTAAATTTCCCGTCGTTTAAAGATAACAACCATGGCGGTCAGACTGTCTTTTATCAGGTTTTTGGCTATTTTTATATGTTTTACATATTTCCCCATATATTTGGTGTTTTTGGTCCCATTTTCAAACTTTATGGGGATATCAGTATCAAAATAATTTTTCCCATTGTTATGAGAATCTTTTATGTAATCTACTTTGACTGTCGTCATCATTAAAAATAAAACAAGGTTTCGTGTTTATTTTCTCCAATAAATCTATTCTTGATTTTAATAAATACACTTTAAATCTACTTTTACGTATTTCCATCCACGATTTTTTGTGCTTCGCTACTTATGGATGTTGTCATCCTTGTTAAAATGGCTTTTAATAGGTTATTTTAGGTTAGGTGATTGCCCCGCAGGGGCTAGAAATATGAGAAAAGCTACAGTGTAAATACAAAGAATCGCCCCTTAAGGGGCGTTGATACGAAAGCGAATATACCCAAAATTTATTTTAATCGGCACAGGGTTCAAGAGGAAGGGGCTTACAGTTATTTAATCCCTTCACTTCTTTTGTTTTACTTTAATAATTGAGTATTGATTTTAGGCTTCAGGAACTTGTCCAACAAGAAGATGTGACAAAAAGGATAGTAGGATACAAGGAGGCAACTCTTTACAGATTCCAACTACCAAAAGAATGGCTATGGTAGGATTTTTTATAAATTATAACTATTCCTGTATTTATCAACAGGGATTTAAAGGGAAAAGACAATGGGCGATAAATTGATTTACATTCCCAATGATGATGTACACAATTACCCCTTATGTAGTTTATAATTAGTAGTTGAAACGTATAGACACTCAACTGAATGAACCAACCAATTAATGAAAGTCTCCAAATTTATTATGCCAACCAACAATAAAATGTTATCATAAAACTTTTTGACTTAGTGTAATAAATAGCCCAATTACCCCTCCCCCCCTCCCTCACTGATTTATCAAGGCTTCTTAATTGATGAGACAATGAAAATAAATTGCTGTACACCCACAATTATGATCCCAAAGACCAGAGCTTGATCTTTAAATCATTTAAGTGGCGATTCAGATCGGGGGGCGCCAAAATTTCAGCCAATCACAGCGCTGCATTTTGAAAATGCAGCGCTGTGATTGGCTGAAAGTTTGGCGCGCCCCGATCCAAATCACCCCTAAAATGGTTTAAAGATCAAGCTCAGTATAATTTACAAAATTACAATTTTTGTCTCTTTTGCAATACCAATTTTCTATTTAAACAAAATATTTGTTTCAGTGGCCAAAGCTATATGGAAGAGCTCAAGGAAAAAACAATTATGCAACATGTTAACGATTCCGTAACTACATTCAGGTTGGTTCTTTTTTGTAATTATATTATATCCTATTATATAAAGTAGTAAAGATTTTTTTTCTATAGCTTGAGATTTCGATAACCACTGAACCGATTAAGTTCTTCATTTTTTGTACTGAAGGATCTCGCTAACCGCTGAACCGATATGATTTTCTTTTACAAGGTAGCTTCTCGTAGGTCTTGTTATGGTTTATAACTGTTTTGGATGAGATTGTGGATACCACCACTCTCCAAAAGAAATCACACCTGGAACCGCCCCCTCCCCCCAAAAAAAGAATTAATACATATACATCATTTTAGAAAATAAAAAGAATTGGCTAATTTAACCTTCACAGATATTATTAACTAGTATCTTTTTTTTGTAAATTACGCGGGGAGTTTAAATCAGAAAAAGAATATTTTATGGTTTTTAACAAATCATGCCTCAAAAACCAGCGTTTTCCAAGTGCTTTATTTTAAAAATCTACTGCCATTTTGTATCGTATGATATGATATGTTCCCTGGTAAGAAAATAATAACACTTTGAATTTAGGGAGAGTTTGTGTGTGGAGGAGACGTATCTAAACGCTGACTTACATCAGCTCCTTACAGATGAACAAAAAGATTCGTTAAGGTAATATTCTTCACTTTTGAAGTCAGGCATTTCCTAGTAACAT
Organism: Acartia tonsa; assembly: GCF_053477335.1. Lineage (NCBI taxonomy): Eukaryota > Metazoa > Arthropoda > Copepoda > Calanoida > Acartiidae > Acartia > Acartia tonsa. The sequence goes on along the minus strand of NC_137265.1, from coordinate 40,004,531 downwards.
GAATATGTTGGAGTGAGGTAACAAAAAATGCAAGGATCGAAAGGGAAAAGAAATGATAAGTTGGTGTACATCCGGTCCCGTCCCCAATGATGATACATAAAATTAACCCCTTTAGTAGATTACAGCTAGTAGTTGAAACGCTTAAACACTGAACTTAATGAACAAACCAATCAAAATCCAATTATAGTCCCCAAAATTGTTAACCATCAAATTAAAAAACGTTATTATAAAACTTTTGGGACTAGTCAATGTCTCCTCAATCCCTGGGAAAAAAACCTACAACCACACCAAGACATTTATAAAGCTTTCCTAATAATTTTTATTTTTTATGAATGTTTTTTGTTTAGGTATGAGAAGAAGTTAGAGAATGCATTGAAAGAGAACTATACTCCTGATTCATCTTCTTTTATGTTAGGTAATTTTAAATACAGTAGGTCTTCAAAGCCGATCAATATCCTTTGGATTAGAACCGGTTCTCAGTTATACTTAAAAATCATGTATATCATTGTATTACAGATGATTTTTCAAGAATATCAAACTAAAAATCTTAGAATTACTACTAAGGCTTTCGGAACCTCAGGGCTAAAAAAACTGGTTTTAATCTTAGAATTTTAAATTTTAATATTGCGAAAATCTGTCTTTAATACGATGCGATATATAACTATTGCAGAATATCTATCGAACGTTTTTATAAAGTCATGCGACTTCATATATAAACTTCCGCTTGTTCTTTTTTAATTTTCTGTTTCATTAAAGTTCACTATGTTTTACCTTATAGATATAGAAGAACTGGAAAAGGAGGAAGAGCTGTTGAAAAAATCTGGGAACATTAATGAGGATGATATCATTGAAGATACTTGTGAAAATGTTAACTATGCCTTTCAGTCAGTTCTACACCAGCTTTCCCCAAGGTAAGAGGTCCTTTTTTGTTGTTATATTCTAACAAAATGAAAACGTCCATGAATAGAGAAGCTCATAAATTTCAGACAGTATCAAATAAAATTATCTGAAAACTGCAAATACCAAAATCCTATATTATCATCTGTCCAAGAATAAAGAAATTAAAAAATCAGGCAAGGAGAAAATAAACAGATAAATGAAAAAAAAATAGATTAGATATCTATTAGTTAGGAATATCTATCGATTAAGGAACTTTTAAAAGTATTCATTTTAAAGCAAAAAATAGATTTTAATTTTGTATAGTGGCTCCGCCCTTGCCCTCCAGGTGCTTTTTTTTACAAGAGGTGTGGATTTATTTATTTCTTGGGTTCATGTTTCTTGAGGGACGGAGGGTGCACTTTCCAGCTTAAAACCTGCTCTGGAGAAAATAAACAACTTTTCTAGCCGTTTGTGAGATCTTGAAGTTGCTGTACTTAGATATATACAGACAGACTGACAAACTGACATCCTATGACCTCATTACTGAACAAACTTTTTTTTTAACTGTTAAAATTTCAGGTTAGGGCTGCTGATAGACAGTCCTTTTGTGAATCCACGTTTACGACGGCAAAGTAGCCGTCAGAGCCGCCAGGTTGATCACATGGATCTGGATGCATCCTGGCAGCAACCTCCACCAGGAATCCATACTTAAATCAGTTTTAATATTTCTGGATTTTTTTAAACACATAAAAGATTTTGGCTTGTTACAAACAAGATTGTTTAAAGAATGCTTAACAGGGATGTTAAGGGATAAGACAATAGACGACAAATTAGTTTCATTAATTTAAGTATTTGACTCAGTTGACCGCCAGCGATGGACCAGTGGCGGACGAAAGCGTAGACAGGACAGACACAGTTCTGGAGACAAGAGATTCAAGAGGAGCTTTGATTACAGGTTGGTGTGACCTTTGTAGTTGCGAAGCTACTCTATAATTAACTCTTTCTGTCCGTCGGGCCGTCAGTCGGTCAGTCCGTAACGCTGTGGGGGATACGTATTTTGTCTGTATTCTTATCCACGTTTTTGTGTTTCGCAACTTATGGATGTTGTCATCTTTGTTTATTGTCGCGGGACCAATTGCCTAACCTAACCTAAAATACCAAATCAAAAGCTACTGTGAAAATACGACGAAACGCCCCTTAAGAGGCGTTGCCACGAAAGGGACTATATCCGAATTTTGATGCTTTTAGTGAAGAGTTGAGTCCCCAAGTGTCGCGGGAGTTGACGGGAAGGTTGGACACCCTGAAGCACAGTATTCACCATGAGATCACTCAGTCACTAAGGCAGGGTTATCAAATTACACATATTATTTCTCTTAATAAATAACAAATATGATTCCTGCGATTTATAAATTATTATTATGGGGTATTTTATTTTTTATTTTGTGTTAGGTTTTTAATTAAGGGTAATCAAAGAATGAAAGAAATATCAGCATACCTATTTAGTTTTTCTATTGTTAATTTTACATTGGAAATTCAGAAGACAATACCTACATTAAAGTAAAACAAAATTGGGGATGGGTTCAAATAAATGTATCGTGGACCCTGAACAGTGCTGACTTTAAATTGGGTCTTTGAATATCAGCCAATAGCGTCGTAAATATTAACAAGGTCCCCAACACTGGATCCAGGTAGTTGTTTGTGTTATACATCTTTAATTGTAGATTTATTGGCAAAATTTTACAAATTTTATTGTTCGTCAGCTTTTTACATTAATTTGGTAATCATAATTTAATATTCAGGCTAGAAGCAAAATTAAAAGAAGCATTAGAAAAATAAACGAATATAGATAATGGTTGTTTCAATGTATGCATGTTTGTTTACCGTATGTGTGTTGTGTCTTTGTTATTTAAGGCATTATTTTTAAATATCTGTACATATGATATAGTTTTTAACTCAAAACGTATTTTTTATATACTTTATTATGTATATTAAAATTCCATTAATATACCTTTACTTCATAAAGAAAATTAATGCTGTGATAAAATTAAAATATTATATTATTCAATTGCTTTTAAAATTAAATTAAAATCAAAATCATTTTTTTTTGGAATAAATATTTTCATTATGACTTTATTTAGATATTTTTTGGTTATTTCAGATTTCTATCAAAATGTTATTACAATAGTTAGGTTATTCTAGGTTATTATTAAAATCTATCATGGCATGAGTAATATTTTCTTTTCTTTAAATCCTTATAGTAAAGTAACATGATCTCTGTCTGTGTTGTCTGTTGCTTCTCATAGGTCATGGGAAGGTTTATAGCTATTTTGGGGGAGAGTAAACCACCCTCCCAAGATAAATCACTAAAAACCATAACTAAACCCATCTAGCGGCGAAAAGATATTTTTTGGAGAAGAACTGATTGAAAAAACAAAATTTTACGTGCCTCTAGGGGAAAAACTGCTAATTTACAATGAATTCATTTTTGTTAATGAAAAAAAACTCCAAATTTTACGTGCCTCTAGGAGCAAAATTGCTAATCTAAAATGAAGTCATTTTCGTTAATCTTCGATATTTGATTGACTTCTATTATAAAAAATTCATACATAAGTCGTTCTGCCAATATTATTACTTCATACTACTGCATGTAGTGTTATCTGCGCTAATTTTAATATTATTGGTCTTGTTTATCAACAATTAATTGAAAGATTTTGTCTTTTTAATAGAAAATGTAGATTGAAAACTAGTTGTACCCCGCGGGGCTGCTCAGTGAACCTAAACAAAATGGAGGCGTCGCCAGAGAAAAAGACTGTACAGCTCCATCTACTGGGTAGGATATATGTTGTTGGTGTTAATGTGTTGTTTTTTTTATGTTACATAGTTCAAAGGGGACTATCCACGAACGAGATTACATGATTCTAAGTACCTTCCAGCATTGATCCTAAGTATTTTCTTTCAGAATATAAAAGGTCACCATATATCATTATTGTATTGACGAGAAAATTTATGTTTCACCATGTTTTTTTTAGGTATTTTAATTGATTTTGAAAACTGTTATGAACATAATTCTTTTAATAAAATGGATATTTGATGATACATATGCGAATACTCGTGTTGTATAGATTGTAAATTAATCCATATTAGCATTAATTTAAACATACATATGAGATATAGTAAATGTGCTTTTTAATTTTTATCATTTGACAACTTGGACAATTTAAACACCCCGAACTCAACAAAACGTTTGATAGAATTTTTACTAAAAATGCTGAACATTTTTTTACTTTTCTTCAACTTGAAGTGGTGAAACATAAATTTTCTCGTCAATAATATTAATTATTTATAGTTACCTATTATATTTTGAAAGAAAATACTCAGGGTAAAGATATCATGAAGATATATTTCGATTTTAGCAATCATTTTCAATTCATTTTGTCAAAAATTAAATATAGGTATGAGACATTAGATAACAGCAAATATGATCAAAGATATTAAACATACATTTATATAGAACAATGTCACAAATTATTTTGAATCTTAGGTATCACCAGAAAGTACAAATGACAACTGGAAAAGTTTGAAGAAAAAAAGATTAAAATATTGTTTTTTTAAAAGGAAGAGTAGGGAATAATTCTTGGCCTTGTTTGAGTTGTCCATGGGGCGGAGCATAGTTTTTAATAAAGGAATTTTTTGGATGGTTAGGAAATAGGCGGAGTTTTAGATAGGTGAGTTAAGTTGAAGGCGGAGAAAGAAAAAAAATGGGAGGAGTGAGGTAAGGGGGGGGGGGGGGTTGGAAAAAGGTTGTGGATTTAATTTTGTCTTTGGTTGTGCATGGGTGGAGATTTGGATTTTGAAATCTGTTGAAAAAATGGGTGGAGTTATTCCTGGGATGGGAAAAATGTTAACCTTTATTAATTCCTGCTTTGGTTGGGTTTTAGGATGGAGGAAGATTTGATGTTCTTTTGAAATAACCAAAAAAGTGAAAAATGTGTACTTTTTTTTGATGAAACATGAAATGAAAACTACATGGTGAAGAAAAATGTTGACTCATTTGAGATTTTTGGAAGTATAATTTGATGATGCAAACAATTGATTTGTGTTTAAGGATAACCTAAATATCAAAGAAACTTATTCCTTTTGAAATTTTAACTATGTTTTAAAAGATTTTTTTATAAAAATTTGCAAATGCACACAGTTAATTTGAGTTTAAAGAAGTGTTCATAAAATTTTGGTTATTAGTTTACTTTACAGTCCAATGTTCACCTTCCTCCATAATGGAATTGGATTGTCTGTCGTTTGGAACAATGAAAATACTGAAAGTTTTTGAGCAAATGTATAAGATAACATAATTGTAAAACTTCGTGTACCAGTTAATTTACAGTCCAATGTTCCCTCTCTACCTTAAATACAATTTGATTAACTAGTGTGCTAATGACTACGACGAAACTACTTATCCTAGGATTCATTACCATTTTTAGCCCCTTACAAAAAAACATTTTTCTGCAGAATATTTTTTATTTTCTTGAGAGATCTCAGCTGTCTAAAATGCCGCCTAGGGATAGAGGGATGAGCAACTGAACCAAAAAAAAACATATCTCTATGTTGTCAGTTGTGTGTGGTGGATGTATGCATGACAATTTTTACTTCATCTTACAAGTAAAACAAAATAGCAGCTTTATTGCTGAGAAAAATCTATTAAAATGTATGGAAACCGCGTATGTTTTACTTTTTATTATGGCCAATATCATTATCTAGGGCAGTCTTTAAATACAAAAATTAAGGAGGCATGCCTTCCTCTATTTTTTTGCCCTCTCTCAAGGAACACACCCCTATGACAAATCCCTGTGCACGCAACTCTAATTGAAGATTTAGATAAATTATTTCTGATAATTTTATTTTTTTAGAATATATTTCAAAATTGCTATTTGTGTCATTGTGAAATTACACTTTTAACAAATTTCCAGTATGAAACCGATTGATATCCGCTGGATTAGAACCAGATCTCAGCCATACTGAAAAATCATGGATAGCATCGTTTACTGACAATTTTCTACAAATATTAAAATAAGAATCATAAAATTGTGCCAGTTTTTGCCTTTGCGCCCTCGGAGCTAAAAAAACTGGTTTTCATTTTTTATTTTAATTTCCGCGGAAAGTTGTCTATAATACGATGAGATAAATAACTTTCCCTTGATGCCTGATGCCGCCAAATGGGATGGTAGAGAAATTTTGGCGCTAAAAAAAGGGTTGGATCCTTAAAAGCAATTTAATTTTAAAAGAGACTATAATAAATTTATGTTCATTTTTAAAATTTTGAATTGAAAATATAATGAACCATATAAGAGGCCCATGAGATTTTACACTTCAATAATAATATACATTTTTAGCACAAAATATAAAATTATATTTTTAAGTAACGACCTTTATTTAAGACCGTGAGAGCCCGGTGGAGTTTACGGGAGAGAGTTCTCTCTGCCTGGAACAAATTCTCGTGCAGTTATCCCGCACAGAGATACTCAAGATAAACCCAGTCTCGCTACAGCTGTTCCAATTCAAACAGGTTAGTGAGAATACCAATCAGTGACAGGGATCTAAAAGGATAAGACAATAGCAGATTAATTGATGTACATCCCAAATGTTAACACACAAAATTACTCCTTCTGTAGATTACAATTAGTGGTTGAAACGTTTGAACACTCAACTTTATAAACCAAACAATCAAAATTCATTAAAAGTCCCAAAAGAATAAGCCATCGAATAAGGAAACGTTATTATAAAACTTTGGGGACTTATGTAATAAACAGCCCATTGTCCCTTTTTTCTCTGATCCAGACAGGAGTATTTCTCCTGAAGACAAACATTTTGGCTTTTAAGTTATTAGCTTGTCAATTTTGGATTATTTTTTGTTGAAAACTATAACATCATTTTTAAATTACAACCAGTTAGAAGAAGAAATACCATTGTTTCAATTATGATTTTTTGGCCGAATAAATAATTGAGGCTAAATAGTTTTTTTTTTCTCACTTATAATCCTTACTTGATGATATTGCAATTAAAATATTTTTTATCAAGTTATATAGTGATGGCAATCCGTCGAATTTTTGGTCCGGATTCGGATTCCGGATTTTTAAAGAATCCGTCAAAAAAGTGGCGGATTCCTTGCGGATTCCAGATTCTTATTTTTGGCGGATTCCGGATTCGGATTCCGGATTCTAGCAATATATTAAAAGGATTTTTAAATTTTTTTAAAAATTAAGTGCTACATATGTCCTAAAAATCAATGTTCTTGGTGTTCTCTATAATTCACTTCCGAGAATCGAACCAGATTTTAAAAGATATTATATATAATGATGAAAATCTTTGCCTTCAAAGAGGAGGAGTTGAAAGAAAAAACTCAAGACGCTAATTTTAGCCTACCAAATAAGAATCTGGAATCCGCTATTAATAAACGGATTCCGGATTCGGATTCCAAAATTGGCCAAAAATTGGGCAGATTCCGGATCCGGATTGCCAACCCTAAAGTCATATCAGTTCTATTTATGTTCCATTTGAATAATTTTTACTATTATAACTAAAAAATATAGATGATCACTTATGATTACCTGTAACGCATCTGCTCGTCTTTGGGAAGGTGATAAGTTCGAATCTTAGCCAAAACTGCGTCAGAACTAACGACGTTAAGAGTTATACCTATCGCTGCTATGTATGATGCACGACAGAGTTGGGTGAATGTCTTAGCCTAAAGCAGGCGCAACCCATTTAAGGGGGAGGTAGATTGTGTTAAAAATCCGTAAAAGTGTGAGTAAGCTTCCAATCAAAAGCGATTATTAAGTCTAACTGTTAACCCGCGACCGTGGCTCAACACGTAGCGCATCCGCTCGTCGTCGGGAAGGTGATAGGTTCGAATCTCGGGCCGACACCGCGTCATAACTAAAGACGTTAAAAATGGTTCCTACTGCTGCTATGTCAGATGCGCGACATAAATAGTTAGAGTAGGGGGAATGCCTTGGCCCAAAACAGGCGCAACTCGTTACCATGCACAGTTGGGACTTCTCAGACAAAGGTCGTGCATCACAGAGAGTTGGTTGTCTGATGGATGTTACTTAGCCTAATATCCTTGGGTGTTTGGACAGAGAAGGGTGCGTTAGTCATCCTTAGTTCTCCTGGATTGCTGGACCAGGACCTGGACAGTACATCAAGTCGATAAGGTCCGGTACTGCAATTCCGCCCGTACGAGGTACCCTGGTAGTTCACCTTCGGAAATACTGAATTAGTATGGCTAAGCTATGGATTTTTAAAAGCGAAGCTTTTCTATAATTAGGGTCGGTCCGTCCGTCCGTCCGTACGTCCGTCCGTCCGTACGTCCGTCACGGATAGCTTTTTTTCGTTAATTTAGACATGTTAGAATTGTCCTATCGATTTCAAATTTTGCATGGTGATTCCTTTAGTAGTTAGGTACGATTTAGAAAGCGTAGCAACTCTATAATCATTACCAAAATGTCCGTACGTCCATTTTAAACAAGTTGATTTTTTTTACTTTTTAAATAGCTTTTTTTCGTTAATTTAGGCATGTTAGAATTGTCCTATCGATTTCAAATTTTGCATGGTGATTCCTGTAACAGTTAGGTACGAGTTAGAAAGCGTAGCAACTCTATAATCATTATCAGAATGTCCGTACGTCCATTTTAAACATGTTGAATTTTTTACATTTTTAACAACAAATTTGTATGTGACCTAATTATCCGATTGGTCTGATTTTTGGTATACTGATTTCTGGGACAAAAAAATACAATATTATAAGCGAAGCAACTCTATAATCAAGTCCTAAAAATGTAAGTATGTCCATAATCATTATCTTGTATCAAGCAGTTTTTCAACAAATTTACTTACAATTTTGCTTTGTCTCTTAAACATTCGCATTCTGATTTTTCAGTTCTGACATTATACAAGTGTTAATGTCCGTTTGTCCTACCGTTTCAGAGCTTCGCTTTTATGGATGTTGTCATCCTTGTTATCCAGAGTTTAGACAAACTAAAATAATTGTTTTACCATTTTCTTTGTTACATATTGTTATTTTGCGAAAATACTTGGTAACATTGTTTGGATAACTATCATCCTTATGTTTGATTTTAAATTTTCTAGCAGGGTTATTTTATTTGGCTGATAATCAAATTAAAAATTACATCAAATCTAGGTATGGCGATAATGCAGATAAATTCATAATTTGTTTGGGGAAAGTTTTATTTCCAAGCCTTTAAGTGGAAAGAAGTTTAACTTGATATATGATATATGTAAGGGGGACAGAGTAAAGTGAAACTTTAGAGAGAAGCTTTGTTTGTGCAAAACAACAACAAAATATTTTTTCTTGATTCTACTTTAAATATATCTACATATCTCAAGGCTTTAATAAGTAAGGGTAAATTTTTTTTAAAGTGTTTGACTGATTAAAGCATTTATGAAATGAAATATACCAAGATAAATGTATAATAATATAAATTTGTTTTATCATTATTAAATTTTTGTAATTAGACGTACTCTAGATGTAGAAAGGAAAATAATATAATAAAGAGATATATGCTTGAACTTTTCAGCATTAGGGTAACTAATCATATTCAAATTAATTTAACTTTGCTTCATCATAGGAACTATTATTGAAATACATATGCTTCCGTTTATTATTATTAACCTCCCTCCCCCCCCCCCATCCCACCCCAAACACATATAACCCTTAATCCTATGTTCTAAAAATATATATCATATTGACCTACCAACAATTCAGCATATACATAACATGGTTTCCATATTTTTTACAACTACTCCGAAAAAAAAAATAATTCTTGTAACAAATATATATAATCATAAATAGAATTTTAATTTTAATTTAGCTTCTTAACAAAATATGTATATAGATTTACTATTTGCCTGACCCCTAGTCTCCTAGGGAAGGCTGGAACAGTAAAAAAATAGTCTGAAATCATTCCCCAAACATGTATTAGGCTTTCCTGAAAAGTAAACCAATTAGGCGTTTCCGAGATCTATAGCTTCAGACAAAAAAAACTACTACTTTATATTACAGGATAATATTAGATATAGCATTGGAAAAATTGGGTAACCATGGTTAGGACCTATACATTAGTTGTAACATAATTTCATACAAGTCAGATGTACTGTTAACTTATTCAAGAAACGAACAAATATTTTCAGGTAATAACATAACTTTTCTCATGTGTTTATCATTTATATATTACTTTTATTAGCTGCTATGCTACTCTATATCTTAAAATGTCTGTTTTTTCTATTATAAATCATATTTTCCATTCTATTTTGAATGCTTTTTTCAGCTAGTTATGCCTCATAACCTTTAAGCATAACTACATGCTATGTTCATCTGTCTGTCTGTATGCACCTAATCTCTTCCAGTTTCATTTATTAATTTTTACCTTTAATATCTTCGCCCTTTTTGGATGTTATCATCCTTATTTATATATATTTAATACTTCTTTAATTTTAATTTTACAGTTCTATAATATATATTGTCAGATTTTAAAAATCATTTCAAATAACAGATTATTCTCTTTCAGGATTGTTTGTCTGCTTTATGGCCTAAAAGTAGGAGTGCTCATTAAAACCAGATGCCATCATAAAAAGCTGCAATTTCAGTTAAAGAAGTTACCGGACCACCTTTATCTTATGAATTACAGAACACGTGAAACCCATCATATGTAATAACTTAATGCAGCCAAGTCGCCTAAATGTGAAAATGGTTCCCTAAAATAAAAAGACTGTTGCAAAAATGTGAAACGATTTTTTTCAAGGCTTGTGAAAAGAACAATAAATGATCATTCTTTTTTTGATAAGATAATTATAATTATATACTCTCGTACAATTATATATAACAAATAAAGTTCTTAAAATTTGTCTTTTTTGTTTTTCTTCTTAATAGATAGAAATTTTTTTTTGTTCAGTAGGTAGAAAGTTCTATTTATAGTGTTTTTGTGTGGAAAGAATTTTAATAATTTATATCAAGGTTTTAAGCAATTTGTGTAAACTAGGGGCGATGCACTGAAATATTGTATTTTGCCTTCCCCAGTAATCCTATCTTATACCTTCCCCCATTATTTATTTTCCCTTCTGTTATATTCCTCAAAAACTCCATTTCTTTCCCTTTTATGATTCTTAGAATATCCATCCCACCCAATATTCAATCCCCCTACATTATTATTTAAAATTTGACCTTTCTTAACCCCTTTCTTGTCACACCCTTTTACCTCCAAAAATGCCCCCTCCCCCTTTTTTTCGCTCTCTCACTCTCATCCATCCCCTTTCGATCAATCCCTATTTACATCCCCACAATCCCCCCACCTAACCCTAACCCTAATTGCTCCCCTACCTTTCCCTGAATACCCCCCCCCCCCTCCCTAAATATTTGTGTTCTTACTTTCCTTCTCATAGCCCCTTCCCTCAACCCATCTCTTTCCCACATTCCCTCCTTAAACTGACACATGAAGTTAATTAATCATTTTTACAGATTTTTGAAATTTGATCTACATATGGAATTAATGCTGCTAAAATGTATTTTAGACAAATCTAACTAATTATTGGCCAAAAGGGAATCTATTTCTTAATACAACTAAATGACTTACAGTTACCCTATTTTCTGAATCTTTTCCAAAGGATAGAATCATCTGTACATATGGATTTCGTATGGCTAATGTCTTATTTTAGTATGGAGAAGGTTCAGAATTAATTTTCTAATATACCAGGGTAATAGGTAAAAAAAAGTCTAACTGTTTTTAAAAATGCGTTTAATTATACTATGAGTTGGTCAATATTAAGAACAGTTAGACTTAATAATCGCTTTTGACTGGAAGCTTACTCACTCTTTTAATATAAAATAATAATTTGTCTAAAATTGTACCCTACTATAGGACAAACGTTCTTAGTATATCCCTTAATAGTACAGTAGCTGTACCAATACACAGTAGACTATAAAAGTTTTAAAGATTTTTAATCAATATAATAGATTTAAAATCTGCATAAAATTTTAAGGATTTTTTATAAAATTCGTTTTTTATATAATTCTTTATTTAAAGGCGCAAATACGAATTAAGTTAATAAATTTTGACCAATAGGATAGCTGGATTGGAAACTACCTACGCTCTAATTGGTTGAATGATGTACGTCACTTAAGCTTCTCCAATCAGAGCGCAGATAGTTTTCAATCCACCAATCACAGATCTCAAAATTATTTAACTTAATTTGTATTTGCGCCTTTAAATAAAGAATTATATAAAAAACTAATTTTATAAAAAATCCTTAAAATTTTATGCAGATTTCAAATCTATTACCTACTTATATTGATTAAAAATCTTTAAAACTTTTATAGTCTAATACACAGTCCTTCATACACGTATCTAACTGATAATATTAAATAATAATTTGTACTGAAATTGTACCCTTCTATAGGACAAACCTTCTTAGTATTCCCCTTAGTTACTTGAGGATACTTGCTAAATTTCTGGTTAAATTCTATTTAAAAAGTTAGTTTCTTCTCCGTAGTAATCAGAGATAAATGGAGAAACAATCAGCTACAATATTGGACATAGAAAATACGTGGATATTATGCCAGGGTTTAAAAATTGTCGTCATTTCAGGTTGCTAATATGGACTTTAAAGTAAATGAATTTCTAAACTTACCTAACTGTTACAGGAATCATCATGCAAAGTTTGAAATTGATGGGACGTTTTTAAGGTGCCTTTATTAATGATCAAAACTATACGTTACTATAAAAAAACTTAGGTTTTGAATTTATATACCCTCTGTTGCTATACATGGATCGTACCATACAAACAATAACAAATGCTTTTGGCTGAATTACAGGCCTAACCTTCAAGATTTCTGTCAGTTAAAAGAATTAAGACAAATTGACTTTTTGAAAATATTTTTAGATGAAAAATAAAGTATTTTGAAAAGTGTGTGATATATGATTTCATCTATTGAATATAAAAGACAGCCCCGTGTTTGTTAACGTCAACGGTTACATTTCCCTAATTCCCTGACTGGAGAACAAATAGAAAACTTATCCCTTCCTCCCCAAAATCTTAAACTAATAGATTCCAGGGAGGGAGGGGACATTTACACTAGTCCCCAAAGTTTGATAATAACGTATTCTTATTGATTGGCTTAACAACTTTGGGGACTTATCTTGAATTTTGATTGGATAGTTCATTAAGTTGAGTGTCAACGTTTCAACTATTAGTTATAGAAGGGGTAATTTTTTATATTATCACTGTGGATGTACATAAATTTATCGGCCATTGTTCTATTCCTTTAGATCCCTTCATAGATTCTCCAAACTAGACATTTTTTCCACCCTATTAGCTACTCAAAAAAATAAGATATATTTGTCGGGGGGGAAATAGTTGTGACAACTTTTCGCCACAAAATATTTAGAATTCTGTAATCATCTTGTTTTAAAGAGAAGCTATAAAAGGGTCAGTACGTCCGCCGGTACGTCATAATCGTTACCAGAAAGTCCTTATGTCCATTTAAAACATGTAAATTTTATGACAACCCTCTTTCTATGATATTATTATCCTAATCATCTGATTTTTGTAACAATGATTTCTAGTATAACAAGGTACAATGCTTTATGCAAAGCATCTCTATAATCAAGCTTGGATGAACTTTTGGACACTTGATTTGATTTTGGGTGGCTCAATTGCTTAAAAGTGGTTTTGGGCACCCTTTTGGGCACATATCTAAGAAAGCATATTTTTACTTACACCCCCCCACCTTAATTTCTATTCTAGGAATATTAAAATTGTTCATTTACATAAATCCTTTTTGTGTTTTCATTGTTTAAAAATAGATAATTTAATTTATATCTTATTCAATCTGCTCTGCTTTTGCTTACATCTGTCCTATATATTAATGCAATGAGATCCAATTAATTTAGTATGTATTGTTTATACTGTAACCTTTTTGTCCACCTAACTTTTAACTTTGTATTTGCCTCTTTGTTTATTGCTTAAGAAAGAAGTTATATTTATAACCTGTAAAAAATATATGGATGAATCAATGATAAACTAACATGCTCTAATAAAAACAATAAAAAGCGCGGATGACAAAAACCATAAAAAACAAAGCTAAATAATCTGGATATCAAGCAAACGAACGTTTACAAATACATGTAAGAGTAACAAAAGCATTTAATATTTAATATTATTTAGAAATCTATCCCAATCTTACTCAAATAAAGAATGCATGAAAAAGACAAACTTTTGATTTAGCACTTGATTATAGACATATTTTTATAGAGATGCTTCGCTTATTTTATATTGTGCCTAATGGTTCTAGGATTCAATATTCCAAAAATCAAGCGTATGGGGTAACTTATATCTTGTAAAAAATCATAATATGGACATTAAACATTTTGATAAAAAAGTTGCTTCGCTGTCTAAATTGTACCTTACTATTACAGGAATCATTATTTACTTTCTCCGAGGTCTTCTGTCGGAAGCTTTTATTATTCGATGGAAGATGTGGGTTAAGATAATTTAAACGTCACTGGCCTCTCCCTCCCTGGTAAAGGATGCAATGTTATTTAATCAATGGACCGTGTCTATATTCAACTAATTAAACACTTGATTTATTTTCAAGTTAATTACGTAAATTAGTTCGATTCCGATATAGGTATAGTTAATCTGAAGATATTTTTGGCCGGAAGGAAGAGTGCATTTGGCTGTTTATTACACTAGTCCGCAAAGTTTTATAATAACGTTTTCTTTTTCGTTGGCTGAACAACTTTGGGGACTTTCTTAGAAATTTGTTTGTTTGGTTTAGTAAGTTAAGTGTCTAAACGTTTCAACCATTAATTATAATTTACAAGAATCGTAATTTTGTGTATCATCAACCCGACTGTTAAAAATAGGACCTGACTTTGATATATGAAGATTGTACACTGAAACGAATAAATATTTATATCAGACTTGAAGTTTTTATTCGCTATATTCAGATAAACTGGAAAAAAGTTAAATACCTAAAACAATGTTTTTAACATATTTTTTAAAAGAGAAAACTGTGCCTTTTTATTACAATGGGAGGGTGCGAGAAAAATCTAAATAGGAAATTATGATAGGGTTAAGTTAATGATTAATTAAATATATCTTATAACATTTTAGGAAAGTTATATTTTAGACGGGTATTGTAAATATTACCAGTTATAACATTTGAGTAATGTTTATTACAATATAGGATTTTGAGTATCTTTGGTTGACTGTCATATGCCCGGACGCACAGATTGATTTGTAAATGTCCCATTTGTCGAGTAGCTGCTCTAATAATTATTGGGGCCAGTTTCCTCCTCCCTTTATCCCGTTATGTATTTCCATGGGAAAATGACAATATAAAAATTGTACCTATTTGTGTTTCATCACTTCTACAAAAAAAATGTTTTGAACATTATAAATAGCCACGATAAAAACAAGACAATAGACGATACAATTATTATATTGTTGATGATTATAAACAAAATTACCCCTTATATAGATTTAAACTATTGGTTAAAAAGTTTGGACACATATATTTTGAACCAGCCAATCATGTCTCAATAAAATTTTTTAAACTTACGAATGAGAGATAGTGTTCATAAAGTATAATTTACAGTCCAATGTCTCCTTTCTCACTGACTAGAACCTTTTAAAATATCGTTACAAAAACATAAAAGTTAAATTTTCTTTTTACTTTACTATGATTTGTCATTTTGCATTTCCGAGTATGTTACACTTGTAGTTATGAAACCTTAGCAGGTGTGAAAGCACACTAATTTATTTCCCTTTTAATTAGAAACTTATCATTAGCTAAAACACATACAAGTATTCTAAAAATTTTAGCAGCAGATAAGTTTATTGTTCTTCTTTAGTAGACAGCTGTCCGGAGCTACGTAAATGTATAAAAGTATACCTATCGAAATATTACATTTTTATTTTTGTTTCTTTGGACCTTTTTTTTATTTTCCAAAGTCTAGAATCTAAAACCATCAGTTTGAAACCCATTTTATTGTCATTTAGTCTGGCAGTACATCATATCATGCCCGTTTATTAGCCAAGACTTTCTTTCCTAACGTTTACTTTTTATGTGTCACGCCTGATAAATGAATATTGCTCGAAACCAACAACCTAAAAATGGAATTTATATCCTTGTCCTGTGTTAAAGGAAGAGTAAAGATTGGAGGATAATTAATTATTCTCAATTTAAATTTCAAGCAAGGGTGAAAACATCTGTGAAAGCGCAGCTAATGGAAGTTTTTTTATTCAGTGCTTTCCTTCGAAAGTGCTTGTTAAGCATAAACACCCCCAACTTATAATTATTATCCTTGTTATATTTTTAGGGAACAAAATGGTTGCTGCCAAGTACAAATGTAGGAAGTCTGTATGAATCCCAACAAAGCGGAGTTCCATTACCCAGTTTAAGAATAAGGTGAATGTTTTTCTCGTATTCATTCGAATCCGGTGGATAGGAACCGGTTCTTATCCATACGAAAAAACTATGTCTAGCATCGTATTACATCCAGCTTTCTACGAATATAGAAATGTACGATCATAAGATTAAAACCAGTTTTTTAGCCGGTGCCTCCGGCACCTCGGGGCTAAAAAAACTTGTTTTAATCTCATAATTGTACTTTCTATATCCGCGGAAAGCCGTTTATAATACGATGCGAGAAATAACTATTCTCGTATTCATTCGAATCCGGTGGATAGGAACCGGTTCTCATCCATACGAAAAAACTATGTCTAGCATCGTATTATATCCAGCTTTCTACGAATATAAAAATGGACAATCGTAAGATTAATACCAGTTTTTTAGCCGGTGCCTTCGGCACCTTAGGGCTAGAAAAACTAGTTTTAATCTCATAATTGTACATTCTATATCCGCGGATGGCCGTTTATAATACGATGCAAGAAATAACTATTAAAATTAACAAAATAAGTATAATATCTCATCTGTAACAAGAATCCTTTTAATACCAACTAATAATTTTGTTCAATCTTAGATTTTAGATTAAATTTTGCAATAAACAATTTTAGTTTGGGAGATAACATTAATAATGCTTAAATATTTTTTATTCATTTTAAAAAATTAATGAAACGCCATTTTGAGGAATATTTCCATTCCTTTTGAATAAATAGCTTCATATAGTTTAGAACACTTTATTTAAAGGCTAACTTTTATAAATGAACTAAACACAATTGCTAAATGGTCAAAGGAAAGGTAAAAATAAGAATTATTTTATTTTCTTTTTATCTAGGTTTAAAATTCCTGGTTCTAAGTCGAGTGGTGGAACTTTGAGTCTGCGCCAAGTGGATCCTGTTGCATTTAGGTAATTTTTTTTGTTTCGAAGCTAAAAGACCGTCTGTATGTCTGTCTGTCAGTAAGAAACGAAATGTGGTAAACGTGTATTTTTTAGATAGAAGGCTGAAATAAATAAAAAAAGATTTCCTGTACAAATGAGCATCTGAGTATGTCTGACAGTCATGCCACAATTAAAAGACCTGTTTGATTTTCTATATAAATTATTTTTGCTTCGCTTCCAATGAATGAATGGATGAAGAAATAACGTTGATATTAGGACAGGGGAAAAAATGTCAATTTAGGTTGCTAACATTGACATCATTTATCGGTAAGTCCGTTCATCCTGTAGGAGGGGAGGGGATGGGTCGTTATTTTAGCCAGATACAAGATTGACTTTATTAAAGTACATGATAATCTGGTGTAAGATCCAAGTAATAATAAATCCATTAGTGGATGCTGTTATACTTGTTTGACGTGCACAGATATTTGGTAAGGGGGTGAAGAGTCTTGAGGAGATGAAAAGGGGAATACTGGCCTTTCCTAATTTAATTGTAGGGGAGCTTTACATTGCTACCCCCTCCCGTACGTCACTTTTGACAACTTAAAGAATACATAAAAAAGTATTTTCAAACATTATAATTATTACTAAAATCCAATCAAATCATTTTTTCAAGATATTATTGTTAGGAATATTCCTAGAACTACTTGTATATTTCTGAGATGTACACTAATTAATAAAATTATTATTTTATCATACATGGAAAATTTGTAATAATGGAAATGTGTACATACAAATAAGATGGACAAATAAACAGGGCTCGGCAGCCGCGCATAAGCCTCAAATTTAAATCCGCTAGTTTGACAAAAAAAATTGGTAATGTTGTATTGCCTGTTTAGGAACAGGTTCAGATATACAGATGAATTTTAATGTTATAATATGACGATTTAGCTGACACTCTTACGCGGCTGACGCGCGGCTGCCAAGCCTTGAAAATTGCCATTAAATAAATAAAATATACACTTACGTAAAAAGATATTTAACACGATTAAAAGAAATTATAGCATACAAAAGTTTAATAACAATAGGTACGTTAAAATTGAAAATTACTCTTTAAAAGTATAATCCAACCTTTTATATCATTCCAAATTTTGTATACCTAAATGTTTTCTCGTCATTTTTGTAGCTTCAAGGACCTCTAGAATATTAGTCTCAAACCAGTTTGTCAATCCTACTTTTCTATATTAAGCATATCTTAGCCGATTTTAATCAGATTTTTAAAATTTTGACTCAAAGCTATAAATGCAGTAATTGGATGTTTGTCTGCCAATGTAAGTGTGTCTATCTATCTATCTACTATTTTTCATCAGATTTTAAATTTATTTTTGATTAAGGCATTATAAATAAAATTACTGTCGTTTTATGTAGTCATTAGAGGTTTTCTGCCCAAGTAGTAGATGTTTGTGCTCTGCCCATTAGCCTGTCCCGGATTTGAAAAATTTTGTTAAAATTTTTGCCCCCAGCCATAATATAGTTGATTTATGCAAAATATTGACCCATGCAAAATATTTTTTCTGTAATGCAAAAATTGCGATGGTACAAGCACTGCAAAGTTTTTAAAATTTGCAAAAAAGACCTGTTTTTAAAGCTCTTGTACCATCTCAATTTTAAAGATTTTTACAAAATTTCAATTCTAGTGTGTCTATATAAACCTGAAATTTACCAAAAAAAATGGGGACAGTCTCAATTCTAACATATAATGGAAGAAGGTGTAGCAAGTAATTTTCCAAAGTAAAAATTGCCAGATTTCATACATAAATAATGGGGTTGGGCTGGAATCGATAGATACAGATATCCGGCTGATTCATAATTCTGGATATCAAGTATTTAGGGTTATATTGACACACTAGAATTGAAATTTCGTAAAAATCTTTAAAATTGAGATGGTACAAACTTTTTAAAATCTGCAAAAAGACCGTTTTTAAAGCTTTTGTTTCATCTCAATTTTAAAGATTTTTATGAAATTTTAATTCTAGTGTGCCAATAAAACCTAAATACTTGATATCCAGAATTATAGATCAGCCGGATATCTGTATCCATCCAATCCGGCCTAACCCTATTATTTGTGTATGAAATCTGGCAATTTTTACTTTGAAAGATTACTTGCTACACCTTTGTCCTTCATATGTTAGAATTGAGACTGCCCCCATTTTTTTTGGTAAATTTAAGGTTTATTTTGACAAACTAGAATTGAAATTTTTTAAAAATCTTTAAAATTGAGATGGTACAAGAGCTTTAAAAACAGGTCTTTTTGCAAATTAAAAAAAATTTGCAGTGCCTGTACCATCGCAATTTTTGCATTACAGAAAAAATATTTTGCATGGGTCATTATTTTGCATAAATCAACCATATTATAGCTGGGGGCAAAAATTTTAACAAAATTTTTCTAAAACGGGACAGGGTACTGCCCATATATTAACCATTTCAGAAAGGCCTAAGTTGTAATGAAAACTAATATTCTAACATGTTTTTATTGAAGTAGATCGTATGACCCTTCAAATATTTTTATTAGTATTTATTTTATTTCAAGTAAATTTAACAAACTTGAAAATATTTAAAAGAAATCAAATATAACATATTCATTTCATTATTTGAATGTCATAAACATAAAAAGAAACATTTTGATTAATGTACTTTTTCTGTACCCTGCTCAAATCTTTTTTTTTTTGAAAGTAGAAAATCAATTATATTAATTTTTATTTTCAAAGCTTTTTATGGAGTTCTTAAATTCAATTGTTTTTGAGTTTTAATTAATAGTTTTAAAAAATGAATATTACATTTTAAAAAAACTTATTGAAAGACTGGTATTTAATTATTCCATGTTTTATTCATAATTTTATTTGTATTTCCCTCACTTACATATAGAGCAAATCCATTCATCCACCCCAAAAGTGTTTAATAAAAACAACATAAAATGATTTTAAAGATTAAGGAAAGTCTATGACAACTGACGTTAAAACTTGTAGGCAAATTGAATTTAATATACACTTATTATTTTATTCCCAAATCAGATTTTCATAAATTTCGAATTGTAGTTTGTAGAAAAAAATTATGAATACTAAGAGACTTCGCCAATTAATATCATTGGGCTTCGTTTTTGAGGGAATAATTATGAAAATAGCCTAAAACTATATCAAAATCATTCAATTACAATTTTATAGATCCAAATCTTGCTGACAAATAGGTTTTTTATAAAAAAAAATTCGCAAAAGCAAAAAAACTTCGTCTCAATGTAAAAATACCCCCTTACCTAAAAACACCCCCTCCAGCAGTTTTTGCTTCTTATCCTGGGGAATTTTATTCCCTACTTAACCAAAATCACATTAACCCCACTTTCAGCACTTCAACTAAATCCCCTTCCCCCTAGGTCCTCTCTCCATTGCTTTAATAAAAAGCAACATGAGGAATGCTAAAAAAATAGTTTTATTCTATTTTATTTGAGTAAAATTATTTATTTTACCTATCAATTTTAGATGCAATTTTAAAAATCTAAATTAGAAGTTTTATCTACTCAATATAAGCTTATCAGGGAAGCTTTATATTGTATTAATGACTAAGTCGACAGTTTCATATAAAAGTATAAATATAAATTGATTCTTTTTTGTTTTTGTTAAATAATTTCAAATTAAGACAAATGTAAGAAATATTTTAATTAGAATTTTATTTGTGTATCTTTTCTGTACCCTTCTAAAATTTCCTAACACATTTATTTATCTCAGAGATCTAAAGGGATAAGACAATAGCTGATAAATTGGTGTACAATTACATCCCCAATAATGATTCACAAAATTACCACTTCTGTAGATTACAATTAGTGGTTGAACATAATGATTCAACAAATCAAAATTAGAGAAAAGTCCCCACAGTTATTAAGCCAACGAATCAGAAAATGCTATTCCAAAACTTTGGGGACTAGCGTAATAGTGCCCAATGTCCCCTCCTTCCCTGTATTCATCTATCTATCCCCTTTTATCATTTTTTCTCCCCTTTTTCTCCACCATAATCTCTCTTTTTTATCCTCTTATGTTGTCAGAAAGATGAAAAGATTTGAATTTCAAAAAGATGGGTTCATGGAAACATTTGCCAGGTTTCAAGGAATCATTTTCTCTCTGGAAATTATTTACCTGGAATTTTGCTGGTTGCCGCTGGCAGCAGCTAACCAGCACCGGGTTGCAAAATTTTGCTGACTTTAAGTTTAACCTTGGTTTTATTTCCTTCAGATAAATTTTTTTTCATGATACCAATTTTAATATTGGTTCCATATTGCTTAGATCCCCTGAATCTGTTCGTTTGACTGTGCCAAAAGTTGTGTAGTGATTTTGGATTAATTTTAGAAATACTTATCCCTTCAAAATAATGCTTTAATTAAAATCTCCTAGCGAATTTACGTTTTTTAATCCTTCCCATCTTGTTTACCTTTTATTGTTTTGTTTACTTTATTATATACCAGCTGCTGCGCTCCTAGCATCTATGAGCTATGTATTCGAAGGAGTAAGAAAAGAAGAAAAATAGCCTAAAACCTATCTTAGTTATAAGAATTAATTTGCCTAATACCATCTAGGGACCTGTAAGAAGCTTCCATGACATGGAGAACTCAATCAGTTTAATAATTATCAAAATCTTAAGCTACTTACAAAAAAAGCTTACTGCTTTAGGATTTAAAATGTTATTTTGTTATAGGTATCTGTATATACAAATTCGGAAAGACTTGGAGAGTGGAAAATTATACTCCCGTCGACAAAGGTAATTTTATTTCAGTTGTGCAGCGGCTATACAATTAAGGACGTCCAAGCTTTTTTATTTGGTGGAAGGGAAATGAAAAATTTTGGGGGTGTCTAGCACCCCCAAATTCAGGGGTAATCTTTACATCATAAAGGAAAGGAAGCTTATTCTATTTTGGGGGAAATAGAAATTTAAAAATGGGAGGGGGGGTTATCACCCCTTTACTCCCCCCCCCCTCTTGGACGTCCCCGTATACAAAACAAGTATTCTCAAGCATATAAAAAAATATTGATTGTTTTCTCATATTTATTATAATCCTTTTGATTGCTTCATATTTACTGCTTTCCCTTAAGCAATGAATTATTTAAACCTACACACTGGTTAATTTTGTTTATAATCATTCAGAGGGTGTTTTATTGTCAATTGTCTTGTCCCTTAAGATCCCTTGTTTTAAGTACAAATACATGTATAGATGTGCATTCTTTTCCGCATATTATTATATTAATTTACAATAGCGATTAAATAATAGTAGCTAACTTTTTTTTATAAAAGTAACAGAATCTATGTGTGTCTGTATGTGTGTACCAAGGATCTCACTAACCGCTGAACCAATATGGTTCTCCATTACAGTGTTGCTTCTTTTAGGCCCTGGGAAGGTTTATAACTATTTTGGGGGATATTGACTTTCCCCCCTCCCCCTAGAGGCCTCTTAAGCGTAGCCGCTAGTAATAATATACAGAATTGATGCTTTTATAAAGTGATACATTAAATAAGAGTATCTATATAATAATATGCAGTACTAATGGTTTGAGAATGTGATACAGGGACGTCAAAGCTTTTTATTTTAAGGGGGTAAAATGAGGGGTTTCAAAGGTTTAAGTGGAATACAAAATTAGGGGTATAAAAAGAGGGGCTTCAGAGTTGGGACGTCTATAATGTGATAAATATGCGGAATTTAATGTACAACCCACAAAATATATGCAAAAATTGCATCTAAAGAATGTAAGAAGCATTTTAATATTTGCTTAATTACATATATTACATTTAGTGATCAATATTTTGTTCACAAGTAAAAAAAAAATTCGACAAAAACACCAAATCCTTTTTAACTCTTAGAAAAACGTTTGCCTAACCCCTTCAGTTAAGGAGGGGGCATTGGACTGTAAGTTATTCTGGTACCCAAAGTTTTACAATCACGAGCTGTCATTCTTTTGGCATATCCATAATCCCCTTGGGTTCCTCCACACCTGCGGCGATCCTAGAAAGGAAAGTAATAACCATCAGAACTTAAATGTTATTTTACATTCTAATCGTAAACGTTACTATACATACAAAGAAAAATATGCCAACATAAAAGTATGTTTAAAATATGTGGGATAAACTTAAATTTACAAATTAGAAATTTAAATAATGTACAAAATATTGTTCACATAGCTAACCTCTATAATTATTACTTGAATCCAATTGAAATCACTGCAGAAAAATCAGGCAACTAAGGTATAGGTCAATTTAAAAAAGATTAATCTTCTCGTTTTTCTAAATACCAAATTTGTTTACTCTCTATTCTGTTGATATTCATTTAGACAAATTTTATTGCTTTTCTGCATCTTTTCCCTGGTCGAAAGCTTTGAGACAAAATAGTTTTTCTTGGTATGAAATATTTGGGAAAATTGAATGTATATTTTTCTGTTCCTTTATTCCTGTTAAAGTTAGATGTAGTTATTGTTTAAGATATGCAACAACTAAATACAACACAACAAGGAAAATAAGTAGCAAAGCAACAACAATTTAATAGCTTATTAAACTTAATTTTAAAAGCACAGTAATTTCTAATACAGAAATTCTGTATTGAGGCAGTTTTGCAACAATTTTACTTACAATTTTATTTAGACTTATACATTTACATTCTGTTTATTTAGTTCTGACACTCTCGAGTGTGAATGTTCGTTTGTCATACCAAACTTTCGCGTTTATGGATGTTGTTATCCTTGTTAGTAAATTAGTAAATGATTAAAGTTAAGTAATGTCTAGTTACAGATTATATTTAGCCAAATTATAGAAAAGCTGCGTAACTTACACCAACAAATGTTGTTGTATTTCTTTGCAGTAGCATCTTAACATTAATGCAAGTGATTTTATCTTTATTATTTTGGTTATTTGTAAAAAGTAAAGAAATATAAAAAAAACTATTGACTTTTATAGATAGATTTTAAGTGAGAATTATGTAGATCATGTTCCTGAGCTTGCCTAATCTTTAGTGCTTGATTGTACCACCCAATTAATAAAAGTTATATTATATTTTCAACTAATAAAGGATGTGTTCTTAAAACTTTGGAGACTATTGTAATATACTGTCCAATGTATCCTCCTTTCCTAGATTTACTAAAGCTAAGTATTACAGGTTGGGTGACTTATCTATAGGGAAAAAAGTAGAAAAAGGAAAATATATGGAATTGTTTGTTGAGAATTTATAAATGCCACCATTTGAAGTTTTTTTTAGTGAGAATAATTGTAAAGGAATATCAGGACTGCGTGTATCCGGAGGTAGCAAATACTGATCCCCAATCCTTTAAATTAAAATTCTTACAGTACAATGCTTAACTTATAATATAATCCTGTATTTTTAATAGTGAGAAGAGTGGTAAAGGAATATCTGGACTGCGTGTATCCGGAGGTAGCAAGGACAAGAAGGATATAGAGGCTCAGAGCAATATTATGGATCTAGTCGCTAGGAAAGCTTTTTTAAAAACAATATAATTAAGTAAAAATATTTGACTGTTAACCCTAAAGTTTCTGTTGAGCACTCAAACCCTATCCCGTTATTTTTAAAATAAATAAAATATGGATGGGGGTAGTTTTTCGTTTGTTTGTTTATTAATATAGGACAGGTTAGATTATTGGGTACTGGGTAGCCCCGCATGGTCTCTGCATAGATGAAACTACATCACATTTATTTCAATTTATATAAAAAAGGGGGGTTTGGATGAAGCCTGGACTAATATAGTTAACCTTTATGTTTTTTTTGTTGTTAAAAATTTCGAATAATGTCTTTGGTTTCTTTTATGTCTTTTTATTTTAATCTCTGTATTTTCGTTTCCATGGAACACTTAGAAGTTAGGAATGCAGCCGCTAGTTTTATTAAGAGGATATTTAGATAGGTAGTTAAAAATATAGGAACTTTTACATAGTTCCTTAAATATTTTATTTTAGTTTCTGTTTTTTATTGAATTTATCAAATTTCCAATAATATTGTATTTTAAAATTTTAAAACTTTTTAATGAACAGAAATATGGCGATAGACATAACTGACAATAAAATTGACAAAAAAGAGATTTCATCAAATATAAAGGTATAGTATTTTATTTTTTTGGTATAATGAAAAATTTATTGTACACTAACACAGGGAGGAAGGGACATTGGGCTATTTGATACACTAGACCCGAAAGTTTTATAATAACATTTTCTTATTCGTTGGCTTAACAACTTTGGAGACTTTTATTGAATTTTGATAGGTTAGTGCAATAGGTTGAGTGTCCAAACATTTCAACTATTCATTGTAATCTACAGTAGGGGTAATTTTGTGTATCATCATTGGGAATGTGCATCAATTTATCAGCCATTGTCTTATCATTTATGATCCATGACAATAACATGTAATAAAAAACGGCGTTATCCTCTTAGAAATGTTTTTTAGGCAGGCAAAGGGGCGAAGCGCTGCGGCTAGGCAGGCTAGGGGACCGAGCGCCGCGGCCAGAGTTCATAGTTCGGTCGGAATAATTGAAAAAAAATATTTCTAAGAGGATAATACAAAAAAAAAACAATAAAAATGAAAATTTTATAAACTCAAAGTTTTCTTCAGATAAAATATCTCTCCTCCCTGCTTTTGAACTGTCCTTGTTTTAGTAGGGAGGAAAGGGACATTCGACTGTAAACTATACTTGTACCCAAAGTTTAAAATTATCTCATTCGTTTGAGTATATTATTAAACAGTGTTCCGGAGCCGGGAGCCGTGGAGCCGCTATATTTTGCTGGAGCCGGAGCCGTAATTTTCGTTAAAAAACGGCTCCGGCTCCGGACTAGATAAATAAAGAGATTTTTTATAAATTATAATTTGGTAACTTTGTTTTGTCATGTGCAAATGCCCCTATTAAGTTTTTCAAGTCCAATTTTATCAAAAATTTAACTTGTAAAAACTTCAAAAGTCAAAAATAGACGTGGGAAAAAAAGTTTTTTTGGAAGTTTTTTCTTGATTTTAGGTCGGTGGCGGATCCGCACTAAAATCAAACGGCTCCGCAACGCTGTTATTAAACCTTGATTGGTTTGTTCAACTAGCAGTCCCAGACTTTTAAAGCCTTAATTTTAATTTACATTTATTGTAATTTTGTTAATTATCCACCGTTAGTGCAGTACCTCTAATTTATTACCCATTGCTTTATCCCTTAAATTCCCTGTTATTTTAGTCTTACATACCGCGAGATCTATGGACTGGGGTGGAAAGGTTTATGGCTATTAATGTCCTCAAAATGAAGGTGGAAGCTTCAGTTGACAAACTTTTAAAGGTAAATTTAGATTCTTTAATTCTTTGTGTGCGCAGTTTTTGGCAAGCTTGAATGCGTGTCCGTACGTCTGTCCCTCCAGAAAATTTGTACGTCTGTTTGTAGTTTGTACTTACATGTACTCAAGCATGTGAGTAGTTTGTACTTACATGTACTCAAGCAGAAACTAGTGACTACGCCCCTAGCATCTAGTGGAGGAAGGATATTAAAATATTCTGAAACCATCTTAAGTATAAAATTTAAATAGCATAAAACCATCCAGTGATCTACGAGAAGCTTTCATTAAAGGGTTTTCTTGATAGGTTCAGTGGTTAGCGAGATCCTAACTGACTAACAAAACTGATTGAACTAACCATAGACTTTTATTCCTTTTAAATTTTTTTTATTGTGACATATAACCTTTTAATTGGAATAGGTTTAACTTAATTTCTAAGTAAAATAAAATTAGTTATATTTAAAACTATCGCGCTAATTTTAGAGAATACAATAATAATAATGTATTTTTAGGTTCCTTATTAGTAACGTATTATCTAGGTATATTAAAGCAAAATCCTTAAAAAATCAATACAAAAATATATGGCTAATATTTTTAGTTTCTAGCAGCGCCGCTATTGTAAAAGCGTGTGCATCTATTTAGTCTTTATATTATGCCTTTTGAAAAAGGCATATCGTTTTTTTTTTAATTTCTGCCTAAGTAGTAGGATGTATAGGTACAAATGTGTCTATCTAAATGAAATTTTGTATATCTTTTTCTTTTTTTCTTTGAATTTCTTATTATTTTTAGCTTTCAAGTTACTGAAAATAACTTTAAAACATTCTATGGGGTTTGTATGTCTGTAAACGAAAGTGCAGTAATCTTTTTTTTTATTTAAAAAAGGCATCTGTTTTTATAAAAACTAATCATGTTGAAATAATATTTTCTTTCAAAATCTATTCCTTACATTTGAAAATTATTGTTCTTTTTTGATTAAGAATATTTTAGTATGTACTGCACTGGTTTACTCTAAACTGATCTTTAATCTTTTAGGAGTTAATCTACTCTATAATTGTCAGTGTCTTTCTGTCTGTAATAAATGTTTTAGAGCGGGTAGATTTCTATTCGCAGTATACCTTCCTTAACTTTCCAAAACCCAAAACAAGTTATACTCAAACTTTACTCCAATAAAATATTAAATTTCGCGGCAATTTCAATTGGAATTATTTGGCTGAATAGCAGCCCCTGTGCCTGGTAAGCATTTACTGGTATTACATCAAATTATTTTTTAACACTTTATATTATTAATTTTTATTATTATAATATTGTTTAGGTATAAGTAATTGAAAATCTAAAGCTCCATTTAAAATTGAAATTACAAAGAAATTACATATAATTATTTCTATATTTAGTAAGTAATGTTAGAGAGAAAAAAAGCTTTCTCGAAATTTGTAATTATCAAAGTGAAATGTATCTAGGGTTTTATGAACACGACAGGATCTAATCCACAGAAGGAGGACTTTTTGAGGTAGGATTTTATTTTTAGTACATATGATTAATTATATTGGAACCACATTATCTTATTTGTTGGCTCAAAAACTTTGGGTATTTTTACTGGATGTTGCTTAGTTGGTTTCAAACTAGTAGTGACTGTCCAATCGTTTCACTAATAATTTTAATCTACAAAAGGGATAACCTTGTTGATGTATATAAATCAGCGTTTCGGAGCCGGAGCCGGGAGTAGCAACATTTTTGGTGGAGCCGGAGCCGTATTTTTCGTTAAAAACGGCTCCGGCTCCAGATAAGCTAAAAATGATTTTTTAAAGTAATATTATAATTTGGCAACGGTCTATTTCCATATAATAAACTGAAAAACTATTGTTACTTAACAAATAGACACACATCCTTCTACTTTATATAGCTTTAATCAAATAAAAGCAAAATATTTTTTATTATTTATTTTATTTTATCAAATTCAATAATGAACAAAAATTGATATATTAATTTTAAGGTAGGAGCCGGAGCCGTATTTCCAGATACGGCTCCGCGGAGCCGAAGCCGCATCAAAATTAAACGGCTCCGACACGCTGATATAAATTGATCGTCCATTGCCCTATCCTTGGGTCAATGTAAGATCGCCACTCTTATGTGTGATTATTTGCACTCCCACGGGCCAACTCAAAGCAGGTGACCCTGACCATCTTAGGTTGGAAGTTAAGCCCCCAAAAAATACCGGATATAATTTGCTAAATGAATATAGAATACGTAGATAATGTGTAGGGATAATTTTGTCGTTTTGTACGTTTTATCTAGAAAAAATCTTTAAATAATCAGGGTATGCGAAAAATCTCACAATATCCATGTTTTATATATCCATTCTTTGCTATTAAAAACATTATTTGTAGATGTACAGAAAGATACTTCCCAGCATATTTCCACGAAGAATTTTCGTGTATATGTGAGGAGGGGGGCAGATGCTATGAAGTAAAACTTCTTGTCACACATCCAAAGGTGAGATTTTCTTTAGCTCAACTTGTAGTGTGTAAATGCTTTAGCTTTATGTCGTATTTGAGTCTAATCTAAACTGCCTCACAAATGGAAACGAGGATGTCAACATCCATAACGGCCTAGATGAAAATAAGACATTCATGTTAAAGGTTAATTAATTATAGAGATGCTTCATTTATTAAATTGTGCCTAATCTTCATAGGAATGAAACTGTTTAACAGACTTCTTTATACCCCCTTCATCAATTTTACCCCGGGGATAAGATTTATATGGATGGGGGGGGGGCGGGGGGGGGGGGTAATGTAAAAACTCGCATTTTAGATGTGAAATGTAAAAAACTTGCTCGTATTCATTCGAATCCGGTGGATAGGAACCGGTTCTCATCCATACGAAAAAACTATGTCTAGCATCGAATTCCCAGCCAGAAAGTAGCGTCACTATCGCGCTACTATAGCGCACGATATCGTGTAGCAATCGAGCACGAGTTCTTACGATATCGCTAAATAGTCGTCCAATGCACATTGACGATATGCATACGATAAATGGTCGAAAAGGTCCTTAGAGCTGCGCGATACACCTACGAAATCGCAGGTGATATCGTACTAAAATCGTAAATAAAAAGTGCATTAAAAAATCAATTTAACATCGTGTAGTTTTCTGTTAGGAAAGGTTACGTAAATCAATAATATTCATTCATAACATTATACACAAATTGTACTTTGCATACAGTAAGAGAGAGAGAGAAAGAGAGGGTGTTTATCTCTGTATTTCCTCAAATATTATAAGGGTGATTTTAAATCTGTTTCCAAAATAATTTTTATTGTGAGGAAGTTAAATTTTCTTACTGAAGTCATCTTATTTTAATTGGTATTTAGACATTTTTGTACACTTGCTGTGGTTTAAAATGAAAATGTTTAAAAACAAAACTTTTTTCAATAAAAGACATATAACACATTATGATATTTTGTTGTACCAGTTTTTAATTTATTTTGTTTGATAACAGAAAGATTTTAATTGTCTATACAAAGTAATGTGAATACCTAGTGGCCAATTTATAAACTATATTTATCACACAATGATTTTGAAAATGTTGGTTGTGTGTCTGTTTGTAAGTGTGTGTCGGCAAACATAAAATGCGAGATACATACGATTGTCACGATTTTTACTACAAATTCGAATTAATCCCTATAAAATCGTAAATTCGATTTTTGCGATAATATAGTAAATATCTCCTTACGATTTTCTTTACGACGTTTCTGGCTGGGTTATGTCCAGCTTTCTACGAATATAGAAATGTACAATAATAAGATTAAAACCAGTTTTTTTAGCCGGTGCCTTCTGCACCTCGGGGCTAAAAAAACTAGTTTTAATCTCATAATTGTACTTTCTATATCCGCGGAAAGCCGTTTATAATACGATGCGAGAAATAACTATTCCCTATTTAAAAAGAAATATTGAGGTTTGATTTGTAAAAATTAATTTATTTGAAAATATTTGAGGGTGGGGGTGATCAACCTTTACATTCTTGATTTACGGTATTTAATTACAGGAGAACGAGGAAGCGCGGCTTATAGTAAAACGGAGGTCTGACAAAGAGGAAGAATTTTTTAAATCCATAACAATCAGCCAAATATGTAATATTGCGCTCAAGGTCAGTTTTATCACTAAATGATTAAAAACAGTTAAGATCTACCATGGTCTTGACATAATGTCTTGCCGTGTTATGTTAGTTGGCACTTTAAACTCAACAAAACATTTGATAATACTTTTTATAAAAATCTATCAACATTTCATTTTTTTTTTTCATACAAAATCATGGTGAACTGTTTTTAGAAGATATATAACCATATTAAACAGAAACTTTGTATGTATATTAAGAAAAATACCCAAAATTACAGCTGGAGGGTGCTTAAACGAACTTGCTCTCATTCGTGCATAGTTCCCTTTGATAATTTTAAATACGGATGTATATCATATTATATAAAGTAGTAAGCTTTTTTGTCTGTAGCGAAGGATCTCGCTAACAGCTGAACCGATATGGTTCTCCTTTACAGTGAAGTTTCCAATAGGTCCAGGGAAGGTTTTTAACTATTTTGGGGGAGGGTATCATGGTTATTTATGGTTATATAAATATAACACGTATTTATATGGTGACATCCCAGTAAAGAAAATGACGCTCCCCATTTCTTCTAAAACTCAAATCGAAAATTTTTGGGGTGGAAAGTCGACTTTTCCCCATCTCACCTAAAGTGCCCCTAGAGGCTTCTAGGGACGCAGTCGCTAGTAAGTTATATATTAGTCCAGACGTTTTGGATAGGATTAACTATCTTACACGAATGTTTCCACTACTAACTAAAAATATTGATAATGTTAAGCCCAAGGATAAAAAAACGCAGCCACGTGCCGTTAATTGTACATTTGTTGAATGAAATTAATTGTTCAGGGATAAGGGATAGAAAACCTGGCCATAAATTAGGTCCCAGCCTGGCTTCGAAAGGGATAATGGAACATTTATCATTTCCTAATTAAATTGTGTCTTTGGAGGCAGGCTCCTATTGGCCACCGCTCTAAACCAATAGTGTTCGGTAATTTTGGCTTGTTTTGTACCAACCAATAGCCAATTGGAGGCAGCCAATATAAAAAAACGGGGCAAAATGCGCATCATAGAAAAAATTCAAATACAAACAAATTTCTGCTCCTAAAATAATAACAATTAAAATATAAACAAGTGATGCTCGGTCACATCAACTTATTTTCAAATCTGCTTAGAGTTACACAATCAGAAAAGGAACCTATAGAAAAAAAACAAAAATGGAGGAATTATTTTTTTGGAATGTAAGTAGCTAAGAATTTTAATTTGGTAGTTTAAAAGAAACTGTTGTATTTGGTCCATTAAAATTTTAAAAATTTTATGCGGAAATGATAACCCCTCCTAAATGAACACGAACACAAAACTAGTTCTATAATGTAAATTAAAAAGAATGTACTCAATATCTTTTTTTTATATTATTTTAAAGGGGGGGGGGGGGTGTTTGTACAGTTATAGGAAATGAAAATTCAGTATCAAATTTTGCCCTGGCCGTTTGGGCCTGTTTTTATAGTTATCAACCTAATTCTTTTTGTAAGCTCTCTTATATGATTGGATCTACCTGTAAAATTTTGAAAATTGAATTTTGGTACTTTCCCTCTAGAGGCTAGTGGGGCAAAAGACCTCTCAAACACTAAAATTTTAAGTAATGAGCTTATTTTTTTAAGTTATCGAGCTGATTTTTTAAATAAAACCTTTTATTACATAGATGAGTTGATTATCCACCCCATTTTTCATTTTTGCACTTTACTTCTAGGGGCTTTTGGGGTAAAGTAAGTACAAAAATGAAATATGGGATAGCTAATCAACTCATTTATGCAATAAAAGCTTCCATTTAAAAAATCAGCTCGATATCTTAAAAATTAAGCTCTCAACTTAAAATTTTAGTGTTTGGGGGGGTCTTTTGCCCCACTATCCCCTAGAGGGAAAGTCCCAAAATTCAATTTTTAAAATTTTACAGGTAGATTCAATCATATATGAGAGCTTATAAAAAGAATTAGGTTGATAACTATAAAAACAGGCCCAAACGGCCAGGGCAAAATTTGATACTGAATTTTCATTTCCTATAACTGTACAAACTTTCCCTCTCCCCCTTAATTTTGCTATAATTCATTACACATTTATTAGAGTATTTCTGTTTATTTTAAACGTAAAATTAAGTTTTTGAAGAAAAAATTTAAGTCTAATTATGATATGTTGATAGAATGTTACAGA
Organism: Acartia tonsa; assembly: GCF_053477335.1. NCBI lineage: Eukaryota > Metazoa > Arthropoda > Copepoda > Calanoida > Acartiidae > Acartia > Acartia tonsa. The sequence continues at coordinate 39,971,678 of NC_137265.1, read as the reverse complement.
GGTACTTATTCACTTATATGTGATTTATTTATTTATTAAACAATAAGAATTTTTTGAGGAGATAATAACGTAATTGAAATAAAAGCCATTGACATATTGGTTCTATAAAAAGTTCTAATTTTATTTTAGGCTAGCTACGAGGAATCTTCTACCTTAATTCTATTCTATACTTTTATTTTTCTTTGCACTTATTCAGCTATATTAACATAGTTGATAATTTTCAAAACTAACGACTGCACCTTCCTATAACTGTTTTTTAGGCCTAGTAAAGATAGGTATAGGCCTGAAATAATATTTTGCTACGTTTTCCATCCCTTATCCCTGTAATTGTTATTTTAGAAAAAAATACATTTAATTTGATAAAAATAATGAAATCGGATATATTTTAATCTCAATATACTTATCTTTCTGTCAAATTCATAAGAACAATTTTTGTATCAACATAGCTACTCTGTAACTAAGGTATATCCGTAAAAGTCACTTCTAAAAATTAAATCAGATAAGAGAGGTCTGTTTTTTGTAGATCCTTTGTAGATGACAATACATTTTACATCATATGCAGTAATATAAGTGTAGTGTAGTGTCAAAACAATTCAACCACTTATTGTAATCTTCAGAAAAGATAATTTTTGTACCATCGTTACGGATTTACAATAATTTATCGGCCATTGTCTTATCTCTTTAGAATAACAAATATTAGTTTCTAATATATTTAATGTAACAAGGATGACAACATCCATAAAAGAGAAGCACTGAAACGATAGGACAAACGGACGTTAACACTTATATAGTATTAGAACTGAATAATCAGACACAGTGCAAATGAAGGTGCTTTGACTTTTGTGTCAGAACCTAAATTTGGACATAGTGCATTTCATTACCCTATTCAATTACCTTTTCAATAAAATCTAAAATGCAGCGGTTTTTCAGAAAATTAAATTTGAAAATTTTAAGTTCAATTTTCACCCACTAGGAGTTACCGCATAATCATGACAAGAAAAGCAAAGATTATTTATTTAAAATTTTGAACAACTTTGCTTTTATAAAGTTCTTCATAAAACCACTCCTGAAGTGAATTAATTAATGGCCATTTTTATCAATTGCTTTGCTAAGGTCACGGAAATTCAGCCTTAAATAAATCATATATAGAGAGGTTTTATGACTGACTTTATAAAAGCAAAGTTGTTCAAAATTTTAAATAAATAATCTTTGCTTTTCATGTCATGAATATGCGGTAACTCCTAGTGGGTGAAAATTGAACTTAAAATTTTCAAATTTAATTTTCTGAAAAACCGCTGCATTTTAGATTTTATTGAAAAGGTAATTGAATAGGGTAATGAAATGCACTATGTCCAAATTTAGGTTCTGACACAAAAGTCAAAGCACCTTCATTTGCACTGTGTCTGATTATTCAGTTCTAATACTATATAAGTGTTAACGTCCGTTTGTCCTATCGTTTCAGTGCTTCTCTTTTATGGATGTTGTCATCCTTGTTACATTAAATATATTAGAAACTAATATTTGTTATTCTAAAGAGATAAGACAATGGCCGATAAATTATTGTAAATCCGTAACGATGGTACAAAAATTATCTTTTCTGAAGATTACAATAAGTGGTTGAATTGTTTTGACACCACACTACACTTATATTACTGCATATGATGTAAAATGTATTGTCATCTACAAAGGATCTACAAAAAACAGACCTCTCTTATCTGATTTAATTTTCTCAAAAACCGCTGCATTTTAGATTTTAATGAAAAGTGAAATGAAGTTACCTAACCTAGAGTAATGAAATGCACTATGTCCCAATTTAGTTTCTGACACTAAAGTCAAAGCACCTTCGAAGGCACTGTGCAGAATATAAATGTATAAGAATCGGAGCAAAGTTGTAAGTAAATTTGTTGAAAAACTGCTTGATACAGGATAATGTTTATGGACATACTTACATTTTAGGACTTGATTATAGAATTGCTTTGCTTATAACATTATACTTTGTTGTCCCAGGAATCAACTTACCAAAAATCAGATCAATCGGATGATTTGATCACATAAAAATTTGTTGTTAAAAAAGTAAAAAAATCAACATGTTTAAAATCGACGTACGGACATTTGTTATGATTATAGAGTCGCTTTCTAAATCATACCTAACTACTAAAGGAATCACCATGCAAAGTTTGAAATCGATAGGATAATTCTAACATGCCTAAATTAACGAAAAAAGCTATCCGTTTGTGACGGACGTACGGACGGACCGACCCAAATTATAGAAAAGCTTCGCTTTTAAAAATGTTTGGTTGTTTAGCTTTGCTACTTATAGACATATTTTTGCTGAATTTATATTTGATTCATAGTTTTTTAATTTGTCAAGATTATTATGGATTACAATTACAAATTCACAGAAACTTGAAAATAAAATAAATTAAGTAATGTAAAAAAAGAACGTAGGAGAAATATTTAAAATTTTTGTTAAATATAACTCTTAATGACCTTAATATTCAGAGCTCGGCAGCCACGACTAAGCCACAAATTTAAACCCATTTGTATATTTGGAAAAATGTTGAAAAGAGTGATTGCAATGTTTTTGTTTAGACTACCAGATGTCTTTTTTAAAGAGAGGGGGTAGGTTTCTTGTAGAATCCGTAAAGTTGTGTGTTTTAAGGCTTAAAAATAGTAGTAGAACGATAATATTCACCAAATTTTTGAACTATAGGCAAAAAAATTTTAAAATTTAACATTTTACTAGAAACCTAACCCTCTCTTGTATTAGTTTGGTTTCCCTGAGGCTTACATGCGCGGCTGTCGAACCCTGTTAATAACTTTTCGATTATTAATAATATTTTAAAGTTTTTTCCTTAATTTCATTTAATAAAACCCAAGTTTATGAAGAATTTTTTTGGTTACTTCAATATCTAGTAATTTGGCCGGTCCGGCGTTGGCCGGATATTCAGTATCCGGCAAAAAAATTTTCTGGCCTAACCCCGATAGAAATATCCTTTTATATATATTGTCATCCTTGTTTTAGGATATAGAATCTGGGGACATAGAAATATCTCGGATGAATGGTATCCCGATGTATTTCCGTATCCTCCACAATGAAACATTTGCACTTCTCACCCTTCTCTGTGGGTATTACAGGTAACAACCTCTATAAACATTTTGGGAGGATTTTCTTATCGACATTTTTTTGGGTGGGTGGAGATACCCACCCAAAAAATAGTTTAAAACCTCCTCGTAACGTATATAAGCTTCACCGAAAAGGAGAGTTGAGCGGTTTGCTTGATCTTTCTGTACATAAACTGAGAATGACACACATCCTGTTACTGTTACCTGAGAGGAAACGTGGATGCAATACTTTGCTTTTCACTAAACCTTAGAATTTACATATAAAAACTTTTTTAGACATTTGTTTTCTTATTTGCATTAACTAGGTTTTGGTCAAAATTAAATTACATTTCAACTTGAATCCGTGTTCTTTTTTAAGCGAAGCTTTTCTATAATTAGGGTCCGTCCGTCCGTCCGAGATAAATAGCTTTTATTCGTTAATTTAGGCATGTTAGAACTGTCCTATCGATTTCAAACTTTGAATGATGATTCCTGTAGTAGTTAGGTACGATTTAGAAAGCGTAGCAACTCTATAATCAATACCAGAATGTCCGTACGACCATTTTAAACATGTTGATTTTTCTATTTTTTAACAACAAATTTTTATGTGATCTAATTATCCGTTTGATCTGATTTTTGTAATACTGATTCCTAGGACAATAAAGAACAATAGTATAAGCGAAGCAACTCTATAATCAAGTCCTAAAAATGTAAGTATGTCCATAAACATTAACCTGTATCAAGCAGTTTTTCAACAAATTTACTTACAATTTTGCGTCGACTCTTAAACTTTTATATTCTGATTATTCAGTTCAGACACTATACAAGTGTTAATGTCCGTTTGTTCTACCGTTTCAGTGCTTCGCTTTTATGATGTTGTCATCCTTGTTTTATGATAATGTAATAATTTATCGCATAATAGAATATATTGCTAGGAAAGGAATGACATTTTTAAAACTATGACTTTAAAGATAGAGGCAAAAAGTTTAATAATTATGGAAAAAAATATTCTAATTTATTGTCATATATTTCAATCATATTTTAATATAAATCTTTTTCATTTTGCTTACCTTTCATTTTTGAAAGCATTAATTTTTCCAATATTAATAATCACGAATATTGATTATTTAAGTTTTTTTATAAGCATTTCATATAATTATGATTTCCATAGATTATCATAAAGTAGGCTGCTCTATAACATACTTTGTCTGTCCGTAACCATCCGTCATTCTGTAGCACAATATGGGGGAAATGTGATTTACTCGTCTGCTATTTAGATTAATTTTAAGTATAGGGATTCCTTTTACCAATGCGCACCTAGTATACATTTCACCCTGTCTGTCGGCCACGCTCTAAAATTCAAATGGGAAAATGTGATTAACTCGGCTTTTATTAGAGATAGGCAATTTATTTAAAGATTTTGCTGACTATTAAAACCTATTTTAAAACTTTTTTGGTTCGTCGGTCTATCTGTAATGCTCTGAAAAACTTAGTTAGAAATTACAAAAAATTACTGACAATTTTACTGTAAAGATTCCGTGGCGATCACTCTTTTTTATGCTATTATCCTTGTTAGCAAATAAATTTTGTTTGTTTAGATTGATAGAGAAGTGGACTTTTTCTCTGTGTTCTGAAATTAAATATCCAACACCAGAGGGTTCTAATAAAGTTCATGGTCCTATTTTAAAGGTTTTTATTTTTCATTAGCGCAGCTACTCTAGTACTTGGTTTGTTTGTTTAGAAAACCAATATCATTCATTTTATTTTATACTAGCGGCTACGCCCCTAGAGGCCTCTAGTGGCATTTAAATGTTTTTAATTTATTTTAAATATCTAATTTGAGAAATAATTTGTCTATGTTGTCAGCTCTTAAATTCATGCTTCTACGCAGCGCGACTACGCTAGCGAGACTACGCTAGCGACACTATGCGGCGAAAATATTTAATTTTTTTTTCGATTTTATTGTGATTTCTCTTGGGAGGGTGGTGGTACCCTCCCCCAAAATAGTTAAAAACCTTCCTGGGACATATGAGAATCTACCCTGTTAAGGAGAACCCAATCGGTTCAGCGGTTAGCGAGATCCTTCGGTACAGACACACAGACAAACAAACATCCTGTTACTTTATTATAAGGATTTATTTAGTTAGGGGGCTTATCCCCCTTGGGAGCTTTCTAGTTAGCCGAGCTTTAATTAATCTAGTCAAGGTTTCGTGATTTCTAAAGATATAGAATATATAAACGTGGATTTTATGACAGGGGAAAAATTATCGTCAATTAAGGTTGCTAACATGGACATCACTTATTTCTTAGTTCGTTAATCCAATAGAAGGGGAGGGTGTGGATGGATGGGGACGTTCTTTTAGCCAGCTACATGTTTCCCATTATTAGACTACATGATAATCTGGTGTAAGATCCAAGTTATGATAAATCCAGTAGAAGAGGATATTTTGATATACGACCTATTATTTCTGTACAAAATGCGATTCAACAGTGGAAAGGGAGATTAAGTTTTTACATAAATGTTACGAGAGGTCATTGAACTTTACACTATCATACTAGTAAAATTTTAAATCCTTTTAATTATTTGGCGGTGGCCCTTAAAATGCGAACACAAGCGCAAAATACCCTCCTCCTTATTATTCAATAAATAAGGGGGGAGGGGGTAATTTTATGTATTTTCTTTTTAGTTAGGTTACAATATATTGTGTAAGACTTTTTTTCAATTCATTAAGAAATAAGGGGTTGAGGGGGAGGGGTTCTAGTTCTATGAAGGAAAGCCTCAATTATCATAAATTTTTTATTTGAAATATTTTAGGATTTTGCGAGATCCAAGCTGGAAAAGTTGAATTATAAGAAAGGAAGTTATATTCTACGTCAGAGCTTAGATACACACGGACGGGTAATATAGATTTATTTATAAACAGCTACGCTACTCTACAAACTTGGTCGGTTGGTCGGTCTGTAATACTTTTATTATTCGAAAGTTCTAAAATTTCTGGTTTTGGGGATGAGTACTAAATCTTATTCCTCTGAAAATGGATCCCACTCCAAATAATTACATTTAGGCGTTAATATCTTTCTTATATACAGGGTGCGTCACATAAATCGGGACATTTTTTAAACGGCCATAGCGCGAAAACTACTTGACCAATCAGGACGTTTGACCCCACTATAGAAAGCTTAGGTAATGACCTTTTAGCACAAAAAAATCTTTGGACGAAGATGGACGTGTACACCGAGCTGGACGCGTATATGTTCAACAAGGCATATTCCAAATGCGCCGGTGGTTAAGTGCGCAAAATCACAAAACGTAGGGTCCGACAGGGAAGGAGTTGGAATCTTGACCCCAAATTTTGTGGGTGTCTTAGGCTCATTGAGACACACATTTTGCCGTGTTTAAATCCATTTTAGCTCAATCTTAGCCAAAATCAGGTCGATTTTTCAAGATTTTGAGCCTTAAGAAATCACAAACAGTAGGGCCCGACAGGGAAGGAGATGGAAATTTGACCCAAAATTTTTTGTGTGTCTTAAGCTCATCGAGACACGCATTTTGAGTACTTAAAGTCCACTGTAGCTAAATCCTAGCCCAAATGAGAGCTAAAACATGGATTTTGTCAATTTGGCGGTTACTCATGATCCTAAGGAAATGTGGCCTCCCAGTAGCACAATGGCATAGGCTCGAAATAAAGTATTACCAAACTTTACCAATAAACTGTAAAGAGATATGATAAATATACAACCAAAATAACAAGTTAATGTTGAAATTCAAATCCTTCTCGTTCCTTCTTGAATAAAAAATGAATTTGAAAATTTTGAAGATATATTTTAATTTCCTTATCAGGATGATGTTTTTATATGTCGTCTTTATGACAGGTTATTATATTATGAATATATTTCTTAAATTATGTATATAAACAAATATTATGCGATAATATCAAATTAAATTAAAAATAATTTATTTTTTATGTTTTTTTTTGTTCCAAAGTCATCCCTGCATTAAAGAAAGAAAAATGTGTGTTTTGTTTTACAAAGCAGACTAAATATATTATGATAATATACAACGTCTCTTTGTGAGTTCATATTTATAATATTGATTTTTATAAATGAATTAATGAAAAAATATTTGTTTGAAATTTGACTAAATATCATATCGTATAATTTACTTAACCCTTTTATTTAACAACCTTTGTTTTTAGGTCCTTTTTATTTAAATATTTCAAACAGCTGCCTTTTTTTTATGTTTAAAGTTAGAAAAACAATTTTTTCAGAAGATGTTTATCTTTATTATTATTTTATATTAGAAATCTCAAAATTTATTAGCGGAACCATAAAGTATTTTGAATTTGGGCTGTGGTAAAAAATCTTGATAGTGGACATAAAAATGCACATGAAGCTCTCTAAATTTTTTTTAGGATTATTTTTTTTGGGGGGGATATTCACCCCCCAATTAAAAAACTGTTTGGGGGGGTAAATTTTATATGGGGGGGGAATAATCACCCCTTTACCCCCTCCCCTTGGTCGTCCTTGTAGTTGTTACAAAATGGGTGAAATTGCACCACAGTTCTGATCCCACAATGTAAAAATTTCAATTTAGTTTGAAACAGCATTTTGACACTCCGAGTATCATTTTACCCACAAACCTGTCGCATAACTCTTTTTTTTAATTTGAATCCCAAAATAAAGCTTGAACGTCTTTGATTTTTTTATCCTTATATAAAAGTATCATGATAACTATTTATCTATTTGTCTCAAAGAATCTCGCTAACTGCTAGACAGATATGGTTTTTCTTTACATTAAAGCTTTTTATATGTCCTGGCAATGTTTATAACTGTTTTGGGAAGGGTGCCTCCACCATATAAAAATTGCTCCTGAACAAAAAATAACCCTCTAAAAATTTTTAAAAACAATCATCTTAAGTATAGTTAGGACTCTCCACCCCCCCCCCCCTCCCCTCCCTATCCCCAAGTGCCCCTAGAGACTTTAAGGGTACGTAGCCGATAGTCCTTATATGGAAATAATGAGATGTATGTATATCTGTCTGTAACAAAGGAACTCGCTATCCACTGAACAGATATAGTCCTTGGTTTTTTTTTGTAAAACTTAAATTTAAAAATGGAGGGGATCAAATTCTAGTGCCCCTAATGAGCGCTGGGGGCGTAGCCGCTTGTTTTAAGTATGTCAAGCATCATTTTAAAATTAAAAAGAAAATAAATGTTTCAGATAATAACAACCCAACAAATTATGTCTATAGCAATTTGATCAGCTGATTGGTTTGAATACTAGATGTTTTTTTAAGTAGCGCAGCTACTCTAAATCTAGGGGATAAATCTAATGTTGCTTAGAATTTACTTTCAGGTGTTTTAAACGTTGTAAATTGAAGATTTTATTTTGATAATTAATATTTTACAACAATATCTGCTATAAACTGTGAGTAAGTTTGATAAAATTACGTTTTTTTTGCAAGCTTTTTGGAAAATACTTCATTATTTTTATAAATCTGACAAAATAGAATTTCTGTTTAAGTAAATAACATAGCCACAAAAAGGTTTAAGTGGTTATTGAAATATTTTATTACCATTCTTGATAATTAAATAGTCGTTAAATATGTTTAATTTGCCTTTTTTAAAAAGACAAGTAAAATATCCTACTTTAATGCTACTTTTATGAAGTTATCTTAAACCTTTTCCAAAAGTTTATTCTATAAAACTATTTTATTTTCCATTGATTTTATTGATTATATAGGTTCAAAATATTAAAAGTATTTTTTAAAGGCTATAGATTAATTTTGATTAATTCCGGTTTTTAATTTTTTTCAAATCTGAAAGAATATGCATGTCTTTTCAAAGAATAGATTAAATAAAAAACGAAATTAAACATATTCAGGCTATGAAAAAGCAAAAAATATTCTTTTTTACCATTAAATCGCAAATATTTAAAATCATTAGATTTTAAGCTTATTTTGCATGGAAACACATTTTTTCAGTTATTTCTTCTCAACAATGGATCTTAAATGATTATTAATGAAAACTTTTATGAAAATGTTATTAACAAAAACTTCAAATAAAGGAAATAATTGCCGTTTGCGAAAATGTGTGCAAAAAGTTGCCAATATCTCGTTAGAAGGGACTTAATAGATTTTAATTCTTACTGCTTACGACTCAGTGGACTATAAACTATTAGAAAAGTATCACTTTAAGGTGAAATTTTGAGGGTCAACTTTTTTTCTTTTAAAATTCGCAGTGGTAGCCCGATCTTAATTCAATGGACTTTTGGGCCTAGGGCTACTTTGAAGCATGCACCAATAGACGTGCCCATACCACAAAGACCTCTTTCATTGCCACTATCAAGGAGAACTACGCCAGCTTGGACAGGTACATTTTAACCTGGACCTGCCGGCGGTTGAGGAGGCTGGTAGAGACTGTGATTGAGGCTGGCGGCGATTTTATTGAATAATCTACTAGTCATATACCAATTTCTTTAAAAATTACAAAATGTCCCGATTTATGTGACGCACCCTGTATAGTTAGTTATTTTTCAGGGAAGGAGAGGGCCTTGTACCGTAAATTCTAATTGGTACCCAAAGTTTTATAAACTTGTTTACTCATTGGTTAGCTTAGAAACTTTGGGTATTTTTATTAATTTTGATTTGTTAATTCCAGACTAGTAGTTTCCAAACATTTTAACCAATAATTTTAGCCTAAAGGAGAAGTAATCTTCATGGGTTAAATTTATTCTCCATTATCTTATCCCTTTTAATCCCTGGTTATTTTTTCATTTTTATAATCTTTTATTTTTTAGATTTTCTTAATGGTTTGCACAGAGGATAAATGTCCTCCAGAGGAGCTTTGTATTCTTAAGGATAAAAATACAAACCAGTTTTCTTTACAAAGGTATGTCTAACCGAATTTCTCCATTGGCATTCACTCATGGAAAATAGCCTAAAACCATTCTGAAACTTAGAAAAGAAATAGCCTGAAACTATCCTGGAATCTAAGTGAATTTTTCCTAAATTCCAATCTTTTCATTGGTTAGAGATTAGAGTAAAACACCAGAAGGAGAAAGAGTTAAGAAATTGTTACCCTATCGCAATGACCTTGTGCCGACTCTCATTTGGATCTTTTAAAAATCAACCAATGGTAACGGGAATATTAAAACAGCCAAGTAGCAGAAAACAATTTGCTAGCAGACGGAAAAAGGTCACTGAAAAAAGGAGGGGAGGTAGTTATCTGTATTTACATATATACTATGATCTGTTTGTTTAGATAGATGAAAAACTAAGAGACAAAAACTTAATGTAACTTCTTTATATAATAAAAACACTTCTCAGTTTTACTTTTATTTTAGGGGTGGAGGGATTAAGTTAGAGGACGAAGCCTACTTGCCCTACTTAACTATAGACGAGCTTATTAAAGTGTTGAAACAGCAGAAATTCTTCAGATTAGTGGACTGTATTCATCCCAGTGAATTTGACAGGTAAGGTGTTTCTAGAAGTTGACCGCTTAAAAAAGCTTAAAACCACCACAGGACAAGTAGATATATTCCCTGAAGAGTAGAAATCGAACGGTTCAGCGGTTACCGAGATCTTAAGCTTTTGACAGACATCAAGCTACTTTGTATAATAGTTAGGTTAGCGGTCTTTTGTTAATAGAAAGTTCTAAACCATTGACTAATTCAGGTGCCACAGTCTGTTGCTTTGTCGTAATCCTGTGCAGTGGCGTCAGGATGCACTGGGAACCAGAGCCTCAAATACCTCGGATAGATTTATTATTCCACATAATCAACTATTCAAATATGAGGTGAGATCATTTTTAAAGGTTTACTTTTTCACTTAGTATCTCTAAAACGCTTGATTTTATAATACAAATTTTAAGATTTCAAATTCTTATACTGCAATTTGTCCATAACGAATAGCCTTTGAGGTATATTAGAATTGTCTTGTCGATTTTAAACTTGGTAAGATGATTCCCGTAAGGATTAGGTACGATTTAGAAAGCGGCTCCGCTGTAATCGTTACAAAAGTCTGTAGGTCCAATTAAAACAAGTTATTTTTTTACCTCTTTTATTTTGGAATAATGATTCCTTGGACAGCAAGGTACAATATTACAGGCGAAGCACCTATAATATCCTATAAAGTCAAAAAAAATCAAATATCTTATAAAATAGTATCCTTTATAAGCAATTTTGTTTGCATTTAAGATTTTAACCTTATTATTATTATTATTTGATTCTTTATTTGTCTTAATTATTTGCATAAAAAGTTTACATCTTAATTATAAGAGTTATTATAACAATATTAAAATAAACTAATCCAAGATATTCTCTTATATAAAAAAAAGGTGTCAGTTGATTATAAAGCAATAGTAAAAAAAAGAGAGAAAATTGCCGTTTAACATAAAAAGTGTACATTTAAATTATAAATTTCAAGACTAATTCAACATAATATAATATCTCCTCAAAATATGTCAAATTTATACCAAAAAAAATAGAACTTTAAAATGTCTTAGAAGGAAAAATAAGCGTCATTGAGAAGAAAAAAAATATTTATGATACAAAAATAAGATTTTAACCTAATAATCTTTCTTGCAGGGTATCGAGCACCGAGGTCGTATGTGCATGGTTTGGAAGGGAGAGTGGAGAAGAGCAAATGAAAAGGAAACTCGAAGCATTCATTATCGAAAATGACAATTCTTGCAATTTTTTTTTATCGAAGATACTCTATAATTCACTACGTTTATCCGTCCGCCAGTCCGTCCGTAACGCAACAGGGTAAATGTGATTTTCTTAGCTGCTTTTTAATATAGATTTTATTGGAGAGGATACGCCTTGTCAAGGTCCTTCAGTATACAATTTATTTGGCCCATAAAAAAAAATTATTTATTAAATAGCAAAATTTTGTGATTTTATTTAGTTTAAAAACGTATCTCTTCCCTTTTTTATTATCACTGAACATATGCTTTAAAATTTTTTTTTGTTCGTTTATTCATCCATCATTTTTTAGTGCTTGGATACTTATGGATGTTGTCATCGTAGTTTCTGTTTGCAATGCACAGACTTCAATGTACATTTTAACGAAATGAATGCTTTATTGTCATTTGCTTAGGTTGAAGTGGCTATAAAACAGCTGAAGAATGAATACATGGATGAAATGTCAACACAATTTCTCAATCTAGCTTCCAGGTATAATTTTAATACTCTATTACAGGTATATATCATATATTTAGATCCATGAGATATGATGATCCAAGTATCTGCCAGGTGTTTGGAGCCTGTCAGTGTCTAACCATAGAATAATATATATTATATATTTAGATGCATGAGATATGATGATCCAAGTATCTGCCAGGTGTTTGGAGCCTGTCTATCTATCCATAGTATAATAATTGTTATATATTTAGATCCATGAGATATGATGATCCAAGTATCTTCCAGGTGTTTGGAGCTTGTCTATCCATAGTATGATAATTGTTATATATTTAGATCCATGAGATATGATGATCCAAGTATCTTCCAGGTGTTTGGAGCTTGTCTATCCATAGTATAATAATTGTTATATATTTAGATCCATGAGATATGATGATCCAAGTATCTGCCAGGTGTTTGGAGCTTGTCTATCCATAGTATAATAATTGTTATATATTTAGATCCATGAGATATGATGATCCAAGTATCTGCCAGGTGTTTGGAGCTTGTCTATCCATAGAATAATATATATTTAGATCCATGAGATATGATGATCCAAGTATCTGCCAGGTGTTTGGAGCTTGTCTATCCATAGTATAATAATTGTTATATATTTAGATCCATGAGATATGATGATCCAAGTATCTGCCAGGTGTTTGGAGCTTGTCTATCCATAGAATAATATATATTTAGATCCATGAGATATGATGATCCAAGTATCTGCCAGGTGTTTGGAGCTTGTCTATCCATAGTATAATAATTGTTATATATTTAGATCCATGAGATATGATGATCCAAGTATCTGCCAGGTGTTTGGAGCTTGTCTATCCATAGAATAATATATATTTAGATCCATGAGATATGATGATCCAAGTATCTGCCAGGTGTTTGGAGCCTGTCTATCCATAGTATAATAAATGTTATATATTCAGATCCATGAGATATGATGACCCAAGTATCTGCCAGGTGTTTGGAGCTTGTCTATCCATAGAATAATAAATATTATATATTTAGATCCATGAGATATGATGATCCAAGTATCTGCCAGGTGTTTGGAGCTTGTCTATCCATAGAATAATAAATATTATATATTTAGATCCATGAGATATGATGATCCAAGTATCTGCCAGGTGTTTGGAGCCTGTCTATCCATAGTATAATAAATGTTATATATTCAGATCCATGAGATATGATGACCCAAGTATCTGCCAGGTGTTTGGAGCTTGTCTATCCATAGTATAATAATTGTTATATATTTAGATCCATGAGATATGATGATCCAAGTATCTGCCAGGTGTTTGGAGCTTGTCTATCCAAAGAATAATATATATTATATATTTAGATCCATGAGATATGATGATCCAAGTATCTGCCAGGTGTTTGGAGCTTGTCTACCTATAGACACAGAACCTCTTATTCTCGTGAGAGAATATTTTAAATTTGGACCTCTTGATGCTTTTCTTAGAGATCATAAACAACAGCTTAAGGTACAGTTTTCATTTTGTTCAGTATCTAACGATAATTATTCATTTATTAGCTGTATTAGACGCAAATGTAAGCGAATTGAGCGAATTTATAGACGTATACAACAAAAAGTGATGCTTTTTATTGTTAACCGATCTTCCCCTTCCCCCTATTTTTGAAATAAATTGAAAATAAGGTGAGAGGGAATTTTTTCCCTATGCCTAACCCTTGTTGGACCAATACCTGCGGTCCCAGACCATGCGGGGCTACTCATAAGCTTGGCTAGAGCTTTTTTTATTCTATTTTTCTAAATATATCCATCTATCTTTGTATCTATCTATCTATCTATCTATATTCAGGATGTTGAGCTGCTGGAAGCTGGCACCAGCCTGGCTAGAGCTCTCTTCTTTCTACAAGAGAAAGGTTTAGTCCACAGAGACATCAGATGTAGAAATGTTTATGTGGCAGAGTATACTGATAAGGTGAATATATTCTAACCATCCTCATAATGAAGTAACAGGATGTCTGTCTGTTTGTATCTATAAGAGAAAGGTTTAGTCCACGGGGATATCAGATGTAGAAATGTTTATGTTGCAAAATATACGGATAAGGTGAATATTTATTGACTATCCTATTTTATAAAGTAACTAGCGGCTTGGCCCTAGCCTCTAGGGGCTTTTCCCCAAGAGATGATAAAAATAATAAGGCGAAATTCGTAAAAGGACCAGGGAAATGTTCTGTAAAAAAAAGGACCAAGGAAATGTTCTGCAAAAAAAAGGACCAAGGAAATGTTCTGCAAAAAAAGGACCAAGGAAATGTTCTGCAAAAAAAAATGTGGGGGGGGGGATTTTTTGTTTTTTGGGGGGTTGGGGGTGTCCCACAGGACCAGAAGGTATATTTCCTGAGGAGTAGAATCCGATCAGTTCAGTGGTTACCGAGATCTTAAGCTTCAGACGGACGGACAGACAGACAGACATCAAGCTACTTTGTATTATAGATATGGTTTCTTTGTCTGAATCTTAAGATTTCTATAACCACTGAACAGAACATTGAGTTCTCTGGTTTAGGAAAGCTTCTAGGATGGTTTTGGGCTATTCAAACTTTCAGATTTAAGTCTTAGAATTGATTTATGCTCAATCTGTCAATATAGAGCCTCTAGATGCAAGTGGAGCAGCCACTAGTTTTTCATAAAGTACATGGATGTATAACAAACTGTTGGTCTTACAGAATATAACAGATTACCAACAGGGATAAGGGATGGGAAACGTAGGAAAATATTATTTCAGGCCTATTTCTAGCCTAATTAACCAGTTTTGGGATGGCGCAGTGGTTCGTATAAAACGCTAATGAAAAAGCTGTGTGTGTGTGTGTGTGTAGATAAAGTATAGAATCAAATTCAGGTAGCTAGTTTAAAGTAAAAAACATAACTTTTTATAAACCTATATATTAATGGCTTTTGTTAAAATGAAGTTTTTTCTCTCCCAAAATTTTTTATCTTTTACTTTGGTAATTTGAACTGTCAGAGAGAGCTATCGTTGGGTTTCCCTCAGACAGATTTTAGTTTGTATTATTTGCATTTTTATTAATGAGTAAAAATTTTATTTGAAAATTTCATTGCTAATTAAAATTCAAATAAATAAATTAATATGCACTTGGGTAACATTCTATCAAGTTCTTTAGATACTATTATGAAGTGATAGATTTGTACTGTGTTGTATTGTACATATATTAGGGTTAAGGTGTTGTATCAATTCCGTATTAAATTTTTAAAATTCAAAATACAACATCTAATTTATAAACTACCAAATGAAAATTCGTAGCTACCTTCTTTCCAAAAAATAATCCCGTTATTTTTATTTTTTCTATATGGCCCTTTTTAATGTTTAACTCTAAGCAGATTTAATAATTAAGCTAATGTGATCTAACACCATTTATATTTATTTTTTAGTAGCAGACGAAATCATTATTTTTTCTAGAATTGTCTGCTTCTAAAATTTCCGCCAATTGGTGATTGGTTGTTAAAAACAGGCCGATTCTTATTGGTTTAGAGCGATAGCTACTTGGGAGTGTCCGCCAGTTTGATAGGAATTTGTAATAGTTGCAATATCCCTTTAGAATCTAGGCCAGGACCTAATTAATGGCCAGGTTTCCTATCCCTTATTCCTGATTACCAAGCAAAGTTACCTGAAATTCGGCTCACCCCGATGTGGCTCACCACTAAAGTGATTTAAAGATCCAGCTCAGCAGACACTAGCTTTTTTTTTCAGGTGTTAAAAGTGAAGCTTTGTGAGGGAGGGCTGGGTGCACCCCGTGCGGAGGATGTTCATTGGTTAGATTGGCATCAACTACAGAGTCTTATTTCATCAGGAGCTTTGTTATCCTACAGGTTAGCTAAACTTTTAGTTCTTTTTCTTTCCAAGAAAGATGTACCTGATTAATTCAAGCCTTAAATTAACATGGAACATTTGTTTGCTTTAGTCATCATTAATGCCTACTTAATATTCTCTAAAAAATGAACCAAACTTTTATGTGGTACAAAGATTTATTATTCAATCAAACATTGTAATTTTTTAGAAATAGGGTACATTTAAATATTAATTTTTTTTTGTTGCTGAAAAATATATCCCTTTAAAAAGTAATTGGATGTCTTGTCTGTGTGTGTAACGTAAGATCTCGCTAAGCGCAAACAGATATTGTTTTTCTTTACAATGAAGCTTTTCAGAGGTTTATAAAAGGTTTATAACTATTTGGGGAAGAGTATCACCAACCACAATCCCAATAGAAATCTACCCTGTGAAAAAAAACCGCCTGTAAAAAAAAATAAACCTCTAATTTAAGGTCCCATTCACTCAAGTGGAGTGCCCCTTGAGACCTTTAAATAACCTTATTAATTTGTATGAATTCAGGCATCTAAACTCCAGTTTTGAATGCAACGGAAACAATCAGCTGTCTGGAGCTATGATCAACTTGAATGGAGGCTTCAATCCTGGAGTAACTGGAGGCTGTGTTATTGATACCAGGTATTATTTAAAGTGACGAAGAATAAATCTTTCCCATTTTTTTTCGTTATTATAAAACTTTATGTACTTTCGTTTTGTACTTGAAGCATTAGTTTTACTATTTAATTTCCTTATTCAAGAGTATTTTTAAAGAAAGGGCGCTCAGTATAAATAAAATATATAGAATAGACTTTCAATTATGTTCATAATTAAAACCATAAAGTGATAATTAAAAATCAAAAAGACCATATTTGTATTCCATCAAACTATTTTTTGCAATAATTATTGTAAAGGATTGAATTTTTGTTAAAATTAATGTTTTAAAATTTTTAGTTCACAGAAGATAAATTGTACGCTAGCTAGTGATGTTTGGTCTTTTGGAACTGTTCTTTGGGAGATTTTTAGTAAAGGTAATATTTCACTTTCTCTTATTTTAAATATCCGTCCATCAAAAATGTTTTTGAGAAAACTTCATTTTTCTGACCACTATAACACACTTTTTCTGGTACCACCCTCCCAAAAAAGAGAAATCGCACATAGAAAAATTTACTCTTCAACATTTTTTTACTGTTTCTTTTCAAAGGGGGGAGGCGGATGTGCCACTTTTTGAAACCGAAAGTAAAACGTGCATGATCTCAGCCCATAAAAGAGTTATATCTCTAAAATTCGGCACAGCAGTTGCTTTTGTGAAGAACAATATGGAACTGTGAAGAAACGGCGGCGGAACCGCCGAATTTTTTTTGCCTTTTTTCGCCAAATTAGACAGTTCTCAATCATCTGAGATAAACTTTTTTTCTCATAAAAATTTCCCTTATATTTTCACGTGACACTTGTAATATTTCAAACATGTCAATATTAAAAAAAAAAGTTTATCTTAGATGATTGAAAATTGTCTATTATGGCGAGAAAAGGCAAAAAAATCGGGGGGAAACGACGGTTTTCGGCGGGAGTGGCGGTTTCGCCGCCGTTTCTTCACAGTTCCATATTCTTCACCACAAAAGCAACTACTGTGCCGAATTTGAGAGCTGTAAATCTTTTATGGGCTGAGATCATGCAGGTTTTACTTTCGTTTCAAAAAGTGGCACATCCGCCTCCCCCCTTTTAAAAAAAGGTAATAAAGTACATTCGCTCTCCCCCTCTCCAAGTTCCCCTAGAGGCCTCTAGGGGCGTAGCTGCTAGTTATGCACAAAGAATTTTAAAAATCTTAGGAACCCAATTGAATAGTTGTATTTTGCAGGTTCGAAACCACTGCCGCACGTACCGTTGCTGGAGGCTGCCAGGCAATACCTGAGCGGTGACAGACTCAAGTGGCCAATGGGCCAAAGTCTAAAACAGGTAGTTTTTATTTTTTTGTACAGAAAATCTCAAACGATAAACTCTACGTCGCCGTGTTATTCATAGTTATTTTACTGCTAACAGACCAAATATTTTCTGTTACTAAGTTACCTTTTGTTGGACAGCAAAAGCAACGAAGAACGGTAGTATGTTTGCTGCTAAATTACTCTGAAACTAGGGAATAGTTATTGTATTCTGTACCCAAAAGCTGCTAAGCCTATAAATATTTCTAAGTTGAGACAATAATGTTAATTATTGGTGCCCCCTTCCAAATCAAAGAATTATGTCACATATGATTCAACTATTTCATAGTTCTATCCCTTATCTTGTCATTTCTAGGTTCGTTAATACTATTTCATAGAACTATCCCTTTATCTTGTCATTTCTAGGTTTCTTAATATTATTTCATAGAACTATTCCTTTATCTTGTCATTTCTAGGTTTCTTAATACTATTTCATAGAACTATCCCTTTATCTTGTCATTTCTAGGTTTCTTAATACTATTTCATAGAACTATCCCTTTATCTTGTCATTTCTAGGTTTCTTAATACTATTTCATAGAACTATCCCTTTATCTTGTCATTTCTAGGTTTCTTAATACTATTTCATAGAACTATCCCTTAATCTTGTCATTTCTAGGTTTCTTAATACTATTTCATAGAACTATCCCTTTATCTTGTCATTTCTAGGTTTCTTAATATTATTTCATAGAACTAATCCTTTATCTTGTCATTTCTAGGTTTCTTAATACTAATTCATAGAACTATCCCTTTATCTTGTCATTTCTAGGTTTCTTAATACTATTTCATAGAACTATCCCTTTATCTTATCATTTCTAGGTTTCTTAATACTATTTCATAGAAATATCCCTTTATCTTGTCATTTCTAGGTTTCTTAAGACTATTTCATAGAAATATCCTTTTATCTTGTCATTTCTAGGTTTCTTAGTACCATTTCATAGAACTATCCCTTTATCTTGTCATTTCTAGGTTCCTTAATACTATTTCATAGATCTATCCCTTTATCTTGTCATTTCTAGGTTTCTTAATACTATTTCATAGAACTATCCCTTTATCTTGTCATTTCTAGGTTTCTTAATACTATTTCATAGAACTATTCCTTTATCTTGTCATTTCTAGGTTTCTTAATACTATTTCATATAACTATCCCTTTATCTTGTCATTTCTAGGTTCCTTAATACTATTTCATAGAACTATCCCTTTATCTTGTCATTTCTAGGTTTCTAATACTATTTCATAGAACTATCCCTTTATCTTGTCATTTCTAGGTTTTGGTGTTCCCTTCCTAATGATAAGATTATGTCACATATTAAGATTCAACTATTTCATAGAAATTCCCCTTAGCTTTATAAACCTGTAGGATTATTTCTAGGTTGAAACAATAATGATTAACTGTTGGTGTCCCCTTCCTGACCAAAGAATCAAGCCACAGCTGATTATGAGAGATTTAAATCAAATTTTATATAAGGTAATTTCTTCATGTAATTTATTAGTGCAGCTATTATGTAACTAAGTTTATGTCAGACTGTTCATCTAAATTTAAACCGTGCGGGGCTAAACTTAACCCAGTATAACCTAACCTAACCTGTTATGAAGGAAAAATTAGATACACGTAAAACCAACTCATCACCCTCACTTGTTTTCTCTTTATTTTCAAGTAAATGTTAAGTGTTCAACTAGGTACTTTGAGGTAAACCGCTGCTATTTTTGTAATTTCAAAGTCCATTCAAACTGGTTTTAAAAACTTTATACTCTAGGTTTTCAACTCACGACGGCCAAACGATTATGTTACCATCGACGACTCGAAGAATACTGTCACTCAAACCGCTAGAACTGTAGTTACAGCAGACCCACCGCCACCCACCCCTCCACTAACCTCAACTTTACCTGCCGCTCAACAACAGACGTCAGCAGGAGCTGTGGCAGCTGCTAATGTTAGCAGCTCTTTGTATACAAGCAGCCTTGTTCCAGTTTTCAAAGAAGTAACAAGGTGAACTGTCTTATAATAACTAAAAGATTTCACGTGACCAAGCTTTTTTGTTTATTAGTTAATAAAGAGATAAAAGACTTTATTTCTTAAATTCTAGCCTTATATTGACTATTTGCTTAAGTCTTAATTTTTTCTACTAGAAGGTATTTAATCTTAATACAATTTCAAAACATCTCCTAACAAAATATTTTCAGGAACCTAGGGTTTGATTTTTCAAGTTTTGGAGACACAGATTCAACATCTCCATTAATTGGAGCATCAAGTAGCTCTTCATCTTCTATTTATAATTCTGATATTTCTGCACTTACATGCCAAACTAGCATAGGTAAATACCTAATTATTAATTTGGTAGATTTTTCACTTTTATTTGTGTTTCATAGATTTTAAACATATAAAATTTTGATTATTAATAAATTGTTTAAATGCAAGGAGATTTAAATTTTTAAATTCTGTTTTTCGTTTTCAGATTGGGGAGGTCAATATTCTCTGAACTCAATATATCCATTGGAGGTAACTATCATTTTACCTGGAAATCTCTGGAGGACAGTTACTCTACTACATGGTTTATAATTAAACTTAATCTTGCTCAATAAATGGATTGATATTATGGCCCAATCGTCCAAATTTAGTTCGCCTAACTTTTTTTTGAACAACATTGTTATTCAAATTTGTGCCTTTTCCTAGGCCAGGACACTCTTCTCTTGTCATCAATCAAATTAAAGCGTCTGACATAGTACCAGAACTAAACATTTTTAAAGATTTTTACTTTAGCTGTTAGGCAATGCTTTAATGTTAGCTAAACCAGTCTCAGAGATATCCCATAATATAATCATTATCTTTTTTTAGAATGACCAGATAGAATATTGCACAGATGCCCCTCTGGGTGTAGGAAATTTTGGGATTGTATACAAAGGAGTTCTAACTAAGTCAGACGGGGAGTGGGAACAGGTAGTTATATTTACGTTTCCGAAGACAATTTGTTACAGCTGAACTGATGTCTTTCTGTGTGTAGCGAAAGATCTTGCTAACCGCTGAACCGACATGGTTCAAATTGACTGAATTGACGTTATTTTCTCCCTCCCAAGAGAAACAACCCCTTGAAAGAATATTACTGATTGGTTTTTGTTTAGGTTGCTATAAAGATGATAAAGGATACAGATATGTTAAAAGGCTCAGTTTATGACGATATGGACAGAGAGATTAAGTAAGTGCTTAATTTTTACATTTTATCAGAATTAGCATTATTAAAAATAAGATATACCTAGTACCTACACAGATTGCTATTTATTTTGACCGCCAAGAAATTGGTTAAACAAGGATGACAACACATAACTAAGCTTATAAATTTAAAAGTATAAGAACAGCTAAACAGATGAAAGAAAATTAAGAGTTGAAGATTAGATGTTAGTAAAAAAGAATATATTTCAAACATAGCCTAACAGTCGTATTTGGTGAGTTGTATAGTAGATGCTCAGTAATCTATGAATTTTCACAAATTCAGATGTCTATCTCTGATAAAAGAGGGAGGGGACATTGGGCTCTTTATCAAACTGTCCCCAAAGTTAATAATAAGGTTTTCTTATTCGTTAGCTTAACAACTTTGGGGACTTTAATTGAATTTTGATTGTTTGGCACAGTAAGTTGAGTAATCAAACGTATCAACCAATAATTATAATCTAATTTTTTGGCCATTATCTTATTCCTGAGATTCACTGCTTCAAAAATTTTATCAACAAATGAAATTTTTGTTTCTAGGCTAATGAAACGGTTGTCACATGACAACATAGTGAAAATTCGGGGATATATCACTGGAAACACAAATACAATCATTGTCATGGAATATATCAAGGAGGGCAGTCTAGACAGGTATGAGAATAGACTTTCATTTAATTTTTATCATTACTTTTTAAATTGAGCAAGGTTGATTATATTCATACCTAATTAGCGCAGTTTTTAAAATTTATTCAAAATGAGGTAAAAATATATCAAGGGAAAAACTGGACTGAGTCCGAAGAAATCTCTCACCCCTCCCTCCTCCCTCTTCCCCCTTGCTGAAACTAATAAAGTGCACAGCCCTCATTTTGATGTATTAGACAATGCAATGTCAATAAACTAATTTTTATAGTTGTTGCTAAGTCTCGAAAACAATTCAAATAATAGCACCCTAATTGATTCCTAATAAATTGCAGGTATCTTCAGCTAAACCGACGCAGACTGGACTATCCCCGCCAGCTGTTCAACTATTCTCAAAATATTGTGGATGGGATGGAGTATCTAGCTCAAAACAAAATTATTCATAGGTAAGCGTTTAATTTCCAGGGTGAGAAAATGATTCTGTCAAAAACATTGAGGGGGGGGGGGGAGTTCTGACACATTTGCGTAAACCTGGTATATAGGCTTTATCTTTGGACTGAGAGGAGATTTTTTGGATAGGCCTCCAGGTTCCGGAGCTCCAGGTCTCCAGGTGGTCTCTGTTGTACAGGTAAAAATTAAAAATCTTATTTTTTTAAAGAGTTAGATGTCAGCTTATGAAACAAAATATTTATGTTCTTTCTTCAAATATGTGAATAACATTCAAAAAGATTGTTTTGTGAATTTTTGAGACCTGGTAACCCTTAGATTTTCAGTCAACAAATTAATTACTAGTTATTTAATCTTACATCAAATAAGAGGTGTTTTACATTTAAAACTTGTATTTCAAGTACATATAATAAACATAAAATAATATAATCAATATCAGCTGGTATCTCATTAGCTTAACACGTGGTTTTACTGAAATAAAAATTTAATATAAACCTAAATTGCATGAAATTAACTTGACTTAACTACTATTTGACTAAAAATTAAGCTACAATATGATCAATCTTATCCCTTCTGAGCTGAAAACTTTGAATTAGATAAGAATGATAATATGTCTAAAAAGTATTGAAGGTCAAAAAGCAGAAATAAAAATAGTAGAATAAAATAAGAATTAGTTATAATATCTTACCAAACATTGAGCTATCCAGGCTGAAAGGTAGAATATCTTAGAATACAAACAAAACATCAGTTACATCTGCTAAAGCTGTTTTATATCTAAATATCTAATATTAATAACATAGATAAGGTATATCAACTACTACATTTGATATACCCAACCATAAAACATAAAAGGGGTTGGTTCTTTAAGTTACTAAAACATAGAAGATCTAAGCTTTAACGAAATAACTTAAATAATGTATGAATTAGAGCTATAAGATAAAAGTAAAATTAAGTCTATCACTTAAATACTTTATGGACAAAAGTATAAGTAATAAATGTACAACAAAATAAAGCTGGCTTCCACGCCTTTATTATGAAAGGACTTACCTAACCAAGCTTTTGAACTTGGTAGCTGAGTTCTATGCTGAATGTTCTATGCTTTTATAGTAAATTTTTAAGATTAGAACTGGTTCCATTTGTAAACAAATGTGTACAGCACATAAAATTATCTATTTATTGTTAAATTTAAATAAATAGCAACGTTATTTCTGTACTAATTTTACATATTTTAAGCTAAAAATAAAAGTTTTATGTAAATGTTTTAATTTTGCCCTTTGCAGACGAAATGATATAATTATAAAAGAAAAAAAAGTTTTATGTTCAATTTTACTCAGAACATCCTAAAATCTACAAAACAAAGATGCATATTTTGTTTTATAAGTTGACCTCTAACTCTTCAAAATAAAAATTTAATTTTTAACTTTTACCTGTTCAGAGACCATTTGGAGGCCTATCCAAAAAATCTTAATACTTGGGAGAATTCATCATATAAGAATGATTTTATCTTTAATAACCTATCCTCTCAGTTCAAAGATAAAGCCTATATACCAGGTTTACGCAAATGTGTCAGAACTTCCCCCCCCCCTCTTATTTCAAACAAGGGGGGGGGGAAGTTCTGACACTTTCGCGTAAACGGTGAGTATAGGCTTTATCTTTGGACTGAGAGGATAGGTTATTAGGGATAAAATCATTCTTATATGATGAAGTTCCCCCAGATTTAAGATTTTTTGGATAGGCCTCCAGGTTCCGGAGCTCCAGGCCTCCAGGTGGTCTCTGGACAGGTAAAAAAATAAAAAAATTCTTATTTGAACAGTTAGAGGTAAGTTTATTAAACAACATAAGCTTCTTTTTATATATTATTCATATATTTGAAGAAAAAATTACAATCGGCCTCCAGGTTCAGGTGCTGCAGGCCTCCAGGTGGCCTCTGGACAGGTAAAAAATCAAAATTTCTTATTTGAACAGTTAGAGGTAAGTTTATAAAACAACATAAGCTTCTGTTTATATATTATTCATATAATTGAAGAAAAAATTACATTCGGCCTCCAGGTTCAGGTCCTGCAGGCCTTCAGATGGCTTCTGGACAGGTAAAAAATCAAAATTTCTTATTTGAACAGTTAGAGGTAAGTTTATAAAACAACATAAGCTTCTTTTTATATATTATTCATAAATCTGAAGAAAAAATTACAATTGGCCTCCAGGTTCAGGTGCTGCAGGCCTCCAGGTGGCCTCTGGACAGGTAAAAAATCTAAATTTCTTATTTGAACAGTTAGAGGTAAGTTTATAAAACAACATAAGCTTCTTTTTATATATTATTCATATATTTGAAGAAAAAATTACAATCGGCCTCCAGGTTCAGGTGCTGCAGGCCTCCAGATGGCTTCTGGACAGGTAAAAAATCAAAATTTCTTATTTGAACAGTTAGAGGTAAGTTTATAAAACAACATAAGCTTCTTTTTATATATTATTCATAAATCTGAAGAAAAAATTACAATTGGCCTCCAGGTTCAGGTGCTGCAGGCCTCCAGGTGGCCTCTGGACAGGTAAAAAATCTAAATTTCTTATTTGAACAGTTAGAGGTAAGTTTATAAAACAACATAAGCTTCTTTTTATATATTATTCATATATTTGAAGAAAAAATTACAATCGGCCTCCAGGTTCAGGTGCTGCAGGCCTCCAGGTGGCCTCTGGACAGGTAAAAAAAATTTTTTAAAATCTTATTTGAACAGTTAGAGGTCAAGTTTACTTAAAAAACAAAATGAGCTTATTTTTAGATGCTTTAAAGATATTTGAAGAATAATTTACAATTAGCCTCCAGGTTTAGGTGATGCAGGCCTCCAAGTGTACTCTGGACAGGTAAAATATCAATATTTCTTATTTCAACAGATGGCGGTAAACTTATAAAAAAAATTAGCTTTTATGTTATTTATATATTTGAAGACAATATTACAAATGGCCTTTAAAATAATATTATAATAAGTACAATTTTAAATTACAATTGGCCTCCAGGCTCAGGAGCTTCGGGCTTTGAACAGGTAAAAATAAAAAAAAGAGAATATCATTAACTCCTACAATTTAAACCTTTGAAGTCTCAATGTGTAGGACCTAATAATATTATATGTTGGCGTTATCCTCTTCAATTTTTTTTTCAATTTTAAAAATTTTGCTATCCCCCAACTAAACTATAAAATAAGAAATATTGATTTTTTACATGTCCAGAGACAACCTGGAGGCCTGCAGCACCCAAACCTGGAGACTGATAGTAAGTTTTTCTTTAAATATTTAAATAATATATAAAAAGAAGCTTATGTTGTTTTATAAACTTACCTCTAACTGTTCAAATAAGAAATTTTGATTTTTTACCTGTCCAGAAGCCACCTGGAGGCCTGCAGCACCTGAACCTGGAGGCCAATTGTAATTTTTTCTTCAGATTTATGAATAATATATAAAAAGAAGCTTATGTTGTTTTATAAACTTACCTCTAACTGTTCAAATAAGAAATTTTGATTTTTTACCTCTCCAGAAGCCACCTGGAGGCCCGATTGTAATTTTTTCTTCAGATTTATGAATAATATATAAAAAGAAGCTTATGTTGTTTAATAAACTTACCTCTAACTGTTCAAATAAGAAATTTAGATTTTTTACCTGTCCAGAGGCCACCTGGAGGCCTGCAGCACCTGAACCTGGAGGCCAATTGTAATTTTTTCTTCAGATTTATGAATAATATATAAAAAGAAGCTTATGTTGTTTTATAAACTTACCTCTAACTGTTCAAATAAGAAATTTTGATTTTTTACCTGTCCAGAAGCCATCTGGAGGCCTGCAGCACCTGAACCTGGAGGCCGATTGTAATTTTTTCTTCAAATATATGAATAATATATAAAAAGAAGCTTATGTTTTATAAACCTACCTCTAACTGTTCAAATAAGAAATTTAGATTTTTTACCTGTCCAGAGGCCACCTGGAGGCCTGCAGCACCTGAACCTGGAGGCCAATTGTAATTTTTTCTTCAGATTTATGAATAATATATAAAAAGAAGCTTATGTTGTTTTATAAACTTACCTCTAACTGTTCAAATAAGAAATTTTGATTTTTTACCTGTCCAGAGGCCACCTGGAGGCCTGCAGCACCTGAACCTGGAGACCGATTGTAATTTTTTCTTCAAATATATGAATAATATATAAAAAGAAGCTTATGTTGTTTAATAAACTTACCTCTAACTGTTCAAATAAGAAATTTAGATTTTTTACCTGTCCAGAGGCCACCTGGAGGCCTGCAGCACCTGAACCTGGAGGTCAATTGTAATTTTTTCTTCAGATTTATGAATAATATATAAAAAGAAGCTTATGTTGTTTTATAAACTTACCTCTAACTGTTCAAATAAGAAATTTTGATTTTTTACCTGTCCAGAAGCCATCTGGAGGCCTGCAGCACCTGAACCTGGAGGCCGATTGTAATTTTTTCTTCAAATATATGAATAATATATAAAAAGAAGCTTATGTTGTTTTATAAACTTACCTCTAACTGTTCAAATAAGAAATTTTGATTTTTTACCTGTCCAGAGGCCACCTGGAGGCCTGCAGCACCTGAACCTGGAGGCCGATTGTAATTTTTTCTTCAAATATATGAATAATATATAAAAAGAAGCTTATGTTGTTTTATAAACTTACCTCTAACTGTTCAAATAAGAAATTTTTTATTTTTTTACCTGTCCAGAGACCACCTGGAGGCCTGGAGCTCCGGAACCTGGAGGCCTATCCAAAAAATCTTAAATCTGGGGGAACTTCATCATATAAGAATGATTTTATCCCTAATAACCTATCCTCTCAGTCCAAAGATAAAGCCTATACTCACCGTTTACGCGAAAGTGTCAGAACTTCCCCCCCCCTTAACAATGGTTTTGGTTAGTAGCGGAAATATTAACATTTTTACACAGACACTTTTAGCGATTCCCGTAAAGATTCCCCCCCCCCCCCTATTATTTCAAAAATGTATTTAAAAGAGAGGGGTAGTTTTTGGATACTTGATAGTCCAGTAGGGTTAAGCCCTCCCCCCCTCCCAACAGTAAAAGGTCATAGAAAAAATTTACATCCCTTATATTCAATTTAATTAAGAAATATGGGGAGGATGTTAACAATGCACTTTGCGTGAAAGCACCAAACATTTTTATTTTGCTAAACTTTTCAGTGTTGTTTTTCTTATCTTCAAAACTAATTAATTTTCACTAAGATCCCTGTGGTACAAATAAGTACAACAATAGAGCGGGAAGGGGTTAAATAACTGTATGTTCACACCTCGTGGACTCTGTGCCGACTTTCAGTTGGGTCTTTGAATAACAGCCAATAGCGTCGGAAATATTAACCAGCCAAGTTGGTATTAAAGAGCAAAAGCAATTTACTAGCAGACGAAAAAAGTCCTCAACACTGGATCCAGGTGGTTATCTGGATTATAAATCTATACATACATTGGTATTATCCTTTTAGAAATATTTTTTTCAATTTTGAAAATTTGAGTACACCCCCCCCTCCCCCCCCCCCCCCCCCCGATAGCGAACTATGAACTCTGGCCGCAGCGCTCGGCTCCCTAGCCTGCCTAGCCGCAGCGCTCGGCCCCCTTGCCTACCTAGCCACAGTGCTCGGCCCCCTTGCCTGCCTAGCCGCAGCGCTCGGCCCCCTTGCCAGCCTAGCCGCAGTGCTCGGCTCCCTAGCTTAAAACCTAACCTAACCTAAAATAGTTGTTGGTCGGGGGGGGGGGGACTCAAATTTTCAAAATTGACAAAAAAATTCATACATTTATTGTGCTACTAAATCTAACTATGCTTTTCAGGGACCTTGCAGCAAGAAATATTCTAGTCTATGATGAGGAAACTGTTAAAATCTCAGATTTTGGTCTGGCCAGGGATGTAAACAATGATTACTATGTAATGCAGGTAAATAGTAATTTGTTCCTAATACGAAGTAGTTAGATGTTTGTTTGTGTGCTTTCTGAAATATTTGTTTTGATGTTTTCTTTTACAAAATTGTCCTTTTTTCTTTGTTAAAATGTAACTACAAAATAATAGAACAAAAAACACTTGTTTATGATCATTTTAGCATAGGGTGTAATCAGCATAACAAAATCTTACTTTTATTCTGTCTACTAATAATCTTCTAGTGACATTGCTTCTTATTACACTAGTCACCAAAGTTTTATAACAACTTTTTCTTATTCGTTGGCTTTCGGGATTGTAGTTAATTTTATTGGTTGGTTCATAAAGTTTAATGTTTAAAAACATTTCAGCCACTAATTTTAATCTACAGAAGGGGTAATTTTAGTATCATCATTGGAGATGCACATTAACGTTTATCGGCCATTGTCTTATTCTTTAGATCCCTTATATTTATTCAAAAGCCTTGCTACTATTTATTCTTGTTTTTATATAGTCAACGACGAACATCCCAGTGAAATGGTTGGCCCTGGAGTGCTTGCTGCACAGTAAATACTCTCACGCCTCTGACGTCTGGGCGTTTGGTGTCACCCTCTGGGAGATGTTCACTTTTGGACAGGTAACCATTTATTTATTTTTTTTTTTTTTTTGGGGGGGGTTATTCCTAACTTTGTTATCCAATTTATTGAAAATCGGTTAAATATTCATCAATGTTTAGAAAATCAAGATTTTTCTGTTCTATTCATTTAGCCATATACCGTCAAATGCTTTGCTTTAATCTGAAAAATCTAGTCAATTACGTTTATGATGTGTTAAGGTACAGAAAAGAATTAATTCAAAAAGATTTTTGAATCAAAGAGAGAAGAAACATTGGGCTGTTTATTACACTAGTCCCAATAGTTTTTTTTATAAAAACGTTTTCTAATTCGTTGGATTAAAAACCTTGGGGACCTTTAATTGAATTTTGATTAGTTAGAATAGAATAGATTAGTTGGTTAATTTAGTTGAGTGTTTTAAAGTTTCTACCACTAATTGTAATCTACAGAAGGGATGATTTTGTGTATTATATTGACGAATGGGATGTACATCAATTTATAGGCCATTGTCTTATCCCTTAAGATCCCTGATTTGAAAATATTTTTTAAGATTTTTTAATTTAGACCCCAGCGCTGGATGGTTGTGAAGATTATTTTCAAGATGGCGCCGGTTATGACAAGCATAGAGAGGATCTGAGGAGCTGGATAGAACAGCTACAGGCTGGAGTTAGGTTGCCAAAAACAGAATTTTGCCCTCAAAATTTGTATTCACGGGTATGTTTATTTATCTATCTGTCAGACAATATATCGATCGTTTCTCTTCTACACTTCTTTGCTAGTCAATTAGTATACAATTCGTCTTCAATGGATATAAAAAAATATCTTTCAACGGACAACCAACCCTTTGATTTCACGACCTTTGTCTAGAGTTTATTATATGTATGGTGATAGTTGTGAATTATTATGGGGCTACGTATGCCAATAGAAATAGAAATAGAAATTTCACCTGTTTAACAATCATCAATGTGTGTATAAATGTTAAAAATTTTTGGTTTTAAACAGAGTTTCCACTAAAAATATTTGTTTAGGTATAACAATGGATTTAGTCTTACTTGGATCTTTCACAAGATTATCATGAAATTTCATGAAACTTGAAGCAGGCTAAAATAACGATCCAACCCAACCCCCTTTTCCCCATTCCATCCCTCCTACTGTATGAACGGACTGACCAATAAATGACAAGTGAAATAGCAACCTCAATTGACGACGATTTTATTTTTCTCGTGTAATAATATCCACGTATAGTCGACATCTATTGGTATAACTGATTCACTATTTTCTTCAGGTAATGTTGAACTGTTGGCTACCAGATCCTGCTCAACGTCCAACCTTCTCCCAGCTGAAGCATCTTCTGAAGCATGCAGAACTGGAGGCAACATAGCAGCAGGCAATACTACAGCAACAACAACAACATCATCTGCAACAGCAATATCAACTGCAACAACAAGCTTTAATCTATCAACAACAGCAATGCAGAACATTTTTTGACTTTCATAATGTCCATAATTTTAATTATCATCAAAATTCAAACTTGAGTCATCACCACCTGAAATTATTTGACCTGGATCAGCTGACAAAAATGAGAGGATATGGGTATGGAGATGAACACCTAGCAGCTGGGCTGCCAAACAGCTGTTTATCACAGCAGCTGAACACTAACAGTTTGTCCTCCACACAAATGAGAATAAGTTTATTTATTAGTAGGGATAAAGGAAAAATACAATAGAAGTTGAATTCATTTTCTGTTCATGAAATTGTATTCTTTGTAGCTTTAAAATAATTATAAAGGGATTAATTTAACTCCCATTGTACAGTCCTTTTGTAAAGCTAAATTATAATGATATACTTTAAGGCTTTTTCTAATATTTTTATATTGGACTTATGTTGACCATAGTTGATAGGTATTTATTTTATATAAGTCTTGATGTCCCTCTTTAAAGTACAAGAATTAATACTCAAAGAAAATAATTTTTAATCAATGAAAAGAAAATACATATATAATGCATTTTTTTTTTAAAATTTAACTAAACCTAACATTTTTATAGGTTGTGTTTTTTGAATAAATAAGTTACCATTGTAATTTAGCAATATTTAGTAAGAATAACTGAGCTTATTTTTCTGGAGTTTATGAATATATGGCTAGATATACATAGGTGCCATTGTCCTTTCCCTGCCTGTATTTATTTAAAATCAATTCATTTGAATTATGTGTGGCAATAATTCATACTTTTCAAAAAGTTTTTAAAGAAAGAAAAATATTTTTTGGTTGTTTTAATTGATTTTCCAATATGGCTTCAACATGGATTAAAATCGGTTGTAAGCCATATTGAAAAATCATGTATATTGTATAGCATCGTATTACAGAAGCTTTTCCCACGAATATTAATATAAATATCATGAAGTCAATACCAGTTTTGACAGGCCGGGCCTTTGGAGTCTCGGGCCGCACAAAACTGGTTTTTATCTTATAGTTTTTCTTTTTAATATCCACGGAAAACTGTCTATAATATGATACAATAGATAACTATTCCCCCGTATAACTATCCTGATATGTGATTAAATTGGTGTATATTTGTTTAATTATAGTTTTGTATAAATGTAAATTTACATTGAAAATAAGTGTTTATTTTTGTTACCATTTGTGATTATATTGTATAATTAAGATATTTTGACTTTAATTATCGTTGAATCTAACCGTTTCTGTTCGTTTTTTTCAAATATATAATTAAAGGCGTAAATTTAAGATTATTTAGACAATGGTTAAAAAATTTAGAAATGTATGTAGTTGACCGGTACACTAACAAACGTCCTACTACGACAAACGTCCTAATGCGACAAACATCCTAATCCGACAAACCTCCTAAACGACAAACGTCCTAAGCGACAAACCTCCTAATGCGACATCTCTTAAGTAAAACCTCCTAAAAACTTTTTCAAGTGATATCACATTTATTAAGTGTGAGGTAAAGGGTCGATTTTTTAATGCAAGGTTGTATCGGGTTCGAAACCATGCCGAAACCAACACCGACTTTGGGGAAACTGTCGGACGGATTTTTAAATTTCACCCTGTGGACAAAGTTATTCAAGAAATAAATTTCGGTTTTGAATTTCGTTCCTGTGTGTTTTATCGCCATATTGGATTGGATTTTTACATTGTTTCACTGTTAGTACATAATATTTGGAAGATTTAAAAATTAAAAATTTTTAGAAGGTTTTACATAAGATATGTCGCATTAGGAGGTGTGTCACATTAGGACGTTTGTCCCTTTAGGAGGTTTGTCCTTTAGGACGTTTGTCGCAGTAGGAGGTTTGTCCCTTTAGGAGTTTTAGGACGATTGTCGCAGTAGGACGTTTGTCCCTTTAGGAGGTTTGTCGGTGTACCTAGTTGACCTAATCGAATAAAATATTTTCCCAGGGTCTGGGGGATTGTCTTGAAGTGCCTCATAAGCAGGGATCTAAAGGGATAAGTCAATGAACAATAATTTGACCAACATCCCCAAAGATGTCACACAAAATTACCCTTTTTTGTAAATAACAATTACTGGTTTAAACTTTTGGACACTCAACTGAATGAACCAACTAATTAGAATTGAATTAAAATCCCCAAAGTTATTAAGCCAACAAATAAGAAAACGTTATTTTAAAACTTTATGGACTGGTGTAACATACGGTCCAATTTCCCCTCCCTCCCTGCTTATAAGAGTGTTGTTGGGGTTACCCACCACCCTGGAAAATCTTCAATCCTCTTTTGAAAACTTTATGTGTTTTATGGCATTCAGGGTTATTTAAGAAATCTGGTAATTTTTGGTTTTATGACCGTCCTAAGATCATATCATTGATAAGTTTTTTTATATTAAAATTGTGGCATTTAATTTAATTATTATATGTAAAGTTTAGTCTGAAATATATTTCATATGTATGTATTGCAATTTGATTGTTAGTTGTGAAGCTACTCTATTACTATAACTAGAGTAAGCCCATACGTAAGATACGTTAATGGATTTATTAATACTTTGATCTTACACCAGATTATCATGTGAAACTCGTATCTGGCTAAAATAACGATCCTCAATTCAACCCCTTTCCTCTTACTGAATTAACGAACTGCCCAATAAATAATGTCCATGTTAGCAACCTAAAATGACGACAATTTTTACCCTGTCATAATATTCAAGTAAAAGGGATAGGATTTTCACGAAACCTTCTTTTTACCTTATAATCCTCAAGAAACCTTTTCTTCTATCCTTTATATTATCATCACCAAACCTCCCTATCGACCCTTTCTATAATTCTCACGAAACCTCTTATTCTACCCTTCCATTTACGACAACAACGTCTGCACCCAAAATAGACTGGCTCACAAATTCTGATTTGGAAAATTGAGCAAAAATTTCCCGTTCATATTCGACGACTAGGTAGTTTTCTCTAGACAACATATCCTCTATTTGATTGCGCAGAAAAGTCCATTTTTATCAAAAATTTAACTTTAAAAACCTTAAAAAGGAAAAAATAGACGTGGAAAAAAAATATGTCGAGTTTTTCTTGATTTTAGGCCGGAGCCGCCATCATCACAGACGGCTCCGCGGAGCCGGAACCGCACCAAAATCAAACGGCTTTGTAACGCTGAATACCTCCCTATAAACTGGAAAAAAAGTAAAACTAAAAGCTGCTTTTGATTTTGTAAACCCAAATAATTTGTCCGCGCTAATCCACCCCCCAGAATGCACAAAATATGCCGTACAACAACCACCACCCCCACCCTCGATCGCACCAAGTGCGAGGTGGTGGTATTCCCCATTTTGTCGTCAATTTTTAACAACCACCCTTCCTCTCTTAAACCCTATTTCCAAAATTCCCCCCCCCCCCACGACTATGTTAAAGGAGAATCCCCCATATCTGTGTATACGGAGCACCACACACACACAAACACGCTTCTTTTAACACCACCATCTTATAATATTTGCATCAACGCGAGTCTGTTTTTACAGTGTAGGCTATTTTAATAACTAATAGAAACCAATAGCTCCTATAATATACAGACTTAAACAAGCATGAAACAGGAAAAGACTAATAGAAAAAAAACTATATAGTGTAAACCATTTTTAATAGATATAAGCAACAAAAGCCAGAATTTTACACATTAGCTAGAGAATTTATTTATTGTCTTATTCTAACCTTGATTTTATATACAACTTTCTGCTTTTAATTCCATTACAAATTATTTTTTATTAGATTCACTGGTTCTTATTTGTAAAATTTTTCATTATTGTAAATATTGGGGAAAGAAAGGGCTGTAGATTATATCGTCTCTTGCCTCTAGTTTTATTTATTTTGTATTTGAAGATTTATTGAAAATCTGAAACGATTTGAATGCTCTGAAGATTTTAAAAACTTGGTGTCTAACATATGACTCACTACTCCTTTCTCCGATATATCGCCCATTGGCCTACCTCCTCTCTCTCTCTCTCTCTCTCTCTCTCTCTCTCTCTCTCTCTCTCTCTCTCTCTCTCTCTCTCTCTCTCTCTCTCTCTCTCTCTCTCTCTCTCTCTCTCTCTCTCTCTCTCTCTCTGTCTCTCTCTCTCTCTCTGTCCGTATCTATCTATTCTTTTCATACTCCCCCCCCCCTGCCCCGTATTAGACTGGGTTAGTAGGGTAGTTGTACAAACACTCCAGCAGCTCAGCACCATCTATCTCTCTAAATCTCGTTGTGTCTGTGTGTACATACACAGAGTCCTTCAGTCAGTCGGGCACGGTGATTCATCCAACATTTGCCTTTGCTCACTTTGTACCACGCCAATATCCCCCCGCCGTTCCACGAAAGCGTGTGGAAATATCCCCCATATTAGCACCTTTCCTAAAAAAAATCCATACTATTTTATTTACCATTTCTAACTGCTGATTTGTTAGCCACCGTTGCAGCGATTTGCAGCCTAGTTATTTCCCACAAGTGAACTAATTTTGTGATTTAACCAGCTCTGTAAAACTTTTCTGTTACATTAGAAGAGGCGTGAAAGAAAATCTTGAAAAATGGATTCCGGCTCAGAGATTGATTTCAACGATATCCCCGAGATTGATTCAGGCATTTTTACCGCGTTTTTCAAGCATTTTTATTACATTTATAAACAATTTACTGCTATTAAATAGCATATTTTGAAACTGTTGGCAAAAAAAACACCTTTTATTGCCATTGGACCATCCATCAATGCCTCTTAATATTTTGATTTAA
This sequence comes from Acartia tonsa, assembly GCF_053477335.1. Taxonomy (NCBI): domain Eukaryota; kingdom Metazoa; phylum Arthropoda; class Copepoda; order Calanoida; family Acartiidae; genus Acartia; species Acartia tonsa. The sequence continues at coordinate 39,936,535 of NC_137265.1, read as the reverse complement.
TAAAATTTGTTTTAAATGATAGTTAAATGAAGAGGGGGTTTAGGGGTTATACATACACGAAATATGTGATTTTACCTGATTCCATTTCATCAAATAATTAAAAATGTTACAAAAATATATCCAAAATCAATAAGTCAATAATAAAATAAATATATTATGTATATATATAAAACTATAATTATACCTTCCCTTAAAAAATATTTTAATACAGAAATAAGACTATACTACTCATAAACGAATCGTGCAATGTTTTAAGCGAAGCATTTCTATAATCAAGTACTAAACATGTATGTCTATCCTTTAACATTATCCTGTATTTAAGCAGTTTTTCAACAAATTTACTTACAATTTTGTTTCGACTGTTATTCATTTATATTCTGATTATTCAGTTCTGACACTCTACAATTGTTAATGTTCGTTTGTCTTACATTTCAGAGCTTCGCTTTTATGGACGTTGTATTCTTGTTAATATAATATTTTGCAAAATGATCATGGGTTTATAAAGAAAATAAAGGTCCTTATTCAATTTAAAAGTTGTATTTACTTTAAATTTCAATAAAATAAATTATCATTTACAGAGAGAGAGGGTACAATGGGCTGTTTATTATTCTAGTCCATAAAGTTTTATGTTAATTATTTCTTATTCGTTGGCTTAACAACTTTGGGGACTTTAGTGAATTTTGATTGATATCTTCATTAAGTTTAGTGTTCAAACACGTTTTTACCACTAATTTTAATCTACAAAAGGGGTAATTTTGTGTATAGTCTTATAATAACGTTTTCTTATTCGTTGGCTTAACAACTTTTGGGACTTTAGTTGGTTACTTTATTAAGTTGAATGTTTAAACGTTTCAACTACTAATTTTGATCTATAAAAGGAGTAATTTTGTGTATCATCAATTTATCGGCCTGCATTGTCTTATCCCTTTAGATCCCTGATCATTTAGGTGCTTGCTTTAGTACAGATTGGAGAAATATTTATAAAAATAATTATGATCATTACTAAGACTAACTCTACAGTTTTTTAAATCCTATAGTACAAAAAATGACATTTTTTTGACGAGAAGAAAGTGTAGTGAATTGAAAATTATCAAATACCTTTTAACTTAAAATTTGAGCTAAAAGTTCCATATGTTAAAAAGTACAGTATCGTGTATGAACAGAGATAATTATTCTCAAAAATCAACATTTTTTTTGCATGGAAGGAGGGAACGTATGTTTATAGGAATGAAAATAATTGTACCCAAAGTTATATAATTTATCATCCATTGTCTTATCACTGAGATCCTTGACTTTTTGATGAAACATTTGTGGGATTAAAAGTAAAACTTTTTACGTTTTAAGATAATATCATTAACAGATTAATCTAAACCCTGTTTGTTGAAATTATTGTCTGTCCAAAAAATTAAAAAGAATAGATGATGTATATCCCAGACAACTACCTGGCCCCTGTCTTGGGAACCTTTTTCGTCAGCTAGCAAATTGTTTTCTGCTCTTTTTAAGAGACTTGGCTGTGTTAATATTTATGATGCTATTGGCTATTATTCAAAGACCCAATTAAAAGTCGGTACAGGGTCCAAGGGATGGGGACAAACCCCTTCCCCATCTATTTTTTACTCTAATGTCTGTCCTGTCTCTTGAATTAATTTTATTAATATTTGTCAATGTGCTAGCACAGACTGCGGGACATTTAGAAAACACAGGGATCTTAAGGGATAAGATAATGGACGATAAATTAATCTACACCCCCAATAATGACTAACATTATTTCCTTATCTCTAATTCAAAATTATTAGTTGAAAAGTTGGGATAAAGCTGATAAACTGATAATACCCAAAGATTTTAAGCCAACAAATGAGAAAACTTATTTTTAAAACTTTCTTCAAGTACCAATATAATTTCCAGTCCAATGTCCCCTACCTCCCTGAGAAAACCAAGCAGTGCAAGGTGCAATCAACAGACCATTTAATTTAGAGTAATAATCTTGAAATTAGGGCAGTTTTAACAATAATACTATTGACCCGCTTTTAATAAGACATAATGTGTTACATAATGTCTGCTAAAATAAACTAAATATTTGGTTAATAAAAATATTTTCATGTGATCTTAGTCTGGGATCTAAAGAGATAAAAACAATGGCCGATAAATTGATGTACATCCCCCTTGATGATACACAAAACTACCACATCTGTAAATTACAATTAGTAACTGAAGCAACTAATCAAATTTCAAAGTCTCCAAGGTTGTTAAGTCAACGAAGAAAACTTTGTCATAAATCTTTAGGGACTAGTGTAATAAACAGCCTTATGTCCTCTCCCTCCTTGATTAGTCATCTATATAAAAACTTCTGGTATGCAATTAAAATTCAGAGACAAAGAATTAAATATTGTGCATAGACAAAGAATGTCATGGAGTTACACAGGAAAACCAACAGACATATTTTAGTAAGTGCATGTTATTTGAGAGAGAGGGAACAATGGGCTGTTAATTACACTAGTCCCCAAATTTTTATAACAACGTGTTATTATTTGTTGGCTTAAGAACTTTTGGGACTTTTACTGAATTTTGATAGGTTGGTTTATCAAGTTGAGTGTTCAAACGTTTCAACCACTAATATTTGTCCAAACAAGGGGTAATTTGTGTGTCATCAATTTATCGGCCATTGTCTTATTCCTTTAGATTTCTAGCATATTATAAACTAGCGGTTGCGTCCCTAGCATCTAGGGGCAGGCATAGGGCAGTAAAATGATAGGGTTTTTATTGATGTAATGATATACAATAATAATGGAACTAAAGTAACCCTTCTATAGATTTGTAAAAAAAAGTTTGGACACTTCTAGTTTTACAATCCAAACGAGATTTTTTTAAAAGTACCCAAAAGTTTTAAGCTAGTGAAAGTTTGGGAACCAGTATAATTTACAGTCCAATGTCCCCTAAATTGAAATCTACAGAAATGGTAATTCTATAAATAATCATTGGGGATGTAAATCAGTTTATCCGCTATTGTCTTATCCCTTTAGATCCCTTGCCCCTATCCCTGTTAAAAAGCGTCAGTTGGTGACTCCTCGTGATTAAATCTTTAAACTTCTAAATTTCTCTACACGGCCCGGTGGCAGCGTAGCATATCTACAACTAGGATTTGTCTTTGAAAATAATTAGTATGATCGCTTACAATAATCAACCTGTTGAAAGATTAATGACTATGACTGGTAGATAGATTTATAATTGTTTTATGAATCTTACCTTTTGTAAAAAGTTTCAGCTCATATTAAAGGCTCTGGCAAACAAATATTCTGTTTGTAAAAATAATAACATCTACCTACTATCAATAACTAGTGCAGAAAAGCTTTCATTCAATAATCAGAATTTAAATTTCAATGCTATTTATACAAAATTAATGAATTTTTAAGTCAGCTTTGCTTTAAAAATACAAATTCACCCTTGCTTTTATTTTATGTTGCGTTGCATTGTAGTAAAAATCAGGGAGGGAGGGGACATTGAACTGAAAATCATACTAGTTCTCAAAGTTTTAAAACTTTGGGGACCTATGTTAAACATTGAATTGGTTGTATTGTACAAACCAGCAGTGTCCAAGCTTTTTCGCCAATGGTTTAATGTAAAGAAGGGATCATTTTGTTTATCATAATTGGAGTTGTACATTAATTTATGATCCATTGTCTTATCCCATAAGATCCCTGGTAGAAAGTACACAAGGATACCATACACAATGATTCAGATAAATTCTATTAAAAATAAAAGATTTTGTTTCAACAATGATAATATTGTAATAATAGTTATTTCTCGCATCGTATTATAAACGGCTTTCCGCGGATATAGAATGTACAATTATGAGATTAAAACTAGTTTTAATCTTATGGTTGTACATTTTTATATTCGTAGAAAGCTGGATATAATACGATGCTAGACATAGTTTTTTCGTATGGATGAGAACCGGTTCCTATCCACCGGATTCGAACGAATACGAGAAAACAAATTAATACTAATACAAAAGTTTTTCCAGTATGTCTTAATTAATATCCGCTAGGATCAGAACCAGTTCAAAGCCATACTGAATATTCATGTATAGCATCGTATTACAGAAATTTTTCAAGAATATTAAGATAAAAATCATAAAATCAATACCAGTTTTCTTTGCCTGGGCCTGGTTTAATCTTATTATTTTTTTATTTTAATATCCGCGGAAAGCTGACTATATTACGATGTCATAGATAAATATTAGTACTTGTATGTTATAAATTATTTTTGAGGTACACATTTTAACTGTATAAAACTCAAAACTAAAACATGACGATTTTGAGTTGAAAAAAAATTAAACTACCATTATATTATTCTAAGAATCAAAGGTGGAAAGGTTATTACATTGGGTTGGCGAGAGTTTAAACAATAAACATGTATTTAATGAAACACTTGTGGATCAGTCCCTAGCCTCTAGGGCTTTGCCTATAGGTATTGTAAGGTCTTGGTTTGGGGTTGAAATACCCCTCCTTTGGTAGCTGGGAAAGTTGTCTCAAAAAATGTGGGATAATCCATCTCTTCTTTAGGGTTTTTCTTTCTCACTTTTCCTTTCATCTCCCTCATTTTTATGACGTCACATGGCTGATTTTTGAGACACTTTGTCCAGTTACCTACTTTGCAATGGACTAATTACCCAAAAAGGAGATTACAATTTTTAAGATCTTATTTAACAAAAACAACCAGCTACTATGGTAGATATGATTTATTCCCTCTTAACTTCTAATCCCCTTTACATCATAATTCTTTAGAAACAACAATACATCAACAATATTTCATGGGATTTAAAACTTTACAGGGAGTACAGTGATAGGTCAGTGCGAGATAATCAGAGATGTAAGGGACATTGGGCTGTAAATTACACTGGTACCCAAAGTTTTATAACCACTTTAGATATTCGTTGGCTGAAAAACTTTTGTACTTATATTGTATTTTGATTTTTTTGGTTCTTAACTAGAAGTGTCAAACAATATTTTTAATCGACAAAAGAGATAATTTTGTTATAATTATTTGGGATGTAACTCAATTTAAAGTCCATTGTCTTATCCCTTTAGATCACTGATAATAATTCAGATTACTTTCAGGTTATTCAAATGTAAAGAATTATGAATTAAATTTTAATAATTGTTAAAATTACAATATTTTTTGTTAATTAGTGTTGATTTGGCAACTTATAACTCCAACTAAAAAGATGTCCCTTCAAATAGTTGAGGGAAAAAAACATACAAATACCATCATGTGAAATAAGAAAAAAAGGTTGGTGAGGTTAATGGCTCCCAAACAGTAATTTACCTTTATTGCATTTTACTTTCTCAAATAAATACAGGGAGAGAGGGATTTGTCCAGGGAAGGAGAGGACATGGGCTGTTTATTACACTTGTCCTCAAAGTTTTATAATACCGCTTCTTATTCGTTTGCTTAGCAACTTTTTTGAATTTTGATTGGTTGGTTATTAATTATAATCTACAGAAGAGGCAATTTTGTGTATCATCATTTGGGATGTAATCAATTTATCGGTCATTGTCTTATCCCTTTAGATCCCTGGTGGACAGTAATATTAATGTTCACAATTTATAAGTATTGGACTTGTCGATATAAACTAGGGAAATTACAAGTCAACTTTAAGCGTCCAAGTTTAACAGAGAAGTAAATGTCCTCTGGTGACAAGTTAGGTAGAAATTGTAATGCTATGCATACTTCTTTTAACTAAAGTTTAGTTTTAGTCAGCGATCCTAAGGGATAAGACAATGGATGATAAATTGATGTACATCCCCAATGAGTCTGAACAAAAATATTGGTTGAACACTGTTAATTTGAACTATGCAATCAAGATTGATAAAATGCCAAAACTTTTTAAAACAATGAATTAAATGACTTATTGTTTGTAGATTTTTAATTAATGGTTGAAAAGTTACAAAGCTGCTGGTTTAAACCAACCAATCAAGATTAATACAAGTACCCAAAGTTTTTAAGCTAACGAATGAGGGAACGTGTTTATAAGCTTGATGTACTAGCTTAATTTTCAGACCCTTGTACCATCCCTCCCTGAGTTTTAGTCTATAAAAAACTTTTCATTTACCTAGTTCTTCTTTTTTGTTTTCTGTACTTGAAGGAAATATTGTTTTAATCTAAATAGCTTATAATTGCAAATGAAATAGACGTACAAACGTACATACAAAGTAAATGATTGAGAGTTATAGTAAAGCTATTGCATAATTACTGTAGCTATTATTATAAATAACAGGAAACTATTTTTCTCAAATCTATACACACGAGTAAAATGAAGGGTACATGTGCTGAAAAATATTTCCAGTCAGGTTACGAACCATACTGAAAAAGCATGTATCGTATCGTATTGGAGATAATTTTAATCACTGTTTTTTGGCCTAGGCATTTGGCCTCTCAGGGCCAATAATTTTTTTTATTTTTACATTTTATTATCCGCGAAAAAATGTCTATGATACGATGAGAAAAATAACTAAAAATCCAAAAGTTTCATAATAACCTTACTTAAGTAATATTGAAAATCATTATGAAACTTCGAAGTTTTAGCTTGAAATTTATACTCATGATATTTAACTGGAGAACAATTTTATCCTCTATTTCCCTATCCCTATATCTTTGTATGTGCATGAAACAATCACTACTCTCACCACAAACTTATTTTACAAATGAGCTCTGGAATTTGCTTTTAAATGCAAATCTTTTCTATAATTAGGAACTTCACAGTGTTGTCTTATAGCAGACGGTTAGCATATTTTGCTGATTTTAGAGCTTCAACATTCTATTTATAAGTCAATAAGACAATGGTCGATAAATTGATGTATATCCTCCACAAAATTACTCCCTCTGTGAATCAAAATCAGTGGTTGAAACGTTTGAACACTCAACTGAATGAAACAATCAATCCCCAAAGTTAGTTGTTAAGGCAACGAGTAGGCAATCGTAATTATAAAACTTTTGGGACTAGTGTAAAAACAGCCCATTGTGTCCTCTCTCTCTAAGTTGCTACACATAAATTAAATGCAATAATAGTTATTTCTCGCATCGTACTATAAACAGCTTTCCGCGGATATAGAATGTACAATTATAAGATTAAAACCAGTTTTTTAGCCCCCGAGGTGCCGAAGGCACGGGCTAAAAAACTGGTTTTAATCTTATGATTGTACATTTTTATATTCGTAGAAAGCTGGATATAATACGATGCTAGACATAGTTTTTTCGTATGGATAAGAACCGGTTCCTATCCACCGGATTCGAATGAATACGAGAATAATTATTTCTTAATTTTCGAGAGCTCCACTTTTATGATTGTTGCCATCCTTGTTTTTTTTCAGTTATTGCAATAACCTATGGTAAGGGGATTAGCATTTGGTTTTCAGCAAAGAACACATTATTCCAAAGCAGCGGAAAAAATACAATTCGTTATTTTTTTAGTTGCAGACAAATGTAAATTAATTTCTTTGTTTGTTGACGATTTATAAATATTAGAGAGAGAAAAAGCTCCACTGATATCTAAAAGTATCTTGAACAACTAGTTTTTTTTTATTTGTAAATGAATATAATTTAAAAGACACTTAAGTAATCTTAATGGTGAATTTTTAAAGCCAAATGATGTAAACTCATTCAAACTTTTATCATTAAAGTCACATTAAAATAGATTTAAGTATTCACACATAACAAAGTGATTGGGAAATCCAATAAAAAAAGTTTGATGTACTTTTCATTTACTTCCCGAAAATCTTTTAATTCAAGGGAAGAAGTTGACATTGAACTGTAAATTATACTGGTCCCCAAAGTTTTATTAAAAGATACTCTCATTTGTTGGCTTTAAAACTTAAGGGACTTTTATCAAATATTAATTAGTTGGTTTAAACTAACCAATAGTTTTAATCTACAGAAGAGGTAATTTTGTTTATCATTATTGGGGATGTACATCAATTTTCGTGCATTGCCTTATCTCTTAAGATCCCTGTATAATTCCGACACTTTGACGGAAATAAAAGTAATATAAGTTGATAATGGTTTTATAATTACACTAAATATATAAATATCTTTATTTCCTTATGATAAATTCATCTATTTTACACCCTAATCTAAAGATAAGAGGGATAAGACAATGGCAGATAAAATTATGTACATCCCCAATGATGATAGACAAAATTATCCCTTCTGTAGAATACAATTATTGGTTGAAACGTTTAGACACTCAACTAAATGAATCAAACAAGCAAAATTCTATATAAGATTGTGAAGCAAACAAATAAGAAAATGTTATTTAAGACTTTGGGACCTAGTGTAATAATCTGTCCTATGTCCCCTACGTCCCAGCTCTATATCTTTACTCTGTTAATATTTTGAGCTGGTATTTTATCAACAAAAGCCAGTAGATTCTGATAACTGTACTAATCTAGGAGAAAGTTCTTCAGTAAACTATTGATATTATTTGGCTTGAATTTAAGCACTGTGTATTACACCAGTCCCCAAAGTTTTATAAAAACGTTTTCTTACAACTTTGTGAACTTTGATTTGTTGTTTTATTTAGTTAAGTGTCCAAACGTTATAACCACTAATTGTAATCTACAGAATTTTGTTCGTCATCATTGGTTATGTACATAAATTTGTCGACCATTGTCTCTTCCCTTTAGATCCGTGCATATTAGAATGGTAAAATAAAATTTTGTTAATTAAAATGAATTTGATTTGGTGTAATGATTCTGATGTACTCAGGAGAGGAATGTGTAATGTGCCTCTTTATTCCTTTAACATTAGTAGGGAGAAATGGATATTTAAATATAGTTAAAGGGACTGTGAACGAAAAAATTTCTCATTAGATTATCAAACCTTAACATCATCTCGTTCATATAATCTCAAAGATAGGGCAAAGCGGGCTCTCGTTTCCTTAAAAAAACGGCTTTTCCGCTGATTTTTATTAAATCCAAGATTGGAAGAAATTTTTCCGAAGTATATAGATGTGCAATTAATTGTCTTTTTCTACGCCTATAGATAAAATAAAACTTTTTGACATAGTTCTCTATTTTTTCTACCGGTCAAGCCTACTTTTAACATAATCCTTGTCTTCAAAAAATGTATAGTTACTTAGAAATTAATAAATTAAGCAATATTTTTATTTATTATCAAATACATTGACCGTTTTAAATTAACATGTCTATTTGATAACTTAGAAAGCCTTACAGGCCAAAAATATTAAAGTGGAAGTAAATATACTATGCTACTAGATATTGATCTAATAAAGAATGGAAGTGTTTATAATATTATGTTTTTAAAATTATTTATGACTTTGATAGCTTAACACTAATTTATATTAAAAAATTAAACATTTTTTAAGATTAACAGTTTGCTTTTGTTTAAGTAAATAATAATTCTTTTATACTTTTTAAAATACCTTATCCTAATTTTAAAAGTAGACACCTAGTGATCTAATATTTTACTACGAAATTCAAAAATTAGCATATACCAAATTTAACCCTCTGCAGACAAGATTTTATATTACTTCTTTAAATATCAAAAAACAAACTTTCCTTAATGGAACATATATTGGTCATGCTTAACAAATTGTGACAATATTATGTTAAAATATGTTTAAACAATAGTAAAATAAAAGTAAATTTTGTAGCTGTCTATAGCGCCCCATAAAAATGGGGATAGATATCACTGCTTTTGGCATACCTTTTCTATTGACGCCAGGAAATACCCTGTACCCTATCTCTTTTCTAGGGTGTTTCTTCCCCTAGAAACTTTCTCTTTCCCTCTACTATGACATCAATAGAATAGGTAGGCCAAAAGCGGTGACATCTATCCACATTTTTCTAGGGGACTAAACACAGTTACCAAACTTTCTAATCCTTCAATCCCTGAGATGTAGTTATATGACCTGTGTTATGACCTGACAATACCTTTCCCAGCTTTCCATAAACCAGCCACACACCCACATACACACACACACACATAAACACACCTAAAATCCCACAAAAATATTTACACACAGAAATTAAGATAACAAATTTTAAGAGGCTGAGCCCCTTAATGATTTACAATATTGCAACTTATATATCCATATACTAAAGTAACAGGATGTTTGTCTGCTTGTTTGTCTGTGTGTCTGTACCGAAGGATCTCGCTAACCACTGAACCGATCGGGTTCTCCTTAACAGGGTAGATTCTCATATGTCCCGGGAAGGTTTTTAACTATTTTGGGGGAGGGTACCACCACCCTCCCAAGAGAATTCACAAAAAATCGAAATACATAGACATATTTTAAATATAAAAAAAACATTTAAAGTGCCACTAGAGGCCTATAGGGGCGTAGCCGCTAGTATTATATAACTTGGGACTGTCTTTAGGTCCATAAAAGTGACTTACATAAAATTTCTTTTAATTGGCCTCTATTTAAAAAACCAAACATACAAAATGATTGAGATTGATGTCTTAAAAATTTGATTTAAAATTTTTTCGTTTTAAAACCAAAATTCTATTATATTAGTAGTAAACTAAACCGATTGAGTTCTTCATTTTATGGAAGCTTCTTATAGGTCCCTGCATGGTTTTAGTCTATTAAACTTTTACTTTTAGGTTGGTTTTAATACTCCTTCGAATATACAGAGCTGCTTGATGCTAGAAGCGCGTCCGCTAGTTGAATTTAAAGAGGAAGATAAAATTGAAATTGTAAAAATCATTTTGTTATTCTTTTCTTGAAATGAAATTACCCGCTTAGATTTCCTTCTCAGAGTTAAATTGTTTATTTAATTGCAATGATTTTTACTTTTCTGTGTTCGTTACAAGTTTGTATCTTAAAAGTACCTACTTGATTTTTACTTAGATATTTATTAATTTAAAATTAGTGGCTGCGTCTCTAGCATCTATAACTAGGGGGGTTGAAGGAGGCAGAAAAATAGCCTAATACCTACCATCTTAAGTTTTAAATTTTTAAAATAAGGCCTTCTTAGGACTTAAAGAAAGCTTCCCAAAAGTTAGACTTAATCGGTAAAGTGAAAAGCGGGACCATAGCAGACAAAAAAATACATTACTTCTTAATATCGCTTAAACGGTCGTTCTGATAAGCCTCGCCTTCAAAATATTTTGTCTAGAGCCATTCGACATTAAGAAAGTCAACCATATTCCATTTTTATTACAATTTCTATAAAATGATGAATTGCTGTCGACATAAATGATAACATAATGTCAACTTAGTACAGGGGTTGGGTGCAGGGATCTAGAGGAATAAGAAATGGCTGATAAATTGATGTACATCCCTAATGATGATACACCTAATTACCCCTTCTGTGAATTACAATTTGTAATTGAAACGTTTGGACACTCAACTAAATAAAACAACCAATAAACATTCAATAAAAAAGTTTTAAGACTTTGGGGGGGGGGGGGCTTCTGTAAGAAACATCCCAATGTCCCCTCCCTCCCTGGGTTGGGCGCAGAGCTACTTCTTATCTTTTTAAACTTTCATTTGATTTGATTTGAATATAAGATTAATTTCAAAGTTGAATTCATCTTTTATCGGTTGGAAAATTGATTCCAATACTATCTATCTATTTATATTGGAATCCTCACAAAATTTACCAAGTTTTCTTTGGGGATCACATCCCCCAACCTCCCCTCATAAAGGTATATTATCATTACTGACAGTTAAGGAGCTAGTTTATTAACGTCTACATTAAGATTTTTTTTACTTTCATTCAGTAAAAGAAAAGTGAAGAAGTAAGATTTCTTCATAAAAGCAAAGGATTTTTCAAATTAATGGATGGAATGATATAAGAATAAGGCATGAAAAAGTAATTTCATTACGAAATAAAAGATCACTTCCAAGCAATACCAAAAGAGTGGGGGAGAGACTTGATCAACTTGAAGTTTATGGAATCATTCCAAATCTTTTAGATCTAAACTCTTAATCAATACTCACACACACACACACTCACATGCACTCAAAGATTCACACCTATATAGCATAAGGAAATACTTAGTTTGTGTATGATATTGTCCCAGGAATCTAAAGGGATAAGACAATTGCCGATAATTTGATGTACATCTCCAATGATGATACACAAATTTACCTATTTTGTGGATTACAATTAGTGATTGAAACGATGGGACACAAAACATAATGAATCAACCAATCTAAATCTTAAAAAAAACCAAAATATTTATACCAACTAATAAGAAAAGGTTATTTTTAAACTTTGGGTACTAATGTAATAAACTGATCAATATTCCCTCCCTTCCTGATATTGCCCACACCTAGAATATTTAACATGAAAAGTCTTCACAATTTTACAACACTATTAACAAGTCAGCCAAAAGAACAAGGATCTCAAGGGATAAGACTATGGACGTTGAATTGATGTATATCCCTAATGGCCATAGACAAAATTTCCACTTCTCCATTATGATTATTGGTTGAAAAGATTAGACACTAACTTTATGTTAACTAGTATTAGTAAAATTTCTAGTCAAAAACCATGTTGGTATCATTGGAATTAGAATTAAAGTTCCTTCAAAAAATGACGTCACACAATTATATGACCAATGATAGGCTAGTATACATTGTAATTTGTCAAAGGTAAAATTCATATTTACCATTGACATTTTTATTATTTTATTGTTTGACGTCATTTTTGTGGCACTTCACGCTGTTTTTTAGAATTAAAGTGAAGGTACCCAAAGTTTTTAAGCCAACGAATGGTACAACGTGCTTTTGAATATAATCTATAATACTCCAATGTTCTCTCTCTCCATGTGTACATGGTGTTAATATGCCCCAATTTGTTAAACCTTGCATGAAATTTTATATATTAAAATTTGAATTAAATCTAATTACAAACTGGTTTCACATAATGTATGTAGAGTAAATTATGTCCAAACTTCATTTAAACCAAATACAGGGTCTTTTTATTCGATCAATTTTTCCTGATTCGAATTAGTATTTTTGGGGAAAATTTAATTTTATTATAAATATTAATAAAAAAATGCAAAAATTCAATAAAAAATTGGTTGTTTTATCATGAAAATTTGTATTTTTACCATGAATGAAGGGGACAATGGGCTGTTTGTTTATTACTAGTTCCTAATATTTTGAATTAATGTTTTAATATTCGTTGGATTAATGACTTAAAGGATCATAATTGGTTGGTTCTTCAAGTTGAGTGTCTACCAATAGTTTTAATCCACAGAAGAGGAAATTTTGTTTTATATCTCTGATTTTTACAAAGAAAACGTAAATCAAGCCACCCTGTAATCTTAAAACTGCCTGGAAAATGGTTGCATATGTCAGCCTTATCGAATGATGTTAGAAATAGCACATTTCTTGCAGAACTCAGATTATGCAAAACAAAATTAGAATATAATTTGCACTGCAAATTTGCATTATTATTTTTCTTTGTGCAAAAAACTGCCTGTATGGTGTATATGTGCATTTTTGTGGGGTGACCAAAAATTAATTATGGCACATTTTTTTACATAAGCTAACAAAATACAGAAAAATTAAACTGAAAAATCCCCAAATCAGCTAATTTAATGACTAATCCCATTTTATTTTTTTCTTCAAATTTGACTAAAATTTTGCAAACCAGAACTCCTCACTGCTGGAGCATAATTAAGTTTTGTTGTACCCTGTATTTTAAAACAATTACCGCAAAAGAATGTTATTGTGACACCCTGTACAAATGTAAATTATCTAGGTATGATAAAAAGCAAGCTCTGCAGTCCAAATGGTCAAGAAAAAATTCTTCCTATCTTTTTCATGTAATTGCAAGTTGCAGCAAATGAGCTAGGCAGAGATCCTGGTTAAACCTGGATGGCATTGTGTTGACTTGCATTGGCTGTGTTTATGTCGACTGGCAGGGATGGAGGGGATAATGGAATGTTTATTATTCTAGTCCCCAAAGTTTTATGATAACATTTTATTAATTCGTTGGCTTCACAACTTTGGGGACTTCTATTAAATATTGATTGGTTGGTTCATTAAATTAATTGTCTAAACGTTTCAACTAGTAATTGAAATCTACAGAATGGATAATTAGTTTATCATCATTGGGGATGTACAATAATTTATCGGCCTTTGTCTTATCCCTTTAGATCCCTGGGAACTGGTTATCATATTATAGACACTTCCCTGAAAAGAGCAACTTTTCGACTTTCTAACTATATCGATAACATTATTTTAACGCAATTCTCCTTCGTTCAACAGGTCATTTTGGTGAATGTCTCATGTGAGAAATGTGTAAAATGAAAAGATTACATTCCTATCATGAAACATATAACAATAAAAGGGTTAGGTTCGTGTAACGGCAGGGATATTAAGGGATAAGACAATGGATGATACATCTCAAATTATGATTAATTGGTAAGTTTGGAAATGCTTGTTTGAACCAACCAACCAGTTTTTAAGCCAAACAAATGAAAGAAATGACGATTGACAAAAAAACTTTTATGCCTCCAACTTTTTCATTACTTTTTCTATTTTTATTCATAATTTATAAAAATCATCCATTTTAGATGAAAATATTCTCTTTTTTATATCTTTTCTTCTTTTGTGCGTTATATGAGACAAAAAAACTAAGATTAAAAAGCTTGAATAAACATTTTAAATTGAAACTTGATATAAAAACAACGTTTAAATGCATGTTCAAATTTTATCTAAATGGTACTTACTTTTTTTTATATAATGGTATGGATGGCATTTAAAATGGAATTAAAGTTCTCATTTTTGTAATATTTTTCTATACAAATATTAAATGAATAAGAATATAAGCAGGGATCTAAAGGGGTAAGACAATGGCCGATAAATTGAAACAAATCCACAATGATTATACGCAAAATGATCTCTTCTATAGTAAACAATTAGGAGTTGAAACTTTTGAACACTCAACTTAATGAGCCAACTAAAATCTAAATTCAATAAAAGTCCCCAAAGTTGTTGAGAATACGAAAAGGTTTAATAAAACTTTAGAAACTATTGTAACAAACAGCCCAATGACCTCTCCCTCCCTAGGAGAGAATAATAATTTGTCTTATTCCTATATTTTCAAGCTACCAAAGACAAAATATTGCATTGGAAACCCCTCCCCCCGGCCCCTGACATGTACCTAACTTGTAGTAGTACTTGTAACACCAGAAAAAAAATAAGCATACAGATTTGTAAGTGGGAAAGAGATACAAATGTAAAAAACAAATATTTTTATATAACTGTTGTAGATATAGGTTTCTATTATCTCTACATAATTTAAATACAGGGATCTGAAGGGATAGGCCAATGGACAATAAATGATAAAAAAAGAAATAATAGCCTTCTGTAGATTCAAATGAATTGAGAAAACTTTGGAAAATAGTATTTGGAACCAATCAATCAATTTTAAATAAAAATACCAAAAATGAGAAACAGTTTTGATAAAACTTTGAAGACCAATATAATTAACTGTCTTATCTTTGAATATAGTAATAGTTATTTCTCGTATCGTATTATAAACGGCTTTCCGCGGATATAGAATGTACAATTATAAGATTAAAACTATTTTTTTTAGCCCCGAGGTGCCGGAGGCACCGGCTAAAAAAACTGGTTTTAATCTTATGATTGTACATTTCTATATTCGTAGAAAACTGGATATAATACGATGCTAGACATAGTTTTTTCGTATGGATGAGAACCGGTTCCTATCCACCGGATTCGAATGAATACGAGAAAATGAAATTATCAGTCTTAACAATACAATTCATTATAAAATGGTTCCCTGTCATTGATTTTAAAAATGTAATTATAATTCTCTATGCATTGATGTATAAACAACAACGTGGTACTCAAGGTTCCTGCAGGTTGTCAAAATAGAACAACCATAGATACACCTAGAGGCTTTGTATTGAATTACTAGTTGTTTGTTATTTATTACACAAGTCCCCAAAGTTTTATAAAAACTTTTTCTTATTCGTTATCCTAACAACTTTTGGGGCTTTTGTTGAACTTTGTTTGGTTGTTTCTTTAAGTTGAGTGTCCAAACGTTTCAACCACTTATTGTATTAAACAGAAAGGGATACCTAATCATTGGGGAGGTACATCAATTTATCGACCATTGTCGTATCCCTTTAAAACCCTATCCTTGTATTAATAACCCTGAAAAATTAAATAAACATACAAACAGTATCTAAAGAATAAGACATGACCCAAAATTTAAGTTTAATATTCTATATGCAACCAGCTTATATCTCAAAACAAAGATCTTACAAATAAAGGTTGTGAAAAAATTGCTTAAAACTTAAACTACTGAAGAAAAAAAATTCGTTTGGTTTTAATACACTTAGGTAATAACATACAATTTTTTATTGTTTATGGTGACTATTCTCAATCAATAAATTCTTTACCTATTACCATTTTCACATTAAAATATGATAAAATCGCAGGAATCTAATGTGATAAGGCTGAAAAATTGATGCATATCCCAAATGATGATGCACAAAATGACCACTTCTTAAGATTAGATTTAATGGTTTAAACGTTTGAACGCTCAATTTAATGAACCACCCAATCAAATTCACTAAAAGTCTCCAAAGTTGTTGATCCAACGAATAAGAAAGTGTTATCATAAAACTTTGGGGACCAGTTTCCTATTCATCCTTTAGTTTATAATCCTTGAAAGTATCTACGAGCTTTTCAATTAATCTAAGCTAGAACTTCGTAAATATGCAGGGAGGGAGATGAAAATTGGCGTGAAAATATATCATGCAAGATAAAGATATTTATTTCATAGGTTTAATTTGACTATTTTAAGGACTTATCCTGATAGGAAAGTTAGGTATACCTAGCGCCTTGAAAAGGTCGACCTATTTTGGTGATTTAAAAATGTTTTGAAGGTTGTACAACCTATAATTCAAGTTGCTATGATAAAAAAAAAGCATTATTGGTTAGGTGTGTAAGATTGCCTTGGTTTTATATTTAGAATATTTTTCACTGCATTAACCAAAGTTTAAGATGGAAGGGGGGGGGGGGCTCCTTTTCTGTAAAAAAGAATCAAAGAATATCTCCCCCCCCCCCTCATTTTATGGATATGTAATATGTCAGTCCTTAAGAGGAGAGGGGACACCCCTCTCATCTATTCTGACACATACTTAACATTGCTATCTAATAATAGAATGGTCAGATATGATTAAAATTTTTAAAAATCTAATGGTTTTTGTATCATTAAATCTTAACATAAGACTTAGCCATGATGTCATTATTAAAATAAGATTAGGCAAATAGTTTTTAGAAAGACACATCGATAATATGTCAGTTATTGTCACTTTATTTCATGAAATTTTAAATTTAACCTTTTTAAAACTAAAAAAATAATACTCTAAACATTTTGGGCCGTTCTAACCAAACCTATTTGATTAATATTACGGGCCAGCCTATTTGTTATTGTATGTCACACACACACACACACTCATAAAATGATTATGAAGCGGGCTAAAGCGACAACCAAAATGCCTATGTGCTTTGCTGCGATTCTGTGCAACAATCTTTGCATTATACCCTTTAGTAACCATCCTACAATAAACGTATACCCAACTTTGCAATGGTGTAGAGACACATGATAATGGTTTACAGTTAGTATATTCGACGACGTTGTGTGTGTTTGTGTGTGTGTGTGTGTTTGGGGAGGGGACCTAACTTATTTTGTACAATTTTTTACTATAGCTAAAAAGTCATAACTAGAATAAAAATTGATATTTAATAAAGCAAATTTTGAAAGGCCAATCTTTTTCATCCATAGAAATATGTATATAAACATTATTAAAATAATTTTAGTTTTCAAAGTACCCTCTCCTAAAAGTGAACAAGGACCCCAAAGTCAAGAGACGGCTTTAAAAGAGGTTCATATATGTTTGTTTGTGTGTGTATGATGTTTGTCAGGAATCTGAAGCGATAAGACAATTACCGAACAATTTACTTATATCAATAATGGTACACAAAAATATCTCTTCTGTAGATTACAATTAGTGGTTGAAACGTTAGGACACTCAACTTAATGAACCTACCAAACAAAATTCAATATAAGTCCCCAAAGTTGTTAAGCCAACGAATAAGAAAACGTTATAAAAAATCCTTGGAGACAAGTGTAAGAAACAGATCAATGGCCACCTTCCTCCCTGGATGTGTGTGTGTTTAAAGAACTAAAAAGAATCTTTATAAATGTTGTGGAGGGGTGGTGGTGGGGGGGGGGGGGGGGGGAGTTAAGTTTTAACATTTATCATCAACCTTATGACGCTGTCAAATATTCACAAAAGTCAGGGAGGGAGAGGACAATACGACTTACATTAATCTACATTCTACACATTATTCTTTTCTTAATTAAAAAGAGGTACCAATGACAAAATTTCGAACATTAGACTTTAAAGAAAGTTGAATATATTGTCCATTTTCTATCCTTTTATCCCTGGAAAAGTACAGCTAAAACTTTAAAAAAAAAATTTAAGTTGCTCTTTAAAGATTCTTTTATTTTTATTCAAAGAAAACTACTATTCTTTTAACTTTTCCACCAGTTTTTCCTGCATTTATACCTATTCCTGTTTACCTGCAGAAATAAAACAATCGTCTGACTAATTTTCATCGTAAATATGAAATTTCTCTTTATGATAAATTTTCATTTTAAAGCATGAAAATTGTAAATTTATTTGGATTGTTGTTTCGATGACTTAAATCGTAAAATGAAATGTCCCAGTTAGGCCTAAAATCTTCATGTTGACTAAAAATTAGTAGTAATTGTTCATATATTTTTAATTGTCATCAATGCGTTGAGTTAGAAGAGCATACTTGTACTTGTCAGGGATGGAGGGGACATTGGATTGGAAATTACATCGTTACACAAAGTTCTTAACCATTTTATTATATTCGTTGGCTCAAAAACTTTGAATATAGAAATTAGATTGGTTGGTGACAAACTTATAATACCTAATAATTTTAATCTACAGAAGGGGTAGGTTTCTTTATAATCATTGGATCTGTAGAATTATATCTATTTATCGACAATTGTCTTATCCCTTAGGATTCCTGCTAACTTGCCTTAATCTAATGTTGATAAAACAACAGCACATTGGGTTAACTGGGAATTGTAATAAGAAACATAATTTCTTCATTTTACAAGAATTTACTTTTAAAAGAATTTTGATGATTAAGCCTAGAAATGTTTCCTGCTGATTTAACTTCTTTTTACCAGGGTTATTGGGATAGACAATAGCCTAGGCTCCAAGGTACAGAAAAATAGCCTAAAACAATCCAAATCTTGAAATCTATAAAAAAAAACTGCCTGAAACCATCAAGGGACCTATGTAAATCTTCCCTAAAGAGGATAACTCATTCAGTTCAATAATTACTAAAATCTGTAGCTTCAGACATAAAAAAAACTCACTACTTTTAATAATAGTTGATATTATTTACAAACAATTATTGAATTTTATTGATACCAAAATCTGGAATTTTTGTATCAATGAAAACTAAGGTCATAAAGAAAACGATAAAATTTCGACGTAAATAAATGGAAAAAAACACAATTATTTTTGAGACCTAATATTCGTTTATCCCTGATGTTTTTTTTTTGCAATGATATGCACACATGCAAAATTTAAACATTTACCAAATTATATTTTCATAAACAAAGTATTATAATTACAAAATAGTTTTTCTTCAAGTTATTTGTTGCATTTTAATTATACAATTTTTTCACATTTGATGTTTATTAGGCAGGTTCTTTATTTATAAGAAGTTGTATAAAATATTTTAGCTCTTTAGCCGAGTGATTTTAGGTTGTACATTTTGTATTTATTATGTGTAATTATGATTCTAAAATCGAAGCTCAGCAAATATTACAGTCAGACAAACGAACAAATAACAAATATAGAGTAAAAACGAAAATAAGTCAAAACAACCAAATAGAAACAAATTAAATTAACAAGATTGTTTTATTGTTAGTCCAATTCAATAGGTCATTTAAATCTAAAGCAATTAATGGAATCTTTTTTTAGTGCGTTTTTATGTATTTAACTGTTTTGGGTATTATCCTCTTAGAATTTTATTTTTAAATTTTGAAAATTTAAGTACCTCCCGGGCCCCGACAGCGAACTATGAACTTTGACCGCAGCGCTCGGCTCCCTAGCCTACCTAGCCGCAGAGCTCGGCCCCCTTGTCTGCCTAGCCGCAGCGCTCGGCTCCCTAGCCTATCCTAAAATAGTTGTTCGTCGTTGTCGGGGGGGGGGGGGGGGGGGGGTGGTGTTTAACCAAATTTTCAAAATTGAAAAAAAAAAATTCTAAGAGGATAACGCCCTGTTTTGTTTTTAAATAAAAGACTGTTTTTAGTAGAATGCAGTTATCTAAAAATACCCAATGATAATTTTGACAGGCATTGAAGTTAAAGGCAAAATAGTTTTTCTTTATTTCAGTTACCTCCTTGAACTTATAAATATAACAACTTTATTTTTATGTTTTTTAATTATTCAAAATTCATATAAAAACGCGGCAATTTTGCGCAGATGTCTCTGACACTGAGGAGGGCGTGAAGGCCGGGCAGAGCAGGAACTCCTCCCCCAGTAGGAGCTCCTCCCCCTCCCAGGCTGAGGAGGTTGGCCACAGGAGCTCCGCCTCTGTCTCACAGGCAGAGGAAAAGTCGTCTTCTACTGAGTCCTCCTCCGGACCTAAGGTAATTAATTGGTAGATAGATAATAGTAATTTATCGCATCGTATTATAGACAGCTTCTTGCGTATAGTAAAAGTAAAAGATTAATTCCAGTTTGTTAGCCCCGAGGTCTAACAAAATTGGTATCAATGTTATGATTATTATTTAAATGTTTGTGGAAAGTTGTCTATAATTCGATGCAATACGTGATTTTTCTGGTTCTTATCCAGCAGATTTAATCGGTTTCGAAGCCATATTGGAAATAAGGTTTTCATTGTTAAGAAATACAAAAAAAATAATTGGCGCTTTTACACGATGTACTTTGTTTAGCACAGCAAATCATCTTCCCCTTATTTTTAAATAAATCAAACGTAATGGACGCGTTTAATTTTACGTTTGTTTGATTATTAATTAGGTAATTTTAAGTTAGATTACATTGGATACTGAGTTAGGGCTCAAAAGGCACTTTGTGTGAAAGCAAAAAATAATCAGACAATTATTTCATAATGTCTCAAATATTTTAAAATGACATAAGGTTTCTCCATGGTTGCTTTAAAAAGTAGGTTTAACATTGAGTATCGAGAATTTTCTAATAAATCTTAAAATGATTTTAGCAGTGAGAGTAAATGAAATCTTAATGATTAATTTTGAAGATCTGATTATAATGCCTTCAGCTGAATTCAGTAATTTACTTGTAGAACCGAAGCAATTCTAAAATTTACGCATTGTAAACCATTCTTAAATTTCGATTTGCAGTGCAGGTAATACAAAATTTTGAATGTAAATATGTGCTTTGATGGTTCGACCAAATTTCCTTATTTCTCGACAGATTAAGCAGAAAAAAATGCGCTAAAATTGAATTTTATTTGTTTTATTCTTCTTTATTAATTACAATTTTTGTTAGATTTTTAATTTTGTACAACTTATGGACCTAAATGTCCTTGTTATGATAACAATATAGAGGTGCACACCAGGGAGGGAGGTGATACTAGGCTGTTTATTACACTAGTCCCCAAAGTTTTATATTACCATTTTCTAATTCGTTGGTTAAACATTTTTGGGGACTAGTATAAAATTTTGATTGGTTTGTTTATTAAGTTGAGTGTCCAAATGTTTCAACCACTAATTGCAATCTACTGATGGGGTAATTTTGTGTAGCATTATTGGGGATGTTCATCGATTTATTGGCCATTGTCTCATCCCTTTAGATCCCTGGGTGCACAGTCAGATGGAAGGAAGGAAAGGGGTGTGCACCATATTTTAATGTGCAACAATTTAGGGTGGGGCTGTAAGGAGTGGGGGGGGGGGGGGCTGTGCTGTTATTTGCTGAGGGCCCTGAGCTGCCCTCCTGCACAAAATTATTACTTTTTTGTCTCAGATACAAAGCTAATCAATGATTAAACAAAAGTTTTGCTGGGTTTTAAAAAATATTTTCTAATACTTAAATAATATTCTATAACAACCTTTTTAAAAGTGAAGCTTTTCTATAATTAATAAAAGCGTCAACGCGTAGGTCTAACCGTATGTAACAGAAAGCTTTTATCCTTAATTCAGGCATAGCAAAATTGTCCTATCAATTTTAAACTTTGCATGTCGATTACTGTAATATAAGGTACGATTTATAGCTTAGCAACTTTATACTCGTTACCAGAATATCCGTACGTCCATTTAAAACATGCTGATTTTTTACTTTTTTGATAAAATTTTTTTATATGATTTAATTATCCTTTTCATCTGATTTTTGTAATAATGATTAATAGAATTAAGAATGATTAAGAAAGTTGTAAATAATAGCACATCATATTTAACCCACCCTAAAGATATTGGTGATGCTATTCACAATTTTTACAAGAATCTGTATGAAAATAAGGATGACCTTTTAAATAACGTTACCATTGAGGATTTTCTAAGGGACAAGGGGGGTGGTAATCCAGATCTTATTACCAAACTTCCGCCTGATATTAGATGCAATCTTGACCGTCCAATTGATATTTCTGAGCTTGATCTTGCCCTTTTGAAAGCTAAAAAGGATGGCGCCCCTGGTATTTCGGGTATTTCTTATAGATTTTATGAGAAATTTTGGCCTGAGCTACGGCCGATAGTTTTTTTCGCAATTAAACATTTTGAATCAACTGGAAATATATCTAGGTTACATCGGGTAGGTATTGTTAGCCTTCTACCTAAAGGGGATAAGAATAAGGATGACCTTGCAAATTGGCGTCCCCTTACATTGCTTTGTGTCTTCTATAAGCTAATTAGCTCTATTCTAACCAATAGAATTATTACAGCAGTTGATTTCCTTATTGATCCATCACAGACCGGATTTATTCCTGGTCGCAGCATAAATGAAAACCTAAGGTGTAACTATGATGTCATTGATTTAGCCAACAAATTTTCCAAGCCGGGTATTATATTGCAGATTGACTTCAAGAAAGCGTTTGACACCATTTCATTCAAGTATATTGAGAAGACCCTCAGGTTTTTTAACTTTGGGGATAAGTTTATTTTCATGGTAAATTCAATTCTTAAAGATTTTTATGCTGTTACGGTTAATGGAGGTCATATCTCTGAGCAATTTAGGGTGGCTCGGGGCTGTAGGCAGGGTGATCCTTTGTCTCCCCTGCTTTTTATTCTGTGTGTGGAAATTCTAAACATTAGAATCCGCAACGATCAAAATATCCTTCCTTTCTCTATTCTCGGTGTTAGTATTCCTAGCCTGTCATATGCAGATGACATAAATGTATACCTTAATTATTGTGCCAATTCTCTTCGACAATCAATATCTGTATTACAAGCTTTTTTTAAAATTTCTGGACTTGAGATTAACCTTAATAAAACTTGCTGTACTTACATTGGTGGTCCCTTTATCCCTGAAATCCATAGTTTGTGTCCTGAACTTAATATTACCTGGGTCACCTCTTTCAAACTGCTAGGCATACAATTTGACAATTGTAACAACAATCGCAAGGAAAACTATTCCTTGAAAATTAAGGACATAATGAATGAGTTGGATGCATGGGAGTTTAGACTAATTTCCCCAATGGGCAGATTGGTTGTGGTTAAATCCCTTGGTCTTTCAAAATTGACTAATGTTGCTGCTACTATCCCTTCCATTACTGCTACTGAAATAAAGAACCTTGAATCTTCTCTAGTCAGTTTTATATGGGGTAAAAATAAACGACCCAAAATGGCTTTGAAGGATGCCAAACTACCAATTAAGAGAGGTGGCCTTAACTTCCCTGACATTTTATCGTCCTGGCAAAGTTTTAAGTTTTCTTGGATTAGGAAAATTATTGATTGCAAAAACCGAAATGCCCCGTGGTTCCTCCTTTTAAAAGCATACCTTCTTTCTATCAGTAATAGACTTAACATTGATGACATTAGTTTTTGGTCACCTGATGATTTTAAATTTGCTGTTAAACATGTAAAGCTCTCCTTTTGGAAATGATTAATAGAACAATAAAGTACAATGTTTTAAGCAAAGCTTCTCTATAACCAAGAAATATAATTAAGCCCTTAAACAGTATCCTGTTTTCAAGAAGTTTTGTTTGCAACAAATTTATTTAAAAGTTACCGTTAGAATAGTACTAAAAAATTTGTCTTCTAAATTTAAAAACTGATCATTTTTGAAGTAGCAATATATTGGCTTTTATTGCTCTGAGCATTTCTCAACATTTATTTGTTATCGAGTCTAATTCTATGTTTTATATAAATCATTAATTTTTGTCAAACTATTTGTGGCTGCGACCCTAGCAAACCTTAACTTTTTCTATAGATTTTACAAGAAAAAAAAATTTAAATGTCGTTTTGCTTAGCCTCTAGGGGAGGACGTGAGAGGTCAGGAAAATAGCCTAAAAACACCCTAAGACAATGATAAAGCTTTCCTGAAAAGTACAACAAATTCCGACCAGCAATTTCCGAGATATTTAGCTTCAGACAAAAAAACTTGTTGCTTTATATTATTGGATATCTTTGATACCTCAATAAATCCTGGATAATCAATAATCTCTGCTCAATGCTCCTAAAGTCTTGGGGCGCAGCTACTTTTGTATATATAATACGATGAATGGTCAATTTATGTTCCGATTTTGTATACAAGGGCTTACTAGAGATTTATAAATGTATTTTAAAGGTATATTGTTTACTAAAATGTTAAACAGATATTTTTTAAACCTAGTAAAAGTAAACCCTTAGAAGCATTACTTTAGTGGTTATGTGCTCTCGTACTTTAAAACATGCGTAGATACTCGGTCTACTGATTGTCTGTCATCGCATAATACATTTTGGTGTATCTTTGAAAAAGATGGCTATCCCAAACCCCCTTATCTTAAAAGTACAAGGACACAACTAACATGAAAATCAATAGATACAATTTTTGTTCCTCTTTTCCTTACTATAGGCTGCGCTCCAAGATTCTAGTGCTATGTCTGAAAAAATGAGGGGGGGGGGGGAGGTTGATAATCTAAAACAGCTCTTTTTTATGTGCGTTTAAACTTTTGGCTGTGGACAATAATAATTAGAATCGTTATATAGATTTAAAACTTTTAACAATGATTCCTGTAACAGGTAGGTAATATTTATACCGCCTAAAAACTCTATAATCATTACCAAAAAGTCCTTATGTTCAATTTAAGCACATCGACCTAGATATTTTATCGGCACCACGGGGCTAAAAAAACTAGTTTTAATCTTATAATTGTACATTCTATATCCGCGGAAAGCCGTTTATAATACGATACGAGAAATAACTATTCTCGTATTCATTCGAATCCGGTGGATAGAAACCGGTTCTCATCCATACGAAAAAACTATTGTTAGCATCGTATTATATCCAGCTTTCTACGAATATAAAAATGTACAATCATAAGATTAAAACATAATTGAAAAGATTAAAAAACTGGTTTTAATCTTATAATTGTACATTCTATGTCCGCGGAAAGCTGTTTATAATACGATGCGAGAAATAACTATTATCATCATTGGGAATGTTGATTGTCTTATCCCATGAGACCCCTGACTAATATAACTTCTTGTTAGGTATAATGTCAACCATAAAGACTCATTCAGACATTCAGGGGCCATGGGGAAAAAGTATAAATAATGCAAATTCTTATTCTATGACAGGGATCTTAAGGGATAAGACAATGGACAATAAACTTATGTACATCTCCAATGATTTTAAACAAAATTATCCCGTCCCCTTATGTAAAATAATAATAGTGTTTGAAAAGTATTAAATCATCAAATCATGTCTAAGTAAAAGATTTCCAGGCGAATGTGTTAATATTACTTTGGTTACCAGTATGATTTACAGCCAAATGTCTCCTCCCTCCCTAATTCTATAAAAAATACCTTATAGTTGACATTAAATCCCTATATCCATGTATTTTTTGAATTACAGAAAGAAAAAAACATAAATATTTTTATGTACATATAAGTTTAGCTCACGGATTGATATGATTATACTGGTAACTAAAGTTTGAACCTAGTAATAGTGTCTAACTTTTTATCTTTGTGACGTAACAAAAATCCATCTCTTTTTTAGGGGTTTCCTTTCCCACCTCCCCTCTCATCCTTCGATTTTTGTTACGTCACAAAGATAAAAAGTTAGACACTATTACTAGTTTCCCAAAGTTTTTGTCTTTCTCTTATCAGCTATCTTAAAAACTTTGGGGCCTTTTAATAAATCTTCATTTGGATGTACAACAAACTAGCAATGTCAAAATTTTTCAACCATTAATTTTAACTTCAGTTAGGGTAATTTTGTTTATTATCCATGTGTTATCTCTGGGTAACTTCAAGTGGCATAATTTTTGTAAGAACTAATATGCAGTAAATGAAGCAATGCTACTAGTAACCTGTAGCTACCATATAGTGACAATCTAATAATTAATGTAACACATAGAATGATCTATCTTCTATAGTAATAATGACTTTTAAGAAAGTTTTATTTAAATTCTTTATAAAAGTATCAGGATCTGTGTCTGTCTGTCTGTGTGTTCCAAAGGATATCGCTCATTGCTGAACCGATATTGTTCTTCTTTAAGTGTAGCTGGAAGGTTTATAACTATTAAAAGAAATCGTCCAAAACAAAATATGAACCCTTGGTCGAAATTTTTTTCTTTTTTAAACTAAAGGGGATGGGGTGGGGGGGTTGAATTCCCCATCCCTCAAGGGGTGTAGTCGCTAGTCATGAATGAAGAGGGAATATTTTTAAGATTACACATCCCGCAGATAATGTCTAGCTCTGTCATAAGTACTTTGAAGAAAGATAGTTTGAATGACAATGTCAAAGGCCAAACTCATATTTACGGCTTTAAAATTTGATTTTCATTCACCGACAGTATACCTATGTACTTTGGGTAAATTGTAAACTTTTTGTTAATGTTGATTGATAGAATATTACGCTTAACCGGTTGTCTGAAGACTAACTAAACAGCCAAAGTTTCCGAAAATCGATCATGGGACAACGTCCTTACATATATATAACCGAAAATAACAGCATTTCATCTAGTTAATAATGATCGTATCCATCTAAATTAATATAAAAATTTATTTAATAATTTCATTCTCTGTCTTTGGTCAAAAAGATATTTTAATAAAAGCGTAAAAAATTAAACTTACTAAATATAAAAGATATGTAAATTAAAAAAGGAAAATCAAGGAAAGAACCATTTTTGATAAAGTTCAATATTAATATTAAAAAAAAAATTTTCATCTAGAGGCATGATATTAAACTAAACTCTTAGATTTACTTTTAACCCTTTCGAGCATAACTACATTTTTTTAGTGATTTGTTTATATTTTTTTTTATTTACGGTACATATAAACATAATAGTTACATCAGATTGATAGAAACATACTGAATATTACAGTGTCATGTTATGGGAAGGTGCATTACGGACAGTCATTTACCAATTGTAGAATAACTTCGCAGCTGAGACAAATTTCCAGATGAGCTAGATAATTAGGTTATTGACGTCTGTCATACCTTTTTCTTTTTTTACATTTATGTTGTACAAATAGATTTTTTTAATATTCTAAAAAATGTTACCATTTGGTGGTATACTAGGCAAGCGAAAATTATAGTGAGTTTGCGAGAAAATCTCAGTGTCTAAGTATGTACAATTACGAAATGAAGAAGAATAAAAAATTGCGCAAAAAGGGTTGGTTGTCTGTAATGCTCAATTTAGAGGATGGCTCAAATGCTTTTTAAAACTTTTGGCCTTATTCATTATATAATGTTTGGTAAGGCTGTAGCATTCCATTTTGTAAAATCTTATATGAAATAGTAAGTTTTTTGTTTGTTTGTTAGTTAGGATTTTAGAACCGCCCAAGTTATCAACTTCAAAAGTCTTCGACTTTGCAAAGGTCCTGGATTTTTGAAAAAAATTAAGTCTTTGAATGGTTTTAGACTACTTTATCCTTTTCCTAAAATAGAGTCCCTTGAGGCTAGGCATGCAGCCACTAGTTAATTCTAAAATACTAATCATTTATCACAAAGATGCTAATCAGATTTTAAAATACCGAAATGAAAACTATGTAGTCAGCTAAGACATATATTTAGAGTGTATTGATAATTTGGTTTTGCCCTAGGCCTTTCAAAAACAAGAATTAGAATATCCATGAAGGTAAAGCTTAATCTGTCTTGAAAAAAAGCTGGAGTATTAGGCTTCAAAGTATATGTTCATTTCATATACACAAGATATTAAAAAAGAGCGTACGTACAAATGGTGACGTAGCTAAAGAATTTCTACTTTGCTTATAAACCTTCTTTGTTGGCTCAAAAATTAATTGATTGGTACAAACTAGCAATGTCCAATATTTTTTCACCAATGATTTTAATCTACCGAAGAGGTAATTTCGCAGTCTTGAATGTAAATTAATTTTCTGAATATTGTCTTATACCTAGATCCCTGATTTTTTTTTTAACAGCCCTGGGGGATATCAACATTTTTATATGAATCTATTTCTTGTCAGAAAAGTGTATTACTTTACCATCTTTTTATGGAGTATAGACACATAAAGAGTTTACTAATGTTTGATACAATAGCGGCTACTAGAGACCTCTAGGGGCACTTGAGATAAGTCCCACTCAATTTTAGTTTTAAGAAGATAAGTAAAAAACATAGGCATAAATCTTCCCTGGACAAACATATAAAGCTCTACTTCAATGGAAAACCAAATCGGTCCAGTGGTTGGCGAAATCTTAAGATACAGACACATAATTTGACACCCTGTTCCTTTTATATAGGGATGCTTGCAGCTTCGCATCTATCATATTGGAGCTTTGTTTTCGTATGTTTATAAAAGCTATTATTAGGTCATTCACTTCTTTCTTTTTTCTCACATTTAATGGATTAAATCAACCTTGTTAATATAAAATCTAGACAAATGTAAAGTACATAAAAGTAAATTGGTTGTATGAACAACAATTCCTTTTAAATTTTATACCTTTTTGTATCTTCATCAAATACCATAAAAGGCATATCTAAATTGAAGACAAGGACGCAAACGTGGGCTGCTTTTTAGTGGCGAAGCTACTTTATAGTTACGTTCTTGTACGTACGTTGGTAAACAACGGTTATACAGCACACAAATGTACACAGTCGCATGCTCTGTTTTCTTATTTTGTCTGAATATTTTCTGTATTATTTCTGTAGTACAGTTCACTGTTCTGTTATATCGAAAAGTTGGTTTGCTTAATATTCTTGCGCTTTTATGGTATAATTGTTCTTGTTAAGTCTAAAATTAATCAGGGATCTAAAGGGATAAGACAATGGCCGATAAATTGATTTAAATCCCTAATGATAATGCAAAAAATGTAGATCACAATTAGTGGTTGGACCGTTGGAACACTCAACTTAATTAACCAACCAATCAAAATCAAAGTCAACGAATAAGAAAATGTTATTATAAAACTTTTGGGACTAGTGTAATAAACAGCCTATCTCTGAAAATTAATAATAATCCCAAGCTTATTTTAGAAGAGGGTATATTATACCAATTAATTTACAGTTAAAATATTTCACATTAAAAAAATATATAAAAATATCAAAAGAAAAATAAATAATTAAAAAAGACATTAACCAGTCGAATAATGGTAATTGAAGCATATAATTTGATTATAAATTGATTATATTAGTAGCGCAGCTAATGTATAGTCAAGTGTGTTCTTCTCAGGGTTCGGAAGCCGCGCCTCAGCCGCGCATAAGCCTCAGTTTTAAACCTGCTTGTGAGCAGAAAAATAAATTTTTGAAAGAAGGATTGTCTACTAAAGAGACAGTTTTATACATCCAGCTAAATTTTATAGTGATAAAATGACGATTTCACTGAGGCTTACACGCGGCTTACGTGCGGCTTCCGATCCCTGGTTCTTCTGTCTACCAATGCTCGACTTTAAATTACTATAAAAGTCTGTAGATTTATTGCTGATATTATGGATTTTAAACATGATTAAATTTACTTGAAGTTATATTCATTGATTTATTGACAATGCCTCTAACAAAATTTGCCTTGAACTTGAACTGGAAGGGGGGGGGTATAAGCTTTAATTATTAAGTATAAAAACAAGAAGAAAGAATAAAAGTTTAGATATTTTGGATCATAAAAAAGTCCAAATTTTTCTCACAATTACACACGGAATAATATACATATGTATATTCAAATTTCTGTCTTTTGAAGCTAAAAAAACAGACATTTTGTAATGCTTTTTTATTAAAAAGAAATCAAATGAAGTTTAATAATATGAAATATTTAAATATACAGGGTGGGGCAAATAAGACCGGACAAACTTTAAACGGCCATAGCACCAAAACTACTTGACCAATCAGGACGTATAACCACACTATAAAAAGCTTAGGTAATAGCCTTTTAGCAAAAAAAATCTTTGGACGGAGATGGACGTGTACAACGAGCTAGCCGCGCTTATGTTCAACAAGGCAGATTCCAAATGTGCCGGCGGTTTAATCTGGATTCTCGACAGGGCCCACTAAATTTGACCTCAGCCCATCTGTAGGTGAGGTAGAGTTATGCAAATTGCTGGGGATACTGTTAGATACATAAGTAAGACACTAGAAAAGACTAGAGCTCTTTATCTGAAATGGCTTGGCCGTAGTACTCCAGCAAAGTGAAACGGGGCAGATTTTGAGATGTAAAAAACGTCAAAAACCGTAAAAATTTCTCGGTTCTTGACTTTAGGGACCCATATTGAACTTTAAAACTCATTTTAGACTATGGGTTGCGCTGACAACCCTAGCTGAAACTTTATGCCATTTCTAAAAAGGTAAAGAACGTCGTTCTAGCTTAACTGTGGTCCAAATAAGAGCCTCCGTGTCTAAGGGTAGCTTGAAAGTTGGGCGAATTTGGATCCTGCGGTTACTCAAGTTCCTAAGGAAATGTGGCCTCCCAGCAGCCCGATCTTAATTCAATGGACTTTTGGGCCTAGGGCTACTTTAAAGCATGCACCAATAGACGTGCCCATACCACAAAGACCTCCCTCATTGCCACAATCAAGGAGAACTACGCCAGCTTGGACAGGTACATTTTGACCTGGACCTGCCGGCGGTTGAGGAGGCGGGTAGAGGCGGTAATTAAGGCTGGCGGCGATTTTATTGAATAATCTAATAGTCATGTACCTATTTTGCTTGCCAGTTTTTAAAATTCAATAAAATCTTTAAAATTGACGATTTTATGTTCATTTGTTTAGAAGTTAGAATTTGTCCGGTCTTATTTGCCCCACCCTGTATGTACATGTATTTAATAGTTTTAATTTGGAACGGTAATGTTTTTTTATTCAAACAAGAATGACGACTTCTAGAAAATCGAAGCTCACAAATTAAGAAATAACCAACTTTTGCCTTTGTTCATATATCTTTGCAAACCAAATTTAGGATTTTTGACACTAGTCTCCAAAGTTTTATAATAACGTTTTCTTATTCGTTGCCTCAACAACTTTGGGGACTTTTAGTGAATTTTGATTTCTTGAATCATTAAATTGAGTGTCCAAATGTTTAAACCACAACTTGTAATCTACAGAAGGAATAATTTGTCTATCATCATTGGGGATGTACATCAATTTATCAGCCATTGTCTTTTCCTTTTAGATCCTGAGTTATAGAAAAGCTTTGCTTATAAAGAAATGATATTTGATCCTAATCCTTTAGTTGCAAACAGTTAATATTATCTAACAATATAATTATCAGGGATTAGGCACTTGAAGAAACATTCTACTTATCGCATCGTATTATAAACAACTTTCCGCGGATATTAAAATGAAAAATTCTAAGATTAAACCCGGTCTTTCAGGGCTAACAAAGCTGGTATTATTTGTGGTTTTTATTTTAATATTCGTGGAAAATTGTCTGTTGTTATGTTATACACGATTTGTTAGTATGGCTGAGAACTGTTTCTAATCCAGCGGATATTAATCGGTTTCGAGTCCATACAGGAAATTAATCATTATTAAATGATTTTTTAATATTTTACTTCATATAGACTTTAACAAAATTGTAATGTATTAATGATTCGGAATTGTTACTTTTTATTGGAAAAAAAGTTTATCCATATTCCTTAATAATCCCTTCTTGCATATCAATTATCAACATTAAAATTTACTTTTTAACACTTTGTCCTGTTTAGTAGCGAAGCTACTTCATACCTTCACATCCATTTCTAAAGTTTCTGTACAACAGTCTATTGTCCTTTTACATTAGCGGCTACACCCTTAGCATTGATGGACTATGAATTCGAAGGTTCAGAGAGGGGCTTTAAAAAGAGCTTAAAACCATTTCAAGCCTTTATGTAGAAAATAAAATAGCCTAAAAACTTCACATATAATAAAAATTCTTTTTAATATCGTTTTAAATGGACGAGAGAGAATTCATCAAAAATTTAAATTATCTCAAAAAGCACATATTGAGCAAATAAAGATGATACGAAAAAAATGTAATTCATAAATAGCCTTCAAATGACAAATACTTTTATATGATTATCCTTATAATAAAGTAACAAGATGTTTGTGTGTTTGTACCGAAGAATCTCGCTAACCGCTGAACCGATCGGGTTCTCCTTAACAGGGTAGATTCTCATATGTCCCGGGAAGGTTTACAACTATTTTGGGGGAGGGTACCACCACCCTCCCTAGAGAAATCAAAAATTTTTTACATGTAAAAAAAACATTTAAAGTGCCACTAGAGGCCTCTAGGGGCGTAGCCGCTAGTATAGAATACACTTTCAATGATTTTCCTTTTAAATAAAAAAACATTTTTAATTTTGAAAATATAGAAAGATTTCTTATCCAAAAATCTTTAGGTGATGTAAAATTTCAAGATACTATTATGCCCCCTCCCCCAATTTTTCAAAGGAAAAATGCAATACAAGAGTTTGGAAGGAGGGTGGAGATCATTTATCGCCCATTGTCCTATTTCCACAGGTTTACTTTTAACTAAGACTAAACTTATGAGTGACTGTCCTTTCCAAATCTTCTTTTGATTCAGTTGACCTTGGGTTCAAGATAAATAGATTTTATAATAGAAAGATAAACAATAGAGAATGAGAAAAGATCACTATTTAGAGGATTAGTCATGTATTGCCCCTTCTTTTTAGAGTTTTATCATAAATTTTTTTTTGAAAAAGACTTAAAATAAGGGGAAAATGAACAGAAATGACCCAATTATTAATATTAGAAAGCATAAGAAACATGAAATGAAAAAGCAGGGACGTTAAGATTCGAAATAATACCATAGGAAAATTAATTATCTATTATTAACTCTAATACACATATATATACAACCAAGAAGTAAGCTATTACTTTTACACTTCCACATATGGCTACTTCATTTCAGATAAATTTAATGAACAAAGTTATAATTAATAATTATTTATTTATTGATTTTAAACACTAGCTTATTGTTATCTTTGTGTATGTGTGAGTGTTTGTGTGTGTGTGTGTGTGTGTGTGTGTGTGTGTGTGTGTGTGTGTGTGTGTGTGTGTGTGTATGTGTTTGTGTGTGTGTGTGTGTGTTTGTGTGTGTGTGTGTGAGTGGGTGTGTGTGAGTGTGTGTGTGCTTGTGTGTGTATGTGTGTGTGTGTGGGAGTGTTTGTGTGTGCGGTTGTAAAGTGATTTAGAGAAGTAGACAGATGGTTTTTTGTAATAATTCAAATTTTGTAAAAAAATTACCCTTTTAAATCGACGAAGTAAGGGATAAGACAACGGGTGATAAAATGATGTTCATCCCCTTTATGCTAAACAAAATTGCCCCTTCTGTAGATTTAAATTATTGATGTAAAAGTTCAAACACTACTGGTTTAAGCAAACCAAACAAGATTTACTTAAGATACCCAAAGTATTTAAGTTATGTAAATAAAACTTTGGGGACCCTTAAATTTTTCTAATTTTTGTGGTATTTAGAACCATATCGTCGATTTAATAGATTTAATTTACAAAAAAAAAAAACTGTGAAAAATGCATCACAGACTTTATTGTCATTATTCAACAGACTTTCTTAAGGGAAAAATAAAATAAAAAAACTTTATCGTCCATAATGTTTGATTTGTTATAATTAAAACTTAATCTTAGTCTTACCCACATTTGAAATGTTTATTTTCACCCTGCAAAAATTGACAGCATACTGTAGACTTTCTTAGCACAGCTTCTCAACATTAACCGTTTGTCTGTCGATCCATTTGCTAAACTTAACTTTAATAACTTAAAAATCAAAAGATCTAAAATCTTTCATGAAGAAAAATTTAATTGTAATAAAATAAAAAAATGAAAGTTAGGGAGAGTTAAAGATAGCAAGAGAAAGAGAGGGGAAAGAGAGGGGAAAGAGAGATAAAAGAATGAGAGAGAGATAAAGATTTAAAATGGCCTACTTCATCTTTATATTTGACAGGCGTAGAAAATCCTTTTCAAATTTTCAATCAATACTTGATAATATATTTATTTGTTTAGTAGTACGCAGTGTTTTTACTTTCTTACATTAAATCTTGCATAATAGAAAAATCGGCTGTTTATTACACTAGTCCCCAAAGTTTTAAAATAACCTTTTCTTATTCTTTGTCTTAACAACTTTGAAAACTTCAGTAAATTTTGATTAGTTGTTTTATTAAGTTGAGTGTTCAAATCTTTCAACCACTATTTTCAATCAAAAGAAAAGGTAATTTTGTGTATCATCATTAGGGAGGTACATCAATGTATCGACCATTGTCATATCCTGTCCCTGGTCTTATCCCTTTAGATTCCTGGTCTCAACTAATAGCAAATAACTTTGGCAGAATGAAATAAACACTCTAAATACTTATTTCATATTTGGCAGCTATTGAATAACTTTATATAAGTGATTATAAGATAAGGATTTTGTGGTAAGCTTCCACAGTTAATAATATTTAGTTACCCTTCTTAAATTTATTTTATTAAAAGCGAAGCTTTTCTACAAGTAGGGGATTTAGGTCGGGAAAATTGTTCCATTTTAAGATATCAAAGAATTGGTTAGTTAAACTTTTCCAGGGAGTAAGGGTACATTGGAATTTAAACTATAAGATTCATAAGGAATTTCATATATTAGTTGGCTTAAAAACTTTGGGTATTTTTATCATATCTTAATTGGATGGTTCAAACTAGCATTGTACAAGTTTTTCATTTAATAGTTTCACTCTACATAATTGTTAATTTTGATTATCATCATTGGGGGTATTTAAAACCATTTATCGTCCATTGTTTTATCCCTTAAATTGACAATGTTTTTTCTAATGAATGAAACGAGTTGATAACTATTATCTTTATTTTTAGGTTGAGGTCGATGACTCTAGTGACAGTGAGATTGAGGCCAAGGAGGATCTGGAGAAGGATGAGGAGGTGAAGCCAGAATCTAGAAAGGTAGGCAACACTTAAGATCTTGTAAACGGCTTAGCTTATCAGGCAAATACCATCTTTTAACGTCTTTTTTGACATTAACACGATTCATATTTCTTTTTTCATTCTGGAAGTCTTAAAAATAAAAAAATTGGGGGGGGGGGGCTTGTAATGTGGATGTACCCTCCCCAAAATAGGCACGAACCTTTCTTGAATATACAATAATCATCATTGAAAAGGTTAACAATATCGGTTGAGTTGTTGGCGAACACACACAGAAAAAGAATCTGTTACTTTTATATCATTGAATGTTTTAGCTTACTAGACTGTTAATAATTATAATAAAATTTGATAACTGTAAATAAATAGTAAAGAAAAAATTATTAAACCTGCAATTAAACTGGCACAAATCTCAAAATTTGGGATAAAGGAATAGGCCAATGAAATATAAAAAAGATTTTCCATGACGTTTTAATTATTCTTTTTTAGAAGACACTATGAAAAGTGCAATTTTTAGTAGCAAAGGTACAATTCTAAATGTTTGTCTGTCTGTCAGGTATGTAATTTTCTAGGCTGCTATTCAAGATTGACTGCTTAAATTACTTTTGAAGATTCTTGTGACAATTGAGCATTATGTCTATCTGTTATACTTAATTTTTCATTTGATTTGCTTTATAAAATAAACTTACCACGTATAAGGTGAATCTTATAAAATTATTGTCCTTTTTTCACTAACATTTCTTATCCTATTTTTCCGTGGCTGAGTAGATTGTGCTCAAAAGCTTATATACGGCTAAAATCCTTATGTCATGCTCTATAACAATAGTTCACAATTTTTCCAGGGATCTCAAGGGATAAGATGATGGACGATAATTTGATGCACATCCCCAATTATGATACGCAAAATTACCCAATCTGTAGATTAGTTAATGGTTAAAAATACTCCTAGTATGTACCTATCAATCAAGAAAGGGCATGATGATTTAACCAATCAAGCCTTGACTTGGAACCCCTTCACGGGAAAGAGGAAACCAGGTAGACCAAAAGCAACCTGGAGGAGGGAATTCCTGGAGGAACTGAGAGATAAGAATCTATCATCTTACAGTGATGCCTCTACTGAGGCCCAAATCAAAGATAAATGGAAAACCATTGTGCGTGGCCTATGCTCTGGAAAAAAAAGATATAAATGGCGATGATGATGAATCAAGATTTAATAAGCCTCCAATGTTATAAACATACGAATGAGAAAAGGTGTAATTTACAGTCCAATGTCCCCTCCCTCCCTGATAACAATAGTTCACTGAAACTAAGCAGGGAGGAAGGGAGGGGACAATGGGCAATTAATTCAATTTTATAGTTGTGACACTTTAAGGTTGAAAAACCAGATAATTCCAGATAAAACGAGTATTTCTGATAGTGCAACTTTTATTGGAAATTTATTCATTTTTTAATTAATTTTAATTCAAAATGCACCATCCCCCAAATTCTACTTTACTAATAGCCTCTGATTATCAAGATAAAGAACTTGGTAGCAATTCATTTACTAAAGAATATTAGTTTTAGAATTTAGCGTAGAAAAATAGCATAAAACCATCTTAAGATTTTAATGATAAAAACAGTCTAAAAGGATTTCAGGACCTTTATGCATCTTCCCTAAAATGTAGAACTTAATCGGATCGGTAACCAAATTCTTAAGCTATAAATAAACAAAACTTACTACTTTTTATTGGATATTAGCGCAGCTTACTATTATATGTGTATGAGCATGTTATAAATGGACGTACGGATTTTCTAGTAACAATTGAGTTTTTATTGTTTCTAAATCGTAATCCTATTATATAAAGTAGTAAGCGTTTTTTGTCTGTCCCGAAGGATCTCGCTAACCCCTGAACCAATATTGTTCTCCTTTACAGTGGGGAGGTTTTAAACTATTTTTGGAGAGGGTTTCTTCATCCCCTCCCCCCAAAAAATATATTTTTTTACTTCTTTGAAACTCAATTTTAAAATGGGATGAGGTCGACTTTTCCTCCTCCTACCAGTGCCCCTAGAGGCTTCTAGTGGTGTAGCCGCTAGTAAATAATAAACAAGAATCAGTTAAAACAATTGTATTAAAAATTATTAAAATAACAACAAAATCTACTTAAATAATACATATATGTATATATCATATCACAATAGAATTGTTAGGTAAATATAAAACAATTGAATCAAAAATGATTTATGGGTATAGTCCCATTCGTGGCAACACCCCTTAAGGGGCGATTCGTCGTATTTTCAAAATTGCTTAGGGCTGGAAATAGGAGAAAAGCTACTGTGAAAATACAAAGAAACTCCCCTTAAGGGATGTTGTCACGAAAGGGGCTACCCTGATTTAATTACAACAAAATAATAAATAAAAATAAAATCAATTAGATTAACTTTTTAAAATCTAAAAAAATTGTCAGTTTAAGACGTACACAGTTACACACACTAGGTATAAACAAAATAACTTGATTAAAAATGTTTATGAATAAAAAAGGTTGCAGAATAGAATGTCTCAAGGATATTTTTAGTTTTGTATTTAGATTTATGGTTCTAATTCTTAATTATATTTGGTCTAGTTACAAAAAATTTACTTTTTATTGATAAAGTATTAATAAAACATATTTTGGAAAGTATCAGATAAAACAAATTGATAAAAGTAAAATAAACTTCTAAATGACCCCCTTTTAAATAAAATTAAACAAGGATCACAACATTCATTAAAGCGAAGCTCTGAAATGGAAGGACAAACGAATATTAACACTTGTAGATTGTCAGAACTGAATTAGCAGAATATTAATGCTTCAGTACAAACAATATTGTAAGTAAATTTGTTGCAAAACTGCATAAATAGATAATACTGTTTAAGGACATACTTAAATTTTTAGGACTTGTTTACAGAGATGCTTTGCTTATAACATTGTATAATAGGAATCAGTTTTCAAAAAATCTGAAGAATCGGATAATTAGTTATCAAAAAAGTTAAAAATCGACATGTTTCAAATGGATGTACGGACATTCTGGTATTGATTGTAGGGTTGCTACGCTTTCTAAATTGTACCTAACTATTACAGGAATCATCATGCAAAGTTTGGAATTGATAGGACAATTCTAACCTGTTTAAATTAACGAAAAGAGCTAACTCTCTGTGACTGAGGTACAGACGGACGTACGGACGGACCGACCGTAATCATAGAAAAGCTTCGCTTAAAAAAATAAAATTATGTAAATGTCAAACTACAGACCACCCCTACACGCTGCAGATACCCTCCGTGATGTAACTTAAATTCTTTCTTGCACGTTCGCACCATATCAATAACATCTTCTTTCAGGAAAGCTAATTTTCTCTTTGTTAGTCATCTGAAATAAATATTTTTTATAGTGTTTATAGGCTTAACTGAAAGGCAAAAATATTAATTCGGAACTAATATAAATACCAATGAAATTATTACCTACTGCTACCTAGTTAAACAAGGATGACAACATCCATAAAAGCGAAGCACTGAAACGGTAGGACAAACGGACATTAACACTTGTATAGTGTCTGAACTGAATAATCAGAATATAGAAGTATAAGATTCGAAGCAAAATTGTAATTTTGTTGATAAACTGCTTGATACAGCATAATGTTTATGGACATACTTACACTTTTAGGACTTGATTATAGAGTTGCTTTGCTTATAATATTGTTCTTTGTTGTTCCAGGAATCAATATACCAAAAATCAGATCAAACAGATAATTAGATCACATAAAAATTTGTGGTTAAAAAAGTAGAAAAATCAACATGTTTAAAATGGACGTACGGACATTTTGGTAATGGTTATAGAGTTGCTACGCTTTCTAAATCGTACCTTACTACTACAGGAATCATCATGCAAAGTTTGAAATCGATAGGACAATTCTAACATGCCTAAATTAACGAATAAAAGCTATCTATCTCGGACGGACGGACGTACGGACCGACCCTAATTATAGAAAGCTTCGCTTTTAAAAACCATAACTGGAATTACTTTTGGATTTAGTCCCTTTCGTAACATCGCACCATATGGGGCGATTCTTCGTATTTTACACAGTAGCTTTTTTCCTATTTATAGCCCCTGCGGGAGGCTCTAACCCAACGGGCCATCCTGTGGGGCAACTTTGTCAACTTTGTTTTGATAAAAAATGTATATATACCGTAACCATTTTGTTGTTCTCCTGGAAACCTAGGCAGTATCACATTTTCTGCTTGTTTGCATTTTATACAAGATTTCATCTGAAAAATATTAAAGATTCTTATAGAGTTGCTTCGTTTTCCAAGTCATACCTAATTGTTATAGAAATCATCATGTAAAGTTTGAAATTGATAGGACAATTCTAATCTGTTTAATTTAACAAAATGAGCTAACCGTAATGGACAGACGTACGGACAGACCGACCCTTAAATTATAAAAAGCTTCGCTTTTAAAATTTTTATAAAATCATCACTAGACTAAATTTAATCTTGTAATGTAATGCCCTCTAAAATGGAGAACTATATCAACATACAAAAAACGTATTTCTATATATAAAAGGATACAAATATTATAAAATAAAATATATTCTATTAGCGTAGCTACTTTATAACTCATTTATTTTAAATTTGATTAATGAAAGATATCTAATTATTAATTTTAAAAAAATAAATACAATAATTTCTTTAATCATAACTGCAAACAAATATTCCAAAATTATTTTTTCATTATGATTTTAAAACAATTAAAGTAAAAATTTTCTGTCTGTTTGTTTATTGTTTACATTTTTATTATTGCGCTAGTTAGCATAAGAATGCCCCGTCATGTTGCATGATTTCTCGTGACGTCATTCATATTTTAGTCCCCAAAGTCAGTCAGAAACTGCTAAATTCATGCACATTCCCTTTAAGCCAGTCCCCAAAGTCTGAGACTCCTAAAATATGAATATTCGATCCATTGTCCCCTCCCTTCCTCCCTGGAAACTAAGAGTTTATTCATTAGACACATTTTAACAATTTTAACACTTTTTCTCGTATTCATTCGAATCCGGTGGATAGGAACTGGTTCTCATCCATACGAAAAAACTATGTCTATCATCGTATTATATCCAGCTTTCTACGAATATAGAAATGTACAATCATAAGATTAAAACCAGTTTTTTTAGCCCGTGCCTTCGGCATCTCCGGGCTAAAAAAACTAGTTTTAATCTTATAATTGTACAATCTATATCCGCGGAAAGCGGTTTATAATACGATGAAATAAATAACTATTATTAATCAAATTTTAAGACAAACTTTAGAGGAAAGATTAATTTCGTTGTTCTCTACCTCATATTCTATTTGTAAGAAAAACAAAACTGCCACTAAATTTAACAATTATTTAGACTGCTTTAATTGTTATCAACCAAAAAACTATAAGAAATCTTTAGTTTTTGAAGGCAATTTGTTTTTCTTCTATAAAACTATATTTATAAATTTTGTATGATTTAATATTATGGTTCTTTTCTAATCTTATTGAACTTAGTTCAAATAACGGGTTAATCCTATTCAACAACACAAAGAATCATATTTCAAAGAGTAGGACTTTTAAAGAATTACAAATTATCTTGACAAAATATCAGATGCCTTTTGGATGGGATTTGACTAGCATGCTATAATTGTCATCCGTAAATAAAATTGATTTATATAACAAACTTATTTGTATAAAGTTTTAGATGATAAGTTCTCCCTCATTTTTAAAGGATCTTGTTGCTCTGACCCTTGCATCTAAATAGTGACTTTGTACTAGAAGGGGTTCTTAAATCTAAAAATAAAATAAAAACATCAAAACCTCCCGGAACCAGTGCGAAGCTAAAACGGAGAACTTAATCGGTTCAGAAAAACGTCAATCTTAAATATCTTTTTTTATTTATTTAACACTTTTTATTGAAAATAACAGTTCTTTTAAATATTACTCTCTGCTTATAATAAAAATGTTTATCTTCGAGGATGACATTAAAATTGTATTATTGAAAATAGCGTTGCGATCAATCTTAAAGATTAGAACAAAGTCGAAGT
The DNA here is from genome assembly GCF_053477335.1 of Acartia tonsa. Lineage (NCBI taxonomy): Eukaryota > Metazoa > Arthropoda > Copepoda > Calanoida > Acartiidae > Acartia > Acartia tonsa. Next base: position 39,894,908 of record NC_137265.1, on the reverse strand, counting down.
TACCTAGGGAGGGAGGGGACATTGGGCTGTTTATTACATTAGTCCCCAAAGTCTTAATAACGGTTTCCTATTAATAACGGTTTCCTATTCGTTGGTTTAACAACCTTTAAGACTTTTTGAATTTAGATTGGTTGGTTCCTGAATTTGAGTGTCCAAACGTTTGAACCACTAATTTTAATCTACAGAAGGCTAGTTTTGTGCATTATCATTGGGGATGTACATCAATTTATCGGCCATTGTCTTATCCCTTACCATAAAAGTTTTTTTTTATTATTTTAAGTACCGCGGCTACCCTATACTATTAACAAGAAATATACAACCATGTACTATCTTGTTTGTAAGATTTAAAAATGTGTATTTAATCAATCAAAATATCTGCTTTACTGATTTTTTTAGTAGCTTTGTTTTGATTTGGACCTAATTGTCCTTGTTATTATAAAACCATTCTTGCTATATATCTTTGACTTAATCAAAAGGTTAAAACGATTCTCCAGATAGATATTTATCTATCGCACTCCACTTAAAAGCAAACAAGAGATAAGACAATGGATGATAAATTCATGTAAATTCCAATTGTAATTAAGATAAACAAACTTTCTCCTTCTGTAGATTAGAATTGTTGGTGGAAAAGTTTGGACATTGCTAGTTTAGCCAGTCAATAATGAGTACTCAAACTTATTCCTCCAACAAATAAGATATTATATTTGTAAAACTTTGGGTACTAGTAAAATAAACGGTACAATGTCCTCTCCCACCCTCAAAGATTATAATTTAAGTTTTCTGTCTTCAATTTTAAATTTTTTAAAACAAGGTTGACAACATTCAAAAAGCGAATCAGATAAAAACTATTGGTTTTAATTGAGGCACTTACACTCTGTCATGTACAATAAATGTTGAAAAACTTTGCTTATATAAAATCTCTCTTTTTAAAAGTATCATCTTTAAGAAATAAATTATTTAAATATTCAAAAATGTACAAGTTTAGAAAACCATTAAGCAAGGCAAAATTTAGACATAATGATTCTTTAATATAAACATAATGGAATTGGCAGGAAGGGAGAGAATAATTGCAGATAAAATAATCTACAAAACTCTCCCCCCTCCTCCAATCTTTACAAGCTAAAAAACTCAGAAAATAGAGGTAGATTATTTTATCGACCATTGTCTATTAAAAGAGAGAAAATAGTAAGATTTGAAATTTGTGAGTGCAATCAACGGGTTGGTTGTCTGCCGGCTGTAGGACTAATACTGCGCTGTTATACATACAGATTCTTGACACACGTTAATCAAAACAAAACAGCAGGACCTTTCACATTATTCATATACAAATGTACCGTTACAAACTTTAAAGAATAAGAATGGATGCGCCCTTAGCCTTTAGAATCTTCGCCCCGATAAGAATCTTTCCCCTAACCCGAAAATTTGGTTTGCATCTAATTAAGACGAATACTAAGCTTCTTAAAAATATGTACCAATAGTCCAGTGTTTATATGCTATTAGGTTCATAGTTTGATAACATCCCAGAGGTTAAATGCTATGAGTAGCTTTATTTGATAATTAAGATCTTACAAACAGAAAGAAACACGCTATATCATTCTATATATTCTTGATATATGTATTAAATTTAAGGTGAATAATAGGTATGTTATGGGTTAGGGTCTGCAAGCAGGGATCAAGGGATAGGAAACGGGCATCTTATGGGATAAGACAATGGACGATAAACAAATATAAATACCTAATTATGAAAAACAATATCACCCCTTCTGTAGATTAAAATTCTTGGTTAAAACTTTGGACACTAATAGATTTGAATTTACCATTCAAAATTAATTTAAAAGTACCCAAGGTTTTAATCCAACGAATGGGATAAATGGCTACAAAACTTTCGGTACCAGTGTAATTTTGTAGCCCAAAGTCCCATTCCTTCCTAGATAGGACACCGGACAATAAATTAATATACCTTCATTTCACCATCATCACTTGAGGGAGAAAGGGTCATAGATTTATTAAAAAGCTAATGTCCCCTCCCTCCCTCCTCCCTGTGTGGATAATATGTATGTTATGAGTTTGTATCTACATCTGATAATTATCTTCAAACTTTCACTTTCAGTCATCAACAGTTCAGGGTTAACTAATAACAATGGATATAGGATATACGTGGATATAGTGACAGGGAAACATTTCTCTTCAACTTAGATTCCAAATATGGACCTCATTTATTAGGCAGTTCGTTCATCCAGAGGTGGGGAAGGGGATGGTTGAAAAGGGATGGAAGGAGGTATCTTTATTTTAGCCAGCTTCAAACATCACTTTACCAGAGTACATGAAAATCTGGCGCAACATCCAAGTAATAACAAATCGATTGTAATAACAACAATACCAAGGATTATTATGTCCATGGCTAGCGTAGCAGCAACAAGCGTTACCAGAAAGTCCATTTAAAACATGCTGTTTTTTAACTATTTTGGCAACAAATATTTGGATTATTTAATTATCCTATTCATCTAATTGAAACAATAATTCTTAGAACAATAATGTACAATTTTTTTGAAAGTAAAATGGTTCTAAAAATTTAAATATATCATTAGTATCCTATTTAAGCAATTTTGCAACAAATTTGTACAAAATTTGTTTTAAACTTAATAAATTAATATTATGCTTATTAAATTCTGACGTTTTACAAGTTTAAGTGTTAATGTTCGTCTGTCCTACCATTATGGATATTGTCATCCTTGTTAAGATAGAAATAAAATTTAAATAAAAATTTGAAAATTAACTTTTAGTATTACATTATCTGTTTATACATATTTAATTATGTTAAAGGTTATTTCAATCAAATGAGAAATCCAGAATTGTTATAAATTTATTCATTTTTTGATTGATAACTTAATTTGATAAGAAATTACACTTTGATTTATGTATTAGATTTAATTTCTAAATGTGATTTGACTTAATATATTTTTCACTTGAATTTTGGCAAACAGATTGTTGCTTGCTGACCCATTGATTGTATGACCTTTGTCTGGAAGTAATATATTTGCAAAATTATACCTTCAATAACACGCGTCTGTCGTAGCAGCAGTTATTTTTTAGCGGCTTTGTTAAAATCCCACTTCAGCATAAATACATCGCTCGGGGCTGAAATATTTTGGTTTCACTACAAATTTACCAAAACCATAATTATTAAAAATCAATTATAATTGTTCTTAACTTGTAAGATTAAAATTTAAAAATCTATGTTTTTGAAAATCGCTGAAAAGTTACTTGTGTGATGTCATATAAATACGTCTATTATCAATCTCTTTTTTAATGGTTTCCTTTCCCACTTCTCCACTCATCCCTCCTTTTTAGAAGTATTTTTATAACGTCACACATGACACTTTCCAGCGCTTATGTTTTTAGAATAACAAAACACATGGTTACCTTACTAAATATGATTGGTTGGTTCACTAGCTTTCACTTACCTATAATCTTAATCTACAGAAGGGTTAATTGTGTTTCTATTTACATTATAGTCTTATCCCTTTAGATCGCTGAGTTTTTAGACAGATGTGTTAATTGTACATTGGGGAATCAAATATATAAATTACAAAAATAAAAAAGTTTAGATTTTATTTACAGCTATATATTTATAACTAGCGTCTACAACCCTAGCATCTAGGGGCTCTGTGTTAGAAAGGGGTTGAGAGAAGCTAGAAAAATAGCTTAAATCAACCCATAACTTGAATCTGAAAACAAAATAGCCTAAAACCATTAGAGGACCTATGTGAGGTTTACCTAAAATATAGATCCCAATCGGTTTAGCAGTTATCGAAATCGTAAGCTTCAGACAAATAAACCTTACTACTTATATAATACGTATTTGTTTTTGCATATGTACCAATATAAAAATAATAGTTTTAAGAAGAAAAAGCTATTTGAAAACTTTTCGGTCATTTTAAAATGATCGCCAATGAAACAAAATAAGAAGTTTTTTTTTGTTTTTATGTCATCAATTCTATTTAACTATTGAAAAATTTAACTAATACACATTTTTGCTTTTATAATATTTTATCAAATGAATATCAAAATGAAATTATAGATAACAATGATTTTTTTTAAAAATAGGGGTTGATTATTCATTCCCAAAATAAAACTGCTTATTATGCCCTCAATATAATGTTGTTGATTTTGGTGTCTAACTATCTGATTTTACAAGAAATAGTAAGGACGAGTTATCTTACAATTCAACCAGTATATAGAGTTAAATATGTTCGATGAATATTCTAACCATTGTTTTGAGGGAGGGAGGGATATTTTTCTGAAGAACTCCAAGAACTACGACCTTTAACTTTACAAGTAGTGAAAAATACTGATCCTTTTACAAGCTCATTGTATGAATAAATATTTTATTTGCTATATTTTTTGTTTTCTACTGTTTTTAAGAATAACCTGAGTTTCCAAAAAAGGAATTGATCGGATGATCAAGATTTTCTTCATATACGTGTTCTCATGCAAGACGTTACAAAAAAGAGGACTATTTTACAGAATGAGAGGGGACAATGGGCTGATTATTACACTAGTCTCCAAAGTTTTATAATAACGTTTTCTTATTCATAAGCTCAACAAGTTTGGAGACTTTTGTTAACTTTGATCGGTTATTTTATCAAGTTGATTGTTTAAACGTTTCAACCAATAATTTTAATCTACAAAAGGGGAATTTTGTGTATCATCATTGAGAAACATACTTAAAGGAATAGGCTTAGGGCCATACCTCTTTAAAAACCGAAATTTAATTGAGATAAATTGTCTAATCTCTGAAGTCTATTGGTTCCATTGATACTTTATATCAAAGGCAATCGTGACAGTCAATATTTTGTAAAGTATTCATTCAAAAAAGTATTCATTTTTACATATTTATAATAATTATTGAAAGAGTAGATCAAATTTTTAAAGAATGTGTAAGAATAATTCAAAATTAATTTATTAACTTGTGTTTTGAAGTTCTTAGGATAGGACAATTCTAACTTATCTTGATTTAGAGATATCCTATGCAGATATACAGACATACAGACCGTTGTGCAGTCGGATAATGGCAGACCAACTCTAATTATAGAAAAGCACGCTTTAAACAAGTGATCAAAATCTAATTCATCTTATTCTCTTTTAGGTAAGTTTATGAAAAGATCAAACTAAGAAAAAGTTGAGATTGCCCTATGAAGGATATTCTAAACAAAAAAAATTATTTTAAATAATATATTATATACAAACTCATATGACTTACAAGACACTACAATAAAAGTAACATAGGAAAGGGAATCAAATTATTCAAAACAATTTATTGTATAGCACACAAAAAACTAAAATTATTTTTAACCAATAAAAATTCTTCCTTTACTCTTTGCTGACCAATTATGGTTCAAGGAGGTCACCATTAAATTATATAAAAATCACTATCAATCAATGAACCATTAAACTAACTTCACCTTAAAATTTTTGTTGATTAGTGTTTTTACATAATTTTTACCATTGAATTGCTTTAATACATGATAACATTACGGATTTATACTTCTTTACAAAAATGTTTTTAATAATTTCCATCCAAAGTTTTGAAAATATGATTTGTTATCAATTATCATATTTTTATGTTATTCTTCCTGACTTTATCACTCCCAGTTTTGATAAAGCCACATTATTATATCATTTCAAAGTTAAAATTAAATTAAATATTATTTTCTTTTAAATCAAAATCAAAATGTCTTCTGAAGATATGATTGACAATGAGGTACTAACTTAATTGAAATAATTAAACTACAATTTAAAGTAAAATGATGTCTGTACATCTGTTGATTGTGCCCTATCTTAAGTTATCACTTAACAATCAACCAAATAGGTTGTGTTTTTTTGCGTGGAATGTACCTATTGGTCTATTGATGGGTTTAACCTATTTTTTTTCTTGGAGAAAGTCATTACTTCTAAAAAATTAATTTATCCTAAAAAAGCAGTCATAACTTTAAACCACCTCTTCTTGGAGCTAGGCCCCTAGAGGCTAGGGTTGAAGCCATAAGTTCATTTATTATTGGCTAACTTGGATTTCAAGAGTTTTATGGATTCTTTTTCTATTCTTACTTTTATAATATGTATCTACAATAGCATGTTTTGAAAACTACATGGTATAAAAAAAAACTATTTTTTGAAATTAATTAATTTACATAATTTAATTTAAAAATGATGCTTAAAAAAAACCTCAAGTCCTTTTTTAAAATACGAAAATGGTCAACAAATGCAAAATATTGGTCAACCATAATGCTAATTATCAGATTGTATTTGGACTAAATCCGTCAATTGAATGACTATTCATCTGAAATGATACAAGCTTGTCCTCGTAGCTATTACTCCAATAATTTGTTTAAAATTCTTCAAATGCCATTTTCATATCCATACTACACTTTGGTGCTATTATTATATCAACATAAGATTATTTATGTCAATAAGAGTGTTAAATATTAAATATAAAATCATCAGATTTTTAAAAGGATAAGACAATGACCGATAAATTGATGTACATCCCCATGTTACACCTTTTGTAGATTACATTCAACTTAGAAATCCAGCAAATCAAAAGTTCCCAAAGTTGTCAAGCCAACGAATAAGAAAACTTTTTCTCGTATTCATTCGAATCCGGTGGACAGGAACCGGTTCTCATCAATACGAAAAAACTATGTCTAGCATCGTATTATAAACCGCTTTCTACGAATATATATCCGCGGAAAGCGGTTTATAATACGATGAAAGAAATAACTATTAAAAACTTTGAGGACCATTGTCCCATACCTCCCTGACAATTTTAGCAGCAATGCATGATGATAAATAAAAGTCAACGTAAATATCCGACAAATTCAATATTATAACAACATGTCCATAATATGACAGTTATGGCCACCTTAATTGACGATATGAATTAAGAATTATTGTTTTATAAACCATACTATTTTTCTTGAAAAGGCCTTAATATGGGATTGTGTACATTATAAACCATTTAATCAAAAAAAGAAAGCCAATCATTTTTAATCCACGTCTGTAAGATGTCAAAATGTACAATTTATAAAAAAAATAATTAATTTGAATTTTTGAACCTTTGTCTGAAGATTTTTTTGTGCGTTTTCCTTCTTTGTTGTCTCTTAACAAGGTTGAATAGAAAAGTTTTTTTTTTATAAAAATAGTATTTTTTTTAAGAAAGTTGCTATACAAGTCTTGTTAATTTGTTGTCCTATGCATAGTATGATTCCATCTCATAATACGAGCGACAATTTATTGACAATATACTTATTTTTATATGCAAAGCTTTATAAAAAAAAAATATTTATCATTGTTTGTGGCATAAAAAACTTCTCTTTCATACCAAAATGTTTACATTTTCTCACCAAAAAAGTGGTCAAATTGTTATACAAACTTTTGAACTTCATTTTTAATTGATCCCTTTATCCTTTGAAGAAAAAAACCTAATAGTTTTAATGATAGACATGAGGAGGTGAGTGACACATGTAACAGGGCAGTTTTAGAGATACTAAGTATCACAATATCACAGTAGAAATCATCCCTCTGAAATATTGTAACTCTTATGTGAAACTGAATAAAATGTAGGACTTTAAGAATCATCCTTAATTATACATTGATTTAAGGTATGGCATTTAAGAAATATTTTAATCCTTTGTGCCAAAGAAACATGATGTTTGTTTGTCTGTCCTCTAATATTTCGTAAACAGCGGGAATGATAATTTAGATTAGTAATGGTCAAGAGCAGGTTTGAAGCTACTTAGAGGGTTCATAATTTACTCCTTTTTTTAATTGACCCTCCACCACCAAATCTTGAGGTGAAGCCCCTAGTATATAAAAGTTATTTTTGCAATTGAACTAGCATTTTTAGAACAAGGGAAGGGTATAGGTTATTTTTTCAAATTTTAATAAATTTAATGCTTCTAATCCCTGAATAATTATATGGTGTCTTAGACAACAATTAAAACAGTTTAACTTAATCTTGAGAATATTAGAGCACCTCTGTAAATTATTTTCAAAATTGTAGTACATTAATCTAATTTCTAATATCGAAGATATTCTGCAATTCGAATTGTCTGTCTGTCTGAAACATTTTGGGGGATTTTCTCGCCTACTATTTAAGATCGTCGAAATTTTTTTTTTTTAAGGATTACTTATACAAATTAGAATCCAGTTATATTTGGGCTTTGTCCTTCTGCTACATTTATGTGAAGATTTAAAAAAAAAAATTTATATATTTTTCTCAATCTCTCTTTTTTTATCACTATTGAACATCTGCTCCACAACTTACTTTGTCCGTTTGTCTATCTTTAGTTGTTGTTTTGCTACTTTTGGATACGGTCATCCTTGTTTATTATCAGCAAATCTGTTAATTTGTGATAATAAAACAAAATAAGTGTTTTTTTTCTGCCGGCAAAGTTGGAGGCTTTAAAATTTTTCTTTTGTTAAATACCCTTCCTGGTTATGAATTGTGAATATGCACTTTGCGCTTAGATTCAGGGATACAGGGATAAGATAATGAATGAAAAATAAATCCTACACCTCAATCATAATTCTTAAATTTAAAATTTTGCTATTAGCATCTACAAAATATTATATGTAGATTAATTCTAATCTCTATTGTCACATCCCTTCCCGACTTAGATTGAATCTTATCATACGACCTTGGGGGTAAATATTCCTAGTCAACATTCATACCAAATACACCCCCCCCCTCTCCACCATCCAAACGCCCCAAACTTCATAATCCCTTAATTTTTCTACCCCTTATTTCAAACAAGTAAGACAACATTCTTAGGTCAAGTAGTTACAATAACACTTAGGGCATATCATCTAGGCATACAAATCTTCTACTGTGTCTCTTTCTACTTATTTATATGCATATAGGTAATAGGTACACCTCTCTGTGGTTATAACAGTTGTATACTTTTTAAATCGAAAAGTCAACAATCGCAATTAAAACAGTATTAAAAACTCAAGAATAGTGTAGATTTAAAATAGGTTTATCTTCATCATTAAATAGGTTTTCCCTCCAATAAAATTCTTGAATTAATGGAAACACAAATATAATTTTTAAATGTATAGAAGTTTTCATTTAAGTAAGACTCATTTTATATCATTATATTTAAAGGAGTAAAAATTATTACTTTGTACTTAAAACACAACTGACTGACATTCAGACAAAATTGTATAGAAGCTACGCTTATAATAATATGTGTATAATAAACATGCATCTTACATACTAAATATGCCTACCACCATCTACACCCCTCCCTCCCCCCATTTAGGAATTTTTATATAATAAAGGGATTCAGGGAGTATATATAGAATAAATTTATAGCATAGATGTATAACCAGACAACTAACTACCTGGATCCCCCTGTTAAGGAAATTTTTCGTTTGCTTTTGAAGCGACTTGGCTGTGTTAATATTCCCGACCCAATTGGTTGATTTTAAAGACCTAATTGGAAGTTGGCACCGGGTCCTTGGATAGGGGAAATACAGTTATTTAACCCATTCCCACTCTAGTTTTTTACTCTAATAGATATAGGATCTTCCTTAATAGGCTTAATTATAATTATTATTAAACTGTGTGCAACCTACTTTGACGTTAAATCTTATATTGTAAGAATTGGGAGGAAGATTATTTTATTTTCAACTGTACCATCCGTGTATCCCTGGACATAATGACACACACAGCCACCCAAGTTTAAAATTGTGTAAAGAGTTATGAATATAAAATTTAAATGGTTGGCTACCCAAGAATAATTATGATTTGTGTACAGTCTTAGAACTGTACCTTGATATTCCAAACTATTATATGGTACATAAATATATGTATAAGTATAGATGCATAATTCAGACAACTACCTGGCCCAAGTGGTAGATACCCTTTGTGTCTGATGGCAAATTGCTCTGTGTTCTTTTGCAGAGATTCGTCTGTGTATGTATTTCCGTCGCTATAGGCTCATTGCAAAGACCCAATTCAAAATCGGGACAGAGTCCCCATCCCCCCCTGTGGGTAGAGTTACATATCACTCATGTCTCCTCTATTCTTTTACTTTAATGGAACATGTATTATGTAGTACAATGGTTGTAAATAGCTTCTGGTCATTTTAAATTCATATATGGTACATTTAATATGCTGTACAATTACTGCAAATATCTTATGGTGGTTTTGAATTCTAATGGGTTTCTTGTTGTCTGATCGAATAGTTGTAACAAGGGAGGGATATTTCATCTGAAGAATGACTATTTTGCTATTTTGTTATTTATGATATTTTTGGGAAAAAAAAAGATTGTGTAAAAATATTTCTTTTCTCAGATAAAATATTCCATCATAGTTACCTTTTAGAGTATTTCTAACTTTTATCTGATTCCAGCTAAATCTTCTGCAATGTAAGATAAGTTTTTGCTAATTGTACTTATAATAGATGCTTTTAAATTAACCATTCATATTACCACCCAGGGGCAGCCGCTAGGCAGCTGGCCGCCAACCAAGATATTTAAGATTTATACATCTTGTAGATTGTACACCTTGTACTTTGGTTATGGAATGGATTTTAGTGACCTGTAACTGATAATTACAATGGTAAACAAAGTTTATAATCACGCTATATCATTCGTTGGCTAAAAAACTTTTGAATTTTTTTTTCTAATTCTTATTGGGCTTTACAAACCTACAATGTTAAAACTTTAAAATTAATAATTTTAATCTACAAATAAATTGCAATTTATATGATGTCGCATAATATAGAAGCAATATATACAATGAAACTACCATACAATCCTTGAAAATGAGAATTGGCGACGCCTGCATGCCTGCCCTTACTTATGAACGTCCATAAAACATATTCACATTAATACTCGTATGAAGTACAAATAAATGAATACAGATATAGCGATAAATTAATTAGCTGAAAATAAAGATGTTTAGGTATATCTATTTATCAAATAAGATAATTTACTCGTTGGTATACCTAACTTTTATTATTGTCCTATCATATAAAGAAGTAACCTTTTTTTCTGTAGAGAAGGATCTCGCTGACCGTTGAACCGATATGGTTTTCCTTTGCAGTCTTATATGTCCAAGGAAGGCTTATAACTGTTTTGAGGAGGGTATCTCCACCCTTCCAAGAGAAATCAGCCCATTACCCTCAAATTTTTTTAATAACTTGTGGGGGTCGACTACCACTCCCCCTCCCTAAGTGCCCCTGGAGGCTTATAGTGGCGTAGCCTCTAAGTAGTATATAGGCTATTTCAAAACTAGGTAACTTGTCAACACTGTACATTCTTTGTTAATTAACTGATTAAAAAACTAAAGAACATTTTGAAGCAATATTTCTGAAATATTTTATTTTAAAGTTAGTATGTTTTTCAACCTATTTTAAAAAAATTACACTATTCTAAGACATGAAGATATATTTCGATTTTAGCAATCATTTTCAATTCATTTTGTCTCTTGTAGAAGTGAATCAAGCAATATTAGCTTGGTCGTTTTAGACTGACCGTAAATATTTTACCTATTTCTTAATCCTAACACAAAGAAACACACATAAACAGGAATACAAAACTTGGGATTTCGATTTTGTACAGAATATATTTTGTACATTCTGGGTTTTGTCGAGTTTTACCATCATATATAAAGAAGTAAGTTTTTGATGTATGAAGCTTAAAATTTAGATATCGATTGAGTCTTCCTGTTAAGGAAAGCTTCAAATGGGTCCTGGGGTGGTTTTACGTTATTACATTTTTTTATTTAAGCATTAGGATGGTTTCAGGGTATTTTGATTCAACGTTTATAAGTGGTTATTTATTATTTCCCCTTGTACAAAATATATACTGTACATAACCTTAACCTAAAATGACTGTCATCTCCTAGCTTGTCCTAAAAAGGCTGTTTTTCTTGATGACTAACAAGCCATTTGACATTATATGCCTGTGCCCATAAAAAGTATTGTAGTACATTTTTCCTTTTTTAGTAGCGAAGCTGCTCTCCAATAAGGCCATGTCCGGACGTCCATTAACGTCAATAACGTCTTGTGCTACTTAAATAACTAGACTATAACAGGCAATAAATCAGTTTTCTTTTGAATAAAATATGGAAAAATACAAGTTTAACACTCTATTTTACTGTGTTTTTTAAATTAATACTATTTACATAGTTTTTTTTGCTGCGCTGCTTAAGGGCCTATTTGATCTTGTATGTTTTTAAGTTATAGTGGGTTAAAATGTTTTTGTTAAAATATCAATAGGTTATTCTTTAAAACTTCATTTTGCTTATGATATATTAGTTTTCAAATTTTAATATTTATTATTTTTTTGTTATAGGTAAGTTTATATTATCAAAAAGAAGAAAAGAAAACAATATGTGAATCTATATGATATTTCTATCGTAAGTAAATGTATAATACTTCAAAAAAATTTGTTTAATTTTAATTGAAATTTTTTCTTTATATGTAAATACTATGCAGATAGCCTCCAAAGTTTTATAGTAATGTTTTCTTATTCGTTGCCGTAACAACTTCGGGGACTTTTAATGAATTTTGATTGGTTGGTTTATAAAGTTAAGTGTTTAAACGTTTCAACCACTTATTGTAATCTAAGATTTTTAGTCGTGATTATAATCTTAGGTCGATTTAGCAACAGAACTTTAGTTTAACAGGATAATTAAAGGTTGTTGTTTATATATCTGGTTGTATAATCTTATGTCAATATAGCAACAGGACTTGAGTTTAACAGGATAATTGAAGGTTGTTGTTTATATCTGGTTGTATAATCTTATGTCGATATAACAAATATACTTTAGTTTAACAGGATAATTGAAGGTTGTTGTTTATATATCTGGTTGTATAATCTTATGTCGATATAACAAATAGACTTGAGTTTAACAGGATAATCTAAGGTTGTTGTTTATATATCTGGTTGAATTAAGATTGGTACAATTGCATTTGACCCATAAATTTACAATTAAGATAAGCAACTTGATTTAATGTTACATTCGGGGGGTAGGGATATATTATCTCAAGAAAATATTTGCACTGACCAACAAAAACTTTCATACATTTTAAACACATTGGTTATTAAACACCTTCTTTCATTCGTTGGCTTAAAAACTTTTGGGACTTCTATTAAATCTTGTTACATTGTTTTAAACCAGCAGTCTCCAAGCTCTTCCACCACTAATTTTAAAATTCAGAATACGTCTTTTGATTACCATAAGTTGGGAATGTACATTTATTTTGTCATTCGAGCGATAATTTTAATTAATTAGTTTATATTGACATGAAGATACTCTTAAAGATTACCAAAGAGAGAAATGCACACAAAAAATTGGAGGGAAGATTGATTCGTTTTTCATTGTACCATCCTTTCCTGCCTTTAAGATTCTAGCCTTTGACTTTGACAAACGTTGAAATTAATTGATTATCGAGAATTTGAAAAAAATAAGTTAAATGACTATAACAGCTTAATAATGTGCCATTTTAGACTTGTATATAGCTGTTATTATAGGGTTTATTGTGACTTGAGAACGAGCTATACTAATTTATATGCAGTTAACAGTTTGCGTAGGTGGAAATTAGGCTTAAAAGGAATCTTTATAGCTCTGTTTATTAAAAGTAGCGCAGCAATAACAAGCTAACAATTATCCTTATACTAAAGTAACAGGATGTTTGTCTGTCTGTGTGTCTGTCTGTGTGTCTGTACCGAAGGATCTCGCTAACCGCTGAACCGATCGGGTTCTCCTTAACAGGGTAGATTCTCATATGTCCTGGGAAGGTTTTTAACTATTTTGGGGGAGGGTACTACCACCCTCCCAAAAGAAATGACAAAAAATTGAAAATTTTCTTAAAATCTGGGAGACTTCAACGTTACATATGGTAGGTATCGTAACATAAATAAGGAGACTTCAACGTAACATATGGTAGGTATCGTAACATAAATAATTAACATAGACTTTAACAAACAAAAACATTTAAAGTGCCACTAGAGGCCTCTAAGGGCGTAGCCGCTAGTTGTATATTAAGACAATGAGTTCAACATTTTAAGGAAACTTTATGGTTAGTTTTAAGCTATTTACTTTTTTAATTCAAGCCATAGGATGGTTTTAGGATATTTTACTGCCTTCCTTTCCCTAAATGCTAGTTTGCAGTCTTTAAGTTACTAAAGTTGATGCCAATCAATCACTGTGTATGCCATTTTTTAAGATTAAGAATTTAAATGATAAAGTAAAATTAATTTTAGTTTTATTCAAGTCTAATTCATTTATGTAAGTACAGACATTTCCGTATTATAGAGTAGCTGCGCTTCATAATATATGAATTTATGAGATCCAGCGTAAAACAGTAAAGGATGGCCTTTGTTGATAAGATTGACTGCAAGATTTATACCACTGCTAATTTTTATGTTGTTTGATTTATTGCATTGCTAATTTCCAGGGCTCGTCAGCTGCAAATAATTAATGCGGCTCGACAGCGTCTATGTCTTATAAAAAAGTTGGCCAAAAATTGTTAAGAACCACTGTAGTTTTCCATTTTAGGGAAGTTTCACATAGGTTGTGGGGTAATTGTTAGAGTTGGATGTTTTACAGCTATAGGTCTGTCCACACCTTACCCCTTAGAATAAGGATCCCCTAGTTGCTAAGGAGATGGCTACTACTAGTCCAATTGAGTTATACCTTTCAGTTAAGATTCTTATGTACATGTTTTGAGCTATTTTACTTTTCATTGTAGAGACCCTGGAGGCTTAGGGAGTACCCTCTAGGTTAAAAATAAATTAAAATATCTTCATGATATGTGGAGGGGGGGGGGGGACAAAAAGTTGAATTATCAGGGATCTTAAGGGATAAGACAATGGACGATAAATTGCTACTTTTACCCTATGATGATAAATAAAACAACCCCTTTTGTAGATTATAATTTTTTTGTTGTAAAATTTTTAAACAATTAACAATCTTTTAAAAGTACCCTAACTTTGTTATAAAACTTTGGGTACACTGTACCAATGTAATGGCCCTGGTGGCTATACAAAAGTGTCTCAATATACTTCAGGAGTCTTAGGTCCAAACTCTAAGAAACTATGGCTAATCAAACAAAACAATCCAATGTCCCCTCCATCCCTGAAAATTATTGGCCAAAAGAAACATAGCATCCACAGTTCTTTACAGACAAATAAATCATAAAAAGATTGACTTAGATGGATCCTGCGAGCTAGAAAAAGGATTTTTAATCTGAAGAAAACCCAGAAAGGGAGGGGACATTTGGCTGTTTATTACACTAGTCCCCAAAGTTTCAAAACAAGTTTCTCATTCGTTGACCTAAACAACTTCGGGACTTTTAATAAATTTTAATTGGTTGGTTCATTAAGTTGAGTGTCCTAACGTTTCAACCACTAATTGAAATATACAGAAGTGGCAAATATGTGTATCATTATTAGCCATAGCCTTATCCCTTTAGATCCCTGAGAAAACCTGTCTTTTTGCTAGTTAAATCACAACATTCTTCAATTTGTTAGCAATAAGAAAATCTATCATTTTAACTGGAAGAAAAGTTGGTGGCAAATTGTTTTTCTTTGAATGAAATATTCCTCCCTTACCATAATATGAAAATGATTGTCCATGTATTACAAGAAAAGGAAGATTTAATTAAGTAATAAATACAACAATATCCTTACAATTAAATTAAACCCTACTATGAAATATAATATAACATACTAGTGGATACGCCACTAGCCTTTAGGGGATCTGTTTTCGAATAGGCCAAGGGAGGCTAAAAAATAGCTTAAAACCATCCTAATTATAATGGCCTCAAACCATCACAGAAGCTATGTGAAGTTTTCTTTAAAAAGAGAACTCAATCGGTTCAGTAGTTATAGAGATCTTAAGCTTCAGACAGAAAACCTTGCTCCTTCATATAATAGAATGTTAATATATCATAATAGATATTTATAGTTGGGAATTTTAAAAGGAACAAAAGTATGATAATTCCATAAATTTGTTTTTCCCATGTCTTTACATTATAATTAATCCAATCTTAGTATGTTTAAGATGTGTTCAATTTGTAAACTATACCCAGGGTTTTTAAGGAATTGGACAATGAACAATAAATTGATACTCTCCCAATTATACCTCCTGTAGATTTGAATTTTTAGTGGAAAAGTTTTGACACTGAAAAATTGTACAACTCACTCAAGATTTAAAAGTCCTTAAATATTTTTGCCAACATATGAGATATTATGTTCAATTTTTCCTTCATAACCTAGTCGTGGAATCCGTAAACTTGTACAGAAATTATTGCATCTTTTAAAAGTGGACTTAACTGATGAACGAAATTCTGTTATATACTTTAAACTTATTTAAAATTGCTTCTAAGATATGTTTTTTTAAACGTTCCTTTAAAAATAACAAAATGCTATTAATGATATATTGATACATTAAATAAACTGTACAAATAGTGAACATGATAACAAATATTTTCCAAACCATCGCTAATTTTTATAATTAGATAATAATTTCAATTAAAAAATCCTCTTCGTAATTTTTAAAACATTTTTATTAGATATAATAAAATTTTTAGTTTACAAATCTTGCTTTAAACATAAATTTCATCAAAAATGTGGATCAATAATATAAAAACTTTGAATGATAAAAGAACAGCTAAGTATAATTCAGTAATATGTAAGAAATGCATTTTTAGCAGATATTCCCAATAAATTACTGAAAAAGAATAAATCAAAAGTTTTAAATCATTAAACATGGATTTAATCCTTAAATTTTTCCCCTTTACTTAAAACAAAGTGTAACTTAAAATTAATTTTCTGAGATAAAAAGTGACCTTTTAAATTGATATGGAACTATTAAGAAAAACAATTAAAGTAAAAATGTCCTTGAAAATCAGCAAGACAGTTCAAGATGTTTTCATAGATTTTTTATTTATAATAGTCACTTTAGAGATACAGTTTAAATATACTTTTAGTCTACTGTTACTAAAATTTCCTAATATCTTTAAGAATAAAAATCAGTTTCGTAATTTCTGATCACTTTATATACTTTTCATTTAGATACAACAATAGATTTGCCTCTTTATACAATTCAATACAAAAGTATAGCTCTTCTTAAATTAACTGTGTCAGTTTTCTTTGTAAATAAATAAACGTCTTTATTTTAGCTGGCAAATAAGTTAGAAGCAAACAGGTTTTTATCAAAAGTTGTATTCCTTTTTTTTCAGGGAGATAATTTATTTATGATTATTGAGAAAGTACATTGTTTCGTTAATTGTCTTATCCTATAAAGTTTCTTCAACTGGCATCAAACTTTTAGAACTTTTAAACAATTTTGATTGGGTTGTCCAAACTACCAGTTAACTTTTCCACTAATCTCTATCAACAAACGGGGTAATTTTGTTTATTCTAATCGAAGGTGTATCAATTTATCCTCCATTGTTTTTTCTTTTAAGGTGTCTAGTTAAGTTTTTGTAGTAAAGAATCTTATTATTGTTACGCTATTTATGAGCAAAATTTTCCTTGTTTTTTACTGTTCTTTGTTGTGTGTCTCTTTATAAGGTTTTGCTTGTTATCCATGGTATTGTTATAGTAATCATTATTAGGACCTAAGGTATTACAACATAATAATCAATTTACCAAGGAAGGAGGGGACATTAGACTGTAAATTAAACTTGTAACCAAAGTTGCATAACCACGTTATCTTATTCGTTGGTTTAAAAACTTTTTATAAGCAGTGTTTAAGCTTTTACAACATAATTACATTATGTTGAAATACAAGATGCATATTTGTTTGGTTTTACCTAAAAATCTCGATAATCTCTGAACTGGTATGGATCTCCTTAACAGTACAGCTTCTTTTAGGTACCAGTAGGATTTTGTTTATATTTTAAGTTTACTTACATCCCCTCCTCCTCCCCTTCATAAGACATATTATCTATAGAAGAAATCAACAAATAAAAATGTTTTTACACTTTAAAAGTTTGTGGTCAAAATATATTTTTAATAACCCGGCCTTTTTTACTTTTTTTCACTTTGTCTGTTTGTCTGTCAGTCAGTCCATAACGCTATGGGTGAAATGTGATTTTCTAAGCTGTGATTCTTTAAAACTCCTTGTCAGTATTCTCATTCATGATTTTTTTGTGCTTCGCTACTTATGCTCCTTGTTAGTCGTATAAATGGATGGCTATGTTGAATTATCCATCTGACCCTACAGTTCTCTACACGTAACACAAGTAAACAATAAATTTACTAATAAAAAATGTCTTACTGTGCATAATCATCGAATTATAGCACCACGAAAGACAAGTTGACAGGATAGAATCCTTGGAGTTACCAGTGGACTGCTTTTCTACCCACCTCTTTTAAAAAAAATTTCCTGTCTGGGCTCGATTCGATTGACCCTAAAAAACTGAGCCGTCTACACATTTTCAGTATTGCTTCGAATTCGATTAATGTCCGCAGGATTAGAACCGGTTCTCAGTCATACTGAAAAATTATGTATTGTATCGTAGTACAGACAATTTTCGACGAATAATGAAATAAATATCATAATATTAATACCATTTTTGTTAGCCTTCGGGGCCACCAAAACTGGTTTAGATTTCATAATTTTTCATTTTTAACATCTGCGGAAAGCTGTCTATAATATGATGCTATAAAAACTATTACTACTCTGCACAAAACTGAAATTTTGTGGCCTTATTTTAGGCGGACGTACGGACCTACTATAGTTATAGAAAGAGTAGCTGCGCTACTAAAAATATAATTATGAGGTTGTAGGTGGGAGGTCCAGTGGATAAACATTGGATCCTGACTTGACAGCATTAAAAGAATTGTCAATACGTGTGGGAATTTTAGGAATTCAATTCATAGGCCCTTTTTTGCCCTTCTCCAATATGCCCCTTTTTTTGTTCCTCCGATCCCAAATATGCCTCTCCCTTACCCCCCTATACATAAATAATATAGGCCTATTTAAAATGAATCAAGATAAAGCAAAACATAAATAGGCCTTTAATTCTTCATTTATTGTTTGATGAGGTTTTTTTTAAACAAAATTATTTAATGAAGAAGGACCTTTTTAGAAAGTAGCTGCTCTATAACGAGCACTTCTTTGTACATCAGTCCCTCACTAAGTGCTAAGCTACAATTAAAAGACTGTTCTTTCTTGTTTATTATCGGATATTTACAATTTACATTTATTAAGCCTTTTAACTAAATCATATTTTTATCAGATTATTACCGACTATAGCTAATGCCTCAAAATCTACATTAACCTTTTTAAGACAGCCTTTATTTATTGCAGTATCATGGATTGACTGAACCCATGGAGGGAGGGGACATTGGTCTGTAAATTATACTGGAACCTAAAGTTTTATACACATGCTATCTCATTCGTTGGCTTAAAAACTTTGAGTTCTTTTCATTGATTTTGATATATAGAAGAGGAAAATTTCTTAACCATCACTGAGGAATTTGATATAATTATTTTATTTTCCATCGTCTTATCCCTTAAGATCCCTGAACTGAACCCCTTTGATACTGCAACTAGGGCGAGCCCCTGAGATTCTTATCACCGTTTTTTTGTCCACAAAGGCATTATGCCAATTCTATCAAAGATTCAAAGACGGATAAAAATGAGATGGCCATGAAAAAAGAGAAAGGTAGATCAACTGTCTATCTACTGGTCTTAGTTTAAGGGGGTAATGGGTTCGAATAGCAGTTCAAACTACTTTATAACTAAAGATGTTAAAAGTTGTACCTACTACTGCTATGTAGGTCGGACACCTTGGCGTAAAACAGGCGCAACTCATTGCCATGCACAGTGAGGACTTACATACAAGGGTCGTGAAATCAAAAGGTTGGTTTTCTGCAGTAGCTTGGATGTTAATGCCTTCGGACCTACTAAAAATGTCTTGCTACACGTTTATTATCAGCCTAGACCAGAGGTATTTATTAGGTATAAACTGTTTATTTCTATGTATTTGTGGGCATACCTATCTATCAAACAAAAAGATATATCTACTTCCTTTTTCCCCAATATGGCTTGTTATACCTATATTGGAAATATATTTTTCTCAACTTTTGTAGACTTTTAGTATGAATGTTTTTAGTTTACAACATTTTTTTGTAAATAAATGACATAAAAACAGCATATCTATAAAATGTCAGCTATTACCATTTTTGATTTCTGTCATAAAATCGAAATAATAGTATAGCATACCAATGAATTTATTCTAATTTAAATTAAGAAATCAATTTTATACTTATTAACCTATTCCACCCAACCCTGCGGGGCGCCAAAAGATTTATCGTTTAACATTAAGTTTTGGTCCAAGTTTCCAAGATTGTTGATTAGAATCAAATTATCTCATATTCTGTTGATAGATAAATTTATCAATATTTATTTAGTCATTTACATCAGAAAGAAAGAGGGGAAAGTTGGCTGATTATTACACTAGTCCCCAAAGTTTATAATAACGTTTTCTTATTCGTGGGCTTAACAACTTTGGGGACTTCAGTGAATTTTGATTGTTTCGTTCATTAAGTTGAATGTTCAAACGTTAATTATAATCTACAGAAGGGTTAAATTTGTGTATCATCATTGGGGATGTATATCATTTTATCGGCCTTTGTCGTATCCCTTTAGATCCCTGCATTTACATGGTTTAGCTTTAAATTAATAGGATGTGTGTATGTATTTTTTGGTCGTTTAGATGATAAAATTAACCTATTATTAAAAGTGACTTTATATAGATTTGGGTAGTTTTAGGCTATTTTATTTTTAGATTTGAGCCTTGGGATTGTTTTAGGCTATTTTTCTGGACACTTATTATCCTTTTGATTAAAGAGCCCGTATGTGCTAGGGGCGCAGCCGCTAGTAAGAATAAATTTGGCAATCAGTTAAGCATTTAAAGCTTATTTAATATTATGTTAAAATCATTTAATTTTAGACATCTTAAATATAAATTTTATATAGCTTACTTGTAAACAAAATATTTGAATAATAAAGCTTCCTTTCAAAGCCCAATTGCTGTAACAGAGATCTTTACTAGCACACAAGGCACAAACAAACACGAAACACTTACACACACAAACACACACACACACATAGACACAAACTTCGATATCTGATATATCTCATGACTTTTGATAGATAAGGTCAAATATACAACTTTATACCACAATCACCAATAACCCCCCAATCACCCACTCCAAGCCACCTTACCCCCTCCCCCACCTTTTTCACGATGTTTTCAATAGATTTATTACTTTAGATGGTCCATCAGATACAATAGTCCGTCCAAATTAAAGATGATATTTAGAAATTTTCAAACCATAGAATTTTTCCAAGGAATGTTTTAAAGCTGACATATTGTATAAATATAAAATAAGATGTCAAAATGTGAACACCTTCTAACAAATAATATGGTCAGATTGTTCTTACACTTTGTTGCTATAGGTCCTATCAAGAGATTGCTCATCAAGACTTTCTATATTTATTATGTATTCTATTGTATATGAAGAAATGATGGGTATTGTCTATAAAACAGCAACTTTGCTTTTATTACAACATAATATTTGGAAGTTCAAAATAATTAGTAATAAACAATGACTAATTTAACAAAATATGAAATTTCTTTAAAAATCTGCCAATACTGTCAGTTTACATAACTTACTGTTTTGTAAATTTTAGAGTAGCTACATAAATAAATTTGCTTTATATTATAATTTGTTAAAACACATGGACAACTGAATGATGGGCCCTATAAGCATAATAGGGCCTATTAATGGCCTTAAATTCGGAAGAAGGAGGGGGGATGGGTCATAATAATGGGAAAAGGGCCTTGTACCAGCAAGGGTATTTAAGTTTGTTCTTACTCTACAGAAAATTA
The DNA here is from genome assembly GCF_053477335.1 of Acartia tonsa. Taxonomy (NCBI): domain Eukaryota; kingdom Metazoa; phylum Arthropoda; class Copepoda; order Calanoida; family Acartiidae; genus Acartia; species Acartia tonsa. Next base: position 39,872,979 of record NC_137265.1, on the reverse strand, counting down.
ATTTTAAGAGCCAAAAATCCTGGAGATTGTCCCTCCTATTTCAAAAACATTAAAAATCAGAAATCATCTACAAATATTATTTCTGTGTTGAACATAATATCATAACAGTATGATATCATACACCTTAATGATGAAAACAGTAAACTTTGTCCCATTATGATCATTTTTCACTGTCAAACAGTTGGAGGCAACGTTTTTCCCCTGATAAAATATCCTTCTTAAATCTTCAAATTGGTAGTATGATTAAAGAAACTCTTAAGTATATGGTCCTTAGTGTAATGGCCAGCAAGATTTATTTAAGGATTTTATACACTTTAAATGTACTTTAATTCCTAATGTCGTAGTTATTGTCGAAGTTTATTGCAGAAAAATCGTTTTAGTTTATGTTAGCCATTTAGTCAGTAATGTCAACATAATTATTTTAGGTTTAAAAAGATACTTCTGATATTAAATTGTTTGATTAACTTATATGATATTTAATTATTTATTTATTGTAGGTATGTAAATGTAACATTTTCGTAAGAATTTTCAGAAAAAGTTCTTCAATTAACGATGGACAATGGCCTCACAGTGTAACGATTCTAAAGAGGTTATTATTCATAATAGACCATAAACTTGAAACCCCCGCCCCTAAGTAAGAAATTTGGGTGACTTCCTTCCTCTTTTTCACCTCCACAAAATTGCACGCCCCCCTGGGGAATCGCTGTGCACGCCACTGCTTTAGAAAGTACAAAAACAATTGTTGTACAAAACAAGAAAATGATTCTTATCATCCGTGTAGAAGTGTAATTACAAGCGCCAAATTTTGTATATTAATTGCTCACGTACTGAGCATGTATAATTACATATAATCGCAACAAGTTAAGAATATAAAATAACAAAATTTAACAATGATTAAAAGATGAGATGGATCATGGAAAGAGAACGAAGTAGCGGGTTTCGTCATATTTTCTCAGTAACTGTACTTCTATTTCTAGGTTGCTCTTACCCTGCGGGGCCTAGTTCCTAACCCTGTTAGGCAATCATTAACCTAGCCTTACCTAAATTAACCTATCAAAAGCTTCTGTGAAAATACGACGAAACCCGCTACTTCGTTTCCATTTCATGATCCGATGAGATAAATCGTTCAATACTTTTAATCAAAATAGCAGAAGCAGAATGTCAATCTATATAAGATAACGCAAACAGTTAGACTAATTGAGTTTTTACTTTTTAAAGAGATTCATTTCATATTAGTCCTCAGCAGGCTTATAGCACAAAAAAACTGGAACTTTATGCTGTTATAAAATGCTCAAAGCAAGTCTAATAATTTTGTTTTATTTCAAAAACTCTCATTTATTGTAGTATGATTATTTCTGTGAGATTTGAAAGTGCCTAATTTGGACATGTTATTTCAGCTAGAATTAAAAATAAAGACTTGTCTGACATTGGTCAAGGGGGTCAAATGAAAATCTGTTTATTCCATTTCCAATGATCATACACAAAATTATCACTTAAATTCTGTACAATAAAATTTTTAGTTCAAAAGTTTTGAAATTGTAGTTTAAAATTTAAATCAATCAATGAAGATTTATAAAAGTTTCTCAAGAGTGTGTTTTTACAACTTTGGGTTTTGGTGTAATTTGTCCTCAACCCCCCCCCCCCTCCTTGTATGATGTTTTACATTGTACAACCCTAGCCTGAGTAAGCCATTATTATCAGAGATCTTAATGGATAAGACAAAAAACCATAAATTGATATGCCTCTCCAATGATTATAAACAAAATTGCCCCTTGTTTAAAATAAAAATATTGATTGAAAAGACCAGCTATTTATAATTAAACAAAAGTACCCAAAGTTTTTAACCTTTGGGAAAACATGTTTTAAAAACTTTGGGTACTACTAATTTACTGTCCGATGTCCCTTCTCTCCCTGTATTATTATATATAATTAGCTACTCCTAAAGTCACAGAATATCACCCAAATTATTATCATTATCTATTATGTACTAAACAGGAATTAAAGGATTTTTAAATTAACAATGATGTTGATGCTGTTATTAAAATAACAAAAGTTTTGATTTCAAGATACTACTCTATAATATACTTTGTCTGTCCATCCGTCAGTCCGTAAGGCTATTGGGCAACTGGGATTATCTCGGCTGCTTTTCAAGATAGATGACTGATATCCTTTTGTAAAGATTCCCTGCACTAATGAGCATCCAGTGTGTACTTTACTTGGCCCGTCAGTCTGTCAGTCAATCTACAAAAATGTAAGCATGTGAAAAATATGATTAAAGGTTTTGTGGTTTTATTGATTTATGACCACTGAACATTTTCTCTTTAAATCACTATATCCGTATTCCTATTCTTGATTTTTTGTACTTTGCTACTTGTTGATGTTATCATCCTTGTTTTTAATTGTTGGACTCAATATCAACGTACAAATCGGGCAAAATAAGTCTTGCAAGGGTAAGACCATGTCAATCATGACGACTTTTATAATATTCAATAATGTCTTCATGAAACCATTGAAATTGATTTTCAAGAAAATACTTCAATATTAAATTTTTAAAGCAATGAACTTATCCTTTTATCTATATGGGCTGTTCTCCATATTATGGCTTGTTTCAACAGTATAAATAATTTACCCATCCTCCTGGCTTAGAGTTTTTATTATGCTCTAGTAAAATATTTCATTTTTAGCTAAATAATATATTAATAGTGGAATTAAAGAAAAAAATGGTATCCTATTATACTTTTACTGAAATAAATTCGCCTAATACTCATATTGTCGATAGGTATGCCTATTTGGGACTTAATAACACTAATATAAACAAGGATGACAACATCCATAAAAGCGAAGCACTGAAACGGTAGGACAAACGGACATTAATACTTGTATAGTGTCTGAACTGAATAATCAGAATATAAAAGTATAAGATTCGAAGCAAAATTGTAAGTAAATTTGTTGAAAAACTGCTTGATACAGGATAATGTTTATGGACATACTTACATCTTTAGGGCTTGATTATAGAGTTGCTTCGCTTAAAATATTGTTCTTTGTTGTCCCAGGAATCAATATACCAAATATCAGATCAAACGGATAATTAGATCATATAAAAATTCGTTGTTAAAAAAGTAGAAAAATCAACATGTTTAAAATGGACGTACGGACATTCTGGTAATGATTATAGAGTTGCTACGCTTTCTAAATCGTACCTAACTATTACAGGAATTACCATGCAAAATTTGAAATCGATAGGACAATTCTAACATGCTTAAATTAACGAATAAAAGCTATTTAAAAAAGTAAAAAAATCAACATGTTTAAAATGGACGTACGGACATTTGGGTAATGATTATAGAGTTGCTACGCTTTCTAAATCGTACCTAACTACTACAGAAATCACCATGCAAAATTTGAAATCGATAGGACAATTCTAACATGCTTAAATTAACGAATAAAAGCTAACTATCTCGGACGGACGTACGGACGGACGTACGGACGGACGGACGGACGGACGTACGGACGGACCGACCCTTATTATAGAAAAGCTTCGCTTTTAAAAAGGGATGAAGGCGACTTTGGACTGTAAATTATACTGATCCCCAAAGATTATAAATCCATTCTGATATTTATTGGATTCATTATTTTTATTAGAGCTTGTTTGGGTTGTATAAACTAACAGTGTCCAAACTTATATTCTCTATTGGTGTCTTAAATTTACGATAAGAAATACTTAAAAACCTGCCCAGTATCCGTAAAAGCTTTTATAAAATGGAGGAGAGCTCAATCAATTCAGTTCGTCGTAGAGATCTTAACTGACAAACAAATCCTTTATATTTTAGATCAAAAAGTTGAGCTAATATCAATATTTTATTCGTTTTGATGAAATATACTTTGTTACTGTTATGTTAGCTCAGCCCAAAATTGGTTTAAATTGTGTGTAACGTGTAATTTTATTAAGTGGAAGATAGTTGGAGGGGGGGGGGGGGGGGAGTGTTGGTCGCTCTGTTTCACCATATATTAAACCCTTATTTGGGCATGTTTATATTTAGTATAGGTTGTTACAGGGGTGTCAATATTTTCAATAAAATTAACTAAAATAATAGATTTAGAAAAACGTGAATATTATGACAGGGGAAAAATTGTCCTTAATTTAGGTTGCTAACATAGACATCTATTATTGGTCAATTCTTTTATTTAGTAAGTTCATAAGTAGTAATAAATCCATTACTAAAATGATTTAGTTATGCCTATTGAACACATAGGCACGCATATCTTTCTTATACAAAGGTTTTTTTATATCATTGAATATAGTGTCTGCATTTCGCGGACTTTTTTTTCAAGTTTTTTTTTACAAAAATTAACATGATATGTGGCTTGTTTCTTTGGTTTAGACAGGGATTTTCATGGAATAAAAGAATCCCAAGTCCCAAATATATCTTTAAAATGACTATATTTTACAGTCTAATGTCCCCTCCCTTCCTATTTGAAACTGAATCATAAGTAGTAAGGTTTTTGTCTGAATTTGAATATCTCGGAAGTTGCTGGTCTGAATTGTTTGTGCTTTTCAGATAAGCTTTATGTACATCCTGGGTTGGTTTTAAGCTGTTTATTAAACTCTCCCTGTCCTCTACTAGACGCTAGAGGTGAAGCAATATGTATTAAAGCAATCTATGATACAAAGTAGAACGATGTTTGTTTGTCTGTCTGTTTGTTTGTAGCAAAGGATCTCGCTAACCGCTGGACCAATCGGGTTCTCCTTTACAGGGTAGCTTCTCATATGTCCCGGGAAGGTTTATAACTATTTTCTTGGGGGGTGGGACACCCCCAACCCCCCAAAAAACGAAAAATACCCCCCCCCCCCAAAAAAAAAAATCGTTTTAAAACTAAAATTAAAATAGTGGGTTTCGACTAGTCTTCCCCCAAGTAAAAAAAATCCCCCCCCCCCCAAAAGAAATTTTTCTTTTAAATCTAAAATATGCAAAATTGGTTTGATCAACCCTCTTGGGGCAAAGCCACTAGAGGCTAGGGGCGAAACCGCTAGTATATATCAAAGTAGGAAGTATCTCTATGCTATATGTAGTGTGTTCAAAGTATTGTAGACAAGTTTTTTTTCTCCTCTTAATTGCCAATCAGATTTGAGATTGCATTTTTGGAATAATTTATTTTTAAATGCATCTATGACCATATAGAAGACATTTAACTGTAGAGTACTTCTATAAAGTAAATCTTTTCTATATTATAAATTAGCCTAAAGTTTTATAATAACGTTTTCTTATTCGTTGGCTTAACTTTGGGAACTTGAGTGAATTTTGATTGGTTGTTTGGTCAGAAGGGGTATTTTTGTGCACTATTATTGGGTATGTACAACAATTTATTGGCCCTTAGATCCCTTACAAATTATCTTATAAGTACATATTTATTCTTTTGTAAATATTTTTTAAAACTAAAATTTTCAACAATTCTCTTTTCTTATGATAGTTGTAGAACAATGGAAGGCCTATTTTTATATAAGATTATTTGTCTAAATCTCTATATAATATACAATATACAATACATACATATTTTTTATTTAAATATAAAACTTGTTACCCAGCCAAACCTCAAACTTATTACATTTTATATCCAAACAACCACAGTAAATATTGTTAGAAAAATTATTTATCTATAATACAAAGTAGAACGATGTCTGTCCGTCTGTCTGTCCGTCCGTCCCTTAAGATCTCGGTAACCACTGAACCGATCGGATTCTACTCTTCAGGGTATCTACCTATTGGTCCTGTGGTGGTTTTAAGCTATTTTCTTGGGGGGTGGGACACCCCTAACCCCCCCAAAAACAAATAAAATCCTCCCCATTTTTTTTTTTTGAAAGAAATATCCTTGGTCCTTTGTAGAAGATTCCTTTGTGGAATATTTCCTTTGTGGAAGATTTCCTTGGTCCTTCTTATTATTTTTTTTTTACAAATTTCACCTTACACTTTTTTTACCATCTCTTGGGGCAAAGCCCCTAGAGGCTAGGGGCGAAGCCGCTAGTTTCATTTAAAGGATAAGTTTCACAAAATGCTTAAATTTAAAGTTAAATTTTAATGACACTAGAATTTTTTGTACAGTTATCCTAAATACAGCATCATTTTTATTTTCTACTATGTAGTGTTTTAAAATAAAGAGAAAATCATACTTTTTAGTTATATGTTATATATGCAATTTCAAATATGTCTAATTTTTTTAGAAACAGATTGTCATTATTCTAATTATAGTAAAGCTTTAAAAGATTAATTTATGTATACAAGTAATGTTTTTAAATTTTCAAATATTTGAATAAATTGCATTAGATCATTAGACCCCTGCATGAAATATCTTATACCCCCTTTAAGTTAATTCGTAAACATAAAAATTAATATTGATAATGATTTAATCAATAAATTGTTAAACTTGTTAGCATTCGATATTTAGGCTTATTGCATAAGTTTTTACTAAATTACCAAGGTAGTCAAAAATTACATATTGTTTCACTACTCTTTTCTTGGTCGGCTATTGGCCGACAAAAATATTAATACGTGAAATGCTATCTTAATTATGACATAGACTACAGTCCTGTATTGATAAAATAACAGTACAAAATTGCAGTAAAGAGTACATTTTGCTAGCTGAGTAAATCTTTAAATAATTGATAGTTGCCAAAAAATTGCAAAATGCGCCACTTTTTACAATCTTTTTGGATAAAATTAAATGACGCTCATATTGGGTGTTTTCTTGTTCTAACATTTGTGCTGTATTAAAAAAAGACTACCTATAGACTTGATGTTATTATCATTTTGAATGTTAGAAATGAACGTACGGACATTCTGTTAACAAATATGTATATAGTTCCTACGCTTTTAAATAGTACTTAACTGTTATAGGAATCATCATGCAAAGTTTGAAATAGATAGGACGATTCCAACATGCCTTTATTATTAAAAAGAGCTTACCGTCACGGATGGACTGACTGACCGACCCTAACAAATAATGAACAGACTTAATGAACCCCCTCTGTACTTCATACTTGTATTGGCACGTGATGTTATTATTGTATGAAAACATTTACACAATTTAGAACACCCACACTAAACATTTTTTGGCATTTTACCCCAAATTTCATGTTCTATGAAACTTTACATCCCTCACTCTTAATTTTGTATTTCAACAAAATGAAATATTATAGACAGCTTTCCGCGGATATTAAAATGAAAATGATGATATTAAAACCAGTTTTGTTAGACTCAAGGGATCTAATGGCCAGTCTAACAAATCTGGTATTAATATTATGATTTTATTTTAATATTGGTTGAAAATTGTCTGAAATACGATGCTATGCATGATTTTTCAGTATGACTCATAGCCGGTTATAATCCTGCGGATATTACTTAGTCGGTTTCGAAGTCATACTTCTTTTTTTTTGCTGTTTTGTCAATATAAAGCATTACTTATACTGGAAACCTAAATGATATCCTATTAATAACAATAAGTTGTTTTTTGATATAAGTACAAAAATTTAAATATTTCTATTATTATCAATTTTTGTATTCATTTATACTTGTATTCTTTCAAAAATGCATTTTTATTTATTGATGGGGGTCTTTCTTCATTTTTTTTTTACATATTTAGAAGAGATGAATTATATTTTATTGTTTTAACGGATTTTGGTTTTTTTCCGAATAAAATATTCATTAAAACTTTTTTTTAGGTAAGTCTAAATTGAATCAGAATGCTAGAGATATCATAATCTATAATACAAAGTAGAACGATTTTTGTTTGTCTGTCTGTCTGTCTGTTTGTTTGTCTTTCTGTCTGTTTGTTTGTCTGTCTGTCTGTCTGTCTGTCTGTTTGTTTGTCTGTCTGTCTGTTTGTTTGTAGCGAAGGATCTCGCTAACCGCTGAACCGATCGGGTTCTCCTTTACAGGGTAGCTTCTCATAGGTCCCAGGAGGCTAGGGGCGAAGCCGCTAGTGTTGTAATATGATATTGCAATTGAAACGGTTAAGAAGCATATCTTTGAATAATGACAGATTTGATAATTATCTGAGAAATTTACATCTGAGTTCTAATTTAGAATAAAATAAAATACATCAAACTAGAATTTGGCAGTTTACCTCATATTGAAAATGAACCACAAATGGACTCTTAGAAATATTTGTTGCTTATTTTACGTTAAGCTTAAAGAGGGTTTGTACCAGTAGTTATAAGGCTCCGCAGGGCTAGAGCCTGTAGCAGAGGCTAGCAGTATGTTTTAAAAAAATATTAGAGGGATTGTTTCGGTAGTTCAAAAATAGGTATGAGTGATAGTACCTCGAATTTAATTAAAACTAAAATTTTACCCAAAACAATACTTTTTCCCAATTGATTAATGTATCAAGTTATTTTTCTTAAAATCAGAGATTAATCAATGAACAAAAACTAGTTTAAATTAAAATCTTTATTCTTTCATTTTAATTTAAAAAATAAAATTTTAACCCTCAAAAATAAAAATATAATTTCATTCTTTTTCTAAAATTCATTTTTTCTATTTTATTCGATGATTTTTTAGCACAATATTCTGATTTAAAGCTATCATTAAATATTAAAATATCTGTCTAAATTAAAATTTTCACAGTTATTTACTATGACAACAGGTGTTTTAATTAAAAAATAACATGATAAAAATTAATTTAAATTTTTGTTTCATGATTCATTATACATCTTTTATTAATACATTTAAGCTTTTAATTACCTCAAACAAAGGACATATTAATAATTTAAGATAATTAACAAGGCTCATTAATTAATAACAGAGTAGTATACTTATAATAAATTCAATGGTGGGAAACTCATAGCCAATTAAGAATTGATAACAGTTTTTTAGCCAACGAATGAGAGAACCCTTCCTTTCTGATAACACCGATCTGCATAAGAAATAAATACAGTTTTATAACCAATAGGACAAAACTTAGGGTCACAAAAATCCCCCGTGCATGAAATTATTTCTAATCAGAACTATGAGAAAGAACTGCCCCCAAGGTGGCCTTTAGGCCAAAAAATACTACAACTCTTTCTGTTACATGGTATTCAATTAGGTAGATAGTTAACATGTGCCAACATACTTTGTCCATGAACTATACAGCACTCTGTTAGGGATCATTGGGATAAGACAACAGCCGATAAATTGATGTATATCCCAAATGATGTTAAACAAAATTATACCGTTTGAGCAATCAACCTAATGAATTAACCAAAAAAATTTAATAAAAAGTCCACAAAGTTATTTAACTAGTATTAAGAAAACGTTATTATAAAACTTTGGGAACGAGTGAAATAAATAGTCTAATGTCCCCTCCTTTCCTGGGACTCTGTATATTTTCATCGGTATCCATTCATCTTAGAATCTTTGTTTGAAAGTTCTAACTGCTTTTATTTGTAATCATTAAACTTATTTATTCCGTTAATGCAGCAGTACAAAATTTCAGTGTGTGGCGATGCTTGAACCTATAATCCTCTACAATTGTAGCAGGTTGTCTATAGAACCTTAATTTGTCAACCTTCATCCTCAACCCTGTCTTGACCTAAGGACCCTACCTAGCTATTGACCATTTATGCTACCAGTAACAGAAAGACTATTCTAAAAACAAGTTTCACAATCAACATATAGGTAAAGTAGTAGGGCTTAGTTTGGTTTTAAGCTATTTACCTGCCTTCCTTAATTCTTCGAATATAGAGCTCTAGATGCCAGAAGCACTGCCGCTATTCATTTAAATATCATGTTTCAAGATTGAACAGCAAAAATACTATAAATATTATTGAAATACAATTATAATATTTCAATTTAATTTTTCATAAAAATTTAAATTGCCAAAAATGTATGTCTACATTACAACCACATCGAAAAAGTAATGCTATTCTAATAATGATATGCTTACAATCTAAAGAACGATATATTTTCTTTTCAAGAATGCTAGTATCTGTCTGTGGAAGTCTAAGCACAGCAGTGGGTACATAATTGATTTTATTTTATCCCCGCACAACAAAAATGACTCATTCTTTTTCTTTCTTTATTGCTTCACCCTTTTTTTCTCCATCCACCCCTCCCCTCCCCCCCCCCTCCCTGAGGCAAACTCGATTTTTAGACCCTTTTTGTTTCTAGTTTTAAAAAGCATTTGCTTTTTAATTTAGGTTTCTTTCAATTTAGCAAATTTTTTTTCTTTTTGAAACTGATTTTATTTTTGTTTGTTGTTAAAATAAAATTTGTTAATTTTTGTGATTGATTGATGCATAATACTTTACTGTTTTTATTTTTATGATTTTGCCTTTCTACGCTTCGAAAACTCTTAAGGCAATTTTTTATAATTTCAAAGTACGTTTTTGCTACTCCAAAGCAACGCTTATGTTGCGTTGTAAATACTTTAGCCCTGTTATATCACCAAAAATTACCCCTTCCAAGCTGCTGCAACCCTTTCTGTATGCTTTTAACAAGATTGGTTGTGCTTGCAGGACAGCACAACTTTTAAAAAGTTATTTAAAGGTAGTAAAACTTTATGTTTAATCATATTAATATCCGCTATACCTTAACAATGAGCATCTAGTATATAACTTTTCTAGTCCGCCAGTCTGTCGTTCATGCTACAAAAGAATGAACTTCTCTTATATCTCACTCACTATTCTTTTTTATAAAATATTTGTCCATTCATGTTTCTTAAGTACTTTGTCTGAAGATTAAGAAGATTTCCAGAACTACTAAACTGTATGAGTTCTTGATTTCAGGAAACCTTTTTGGGTGGTTTTAGGCTATTTTTTTAGCTTAACCTTTTCCCTTTTATACCGTAACCCTAAATGTTAGGGGCGTAAACGCTTGTATTTTTTTAAACTCACATTTTCGGTCTTCTAATCCAAATTATTAAATTTTTTTCTAATATTTTATAATTAGCCACACCATATGCACACCCTTGTTTGAGATGTTGAAGATTATATGCATGAAGGGTAGATAGAGGGTCTCTACTACAGTCCATGGACGATCAACAGTAATAAAATGCCGTTTCACGAAGTTGTAAGCGGCCATACGCAATGTTGGACGTAAGTTACAGAACTCATTCATCATAGCGAATTAGATAATCTTGCAAGCTTCGCTTTTATCTCATAGAGAAAATAGGTTCATCAAATAGCTAAAACTGTAATCTGAAATAAGCTTCATCCTTCCAACATTGCGTATGGCCGCGTTCGACTTCGAGAAATGGCATTTTATTACTAGCCATCCCATGGACCGTGTTCAGATCTTGTTTCAACTATGACTCATTCTGAACAACGCTTGTTTTGTAGAGTTTGGAGCTGTTTTTAGAACTGTTGTCACAGTTTAATTATAGTCTTATCATCCTTATGTGATAGGATGTATAAAAAAGAACTATAGCAACCAATAATGGTGTCCTATAGAAAGGAATGGAGGTGACATTGAACTGAAAATTGTATTTGTCCCCAAAAATATTTTTATTTTGAATAATCTAATTTATGTCTTAAAGGCTTCTTGATTGGCTAATACAAACTACCAGTGTCTAAACTTTTAACCATTTTTAATTTAACACAAAAAGGATAATTTTGTTGTTCATCATTATCAAATTAATATTTTTAAAAGTTAAGTGGTTTAATATTATGCTGTTATTGTTATAAATAAAGAAAAAAATATTTACAATATGGGTGAACAAAAATGCCTTTTATAAATAAGATATGTCTGGTTTGGTTCAGTGTATCATTTTAAGCCTTGGTAAGACAAAAATAAGAATTAGGCCGCCTGCAGGGGCTTGGGGCTTGTGCAGTTTCTACAGTAGTGTCCAGCCCTACCTCAGTAATAAAAGAAAAATGCACCCCCATCCTTTCTCTTTCCCCCCCCCCCATCCCAATCTTTTAAGGATGGCATTTGCACCCTTTGATAGATAAGAATGAAAGATACTTTTTTTTTCATCTTAAATGTTTTACTAAATATGGAAGATTAGATTTCAGCAGATTTTATTTCAACCAAGGATAAAAAAATCCATAGAAGTTTAAGCTTTTTACAAGATGATTGAAAGTGGTTTGGTCATAAAAGTAATAGGATGTCAGTGTGTCTAAGCGTGTGTGAGGGACCACTTTACCAATATGGTTCTCATGTACATTGAATGTACTCATAGGTCCATGTTAGGTTTACAACTATTTTGGGGAAGGGTACCACCACACTTAGAAAAAATATTGACCCCCCCCCCCTTCTCCTGCCTTAAGTGTCTCTAGGGGCGAAGCTGCTAATATTTTCATGATAGAGGTAAGTAAAACATTTTAAAGATAGTATGAGGGAAATGATTCTTGGCAGTAGCTTAGCAAGTAACTGGCGAATTTGTATGTCATATGATGTACAGTTTTTAATATGTTTTACTCATTTACCCCCCCCCCTCCCCCTGATAAAAATATAATTAAAATACAAACAAACATCATGGCATTTAGTCAAAATAAAGGGGGTAAAAAACGGGCTTTGGTTCTTTGACACGGCGAGGAAAAAGTAATAAATGTTTTTCTATGGATAAGATAAAGAAGAGAAAGAGAAAAAAAGGTTAGGAAAGAAGAGAAAAAGAGAGAGAGATAGGTGATAAAGAAGGTATGATAAGAGTGTTCCTACAAAATATGGACTTTGTCATTTTAATTTATTAGCTCGCTAAACCTGGAAGGATTCTATTAAGACAATATTTTATGGTTTTATATTAAAGTATTCATTGCTAATTCCTGTGATGTTCAGGTTCACAAACTTTAAAGCAAATGGTTTTACTTTACAGAAGGTATAAATTCTATATCATCATTGGGGATGCACGTACATCAATATATCGGTCATTGTCCTATCCCCTGGGATTTTTGTTTATTAAGAGCACATAAATTATGCGTTTTTGTATGAATTATACTCTGAGTCAACATATAAATGTGTTAGGGAAGGGGGTCGGCTGGTTAGGGGAGAAAAAAGATAACGGACTATGCATGACCTTGAGTTGGAGATCTAATAGACGGAAATTTAGACATAGCATTCTATGGATTTGTTTATTTTTAACCCAATAAGCTTTTATAAACAAAAAAAACACATTCAATCCATTATATATTTTGTAGAATGGCCTCGAAACCGATTACTCGCTGGATCTTAACCGGATCTGAGCCATACTAAAAAAACATGTATCGCATCGGTTTATAGACAATTTTTTACGAATTATAATATGTAAAATAATGATATTAATATCAGTTTTGTTAGCCCGGGCCTTCTCCCCATCGGGGCTAGCAAATGGGATTAATAACTATTTTTGGTGTACAAAAATATTACTATTTCTTTTGAAGTCTTTAGCATACAGGGGAAGGATGGAGAGCGAGCAGTAAAATAGATTAAAACCCGTCCAGGGCCTATATGAATAATAACTAAGATGTAGAATTCAATTGATTCATAGGTTAGAGAGATCTTAATTAAAATATAAAAACCTTAGTTACTGTATATAATAGAAAGACAGTTAAATAGTAGGCCCAATAAAGTTTAAGAGATTAGTTGGTTGTGGGGAAAAAGGTGGGTCCGGCTTTCTGGCATATCTCAAATTTGGCGAACTTAAAACTTTGCAACGCCTAGATAGAAATTATTTTTTTCTATTTAGAATATTTACATTCCATATTAAAATGCACTAAAAATTATTAAAGGATTATTATTTTGTATATCAAAAACATTAATTTGATTTTAAAAATTAGCGATGGTATCGGAGACAACTTCGCAAGAAACTAAATAAAATTCGTGTTACATCTAGGATGACTTTAGAGTTTAAGTTTTAGTAGCGAATTTACTCTATGTTTAACCCTAAACAGTCGGTACCCTTCCTGGACCTTAATAGGTTTGGGGGGGGGGGGGGCGTTGAAGTTCCCCCCTATTGAACAAACATCCTGTTATTTTCTTATGAGGATTGCTAAATATTTTTTTTTAAAGCGAAGCTTTTCCACAATTAGGGTCGGTCCGTCCGTCCGTAACGGATAGCTTTTTTCGTTAATTTAGGCATGCTAGAATTGTCCTATCGATTTCAAATTTTGAATGGCGATTCCTTTAATAGTTAGGTACAATTTAGAAAGCGTAGCAACTCTGTAATCATTACCAAAATGTACGTACGTCCATTTTAAACATGTTGATTTTTTTACTTTTTTAACAACAAATTTTTTGTGATCTAATCATCCGATTGATCTGATTTTTGGTGTATTGATTCCTGGGACAACAAACTATAATGTTATAAGCGAAGCAACTCTATAATCAAGTCCTAAAAATGTAAGTATGTCCATAAACATTATCCTGTATTAAGCAGTTTTTCAACAAATTTACTTACAATTTTGCTTCGACTCTTATACATTTATATTCTGATTATTCAGTTCTAACACTATATAAGTGTTAATGTCCGTTTGTCCTACCGTTTCAGTGCTTTGCTTTTATGGATGTTGTCATCCTTGTTTTAAGGTAGAAGAACAATCTATTAAGGAAATATTTTTCAAAACACATTTTTTTGAAGCAGTGGTAAATCTTTGCAGATGCTGGTCACTGTATCCGATGATATCCGGAAATATGCGAGATGGTTTTTTACTTAATCTTAACCTTTAACAGTATTTGAATTGCTCCTGTTACCACAATGTTTGACATATAGAATTCAAATTTTATACTTAATACTTTTAAAAACACTAGCAGCTACGCCTCTAGAGGCCTCCAGTGGCGCTTTAAATGTATTTTTTTGTTCAAATCTATATGATACCTCTTTATTGCTTTAAAATTCTACAATATCTTTTTATGTCTCTCAAATATTTAAATTTTTGTCAACTTTTTTTATATCTCTTGGAAGGGTGGTGGTACCATCACCCAAAATAGTCATAAACCTTCACTGGACCTATGAGAAGCTACCCTGTTAAGGAGAACCCGATTGGTTCAGCAGTTAGCAAGATCCTTCAGAACAGACACACAAATAGACATCCTGTTACTTTAGTCAGGGGCGTCCAAGCTTTTTATTTTGGGGGAGGTAAAAAATTTTTAGGGGAGGGGGTAATTCGTGTTTGGGGGGGGTAAAATGGCGCGCGAAGCGCACCGCAAATTTTTTTTAAGCCCCCCAAAATTTTTACCCCTGGGGTAAAATTAGCTTGGGGGGGGTAATTACCCCCCCTGAAATCTGTTGGCAGGGGTAAATTTAGTTTACCCCCCCCAAAATTTACCCCCGGGGTAAAATTATTGGGGGGGGGTACGGCACCCCCAGGGTAGGGGTAAATTTCGTTTGGGGGGGGGGGTAATCGCCCCATTACCCCCCCCTTGGACGCCTATGACTTTAGTGTAAGGATAACTGGATGACATATTAATATTTCCTGAAAATCTGCCGCGGTTTATCTGCAGACTGAGGCAGCTGCTGCTCTCAAAATTTATGTTTTAAGCTTTCTAATATAAAATTTACATACTTTGGCAAAAACCAACAAACATTCAAACACACGTCAAACATCCTGTTACTTTTACCTTTTTTTAAAATTTTCCTTTACAGCTTTATAGAAATTTATGTTGAAAAAGTTTACTTTAAAAAAAAACAGGTTCATATCATAAGCTCAGAATTTTTATTTTTAGTGTGTGGGGGTCTTATGCTCCACTAGCCCCTAGAAGGAATGTCCCAAAATGAAATCTATGATGATTACTTAGTTTGGTTATGTTAAAAAAGTTTTCTGAAAAAAATCATCTCAATATCTCTAAAAATAAGCTCAGAACTTAAATTTTTAAGAGGAGGGGAAGGGTCTTTTGCTCCACTAAAAGGAATGTCCTAAAATGAAATCTGTTATGATTACTTAGTTTGGTTATCTTAAAAAAGTTTTCTAAAAAAATCATCTCAATATCTTTAGAAATAAGCTTAGAACTTAAATTTCTAGTGTTTGGGGGTCTTTTGCTCCACTAGCCCCTAGAGGGAAAGTCTCAAAATGAAATCTGTAATGTTTACTTAGTATGGTTATGTTAAAAAAGTTTTCTGAAAAAAAAATCATCTCAATATCTCTAAAAATAAGCTCAGAACCTAAATTTTTAGTGTTTGGGGGGTTCTTTTGCCCCACTAGCCCCTAGAGGGAAAGTCACAAAATTAAATTTTTAAAGTTTTATGGGTAGATCCAGTCATGTAAGAGAGCTTACAAAAAGAATTAGGTTGATAACTAGAAAAACAAGCCAGGGCAAAATTTGGTATTGAATTTCATTTCCTATAAGTGTACTAACTTCCCCCCTCCCACCTTATTTCATTTTTTTGCCAGCCGTTAAATATTAAAACAGCTGTAGAGCGGCCAATTCTAAAGCTATGATAACCAAATTTTAGGAAAACTCTTAGTTTACATAACAAAAAAATATTTTTCTGACCATCGCTGAAAAACGGCAAATAACGGAAACCGCCATTTTCGGCGTTTACGGCGGTTGCTGACGCCAATTAAGTTTTTTATATGTTTATGATTACAGGAAATAAATCAATGTAAAAAAAAAGTTACATTAACAGACTGACAGACATATAAATTATAGATAAAATTCGCCAACAATTTCAAGATCCATATTTCAACTCCATTTATCCCTGCAAACATAATTTACATTGATGCGAATACATTCAAACACATGCAACGCATGCGAATTAATTGATACTTTATCTAAAGTCGCTTGTAATAAAAGATTTAAATATATCTATGTATATAAAATACATTAATATACAGATTTTTATTTTTGTTTAAATTTTAATTATTGGTGGTGTTTAAACCACTTTTTTGAACAACGCCCCCATAAAATGTTTCCATGTATAAATTGAAGAAAAGTACATTAAGCTATTAAGTACATCGATAAAGTATTTTTTTTCTTCATAGTATTTAAATTAATTTTTGAAACAAACTTAGAAAAGAAGCTTTTGAGATTTTAATAATCATTAATTAATTGTTTTAAAAAAAAATTAATTTAAATATCTGAAAATTTGCCATTAGTTCCCAGTTGGTATAAAACAAAATAATTTATAGTAGCGGGGCTACTCTATTACTATTAATATTACAGAAATTTTAAATGAGTAGTAAGTAAATATCATAATATTAGCACCAGTTTTGTTAGCTCAGGCATTTGGAACCTTGTTTTCACTTATTATCCACGGAAAGATGTCTATAATACGATGTGGTAAATTACTCAGCTAAATTTATTAAGGATCTACAATATTTTGATATACATGATACAAAATATATTTTTTTTATTTAATGAAAAAAATATATTTCTTTTATTTCATGAAAAAAACATTTTCTACTTTTCATCCCTTTTGTCCTTGTTAACACAGTATAAACTTTGTACAGCAGAGAAAGAGTGGGCAATGACAATAGTCCCCAAAGTTTTAAATAACAATTTCTTATTAGTTGGCTTAACAATTTTGGGGATTGAGTCAATTTGAATTGGTTGCATCAATAGGTTGAGTGTTCACACTTTTTAACCACAAATCTTAATCTACATAAGGGGTTATTCTAAGTATCATCATCGGAAATGTATATTAATTTATCAGCCATTGTCTTATCTCTTTAGATCCATTACACTCACTACTGTATACCCCTTCTAATTTAATTTGCTTTTGTGTATTGATTAAACAATATGCGTATGTGATAATATGCGGAAATGACCGCACACCGTTGAATTGGTCTTTCCCCCCCAACTAATTTGTTTCACTACGCCTCCCACTGTATAAAAGTAGTCAGTAATTAAGAACGATAAATCATGAGATATTTGATCATGCACGGAATGCGTGGACCCACCATATTCCCCACAACCGATTAGTTCTCTATTTAGTACATTAATTTATATGATAAACATTTTAACCCTTACAGCTCGGGCCCCAATTCCCACCTTAATAGATCGGGGGGGGGGGGGGGGGCTCCAAGAGCCCCCCCCTCTATCTCGGCTCCTGGTACAGATAAAGACGTAAAATTTTTTTCTGGTGGTTCATGTGTATTTTTAGAGAAAATTACTTTTTCTAGTCATAGCGGCCAGGACGCTACTTAGCCGCTTTTTAGCGGCCAGCCGCTAAATTTTAAAACAGCTGTAGAGCGGCCAATTTTGCAGCTAGGATGGCCAAATTTTAGGACGAACTTTTATTTTTCATAACAAAAAAATTAATTTTTCTGATCATCGCCGAAAAACGGCAAATAACGGAAACCGCCATTTTCGGCGGTTACGGCGGTAAAACGGCGGTTGGCGGCGCCAATTAATATTTTTATCTGTTTGATGTTGCTCAAGGATTTACCAAAAAAATTTATAGGTCTCTAGCTCTAATAGAAGCCACGATATTCATGATATATGTCTGTAGTAAAAGCCGGACAAAAATCGGTCATAAAGTCGGTCAGGGAGCGGTCAAACGGTCATAACACAACTTTTCTCAGAAGGTCATTGATATCTAAGTATTCTCCAAAAAAATTTTAGGTTTCTCCTTATACACAAAAGTCATAATGTAGAAATTAAGATTTATTTAGAATTTTTTTCTAATTTTGGTGCTACCCAACCGACTTTGACCGGACACCACGACCGACACAGACCAGATATCCTAATAAAATCAACTCTTGCCGACGTATAATTACTAAACTTAAAAAGTCATGAAGTCACAGCACTCCATCTTACCTACAAAAAAAATGAGATTGAAAAAACTAGAGGGGGGGGCTCTTGGAGCCCCCCCCCCCCCCGATCTGTAAGGGTTAAAAGGGATGCAAATAGTAAAACTTTATAAAGGCATTAATAAGCCATGAAAATAGATACTATTTCGATATAACATAAATGCACTAGTTATAGAGTAGCTTTTAAATTATATATTATATATGTATAGATATCTGTAAAATGGTGAACTTAATTTGTTTTTTAAAATGGAACACGCTAAACTAGTACTACGGTTCTTTTTAATCAAATCAATTTTCATGCTATCGCTGTTTTAAATCTTGGAACTGGGTCGTGTTTTGAAAAGGGTAGAAGCATACAAAATTAGGTTAACTTATATCAACAAATATTAAAACACACACACATACATACTACACATACACACACACATACATACTTTATCATGTTGTCATCCTTAGCTGGATCTTTAAATCATTTTAGTGGTGAGGCAGATCGGGGTGCGCCGAATTTCAGCCAATCACAGCGCGGCATTTCATAAAATGCTGTGCTCTCATTGGTGGAAAGTTGGCTCACCCCGATCTGGCTCACCACTAAAATGATTTAAAGATCCAGCTCTTCTTTACTATGTAATTTCTCGTAAATTCTAGAAAGGTTTAAAAGTATTATAGAAGAGGATACCTCTGCCCATAAGAGAAACCGCACTAAGAAAAATATGATCCCCTTTAAAAAAATTCCATATGGGGGGGGGTAAACTTCCACTTAACCCCCCCCCCCAAAAAAAATGTGACTAGAGGCGTAGCCGCTAGTATATAAATAAAACACAAATGCCTTTAAGGAAATAAGGTAGCTTAACATCTTAGACAAAACTCATTAGTAATCCAATCAACTTGTCTAGAAAACAAGGATAATCATATCAAAAGCGCAGGAAGAAGGATGGAAATAAACTTTTTAAACCAATATTTTAATCCTATACTAATTTTTTATGTTTAAAGATTAAAATTTCGATGATTATTCACAAATTTAGGGAAGCTTCACATGGTTTTAGGCTTTTTTGTTTTGTAAGATTTAAGTCTTTGGATGGCTTTAGAATCTTTTCAAAACTTTTGAGAAGCCACTAGAGGTATATAAGCACACAAACCCGCGACCGTGGCTCAACATGTAGCGCATCCGCTCGTTGGCGGGAAGGTGATAGGTTCGAATCTTGGTCCGACACCGCGTCATAACTAAAGACGTTGAAAATGGTTCCCACTGCTACTATGTCAGATGCGCGACGTAAATAGTTAGAGTGGGGGGGGGGGGAATGCCTTGGCCCAAAACAGGCGCAACTCGTTACCATGCACAGTTGGGACTTCTCAGACAAAGGTCGTGCATCTCAGAGAGTTGGTTGTCTGATGGGTGAATGGACACTCTACACTGCAATCATAAGCGGAGTATGTTCAAGGTGCGTGGAGAAGAGGTCTAGTACCTGAAGCGAAACCTAGCCCCCTAGAGTCTTATATAAGCACACAAATTTGAAATTTCAACATATTTTGAAATCAGATTTTAATTAAACTTGTTTATTTCAGGTAAGAAATTCCAGATAACCAGTCAGAAAGTACGCACTGACACAAGTAAAAGCTCAAATTGCAGAGCAGTATCGCTATGGAGCAAGGACTTTTTGTTTACAAGTAGCGCAGCATTGAAAGTTAATAATAGATAGATAAAAAAGGACAGTGAATTGATATTTTGAAGAAAAAAAACTGGGAAAAAATATTAAACTTCAATTAAGAATACAAAAAAACTATCTTGTAAGATAAAGTACATAGAGTGACATACGGAAGAACGTACGAACATACTCTTATTATAAAGTGGCTGTGCTACTTAAAAAAAAGGGGCCGGGTTAAATTTGTTTTGACTTGTAAATTAAAATGTTGTAACTGATGACTTTGTGTGGTGTTAAAATTAACTTGAAAACACCCACTATCAGTGAAGGAGGGATAGATCTTATAATTTCTTTTAAAATAGAGTTCCTTTTTTAAAACTTATGTTCATAATTAATTATTACTAAACAAGTCTCTAAGTCTATATATGATAGTTTTATACTAATTTTTTATAATTAAATATAGTCAAAATAAAAATCTTAACTTACAAAAAGCAATTGTACTAAGAAAAAATAACAAAATGTCTTTTTAACCCCTGATTAATAATGCATTTACTGAAGACGCTTAAAAAGTCGACCTTTTTTCAGTTCAACATCAGCATTTTAACATACTAGTAGAGCTTTAATTCAAATGTAATTCTCCAGTGGCAAAAATGTTCAGAAACAATCTCTTAAAAGTAAATAGGATTCCACCCAATCTTTTTATTCAACAACATTTAAAACATGCCTTAGCATACCAGGGATGCAAGGATTCAAGCAATTCTATCTAAATAATGATAATGGTCATAATGTTGACGTAAGTATCATGTAAATTAGCAATTACAAGTTAATAATAGGGCAGTTCACTTTTATTAAATATCATAAATTGGCTTCAGGCCATTGTTCAATACTAGTTGCTTCGCCCCTGCCTCAAGGGGACGTCGAAAATATTCTAAAACCACCCCAAGACATTTATAAAGCTTCCCTGAAAAATGCAATGAGTTCAGACTACTATTTTTTGAGATCTTAAGCTTCAAACGAAAAAAAACCTTACCATTTTTTATAATAGGATGTGAAAAAAATTATATCCACTAGATCCTTGTAAAAACCATTTAAAGTTGGTGAATGGTAAAAGGTAGCTTTGAAGTTTTTAAAAATTGTTGCTTTGTTGTTTTGGTTCTTTGTGTGTTACTTCTTTGGATGACAGACACCTAGTTGAATGAAAATGTACGCAAGTTTAAAAAGTACAAAGTACAACTGTACAAATCTCTAAAATATAATGATTTATAAATTATATTGATATTTGGTTTTGATAATTGCTTTTTGTTTATTTTGGTAAAAATATTAGTAAAACTAGACTAGAACCCACAAGTATATAATATAAACTGTACAAAATCGGACCCTGAATTATCCCCCCACCACCGTAACTTCTTTTAGGCTGCTATTTTTACGCTTCGCGAACAACGAACATGCATCTTTCTTTATTTCAATTAAATTATATTTTTGTCAAATTCATTTTTTGATGGGAAGCAAAGTTGTTCTTTATATAATAAAGCACTATCGATTGCACGCCTAGCATCAAGGGGCTCTGTATTTAAAGGGGTAAGAAGGGGACAGAAAAATATCCTAAAACCACCTCAGGGACTTTGCAATTCGAAGCTTACCTACATAAGATTACTCAATCAGTTCAGTAGTTATTGAGATCCTAAGCTTCAGATATAAACCATTACTAAGTTATAGACTAGGATATACATATATTCATTTCTTAGCTGTATATATTTTTTACCATCGCAAAAAAAGTTAAAAGTAATTGTGCCCGTAGGTTCCTTCAATAGTTTTTGCTTTAAACTGGTTTTTAGCATTTTTTTGTAGTAAAAACAGTTCTTAATTCAGCGTAGCTTTTATGATTTGAAGATAGGTAGGTAGACTAAATTTAAAATTGTAAATAGTAGTTTTGTTATTATATATTTGTTAACCCTTACAGATCGGGGGGGGGGGGGGCTCCAAGAGCCCCCCCCCCTCTAGTTTTTTCAATCTCATTTTTTTTGTAGGTAAGATGGAGTGCTGTGACTTCATGACTTTTTAAGTTTAGTAATTATACGTCGGCAAGAGTTGATTTTATTAGGATATCTGGTCTGTGTCGGTCGTTGTGTCCGGTCAAAGTCGGTTGGGTAGCACCAAAATTAGAAAAAAATTCTAAAAAAATCTTAATTTCTACATTATGACTTTTGTGTATAAGGAGAAACCTAAAATTTTTTTGATGAATACTTAGATATCAATGACCTTCTGAGAAAAAATGTGTTATGACCGTTTGACCGCTCCCTGACCGACTTTATGACCGAATTTTGTCCGGCTTTTACTACAGACATATATCATGAATATCGTGGCTTCTATTACTGCTAGAGTCCTATAATTTTTTTTGGTAAATCCTTGAGCAACATCAAACAGATAAAAATATTAATCGGCGCCGCCAACCGCCGTTTTACCGCCGTAACCGCCGAAAATGGCGGTTTCCGTTATTTGCCGTTTTTTGGCAATGATCAGAAAAAGTAATTTTTTTGTTATGAAAAATAAAAGTTCGTCCTAGCCCCCCCCCCCGATCTATTAAGGTGGGAATTGAGGCCCGAGCTGTAAGGGTTAATTGATTTGGTAAATTACTGTATTCATAAAGTTGGGTTGGAAAGCAATGCCATGATTTTTAAAATGTCTTAGGTCTATTAGACATCCAAGAATGTTCTATTTAGATGATAATTGGTTGTTGGAAGGTCTCTTATTAATTAAAGAAATGTTAATGTGTTTCTGTAAAGTAAATAATAATATTTGACAGATTTTTTCAAGTCCGATTTTTTCAATGAGACTTAATGAGCGATGAGTTCAAAATGAAAATGTAAAAAATCACACTTTTACTTTGTATGCATGAATTAACTTTTTTTTTAACATACCTAATTTTTAAACATTTTCTTTTTTGGATGCAGTTTACCTATTAAAAATATTATATCTTTCATGTATTTTTGTTTTGTTTAGTTCAAAGGTCTTCTTTTTGACTATTTACTTTACCGCTACTTTTGTTGACCTTTTTCTTTATAGTAGCAAAGCTACTCTACAATTCACTTTGTCTGCCAGTCCGTAACGCTACAGGGGAAATGAGATTATCTCGAATGCTTTTAAAAATAAACTGCTGATCTTTTTCTGAAACCCTTACAAAATTTTCATCCAATACACAACTTACTTTGTCCGTATGTCTGTTGGTCATGCTACAAAAAATATATATTTTTCTTTTCCCACTCTGTGTTATGACCACTAAATATCTGATTTATGACTCACTTTGTCCGTTTGTCCTACAATGATTTTTGGGATTTTGCTACTTATGGTTGTTGTCTTCCTCGTTAAATTTAGCTTTGAGTTAAATATACATCTAAGATTTGGATTTGGAACAAAGAGGCATAATTGAATTACCTTTTCGTGTTGATTCGAATAGTATGTCTACATTGTAACAAAAAATTGAAAATAGCAGAAGAAATTTGTTCTCCACTGAAAGAAATTGATTATACAGTTTCTACGCAGTATACTGTCTTGGCTATTTAGACAAACAATTGTCACATAAACTTACACAAAAACGCTTTCAATTGAGTTGCTCTGTATATGATGCAAATTTACGTAAAAAAGCATTGCTATTATATAAATAGTATTCTTTTAAATATTTACTTTAATCAATATATAATAAGATTTCTTTTGCTTTACTGTAAAACACTTTCATTTATCATTTTTATATCAAAGTTTTTACGGTTTTATTAGACCACCAAATTTAGTGAATAGACCACAAAAAAGCAACTCAAGTCAACCACATGAAAGCTTAGGATAGCTGTACATTAAAGGGGTATAGCTACTCCATAGTTTACTATATGTTCTTTATGCAGATGAGTAGCTAATCTGTAAGCAACTCAAGTCAACTATAGCTACTTCATAGTTTACTATGTGTTCTTTATGAAGATGAGTAGCTAATCTGTAAGCAACTCAAGTAAACCATATGAAAGCTAAGGATAGCTGTACATTATAGGGGTATAGCTACTACATAGTTTACTATGTGTACATATTAGAGATGAGTAGCTACTCTATAAGCAACTCAAGTCAACTATATGAAAGCTTAGGATAGCTGTACATTATTGGGGTATAGCTACTCCATAGTTTACTATGTATTCTTTATGCAGATGAGTAGCTACTCTATAAGAAACTCAAGTCAACCACATGAAAGCTTAGGATAGCTGTACATTATCGGGTTAGGGCTATGCCTTTTTTTGGCAAATTTGTGCCTACACAACTGGATTTAATCTTATAGTCTTTCATTTTATTATCCGTGAAAACTATCAATAATACTAGGCGATAAAAAACTGTTTTTTTTATATTTGTTATGATAAACAAGGATGACAACATCCATAAGTAGCGAAGCACAAAAAATCGTGGATGGGAATACGTAAAAGTAGATTTAAAGTTTATTTATTAAAATCAAGAATAGATTGGAGAAAATAAACACGAAACCTTGTTCTATTTTGTATGATGACAACGGTCCAAGTAAGTTACATAAAAGATTTTCAATGGGAAAATTATTTTGATACTGATATCCCAAAAAAAGTTTGAAAATTGGACCAAAAACACCAAATATATGAAGATAAGGAGAAAAATGTGAAAAATACAAAAATAGCCTAAAACCTGCTAAAAAAACGGTCCGACTACCCTTGTGCTCCTTAATAATGAGATTGTTGTCAAAGAAATTCAGCTGTCTATTTTTAATAGGAGCCGAGAAAATTACGTTTCCCCTATTCTGTCTCAGACGGACAGGCGAACGGACGGACATTTCGAATTACAGAGTAGCTTCGCTACTAAAAAGACTATCATCCTTGCTTTTATGAGGTTTACCTTAAACGTTTATCATAAATTTGAAGAAAATTTTATTAAAATAATTTGGCAATTAAAGCACATTTTTTGCACACGAGAATAATTTTACAAATAAGTAGCACCGCAACAAATGGTAATTTAAAGTAACATTAAACTCTGGTACAGTAATATAGACATTTCTGGGACCCTATTCAGTAATTAAGATTTTCTACCATAAATTGTCCTTCCTTTATATGTATGAAAAATTAATGCTCTTCGAAAATTATTTACATTTTATTGTCATTTTCCTGAATCACTTTTAAAAAATAAATGTGCTACCAAATCTAAATAAAAAGATTTACCTATCCATTTTGAAACATTTTGGGAACTTTTATTGAAGTTTTATTGGTTAGTTCATTAAGTTGAGTGTCCAATCGTTTCCACAACTAACTGTAATCTACAGAAGTGGTAATTTTGTGTATCATCATTGAGAAAGTACATCTATTTATTTGTCATTGTCTTATCCCTTTAGATCCCTGCCCTGCCCCCCCCTGAAAATAATAAATGTGCTTCCAAATCTAAAAATGATAATTGAGCGAGAAGTATTTAACTTGGCAGGCTCTGGTCTTAACAATAGATGCTCGGTTAATCTTTGTCCCTTTAAAATATATCCACATAAATTTGGATATTAAGGGGTAAGGTAATAGACGATTAATTGATGTACATCTCCAATGAGGATAAACAAAATTACCCCTTCAATTCTGTGGATTAATATACAATCCCTGCAACATGACACAAAAGTAAAAATGGACAAAATATTGAAATAAACAACATCAATTTTAGATATTAAAATAATTTTAAATTTTATACATTGATATCAATATGAGAAACGCCAAATGATAAGTTTTAAAGGCTAACACCAAAAACGAGAGTTATCTCGTAATGTTTGTTTATATAAAAGACATACAACAGATTTCAATCGCCAGAAATCATTTCAAAGATTCGTTCTGATTAAATGATGAGTCAACAATATATAAGTTTTCTAAAATTAATGCTATGTATAAAGCTCTGATCGATTGTTTAGGATTGTCCTAATGTTTTTAAAATTTACTTGAATATTTCTCCTTTACAGTGAAAATTTGACAAACCACAAACTGTCCCAGTTTTGAGCAAGTTACGTCATATACGGAAGGGGGGAACAAAATATCTTAAACAGAGATGGGAAAAAGGGAAGAGATTTTCTCCCCCCCTTACCTTTTTATATGACGTCACAGGAATCGTCTTGCTCAAAACTGGGACAGTTTGGAGTGTGTCGAAAATTTTTGTAGGTCCTTGGAAGGGTACCTTCACCCTTTAATGAGAAATCGCACTATGAACCCCCCTTCCCCCAGTTTAAAATAACTAGAACCGAAGGAGGAGGGGTGACTTACCCCCTCTCCTATCCCCTCAAGTGCCCCCTACAGGCCTCTAGGTGCACATCCTCTAATAACATATATTGGAATATAATATCGGAGGTCCTAGATTTGAATTTTGTTTATTTAAGAGATTATAACATATGTTTAAACAAACCCCAGGTCGGGTCATAATAATAATACAAGGATGACAGCATCCATAAGTAGCGAAGCTCAGAAATTATGAATGTATATTATGAATATATTTACAATATACCAGTGTCATCCTATATATTTGATGAAATAGGGAAATGACAAAAACTTCAAAATCACGCAACCTTTCAAGCACGAAAAATGAAAAATCTAGGAATCGATCTAGCACCACAATTTATAAACAAATCTTTATGAAACTTGATGGAAATATGTAGAATATGAGCATATTCAATCCCTGATAATTTTAGCCGCAAATCCTGAATAGAAATTGAGAAAAGAATAGAAAACCTAAAAATCTAGGAATCGATCTAGCACCCCTATTAAAATAAAAATCTTAATAAAACTTATGTAAAATATGTAAAATGTAAATTTAAGTAATCCCTGAAAATTTCAGCCCATTATCTTAAAAAGGAGTTGAGAAAATCAGAAAAACATGAAAATGTAGGAATCGATCTAGCACCCCAAATAACAGACGGATGGACAAAACAATGTATAGATTAGATGTGCATATGTTATAAGAATCTTCACTAAAAATTTCAGCTTTCTATCTTTTATAGGAGCCGAGAAAATCACGTTTCCCCCACTTTGTCTCAGACGGACGGACATTTCGAATCATAGAGTAGCTTCGCTACTAATAAGGGGATATTTCAACTCAAGAGTAACTTTCCTACTTGAAAGAAATTATAATTTTCAATGTCTCTGGTATAACATGTTCCATGACCTTGGTGCACGTCACATCCCTGACAATGAGCTGACTCTAAGAATCTTGATTTTAACTTTTTAATTGCTGCCAATATAATCTAAACCAATTTATTCTACACGTGTACTCTTTATCTACCAAAAGCAGAATTTTACAAAGAATAATTGAGAACTGAGGTGGATTCTTAAAAAGAATTTGCCCCACTAATCGCTTAGTTGGGCAAAATTGTTTTCGTGCAAAATCCTCCAAAATCACATAAAAAAATCTACAAAAATTAAATAAAATCTTATGTTTATAACCCTTCTATGATTTTGTTTAATTTTTGTAGATTTAGTAGGGCAATTTTTTTTAAGAATCCACCTCAGATAAATTGATCATCCATTGTCCTATCCTTGAATCCTAGAATATTCTTGATGTTTAGTTGGCATACACCAATGGTCTAACTGATTTTTTAAGTCTTGTTAAAAAGAAAAATATACAATGTTAAAAAAAGAGTTAAAAAGGGTAATGTCGATCCCCGTTTTAATATACTTTTAGCTTACCCTCAAGCATTGATGTACTTTTTGATTACATGGGTAGGACATAGTGGTAGAAAAATAGCCTCATACAAGAGCAACCTTAAGTAAATCTTACCCAAAATAGAATATTTACTCGGTTCAGTAAATCGCAAGATCTAAATCTGTTACAAATATGGCAATCGGCTTACGCGCGGCTATAGGAAAAATATCTCCTTAAAAGTATTAGACGGAAAATAATACTTTACTTTTGCTCTTTTTTAATTTTTACATTTTAAAAATAATATTTTGCTAAAAAACTCATAAAATTAACATTTTAATATATTCTAGCGCCATTAAAAATTATATGTATATATTATATATATATAGTATATACCCTTGAAAATATGAAATAGGGGTCCTTGTTAGGTTTATGTACAATCCTCCGCGTTATGACGACCACATTCATTTACAAGATTTATACAGATTTTAATATGAACTTTAAATTTATAATTTAACAAGGACAATTATGTTTATAAATAGTGAAGCTACAACAAAATGCTAATGCTACTGGTGTATTAAACACATAACAAAAGCTTGTCCTATTATATTTAGTAATATATTTTTTTTCTTTTGTTAAAGATTTTGATAACCACTGAACATTTTGAGTTCCCAATTTAGGCTTCACATAGGTCCTGAGATGGTTTTTGGTTATTTTTTTTCTCTATCGCTTCGACTGCAGCAATAGAGCCCTTAAATGCTAGGTGTGCAGTCGATGGTTTGATAATAAGAAATAATGTTTTTTTAAGAATTATTTCTTAAAATGTATCTTCCAATTGTTAAACAATAACTTAATTTCTCTTAATAATTTCTCTTGTTTCAAAGTTATAACACATGCAACACAAATCTCTCAAATAAATGGTGTCGACCCTACACGGCCTGAAAACTATAATTAATTATGGCTTCAAAAATTAAGCATGAGCCCAGAATTTGTTTAAAAAATATTTTGGGCCCAAAACACGATACCATGGTATGCCTTTGAACAAAATAGCTTAAGGAGTAAAACTACTCTATAGTAAGAAATGTCCGTCCGTACGCATACTACGGTATGAAGAAAACTTTATTGATAATATCAAAGTATAAGATTTGAATGACTATTTCTTTAGCTGTTATATAAGAAAATGTAAAAAGGTCCGCTGATCAATTAGAATGTACTCTGTAATTTACACAGTCCGTCCGTACGTCCTATTGCATATTCTCTTATGATGATCTTCGCTACTAATAAATGATGTAATTATTTTTTGTTAATTGTTTAAAAATTAATATCTGTAAATCTGCTAATTGGCGGAATATATAGAGGCCAAAAAGGTTTTCTTCAAAGAAAATATCCTTTCCTGTGAAAGATTCGTTAAAAATGCTTAATTATTATTAATGTTATGTTTAACCTTAAATATTTATTTTTTCAGGTAATTTAGATAATTTAGAGCCAACCCAACAAAAATCATTAGTTTTATCTATTATGAAAGATGAGTTTTAGTTTTTTAAACGCAATTTGTTTTCTATAATGCTTATCTTAAAAATGCTAATCGCGTCGAAATCGATTAATATCCAGTTATTTGAACCGGTTCTCAGCAATACTTAAAAATTATGCATAGCATAGCTTATTACATCCAGTTTTCTACGAATATAAAAATGTACTATCATAAGAATAAAACGAGTTTTTTTAGCCTGTGCCTTCGGCATCTCGGGACTAAAAAACTGGTGTTAGTCTTATATTTGTACATTTTTTAAATCCATGAAAAGCAGTTTATAATACGATGCGATGAATAACTATTAAAAGATTATTTACCTATTCCTCTTTTCATCATTAAAGCCACAAATTATTAGTTTATTATTTTCTTTATAATCCACTTTTTTCAACATTTCTTAAGCTAATGATTTATAAAGCCATTAAATGGTCTTTTAAGCTGTTAAAACATCAACAAATAAAATATAATAACAAAATCCGCATTTCGATACACCAAAAGCTTAACTTCACTCACTCGATCTTTTTTAAAAATATTTCTTCATTTTGTCATCTGTTTTTATCTCGTGACATTCTAAATACCTATTATCATTGTAGTATATTTTACGCACATTAAGGAAAAACAAACAAATTAAATAGTCAGTCTAAATTTAGGTTTTTTAAAAAGATTTTTAATATATTTGTCAGAAATCTTTTTTAACATGAAAAATAAAATAGTTTGATAAATCTTTTCAATTTTGGGGATTGGTCAATTTTTGTAATTTTTGATATTATTAAATTCTGATTGATAATAAGCCAATTTTTAGATGCCTTTTGTGACCAAAGATCAAAAGCTTTTTTGATACATTTAGGTTATTTATTTATTCTTTGTTGATCTAGAATAGTTATTTCTCGTATCGTATTATAAACGGCTTTCCGCGGATATAGAATGTACAATTATAAGATTAAAACTAGTTTTAATCTTATGATTGTACATTTCTATATTCGTAGAAAACTGGATATAATACGATGCTAGACATAGTTTTTTCGTATTCATGAGAACCGGTTCCTATCCACCGGATTCAAATGAATACGAGAAAAAATATTATTTATCAAGATAGAAAAAAATCAATTAGAGGAGGGAGGAGGGGCAGGAAGGGAAGGGATATTGGATTCTAAATTTTACTGGTACCTAAAATTTTATAGACACGTTCTGTCTTGATGACTTGAAAACTTTGGGGACTTTTATTTTTTGTACAAACTAGCAGTGTTCAAAATTTTATAGCAAAAATCATTAAATTACCTAAAATTATCGTTCATTGTCTTACGATCCCCGAATACAACATTTTTAATATTCTGTAAGCTATAGAAATATAAAAAAGACACAGTTAGTCGACATAAGAGAATGAAACTATATGTCAACATAAATTACTAATACAACAGGGAAGATAGTTTTAATGTTTACCAGAGATCTAAAGCGTTAAGACAATGACTGATAAATGTATGTACAGACCAAATGTTAAAACACATAATTACCTCTTTTGTGCATTACAATTAGTGGTTAAAACATTTGGACACTCAACTTAATTAACCAACCAATCAATATCCATTAAAAAAAAGTCCCCAAAGTTCTTAAGCTAACCAATAAGAAAACTTTATTATAAAACTTTGGGGACTAGTGTAATAAACATACCATTATCCCCTCTCTCTCTCTTTGATGTTTATGGGTATGGTGTGAATATGGTTCAATTAAAAAGTAGTAGATTGAGTACAAAACCAAAAATACACTCCATAATGTAATTAATCAGGCATTGATGAATCAGCAAATGATTCTTTTATCTTAACCTTAGTAACTCAACAATAATACAAGAGTAGTTAAAAAAAATTTGGCTCCACAGTTAAAGGGCAAACAATGAAAGGGCTTGTTGTCTGTATAGCTACACTTAAAGGATCGAGTTAATGGTCCAATAGGTGTTTATGTATTGCTTTTATGCTAAAGATTCAAGCAATATTTAAAATTTGCAGGAAGATAGGGGACATTTGGCTGTTTATTCACTAGTCCACAAAGTTTTACAATAACGTTTTCTTATTTGTTGAATTTTTATTGTTGGTTCATTAAGTTGAGTGTCCAAACGTTTCAAACACCAACTACAAATTCACAGAAGAATTAAATTTGGGGATGTATATGGGGTGGTGCCACTTTTACCACTAGCAAAAATACAACCACTGTGTTTTTGGCAAAAAGCGGGTGTGTTTTTGTCAATTTCGTTTTTAGCTGTATTTTTGGCAATATTTTTTTATCCACTGTCAAAATTACACCTTTACTACTGTCATAAACACAGTTTTACTGTCATTTTCACAACCATGAAATTCAATGAGGCTGTCAAATTCACAGTTTTGATGACAAAAATACACCTAAATAATTTTGTTATAACTTATAACTATTAATGCTTATAGTTAAATTAATCTACACAACAAATCACTGTGTTTATGACAGTATTATCACTGTATTTTTGCTAGTGGTAAATCTGCCATGTACCCATGTATATCAATTTAACTTATCCCTGAAAATTTGAAAGAATTTAATTTTCCCTTTACCTCAATCTTAGACGTATGGCTAACTAACGGAGTTTAAATAGAGAATTGGGGAGTTTTCAGTACAGGGGGGGGGGGGGGAGGGGCGGGGAAAAAGTGCCCTTTATTATTATTATTATTTTTTGAAAAGGCTGTTTTAAAATGATCCTATTACTAAATCAAGGTTGTGAAATTAAGGAGGCAGATTAAGGTTTGAAAAATAGTTTTAAAATGAAAATATTGTCAAACATTTTAGAATTTTACGTTAAAGGTTTTGTTAGGTATTAATAAACGTTGGTCTCGATGCCGATGAAAATATCTATTGATTTGTTAGCCATGACCATTTTCATTTTATACAATATATATGAAATAAACCATTACATTGTACATAGTAGATAATCAATTAATAAGCTCATCTGTCTGTAGAAACGCAAAATTCTGTCTTATGTAGCTGGAAATTATACATAACTTTGGATTTAACAGACCTATCCATATATATCTTTAATCATGTATAGACAAAGAAGACACATTCTTTGGTTTATTTTGAAAAAAAGTTAATTTTGTCAAAGATTTTATTATATGATTTAAACTCAGGAATAAGGTGTAACCAATAAGAAAATTAATTCGAAAATTGATTTGGGGGGGTCCAATGTCCCCTCCCTCCATGTTGGTAACTATAAGTAAGTGTTATGTACGACAATGTATGTGAAGCTGTAAAGGTTGCCTTTAGACTTGACTAATATGTACGCTTCATTCAGACAGACGGACAGACACCATTCTACTTTGTATTATAGATAAGCGTTGAATAAAACTGGGCATATGAAAATGCTTTTAGCCTATTTCTTCTATGCAACGCTATCCAATAAAATCAGAAAATTGTGCTTTTTGTAAATATTGGCTGTGATAACTGTTTTTAGGTATATTCACTCTCAATATTTCTATTTGAAGGGGTCATAATGTTATAAAAAGAACAATATTGTATCCATAAGTAGCGCAGTAACAAAAAAAACAAGCTAACAAAACTTCATAAATTTAATTGTAAACTGGATAAAAAGATCTTATTACATTTTTTATAAATATAATGTTCACTAATGTTTTAGGACTAAGTAAAATAACTTGATGTACAGTACATAAGGTTATAGTGACGGACATACCTAGCAATATAGAGTAGCTGTGCTGCCTAAAAATTAATGAATATGATATGCATATCATGAAGGTAGAAAAAAAGGCAACTAGGCAGGCAGAAAAAGGCACAAGGAAGGCCTATATGGCATGACAAAAACATGCCCTTAGCCAGGGTTAAGGGTTATCCAGGCATCAAACTTAAAACATGAAAAATCAGCTCAATAACTATTGGAAAACTATGTAAATTAAAGAAGTATTGTTATATATGTATTATCAATTTTTGACTTATTTTGACTTTCAAGGTTTTTAATTAAAGGGATAAAACATGCTGTTGCATGCTTAATATTTACGTCGACTTTTTGTCCAATGTTAGGCTTAAAAGAAACTATCCTGTAGTATCATTCTACTACTGACACCTCAAACAATCCTTTGTTGATATCTTCTATAATACAAAGTATAACGATGTCTGTCTGTCTATTTGTTTGTTTGTATCGATGAATATCGTTAACTGCTGAACTGATCGGGTTCTCCTTAACAGGGTAGCTTCTAATAGTTCCCGGGATGGTTTATAACTAATTTGGGGGAGGTAACCACCACCTTCCCAAGAGAAATCGCGCCTAGAAAAAATTACCACCCCCCAAGAAAAATTTAATTAAAAAAAAACTAAAATACTTACTTTAGTTTTTAAAAATCTAAAGTTGAAAAATGGGTTTTGGGATTCAACTCAACCCTCCTCAAGTGCCCCTAGAAGCTACTAGGGGCGAAGCCGCTACTATTAACATAAAGAAAGGTTAATTTAAACTAAACTAGATTTAGTACTTTCCTCATCCCTGGCTTTGTGTGTTTATGTTTGTGTGTGTATGTATGTGTGTGTGAGTGTGTGTGTGTGTATGCGTGTATTCCATACGTTGAACATGTTTTATTGATCATGGACTTTCAATACAAACTAAACAACTTCAAAGGGAAACTCTTTCATTTTGACTTAGCCTCGTACTTTTCATCCATTCAAAATGTAGTCAAATATCTTACTTTTGTTGTCATATCCTTGCCCAACACAAGAAATTACCTGACATACCAGAAATAAACGTTTGGAAAACTTCGTTCTCATTTGTATACTTATCTATCATAAATAAGTAGGCATACTACCTCTAATATATCTTCAAATATGTCCACCTACTTAGGGAGGAAGGGGGCATTTGGCTGTTTATTACACTAGTCCCCAATGTTTTATTATAAAGTTTTCTGATTCGTTGGCCCATCAACTTTGGGGACTTTAATTAAATTTGATTTAGTAATTTTGTGTTGTATCATTGGGGATGTAAATCAATTTATCAACCATTGTCTTATCCCTTTAGATCCCTGGAATGTAGTATTGAATATCTGTTACTGATGATTTAATTTAATTTGCCCCAGGCCTTTCCACTCTCGGCAATTATTTATATATACATAATTTCAAATGTTCATACAATTTTATTGGTGTTTGTCGATTAATAACGGCTTCAATGGTATAAAAAATGGTATAAAACCATTCTTAGTCTTAAATCTGAAAACAAAATAGCCTAAAACTATCAAAGGACCTGGGTGAAGCTTACCTGAACTAGAGAACTAGATTATTAAGCTTCAAAAAGAAAAAAAAATACTTTTGTCGAATATATTGCTTAATACCGACTTTTTGGCATTAAATCAAAGTGGTCACTGGTCATGATTTATAGTTATACCACATATAAATCTACAAAAAAAAAAAATACATAATTCTTATTTGAGTTATATTTAAAAATTGTATTTGCTTCATTTTGAAAACATAATGTTATAATCAACTACACATATCTTAATAATTCAGTTATTCTGTAAACAATTTTATTATTATCTGTTTATATTAACTTTAAATTATAACTTAGAATTTAATTCAATTACAGTATAAATATATGTATTGTTGATATGTTTCTAATCTTAGGGGTTTAAAGTAGAGAACACTAAAGGACTGATGCCAATTTAAGGGAGAAAGAACTCTGTATTTTCGTGTACCGACTTAAAAACCCAATAGAACGTCTAGACAGACATTCAAACATCTTACTATTTTGGCAGATAGACATTCAATCACTGAATGGAACCACTAGAAATAATTATGTAATACTTTTAGACGAAAAATAGCAAATCCGAAGAAAAATTGCGACCATCTCAAAATTTCAATTAGGTTGTCTTTTAATAATTACTTTTTCTATATGCTCTGTAAAAACCTATTGAGACAAAAATTAGCTTCAATGCAATGTTTGCTTTCTTAAAGTTTTTGCATATTTTTTCTATTTTTTTCTTTGTTATTAGAACTAGATAACTACTCTATAACTCACTTTGTCTGTTTGTCCATTTAATGATTTTTTGTGCTTCGCTACATATGGATGTTTTCATCCTTGTTTCAAGTCCTTTCCCTTTTCCAATTATGAAACTTATGAAACTTTGACAATACTCCTGTGTTGATGTAATAGAAGTAACAAAGATGAACATGAAATACCTGTCAAAATTTCTATTTTTGATAATCTTCTATGAGTCTGCAATGCAATGCTTTAAAGGCAACACAAAAAAAAGACTGCAAGCACACATTTTAATGTTTGTACAGTATGGTAAAAACCTTTTTTTCTACGAATGGGGGTTAAGTGTCATTTATCCAACAATCAAATAGCCAAAAACCATTCCGGGAACTATGTGAAGTTTCCTTAAAATGGAGAACTCAATCGTTTCAGTAGTTATTGAAAAATACCTTAATACTTTACAATATAAAAGAACAAATGTAATCTGTACAAATATTCAAACTTATTTTAGTGAACCACAAAAAAAATGCAGTGGTAGCAGTATACTTTGTATAGTATATCCTTTCAGTATACAAATACTTATTTTACTGCAATTCTTTTAAAGGGGTTATTCATGCGATTTATTTATTTATTTTTAGTATAAAGAACTTTTATAAAATGGCTTTATTTAGAATTGCAATGAAATGTTAAGGGATACCCTTAAATTTTTCCTAAAATGCAAATAATACTGTTTTTTGGGAATAAAATCATCATGAAACTATTTAATAACTTTTTTTCTTTTACAGGTGAGTGCAGTGTCACCAGTCGTGGAAACTGAGGAGCGTAGCCGTCGGTCAGCTACACCTGAGCCTTCCCCCAGCCCGAGAGATGCCTCCCCTGCCCCACGAGATCCTTCCCCCGTCGCCAGAGATGCTTCCCCAGCCCCCAAGGAGGCCTCACCCTCTCCCCGCGCTGAGTCTCCTGTCCCCCAGAGGGAGGAGTCCCCTGCCCCTAGGGAGGAGAGCCCTGCCCCCAGAGAGGAG
This sequence comes from Acartia tonsa, assembly GCF_053477335.1. Lineage (NCBI taxonomy): Eukaryota > Metazoa > Arthropoda > Copepoda > Calanoida > Acartiidae > Acartia > Acartia tonsa. The sequence continues at coordinate 39,836,525 of NC_137265.1, read as the reverse complement.
AGCCCTGCCCCCAGGGAGGAGTCACCCGCCCCAAGAGATGCATCTGTTTCTCCTACTCCTACTGCTAGGAATTTACCACTACCTTGATAACTAAAACTCTGCCTTTTGGATTAATTGTCTTGATGTTTGTATGTTTTCATTTAAGATCTCGAAAACCTCTAAAATCATATGCATTTTGGTACTTGTAGGAATTTTAGGCAGTTTTCATGGGTGTGTAATTATGTATAATCTTAAACCTTGTATCAATGGCAGTAAGTTTTTAAAAATTTAAACTTTCTTCTTCTTCATTTCCCCAGTTTTTGTACATAATGGTAAATTTGTTGAACAGAGTTGAGTCTCCTGAACGTAAATCCTCTAGCAGCTCTAGCTCCTACGATGACAGGGCTGACAGAGCCAACTCTATGTCTCCTGAGCCAACAGAGCCAATTAGCGCGCCATCTTACGCAAGTGCCAACAAGGATGCCGCACCCTCTAGTCAAAAAGATATCACTAGGAAAATGTCGTCTTTGTAATTGAAAGTTAATATAAAGATCTTTTTATAAATAATCGTTTCCCGAAAATGTTACAGATCCCAAGTTTAATAATTAAATAAATCATTTGCTAATTAAATCTTTTCTTAATAAGTTTTTCGCTGTAATAAACCTTAATCCCCCATTTAAGCATTAATTTGAGACCTATTCAAAGCATTCAAAAATGAATAGCGACATTCTTTAACCCTACTTAATATATCTGTATGAAAAAGCAATTATTTTCTCTTTTGTTTTCTCTTAATTCTTTTTTATGCATCATTATTGTATGATCTACTTTAATGGGGTCTTTTATTTAAAAATAGGGAACTAATTCCAAATGATAATACATAAAATTACCCCTACTGTCATGAACCAACCAATCAAAATTCGATAAAAGTCTCCAAAGTTTTTGAGATAACTAATAAGAAATCGTTATTATAAAACTTTGGGGATCATACATCCCTGACTAAAGCATAACAATAAAAAAAATAATTTTAAAAAAACGACATTTTTTCATTAGGATCTACACTGATAAGCTAGTCAACGAGAAACCCGTGGAGTCCTTTGCTGACAAAATAGTTCGCAGTAAGCCGGCGGGTGGCGACATCACCCAGATTTACACAGCCAGCATTCAGGCTCAGAAGGTTAGTATTGATATTATCTTCTTGGAGAATTCCTTGGCTTAAAATAAGGCCTACCAAAAGGCAACGGACAATGTGTTTCCTTTTCCATAGTTGTAGTTGAAATAACAAAAATCAGACCATTTTTTAAATGCACGCCTTTTTAAAACCCATCAAGGATATTACCTAACCTATATTAAGGAGCAGCAGAGCCCTAGACTGGAGCTTGCCCGCGGGGATAAACCCGTCGATTATATTACCTAACCTAACTATATTAAGGAGCAGCAGAGCCCTAGACTGGAGCGTGCCCGTGGGGGTAAACCCGTGAAGGATATAACCCAACTCTACACAGCAAATCTTCACAAACCAGGGATGTCTAAATTCATTTTTAATTCATGTTCTAGACAAAAAATTATAAAATTAATACCAAGTAATTTATTAATTGCAAGAAAATTTTACTTTTGATTAGTACAAAAAAAATAAGAGTGGTTCATCAGAGATCTAATGGTATAAGACAATGTTGATACACAAAATTACCCCTGCTGTAGATTACAATTAGTGGTTGAAACGTTTGGACACTCAACTTAATGTAAAAACCAATCTAAATTAAATAATTATTTATGTTATAATAAAACTTTGGAGACTACTGTAAAACAGACCCATATCCCCTCCTTCCCTTTTAATTTATAATCACATTTCAATAAAAAGGTTAAATCAAATAAATTGCCAGTGGTCTTACTTTAAAATAATGTTTATTTGGGAAGCTTTGTCCCGATGGGGTCCCTTTGACCTAACTTAACCTAGCTATTAAAATGAATTAGGTCTTAATTTATCATAATGTTTATTTGGGAAGCTTTGTCCCGACGGGGTCCCTTTGACCTAACTTAACCTAGCCAGTAAAATGAATTAAGCGTCATCAGCAGAGCCCACTACCCCTGAGCTGGCCTCCCCCAACCGCCCCCGCAGGAACGAGAACATTACCAAGCTGTACACGAATGGGTTTGAGCAGGCCAAGCAGGCTAACTTCAAAGCTAAGCCCAGCGATGAGATCACTAACCCTAGAAAGGTAATAAATAAGTCGATTTCCTATAATCTTTGCGATCATTAATTGACGGTCTGTCGGTCGATCGGTAAGTTGCGATGCTTTTATAAACAGGGAAGGAAAACGTCATCTACAGAAAAATTATTTTTATTGAATGTCTCTGAACTCAAATGAAGATTTTTAAACCAGTAACGCAGCAATTGCTCCTGTATTTGTCTAAAGATAAATTTAATAACAGACAAATAGATTGAAGGCAAAACAACTAAAATAATATGAATTGACTATTATGTTAAAATGAATCTATTTGATTTTAATACAAACGATTTGAAACAAAGATTTTTTTATTCATGACTTGTAATTTATAAATACATAGAAATTAGACATGAAATAAAGGACAATCTTTTTCAAGTTTTATTATCCAATATTTAGTGGATTTTTTACTCCTGTTGATTTAATGTTAGTTATCATAATTCTTAAGTTTATTTTTTATTTTCTTGATTTATGGCTGGGTTTTAAGAATTAAACACAAAATTACTTGAATTTAAATAAAATAAGATATCCTTTTTATGCTTATATACTTTAATTGGAGAGTGTCTTTATAATTTGAATAAAAATATGAATTCAAGCCCTCCCCCCTTCCCTCGTACTGTCTGTCAATTGGTAAATTAAATTGAAATAACGGATGATAGAGAAAAACAAACAATAAAAGGGGTGTCTGGTAATAGTCAGATATAAAGGGATAAGAAAATGGAAGATAAATCAATCTTTCTCCCGTAATTATGATATTAAAGTAGGAGAATTGCGGGAGCTGGGGTTAAATAGTTGTATAATCACGGGGTTGGGACCCTATGCCAACTTACAATAAGGGTTTTGAATATCAGCCAATAGCCTTGGAAATATGAACACAGCCAAGTCGTTAAAAGCAATTTGCTAGCAGACGGAAAAGGTGCCCACCAATGGAACCATAACCATTGCAGAAAAATCATACTCCAACCTTACTTTCAGATATCAATGGCTGATTTCTTTGTTACCTAAATGGGGGAAAGATGAGTTTATTTTCCATTTCCCTATCCCTTTATCAATGGGTAGGGTAAAAAAGTTAAACTGTGTTTGTTCAAGACTGGAAATTTTAATGCAAAATTTAAATAAAATTAACAAAAATCATCAAAACTTAAGAACATAAACGTTTAAATACCTAGATAATTTACAGGATTCTTAAATAAACAATTACACCAGTCAAAATTAGGATTATTGAGACAAAACGTGTTGTTTTTCTGCATGTTGTAGTACAATAGCATTCTGCAATTATTATTTGAAGCTAGTAAAAATGGCCGCACAGATTATGACGTAAAAAAAGATTAACCAATTAGAGGCCACTATAAATTTTACCATTGGTCAATTACAGTGTATACTGGCCTCTCATAAGTTAATTTTTGTCTGTTAAATCATTGTTAAGTGTCAAAATATCACCAAGTCCCAATTTCTATATCATTAACCAAATGATAACTCAATAACCTCCACAAAAAAAGTTTTGGTTATATTGAAGTAACTCTACACTAAGCGTAGAAAACCGTAACTTATTAAAATAAAGCTAGAACAGACAACTGCATAGTTTTTAATGGAAAAATAATAAAACATGCTGCAAAATTAGAGTGTTTGTGAATGAAATGGTTCCATTGGAATTCAGCCCACACGGGATTCAACCCACGGAATTCAGCCCAGCGGGATTCAACCCAACGGTATTCAGCCCACACGGGATTCAACCCACGGTATTCAGCCCACACGGGATTCAACCCACGGTATTCAGTCCATACGGGACTCAACCCATGGAATTCAGTCCATACGGGACTAAACCCACGGAATTCAGTCCATACGGGACTCAACCCACGGAATTCAGTCCATATGGGACTCAACCCACGGAATTCAGTCCACACGGGATTCAACCCATTATATATGTAAAATTACCAGTTTGAAAAAAAATATTTTTTTTTTAATTTGAGAACAAAATTTTTAGAAATTTTTTTTAAAAAGTTTTGAAAAAAGTTTATGTAAATTTTTTTATTTTTAGAAATTATTTTATAAAATATGCTTAATAAAAAATTTGAAAAAAAAGAATTATTTTCTAAAAATTTGTTTCTCAAATTTGAAAAAAAAAATTATTTGTTTTTAAAACTGAGAAGTTCATATATATATTGGGTTGAATTCCGTGTGGACTGAATTCTCAGTTTTAAAAACAAATAATTTTTTTTTCAAATTTAAGAAACAAATTTTTAGAAAATAATTTTTTTTTTCTCAAATTTTTTTATAAAGCATATTTTATAAAATAATTTCTACAGTAAAAAAAAATTACATAAACTTAAAACTTTTTAGAAAAATTTAGTTCTCAAATTTAAAAAAAAATATTTTTGCAAACTGGTAATTTTAGATATATAATGGGTTGAATCCCGTGTGGACTGAATTCCGTGGGTTGAGTTCCGTATGGACTGAATTCCGTGGGTTGAGTCCCGTATGGACTGAATTCCGTGGGTTGAGTCCCGTATGGACTGAATTCCGTGGGTTGAGTCCCATGTGGGCTGAATTCCGAGTGGGCTGAATCCCGTGGGTTGAATCCCGTGTGGGCTGAATACCGTTGGGTTGAATCCCGCTGGACTGAATTCCGTGGGTTGAATCCCGTGTGGACTGAATTCCAATGGAACCGAATGAAATATTGCAAGGTTGGAATCATATTAAATAAAACTGTAAGTGTTCTTTTGGCTGAAGCTTAAGATCTCAATAAATATAGAACCGATTGGGTTCTCTATTTTAGACAAGCTTTACTTGATGGTTTAAGGCTTTGTCTCGATGGTTTTCAGCTAGTTTTTTAGCCCTTCTTTGCCCCTAAATTTACAAAGCAATTAATGATATTGCACTTGTGTATACATTTAAGCAATGAAACTAATAACCTATATCTCCAATGAAAACGACGAATTGTAAAGTCTGCATGTTTGCTTTAGCTTTAAAAATCCGTCGGCAAATGCAAATTTATAATTTATGATTTTCCAGGTCTGATTAAACTTTTGGATCATGGTGGAAACACGAAAAGTTTTTTTTTCTCGACAATATTACAGGCTTCTATCGGCAAAGCAGACAAACAGCTGTATGCACATACTGCCTTATTTTTTATTTAGTTGAAACCAGTATAACAATGTCTTAAGATGAACTGCGATAACTTTAACAAGACACATGAAGCGCACAACTCACGCTCATTTATCAATTGTGCCATTTTGCGCGCATTTTCTCTAGCCATGCACATTAATCCTAATATGGTCTTAGCATTTCTAAATAATTAGCAGGTCAGGTTTTTCGTCTATGCGTCAAGCTGTGTAATAAAAAGTAGCTTCCAAATTTCATAAAGTCAAACCTTCATCATATTTCTTACGTGATCCAAATTTTGGGTGCGTAAAAACCTAATAAATACTGAAACTTATAAAAAATGTTTAGATGTGAGGTTTCGTGATTTAAAATAGTATTAATAATATAACATTTTTCTCTTGAATAGTATTTCATTTACATGTCATAATGATATGAAGTCGAAAAATATGAATTAATGTCCATAAAATATTTCCACATTTTTATTTGTAAGAAGTTTAAACATGAAAGAATTTTTAAAAAGCATAAATTTAATAACAAGATTCACTTACTGAAATTGAAACTATCGAAATATGATAAACCAATATTTTTTTTTTCTTAGATTATATTTAGTAAATTTTCATATTTTGATTTTATTAAAAGTATTGAAAGCTTAATGATAGTTTAAAGATTTTGTTGTTAAGCCATATATAAAATCTTGATTGGTTGGTTTAAACTAGCAGTGTTTAAAGGGTGTCGGAGCCGTTTAATTTTGATGCGGCTCTGGCTCCGGCTCCTACCTTAAAATTAATATATCAATTTTTGTTCATCATTGAATTTGATAAAATAAAATTAATAATATAAAATATTTTGCTTTTATTTGATTAAAGCTATATAAAAGTAGAATGATGTGTGTCTATTTGTTAAGTAACAATAGTTTTTCAGTTTATTATATGGAAATAGACCATTGCCAAATTATAATATTACTTTAAAAAATCATTTGTAGCTAATCTGGAGCCGGAGCCGTTTTTAACGAAAAATACGGCTCCGGATCCGGCTTCACCAAAAATGTTGCTGCTCCCGGCTCCGGCTCCGAAACGCTGGTTAAACTTTTTAACCAATAATTGAATGTACATGGTAATTTGATAATTTAATAAACAGGGTCTTTGATACATAAACCATATTTTTAACTTAAAACAACTAGCGGCTGCGCCCCCAGCAGCAAGGGGATTTGTATTTGAAAGGGCAGAGAAGGGCAAAAAAATAGCCTAAAATCATCCCAAGGCCTAAATCTAAACTTGAAGTCTATGAAAAGCTTCCCTTAAATGGAGAACGCAATCGGTTCACTAAATATTTTAATCTTAAGCTACAAAAAAACCTTACAGGATATTCTTATATCAAAATCATAACATTAACCTATAATATATTGATATAATACTAGCACCAAAGTTTAATATTGTTAATATTAAATACCACTGAGTTATGACCAAGTGTTTAATTTACAAAATTACAACCTAATAAAAACATGAAACAAACCATCTACAGCAAAAAAGGCATTTTCCATTTATTATTACGAGACTTAAACAATTTTTAGCCCCTTTGAAGATTTCAAATAAAAACTTTAGACTTATATAGCATTTGAAATAAACAAACTTTTCTCAACTATTTCATTCCACTATCATGTGTAAAAATATGCCATTGATAGTTTTTTTTTATATTGAATAGGAGATAGGGCAGTAGATTAATTTATCTGTTGTTTATTTTTAACACATTTTTCATTCATAAACTGTGGGTAATTTTATAAAATCTCGGCAGTGCCCAAACTTTTACACCAATGATTTTGATCTGAAAAAGGGTTAATTTTGTTTTTCATAAAAGGGATTAATTTAATGTACATTAATCCTTAAAAAATTAATTATGGAAAGATTACTTGATGGGGCATTTAAGAGTCCAAGATCAAATTTATAGGAAAATTTTAAAATAAAAACCGTTAAGGGAGTAAAAAGTTGTACGGTATAAAATCATGCAAGGGCAAGATTTGAAAAAACGACCCCTTATGCTTACTAAGTGTTTGTTATTTTGCGCATGTTTACAACGTACATAATTGGTGCTCCTTAAGTAGCGGAGCCACACCAAGATTGCAATATTTGAACTTTAAAATAGATGCAAACTGTAATACAGTAAAAGAAAGACCAAATTACTGCACATTCAGTAAAATATTGATTTATAAGACAGTCTTTTTTTTAAAAATCTAATAAATGACTTTTCTAAACTACTTTTACAAAAAGACTATCAATTTATAGTTATTATTTGTAACTGATGGACGTATGAACAGGCATAAATTATAAAGTAGCTATTAAAAAGCTTAAGGATTGACTAATCAAAGAAAAAAATATTAGACCCCAAAATTGATCCTAAATGATATATTCTTTGCAATATTGCTTTAGATGGGTCATCAAATCCGTAAAATGTCATATTTGCATATTGTTTCATTTTCCCAATAAAACAAAATATCAGAAAAATTAGAAAAGTCATTTTTTAGATGTGATATAGAAAGAAGGGATTTGAAATTATTGGTGGAAATGTTTAAACCAACTAATTATGTTTTAATAAAAGTACCAAAAGTTTTGAAGCCAACCTTGGGTATAGTTTATAGAATAGTTTGCGAATTTTAAGATTTGACATATTTGGTTGAATTGATAGCATACCTTGCTTCTAATACGTCTTTATCAGAATACAGATAACCAAATAATAATTTTAATTACACGGAATAGAAATAAAACATAAAACTATATTAGGCATGATTCTTTATGTATTGATATCGACACATTACAAACTGTCCCAATTTTGTATAACTTTTGCGGAACATGTTCCAGTTACGTCATACTTTTCTTTCCCGAAAAAGGGAAAGGGGAAAGAAAAAAAAGGGAAGGGGGGAAGAAAAAAGAGATGGGAGAAAAGGGGTTTTTCCCCATCTCTTTTGAAGAGATTTTCTTCCCCCCTTCTCTTTTTCGGGAAAGAAAAATATGACGTAACTGGGACATGTTCCGCAAAAGTTATACAAAATTGGGACAGTTTGTAATGTGTCATGGCATAAAACCATTGCAGAAGCTATGTAAAGCTTACCTAAAAAAAAGAGATCTCAAGCGGTTCACTAGTTTTTGAGATATTAAGCTCTAGACAAAAAAAAACTTACCACCTCATATAATATGATAATTTCTTAGTTAATATCAGACCAATTGGCAAGTAACAAGTAACATGTTAGCCATTTGTTTGTGTTCTATGGTCTAGTAGATTAAAAAAAGCTTCTCAAATGACATCTTTCTTTTTTGGGACAGCTGTCTTATTTATTTTGTTGCGTTGAATAAACGTCAATTTAAGTTTAGAAGGGTGGGGGAATAGGGTAAGAGTTTTTGCTGCTTATTATATATACATACATGTATCTTTCTACATTTCTATTGCCCGTTGCCCCCCCCCCCCTCACCCTTCTTCTCTCATAGCAAAATCCGCTTCTAGCAAAAACTAGTTACGCCCTTAACTAATAAGATGGCGTTGCAATTTAGCTAAAATATTTTTTAGCACAGCTTCAATTTAATTTTAATTATGACTTTAGAAAGAAAAACATTGAAGCAGCTTATGGTGCGTAATAAAGAATGACGGCATTCAATACAGATGACCAATGATAGGCCACTATGCATTTTACCATTCATCATCATCATCGCCATTTATCTCTTCTTTCCAGAGCGTAGGCCACGAACAATGGTTCTCCATTTTACCATTGGTCAATTGTAAGCTGATTTAAAAACATTAATATTTCATTACGCTTTAGCTTAATTACAGAAAAAAATTATTAAAATGAGCTTAAAAAGTGTTGGCAAATTATTTTTTTTCTTAGATTAAACACCTTTCAACAAAATATTTAGCTTATTTGTTAAAACACTCATTTATTAAAAATATTAAATATCATATGGAGTTTTTAATCGGTCAAATAAATATTTTAAATTATAACAGTTGTACTTTTGCTAGTACTTAAATTTCAAGCAAATAAAAAAAAAGAATTGCTTGGAATTTTAACCTAATATCAAACTGAAAAAATGATGTCTCCATTGTTGGAGTTCATATAGATTTTCTTTGGATGACATATCTCTTTCTTGACTTGAGAATTAAATTAGGAGCTCTTGATTCGACGGAAGGGTAAGGGAGCAGGAAAAAAAACATAAAAGACTTAAGTTTGGAGGTTTCAGGTACCCCCTTAAGAATAGAATATACCTTCTCTCGACCTATATGAAGCTTTACTGTAAAGTAGAACCATATAGACATAAATACATTTTGTTTCTTTTATATAATAGAATATTAACATTTTTTTTTATATTTTTAGCACAACATGGCCACAACAGTTAACAGAGATGGTATCAGAGACGCATACAACCAAGTCATGGATGATCATACCGATATCAATTGGTAAGTTGACATATTTCTTATATTAAAGTAAAACAATAGAGGTCAAAGGGGTTATATTACTGTATGTCCCCACCCCGAGGACCCTGTGCCGACAGATCTATGGTATAGATATATGCACAGATAACTACCTCCCTCCCTTTTTCAATGACCTTTTCGTCTGCTACCAAATTGTTTTCTGCTACTTGGTTGTGTTAATATAAAATAAACCATTGGTTGATTTTCATTGACCCAATTGAAAAGTCGGCACAAGGACACTGGGATGGGGAGAAAAACTTTTTTATCCCTTCTCCCTCTAGTGTTTTAATCTAGTGTGCCGACTTTCATTTGGGTGTTTGAAAATCAATAGAGTCAGCAATTATAACAGAGTCAAGTCACTAAAAAAAGAACAGAAAGCAATTTGCTAGCAGACGAAAAAGGTCCCGTACAGACTCACAAAGGGATCCAGGTAGTTGACTGGTCACACATCAATATTTATAGATTTTTCTTTTCTTTTGACTACTACTTCTGCAAAGAAGGAGGAATGTTATCTTTTAACAAGAATGATAATGTTCAATAGTAGCAAAGCGATTTGAAATGGTGAGCCAAACATATATATGGGTATTAATTGAGAGAAGAATGGGAAAGAAATAGAGAGAGAAGGGGAGATGGAGAAAGAAATATAAAGAGAAAGATTAATATAAATCCATAAAAAGCATGAATATTCAACGATGTAAAACAATAGTTTTACAGATATGAATATCTATAGAGAAGCCTCTCTATTAAAGAATATGTTGTGATGTCTTAATCTAAATTTATCTTTGCAAGAAAAAAGCTTGAATTAAAATGATTTATATTTATTTGTTCAAATGCATTGTTTGAATTAAAAGTAGCCCAATAAAAATATTTTCCAATAAATCATAATTTCAGGGATACATAATTTGAGTCTCCCTTTTCATTTAAAGACTGTAAAATAGCCTTGAACCATCTCATAAATAAATTTTGAAAACTAAATAGCCTAAAACCCTGGGATTTACATTCTAAAATGAAGAACTCAATCGGAACAGTAGTAATGATTTGAGATATCCGTTTGTGAGATATCAAGAAACAGACATTATAGAATTATTCAACAGTTTTTAAGCCCTAATTTTTGCTGTCCTATTTGTTTTATCTTAATTTGGGGGAGGGGTAAACCGGCCGCAAAGCACTTACAACGGACAACTGTATATTATTTTTGATTTATTAACCAACAAGATATTAAAGTTAGGAACGCTTTAAAAGGAGGAGGGAGGGGGTGTATTTATGAAAAGGACAGAGAAAAATCTTCCCAAAACAAAGTTTTTTTTGTAACAATTTTACACTAAAATCTTCAAAAAGTGTCATGTTTGTCTTCTACGGTGATTTCCGTCAAAGTGCCTATCGTGCAATAAAATCCCCCCCTAAAATATTAAAATAAATTGAAATAAGTGGGTCTTCATATTGGGTGCTCTAACCCTGCAGAAAACTAAGTAGCCAACATTACCTAACCATACCTGAACTTAAGTAAAAGACTTTCTCCCCCTCCTACTATTTTTAAAATTCATTTCTAAATAAGGGAGGGTCCATTATGTACTTGACAAGCCATTTGACGGGAAATTGTCATATCTAACGTTATTACCTAACCCTTCTATATGTTTTTACTGTTCCAAAAAATGTTTAAGAATAATTGTCTGCGTTACTGATGGTGTGCTAAATCTGTATGACTAATATATCTTGAAATTTTGAATTCTAAACGAGAGGGTCAATATATTAAGTATGCCCGGCTAACAGTAGACGTTATAATATGGTACATTTTATCTTTTTAATAAATATCACTATTTTAATATAAACCTTTCACAAATATGCTTATAATTATTTCTAAGATCTTTCAAATTTTTACGTTAGACTTAATTTATTTCCAAAAGGGCAGTAAGTATTTCTCTATAAACATAAAATTTAGCGTTCTAAATAGAACTGAGCAATTCTCTATAAATATTTATAATCTCTCAATGTTTTTTAAGACCTAAGTTTCATAAATGTCAGTAAGTATTTCTCTATAAATATCTATAAAAATCTCCATGTTTATAAAGTGTTTTTAAATGTGTTAGTGAGTATTTCTCTATAAATATTAATAACCTCTGCATGTTTTTTTTAAGAACGTAGTGTCCTAAATGGCAGTAAGTATTTCTCTATAAATATTTATAATATTCTTAGTTCTTTAAGACTTGAGTGTCCTAAATGGCAGACACAAATTATATTGTTTCTACGTGACGCAAATATGCATCTCAAATTCTCGGACAGAGATAGGATATCTGAAGAAAAACTGTGTTGTCTCAAACATTGCGTCAGTAAAAAAGTATACATATCAAATACAGGGAGGGAGTGGACATTGCACTGTAAAAAATTGTTGTGTCACCCAAAGTTTTAATAAACATGTTTTTTGATTCGTTAGCTTTAAACTGGTCTTTTCAACAATTATTTTCCATCTAAAGATGGAGCGATTTTGTTTATCATAATTTGATATGTACATTCGTTTATACTTTATTGTCTATTGTCTTATCCCTAAGGACATCAAATTAAATATTGTTTTATTAGTCAATTTTAAAAAAGAAATTACAGAAAATTATTAACTAGGCTAATACTTACATATTAATAGAAGCATACTGAAAAGATAGAGACATAATGGTTTTCTAAAGACACCATATCACTATTCTTGCTTCTATAAAACAGCTTTTAAAAAGCCATAATAGCACTGTAGTCGAGAACTAAGGGTCAATGTTATCTATTGTAATACCACTTTATTCTTTAACTTTAGTACCAACAAAATATAGTTAAATATTCTAATATGCTTTTATTATTTGCCTATGTCTGAAAAGGATAGGCGTATGTTATAAAACTGACTATAATAAACATAAATAAACAAGACCTACACATAAAAATAAGGATCTTTGTCTGTAGCTAAATATATCGCAAATGGCGGGTCCGAATGGGTAATTCTTTTCATGGTTGGTTTATACAATACATGTTTTAGGGTAGTTTTAGGCTATTTTCCTAACATATCCGTCCTCCTATAAAAAGCTAGAGGGGCAGCAACTAGTATTAATATAAAATGCTATGGGCGAATGAAAGATGAATATAGTCCACATCCACCCTTTTTAAAATTAATTTGGAACTTATGGGGATGGGCTTATATGCTTTGAAATCTCACATAAAATGAGATAAAGATATACATTGTATCTCAATAATCAAGATTCAGACTTAGTGAACCAATTAAATTTTTTTACGTTGTGTACACGTTCATGAGTGTATTAGTCAAAAGTAGCGCAGCAAACATTAAAATAATTTTTATTTGCAGGGCCGTATTCAAGTTTGACGACTCCAACTGCCTGAACGTTGCCTGCACCGGCGAGGACGTGGCGGAGTTCAAATCCCAGTTTGGTCCGGATGAAAAGGGTTTCGGTTACATCAAAATTCAGGTAGGTTTAACCTAGAGAATTTTTTCTTTTAGATACTGCCTCTAAAGCCAGGAAGGGAGGGGACACTGGGCTGCTTACTATACTAGTCCACAAAGTTGTATCATAACGTTTTCTTATTCGTTGGCTTAACAACTTCGGGAACTTATTATGGTGAGTGACCAAATGTTTCAACAACTAATTGTAATGTACAGATGGGTTAGTTTTGTATTTCATAATTATAAATCACAGCTTAAAATCACAAAATTAGATGAAGATGGAAAAAATATTTTAATGGAAGTATAGATTAAAAAATTAATGTTTAATAAACAAACGAACTGCCAGATTTGCAAATTAACCTTAAATGTAGACTAATAAAACACGTATAAATTAATTTGTAGACTGGAGTTGAGATGTCTAAAAGATCTAGATTCGTACTGGTTACCTGGGTTGGAGCTAATATATAATCTATAGATAATTTTAACTATATTTAGACTGGAGATGATATGTCTAAAAGATCCAGATTAGTACTGGTTACCTGGGTTGGAGCTAGTATATAATTGTAACTATATTTAGACTGGAGATGAGATGTCCAAAAGATCCAGATTCGTACTGGTTACCTGGGTTGGAGCTAGTATATAATCTATAGATTATTTTAACTATATTTAGACTGGTGATGAGATGTCTAAAAGATCCAGATTTGTGTTGGTTACCTGGGTTGGAGCAAATATATAATCTATAGATAATTTAAACTATATTTAGACTGGAGATGAGATGTCTAAAAGATCCAGATTCGTACTGGTCACCTAGGTTGGAGCTAAAATATAATCTATAGATCATTTTAACTATATTTAGACTGGAGATGAGATGTCCAAAAGATCCAGATTCGTACTGGTTACCTGGGTTGGTGCCAACATCTCTGTTATGAAGAAGGCCAAGATGTCAACTGACAAACTCCTAGTCAAGGAAATTATCCAGGTAAAGTTTAGATTCTCTGTTAAACTTTGGGGCTGTTATTATATCTATATTTGAAGTAAAGATATCATGAGCGTGCCATGTTGATAACTTTTTTAGTAGAATATATTGATTGACCTTCTATTTGAATAGATTGTGTCGAAAATATAGCATTTTTGAAGTGGTCATAATTGACATATTATTAAAATGTTTAAGCTTTTGGATCATTGTCATGACTGATATTGAACATTAGAGACATATTTCTTTAATGTAATTCTATCGTAAGGGCTTAAATATATATCTAATAATAATTAGTTTCCTTTTAACATTGTACAGGTGCTTTCCTAAAAGTGCTTTTCGAGCACAGAGCCCCCTCCCCTACAATTTTGGAAAATAACTAATAATAAGGGCCGGCAAGGACGTCCCAGCTTTTTTATTTCGGGAGGGGGGGGGGGGGGTAATAATTGAAATTAAAATTTTGGGGGTGTCTATACAGCGGGGTAATCTTTATAGAGACAACGCCTTCCAAGTTTTTTTTTATATTGAAAATCAACCCCCATCCCTTTGGACGTCCCTGAGTGTTCATAAGTTTTTCCCTATTATTTAATTGGGGGGGGGGGGCGGTGTTCTCGGTGCTCAACAAGGCACTTTGAGGGAAAACGCCACCAACATACCTAGTGGCTGAATGGTAAATATTACATGCGCATAAAATGTCATAAGATATCAAAAGAAATAGGAATAAAGATTCACAAAACTTTTAAAAACATAATTTCATAATTTTATATCCCAAAACAATCACGAACCTATTTAAAGTTTCCCTTAAATAAAGAGCTCAATTAGTTTAAAGATATCTTTAGCTACAGACAAATTAACTTTATTACTTTATATAATGGAATAATTATAAATCTGGTATCGATGCTTTTAGGGATATTAAAAAATCTTTGCCTAAATGTTTTTAATAAGGCAAGTATCTGTCCCAAAAAGGTGTAAGATATGTATCTTTATTGAAATCTTGTTTAAAAATTCTGAGCACTTATTATATATGTTTGATAAGGGCATTACTACCAAGGATGTAAATGACATTGAATTCCCCTAAGTATTTTAAACACGTTTTTTATTCGATGGCTTTAAAAAGGGGTAGTTGCCAGGGGCGTCCAAGCTTTTTATTTTTTGGGGGGGGGTAAAAATTTTTTAAGGGGGGGGTAATTCGTTTTTGGGGGGGGTAAAATGGCGCGCGAAGCGCGCCGCAAATTTTTTTTACCCCCCCCAAAAATTTTACCCCGGGGGTAAAATTTGCTTAGGGGGGGTAATTACCCCCCCTGAAATCTGTTGGCAGGGGTAAATTTAGTTTACCCCCCCCTAAAATTTACCCCCGGGGTAAAATTTTGGGGGGGGTAATTTAAATTTTATTAAATATATAGTATTAAAAATGCGTGCGAAGCGCGCAAAAAATTTTTTTATTAGAGATTTTTTATTTTGGGGGGGGTATTTACCCCCCCAAAATTGTTTGCGGGGGGTAAATACCCCCTCCTAAATGGTTGGGAGTGCCTACGGCACCCCCAGGGTAGGGGTAAATTTTAAATAGGGGGGGTAATCGCCCCATTACCCCCCCCCCCCCTTGGACGCCTATGGTAGTTGCACGAAGTGTTTTTAAACATGAATTTAGTGAACTGCATATTTTTAGTTTAAACTACATTTAAAGAACATATATTTGAAATAATTTCAAATTATAGCTGGTAGTTTTAAAAACAACAAAACTTAAAAATCATATTTTTGAATTTATGCAACATAAATGGCTGTCCTGTTTTCACAAAAGAAACAGCATGATGACTATTTTAGTGGTGCGTAATTGATTGCTATTTATTATAATCATTTTTCTGAAATGCACTTTATGCAAATATCCCTCTAGGTACATCAATTAAATCATGATTGGTTGGTGCAGACTAGCAGTGTCTAACTGTCTATACATTCCACCAACAATTTAAAATGGCAGGGTTAATTTTGTTTATCATCAATATATCGTCCATTGTCTTATCCCTTAAATTCCCTGGCCATTACAGTACAAACACACCATGCACGCAATATAAATACAAAAATAGATGGTAGTTACCCTAGTTATTGAGGAAAATGGTATATAAATAAGATCTCGGTAACCGGCTGCAGATTGTCAAAGAAATGGAGGCTAAGCTGCGGCTGTTTATATTTGACATACTGGCTTATTAGCGGCTGATTTTTATTATTTGGCGAATATAAATCGCCTAAAATATTAACTGCTAAATCCAACCCCTGCTTAAACTATCATTTGGATAATTGCAAAAATAAAATATTATTTTTAGCTGTAAGTAGATAAAGTGGCATAATAATAGTTCTTTGTGCTATTAATACAAGATTTTAAAAGATAGTCTTGCATATATTGTGCCATTGATATAAAAAATAATAAAGAGAAAGTCCTTTGATTTAAAATATTTCTAAAATCTGAAATTTATACTGATGATTAAAGTACCTATGTTTTTATCAATTAACTAGGTTTAAAAAACAAGATTGCCCAAGTACATCAAATTTATTTCCAAATATTTTAAATATTTGTGTAGGTTTTAATTGCATGCATTTTAAAGACATATAAAGCTTATTTTACAAGTTTTTAAATGTATTTTATAGGACTTTAAAAACATTATATGTATGTTTAATGGCATAAATGATATTTTATTTCAGCTTCTCTTTGAACTAATTTGGTTGAGCTTAAAGGGAGAGGGAACATTGGACTGTAAATTATATTGGACTTTGGATACTTTATGATTGGTTGGTTTCAAATTGAAATAATTTTTTCTATAGAAAGGGTAATTTCAAATATCATCTTTAAGGATGTACATCAAATTATTGTTCATTGTCTTATTCCTTAAGCTCCCTGAGTTGGGACTCTAAAGTTTGCCGCTGTTATTATTTAATTCACTAATTTCTTCAATTTTTTTTGCCTCTTTTTACTGCGCTTCTTAGGGTATATAATTGTCCTTGTTTAAATTATATTATGACACTGAACATTGCTGCTCTTCTTATGGGTATAATTATCCTTGTTTAAATTATATTATGACACTGAACATTGCTGCTCTTCTTATGGGTATAATTATCCTTGTTTAAATTATATTATGACACTGAACATTGCTGCGCTTCTTATGGGTATAATCGTCCCTGTTTAAATTCTATTATGACACTGAACATTGCTGCGCTTCTTATGGGTATAATTATCCTTGTTTAAATTCTATTATGACACTGAACATTGCTGCTCTTCTTATGGGTATAATTGTCCTTGTTTAAATTCTATTATGACACTGAACATTGCTGCTCTTCTTATGGGTATAATTATCCTTGTTTAAATTCTATTATGTCACTTAACATTGCTGCTCTTCTTATGGGTATAATTATCCTTGTTTAAATTCTATTATGACACTGAACATTGCTGCGCTTCTTATGGGTATAATTATCTTTGTTTAAATTCTATTATGACACTGAACATTGCTGCGCTTCTTATGGGTATAATTATCCTTGTTTAAATTCTATTATGACACTGAACATTGCTGCGCTTCTTATGGGTATAATTATCTTTGTTTAAATTCTATTATGACACTGAACATTGCTGCGCTTCTGCTGGGTATAATTATCCTTGTTTAAATTCTATTATGACACTGAACATTGCTGCGCTTCTTATGGGTATAATTATCCTTGTTTAAATTCTATTATGACACTGAACATTGCTGCTCTTCTTATGGGTATAATTGTCCTTGTTTAAATTCTATTATGACACTGAACATTGCTGCTCTTCTTATGGGTATAATTATCCTTGTTTAAATTCTATTATGTCACTTAACATTGCTGCTCTTCTTATGGGTATAATTATCCTTGTTTAAATTCTATTATGACACTGAACATTGCTGCGCTTCTTATGGGTATAATTATCTTTGTTTAAATTCTATTATGACACTGAACATTGCTGCGCTTCTTATGGGTATAATTATCCTTGTTTAAATTCTATTATGACACTGAACATTGCTGCGCTTCTTATGGGTATAATTATCTTTGTTTAAATTCTATTATGACACTGAACATTGCTGCGCTTCTTATGGGTATAATTATCCTTGTTTAAATTCTATTATGACACTGAACATTGCTGCGCTTCTTATGGGTATAATTGTCCTTGTTTAAATTCTATTATGACACTGAACATTGCTGAGCTTCTTATGGGTATAATTATCCTTGTTTAAATTCTATTATGACACTGAACATTGCTGCGCTTCTTATGGGTATAATTATCCTTGTTTAAATTTATTATGACACTGAACATTGCTGCGCTTCTTATGGGTATAATTGTCCTTGTTTAAATTCTATTATGACACTGAACATTGCTGCTCTTCTTATGGGTATAATTATCCTTGTTTAAATTCTATTATGACACTGAACATTGCTGCGCTTCTTATGGGTATAATTATCTTTGTTTAAATTCTATTATGACACTGAACATTGCTGCGCTTCTTATGGGTATAATTATCCTTGTTTAAATTCTATTATGACACTGAACATTGCTGCGCTTCTTATGGGTATAATTATCTTTGTTTAAATTCTATTATGACACTGAACATTGCTGCGCTTCTTATGGGTATAATTATCCTTGTTTAAATTCTATTATGACACTGAACATTGCTGCGCTTCTTATGGGTATAATTGTCCTTGTTTAAATTCTATTATGACACTGAACATTGCTGAGCTTCTTATGGGTATAATTATCCTTGTTTAAATTCTATTATGACACTGAACATTGCTGCGCTTCTTATGGGTATAATTATCCTTGTTTAAATTTATTATGACACTGAACATTGCTGCGCTTCTTATGGGTAAAATTGTCCTTGTTTAAATTCTATTATGACACTGAACATTGCTGCGCTTCTGCTGGGTATAATTATCCTTGTTTAAATTCTATTATGACACTGAACATTGCTGCGCTTCTGCTGGGTATAATTGTCCTTGTTTAAATTCTATTATGACACTTAACATTGCTGCGCTTCTTATGGGTATAATTATCCTTGTTTAAATTCTATTATGACACTGAACATTGCTGCGCTTCTTATGGGTATAATTATCCTTGTTTAAATTTATTATGACACTGAACATTGCTGCGCTTCTTATGGGTATAATTATCCTTGTTTAAATTCTATTATGACACTGAACATTGCTGCGCTTCTTATGGGTATAATTATCTTTGTTTAAATTCTATTATGACACTGAACATTGCTGCGCTTCTTATGGGTATAATTATCCTTGTTTAAATTCTATTATGACACTGAACATTGCTGCGCTTCTTATGGGTATAATTGTCCTTGTTTAAATTCTATTATGACACTGAACATTGCTGAGCTTCTTATGGGTATAATTATCCTTGTTTAAATTCTATTATGACACTGAACATTGCTGCGCTTCTTATGGGTATAATTATCCTTGTTTAAATTCTATTATGACACTGAACATTGCTGCGCTTCTTATGGGTATATAATTATCCTTGTTTAAATTCTATTATGACACTGAACATTGCTGAGCTTCTTATGGGTATAATTATCCTTGTTTAAATTCTATTGTGACACTGAACGGTGCTAAATTTAAAATGTTTTGCTTTGCATATTAACAAGAACAATTACATTCATAGTTTTGAGTGTTAGGTTAGCATTAGTTTTCATGGTAAACCTATAACTATTAATTCGACATAATCTTTTAAATGACATAAAAGTGATCATAGCTGATATATGATCGACTTTCTTTTATGCAATATGAGTCAATTATAAGTCATTATCCGCCACGACGTAATTCTTTGAATTGAATAATGTTGTCTAATGTTGATTTAACATCAACAGCAACGTTTAACAGTTACCAAAGCTGGATCTTCAAATCTTGTTAGTGGTGAGCCAGATCGGGGTGCGCCGAATTTCAGCAAATCACAGCGCGGCATTTCATAAAATGCTGTGCTCTCATTGGTGGAAAGTTGGCTCACTCCAATCTGGCTCACCACTAAAATGATTTAAAGATCCAGCTCAATTGCAAACAGCCCAAATGTAAGTCTTATAGAAAATCTTCGCTTGTAAATATATGGTTTTACAGTTACTTTACTAGATGAAAAATTATCAATGCAAGCGAATATAATAGCGATAAATGGATAGGTATATGAAACATGAAAAACACTTAATTTTTGTTTAACCTATTGAAATATATACTATATACAAATAAACTTCCAAGGGTGGGGGTAAATTAGTGTTTTTCGCCCTCAAATGTTGAAACCCCTGATTTTACCCCCCTCAAACTTTTAAACTTTATGTTGACATAAAATTACCGTAATTTATGGCCATGAAAAGAAGTTATAGAAGAAAATTTCTCGTATTCATTCGAATCCGGTGGATAGGAACCGGTTCTTATCCATACGCAAAAACTATCTAGCATCGAATTATATCCAGCTTTTTACGAGTATAAAAATGTACAATCACAAGATTAAAACCAGTTCTTTTAGCCGGTGCCTTTGGCACCTCGGGGCTAAAAAAACTGGTTTTAATCTCATAATTGTACATTCTATATTCGCGGAAAGCCGTTTATAATACGATGCGAGAAATAACTATTCTTGCATAGTTATGATATTACCGCAGGTGTTTAGGTTATAATGTCATTAGAATATCTTATATTGATTAGACTACTTTTGGCTAATTCCATATAGTGGACATAAATATTGTTAATAATGTAGTTTGAACAATGCAATGTCGATAATATGTCAACCATGGCCACTTTTACTTTTAGTCGTTATAAATAATGAAAATTTTATATCAGATCTGACAGGGCAGTGATGAGTTCTAACTCAAAGATGCTACATCCTATCCCTACGGGACACTAACCCTGTTTATCTTATTTAACACTTACTTAACCTAACCTAAAATAAGACATATGACAATTTTAAGCAAAATTATGTATGCTTTATGGCTGAGATTTAAAAGTAAGGCGCACCTATGATGTAAATATCCTTTAATATCCACATAATACTGCCATTTCAATCAGGGTCGAAGGGGACATTGGACTGAAAATTGTACTGGTACCCAAAGTATTACAGCTGTGATATCTCATTCTTTGTCTCTAAAACTTTGGGTACTTTTTGATTAGTTGGTTCCAAACTAGTATTGGTCAATAATTTTATACAGATGAGGTGATTTTGTTAAGCACATTTGGGATGCACATCAATTCATTGGCCATTGTCTTATCCCTTAAGATCCCTGCATATGAATGCTCTTAAGCCTGTAATAAATCATACCAACTCAGTGTTAAGATCAGGGATCTTAGGGGATAAGACATGGACAATAGTAAATCTCCAATGATGATAAACATTTTTATCCCTTCTGTAGAATAAAGATGTTTGTTGAAAAGTTTGGACATTGCTAGTTGAAACCAATCAATCAAGATTCAATAAAGAATGTATTAAAGAACTTGTTTATAAAACTTTGGGTACTAGTATTATGTTTGACTGTAGTGCCAATATTGCCATATCCCTGTTATTCCTGACAACAATTGGTTTTTAATGACATAAAGAATACAATAACAATGCACCATAATCCGCGTGCAAAATTTACACCCATACAAAAATAATAAATATTCCACTTTAAAAGACATATTTTCCCTTTTTTACGGTTTCAACAACTTTTGTGTTGAAACAAGGACGATTTTGTCCATTAGTAGCTGAGCTGGTGCATTGCTGTGAAGGGTTTTGTGAATGGAAAGGGAACAATTGGAAGGGGAATATAAGACCTTAAACAGCAATCTTTTGTGTGTAAAAGGATTAAGATTTTTTCTCGTATTCATTCGAATCCGGTGGATAGGAACCGGTTCTCATCCATACGAAAAAACTAAGTCTAGCATCGTATTATATCTAGCTTTCTACGAATATAAAAATGTACAATCATAAGATTAAAACCAGTTTTTTTAGCCCGTGCCTTCGGCACCTTGGGGCTAAAAAACTGGTTTAAATCTTATAATTGTACATTCTATATCCGCGGAAAGCCGTTTATAATACGATGAAAGAAATAACTAATCTTGTTCTATTTTGTTTCAGAACCTGTCTGTAGAGATTCAGACTGAGAACAACGGAGAGTTGAGTTTTGAACATTTAAAAACTGAGGTGGACAAGGCTGGAGGCGCCAGGTACAATTTTTATCAATTTTATAGTACAAACAACCAACCCTTTGATTGCACGACCTTTGTCCAAAAGTTTTAACTTTTGCTTGGATATACATTGCGCCTGTTTATACACAGATTTAGATTTATAAAATAATAAACTAGAGATAATAGGATAAGACAATAGATGATAAATTAAACTTACAATACCCTCTGGGCGTTAAAATTGAAATTGTGGATGCCTTTTTACCCCCTCAAGGTTGATACCTGTCTGGCAAAAGCCTTTGCTCGCTAATATGTGAAAGTATTGAGTTTTTACAAAAACAGTTTTAGATGTATAAAAGCACTCTTTGCCATTAAAAAGGTTACAAAATAGTTTTTTTTTCAGATACGGTACCGGAGTTAGGGACAAGTAAATATTGAAACCATGCCAACACAAAATTAAAACCTTCATTAACCATCCCTTCATCAATGAGAACAACAAGAACAACAACGAATATTGACAGGAATCACGTGAAAATATGTAGCTATACCTATCTCTAAAATAGGTCTACCTAACATTTTTATGATTCCTATAATTATAATCATAACAATTTACATCAGATCATAGTATTTTCAATGAAAAAAAACATCTTTTGTAATTGTAATAACTTACGTGTACTTAAAAAGTTGATATGAAATTATTGCATAAAAAAACTACTAAAATCTTTCTGAATGCTTCGCCTGCTATAAAAAAGTCCTCTTTTATAGTCAACCAGTTTTCCAATTTTATACCTTATTATTATATTTATTAATTAATTATCTATCTATACATACTGTTTGTATCCTAGTAGTAAATATAAAAAAAAGAAAGCTTACAATTTTTATCCAATGTACTGTCCTTTTAAGGTGTAAAAACTTGTATAAATTTTTTGTACAATTTTCTATGCCAAAATGCCATCTGTTTATGTACTTATACAGAGTGAATCCTATAAATTGTGCAAATTTTAATACAAGAATAGTTGTTTATTGCATCGTATTATAGACAGCTTTCCGAGGATAATAAAACGATAAATAATAAGATTAATTCCGAGTTTTTTAGCCCACAGGGTCCGAAAGCCCGGCAAAGAAAACTGATATTAATATTATGACTTTTTTTATTTTACTATTCGTAGAAAATTGTCTGTAGTACGATGCTATACATGATTTTTCAGTATGACTGAGAACAGGCTCTAATCCAGCGGATATAAATCGGTTTCAAAGCCATATAGGAAAATATTTTACATGTAAACCACTAGTCAATATTAGGCTCTACTAGGAGCTCTCATGAGACAGCGTGTTAAGTCATACTTGAACGTGGAGCTTAAGCTGGCCCTGGTGGCTATACAAAAGTGTCTCAACATACTCCAGGAGTCTTAGGTCCAAACCCTAAGAAACTATGGCTAATCAAACAAATTAGGCTCTACTGAAGTTACAGCTACGGCCTCTAGGTGCTTCCTCAACTTTTAATAGCGGCCTTTTCAAGTTAAGGACAATTTAAATGGACACCCTGTATATGTATAAATCAGTTAAAAAATATCCTAATATATGAAACAAGTAAAATTTGTTTCTTTGAATAAGATATTTTAAAACTCTATTGAGAGAAAAAAAGACCAAGATGTTTTTATAAATAATTTGCCAATATGAAAGATTTTCTACTTTGCATTTTTTGTAGTTACTGACTTATTAGTATTATAATATTTATATTCTAATGTATTATTATTATTATTATGTAATGTAATTAAATAAACGTATTACAATTATTATAATATTATAAACTTTTTAATAGTACCGAAGCAACTCTATAATTCACCTTTTCTATCCGTCAGTCAGTTCGTACCGCTATGGGGGAATTCTTGGTTGTTATTCGAGATAGATGGCTGTTTCAAAAAAAAGATTCTTTGTACAAGCACCCAGTATATGATTTACTACTGTCGGTATGACGGCCATTCTACCAAGAAATTTTAAAAGGCTTATAAAAACTAAACATCTTTTAAGTGTTGCTAATTTGTTTGTGCTTCGCTTCGATTACACTAAAGCCTTGATAAAAATTATTAAAGTACTTACCCTATTTGGTCTGTAAGTCTGTAATACTCGGGAAAAAAAGCTAATGCTAAGATAAAGGTAATCAGTGCTTGTCTTACAGCGTAAGTATGAACCTAAAAAATCTCCCCTTCTTTCGCTTAAGTACCCTAGAATAAATATGATAGCAATGTAAATATTAGATTTAAATTCATAATTTAGATTTACAATAATTTTTCAGTATTTTTAAAAGCAAAGCTTTTCTATAATTAGGGTCGGTCCGTCCGTCCGTTATGGATAGCTTTTTTCGTTAATGTAGGCATGTTAGAATTGTCGACTTTGCATGGTGATTTATGTAGTAGTTAAGTACAATTTAGAAAGTGTAGCAACTTTATAATCACTACCAGAATTTTAAACATGTTGATTTTTTTACTTTTTTAACAACAAATTTGTATGTGATCTAAGTATCCAATTGATCTGATTTTTGGAATACTGATTCCTAGGAAAACAATGTACAATATTACAAGCGAAGCATCTCTATAATCAAGTCCTAAAAATGCAAGTATGTCCATAAACATTATCCTGTATCAAGCAGTTTTTCAACAAATTTACTTACAATTTTGCTTCGACTCTTATATTTGTATATTCTGATTATTCAGTTCTGACACTATACAAGAGTTAATGTCCGTTTGTCCTACATTTTCAGAGATTCGCTTTTATGGATGTTGTCATCCTTGTTGTGGCTATAGCTATTTAAAGAACAGAGTGTGCCCTGTTCATGGATGTTAGAAAAACACAATGAACGATAATTTAATGTGTAGGACAACTCTTATGTTGAAAAACAAAAAATTACCCTCCTTTTATTTAAATTCATTGTTAAAATGTTTTACAAACAAATGAAGATCTAATAAAAGTACCCAAAATTTGAAATCCAACCGTTTAGGAAACGTGTTTATTAAGATATATAAGTTGGAAAATTTTAATGTTAAGAGGGAGATTTGAAATCTGCATCAAATGTTATGGATTTTTATAAAATTCGATTTTTGTATAATTCTTTATCTAAAAGCGGAAATACAATTCAAGTTAAATAATTTCGACATCTGTTATTGATGGATTGAAAACTATCTGCGCTCTGATTGGAGAAGATTAAATGTCGCACATCATTCAACCAATAAGAGTGCAGGTAGTTTCCAATCCCACTATCCTATTGGTCAAAATTTATGAAATTAAATTGTATTTCCGCTTTAAGATAAAGAATTATACAAAAACGAATTTTTATAAAAAATCGTTAAAATTTTGATGCAGATTTCAAATCTCTCTCTAATGTCTAACATTAAAATTCCTTCCAACTTATATATCCTAGTGTTTATAGAACTTTGGGAACCAATGTCCAGTATAATTTACATGTTACATAACTGTCCATTATCCCTAGTCCATGTATGTTAATCCAATTAATCCAAAAACAACGGGCGCGCGGGGGGTATAAAATGTGCCCGCCCCCTATAAAACCAAAAATTGAAATTCCTTCAAACACAGGCATGTTGCATATCAAAATGACCGCATTGAAATGCTGATTACAGATCTGAAAACCGTTTTGAAAAATATTGATTTAGTCAGAAATGATTTTCAAATAACCTACCAAAATGAACAATTTTGACCAAATCAGCTGTTTTTAGGTACTTAATGAGATCTTATTCGAACTAGGAGCAATATTTTTCAAAACGATTTTCAGATTCGTAATCAGCATTTCAATGCGGTTATTTTGATATGCAACATGCCTGTATTTGAAGGAATTTAAATTTTTGGTTTTATAAGGGGGTGGGCACTTTTTATACCCCCCGGGCGCCGGCAGCCATTAGAGCAAAGTAACTTTTGAAACTTGAATAGGGCTTATTTACTAAGTATATTTGCGATTACTTTTATTTAATAGATTTTTCCAATTTTTAACATTTACAAAAGGGCCTGCTTTATTGCTTCAAGATCCATGTCAGATCTATATAGGAAATAAATGTCTATAAACGAGCTCAAGTTTTCCAAGGAATAAATGTATAAAACTCATAGTGCTCCAATAATCCATAATAAACTCTCATTGCCCAGAACATTTAAACCCAATATTTTACTTTATTAAGAATAAATTAATTTTTTTTAATTTCATCTTGCTATTTACATAATATTGAAGTATTTTATTACTATTCTTAAAAAAGAAAATTTAAATTCATAATGTAGTAAATTTAAGAAAACTTAGTTTTAAAATGAGTTGATTCTAGCGCCCCTCCCTAATGTGTCCAAATATTGAAACAAAAATTAAAAACATTTTAACCCTTTCCTGACGGTTATAAAAAATATATATTGGAAAATAAATTCCGTAATTTAAATTGCATTTTTGAAAGAATGAAAATGGCTTTATTAATAACACGTATTTGAAGATTAAATTAAGAAATCAAAAGAAAATGGAAGAAAAAGCAAGTTAGAGAGAGGTTTTTTTTTAAAACAAGAAAACGTCAAGGCAGAATGTTAATACGTTCATAGTATCAAAGGCTTTTATTATAAAATAAATAACTAAAATCAGCCGGACAGAAATTCTAACGTAAGTAGTTGAACTTGAAGTAATCTTTATGTGTAAGTTAATATATTTATCTCTTTCTATTCTAAATGCATAAGAATATTTTAAACTAGCGGATGTGTACCTAGCATCCAGGGGCTCTCAATTAAAAGGGGCAGAAACAGGCTAGAAAAAATAGCTCAAAACCATCTGAAAATAAAATAGCCTAATAACATCATGGGACCTATTTAAAGCTTACCTAAAATAGAGAACCCAATTGCTTCAGTAGTTATTGAGATCTTAACCTTCATAAAAAAAGTGGAAAAACATATTTTTGCAGACAGACTGACGGGCCAATTGAGATGCAGAGTAGATGCTCATCACCCTGTAAAATTTTACCAGGGAAAAATTCATCTTTCTATCAATCAAATGACAATCAGAGCATTACCGATAGACTGACAGACCAGGTAAATTATATAATGGATGCTTTTTTGTAAACGAGAACCATATCGATTCTGCGTTTATAGAGATCTTTTAGTACAGACAGACACACACACACACCGAGATCCTTTTACTTTATTTTAAGGACTATAGGCTAGACTTCTATTTTCAATAGAAGAAAAGGCACATTTCTCTACAGAAATTGATGTCATCTGGAGGGTTACAGACAGACTAACCGACTAAATAAGGTAGAGAGTAGATATTCATTTATCAGGAAAATCTTCTCTAGAAAAATCAGAAGTGATCGTCTATCTAATTTAGAATTTGATAAATAAAATTTTTACATTTTAAATTAAATGCCTTGCAGGGTATTTCCGACAGGCTGATGGAATAAGTAAATCACATATTGGATGCTTAAAGGTATAGGGTATATTCTCAAAAATTAAAACCGTCTATCTTTAATAGCAGATGGTGAATTATGTTTTACCCTCAGACGGACATTTCTAATTAAAGAGGGACTTTGCGTAAAAAATATTATATTTAATAAAAAAGCAAGGTCAGCCAAAGTGAGGATTAGGGTGCTTTCCCATATCGAGTGCATATCGAGCATTGAAAATACACTTCCATATTTTATAAATAAATTGTAAATTAGAAGGGATAGTTTTTTTTGCATAAGCCTAACTCCTGCAGGGGGCCCTAACCCACCAAGGTTTACCCTTGATGTGCCCTTACTCTTGATAAGATATTAATTATAGAACATATAGAATTTCTTAGAAATTTTAAAGCTAAACAAGGATGACATCATTTATAAGTCCTTAGTAAAGCTAATAAACATGGAAATCTTTACAATAGAATTTATATAATATCTATGATAGTAGATGCATATCAAACATTCCAACAGACGGACGGACAAAGTAAGTTCATCAGTATGGGGATGTTTTTAATTCCAGCCATTGATCTTTTATAACTGAAGAGAAATTCACGTTTACTTCTTTACGGTTTCTTTCAGACAGACAGACAGACATTTCAATTAGAGTACCAAGAAACATATGATAATATCCATAAACTTTGTGAAGTTCATAAAAAGCTAATAAAATAGACGGACAATGTGGTTAAAACATTAGATGTCAATAGAAATATATACAGTAAACTTAAAACATAAAATACCATAAAATCTAATTACTAAAACTTTAGCATAATGAACGGACTGACTGACAAAGTTAATTAAATATATATGATGCTTTTTAGTCAGCGAAATCCTCACAGACAAATTTGCTTTTCATTTTTAATTTTAAGTAAATCATAATTCTGATTTTGTACCAGACAGACATACAAAGTTCAAGTAAGATTTTCTGCTAAAATATTTTTTAGTAGGAAGCTACTCTATAATTCATAATATAATAATTTTTCCTAATAACTCGGACCCTAAGGCGGCCTGAGGCCACTTCGTCATATCTTAATAATTGCATTAGCCTTCTACCTTTCCAGTACGGATATTTAATATTCTCAAGAGCATTACAGACCAGCGAACAACGTGAGCTGTAGGCTAGTCATACATATATATGACTTCCACAACTTATGATAACAGTTAAATCTCAAAAAAGGGTGAAATGGGCCCACCCTAGTATGCATTATTATTCAGGGTGGGAGGTGACATTGAGTTGTTCATGACACTAGTCCCCAAAGTTTTATAATAACGTTTTCTAATTCGTTGGCTCAACAACTATGGGGTCTTTTATTGGATTTTGATTGGTTGATTTATTAAGTTGAATGTTCAAACGTTTTAACCACAAATTGTAATCTACAGAAGATGTAATTTTGTGTATCATCATTAGGGATGTACATCAATTTATCGTCAATTTTCTCTGTAGATCCGTGATTATTATTGCCATTATGATTACAATTATATTTTATTTATGAAATGCAAACTCAAAAACTAAACCAATAGAAAGTCATTTGATTCAATTAATAATTAAAATCAATTAATATTATGTATAGTTACATATTATAAAAGTTGCTTCGCCCCTAGCCTCTAGTCTATCGCCGCAAATAGGGGATAGAGATAGCCCCTCATATTTTATGGTTGTAATTAAAACATAATTTATTATTTCGGGGGAAGGAGAATTTTTGTGGGAATTAGTTTAAAACCATGATATGTCCATAGGAGAAGTTTCCTGAAAAGCAGAGCCGGAGTGATCATCGTTCCTACGGTTAGCGAGATCTTAACCTTCAGACGGACAGACAGACATCGTTCTACTTTGCATAACCTTTATAAGCAAAGATGAAACATAGAGAATCCTAGTAAAAAAAGTTTTCAGTATCTTTGTTTACCAAAATTCTTTTCTGACTTATAAATTAATATTTTTTTCTTCAGTTATTTTGATTGTCTATTCTATAATGAGCTATGCTCTCATGAATGTTGTCATCATTGTTTTATATTTATTATTTATGTATTATATGAATTTGAACTAATTAATATTCAAACTATATAACATTTTAGTTTTAACAAGAGTTTGGTACAAAATGGTTCGTACTATGGTGTTGATGTAAGTTTTGCTTTTCCTACAGTATCTCAAAAAACAGATTTTCTCATTGTTTTATGGAATATTTTTGCACTGAAATTACAACATCCAAATAGTTAAGTTGTTAAGATAAACTTCTAGTTGATTTAGCAAATTACTATTGTTCTTACAATTTTGTTTAGACTTACAAATAAATGTTCGTATGCGTTACTGTTTGAGAGCTTGGCTTTTATAAATATTGCATCCTTATGTAGATAAAACTTTTAAAAGTTTCATTTAAGTGCTGCTTTTTCCAGGGTTCGGAAGCCGCGCCTCAGCCGCGCATAAGCCTCAGTTTTAAACCTGCTTGTGAGCAGAAAAATAAATTACAGAAAGAAGGATTGTCTGCTAAAGAGACAGTTTTATACATCTAGCTAAATTTTATAGTGATAAAATGACGATTTCACTGAGGCTTACACGCGGCTCACGCGCGGCTTCCGATCCCTGGCTTTTTCTTCTTTGTATTCACTAATAAAATCTTTTTTTATTTTAGTATTATGTTAACCATTGGAATGGTAACTTGTCAATCTAATGATCAGCCTAAATCTCAGCCATTAATAAGGGTAATTATAAAACCTATTTTAACAAGTATACAACACCCATAAGTAGGAAAGCACAAATCCGTATACTAAAGTAACAGGATGTTTCAGGATGATTAAAAAAAATTTTTTTTGAATTTTTTTTAACTAAAATTAAAAATGAGGGGAAGCAACCCCCCCCCCAAAAAAAAAAAAAATTCGCCCCTCCAAAATTTTTTTTACTTTTTCTTTTAAAATCTAAAATAAGAAATTGGGTTATTAAATTCGACTCTCTCCTCCTCAAGTGCCTCTAGAGGCCTCTAGGGGCGTAGCCGCTAGTATATAATAAAATATCAAGCAAACAAAGCAGAAAAAAGAATGGGAACGTTGACAAGAAATTTTAGCGGTTTATTTTCAACATCAAAGAAAATCACGTTTTCCCGACATATTTCAGATGACAGAGTAGCTTACGCCCCTAGAGGCCTCTAGTGGCACTTTAAATGTTTTTGTTTGTTAAAGTCTCTACGATAATTCTTTATTTTACGGATACCTCTTTATGTTACGTTGAAGTCTTCCAGATATTAATTTTTTTTCAATTTTTTTGTCATTTCCTTTGGGAGGGTGGTGGTACCCTCCCGCAAAATAGTTAAAAAACCTTCCCGGGACATGTGAGAATCTACCCTGTTAAACAGAACCTGATCGGTTCAGCGGTTAGCGAGATCCTTCGGTACAGACACACAGACAAACAAACAGACAAACATCCTGTTACTTTAGTATACGGATTAAATACAAAAGTTAGTAATTTAACATTTATTTGAGAGTTCTAAAAACATTAATCATGGAATATTTTTTCTCGTATTTTTTCGAAACCGATTAAAATCCGGTGGATTAGAACCGGTTCTCATCCATACGAAAAAAAAACTATGTTCAGCATCGTTTTATATCCAGTTTTCTACGAATATAAAAATATACAATCCTAAGATTAAAACCAGTTTTATGAACCCCGTGCCTTCGGCACCTCAGGGCTAAATACGGTTCTCAGCCATACTGAAAAATCATGTATAGCATATTAATATCATATCCAGTTTTCTACTAATAAAAATTTTGATACGAGAAATAACTATTCCAGTATGGCTTCGAAACCAATTAATATCTGCTCGATTAGAATCGTTTCTCAGCCATGCTGAAAAATCAAATATAGCATCGTATTACAGACAATTTCCCACGAATATTAAAAAGAAAAATCACAATATTAATACCAATTTCGGCCACTTGGTGCTAACAAAACTGGGTTTAATCTTATAATTCTTCATTTCAATATCCGCGGAAAGCTGTTTATAGTACGATCCGATAAATAACTAATCACTGATTTTAGAAGGTATTAACAACGGGAATAGACATGGGTTACAAAATGTTTGATGCAGATTTGGTTACTTGTGAGGTAAAATTTATCTATTCTATTTGAGGAGGGAAATGGCAATACACGATAAATCATTCATTGTCCCAAATATCGTGAATCTTTTGTAGCTTATAAATGATGCAGAGAAAGAACAAGAAAATTTTAAATTCTCTCCAAGATCAGAATTTTGTTAATTTTAAATGGGGGGGGGGGGGGGAGGGGGAGTGTGAAAAATTAATTGTTTTTGTTTTTTCATTTGTTTCTTGTCATCCAAAATTTTATCTTATAATAATGTTCGATCCTAAAATTTTTTGCTGATGCCACAAGCACATACACTAGTATTAATAAAACTGATAGTTCTAAGGCAGATTTTTAGCTGTGGAGAAATAACCATACACAATTATCGTACACACAAATTATTTAAAAATGCGAAGCTGTTCTATAGTTAGGTCGGTCCGTCCGTAACGGTTAGCTCTTTTCGTTAATTCAAACATGCAAGAGTTGTCCTATCAATTTCAAGATTTAAATGATGATTTCTATGACAGTTAGGTACCCTTTAGAAATTTATCCTATTTATCTGCATAAAATATTAGGAAATGATTCATATGACAACAAGGTTCAATACTGTATAAGAAAAAAGTATGTTTCACGTATTTACGCGATTTTGTAAAATTTATGTATATTTTGTTAAAATTTACAAATTAATGTTTTGCTTATTAAGTTCTCACACTCTACAAGAGTTATTGTTCGTTTGTCCTTCCTTCGTTTATCGATGTTATATGGATGTTGTCATCCTTGTTCTTGTATATTTAGATGTTTTGCAACATAGATCCAAGATGCAACTCTTTCAATTTTGACAAGACAGGGGTAAGATAATCTTTATTTATAGGATAATTGGTTTCCTATATTAAAAAGATAAGGAGGGGGGGGGTGTGTATTTTAAAGATAATCAAATACTATATACGATACTAGCGGCTACGCCCCTAGAGGCATCTAGAGACACTTGAGGAGGGGGGAATTTAATAAGATAACCTAATTCTTTTTTTGACGGGGGTTGAATTTTTTCTAGGGGCGGTTTCTCTTTGGAGGGTAGTGGTAGCCTTCCTAAAAATAATCATAAACCTTCCCAGGGCCTATGGGAGCTATCCTGTAAAGGAAAACCATATCGGTTATACTAGATAATCAAAAACTATTTAACATTTTGTTCAAGTCTAGAGTGTATAAATCTAACATAAAATATTGAATATTTGTTTAGCAAAAGTGTCAGTTTTTTCCTGGTAAACTATCTTATGGTAAGTCCCATTAAAACAAGGATCACAACATCCATAAAAGCAAAGCTCTGAAAAGGTAAGAAAGACGAACATTGACACTTGTAGAGTGTCAGAACTGAATAGCCAAATATTTGAAACAAAATTGTAAGTAAGTTTGTTGAAAAACTACTTAAATAAAGATACTTTTAACAAGGATGACAACATACTTAAGTAGCGAAGCACAAAAACAGACAGTGAGTCATAGTGCAGATGTTCAGTTCCAATAACAATGAATAAAAAGAGAGAATATGCAAGAAAAACCGCCAGACAAAACAATGTATAGATAAGATGGATTATGCAGTAGGTATCTTTACAGAAAATAGCAGCTGTCTATCTTCAATTTCAAGCCGAGAAAATTTATTTTCCCCATAGCGTGAATTATACTACTATAAAATTATTTAACAAGAATGAGAAGTTATATTTGTAGCGAAAACTTGGCACTTAGAAATTTGTTGATTAAACAAATATTACTTCAAAAAGATCCATCTCTCTCTTTGAGACTCATGTAAAAAGCAATAACTACAAAAAGGTTTTTAATAGTTGGAATATGATGGCTAATTATTGGCATTCCACATACAGTTGCTGTCGGCCGCAAGTCAAGCTAATTTGCTGCAAAAAAAAATCCGCGACACCAGGGCAAAATCCGAAACATTTTTGAACAACAAGCTGCATACATTTTTGTTAATAATACTGAGATTTAAAAATTTGATTTGTCTACTTTTTTTTCAATTTAGATTACAATAGAACCAACTACGGACAAACGTTTCGCCAGTGGTAAGTTATTTTTACTGGACTGGCGGCTACACCTTTAGAGGCCTCTAGGGGCACCTTTTTTTCTTACTCAATGTTAAGATCAGCTGTTTACCAAATAAATATTTTTTCGGCCGCTAGATAGAGTTATATTTTTTTGCGATTTCACTTGGGAGGTATCCTCCCTCAAAATTGCTATATATCTTCCCGGGGACCTATGAGAAGCTACATTGTAAAAAGAGAATCATATGGGTTCAGCGGTAAGCGAGATCTTCGGTAAAGACAGAAGACAGACAGAGATCTTTTTACTTTAATTTAAAGATTGTGGACTATATAGCTTAGCTTCTCTCACATTACGTTACGTTGGTATTATCTACAAATTAGATAGTAATGGTATCAAAGTTTTATAATTACGTTGGCTTAAATTATTTTTGAGACTTTTCTGAATTTTGATTTGGTTGTACAATTACAAGAACCTAATAATAGTGTCTAACTTTTTATCTTTGTGACGTAACAAAAATCCATCTCTTTTTAGGGGTTTCCTTTCCCACCTCCCCTCTCATACTTCGACTTTTGTTACGTCACAAAGATAAAAAGTTAGACACTATTACTAGGTTCCAATTACAAACCTAACCAGCAGTGTCAACCAGCTTCAAGCAGTGCATGGCAGTGGTGAAGCATAGGTTCATCTTTCAACATTTCCACCAGTCAAAATAATCCTAATTTAACATCTATTATAAACACTGCTACTGAACAATAAATTTTCCGATAATACAAAATAGAACGATGTCTAGGCGTCCATCTGTCTGAAGCTTAAGATCTCGAAAATTACTGAACTTATTGTGGTATTTAGTTACTGGATCTTCGGTGGGTTTAGCTATTTTGTTGGAGAGTTGGGACAACCCCAGTCCTTGAAAAATCCCATAACATGTGGTGAAATTCTCATGGGAAAAAAAAAATCGATTTATTGTGATTTCTCTTGGGAGGTTGGTGGTACCCTCCGCCAAAATAGTTATAAACCTTCCCGGGACCTATGAGAAGCTACCCTGTTAAGGAGAACCCGATCGGTTCAGCGGTTAGCTAGATTCTTCGGTACAAACACACAAACACACAGGCACACAGACAAACATCTTGTTACTTTTGTATAAGGATTAAACCATACATAGCTATATGATTTACCAATTTTTTTTGCGCCACCAGATGATGCTGGTCATGTTATAGCTAATTGCCAAAAATATCCGCAGGGCGGCGTTTTTCTTTTTAGCGATTTCCCAGGAGAGGGTGGTGGTACCCTCCCCCCAAAATAGCTATAAACCTTCCCAGGACCTATGAGAAGGTACCCTGTGAAGGAGGTCCACATCGGTTCAGCAGCTAGCGAGATCCTTCGGTACAGACAAACTAACATCCTTTTACTTTATCATAAGGATAAATAAACAAAACGTGGTACTTGCTTACATGTGGTAGACTGGAGCACCGAAACCCCCCCCCCCCCCCGCTTAGTTTTGACAAAAATCAAAAATAAGGGGGGGGGGGGTAGTTTTTTAATGTCTGGAAAACGGCAAGGAGGAAAAAAGCTCAGCAAGGCAAAGACTTAACCCCCCCCCTTAATTTTGAAGAAAATCAAAAATAAGGGGGGGGTAGTTTTTTCACTGTACACACGCCAGAAAGTTGAGTGAGGTAAATCAAGTAAATCCAGTATACCAGAGGGGAAACCTTATTACAGGGATATTCATGTTTTGGGGCATAATTTCCTTATTTATTGACTTTGGCCAGTAAAAGGTTTTAATTTTGCGCAAAATTAATACCATGAATATCCCTGTAATAAGGTTTCCCCTCTGGTATACTGGATTTACTTGATTTACCTCACTCAACTTTCTGGCGTGTTGTACAGTGAAAAAACTACCCCCCCCTTATTTTTGATTTTCTTCAAAATTAAGGGGGGGGTTAAAAACTACCCCCCCCTTATTTTTGATTTTTGTCAAAACTAAGCGGGGGGTTAAAAAACTACCCCCCCCCTTATTTTTGATTTTTGTTAAAACTAAGCGGGGGGGGGGGGGTTTCGGTGCTCCGGTCTTCACATGTAAGCAAGCACCCAAAACGTACTTATAAGTAATATTAAAGTTTTATATTTTTAACACATAATTCACCTATTTTGGTTTAATTATTTGATATATAACATGCTAACAATGTTTCCTTTTATTTTCATAACAATTGAATTAAAAACAAAATCCTATAACTTAAAATTAATAACATGGTACATACTACCAAATTATTTAATAACCCTTATAAATACCGTACTTTTAGGATAGGTTAAGAAATGATATCACAAAATTGCCGGAAGGTTAGGAGGATTGTTAAGGGGTAAGGGTAACGTTTGACAGTTGCAAAATGTGGAATTCTCTCATTTAATAAGAGGTATTTCTTTGGTGTTACATTTGCCAAAATTTTTGCCATTGGATCGCAAACATTTTCCCCCATCAAAGTTGTTTCTAACCCTTGTCATAAGAATAGTTGCCTATTTATCGTATCGTATTATTGAGAGCTTTCCACGAATTTTAAAATGAAAAGTTAAGATAAAAATAAGTTTTGTTATATTTATTTCAATATAGTTAAGAGAAATATAACTGATAAATTAAAAAAATACGCGATTTCTCCACTAAAGTAAATTGACAATAGTTCAGAAGATGATTAATTTTGCCGAGGATTTTGTATTTCCCTGCTCTACTGATAATTTCTTCTCTGCACTTTGCAACCTGTGATTAAGAAAAAACAAGGATGGCAATATTCATCAATTGATAACGGACCAAAAAAAATATATTTCTTATTGATAAACGAAATGTTTTAGCTGAGAAAATCACGTTTTCCCCTTTCCTTTTTATACACCAGACGTATGGACGGACTGACCTTAATTATAGAAAATCTTCGCTTTTAAAAAGTAAGGGAACATTTATCAATTTATTGGCCGGAATTACAATAATTTAAAATATTTATGTATAACATGTCGCTGTCAAAAAATAATATTTTAATCAATACATATATGACACAAATTTAATTATAATTTATTATTATAAATTTTATGGTTTAATAATAACTGTTTATTTATTACAAAGTTTCATAGGTAGATTTTTTAAAGCTGTAGTAAGAGTATATAAAATGTTAGTATAATAATAAACATATTAATAAAACTAGTAGCTTCGCCCCTCAATTTTTTTCTGGGCTTGATAATAAAAATATTGACCAATATTAAGCTTTACGGAAAATGTATTATACAAATCAGGGTAAAAATCATTAAAAAAAGCTTTTTACTACAATTTTTATTATGTTACATGTTAGTGTACTAAATTATACTGTAATTTTCTTTTAAGTATAACAATAAAAATAGATTTCTATATAATATAGCCATTTTGAATTAAATTATCCCTCTTACTTTAAATTATTAAATTAAAGCTTTTTATGGTAACAGCACAAAAGAAAAATTTACTTTAAAATTTACTTTTTAGGCACATTGACTATAGGATTATATAAATGGTTAAATATTAATATTGGTAACTTATAAAAAGCTGCACAAAATATATAGTTCTCACTATATAACTATTGCAATTAAGATTTTAAAATAATCATTCAGTAAGAATTATATTAAAAAATGTAAATTTTACTTTTTGTTGACAAACAAGAAATTATTTAATTTTATTTTATTTGGTAGCTAATTTGTTGCTTATTGGTTAACTGGTCAATTATAAAAGCCAATTAGATGATTTCTAGTTAAATTTAGCTGTCAACTGTTTACTGTCAAATTCAAGCTTTTTACTGGTTTATTTAACTTACATAGAGCTGTTTACTGGTTTATAATAGATGGGAACTAGCAGTTTACTGGTTTATATAGCTTAAAAAGAGCTGTTTACTGGTTTATTTAGCTTTAAAAGAGCTGTTTACTGGTTTATAATAGCTGGGAACTAGCTGTTTATTGATAAGACAACTAAGTACAAACTTTTAATTCCAGACGTTTTATACTGGTTTATCTTTACATAATTAGCTTCTTAATCCTGCTGTGAACTAGCTGCTTACTGATTTAATTTAGCTGCTACTGGCCAATTAGCTGGTTACTGGTTAATTTGAAATCTTTGAAGGATCAAATCAAGTTTATCTTCCAAGTTTTGAATTTTAGATTCCAATGTTACACTCTTCTTTTCTTGCTCCTTCTTTATAATCACTTTTCTGAAATTAGAAATTTTGTAATACATATAAGCATAAGGAAAGAGGGCGTAAACGCCCCCAACCCCTTATATGAAAGGATAACCCTAACCCCCCCCCCCCCCCGCAAGCTTATATCAACCTGCAAAAACCTTTGCACGTCAAATCGAGTGTAAATCAATAACTAAAACATCCTTAAGTATTCTATAAAAAAATCTCCAAAAGGAGTAAAGAACTAAAACGCAGGCAACTCCGACCCAATCCCTCCCCCCTTATTTATGATTGGATTATTAATTTGTTTATAGTTTACTTTAGTTCAGGTTAGGTTAGATTGAATGGAGTAAAAGACACCCAGCAGTGGTTTATAAGAAAAATACTGTCATCCCCTTTTTCAATGCAATACAAAAATAAGTGGGAGGTGCTGTGCTGGCTTGCCACTTTGAAAAAAAGCACCGATTATTTTTTTGGTTTTACCCTTGATTTCTAATAAAGAATAATTCCAAAAAAGGTGTTAACTACTATGAAAGTCAAAGAAAACAGCTTATAAAGTACGTTGGTTATATGAAACATTTAATTTTGACTGTAATTACAGGGAAAGACCTACAAAAACTAATGCAGTAGAGAATAAAAAAAGAATAGATCTGGCTGTTTTAGAGACCTAAAGAAACAAACCTGGCACTATCGAGAATATTCTTGGGCAGAGAAACTTTCAATGAACACGTCTCATCATTACTGAAATTAAAATGACAGAATTGTAGCATTTATAACCAAAATATAAATAATTTAGAAAAATTGGGGATCAAACATAAAAGTAGCTACACAAGTGAAAAACTTTGGAGAATTTTAATATATATTAATTGGGTTGTATAATGTATAAACCTTCAATATCCAAACTTTTCATCCGATAATTTCAACCTTAGAAAGGGTGACTTTGTTTATTACAGCTGTTTTGTTATTTATTGTCCTATCCATTAAAGGCTATTAAAAAAACCAATCGCTTCACTTTTTCATTATAACCTTACAGTTTTGGTCCTAAACTCATGAAAATTCAATTCATGCTCAAATAATGACAAAAGAAAAACAATATTGAATTTTGAATGTTGTTTTTTCACGTCACTAGAGTGCTACAGCTTAAGAACTAGCCCTTGCAGAGAAATTTGCCCTACGCCGAAAGTGCATATTTAGCTATAAATTAAGAAAAGTTTGTCTGTTTTTAAAAAGAAAAAACCGTCTTGTACTTTAAATCTTGTAGATAATGTTTAGAGTTCTTGATGGTGCGGTG
Source organism: Acartia tonsa (assembly GCF_053477335.1). Lineage (NCBI taxonomy): Eukaryota > Metazoa > Arthropoda > Copepoda > Calanoida > Acartiidae > Acartia > Acartia tonsa. The sequence continues at coordinate 39,797,167 of NC_137265.1, read as the reverse complement.
CATATCTCAATGTTTGACTGGTCTGTCTTTTTTATGGTAAATTGGCAAAGATTGAGTTAGAAATCTGGTTGAGGTGTCTATAGATAGGTCTTTACATGCTCCAACAAAAACTAAATCCATTATGGGATCTATCTCCAAGATTTAAAGTACTTAAATTGTGATCGATTGGTTGTTTTTAACACCCTTTAAGATCCCTGGAAATATCAAAGTTACCTGTTAGGTTTAATGGACCACTCCTTGTCCTTGAGATAGTTATAAAACAGGAGAAGATTAAGTGGCCCCTGTTAATATTATATTTACCTGTTAGGTTTAATAGACCACTCCTTGTCCTTGAGATAATTATAAAACAGGAGAAGATTAGTGGCACCTGTCAATATTATATTTACCTGTTAGGTTTAATAGACCACTACTTGTCCTTGAGATAGTTATAAAACAGGAGAAGATTAGTGGCCCCTGTCAATATTATATTTACCTGTTAGGTTTAATAGACCACTCCTTGTCCTTGAGATAGTTATAAAACAGGAGAAGATTAGTGGCACCTGGCAATATTATATTTACCTGTTAGGTTTAATAGACCACTCCTTGTCCTTGAGATAGTTATGAAACAGGAGAAGATTAGTGGCACCAGTTAATATTATATTCACCTGTTAGGTTTAATGGACCACTCCTTGTCCTTGAGATAGTTATAAAACAGGAGAAGATTAAGTGGCCCCTGTTAATATTATATTTACCTGTTAGGTTTAATAGACCACTCCTTGTCCTTGAGATAATTATAAAACAGGAGAAGATTAGTGGCACCTGTCAATATTATATTCACCTGTTAGGTTTAATAGACCACTCCTTGTCCTTGAGATAGTTATAAAACAGGAGAAGATTAGTGGCACCTGTCAATATTATATTTACCTGTTAGGTTTAATAGACCACTCCTTGTCCTTGAGATAGTTATAAAACAGAAGAAGATTAGTGGCACCTGTCAATATTATATTTACCTGTTAGGTTTAATAGACCACTCCTTGTCCTTGAGATAGTTATAAAACAGGAGAAGATTAGTGGCACCTGTTAATATTATATTTACCTGTTAGGTTTAATAGACCACTCCTTGTCCTTGAGATAGTTATAAAACAGGAGAAGATTAGTGGCACCTGTCAATATTATATTTACCTGTTAGGTTTAATAGACCACTCCTTGTCCTTGAGATAGTTATAAAACAGGAGAAGATTAGTGGCACCTGTCAATATTATATTTACCTGTTAGGTTTAATAGACCACTCCTTGTCCTTGAGATAGTTATAAAACAGGAGAAGATTAGTGGCACCTGTTAATATTATATTCACCTGTTAGGTTTAATAGACCACTCCTTGTCCTTGAGATAGTTATAAAACAGGAGAAGATTAGTGGCACCTGTCAATATTATATTTACCTGTTAGGTTTAATAGACCACTCCTTGTCCTTGAGATAGTTATAATACAGGAGAAGATTAGTGGCACCTGTCAATATTATATTTACCTGTTAGGTTTAATAGACCACTCCTTGTCCTTGAGATAGTTATAAAACAGGAGAAGATTAGTGGCACCTGTCAATATTATATTTACCTGTTAGGTTTAATAGACCACTCCTTGTCCTTGAGATAGTTATAAAACAGGAGAAGATTAGTGGCCCCTGTCAATATTATATTTACCTGTTAGGTTTAATAGACCACTCCTGGTCCTTGAGATAGTTATAAAACAGGAGAAGATTAGTGGCACCTGTCAATATTATATTCACCTGTTAGGTTTAATAGACCACTCCTGGTCCTTGAGATAGTTATAAAACAGGAGAAGATTAGTGGCACCTGTTAATATTATATTCACCTGTTAGGTTTAATAGACCACTCCTTGTCCTTGAGATAGTTATAAAACAGGAGAAGATTAGTGGCACCTGTCAATATTATATTTACCTGTTAGGTTTAATAGACCACTCCTTGTCCTTGAGATAGTTATAAAACAGGAGAAGATTAGTGGCACCTGTCAATATTATATTTACCTGTTAGGTTTAATAGACCACTCCTTGTCCTTGAGATAGTTATAAAACAGGAGAAGATTAGTGGCACCTGTCAATATTATATTTACCTGTTAGGTTTAATAGACCACTCCTTGTCCTTGAGATAGTTATAAAACAGGAGAAGATTAGTGGCACCTGTCAATATTATATTTACCTGTTAGGTTTAATAGACCACTCCTTGTCCTTGAGATAGTTATAAAACAGGAGAAGATTAGTGGCACCTGTCAATATTATATTTACCTGTTAGGTTTAATAGACCACTCCTTGTCCTTGAGATAGTTATAAAACAGGAGAAGATTAGTGGCACCTGTCAATATTATATTTACCTGTTAGGTTTAATAGACCACTCCTTGTCCTTGAGATAGTTATAAAACAGGAGAAGATTAGTGGCCCCTGTCAATATTATATTTACCTGTTAGGTTTAATAGACCACTCCTGGTCCTTGAGATAGTTATAAAACAGGAGAAGATTAGTGGCACCTGTCAATATTATATTCACCTGTTAGGTTTAATAGACCACTCCTGGTCCTTGAGATAGTTATAAAACAGGAGAAGATTAGTGGCACCTGTCAATATTATATTCACCTGTTAGGTTTAATAGACCACTCCTTGTCCTTGAGATAGTTATAAAACAGAAGAAGATTAGTGGCCCCTGTCAATATTATATTCACCTGTTAGGTTTAATAGACCACTCCTTGTCCTTGAGATAGTTATAAAACAGGAGAAGATTAGTGGCACCTGGCAATATTGTATTTACCTGTTGGGTTTAATAGACCACTCCTTGTCCTTGAGATAGTTATAAAACAGGAGAAGATTAGTGGCCCCTGGCAATATTGTATTTACCTGTTAGGTTTAATAGACCACTCCTTGTCCTTGAGATAGTTATAAAACAGGAGAAGATTAGTGGCACCTGGCAATATTGTATTTACCTGTTGGGTTTAATAGACCACTCCTTGTCCTTGAGATAGTTATAAAACAGGAGAAGATTAGTGGCACCAGTTAATCTAAAAAAATGCTCATAATTAAAAAAAGTAGCATCTAATGTTGTTACTAGCTGTTGCGCCCCTAGCATCTTAGGGAATCCTCATTAGAAGGTGAAGGGATGGGCTGAAAAATAGCCTAAATTCATTCCATTACGAGGCTTATGCTAAACTTTCCTAAAATAGAGAACTTATTTGGTTCAGTAGATATTATTGGGACCTTAAGCTACATACCAACAAACTTACTTGCGGTAAAAAAAAATTCTGATCCTTTCACTAAACCCATTCTTTGACCAATGAGCCCCCACCCTACTTTTCACTGTTGAAAAAAAATCCAGCCCTCATGAATCCCTATACTTACAAGGTAAGGTTACTGACAACCTTCACTTAGCCTAACCTAAACCAAATATGAAACAAAGCTAAAGAATCAAATATATGAAAATTGAAAACTTACTTTTGAAATATGCTTCTAGCAGATCTATTTTTGTAAACCTGGCGGAAACAACTTAAACTTGTATCTCTGCCTTGCAACATCCACTCAATTCTATAAAAATAAGTTAATAGTTATTTCTCGCATCGTATTATAAACAGCTTTCCGCGGATATAGAAAGTACAATTATGAGATTAAAATCAGTTTTTTTAACCCTGAGGTGCCGAAGCCACCGGCTAAAAAAAATGGTTTTAATCTTATGATTGTAGAATTTTATATTCGTAGAAAGCTGGATATAATACGATGCTAGACATAGTTTTTTCGTATGGATGAGAACCGGTTCCTATCCACCTGATTCGAATAAATATGAGAAAATTAATTCTATCAAGTAAACATCAGAAGACAAAAAAACACATTCTTTCATTCTTTGGCTTAAAAAAATTAAGGTCTTTAAATAATTTTGGTTGGTTGGTTCACTATAGACATCTACTAAAGGGTGAGCAAAAAAAATGCGTAGATTTTTAAAATTCAAATTGCGCGGCTTGTGTTAATAGTAGAAAAATGTTACGCATACCACTAGAACCGCTATGAAGTCTATTTTTTGGAAATATAAGAACGATTCTTCTGCTACGTATAGTTAGGGAGCTACGTGTTAAAATGTCCCAACTGACTTAAAACTTGACTTGCGAGTATATTAGAAAATTGTAGACAATAATTCTTGCAAAAAGACGTGCGTACATTTTTAAAATTCAAATTGCGCGGCTTGTGTTAATGGTAGAAAAATGTTACGCAAACCGTAAGAACCGCTATGAACTGTATTTATTGGAAATATAAGAACGGTTCCTGTGCTACAAATAATCTAGGAGCTAGGTGGTAAAATGTCCCAAAATTTACTCGCAAGTCAAGTTTTAAGTCAGTTGGGACATTTTAACATGTAGCCCCCTAACTATACGTAGCAGAGGAATTGTTCTTATATTTCCAAAAAATAGACCTCTTATCGGTTCTAATGGTATGCGTAACATTTTTCTACTATTAACACAAGCCGCGCAATTTGAATTTTAAAAATCTACGCATTTTTTTTTGCTCACCCTTTAATTTAGCTGCATAAATAAAAAAAATTAATAAAAACCTTGGCCACTGAGACAGAAAATTAAAAGGATCCCCCAGCAGGATTGATTCCGCGTAGCTGATAGTTTCCACCTGGGACAGGTAGCTAACTATCTCACTCTGCTCCTGGATAGCTCCTGCAACAAATGGATTCATTATTACACCAGATTTTGTGTTTTCTAATAAAGTGAAACTCGCAGCTTGCTGAATTAACGATACCCCACCAATCCACCCCATTTACCCCACCCCCTCCCCTCTTACTGGATGAAAGAACTGACCAATAAATAAGTTCCATGTTTTCAACCTATTGACGACAATTTTTCTCCTGATTGGTTCATATTTCGCCTAGACACCACGTCATTAATAAAGACGTTAAAAATAGTTTCTACTGCTGCTGTGTCAGATGCGCAACACTAATAGTTAGAGTAGGGGGGATGCATTGGCCCTAAAACATATACAACTCATTACCATGCATACTTAGGACTTTAAGACAAATATCGTGTAATCAAAGAGTTGGTTGTCTGTTGGGTGCTACTTAACTTAATATCCCGGATATTTGGACAGTAAAGGAGAGATTGTGCCCCTTAGTTATCCTTGATTGTTGGACCTGACGTGTCATTGTCAGCAGCCACGCCCGCACGTATGAGGTACTATTGTAAGTGAATATTATTCTTATTTCTAAGATAGCTATGCATGTAATATATTGACCTGTGTCAGAAACAGCTAAACCATTCAGGAGATTCATCAGAACAACAACAACAATAAACACAAATACCATGAAGAATATGTAACTGAAAAAAAATGTATGAAAAAGAAGCAGTTTATAGTGTCTAATACAAAATGACGTCATACAACACAAATGACCAATGATAGGCTACTATACATTTGGTATTACAATGTATACTGGTCTTTCATTGGTCATTTGTATTGTATGACGTCATTTTTTATTAGGTATATGAATTTGATGAAAAAATTAATTCTTAATCTTTAATTATGTTTTTGCGATTTATTTGTTAAAAAATATGACATATTACCAATGGATCTAAAGGGATAAGACAGTGGCCGATAAATTGATATATATCCGCAATTATGATACACAAAATTGCCCCTTTAGATTAAAATTAGTGGTTAAAACATTTTAACACTCAAATTTAATGACCCAACCTTTCAAAATTCAGTAAATTCTCTAAGAAAACAGCCCATCACCACCTCACACTGCCTATTACTACCTTAGTGGAGCAAGCTTACTGTCCAAGTTGACTGGAATATCTGAGAACTCTAATTCTCCGACAAACATAGTGGACACCTTGACCAGAGCCAACCAAGGAGAGTTAAAGAATTCATAATCATCCTCTGAAATGATAAAAGATTGAAAAATTAAAATTGTAACCGTCTACAATATTAGGAAAAGGAACAATTAAAAGCGAAATAAATCTAAAATAATATTTGGGGGACAGATAGAAGGGTCGTCTTTTATAAACAAGACACCACCAAATCACGATAACATATAAGCTAAAATTAATATAATTCAGGTGTTGATTGGTTACAGCTGCTATAATACGATGTCTAACCGTCTAAAGTTCGAGATTGCAATAACCATTGGAATTATTAGGCTTTTCTTTTTTAAAAGCTAAAATAAATAGATAACTTCTCATCACCTCTTGGGGCGAAGCCATTCGTCCAATGAAATGTTTATGTAGAACTTTAATTCATGTTTTATACGAGATTTGACTTCAACTGGTTAAATCTTAATTAGTGTTCTTTTGAACTTGGCAAAACATTTGACGATGAAAGTTCTTTTTAGATTATTTTTTTCTTCAAAAATAAAGAAATTAATATGGTTTATACAATCAAAAGTTTTAGTATTTGAAACATGTTTTTCTGGAAAAATATTCAACTATGTTAATTCCTTGTTATTGAATCGATATTTATCAAAATTCAATGATTTTTCTTCTCATTTACCTTTTTGTTGTGAGTATTTGAAGTCGTTGTGAAGCATGATATAGAATCCAAGTCCAGCGGCCACCAGGACGTTGATGGACAGCAACAGGAAGAAAAAGAAGGTCGACATCACCTGGAATTTGTTTTATTTGAATTATCGGAATATATTTCCCCAATTTATGTAAAAAAAATGACAGAATATTATATTATATTTATAAAGAAGTAAGGGTTATTTGTCTGAAGCTTAAGGTCTCAATAACTACTGAGCCAATTGGGTTCTCTATTATAGGTAACTTGTAAGCTTCATTTAGCTCCTGTAATGGTTCAGGCTATTTTATTTTCAGATTTGAGATGGTTTGAAGCTCTTTTCTAGCCCCTCTCTACCCTTTCAAATATAGACCCCCTAAATGCTAAGGGCGTAGCCGCTAGTAATATTAATATAGAGTAATAAGTCTAGGAATAAGTGATATGACAATGGACGATAAATCAATGTACGACTCTGATTAAAAAATACTTCGAAATTTAAAATATTAGTGGAAAAGTTCAGACACTGCTAGTTATCAAAATTCTTTAAAAAGATTGAACCAACGAATGAAATAACGTGATTTAAAACTTCTTGTACACTAGTAAAAATTATACTCCATGTCCTCTCCCTACATAGTGAAATATTCATAATAAAAATCAAACTTTTACAAAATTTATAAATCAAAACTTCACCTTATAAAACATCCTCACATAAACATTGTATGCATTTAGCCTAAAATAAAAATATAATTAAGTTCTTGAGAATAAATGTCGTCCTGCTTTGGTAAAATTATGGATATTGCTACTTAGATGTTTAGAATAATGGATATGTTACATAGACTGCTAAAAGCAATTCATTTACAGTTTGTTGCACCATTAAAAACAAAAAAAAACTGTTTAAGTAATAAGAATGGTTATGGACTAAAACTGTTAAAATCCTCATAACAAAACATAAAAAAATATTAAAAGATTTCAAACTATTCATTTTTAGAGTCAATGGTTAATTAATTTATGTTTTTAGTGAATTTAAAAAAAAACTTATACTTCCTTTAGCTACTCTCTCTTTGATTTCAGATACTTTTCTCGAAGTCCTGAGTTTGTAAGACTAAAATATATTTACTGCTATTATGCCCCGAATTAGCAGCAGTAGGTGAAATTTAAATGTCTTTAGGCTGACGTGGTAAGGATCACACCTACCTGAAAACAAAAAGGCGTGTTACATTTTATGCAAAATCATTACCTTGGATGTCTGGCAATAAAGGTTATGAGTTCGATCCAAGCCAACAGTAAACTAAAAATAAAATGCAATTTTATTGTAATTAAACACTTTGCTAAGTTCAAAGACACATAAAATTGATTGTAACTAACTGGACATCTTGGGTTAAGTAAGGTTTTGAGAACCCTGCTTGGGCAAATTTTGAATTAAGAGACTGAAATCTTTTCCCTGAATAAGTCATAATACCAATCCAATAATAAAGTAAAGGGATCTCTGTTTTGTGTCTCTCTGTGTGCGCCTAAGGATATCGCTAACAACTAAACCATATGGTTCTTCTTTACAGGGTAGCTTATCATAGGTTCTAGGGAGATTTTCACCACCCCCTCCCAAGAGAAATCGCTCTTAAAAAAGATTTCCCCTTCCTTTTTTTTCAACTTTTTCTTCTTAAAACTAAAATTGAAACTGGAGGAGGGGGGTTAAACTCCCCCCTCAAGTATAGAAAATCAAAATCAAAAAGATAATACTGTAGAAATAATACTGCTCTTTCTTTAACAGACATAAAACTCCATTACACGAAAAATTTCAAACAGATAGACACAAATACATCCTGCTACTTTATCAAAAAGGCATAAAAAAGAGTTTTAAAACATAATTCCATTACTTTTACCTTATTGAAGCAAAATGTCGTTTAAGTTCAACTTCATACAAAAATGTTTTAAATTCTTCATTTTCTGGGTCCTAAAATTCAAATATCAAATTTACACTAGTGCTCAAAGTTTTATAATAAAGTTTTCTTATTCATTGGCGTAACAACTTTGGGGACTTCAATTTTTATTGGTTGGTTCATTAAGTTGTGTGTCCAAACTTTTCAACCACTAATTGTAATCTAGAGAATTGGTAATTTTGTGTATCATCATTGCAGATGTACATCAATCTATCGGCCATTGTCTTATCCCTTTAGATCTCTGAAAATATTGATGTTACCATATCCTCAGGTTGTGGGATGTCAGGTTTGAGTAGCAGCACAAATGTTAAACTTATCATCATCATCTCCACCAAGTTTTCGGGATCCAGAAAATATCTCCTGAAAATTTTTTATCAATCATTTCTTGAAATAGCAGCGATGTTATAACTTAAATTGATGCTTTCCCTAAAAGGACCTTAAAAGCACTTAATCCTCTGAAAAAAATAATTAAAGTAAGTATGTTTTACCAATCCAAAGACACTGAGCCTTGACTTGTAATGCAGGTTTTGGCTCAGTGCCTCTTTTTCGTTTAACTACCCAGAGAATCAGCGCGATGAGAGGGACACTGTCCTATACCGTGACTTACGCTTTTCAGAGTTTTTTCCTATTCCCATTCCCTGGGAGAAGCCCTATCCCTGTGGTGCCTTAACAGTGCGGGGCTACCCAGTACCCATTATGACCTAACTACCTATTTCTTTTTAGAAATTTAGATACCCATGATTTAAAAAAAAAACTTTGGTCACTAAGAAACTTTAGACGAACAATACCTGAGCGAAACAGCCATCTGAAAAAACTCTCTAGCAGTGAGACCAATGAGTAGAACTAAAAGAGCCAACCAGAGACATCTGGTGCCGAAGATATTAACTACAACCAGACTTCCTACATACGCCAGCTCAAGCCAATTCCTAAATAAAAGATTTTTAGACAGAGACATCTTGTGCCGAAGATTTTGACTACAACCAGGATACCAACAAACGCCAGCTCAAGCCAATTTCTAAATAAAGATGATATTAAACAGACACATCTTGTGCCAAAGACATTCAGTAAAAAAATTCTAAGCTCAAACCAATTTACCAGTTAGATAACATAAAAAAAAATAATGTTTAGGTCGGAACTTTAGTTTGTTTATAAGTAGTACAGCACTAATGATTTTGTTGGGGGTATTTTTGTTTATCATTATTGGGGGCGTATATTAAATTATCATCCATTGTCTTATCTCTACATATTATATACATACCTGAGAAATAGTTTAGCTGTATGTTTACACCTTGATGGTTCTGGTCGACCAGAATCTTCTAAAACTCTAACTCGTTCCTCTATAATAAAATTTTATAATTTTTAAATCTTTAGCTTGATTTTCTCATTTTATAGAAATGATTAGGTATTGATAATTTTCTTCATATAGGTAAAATTAGGTGTAAAATAGGTGTATCTAAAGTTTTTATAATTTTACTTAAGACTAATATAATTATAAAACAAAAATGCATGTTTAAAACATTCATAAAAATCTTGATTTTTAGTCAATTTGCCAGTTCAAGGATATTTTTAGGACTTATGAGTGAGGAAGTGGATCCCTGGGGGGGGGGGGTGCATTAACCCCCTAACAGTCATGATACACCGATCTTGTTTTTTGTAATACACCCCCTAAAGGTCACACTTCCCTCGATTTATGTTTAACATGGGTGTAATCTCATAAGGGGTTGTAAAAAATTTTCTGCACGCCACTAATCTGGCACCATTATACTACAGATAATATAAATCTTAAAACCATGGAAGAACCTTCTTTTCATAGTTATAGAGTAGCTGCGCTAATGAATATAAGATTACTTACCAAAATCTTGAATATCTAGAATCCAGTCCCAAATAACCATTAGTAACATTAGTACAGAAAATATTATAAAAACCTAAAGCCATGATTGCATATACAAAACATTTCTTTATCTTCTTCAAGGGTAACATAAATATCAGGGGTATAAAGGTATAAGACAATGGCAGATAAATTGATGTTACACAAAACTTTTACTTAATGAACCAACCAAGCAAAACTCAATAAAAGTTCCCAAAGTTGTTGAGCAAACAAATAAGAAACTTATTTCTTTTCAATTTTATACAATTTTGTTGATAACGATCAAAGCACAATATTTTAACTAATGTGCATAAAAAAGCTTGTATCTCGATGAAATAATTTTTGATTGGCAGAAAAGTAATGATTATCTATTTTGTATATCCCTGAGGCCAGCCGCGTACAGTACCGTCCTCTCCGCGTATAGACTGACCGCCAAACTGCTCAAAAACATACCACGTGTGGATCATCACAAATAATGCGAAAAATCGCAGATTTCTGAAACATATTTCTAGTTAAACATAATATCATTTTTGTAAAAGTGTCTTTTGGTAATTATAGGTTACTAGTAGTAAAATTATTTTATAGATGTAAAATCTAGGCATATTTTTCACAACAAACTTTTATAAACGTTATTATTTTTAAAAAAAACATTGTTGACTTAAACAATTTACATTATATGTCTACTATCGACAACGCCCCTAGAAGCATCTAAGGGCACTTAAGGTGGAGGGGGGAGAAATTATCAACATCACCCCCCCCCCCCCCACCTATTTTAAATTCAAGTTTTAAAAAGAAACAGTGAACAATTTTTTTAAGGTAGGGCTCTTTTTTATTGGGAGGGTGAATATACCCTCACCCAAAATAGTTAACAAACCTTCCCTGGACCTATAAGAAGCTTCACTGTATAAGAGAACCAGCGGTTCAGCGAGATTCTTTGCTTCAGACAAAAAAAAATAGGATTAAATAAATGCACGTCTAAGTGAGGTCAGCTATGAGACCTTCTTGGGTTTTTGTTATACCTGTTAAAATATCTTCTAATCCTGGCCCATTTTAACCATAGGAAACTTGTGATTACAGGATGCTTCAACAAATGCCTGTGGTCCTAAATTTGTGAGAAAAATACATAATTTAGACATTGAACATTTTTAGCTTGCACTTTAAAGGGTGTTTTCATTTAATGTTTGTAAAATTTCTTTGTGTTATTTCCCATGGAAGGAGGGGACAATGGGCTGTTTATCACACTAGTCCCCAAAGTTTGATAATGATGTTTTCTTATTCGATGGCTTAACAACTTTGGGGACTTCAATGAATTTTGATTGGTTGCTTTATTAAGTTGAGTGTCCAAATGTTTTAACCAAAAATTTTTAATCTACAAAAGGGGCAATTTGGTGTATAATCATTGGGGATCTACATAAATTTATCGGCAATTGTCCTATCCCTCTAAATCCCTATGATGATTAGCCTACCTTAGTTAAAGTCATGTACCAAAGACTTTCTGTTTCTGGTAGTGCAATCCTTTCCTCTTTTCTTCCTCCACTAGATAACTTCTAAAATAATAGTAAGTAGAGCATTACAGACAATCAACCCTTTGATTGCATGTTATTTGCCTGTAAGCTTATAGTCAAATTACAAAAAATTGCTATTTTTAAATGGCAGAAAAAGTTGGGAAAATAATGTTTCTTTAGGTGATACTAGCGGCCACGCCCCTAGAGGCCTTTAGGGAAGGGTAAAGGGTGAAATTAACCCTCAACTATTAATTTTAGCTTTAATAAGCAAGAAGTATAAAAATGTTGTTTTTTTTGGGGGGGGGGCGGTATTTATTCTAATACCCTATACGAAGCTTCGCTGTAAAGGAGAACTATACCAGTTAAGAGGTTAGCAAGATACTTCACCACACACAGACAGAGAGACATCCTGCTACTTTTATATGGATAGTAAAATTTGTTGACTTTTTACCTGATTTTCTTCATCAAAAGCTTGGTAAGGTCCCTGGGCTTCCTCTGGTAAATTTTCAACCGGCGGTGCAAGGAATTCATATTTGAACCTGGAATAATAATAAGTTGAGAGTCACGAATGATACAGAGTTCAAATATTGATGGGTTGGTTCAAACTTATCAACCAATAATTTAAATTAAACTTACTTGATTGTAAAATCTTCATGATTGATATCATTATTGGACTGCAGACAATGTTCATCAAGAAATGATTCCAGAGTTGAGGGTTCGATCTTCTCCACTGGGATGTCTCCCCACCTATAGCATTAAAGGGTATTGGCAGCAAGAAAATAGTCCATTTTATAGAGAAATGATTCAAAGGCCACCAGTTTAATTTTTGTCCCCAGCCTATAATATTTAAAGGGAATGGGCACTAAAAAGGATTGTATTTTCTACTAAAATGTCTCCTTACCTATCATATTAAAGGGATTGGGCACTAATAAATTTTTTTTTGAGTTGGCTGATTTTTTCCACAGTTATATCTAGTTATAAATCTCAAGACCTTTATGTAATTTAATTTACCTGTTTTTAATTCCAATATTTGCTCCTCTGTCCAGTAGCTTCCTAAACATTTACAAAATATAATTTCCAACTTAAAAGTAACAAGATGTCTGTCTGTCTCTATGTGTAGCGAAAGATCTCACAAACCGCTGGACTGATATAGTTCTCCTTTAAAGAATTCTTTTTTAAATTTTAATCATTGAAAATAAAATTAAAGTGTAGGATCGGATGAACTAACTCCACCACCTTTCTTCATGTGCTTCTCGACGTATTTAGAGGCGTAGCCGCTAGTTTAAACAAAATTTATAATAATTCAACATTGTTTAAAAGCTATATTCCTTATAAAGTTTTCCATCAAGTCAAAATAATCAATATTTGAATTTGTCCAATCGTAAATAATTTTTTATTCAGATTTAGTTTAACTCTTAGAAATAATTATCATATATGTTGTTTCCTATCATTTAGATGATGTTCTTATATCCTACAAACATTTATCTTGGTTCATATCTAATTCTATCCTAGTAATCAAAATTAATTGATTTTTTCTTTTGCTGTTTTCCTATAGTATAATGAAAAAATGACGGCATAACAAGTATGTGTACGTGTTCATTAAGATCTCAAAACTTTATTTTAATTTTTTTTGCCTTTGGCCTTTTATCGCAACGTATTATCATAGACAGTTTTCCTCGAATATTAAAATGAAAAATTATAAGACTAAAACCATTTTTGCTAGCCCCTAGGGGTTTTATTTTAATATTCGTGGAAAATTGTTTGAAAAACGATTCTACACATTATTTTTTTCTCAATATGGCTAACCGGTTCTAATCCTATGGATATTAATCGGTTTCGAAGCCATACTGGCTAAATTCCTATCAACTTGATTTTTCCTTCTTTTTGGATTAATGTATTAATTAAATTAATTAATTTAGCTATTTTTCTTCTGTCTACTTTTAAGCAACCTTTATCTATGTTTCCTTTTAAGACATTAGGAATTGGGATATCTAATTTATTATTCTTGCTGGGACCTATGTTTAGCAACAAGCATTTGTACATTATACAAAATGCATCTATAAGGGTCAGTTCTATGATTTTAAGGGTTCCAAGAAAAACGCCGGAGTTGACAAACGCAGGAGTGTCTAAACTATTAAGTTAATTAGATATTTCTATTCAGGTTGTATATGAATATACAAATAAGCCCCCCGCAAGGGTGGGTTAAGCATTTTAAAAACCCATAGGTTAGGTTAGGCTAGGTTAAGTGTCCACTCCGACGTTTGGCAATCCAGCGTCTGTCCTATGACCATTTTAAGTACATTGACAAACTTCTTAATTCCATAACATTTGTCAGCATGTCCTGTTATTTAATTCCTATTTGTAATGACCTCATGCTTTTATCCAGTGGCGCAGTATTCCGGGTGTCAACACCCACCTTAAATTTAAAATTGGGAAGGCCTGCCTTTCTAGTCCCCCCCCCCCCTAATAATTTCACACCTCTAGTATATCGCTGTTCACGCCACTGCTTTAGTCATTCTAAACCTGAACGGATCTATTGAAACTTTTATTATTGGTGATATAAAAAAGTTTTTTTATCCAATATGATCTTTAACCAATTTGATTTTCCCTTTTTTCGTGTATTATATATTGAGGAAATCTGATATTAGTTTATCTATCTTTCTTTACAATTTATATAAATTATAAGGATATAGATCAAATATATGGGTTCTATTTCATCCGACGAAAAACTATGATGTCAATAACTTTTTGCTATTTAAAATATCCCTTTGGTAAGTATTACAAAAGATCGTATACACAACTACTCAAAAAATTTTAGAATAGATGTGCATACGTCATGGGAACCTTCACTAAAAATTTCAGTTGTATATCTTTCTGAGCAAATCACATTTTCCCCATAGCGTTACCGAATAACTGACGGACAGACAAAGTAGATCATAGATATGCTTCGCCAGTAAAAATCTATAAAAAACTTTTACTACAGTATCAAAGAATCAGGGTTATCATTTTTAAAATTATTTGGTAATTTCAAAGTTGTGACATCAAAGGTATTGTAACTAAATCGCTTACCTAACAACGGTTTGATCCCACTTCTGAGTAGCTGCATGTAGTGCAGTATTATCGTGACAATCCTTCTTGTTTAAAATGGTACTAACTGCTGATTTTATAGGCTCCTCGTCACTTGTTAGCAGGTACTCCAAACATTCCTAAAAACAAGGACACTAAAGTATGTCCGGGGGAGTAGCGTAGCTTTTGGAAGTAGTAATAAAGTATAATAAACTTTAAATAGAAAATCACGAAACCTTGTAAGTAACTTTTTTTTTGGGGGGGGGGGGAAGGAACTTCGTCATTATAAGAGATATGTCCCCCTCAATAAAGTTTGATATAAATATTGAGGGATGGAGGTCCCTCTCCTTCTTGAAAGTAGTACCAAGTTAATTTATTGTTTCTTTTGACCTGGGGACCATGAACAAAAATAATTTATTATCGCCCAGGAGGTGGAATCGAACCACTGCGCCTCTCGACGCCTACAGGTTTGAAGCCTGCACCCCAGACCACTGAAGGTCACCTGGACAACACTAATAAGAAATCTTCATAATACAATTCAAATTTCTTTAATTTATTCTCATTGACCATGTGTTTAAACAGATTTTACAATAAAACCTTGCAGTTTATAACACTTTTGATAACATTAAGACACGAAAAAGATGTTGAATATAATTATTTTGTTAAAAATGCGCAAAATTCATTAGTTTAGACGTAATAATTCAAAGAAAAATAACATTTCTTTATGTTTTCATCTTGAGACGCCATGCGGCGAATTTGGTAAACTAAGGCATCAAAAGTAATAAGATAATCTTGGAGGATGGGGATTGGAAAATTGAAATCTAGATTATATTTATACCCGATGTTTTATTAACACGATCTCTCATTCATTGACTTCAAATCTTTGGGAACTTTTTTTGATTAGGTTGTAAAAGCTTAAAATATCTTGACTTTTCCACAAATTATCACATTCTATTGGAAGGTTTTATTAGTATTAACGGTATAAATTGGTGAAGATATGGGAAAGAATCAGGGTACTAAAAAGTGTTATACATAGACAAACTTTTTGGAGACTATTTTTTTAAGTTCCTTTTGAAGTTCAAATGACGGGAAAGCCTAAATCTTAATTGGCGGAATAAATAAAAACAATATGCTTTTCTAAAAGGCATACAAGCAAAATATTAAAAAACTAACCAAAAGATTTTCTTCAGAAGAAGCTGTTGGATCTTTAGCAAGAACTCTATGGAGCACTGTCTCTCTAGTTTCTCTCTTCTGTACAGTAAAGTCAGCTTTATACTCACACAGTACCCGCAATACGTCAACATGGCCCCTGTCATATTTTAACATTAATTTCATTGTTATTTTCGTCAAGAATGCATAATAATTTCTTAATAATTTCTCCATTATGATACAAACAATTCCTTAAATTTTGCAGAAGACTATTTAACTTCTGGTATCGAAGCTGAAATCCGTTTGTCCGTTCATCCGTCTGTCTTTCAGTCCGTAACGCTGTGGGAAAATGTGATTTTCTCAGAGCATTCAAGATAGACGGATAAATTGTTTTTTAAAGATTTTCTCTACCAATAAGCATCCAGTATATAATTTAGTTGGACTGTTGGTTAGTCATGCAACAAAAATGTAGATAACAATTTATTAAATTAATTATTTCTTGATTGATGAACAATGAACCTTTGATCTTTGAATCATTTATCCATACTAACATATACGAATTTTTGTGCTTTGCTACTTATGGATGCGATGTCATCTTAATTGAATTCATGTGAATATTGAATTAATGTTTCCTTTCAGCAGCAATGATGACTGGTGGACTTAGAGACTGTCCAGATATATAGTTTGGATCCACTCCCTCCCCCAGCAGGGAGGATACATAGGCACTAGCTCCTAAATATTAAATTTAAGTGTTTCTATTAAAAAAGTTTTTTTTTTACAAGGTATGAGACAATTGATGGTTTCACTTAAAGTGCTTAGTCTTACATAGAAACAGAAATGAAGGTGGGAGTTTGGACTTGCTTGGCACTTTAAAGGGAAAGAACCATACTATTTTTCCATATTAGATTTGAAAGTATTTTCTTATCTAATGTACATTTAAAGTTTATTTTTACTACTTATGAATAAAATTGTTCTGGGGATTTTCTTGAATAAGACAATTCAGTTCAGACCCAATAAAAATTTACCCCTTCTGAATATAACTCAATCAAGCTCCCATAGTTTAAAAACGAACCAATGAGAAATCGTGTTTATAAAACTTTGTTTTCCTATTTAATTCACAGTCCAATGTCTAATTCCCTGCTGTTTATACTTATTTTTAAAAAGTTTTAAGATATGAACCTGCAAAACAGCATTTCTGTAGGAGAGAAGTTCCCCCCACATCTGTTAGATTAGTTTTATTCTCACTCAACTCCAGAATCAGGCTGCTAAACTCTTTAATATCTCTTTCTGTTGGTTTCTAAAAAAATGCAACAAAATTAATATGCAACAAAAATGTGCATCTTTGTGTTTATTTAAGTATAATTTTTTTATGTAAGAAACAACCTAAAAGCAGCTTCGGTCCTAGCCTCTTACTAGTCGATATTACTTTTTCCTCAAGTCTTTAGATAGAAAAGAAATAAAGAAAAGATACCTGCTTCTTCATAAATAAATAAATAAATTCCCTGATAGTGGTTTAAAGTAGCTTTCTGTGTGTTTTCTTTGTAAGGTAAGGTTATGTTAGGTCGAATACAAGGTAGCCTCGCAGACATAGGCCCCGTAGGGTTTAGGCTGCCCACAGGGGATGGCATATAAAAAAATATTTTTTCCTTATTTTTTATTTCAAGTAATATTTGGGGATTGTTACTGTGCTCTCTAAGCACTTTGAGGGAAAGCACCACCTTTTTAAAATTTAGAAATTACCCTGAGAGTAGCATTGTCGGCCAGATTGATGAGACGTTCAATTGTGCTTCCACTTGTTTCTCTTACTAATGGCGCCCTTGTCACCTAAATTAATCATGGAGTAAGTATAATATAGCTTACTTGACACAGACAAAAGATATAAACACAGGGATCTTAAGAGATAAGATATATTTGATAAGATAAGATATGGGGACATATTTCTGTATATTAAAATTATTGCTTCAAGAGTTGGACACTGTGACACAATACAATCTGTCCCGATTTTGTATTACTTTTGCGGAACATGATTGCAGTTACGTCATATTTTTCTTTCCCGAAAAAGGGAAGGGAGAAAGAAAAAAAAGGGAAGGGGGGAAGAAAAAAGAGATGGGAGAAAAGGGGGTTTTCCCCATCTCTTTTGAAGAGATTTTCTTCCCCCCTTCCCTTTTTCGGGAAAGAAAAATATGACGTAACTGCAATCATGTTCCGTAAAAGTAATACAAAATCGGGACAGATTGTATTGTGTCGTACACTGTTAGTTTAAATCAACTGAACAAGATTTATTAAAGTACTCAAACTTTTAAAGCCAACGAAATCTTGTCAAGAATTAATTAAGTAGTTTATCTTACTCTGGCACCCTTATCCATTTAAATTAAACAAATATAACCCTATCTCATGTAGCAGCAAAGATAATAACAATTACCCTGTATAAAATATTTTCCTTCGAGACATTACAAGAAATTTAAAGCTCATTATTTATTGCAAACTTATCAACCCATAAATTTAATCTAAAGAAGAGATAATACTGTTTATCACAATCAGGAATCAACAGCAATTTATCTTCAATTGTTGCATCCCTAAAGATCCCTGATCATTTCCAAAGAATTGACGTGACAAGGGAAGGCTAATTATAGAGTAGCTACGCTGCCATAAATGAGATATATTTCAGGAATCTAAATGGATAAGACAATGGCCAATAATATCTCCAAAATTACCCCTCCTGTAGATTACAATACAAGTGGTTGAAACATTTTAACATTCAACTTAATGAACCAACCAAAAAAATTCAATAAACGTCCTCAAAGTTGTTAAGCCAACTAATAAGAAAATGTTATTATAAAACTTTGGGGACTAGTATAATAAACAGCCCAATGTCCCCTATATACCTCCTTGGATTTATATATAACTTGAAAGGTATTTATATTTGTAGAAGGATAAGATATCAATTAACTGTATAACAAACTTGAACATTAATTTTCAAACTTTCTAAATTTTGGCATCTACCCTCTCAGTTCCCTGTTAGTCCCGTTAGCACTGTATTGAAATATAATTCCACTGTTTCTGTCGAGTTCGACATATTGGTACTAAATAAAAGTAGTCATTAGTGATATATCAACGAAAAAATTGGTATTTTGTAGGGATTTAAAGGGATAAGACAATGCCCGATAAATTGATGAACTCCAATGATAATAAAAAAAATTACCGCTTCTGTTTAAATTACTATTATGAAACGTTTGAAAACTCAACTTAGTGAAAATCCAAACAAAATTCAATTAATATCCCCAATGTTGTTAGGAAAACAAATACGACAAAGTTATTGTAAAACTTTGGAGACTAGTATAATAAACAGCCCAATGTCCTCTACTTCCCTGGATAATTTGTCTGGTATTTACATCGACACAATGGTACTGTGTCGATATAATAACAACACAGTAGTTTAACATAGGCAAATTGTAAATATTAAAAGGATTTTGAAATAAACTTCTAATAGTTTCAATTTATTGAAGTGATCCTATTTTATTGTTTTAAATTGTAAAATAAATCATAAATATCTACAGATCATATCATATTGTATTGTAAGGTTTTTTTGTCTGCAGCCTAGGATTTTTAACTGATTGAGATTTCTATTCATGTGAAGCTTAACATTAGTCCAGGGATGGTTTCAGGCTTTTTTATTTTCAGATTTAAATTTTGGGATGGTTTTAGGCTATTTTTTACCTTTCCTACCTCTAGTACAGGAAATAGCACCAGTATTTCCCACCAATAAAAATAAAGTAAAGGCAAATTAAATTAGATGTAAGAATTTCTTATTTAAGAACCTAAAATCTATGTTAAAAAAAGAATATGTAAAATATTAATTGCATCGTATTATAGACAGCTTTCCGCTGATAGCAAAATGAAAAATAATAAGATTAATAAAATAATAGTTTAGTTGGCTCCAATGATTTTTATTTTAACATTCGTGGCAAATCAGTTGTAATACGATGCTATACATGATCTTTCAGTATTGCTAAGAACCGGTTCTTATCCATCGTATAATAATCGATTTCAAAGCCATACTGGAAAAGTGTTTACCTGTACATTTCCCATGAGTTTAAATTCTGGTTTCCTGGCGGCCAAATCAGTAATTAGGCTCCGTATAGGTTGGCCTTTTACTATCGTGTCCTGTAATTTTTACATCTTATAATATTTACAGTATTAGAAAAAAAAACTCTGAAACCCCCTCAAAGTTTTTATATATTATACATAATTTAAATTACCCCCCCCCCCCCCACTTTCCTCCCAACACACTAAGAAAAAATATTTAGGTGGTTGTTCATTCAAACTCACCCCAATTATGTAAATTTTACCCCTGAAGTAAATATTTGGGAGTGGTGAAATGTTACCTTCAAAGTTAATTACTCTTCAAATACAAAACTTAGACGACAATTATTTTCAAAATTTTATAAGATGTATTCCTGGCTGGCTCCATTTTCCAGCAGTAGCCTGACCAAGGTTAAGTTCTCATTTTTGACAGCCAGGTATAGTGGGGTCTGTCCTCCTTTCTTATCCTAAAATTATAAAGTTTTACAAGGTTTTATAAAATATATTAGGATGTTTGTCTGTGTGTATCAGAGTAGGAGTAGTCAGTAGCCAATGTTAAGTATCATTTTTAACAGACAGGTATAGTGGGGTCTGTCCTAATTATTGTCCTAAAAAAGTTTTACAATTTTACAATTCCTTGCACGCACATGATTGTTAAAGAGTAAGGAAGAAAGGGGGTTGTAGGGGAGTGGTGTATCCACTCTCTTGGAAAAATTTAAAGAAAATTTGGATACACCACTGGCCACCCCCTTTTACAAGGCTAAACACCACCTTTTACACCCCTTAAAACAGCCAAGAGGGGTGTCAAATACTGGTTTTTGCTATGGTGCAAAAATGTAAAACAAAGTGACAGACAGACGGACATCAAGAAGACATGCAATACCTTGATATCAACTTGAATATCCGGCTGTCTGAGTAAAAATTCGACCATTCTTGTGTGTTCATGTTCAACTGCAAAGTGTAGCGCTGTTTTACCAAACCTAAATATGATATGTGTTTCAATATTATTTTCAACTTGCAAATCTATGATTTTAACTATCATGGTCAAAACTTTTATTCTGGTGATTTTAATCAGCAAAAGGATTAATATTGCTTATAATCATTGGGTTTGAACATCTATTGTCTTATTACTTATGATCCATGCAAAATATCCACTGTATTCTTGTAGTTCCCAAATTAGAGTTAAACACTAGAGGGAGAAAGGTTTATATAACTGTATCTCCCCATCACAATTTCCTTGTGCCGGCTCAATTGAAATTGAAAATCAACCAAAGGTGTAGAAGATATTAACACAGCTAATTTACAATTTGTTAGCAGACGAAAAAGGTCATTGAAAAAGGGAGGGAGGTAGTACTTTAGTACTATCTGTACTATAGATCTGTTGTTATATGTGTTTACTAGCGGCTGCGCCCCTAGCATCTAGGGGCTATATATTCGAAGGTACATGACAGTAGAAATATTGCATAAAACCATACCCAGACTTATTGAAAATAAAGTAGCCTAAAACCAACCCAGGACCTGTAGGAAGCCACGCTTTAATAGAGAACCATATCAGTTGAGCAAATAGCGAGATCCTTCGCTACATACTTAAAAAGCTTACTACTTTATAGGATATATTTTCGACATTAAACAAGCTGAACTGGATAAATTTTTAATTTAAACCTAACCTTGTTGTTGCATTAACATCCGCTGTATTCGAGTTATGCCCTACAATTTTCTTTGGACCGGCTCCATTAGCTCCATTCATTTCATTTTGTACCAGCACTCGCATCAGCTCCACATTTCCAACTTAAAGAAATACATGTGATGTTTTATTTAAAGATCAATACTTGCATTAAAGTATCAGGATGTTTGTCTATCTGTAGGTTAAGGTGGGGTTTATCACTATTTTGGAAGAGAGTACCTCCACTCTCCAAAAAAAAGAAATCACATTATATGACATTTGTGTTAATAATGACTCAATGAGAAATGTATTATTTCTAATCACTCTAATGTAAAGTAATATTTTATTTTTGGCCATGTGTTCCTTCATACAACTCATACAGCTCAACCTTGATCTTTTGGAGCTGCCAAGCTGGTAATGGCATGTCTACCGTCTGTTTGTTGAATTACTTTGGGGTCTACATCTGATTTTAGGCAGGGAGGGAGGAGACAATGGTCTTTTTTATTTAACTGGTCCTCAAAGTTTTAACGTTTTCCTAACAACTTTTCGGAATTTTATTGAATTTTAATTGGGTTGTTCATTAGGTTGAGAGTCATAACGTTTCAACCACAAATAGTAATCTACAGATGGAGTATTTTATGTATAATCATTGTTGATCTATATCAATTTTATCAGCCATTGTCCCATCCCTCTAGATCTCCATGACGGTTATAGGAATATTTTGCAAGATGTAATAACAATTCCAGTAGAAAATATCAATAACATAAAAACTAAATACAAAAATTTGATTAAGAATTGTTGTCTGTACCTGTAGCTGCCACGTGGATAGGGTATTTGCTGATCTGTCCATTATACAGGTTCACATCCGCACCCCCTCGCACTAGTTTCTAAGAATATTTTTAGGTTGAAGACGAAGAAAGTTCCTCAAAAAATCAGTATGTTACGTCATAAAAACGAGGGATTATCCATCTCTTTTTTTAGGGGTTTTCTTTCCCACTCCTTCTCTCCTCATTTCTCATTTTTATGACGTCACAGACATAAATATATTTTGAAGTGATTGCCACTTGAAAGGTAAATTTGGAAACTATTTTACATATTAATTTGCATAATAATAAAGACTTAAAAATAAGATCTGTTAATTGTTTATCTAGCAATGGAGAATTAAAACCAGGGATCTAAAGGATAATACATGGTCGATAAATTGATGTATCTCCCCAATTATAGTTCACAAAATTAACAATTAGGGATTGAAACGTTTTGACAATCAACTTTATGAACCAATTAATTAAAATTTGATAGAGTCCCCAAAGTTGTTGAAACTGAGCCTGTAAGGAACGAGAGTAGTTATCATGTCAGCATAGGGGAATTCGACAACAAATACAAAAATAATTAAAGCTTCCCTGACGTCCATCAAGAAAATAGGCCAAAATTTAATAATAAGAGAAGATTGTATGATACCAATCATAAATGACAGTATATTTTTTAATAAGTTACTAGCGGTTTCGCCCTTAGCCTCTAGGGGCTTTGCCCCAAAAGGTGATAAAAAAATTAAGGCGAAATTCGTAAAAGGACCATGGAAATGTTCTGCAAAAAAAAAGGATCAAGGAAATGTTCTGCAAAAAAAAGGACCAAGGAAATGTTCTGCAAAAAAAAGGACCAAGGAAATGTTCTTCAAAAAAAATGGGGGGGGGGTTGTTTTTTTGGGGGTTGGGGGTGTCCCACCTCCCAAGAAAATAGCCTTAAACCACCACAGGACCAGTAGGTATATTCCCTGAAGAGTAGAATCCGATCGGTTTAGTGGTTACCGAGATCTTAAGCTTCAGACGGACGGACAGACAGACATCAAGCTACTTTGTATTATAGATAATATAATTAAAAGTTTGCAGCAGGTTAAACCTGATATTCCTGATATTAACCAATACATTTACAATAACAAATTAAATATTTCTTTGAAATTAGAACATTAATTGAATATAATACATAGGAATAATTATATTTCAGTAGCTACAACCATATATTACTTATTTTTAAACAAACCAAGGATGACAACATCCATAAAAGCGAAGCTCTAAAATCATAAGGAAGGACCTAGGAACAATAACTCTTGTATAGTGTAAGAAATTAATAAGTAGAACATTCGATGAATCATAGGAAAAGGATGTTTATATCATACAAAAAGTTGTTTTTAAAAAAAGTTGAATATCAGCATGTTTTAAATTGACGTACGTACTTTCTGGTAACGATTATAGAGTTGATACGTTTTCTAAATCATACATAACTGTTTCAGAAATCATAATGCAAAATCTTAAATCAATGGGGCAATTCTAACATGTTAATCTAAATAATAAATCAACTAAGACCAATCACCATTATAACCATTTTAGTAGATAAGAAAACTAAACTCTTTTTTTATGTAAAATATTTGTAGAACAAATAAGTTGAGTGCAAGTGTATGAACTGAATGCATACTATTCATAAATTATTAGGTATTGTACTCTACAACTATCAACTTGTAACTGATTTTGAAAATATCAATTTATTTATGCTTAACTACTTTTGTATGTCAGTTTGTTGGCCTTTTAGTTGGTAAGTTTGTTGGTTAGCTTGTTGGTTAGCTTGTTGGTTAGCTTGTTGGTTAGCTTGTTGGTTAGATTGTTGGTTAGCTTGTTGGTTAGCTTGTTGGTTAGCTTGTTGGTTAGCTTGTTGGTTAGCTTGTTGGTTAGCTTGTTGGTTAGCTTGTTTGTTAGCTTGTTTGTTAGCTTGTTCGTTAGCTTGTTGGTTAGCTTGTTGGTTAGCTTGTTGGTTAGCTTGTTGGTTAGTTTGTTGATCACTTTGTTGTTCAGGGGCAATTTTGTATATTATCATTAGGGATGTCCAATGTACATCAATTTATCGGCCATTGTCTTATTCCTTTAGATCCTTGCATTGAACGGAAACAAAACCAAATCCTTTCATCATCACTTTACATATTTAATTTAATCAGGCAGGGAGAGGTAACTAGCGCCTAAAAATGTATACCAATTCTTCTTAATATTAAGCTACCAGAGGTAGAATCTTTAATAGTAAACTGGTTTATGAAGTACTTCATAGAGAAACTCAGAACAAAAAATATTAAATTACTGAAATAACAAGGATGACAACATCCATAAGTACCTAAGCACAAAAAATATGTGGATGGGACTGACCGTCATTGTTTTTTTTCAAACGACGGGAAATTTAATTTTGATATCGTTAACTGAAAAATAATTTGAAAATCGGACTAAAGACACCAAAGATATGGGGGAAAATGTAAAAAATATTAAATAGCCAAAACCTGCAAAAAGGCAGTTTGACCTTCATAGTTGTTTTCTTCAAACGACGGGAAATTTAATTTTGATATCTTTAACTGAAAAAATTTTGAAAATCGGACCATAAACACCAAAGATATTGGGGAAAATGTGAAAAATATAAAAATAGCCAAAAACCTTTAAAAAGGAAGTCTGACCGTCATTGTTGTTTTCGCCAAACGACGGAAAATTTACTTTTGATATCTTTAACTGAAAAAATTTTGAAAATCGGACCATAAACACCAAATATATGGGAAAAATTTGTAAAATTAAAAAATAGCCTAAAACCTGCTAAAAAGCCATCAGACCGCCATTGATGTTTTATAGTTAAATGTGCTCTTTAATGATTGGAATGTTGTCAAAAAATTTCAGCATTCTATCTTTCATAGGAGCTGAGTAAATCATATTTCCCCCATAGCGTTACGGACGGACTGACGGACAGACAAAGTGATTCATAAAGTAGCTTCGCTACTAAAATATGTATAGATATGGGACGTCATTCATATTGGTCCCTACAATTTGTTAAATCATGCTTTAACAAAAACTTTATGCGCGTTCCAAGGTTTTAGACCCATTGGACTGTAAATTACACTGGTACCCGAAGTTTTATAAGCACGCTAAACTGATTTATCTTATTCTTTGACTTAAAGACAAATTACTTTTATTAAATTGAGATTTATATGTACGTGCAAATAATTTTAACCTTCTTAAATGGTAAAATTTTTTATGATCATTGGGCATGCCTACCTATTCTATTGACGTCAGAAAATACCCTTTACCCCATCTATTTTTTAGGGTTTTTTTCCCCTTCCCTTTCTCTTTCCCTCTGCTAGGATGGCAATAGAATAGGTAGGCCAAAAGCTGTGACATCTATCCCCATTTTCCTAGGGCACTAAACACAGCTACTCTACCTGAACAAAAGCTGGCAAATTTTCAGATATGGCTTTGGTCAACAGAGTGTGCCCATCACAATTCTAAACAAAAATTAAAACATATATAAACAAGATCAATTGTGTCCATAAGAAGTTAATGATTGCATGAGTGTAAAAATAACAATAAACTGTTTTAGAAAAAAAAATTTTTGAAAACCCCAGCAGAAAAAAATAAGCTGTAAACAGAAATACTAAAAATCACGTAACTTAAAAGTTAAAGTCATTCCACGTTGTGACGAAGTGACATCTTAACATACAGACGGTCCAAATCTCCCTTGACATTTAAAGCCTGAATTCGCTTTTTTATACCCCTCCCCCCCCCTTGCAAACAATGTGCACGCCACTGTTTTCAAATATTGTAAGTTGTATAGTCTGACAAGTAAGCTATGGATAAAATATCCAAGAATACAGGGATAGGACATTAAATTAATCTTCCTTCAAATCATAATGGGGAATTGTTTCAAATATTGAGGTTAGATTACTTTATTCGCTCTTTATCTTGGACTAGCGGTTCGCCTCTTGGGGTACTTGAGTAGAGGGGGGGGGGAGGGGTTTGAATTCGACCCCACCTCAATTTAGTTTTGAATTAAAATTTTAAAAGAATTTTTTTTTGGGGGGTGGGGTTTTTTTTCTTATTGGTGCGATTTCTCTTGAGAGGGTGGTGGTACCATCCCCCCAAAATAGTCACCCTACAAGAAGCTACATTTTGAAGAAGAACCATATCACTTAGGCGGTTAGCGAGATCTCTCAGTACAGACACACAGATACAGAGATACACAGATATCCTGTTACTATATTATGAGGATATGCCTAACCTTCATACAATTCAATTAATATTATGAAAATAAAAAAAAACCTTCTTCAATTACAATTCAGTTGTAGTACATGTTATAAATTTTTTTTAAATAACAAAAAATATGTATAAATTTTCCTTTTTCTTTTATCCCTGACAAATGCCACATTTCAAAAACCTTTTAACAATATCAAATCTTTGCTTTCCTATAGTATTTTCATTAGCGCACTGAAGGGGATGTAAAATGTTTTGGAAAAATTACCCCCAATATCTTTAAATTTTCATTATTGTTTAAAAATTTAGTGCTTTTTATAATTATTCTTTTCATTATCAAGAAAATGAAATGAACAATTATAACAATTGTATAAAAATTATAAATTTGTAGAAAACGGATAATGATTAGGCCTATCTGAAGGTAAGTTACTATGAAACGCAATGTCAATTATTTCATTCGATCACAAACCGGTTTTAAATAAAGGGTATTTTGGCCTAAAATTAACTCTATGCAAAATATGAAAATAAATTAAACGTTTTTATTTGAAATATAATGCATATAAATATGAAAATTTAAAATGTCGATCTCTAATTTTTTACATGGCTGTCAATTAAAAACTGCATAAAATTTCCATAATTAAAATAAATGTTAAAAAAACAAGAATGACAGCGTCTCTAATAGCCAAGCACAAAAAATTATACAGAAAAACTGAGAGCATTTGAAACTTCAGGATCAAAACATTTATACTTTTAAAATTGTTCAAATGGCATTATCATCAATTTGAACCTTTTTAAAGTTAGCTATAGCGTTGAAATACTAACATATCTTTGATCTTAATCAAAAGAAAATTAATTTAAATTGATAGGATGTTTCTATCAGATTACAGACATCCAGCAGAAGGGAAAGGTTTAAAAGTTTTAAAAGTCCAAAGCGAATAATCAATCTTCAGTTAAAAATAAAAATTGTTTTAGGAAATCCTTTTTTTTACATTATAGTAAATTTTCTTTTGTCCTTCATATAATTTAAGACCAGCTTTACTTCTTGATTATATCATATCGCTAGAAAAATCTTCATACAGTATTTCAAATAAAACAAAGTTAAAAAAGAACACTTTTATTTGTATAAAAACTTTGCTTATTAAAAACTTGTCTTTACCCTTTTCTTTTTCAAATATTTGCTTCCATTAAAACTTTTGATAGTTTTGAATATGCTAATTTAAGATAATTTTATGATTTATTCTTCAAGACAGAGTAGGACATTGTCCTATATAGATGAATTGTTTATAAAATAACCCACTCTTATATTTAACCGCACAAAGTTCTTGATTTCATTACTATTTTCATTAGGTTTCGAACTTTCATCTCAAAAACAAAACTTTCTAGACAAGAGTTACAAAATTTAATCCTAATAATAAAAAAAAGTCTGTCTGTCTCTGTGTGTGTACCGAAAAATATCGCTAACCACCGAACCGATATGGTGCTCCTTTACAGGATAGCTTCTCATAAGTCCCGGGAAAGTTTATAATAATTTTGGGGATGAGTAGTAGTACCACTGCCTTCCCATGAAAAATCGCCCAAAGAAAAAAATTGCCACCTCCCCCCAAAAAATTTTTGTAACTTTTTCTTTTTAAAATCATACATGAAAGTAGGGGGGGGGGGATTGTGACTACCTCCCCCTCAACGGCCCCTTGATAAATAATCAATAGCTTAAAATTATATAGTATGTTTAATAGGTTTAATACCATAGATGTTCAATCATACACATATTTTTAGCTAATTATGGCTGAAATTTAAAAATCAATGCCCTTTGGCATCAAAATGTCTAAACTTTCTAACCAATTAAATGGTTAGATTGTTCCTATACTAATTAACTATTTATTTCAAAATTATGTATAAAAAGGGGGTTTTATTTAGTGATTTTCAAATTCAAAAAAACTGATTGAATCTTGTCCTGGCCGAAGAATATTGTCTGGCATAATACAAGATGGGATATTTTAACTCAAGAAAAACTATTCCGGCTCTAGTTTTTACTGTCAAAATTAACAATTACTTTTTAATAACAAGTAACTTGGGAAATGTACAACTTATTTTAAGTCAAAAAAATATCGGAACAAAATATCAGCAATAACAGCTGAGAAAAACACAAATTTCCTATACAAAATTTTCTCGTATTCATTCGAATCCGGTGGATAGGAACCGGTTCTCATCCATACGAAAAAACTATGTCTAGCATCGTATTATATCCAGCTTTCTACGAATATAGAAATGTACATTGTACAATCATAAGATTAAAACCAGTTTTTTTAGCCCGTGCCTTCGGCAACTCGGGGATAAAAAAAACTAGTTTTAATCTTATAATTGTACATTCTATATCCGCGGAAAGCCGTTTATAATACGATGCGAGAAATAACTATTATGTCTCCCCCCCCCCCCGCCTTAGTAATTATTTGGTTCCCCTCCCCCCTGGAATAGGGTTAAGACTTATATAAATATATTGATGTTAAAACTTGCGAATTTTTAGAAAATATTTTCAACTTGACAAAGATTTAAAAGTTTTTGAAATTTTGTCAAATTATAATTCTTCATCATCTAATCCGAAAAAGTTTTAAAATGCATTAATCATAAGTAAATCCTGCATAGTTACAACATTTTTAAGTTTTAAAACTTATAGATAATGTCTAGTATTGACCCCCAATCATTGAAAAAATGGAGATATATATTAATAATACTTTAGATGGTCAATCAAAAGTAAAAAATCCGTCTACTATCTAGACATTTAAAAGGGTATATCTATTATTTTTTGTTAATTGACTCAATCCCTAAAAATATGAAGAATATAGACATAATTAATCTCTTAAAATTTCAGCTCACTATCATTTATGGGAGCCGAGAAATTTACGTTTCCCCCTTTCTGTCGGACGAACGGACAGACAGACGGACGGCCATTTCGAATTATAAAGTAGCTTCGCTACTATAAATACTATAACAATCATACCTCCAGTATTTCGTTGATCCAGTGTTTCTCAGATTTGGGATATTGGCCTGCCTCACAATCTATACAAAACAAGGATGAAATCAGCCATAAAGGCCAAGCTTTACAAATCAGACAAACGAATATAAATAGATATTGAGTAACTTCGCATTTAATATTTTCTAGTTTGAATAAAATTTTTTACAAATCTATCCAAAAAGCTACTGAAATACAGTATGCTTAATTTAGACATACTTACTTTTTAGGGCTTAACTATAGAGTTGCCTCGCTTATACATTATACCTAATGGTCATAGGAATCAATATTACAAAAATCAATCATGTATAGTATAAAATATTTATTTTCAACATCATTATGTTGAAAATAAACTTTCGGAAACGATTATGGAGTTGCTATGCTTTTTAAATTGTAATAACTCATATAGGAGTACCATGTTTAAAATCGAAAGAACAATTATATTTCTATTGCAATCACCTTGAAAATCTTCTCTGTTAAGAGTATCAACAAAATAAGTGAGGTCCCCCGCCTCCAGAGCTGCCAGAGCATTGCTGCCAGGCTCCCCCACACAGCTCGTGCCTCGCAACATAAAACTTGTCTTGTCCTTGTCCATTTTTTTTTTATAAATTTTGTTATTTCATTTGTGTCTAAAAATTTGTGGATTAATAAGGGATCTAAAAGGATAAGACAAATTAATTTACGTCTCCAATGATGATATACAAAATTATTCCTTCTGTAGAATAAAATTAGTGGTAGAAACGTTAGAAAATTTATAATAATAAAGCAACCAAGTAATATTCACTAAAGTCCCCAAATTTGTTAAGCCAACGAATAAGAAAACGTTATGTTAAATTTTGAGGACTAGTGTAATAAATAGCCCATTGTCCACTCTCTTTATGGGAATTTTACAAGTAGTGACGCGCCAGGGATCTGAAGAGATAAGACAATGGACGATAAATTGATGTACAACAATAATTATGATAAACATCATGGTGGAAAAGTTTTGACAATATTATTATGTTCTACCCCAATCAATATTTAATAAAAGTCCCCAAAGTTTTTAGTTAACGAATGAGAGTTCATATTACTTTAAGGTTGAGTATAATTTAAAGTTCAACATTCCCTCGAGCCTCCATCCATATAAAGCACAGAAATATGAAACAAATTATCAAAATATCAAGCAAAAGCAAAATAGATGTACGGACTGACGGACAAATTATTAGAGAGTCTCTAACCATACCCATCCAGGGCTCTTCTAATCTTTACTTAATCAAACCTAACCTACTAAAAGAATCGATATATATCATGGATGTTGCGCAAGACTTTCAATTGCTCTCATAAAGTTATACTAAAATAACGATAACCCCTATCCACCCCCTTTACCCCATCTCCTCCCCTCCTACAGGATGAACGAAATGACCATTATATGAGGTCCATATTAATATTAGCAACCTTAACTGTCAATTTATCCACGTAAATTATATCCATTACTAAAAGCAACAAAAACATGTTTTTATCAATAACTTTATTTGTGGTAAATATGTAACAGATTTTATTCACAATAACATTTTTAAATGGTTGTAAAAATCATTACTTATATTATCAGTTTTATTAGTTTAGTTTGGAAATGTTTTTTAAAGGCAAATTACGCCATTTGCAGAAAAAAAATATTGTGACTTAACTTTACTTTTTAATTATTGAAAATAAGAAAATCTTTATGGACTTCAACATGTTAAAATTTCAGTAAAATGCATAAATTTTAATGATTTGGTATTATAAATAATAAAGTTTCACTTTATATATCACTTAACATAAAAATACTCATAAAAAGAAATGTTTTAATTCTTAGAACTATTATTAGTAATCACTGACATAATAAAATACTTTAATGCTGTTAACTAAAAGTAAAGCTAGCATGAATGTTTATATGACACAAAGTTTCTGAATAGAAGTAGTTGTGTTTGTGTGTGTGTGTGTGTGTGTGTGTGTGTAATGCCTTAGTCAGGCAGTGCTAAAGCTGATATTTACAACAAGAGAGTGAGAGTAATAGATGGGAAGAGGGGCCTTCTTTCTCACTCACTCTCTCTCTCTCTCTCTCTCTCTCTCTCTCTCTCTCTCTCTCTCTCTCTCTCTCTCTCTCTCTCTCTCTCTCTCTCTCTCTATCTATCTATCTCTCTCTCTGTTTACAATTGTGAATGTAACAGCTGATTTTGGGAATTCTATCTGTCTATCCACCCCTATCTACCACCACTCCTCTATGTACCAATATACATATAACCATTTTGGCTTACACTGAATGTGTATGTAAGTGTGTGTGTGTATGTGTGTGTGTGTGTGGTTGTTACGGTAAAGTCGTAATAGTTGGGTATTTTTAGAATCGGGCAACTGTACCCAGCTAACATTTTCATTAAAATTCATTTAATTTTCATCTTTTTCGCTTACATCTATTCATTTAAAATCATCATGCCAGAAAAATGAAAATCAGGGATATTTCAGAATCAACTCCCTTCTAAAATGGCACCGATTTTGATGATTATAGAAATGAATTTTAAATGACAATCATTTTTGTGGAGACCTGACTTTTAAATGACAGTCATGTTTGTAGAGAAATGAAATTTACATGCCAGGTCATCTTTTTATGGAAATAATATATAATGTAAAGCAGCATCCAAGGACTTGCCACGTGTACCTAAGTATGATGGCCAAAGATATTACTAAATTAAATAATGTGTTGTAGTTGACACTGAATTTAGTCATTTATATGACTAATTGAAATTGTAATTCAAATAAGATTTCTTTATTTTAAATGAATGTTAAAAATTCCTTTCATGTTCAAAAATATTTCTGTTATATTTTCTAATAACATAATAATTACTCAATTTTAATTAAATTTATTTTTACTTAACTTTTCCCACTTTTAAAATTAAAATTTGAGACCTCTAGCGGGATTTTTTCTAACCATGTAATATAGAAAAAAAGAATGGAATGAAAATTAAATGAAAGTCATTTAGATGAAAAAAAGATGACAGGAATGTTTTTTTCATCAAAAAATTGAAAAGTAAATGACCAGCATTTATTTTTCATCTCTTAATGATATGAAGATTCTTGGCATAATTTGGAAAAAGTCAAACATGAAAATTTAATGCCGGGTCATTTTTCAGAAAATTACAAAAATGAAAAATAAATGCTGGTCATTCACTTTTCATTTTCAATGAAAAAAACATTCTTTTCATCTTTCTGGCATTTGGGGGAAAATTACAAAAATGAAAAAAAAATGCTGGTCATTTATTTTTCATTTTCAATGAAAAAAAGATTCCTATCATTTCTATGAATTTGAAATTGTGATTTATTTTTTTTGGAGAGATGACGCATGTTTGACTGGGTAGAAGCAATATGGAGGGAGGGGACTTTGGGCGGTTTATTCAACTAGTCCCCAAAATTTTATAATAACGTTTTCTAATTCGTCGACTTGACAATTTTGGGGGCTCTTTTTTGAATTTTGATTAGTTGGTTGGCGGTTCATTAAATTGAGTGGTCAAACGTTTCAACCACTAATTGTAATCTATAGAAGAGGTAATTTTGTGTATAATCATTGAGGATGAACATCGATTTATTAGTCATTGTCTTATCTCTTTAGAACCCTGGATACAAAGATAAATCCATATATACGAATAATTTTCACAAGTGTCAAATTTTCCCTTTGGTAGCTTAATATATGTAGCAATAAAAGCAATAAGTAAAGATGCAGGGATAGAATAACTGATAATATATCAATCTTTTCCCCATTTAATGTATGCAATTGCAATGTTCTTTCTATGGTAACTTTCAGTAAACGGATTATTAATTCGATTATAAGTGATATTTATAATTTGATCTCGAGTAGCTTATTAGTATTTAAAAGCCCTTCTAAATAAATAATACAAAGTAGAATGATGTCTGTCCGTCCCTACGTCCCTTAAGATCTCGGTAACCACTGAACCGATCAGACTCTACTCTTCAGGGAACATACCTACTGGTCCTGTTTTGGTTTTAGGCTATTTTCTTATGGGATGAGACACCCCTCAACCCCCTAAAAAACAGAAAAATCCTTTAATTTTTTTCAAATAGAAAGTAGTGGGGGCACCTCCAGGAACATAATTTTTTTTTAATTACCTCTTGGGTCAAAGCCCCTAGAGGCTAGGGGGGAAACCGCTAGTTCTAAATAAATCAAATGTCTTTTTTATGACCACATTTAATAAGGAATTTTCTAGGAGCTATGCTCTTAAACTTTCTCTCGTCGTATAAGTTATGAAAAGAAAGCAAAATTTTCGCAAATATTTAGCAATAAATCAAGTATTGAAAATAATTTTTTGTCACTAAAGGAGAGAAAGGGATAATTCCATCAGTCTACAAAATTGCTCTAATAGTTAATTCAGGTTTGTTAGAATAGTCATATTAAATTAAAAATTTTCATGATGATGATTCCTCAAACATTTAGGTACAATTAAGAAAGCATAGCGACTCTAAAAATCCTTTCCGAATATCAAGTTCTACTTAATTATATTTATATTTAGACGTAAAGTCACAATTAAGTAAGCGAAGTAAACAAGTCTTATGTACATGAGTGCATCAATCACCCTATCTTCGCCGCTTTTTCTGATTTCATAATATTTTTTTTATATTAGATATTTATCAATGTTCATTAATTTGATGTACATCGTCAAGGACGTCCAAGGGGGAGGGGTAAAGTGGGGATTACCCCCCCTCAAACAAATTTGGGGTGCCGTAGAAACTCCCAAATTTTTTTTCATTCTACCCCCTTCATTTAAAATTTACCCCTACCTTGGGGGTGCCGTAGGCACCTCCAACCATTTAGGAGAAGGTATTCACCCCCCCAAACAATGTTGGGGGGGGGGGGTAAGTCCCCCCCCCCCCCAGAAAAATAATCCCTAACCAAAAAATTATTGCGCGCTTCGCTTTACCCCTGGGATAAAAATTTGGGGGGATGTAAAAAAATTTGAAATTTTACCCCCCCCAAAAAATTTAATCCCCCCCCCCCCCAAATAAAAAAGCTTGGAGGCCCCTGAACGTCGTTTTTATGGATGTTGTCATCCTTTTCCAGCAGCCAATATATGAGCTACACCGCTTTTTATGCGATTATTCTTGTTCTGAACGATAATACGAACTTTTTCCCCATCCATTTACCTATATCTTTTTGTCGTTTGTATATTCAGCAAAATACTCTTTACATAAAAAACTTATGAAAACTCAGGGAGGGGACATGAAATGTAAATTGTGCTTGTCCCCAAAGTTTTAAATTATACGCATTAGCTCCTATTGGATACTGGATTCAAAACTGGACACTCCAAATGAATATTGATTGGGTAATACAAACCTTTCTCAATAATTTTAACTACAGAATTGAATAAATTTGTCTATCATATCTTGGGGTTTCAATCAGTTTATCGCCCATTGTCTTATCCCTAAAGATCCCTGCAAATACTCAAACACGGCTTTCTAACCCCTATAGGAAATACTTATTATTACGGAAATACTTTACAATGAAGTAGAATTATTTTTTAATGTTTAATATGTAAAAATTATGTCATGAATTAATAAGGCAGGTTGGAATGTAAAAGTTAACCAGTAGTCCAAGAATGTACCCAAGTACAAAAGTAAACATAGTATTTTGGAATATCTTTGTTTTGTATTAGTAAATAAAACCTTTATATATATATATGAACTAATTTGAAGTTGAAAACCTCATATGAAAATCGGACCTTGAATTGGTCTGTCACAAAAAAAAAACCGTGCCAAAGTCGGTTTGGTGAAACCAACCCCTAACGCTTCTCAAATAGGAGTATTATCGCCTTAATCACCTTATAAATAGGTTTAAGTACTTAGACGGTGTGACAAAGTGACATATGGACGGAGGTACGGACATACCCTATTTTTGATTCGATAATCTGCTAAAAGGGTAGGACCGTTAAAAGACAGAAGACAAACAAATACCCAGAAAATCTAAAATTATAACAAACAATTTTTTTCAGAAAAATTTATTAAACTTAATACATAAAAAAGTTAACTTTCTATAATAATATTTACACACACACGATATGTAAAGCAAGTTAAGCTTTTAATAAGTGACAATCTTAAGATTAATCACCCTGTCCTTAGATGCAATCAAAACATTATATGTATCAAACATTTGTCAATGTAACTTTACAAAGTGTCTCAAGAAATCAGCCTTGTGACGTCATAAAAATGAGGGATTGTCCATTCCTTTTTTTGGGTTTTCTTTCCCACTTCTCCTCTCATCTCTCTCATTATTATGACGTCACGTGGCTGATTTTTGAGTTACAGGCAATACCATAAGTATTATTTTAAATACTATTATTCAATTAGTAAGCTACAAAGCCCATGTACCCAAGAGTCAAAGAATGCACGCAAGTTTAAACAGTACAAGGACAAATAAACACTTTAACGCTGTTTCTAAAAGTTAAAATAAGTTTAGTTTTTTTTAAAACTTTTATTCTGTAAATTTAAGTAGGTCAAAATATTTGTTAGACTCGATAAAACCCCGACCATTCAAATTATGTACTGTACAAAATATGACCTTGTGGTTGCCTGTTCTTTAAACTTTTCCAAAAAATACTTCAAATATTGCCTTATGTAAATTTTTAAGTATATAACAGTGTTTTTTTTTTTTTATGTGCATGACCATGTTTTGGCCATAACAATGTCAAAAAAGCTTGAAGAACAGATCCCATTCTTGAAATATAGATTGTTTATCGAATCGTATTATAGACAGCTTTCCGCGGATATCAAAATGAAAAATAATAATTTTAAAACCAGTTTTGTACACCTCGAAAAGAAATTTTTGTAATGCGATTTTATACATTGATTTTCAGTATGGCTGAGAACCGGTTCTAATCCAACGAATATTAAACGGATTCGAAGCCATACTGGATAGAGATCTTAAATATAATATTTTAAGTAAGTAAG
The DNA here is from genome assembly GCF_053477335.1 of Acartia tonsa. Lineage (NCBI taxonomy): Eukaryota > Metazoa > Arthropoda > Copepoda > Calanoida > Acartiidae > Acartia > Acartia tonsa. Next base: position 39,760,356 of record NC_137265.1, on the reverse strand, counting down.
CACCTGAAAAAATCTATTCTGTGAGCCTTTTGACAGAATTATGGCCTAAAACCTGCACTTGCACTTTGATGATTGCATAAAAAGACAGTGTGTATTGTATGAGGTTCTGTAACAATTATAAATTCAATCACTGTAAGAACTTTGATTTATTTAATTAGTACATAAAGTCAACATGTAGGGCTCGGCATCGGCACCTCAGCCGCGCATAAGCCTCAAATTTAAACCCGCAATAGTGCAAAAAAATCTAAAAATGAATTATCTGTTAAGAAATAGGTTTAAACATCAAACTGAATTTTAATATGACGATTTTATTGAGGCTTACACGCGGCTGACGCGCGGCTGCCGAGCCCTGATATAATGATTTAGGTATTACTTTCTATAGGTAACATTTTTTAATATATGGTTCAGGATTTTAACTAGAGAGGAATATAAAAACAGGATCAAGTTTGAAATTTTGAAGTACTTGGTTTGTTTGTTTTTGTACAATTTATTTCACATTTACAATGTAGTATATTTTGATTTCAATTTCAATGTTAAAAATCATAAAAATGTAAATCAAAAATAAGTTTTTTAAATCAAACATTAATATTGACAAAAAAACGAGATCAATTTGATTTTTTTCCATAAAAATTATTGACTTAACATTAAAATTAAAGAGTTAATTTTAATTACTATAGCACTGAACACACAATTTTACACAAAAAAGTAAATTATTTATATGATAATTTTAACATATAGTTAAATAAAATCTACTTTATTAATTTGGCACTCATTGAAAACGAGTTTTGTCTTGATATATCAAAGAGCTTTATATATAAAAAGCAAGCAAAATAATGCATAATTGGTTGTCTGTGAAAAAAGGTTTAGATTAATACTTTTTGTACTTTATGCTAGTGCATAAAATACAAGTTCCAACCTTTTTCCATACACAACTAATAAATTAATCATCATAAAATATGCACTCAATAAAACTAAGAACATCTATGAAAATTTTTAAAAATTTACCATGATAAATAATAAGAATTTTTATTGGCAATTTTAATAAGAAACTCTTAAACTTTTATAAATGGAAATACAGATATTAAAATTCTAATTAAAACATAAAAAGGGAATTATTTTTATTTTTTTTTGTCTAGGAGTTTCTCTTGAAGAAGGCACATACGGGATACAATTTTTTTACATGATTTTTTTTTTAATTTATGAAGTGAATCAAAAAGAGCTGGAGATTGAAAGATATTTTTGGATGAAAGATGAAGCCGGAGTTTTTAAATAGATAAATATTTAAATTAAATTTGAACTAAATTATTACATTTTCCAGTTAATAGTTAGTCATTAATAATTAACTTAAAATCACCCAACCCCCCTTTCTGTTTAGAAGGGAGGTATTAATGAACTATTAGACATTTCATAGACGTCCAAGGGGGGGGGTATAGGAGTGTTTAACTTTAATAATAGCTTATATTACCCTTCAAATTTAAAAAAAAAATACATTAGATTACCCCCTCAAACCTTTGAAACACCTAATTTTACCCCCTCAAAAAAAGCTTGGACGTCCTTGGTATATTTACCAAAAAAACTATCATACCTAACATTTTTTGTGATTCTACTTATTGTCTACCCTCAAAAAATGTTTTTTTTTTACAAATACAAATTTCCAAAATTTTGCACATTGTCAGCAGAAAGAGCGGACAAATTAACAAGAAAAAAAACTTTCTATGATTTTGTATGATAAAACGTACTTTAACTACAGGATAAATATAAAAAAGTCTTCTTGGAAGAAATATATCTATTGAATAATTCTACAAAAGTATATAAAAATAATGCTTACTACGAAAATGAGATAATATTAAGGTTAAAGGGAATGGGCATCAAAAAAACAAATTATTTTTAGTGCACATTCCCTTTAATTTAACTAGAAAAGTACACAAATTTCCACTCTAAAATTATTTACAAGAATTATATTACCTTATTTACAAACATGAAATTCTGAATTATATTAATCATTAAATCCACAAATATTTAGAAAATGTTGATATGATGATAAAAATAACTTGTTGATATTTCGTCAGCACCCTGTTGGCAATTTGTCATAAAGTGTACTGTTGTATGTGTTTGTGTGTCTGTTGGGTTTTTGACACCTTCAAAATTTGTTGTCAAGTTTAATTTTTTTTAAATTTCTAAATCATGTTTTTCTTTTTCTCCTTTTTTAAAAATTGCAAAGCTCTTCTCAAACAAGAGTTTGACTGCTATGGACAATGATATTTTAGAGATTGACATATTTTATGTACAACCCTTTACCCACAAAGCTTTCCTAAGCAAACAACATCAGCTGTTTTACCTCTACGTTTTAATCTTACAAGAACAAACAACTACTAAAATAGTGCTTCAAAAAGTTAAATTAACATTTGTTTTAAAAATCTCTTTATTTTTCACATTTTGAATAGTAAACCTTTTGTAAAATATGTGTAAAACTTGAGAAAAAATCCACATGTACAGAAAGAGTACTGAACAAAATCTGACTCTAAGGAATTAATCTATTGCAGTATAAACTTTTAGACATTAAAACTTGACTTCAAACCTTAAAGCTTGAATCTGTATTTATTGTGATTTCTTGTCATTCTCGTGGTCAGAATCTTCGCTTGGTTCACTGTCGGACCTGTTGTCATCTATACCTCCTTTCACAAGAGCTTTGTGGACAGCCTTAATAATAATGTAATAATTATTTCGTTGCTACGATCCTAAACCCTGTAATAAGAGGGTGGTAGAGGTCAAAAAATAGCCTAAATCCGAACCAACACAATTAAAAATCTTCACTAAGAGGTACAACAAATTCGAATCATCAATATGGCAAGATCTTTAGCTAAAAAGGACACAAAAAAGTTTTTTTTTGTAATATAAGTAGGGGCATAGTAGGATAATGAAAAAATACAAAAGTTTGGTTCTTGAAATTTTCACATTTTATAGGTTGTCGCAAATATAGTATCAAATCTGTACTTTTAGAGTTATAGATATTTTCTCCTAGATATTGAAAAAGTACATTTATGTGTCTTTATGATAAAACTTGGCAATGACATAATAATGAATAATATTAATAAATACAAATATAATAAAAGGAAAATGTTGTAAACATAAATAAATACTTATAAAAAAAGTAACAGGATGTTTTTCTTCTCATCGGTAAATTGTAGGTTTATAATATTTTTGAGGGTTACCGCCAACCTTGTAAGATTAATTACCACTGCAAAAAATAGCCCTCCCCGAAAAAAAATATTTTTTGCCTATGTTCGTTTTGAAATAAATTTTAACTTGAATGTTCGACATTTCACAACTACCCTTCTATAAAATGCCCCTAAAGGCATAACCTTTGGTAGCAAACTATGATATTTCATAGCGTTTGAACCTACGTAGCTTTGGTAAATGATAAGTATATACTGTTTTATTACCAACTACTGTTCTTTACCTTTATTAAGAAGTAAGTCCAAACCAGATGAAGAACTTGTAGGGTGCCAAGAAGAGTGTTGAATATGTAATATGCAGGAAACATCTACAATAATAATAATTATAATAAATAATAATAAAAGTTGTTTTTAGAGCGAAGATAATATAAAGTCTTTAGATGTGTGTGTGTCTGTGTGTGTGGCCATAGTTTCTTAGTGTTTAGACCTAAGTAGTCGTGGAGTAGGATGAGACACTTTAGTTTAGCCTATAGGGCCAGTTTATGAACATTATAACTTGACCTGTTGTCTTTTTACCTCACCCTCGCCGAGTATGACAGGTGTCCCTAATTAAGTCAACGTATTGAATAACGCTATGAGGAGCTTGGGATAAGGACTGTACTGGTATTATGTACGTGACTATTGGGTATCTAAACCACTCAATAGTCCCCCTTTTTTACACAACGAAGGGGAAGTTGCGTGAATGTATTACGACTGAGAAATCTGAGTTGCCAAATGTAAAAATTTATATGTCTTTAGGAAGTTTTACCAAAATTAAAACTCAATCAACTATTAAGATATATTAAACTATTTAGGTATTAGATAGGTATACATTAGTGTGGCCCAAATGAAGGTCTAAATCGCTTTTCAATTTGCGGAATGTAAAAATAGGTTATGTATTGTTTATAGATTTTAGCCCTATAACTGATTTCAAGAAAAAATCTATCGCTATCTCGTCCAATGCATATTTATTTTCACCTTTACTTCCCCAAATTAAGAATGCCTTACACCAGATATAAAGCAAAACATCAAATTTTCTGTCTGTTTGTTTACAAACATTGAAATAAAATATTAAAATCACCAGGAATAAACATATGAAGAAAGAAAGTATAAAAATTTATTTTTGTACAATTACAATAATTTGGGAAAGCTAATTCATACTGCAAAATCATTGAAGAAAAATAATTAAAGATAAGCCTTACTCTTTATTCCTGGTTTAATAAAAAACAATCAAAATATTTTTTGCAATATCAATTTTTTTATTAGTATGCTTTTTTTTAAAGTTGAATATGAGAATAAGTATATTACATATTTTTTTACCTTCATTTAATTTTTTATTTTAGTAAATTGTCTCTTTATTGGCGACAATGTCTGTTGAGCCATGAAATTTATTAAAAACACTTTTTCCTATTTTATGTCTTTAAAATGTATATTTTTTAGAGTTTTTCATCATTTCTCTTCTCATAAGACTAATAGCTACTGTTTTAGTTCAATTTCTTACACAAATTATTAATTTAAATAAAACAATGTTTTTAGACGTTTTTTCGGAATTATTCTGCAGGAATGGCGGTTCTGCCTACTTTTTATAATTGCTTCATATTTGAACTCTTGTTACATTATTTTAGGTTGGCAGTTCTTTAATTATTTCTTGTTAAAATCATGAAAATATAAAGTTTTTGATAAAAAGCTTAAGACTGAAATTTCGAGATCAATTTTCATTGTAGAGAGGTCTAGTTTTCACTAAAAGGTCTACATTTGAGCCGGTAACAACTTCAAGGTAACCGCAAATTGATATGGTAAAGATTTAAAAATTCATGTTTTTTTGGGCCAGTCTAGTATACATATCCTATTATATAAAGTAGTAAGAGCTTTTTGTCTGTCCCGAAGGATCTTGCTAACCGCTGAACCGATATTGTTCTCCTTTACAGTGAAGCTTCTTATAGGTCCTGGGAAGGTTTTTAACTATTTTTGGGGAGGGTGTCCTTACCCCCCCCCCACAAAAAAATATATTTTTTTACTCTTTTTAAACTCAAATTTAAAAGGGGATGAGGTCGACTTTTCCCTCTCCTACCTTAAGTGCCCCTAGAAGCTTCTAGGGGCGTAGCCGCTAGTGCGTAATATAGGTTCAAATATGTGAAAATAGGAATAAATACATAAATATACATTAATATATTATAAATTTTCACGATATCAGAAGGTTTAGGCAAAGTTAAATTATTCCTGGGCTGCTAAGTGGAATGTATTAAGTATTCACAATATATTGGAGAAGTTGTAAGCTTAATCCAGGGCTCGGCAACCGTCTTTTTTTGGCCGACTGGCTGGCGGCAGTTGTTTGTTAAAATCTTGAGATCAAAGTCAGCTGTTTCAAAACAATTAAAGCCAGCAGCTGATAAGTAAGATGGTATGACAACTGAAAATCAAAAAGGTATTGGTAGGGTAATAAAATAAAGTGCAGCCACGGTTGCAGCTGTCGATCCCCGGCTGAATCCATTTATACAAAGGATTGGCAAATTATATAAATACTCTTTTTTATCTATGCCCTCTGTCTTTATGTTTAGCTAAACCTTTTTATTTAAAGGGAAGCTTTTATACAATTAAGTCTTTCAGTTACGAATAGCTCTCATTGTGAATTTAGGCAAAAACAATGGTCCTATCGAATTTGAGCAACTGAATTTAAATGATCTCCATTGCAATCTTAGTGCGAAATCTTTATTTTGTCATCTAGCTTTGTAAATAATACTAGCGACTTCGCCCCCTAGAGGCCTTGTTGTACGCTCCCCCAAAATAGTTCCCGAGACCTATGAGAAGCTACCCTGTTAATGAGAACCCGATCGGTGCAGCGTTTAGCGAGATATTTAGTTACAAACAGACATCGTTCTACTTGCATTGTATTATAGATAGGTAAAATAATTATAGGTTGTATTTCTTGTTTATCCAGGGAGGAAGTGGACATTGAAATGTAAATTGTAAAGAGTTAAATAAAAATGTTCTATGTTTTATCCTTATAATAAAGTAACAGGATGTTTGTGTGTCTGTGTGTTTGTGTGTCTGTGTGTTTGTACCGAAGGATCTCGCTAAACGCTGAACTGATCGGGTTCTCCTTAACAGGGTATATTCCCATATGTCCCGGGAAGGTTTATAACTATTTTGGGGGAGGGTACCACCACCCTCCCTAGAGAAATAATTTTTTTTTTTAATTTATCGATTTTAGAAAAAGAGTTCAACGAAAAATAAACGTCAAGCGTTAAATAGCTATATTTTGAATATAAATAAAAACAATTAAAGTGCCACTAGAGGCCTCTAGGGGCGTAGCCGCTAGTCCTTATAATAAAGTAAAAGGAGTTGGTATTTTTGTACCGAATGATCTCGCTAATCACTGAACATATCAGGTTCTCCTTAACAGAGTAGCTTCTCATAGGTCCCGGGAAGGTTTATAACTATTTTAGGGGAGGGTACCACCACCCTCCCAAGAGAAATCGACTCTTGAAAAAAATCCACCAACCCAAAAAAAAATTTTTTTTTAAACTAAAATAAAAATGGGTTTTGGGATATGACTTTCCCTTTCTCATGTGCCCCTAGAGGCCTCTACGGGCGTAGACGCTATTAGTTAATAAATAAATCATAAACTATCGCTAAATCATGAATTTTCATCAAGAAATATTGATCCCTTTAAATTCAAAGGATTGAAATTCTCGACTTATTCTAACGTGCCTGACATAGAATGAGTGATTAATTTACCTGAATGAAGCCAGCAGCGTCGTGGAGGGTCGAGTACAAGATCCAGCTAGGATAGATTCCACATCTAAAAAAATAATCAATGATTTGGGCTTGGAAGGTTTGTAAGACTTAAGAATTTTGTCCTTTTAATCACTCATTTCATTTAACCAACAAAGAGGGTTCCTTTTGGTAACGCCTTGAATTGTATAAAACGTTTTCACTCTAGAAATTATGTATACTCTGTTGCAATAAATATGTACAATGTACATTAGGATATAAAAGTTGGAAGGAATTAGAGGGAGATTTGAAAACTGCATCAAATTTTAAGGATTTTTTATAAAATTAGTTTTTTGTATAATTCTTTATCTAAAAGCGAAAATACAATTTAAGGTAATTAATTTTGACATCTGTGATTGGTGCATTGAAAACTATCTGCGCTCTGATTGGAGAAGCTTAAGTTTCGTACATCATTCACCCAATTAGAGCGCAGCTAGTTTCTAATCCACCTATCCTATTGGTCAAAATTAATTAACTTTAATTGTATTTCCGCTTTTAGATAAAGAATTATACAAAAAACGAATTTTATAAAAAAAATCCTTAAAATTTGTTGCAGATTTTAAATCTCCCCCTAACATTACAATTCCTTCCAACTTTTATATCCTAATGTACATATAGGAACATGTATGTTAGGTATCTATTTTGACAATCGTTCTGGTCCTTATTAATAATAATAATAGATTTATTACCATAGATGGTCAATCAAATACAATGATTCCTCCAACTTATAAAAGGAATTTCTAGCAGTCGAAGAAGACTTTTTTCTAATTTTTGTTAGCTTTTAACGTAAGCTAACAAATAAAATGGAAGGTGACCTTTCTTACCAAATCGTGCATGCTTTTAACCAATAATGTGGCTGGATTGTTCCTACAATGTGTTACAACTGGTACAAATAAGGGATCACTCATCTGGACTTTTTATATCTATTATTAAAAATCTAAAATTATACCTGGTGACTATCCAAATAATAGAAAACAGAGCAAAGATGGCATCACAAAGTTTCTGAAATAATAATAAATTATATATTTTTTAAAATCTTCTTTTAATTCACATTTTTATAACAGATTTACTTATTTATGTAAATTATTTCATGTAATATTGAAATCTTATTTAATTAAAGTTTTTTTTAAAAATAATTCTTCATTATTTTTTTTTTAATTTTCTATTTTTAAAGTTTAAGTTTTACGTAATTTGTGTTATTTAGACTTCTAAAAAGCATTTGATAACCTCAGACCTTTCTGTTCGTTTTATATGAAATGTATGCTAATAGTTGGATTTCAGAAGAGGAAAATATTTAAATAAACATAATGGAATTATCAATATTTTCAGTGAAGTTTTCTTTTGCACAAAGCCAAGTACTGCATGAGGAAGTTTTAAAAAAAATTCATTATCATTTTAAGGAACCATTTCAAAGTACTTTATTTTCTTAAACCCTCTAGGACAAAAATATCAAAAGCTATAGCGCAGCCTCGGGAGCAACAATAATTTTTCTGAAGATTAAAAGATTGTTGTGTTGAAAGGACTGGATTTGTTTACAATCATCTCTTTGTATTCTTGTATGTGTTGGTGTCCAACTATCAATCCACATACTCACATTTTTGGCAGGGGCTACAGTGTCTGATGACAGCATAATTATAGGTCCGACTTTGTACTGTACATTTTTTGTTGTTTATCTTTTAAAAGGCTTATATGTAAAATGTACAAAACAATAAGGATTTTTAAAAAAATATTATAGAGATTGCTTTTTTGTCCTTGTACTTTTAAAGCTTGCTTACATTCTTGGACTACTGATTACATGTCACCGTTTTTTTGAAAGTTCAGCTTCTCTTTAACCAGGTAATGTTTGTATGTTCTGTTCGCCTGTCCTTACTTGCAATTCTTTTTAATATTTCATACTATGAGAAGCATATTAGTTCAGCAATTAGCGAGATCCTTCGCTATACACAGATAAGATACACACACAGACAAACATCCTCTTACTTTTTTATGCTCAATACTGTACATACAGACCAAGCGAATTATATAGTTGCTGCGCTACTAGAAAATGTTAACTTACCCTATACTTAACATATCTACAAAGTTTGGCAAGCTCTAACAAGTGATCTGAACAGTCGTGAACTATCAGCACTAAGGTTCCAATTCTAAAACAAAAAAAAATATTATGAGTCTTGACACTGCACAGGGAAAAAGTGGACATTGGGCTGCTAATTACACTAGTCCCCAAAGTTAATAATAAATTTTCTTATTCGTTTGCTCAAAAACTTTGGGGACTATTATAGAAATTTGATGGTATGGTTGATTAAGTTATTAAGTGTCAAAACATTTCAACCACAAATTATAATCTACAGAAGGGATAATTTTGTGTATCATCATTGGGGATGAACATTTATCGGCCATTGTCTTATCCCTTTTGAATTCTGGACTTGATAGGATTTTTTTCTTGAACGGAACGAAAATTCCGTTTGAATGAAAATGTCGTTTCCTCTTTAACGTTTCAACAGATTTCAACTATGGAAAAATCCTATAACATATTTCTAAAAAAATTAATATATTTATAACTCTAGATGGTTAATCCTTCCATATAGATTTGAATTTCTTAATTTTAATTATATAATCATAGCTTTTAAAATAAAATTCATTATAATTCAAAATTTCAAATGTGCTATTATAATGGAAACATTTAATAATATTTTATATATTTAACTGTTTATTTATAATTAATTTAGTTTACCTAGGTATATTAACCAAATATAATTTATTGTTTTTTTTTACAAAGTACAACCACAAAATTCTTTTACTTTTCATAAGTTTTATTAATGTATTAATTGATGGCGCTATCACATATCACACCACCTTATGAAATTTAATTCAATTTTGGTTTATTTTGGATTTAGAATTAATACAATTTTGTTGCTTTATTTTTGATAAGAAAGATCTTTTTGTGCATTTATTGATAAGCTTTTAATTTTTTTACAATTTTTTTTTGTAAAACTTATTGTCTGCTAGATAATGTTGTCATTTGAAAAAAAAATTACTCTGTCTCACAAGGTATATTGTAAATAAAAAATATGGATCAAATCCCAAAGCAAAGGTCAGACTAAAAATTAAAACTCCACAGCTCTAAAGTTATGATCTTGCTTGGCTGAATAAAAACAAAGAATTAGCAAACTAAAATTAGGGAATTGGCTAAATATAGCAAATTTTACACAGCTATTTTAATTTTCAAAAATGGTTTCTCTTAAAATTAAATTAAATTTATTTTGAAAGTGACTAAGCACCTAGGATCTAGGGGCTCCCCATTCGAAGATTAAAAAACTAGCCTAAAACCATCTAAAGACTTTAATATTAAAATGAAATAGCCTAAAACCACTATGGGATCTTTGTAAAGCCCTCAATCTTGGATACTTTATATTATAGGATAATATTGACTTGTCTGATCACTTTGAAACCTAACTTGATGATTTATTTTAGAAAAAAAATCAAGTAACATTTGTAAGCTTTGCTTAAATGGATGATATCATCCATGGAAGTTTTTTTAATTTTAAAATGATAAAAGCATTTTAGTTCTTTAAGAAGATTTATGAAGACTTTAATGTGCTTGCTTTTATGAGTTATAATAACTTTAGTCCCTAGTTTTAAGAAAACTTTGATAAATTGTTTAAACTGGCCGCTTATACTAACTCTGGGCCTCCTTTTTACAGGGATCATTCAACTGAAGTAATAAAATGTAATATAAATATATTTATTTTCTTATTTCTATCAAATAATCCCATAGAGGGAAGGAAAATGGGCTGTTTAATACACAAGTCCTCACAGTTTTATATGAACGTTTTCTTTTTCGATGGCGATTGTTTGATTGGTTCATCAGGTTGAGTGTCAAATCGTTTTAACCACTAATATCAATCATTAAAAGGATAATTTTGTGCAGCATCATTGGGAATGTACATCAATGTATCGTCTATTTACTGATCCTTTTAGACCCCAGAAAGCAAAGATATAACAAAAACGTGTGCTCCAAAAATATTAGTTCCTGCTAGTATTTTGTAAAATAGTTGATCCTTTCTATTCATGAAACCTGCTCTGCCTGGTTTAAAATGACCAATACCTGGCACTAATTATTTAAACTTCCTTAAACCGTCATCTGGTATTCGGCAAATTACCGAATATCCGACCAAATTACCGGATATCCGGCCGAATAACCGGATATTTGCTGGATATCCGGAAGGATACCGAATATCCGGCATTATAAACAAGACAAGTATTTAGATCCAATAGCTGACCATGTGCTTACTTAAGAAGACAAATATTTAGATCCAATAGTTGATCACCATGTGCATACTAATCAAGATAAATGTTTAGATCTAATAGTTGATCATCATGTGCTCACTAAACAAGACAAATATTTAGATCCTATAGTTGATCATCATGTGCTCACTAAACAAGACAAATATTTAGATCCTATAGTTGATCATCATGTACTCACTAAACAAGACAAATATTTAGATCCAATAGCTGATCATGTGCTTACTTAAGAAGACAAATATTTAGATCCAATAGTTGATCACCATGTGCATACTAATCAAGATAAATGTTTAGATCTAATAGTTGATCATCATGTGCTCACTAAACAAGACAAATATTTAGATCCTATAGTTGATCATCATGTACTCACTAAACAAGACAAATATTTAGATCCAATAGCTGATCATGTGCTTACTTAAGAAGACAAATATTTAGATCCAATAGTTGATCACCATGTGCATACTAATCAAGATAAATGTTTAGATCTAATAGTTGATCATCATGTGCTCACTAAACAAGACAAATATTTAGATCCTATAGTTGATCATCATGTGCTCACTAAACAAGACAAATATTTAGATCCTATAGTTGATCCTCATGTGCTCACTAAACAAGACAAATATTTAGATCCAATAGTTGATCATCATGTGCTCACTAAACAAGACAAATATTTAGATCCTATAGTTGATCCTCATGTGCTCACTAAACAAGACAAATATTTAGATCCAATAGTTGATCATCATGTGCTTACTAAACAAGATAAATATTTAGATCCAATAGTTGATCATCATGTGCTCACTAAACAAGACAAATATTTAGATTCAATAGTTGATCATCATGTGCTCACTAAACAAGATAAATATTTAGATCCGATAGTTGATCATCATGTGCTCACTAAACAAGACAAATATTTAGATCCAATAGTTGATCATCATGTTCTCACTAAACAAGACAAATATTTAAATCCAATAGTGGATCATCATGTGCTCACTAAACAAGACAAAGCTCCTTTTAGTCTTTTGAGAAAATGTTGTGAAAAGTTAAGGAAAGTATAGGAAACAAATACACACCCACGCCCACTCACACACCACACACACACACACAACACACACACACAAATGTACATTACCAAGACCAAACTACTATTCTATTGCTATGTTTGTACTACTTATGGACACAATTGTCCTTAGTAGAGGGGATATTGAACTGTAAATCACACTGGTACCCAAAGTTTTACTACCTCATTATCTTATTCGTTAACTCAAAAAAATTTGGGTATATCTAAACTTTCACTTGCACATTCTCATCCCTTAATTTGAAGTTCTAACAAAGAATCTTAAAAGAGTTACGCTTTTTCCAATAATCTCACTATTTAATTTCTCTCCCATTATACAATACTCTATTTGTGGATCTAACTGACTAATGTTAGCTTTTTATACCAATTATTGGATTTACTAAGAATCTCAAACAAATAAAGAATAAATGTATTTCTTGCCAAATAACATTTTTAGTTTGTCCTTTTAGGTAAACTAAAAAATGGAACAAATTGATAAATATTTCAAGTGCAACTGTCGGAGGTATACCTTATGACATTTGAAACTTATGTAGATGAAACTTTTAGGTTAATTTTAATGTTTGTTTTTAGGAAATGACCCCATATCCATCACCAAAAATGTTCTCTACAATTTAAAAATGACGTACCCCAACCACTACAAAATAATAAAGGCTAGGGGGCTAGCATTGAATATTATAGTAATATCAGGAAGGCTGGAGACATTGGACTGTAAATTACAGGTACCCAAAGTTGTAAGAATACACTCTAACATTCGAAAGCTTTAATTGAATCTTGATAGTTGGGTTCAATCTGGAAGTGTCCTAATTGTTCAATCATTAATTTCAATCTAATTAAGGGGTAATTTTGTTTAATATTATTCTGAATGTACATCCATTAATGTCCAAAGCATGGGGATGTGTGTATATAAATTTATCATCCATTGTCTTATCCCTTAAGATCCCTGAGAATTATAGGTTTTTTTGATGGTAATAATAATATGATAATACATGAATAAATGAACATCTTCTATTCAATACATTTACTATATGCTTACAACATTTTTCCTTTCACTGGCTCAGCTACTCTATAACGAGATAACGTCCGTATGTCCTATGAATTATTACAGTATTACAAATATTCCTATCTAAGACTTATACGTCAGGGGTCTATAGGGATAAGACAATGGTAGATAAATTGATAAATGGTAAATCCCCCATGACAATACACAATACTTCTTACTTTCGATTAAAATTAGTCGTTGAAACGTTTAACATTCAACTTAATGAACCAACTAATCAAATTTCGAGAAGTTCCCAAAGTTGTTTAGCAAAGCAATAAAAAAACATAAAAAAAAACTTTGGGAACCAGCATAATCCATTATGCAATGTCCCCTTCCTTTTGCCGCTAAACTGAACCAATCACGCGTCATCTTGTCAAAAATACTACCGTTTCATTGGACCTCTTTGGACGTTGGAGAAACCTGATTGGTTTATTTCAGCGGCAAATTAAGAAATTTGAAAATCAATGTACCCAAACAATGAATTGACTAAAATAATCAGAGTAGTAAAAATAATTATTTTTTATTGTAAATGGACAATTTTTACTACAAAATTATGATAAATTCTAAAAATGAAAATTAAACTTTATAATATCTTGTATTCATCCCTGATAAAATGTGTGTGTGTAGGTGTGTGTGCATGTATGTCTGTGTGTGAATGTGCGTATGTGTGTGTGTGCGTGTGTGTGAGTAGATTGTGCATGAATAATGTGATTAATTTGCCAGATTCACGGGAAAAAAAGAAAATTCTTTTTTATTTATGCTTAAGCCTTAAAGAAGACTCGCCCTTATCCCCCAAACAGCCACTAGACCACTCCCCCCCCCCCCACCCCTTCGCGTTGTTGGTATTATTAAAATTGTTAATAGGGACGGAGTTCTTCTTTTTATGTTTGCTACTTTTGGTTGAGTTGCATTTTGGTATTTGTTAGCCTTGCAGTGATAAGGCCCTGTGGGGTTAGGCAATGAACCCCCCCCCCCCTTCCTTATTATCAATATATTTCAAAATTAAAAGAAGGGAGGGGGGGGAGGTTTCAGTACTCAATAGACAAATTGAGTGATAGCACTTTGTTTTTATTTTATGTATAAGTATAAAACTTACCTAATTAAATTAATTATAGAATGATTAATAGTCTTAGCTACACAAATTTGGAAATCTGAAGAAAAACGGCTAAAGATACGTCAAATGTTATACAGTCAAACAAACATTCTATTACTCGTTTTTTTAAAATAACCGAAGGGTGGCTACAAATGATCCACTGGTTAATAGAAGGTAAATTCCCCAGAAGACTCTTATAATATTCTTTTCATATATTTCTTTACATATTACAGATTACATTTTTTACAATGTAAGTACAGAAAAAGAATTTTTTTTATAAAAAAAAATAATGATATAAAAGTATATACATAGGTGGTATATAAAAGGATATTTTATCTTAAACGCACTAGAAAAAAAAGAATGCGTCGAAATCCATTTTCTCTCCTCAATTTGCAAATTCAAAATAGGTCAGGTTAGGTTATATTGAGTACTGGGTACCCCCACAGGGTTAAGGCACCGCAGACATGGCCCACTATGGCTATGACGCCTCCACCGCCCTTATTTGCAATTTTGTTCAAAATCTAAAACTTTGAAAAGGTTTTTAGTGCTAGAAAGGCACTTTAATGGAAAGCTAGGTTTTGTGAATAGTGAGCATTGCAGCTCAAATTAAAGTATACCTTGTGAATGTAAGTGGAACATATGTGGATACTATGACAGGTTGCTATTTCTCCTGTCATTTATTGGTAAATTCGTTCATCCAGTATAAGAGGAGGGGATAGGGTAAAGGGGTTAATTGTAGGGGATCGTTATTTCAGTCCGCTGCACGTTTCACTTTATCAAGTTTAACATGAACATCTGGTGTAAAACCCAATTAATAAAAAATTCCTTACCTGGTGAAGTGTGCAGTCCATGAAAACATCATCAGGGCTATTGTGGTGTTGTGGTGGATAAACATCTCCCAAAAATCCTGGATATCATTTTAAATTAATGTTTATAGTGAATGTTTTTTTTTTAAAGTGAAGCTTTTCTATAATTAGGGTCAGTCCGTCCTTACGTATGTAACGGATAGCTTTTTTTTGTTAATTTAGGCCTGTTAGAATTGTCCTATCGATTTTAAAGTTTGCATGATGATTTCTGTAGTAGTTAAGTACGATTTAGAAAGCGTAGCAACTCTATAATCATAACCAGAAAGTCTGAACTTTTCATTTAAAACATTATTATTTTTAACTTGGGGTGATGTGGTGAATAAACATCTACCAAAAATCCTAGTTATGATTTTAAATTAGTGTTATTTTTTTATTGACAAGTACAATTATGTCCATAAAAAGCGCACAGCATTAGATTTGGAAGTTAATAATAACTAAGATGGAAAAAAAACAGCAAATTTTATTTAGAAACAAAAGTAGGTTAAGAGAGTTGATAGAATGTACAAGATATAGTTGAAATAGAACAACTAAACTGTAAGTAAAAATTCTATGAAAAACAATTTAAATTTTAGTCCGTTGTTGGTTGTCTGTCAGGAAAGAATAGATTATATTTGGTACTGGGTAGCCCCACAGGGTTAGGGCCTCCAGAGGGGTTACACTACCTTCCCATTATTTTCAATTTATTTCAAAAGTAAATGGGGTTTCTTCTGAAAAAATATAAAATTTCCACAAAAAAGTTGTTACCTTTCTTTTGACGTCGAAAAACTGAGATATGGAGAGGGACCAGTAGAATGCCATTTCTACCATGTAGTAGATCCAAACATCACGGTCAACCTACAATTAGATAAGAATTTCTACCATGTAGTAGATCCAAACATCACGGTCAACCTACAAGTAAATAAGAATTTCTACCATGTAGTAGATCCAAACATCACGATCAACCTAAAAGTATATAAGAATCAAATGTCAGGTTTTTGGCTTTTTTTCCAAGATGCGGAAGTTGCTTTTATAATTATTAGCGGCTATGCCCCCTAATGACCTCTAGGGGCACTTAAGGAGGGGGGAGTTGAATCCCAAACTTATTTTATAATTTAGATTTTTTTTAAATTGGGGGGGGGAGACACCCCCTCCCCGGCCTCCTCTTCCGACCCCACTTTTTATTTTGGATACATCGCATCGCATAATAGACTGTTATCCGCGGGTAGCAAAGTTGAAAATTCAAGCCTTATAGTCCCCGAGGGGAAAAAGGCCCAGTATAACAAATTATTTGCAAATTCAGAATAACTATAAAAAGTGTCCAATTATTTTCTTTTCTTTTTTTGATCGCGGCTACTCTGCAGAAAAGAAAAAAATCGGTCCATATACGAAAATGTAAACAACTTCTTTGTTTGTTGATGGTTTTTAAACATTTTAAACTTAATATGATATTAATCTATTTAACTATCTAACTTGGTTATTTTTTAATTGCCATTTTTACTCTATAAAGTAGCATTTTTCAATACTAGCAACTGCCCCTTAGCATCTAGGGGCTCCGTATTCGAATGGGCTTCTCTAAAAAGGATAACTCAAGCGGTCCAGTAGTTAGGCTGCAGACAAAAAACCTTACTACTTTTTAAAAATAGGATTACTGCTATATTTGGACATAAAAGTTTTTGTAACTCTTTTACTCTTTTATTCAATTCTACTTATCTTACACTCAGAATATTGAAAAAGTTTTATAAGTGACATTCTCTATTTCTTTTAGACAAATTATTGGACACAATCAGAAAGGGATATATTATCGCAAGATAAACTATTGTTTCTTCAACTTTTCAACTTTTCATCAATTATATTTAATAAGAAGTCTAGTTTACTACATAAGAGGTCTAATTTACTTCAAAAGAGGTCTAGTTTACTACATAGGAGCTCTAGTTTACTAGATGCATATGATGTCTATCCTACTAAATATGAAGTCTAGTTTTCTACATAGAAGATCTAGTTTTCTGTATAAGATGTCTAATTTACTAAATAGGAGGTCTAGTTTACTACATAGGAGGTCTAGTTTACTGATTAGGAGGTCTTGTTTACTACATAGAAGGGCTAGTTTACTACTACATAGAAGGTATAGTTTTCTGTATAAGAGGTCTAGTTTACTGCATAGGAGGTTTAGTTTACTACAAAAGAGGTCTAGTTTACTACATAGGAGGTCTAGTTTACTAGGTGCATATGATGTCTATCTTACTAAATATGAAGTCTAGCTTTCTACATATGAGGTCTAGTTTACTAAATAGGAGGTCTAGTTTACTACGTAGAAAGTCTAGTTTACTAAATAGGAGGTCTAGTTTACTACATAGGAGGTCTAGTTTACTACATAGTATTTCTAGTTTATTTCATAGTATGTCATATTTACTTCATAGGAGGTCTAGTTTACTACATAATAAGGTCTAGTTTACTGCATAAGAGGTCTAGTCTACTACATATTAGATTCAAGTTTTCTACATAGGAGGTCTAGTTTACCACTAAGAAGGTAAAAATTTTGTGCATATGAAGTCTAGTTCATAATCAGTCTTTTTTAAAGAAATGAGAAGGTGTCAAGGATGTAATATTCAAAAGGATTATATCTTAAGATTTACCTGGTGATAAGGGTAATCATACCAACAATGTCTGATATTCCAAAACCAAGGCTTGTTCCATAGACAAATAAATCCATAGATTAGGATACCAGTGTAGAATATCCATCTGAAATATTATAATATTGTTCCATAGACAAATAAATCCACATATCAGGATTCCAGTGTAGAATATTCATCTAAAATGTTAGAATATTGTTCCATAGACAAATAAATGCATATATCAGGATTCCAGTGTAGATTATCCATCTAAAATGTTAGAATATTGTTCCATAGACAAATAAATCCACATATCAGGATTCCAGTGTAGAATATTCATCTAAAATGTTAGAATATTGTTCCATAGACAAATAAATGCATATATCAGGATTCCAGTGTAGATTATCCATCTAAAATGTTAGAATATTGTTCCATAGACAAATAAATCCACATATCAGGATTCCAGTGTAGAATATTCATCTAAAATGTTAGAATATTGTTCCATAGACAAATAAATGCATATATCAGGATTCCAGTGTAGATTATCCATCTAAAATGTTAGAATATTGTTCCATAGACAAATAAAACCATATATTAGGATTCCTCTATAGAATATCCATCTAAAATATTATAAAGTATTCCATAGAAAAATAAAACCATAGATTAAAATATACATAAAACATATGTTGTCAAAATAGACTGATACTACCTTGTTTATTGAAGGATTTGAAAATAATCGATAAAGAAGCTCGTTATAGTATCTATTTAAAAAATGACGTCATACAGTACAAATGTACAATAATATCCCAATACACAGATTAAATTACCAATGGCAGGCCAGTATACATTTTAATTGACCAATGGCATGCCAGTATGACCGTCATTTTTTACAGGCACTATAAAAAGCTTCTGGTTAAATTTGAAAAGATTACCTCCACCCTGTTTCACAAAATTTTTGTAAAGTATTTGGCAACTCTGCTTGGTGTCTTTGTCTTAACCATCTTTCAACCTAAAATATAATAAATGATGATACTTTGGCACCTCTGTTTTAGCACCCTGAGTATAAATACATTTGGCAACTGTGTTTTTGTCTTCAAAAGTAATTCAAGTAATATTATTTAGATTTGTCGTTGAAGGGCAAACTTTTAAAAAGAAATATACAAGATTTTCTTCTTCAAAAATCCTTTTACAAAGTTCTTAAAATAAAAATCTAATATAGTACACGAAGGAAAAAAACTCGGCCTAAAATAATTGAATTCAATAAAATTCAACAAAATTTGCATGAATATAAATCTTACGCACATTTTTTCTCTTTTTTCTGCAAAAATAGCCTTACTAGAATAGATAGATAGTTAAGTACATTATCTAAAGGCTATGAGCCAAGTTCATCATTCTTTTTTTTTCTATAATTATATTTTGCCTGTCTGTATTTTACTTCAAACCGCTCTAACGGTGCATCTTGGTAAGTTAGAATCATTCTATTTATTTCAAACTTAATAAAATTGCTATAAAGATTGAATATAATCAAGGAAAATCAACTTAATAGGTAAACCTTTCTGATTAACTTTAATGAAGACTCCTTGGACGAATAGGCAAAAATTGTACAAAGAAAATTAACTCTATGGTTACAACTCAAATATCTTGTTAGCTATTGCGGAATTTTATCAATACTATATTCTATAAAAACTTATTGGCTTTATGTCCGTTTGTTTTCATCTTTCTCCAATCTAAATACTCTATTGTACAAAGTCAATTTAAGAGAGAAGTAAGAAAAGTGAAATTAGACAAAATTGTGAAAATAAGAAATTTGAGTTGAAAGTTATTGTAATGTAAAGTTTGAGAGGGAGGGGGGAGGGGGGAATATGCAATGCAGTTATTTTTAGATGCGCAAATATTTAAGGGATAAGACAATGGAATAATAAATTGATGTTCATCCCCAATAATGATAAACAATGTAACCCCTTGGACGCTTCTTATAGTTCCTATAAAAAAGAGAATGAATATAAAAACTTTTTACCAAAAGTATCCTAAATTAGTTTAGTATATTCCATTATTCTAATATGACGTCATTCGGGATACGTTTTATAGGCATTATACAGAGCTTCAACCCCTTGTGTAGATTAAATTATTGGTTGAAAAGTTAGGGCACTTCTCCAACCAATTAAGGTTTAACCAAGCAAGGTATAAGTAGAATCTTAAAAGAAAAACTTACGGGATCTGTACCGAACCTAGTAAAAGTGTCTGACTCAGATTATGACGTAAAAAATTAGCCAATGAGAGGCCAGTATACACTGTAATTGACCAATGGTAAAATTTATAGTGGCCTCTCATTGGCAAAAATTTTTTACGTCATAATCAGAGTCAGACACTTTTACTAGGTTCATCTGTACCAAACCTAAAAGACCTTTTTACAACAATACAAGGAAAAAGTGAATTATCGATTAGCGTAGCTGCTAGATAATTATACCTGAATGTAAGTCATCTGTGTTGAACTAGCCAGCTCTTCTTTCTGGTTCTATAAACAAAATAACAAAATTAATTTTCATTAAAGAAAATATTTAGGCTTTCCTGAAAAAAAATTTTGCCAAAAGTGAGAGAGGGTAGTTTTTCTTATTTTCTCTGTACTTTAGGTTAGGTTATATTGGGTACTAGGTACCCCCTGGGGCCACAGGAATAGGGCACTGCTGTTGCAGACACCACCTAGTTAGTGCCCACCACAGGGGTTAGACAATGAAGAAGAACCCCCCCCCCCCCCACCCTTCTTAATAAAATTATAATATAGGTGGTGTGGGTTAATTATAGAAGATACATACTTAGGTAGTTTGGAAGGTTTATCTATGTAGCTATAGTTGAACATACCGTTCTATAAAGTAGTAAGATGATGCATGTATTGTATGTTCTATAAAATCTTTAAGAATTACTCTTTCAAAAATAAACGTGGAGGGTGACGCCCCTCTACCCCCAATCCCTCATAACCTCTTGAGCCAGAGCAACTAGTATTCCAAATAATCGAATAAACAACTATAACTTGAACATGGAAAGGCTTTCCCTAACTGTGAAGTAGCTATGCTTCAGATAAAATTATAAATTTCTCTAATTTTTGCATATTTAAAATTTGAGCGTCCATAATTTGAGAGAAAAATGTTGAAATTACTTTGTTCGTGTTTGCAAAAATTTGTGCAAATTGTTTTTCTATCTTAGTTAGGAGGTTGAGTGTTTTATCCTATAATATGAAGTAGTCAAGAGTTTTTTTTGTCTGAAGCTTAATATCTCAATAACTATTGAACCGATTGAGTTCTCCTTTTCAGGGAAGCTTCCCATATGAGCCAAGGTGGTTTTCTGCTTTTTATTTTAAGATTTCTGTCTTAGGATGGTTTTAGGCTATTTTATTTTCTTCCCTACTCCTTCCAATATAATACAGATGCTTGTAAGGGATAAGAATATGGACGATAAATTGATAATGATAAGCCAAATTATCCTTTTGTAGATTATAGATATTGGTTGAAAAGTTAAAGCAAGATTCAATAAAAGTACCCACCAAAGTTTTCAAGAAGAAAAAAATATTTGAGTAAATGAAAATATAATCATCCTCCTTACTCTATCTGTTCAAAGTTGAGCTTTCAACCATTCTCACTTTGTGTAATTAAAAACTTTAGATAAAGAAAATTTGTAATTATATTCACAATTAATCCTCACTTTACAACTTATGCTGAGCTGGTATGCAGTAATTAAATACACATTTAGATAGTTAGTTATTACTATTAGAATATGAGGGATAGTTTACTTTTCGTTTGTTTGTTTTTACTTAAGGTTAGGTTAGGTTAGGTAATAATGGGTACTGAGTAGCCCCAGTTAGAAGTTAGGTTATCGCAGGTTTAGTCACCGAAGGGTTTTGGCATATGAAAAAAGTACAGCTTCCTTAATTTTAATTTATTGCGAATGGTTAGTTGGTTTAAACAAGCAGTGTCCACATATCTTAATCTACATAGAGCTAATTTTGTTTATCATCATTGAGATTTACAACAATTTATCGTTTATTGACTTATCCCTTAAGATCCCTGACTTCTATGTGTTCTAAATCTTTTATTGTTTACCTTTGAAAGTTTATTAAAGCTTGTGTAGGCAAGTTCAAGTTGCTGATTTGGTGTAGGATACAGGCGTCTGTGGTCTTTTAAACCCAACCATATTCCTAAAAATAGTTAAAATTCATGTCTTAAAGAAATGCTTAGCTTCCCTTACAATGTCTGTCTGTTTGTATTCTAAAGTATATTCTTTCCGTCAGAATAAACGGTTGATTAGAAAACAAATGCAAATATTTTTTATGCACCAAAGCCTGTCAAATTTGGCTATTACATTTGTAGAATTAACTTTCTGCATTATTTGATAAGAAATGTTATGAAAAAAAGGATGAACAAACAGGCGAAGTGATTTAAGTAGTATATATTGATTTTTTTAAAGAAAAAAGAAATATAGAGAAAAAGCAAAAGTCAATAAAATCACGAAACCTTTTCGAAATAAGTGTTTTTTGATCTTGATGCATGAATGACATAGCGTTACGGACTTACGACTGACATACAAAATAAAATAGGGAGTAGCTTCGCTACTAAATAATATACCTATAGGTTTGAATATTTTCTTTTCTACCCAAGATCTCACAATAATGACTAGGATGGCAAGAGGCACCGGGTACCAAAGGTCACTAAAATAAAAATTAGTTAGATAGCATATCAAAAGAGGTGCAATAACATTTGTTGGATAATAATAAGTTATCAAATGATACATTAAATCGGAGGTCACTAAAATAATAAGTTAGTTAGTATAGCATATCAAAAGAGATAGCATAACATTTCTGAAAAATAGTTGGTTATAATGAGGTACAGGGTAAATGAGGGTACTAAAATTATAATTTATTTAGTATGGCATATCATATATGAAAAAAAAAGTAGAATAACATTTCTAAGGTAATAATATATAAGTTATCAGGTGATTAAAGGTATGACAGGTCACTAAAATGATAATAATTAGTAGGTAAAGCATCAAAAGAGGTGGCATAACATGTCTCATGTAATAGCTTTATGTTTTGAAATTTATTAAGGTTACTTAATATTTGTTTTCATAAAAACAGAGTTTTTAAAAGCGAAGCTTTTCTATAATTAGTGTCGGTCCGTCCGTAACAGATAGCTTTTTTCATCAAATTAGGCATGTTAGAATTGTCCTATCGATTTCAAATATTGCATGGTCATTCCTGTAGTAGTTAGGTACGATTTAGAAAGCGTAGCAACTCTATAATCGTTACCAGAATGTCCGTACGTCCATTTTAAACATGTTGATTTTTTAACTTTTCTAACAACTAATTTTTAAGTGATCTAGTTATCCGATTGATCTGATTTTTGGTATACTGATTCCTGGGACAACAAAGTACAATATTATAAGCGGAACAACTCTATAATCAAGTCCTAAAAATGTAAGTATGTCTATAACCATTATTCTGTATCAAGCAGTTTTTCAACAAATTTACTTACAATTTTGCTTCAACTCTTATAAATTTATATTCTGATTATCCAGTTCTGACACTATACAAGTGTTAATGTCCGTTTGTCCTACCGTTTCAGTGTTTCACTTTATGGATGTTGTCATCCTTGTTCATTGAAAATTTATATGAAAAAGTTATTGAATTCAAGTATATAGAGGAAATATTAATTTTGATAGCAATTTATACGTCGCAAAAAGAAATCATTGCGTATTAAAATAATATTTTTGTGGGTTTATGTAAAAAATCTTGCAAAACATGTTTAAGTTGAATTCATATATATTAATAAGAGCGAAGCTACTACGCAATTTTATATTAGATATTGTCTTGGTCCATAAATGTTGCGAAACAAAAGGGTTGGTTGTCTGTACAATGTTTAACTACGGGATAATGAAATAGGAGTTAGATCACAAAGCTATTGTCATTTGAAATACAGACAGACGTATAGACAGACAGCACCTTGTAATATGTAGCTATGTAACTAAAAATTATCCAACATGCCAAAATAGTGAATATAACCCTTGAAGACTTAATTATATATTGGCAAAACTCTACAATATAAAATGCGGGATATAAGGATAAGTAAAAATGTTAAATAGTTTAAACTTTATTCCTTTACCCCTGACAATAATAATTGCTTAGAATCTTAAAATGAATTAATAAATTACATTTGTTTCTATAATCTTATTATACATATCCCCTTACTCCTGACTATATATAAAGTAGCTTAGAATCCTGCACACACTTAATTACATACATTTGTTTCTATAATCTTATTATACATATCCCCTTACCTCTGACCATATATAAAGTAGCTTAGAATCTTGCACACACTTAATTACATACATTTGTTTCTATAATCTTATTATACATATCCCCTTACCCCTGACTATGTATAAAGTGGCTTAGACTCCTGCACACACTTAATAACATATATTTGTTTATATAATCTTATTATACATATCCCCTTATCCCTGACTATATATAAAGTAGCTTAGAATCCTGCACACACTTAATTACATACATTTGTTTCTATAATCCTTGAAAGGTATATGTTATTGCAACAAATATTATATTCCTAGTTGACTAAGAGGGTCTTTTTTTGCGTATTTTCTGTAAAGTTGTGTGTTAGAGTTTAGTCAAATGCGCTTGTTGAGTCAAACTGTTCCTATTTTTTGACCGAATGTATATAAATGAAATTGTCAAAATTAAGAACAGTTTAACTTAATAAGTACATTTGACTAAACACTGACACACAACTTTACGGAAAATACGCGAAAAAATGACCCTCTTTATCGTTATGCTTAGAGATGCTGTATTTAAGACAAAAAACTTGGTCCGGATTCATATTAATAGCATTCAATAAAATCGTAAGAGCAAAACAATTCAGGACTAGGTAAATATCAAACATTTCATATTCTTTAGAATTAAAGATTTCTTGATTTAATCAAATTTAACTAAATTAAATGAGTTGCGCTGTAATTTTACAAACCGTCTAGCCTGACATCTTTACAATGATGGAAAACAATATTATCCTTATATAAAAGTAACAAGATGTATGTCTCTTATGTCGTCTGTCTGTGTTTTCTGAAGGATCCCGCCAACCACTGAACCGAATTGGTTCTCCTTTACAGTAAAGCTTTCAGAGAAGTTTTATAATTATTTTGTGGGAAGGTACTTACTCCCTTACGAGATAAATCGACCCCTGAAATAAAATGACCCAGTTCACTTAAATACTCTTAGAGGCCTCTAGTGGCGTAGCCTCTTGTATTATATAAAATACTATAATATGTCTTAATGTAAATGAATAAAATAATCCAGAAGAGATTATGAGACATGGTTTCTAAGCGGATATACAAATATTAACAGAAGACAATTAAGAAGTCTTACTTTTAATTATGAATATTATAGAAATTAGAATTTTTTTTTTAAAGCATGGGGTTTTATTTAGAGAACAATAGAAGGCCAGGAAATCTTTTATTTAATAAATACAGATGGGAGAATCTAAAATATTATGCAATTAGTTTTCTTGAAGATAAAATACTCCTTACCCTTTTTTTTCTCAATTATACTTAAGTTAGTTTTAGAAGACAATAAAGATATCAAAAGTTTACTTATTAACTCTAAACAATCTCATTCTTGTTTTTATTAAAAAGAAAATTGCTTGAAGCATTTATATGATTTCATTAATCAATGATAAGAACGTATTTAGGATACTAGAGGATCCACAGATTTTGGTATGTTTAAGTATAAAAAGTAAACTAAACTACATAATTTCAAAGAAAGTACATAACTGTAATCTTTTCAGGGTTTTATGTCGGAAGTATTACCTAAAATTGTGCTTTTTCAGTCCAATAATTCAGATAGATTATATAACTATAGGCAGCGTGGTCAGGTTTCTGAATAAAAGTAAGGCAATTTCTGTGGAATCTTTAATCGATACTCTTCCAAAGATACAGATTAAGCCTCTTCAGCTTCCATAATTAGTTTATAAGATTTCATTCATTAATTAAGAATTGATATACAAGATAATAAACAAAATTGCCCCTTTAGTAGATAATTATTTGTTTTCAAGTTATTCCACTACTACTTGGGAACTAACTAATCTTATTTCAATAAAAGCACCATAGTGTTTTGTTTCAACGAATACGGCTTTAAACTTTGGTTACAAGTGTAATATAGAGTCCAATATCTCCTCCCTTCTTTGTTAATATTAATTATTGTTCCTTTGAATACAACAAAGTATTTGACTAATTGGCGACCAGCAGTTTTTTAGTCTTGTTAAATCTAAATTTACTAAGACTGAATAAAATTTGAGTATAGGATATCATTATCAAAGACTAAATTTAATGAGAATATCAGTTATTAAAAGTAGCAAGGCATCTAGGGGCACTTAAAGTGGGAAGGAGGGGGAAAATCGACCCCCTTCCCATTTTTAATCTAGGTTTTAAAAATGGAAATAAATAAAGGTTTTTTGTTGGAATCAATTTTATCTAACGGCGATTTCTCTTGGGCGGGTGGTGGAAACCTCTCCAAGAATAGTTATAAACCTTTCCAGGACCTTTTCAGAAGCTCCATTGTAAATGAGAACCGTATCGGTTAAGAATTTTAGCGAAATCCTTTGGTAAAGAAAGACATCCTGTTACTTTTATATAAGAATTGAAAAATTTAATATTAATGAGGAGTATCAGATAAGGTATACATTCAATGTCCATTAATCTATCCCTGTATCCCAAAAATATTAATGACTTTCCAAATGAGGAGGTTTGAGATAAGAAGAGAAAGGTTGTGGTGATTAATGTCATATTTCCTATCTCTAACATAATTTCTCTTGTATCACCAGCGCAACTTCTTTATAGCACACATAGCGGCTACGCCCCTAGAGACCTCTAGGGGCACTTGAGGGAAAGTATGAAATCAATCATACACTTTGTTCGGGTTTTTATTCTAGGAGTGATTTGGAGGGTGCATGTACTGTACCTTTTCTTAAAATTAGTTTTAAACCTTCACTGGACCATGTATGAAGCTTTATTATAGTGGAGAACCATATCGGTTCAGCGGAAATCTAAACCCTCCGCTACACACATTGTACAGACACTAAACAGATACACATCCTGTTACTTTTATACGAGGCATTCAATTTTATAAGAAACCTTTTAGACGTTTTTTTATACTCTCAGTCTACATACATACATACATTTACAAATATAATCTTATGATCTTAAATTCTTTTCCTCAAAAATTAATTCTAATCAAATCTAAACCTATTTCTTTTCCATTATATTTCTTCAAGAACCAAATACATTGTGTGTGTGTGAGTGTGTGTGTTTTGTTTGTTTTAATTAATTCTTTGTTGAAAATTGTATTCAGTAAAAGATTTCTAATAAGAAAGAGTTTTTCTATTTCTAGACAATAATAGAAGAATAGAATATTAAAATTGGGAATGTGATATAGCAAATTAATCCCATTTGAAATTGCTGAAAATTTGGATATTTTGTGTTACGCCACAAACTTGGTTTAATCTGTTACAAAAGGAATGGGGGGGGGGGGAAGGAAGTGGGTTGTGGGGAACTTTTTACTTAGAATTGTTTGTCATATAAATATGTAAATAACAGACAGATGGACAAAGTAATAGTCTATATTAAATAGAAGCCATGTAAATCACATTTATCATGGCGTTATTAACGTACTGACAGACAAAGTAAGTTATTATAGCTTAGCTTCGCTACACAAAAAGATAGTTATATAATATGTAGATTGAATTTTATTGATTTAAAATTTAATTTCTTTATCCATATTAACAGTTTAAGCATATCAAGTTTCATTATCAACAACGAAATATTGTTGTAGAACTAAAATTAAGGGGACAGCTTAATTTTAATTCTACAACATTTTTTTTTTTTTTTTTTTTTTTTTTTTTTTTTTTTTTTTTTTTTTTTTTTTTTATCTACTGAAACAATTATAAGTTTATTTTATGTTTTATTCTTTATTCATAAACTTATAATTGTTTCAGTTCAACACTGTTCGAATATAGCTGTGTTATCTGGATAATTTCTACCTATATTTTATATACTATATTTAATGCTCTTATTTGTTGTTTCATGTTATTTTATGTAAATATATGTATCATTTTTAATCTCTACTTAGTTCTTTATTTAGTTGTAATCATGCACATTTTCATTCTTGATGCTCATTTTTATTAGTCCTGTAGTTATTCCAGAGTCTTTAAACGAATTAAAATTAAGCTGTCCCCTTAATTTTAGTTCTACAACATTGAATTTTTAAGCTTGGCTATTGCCAAGGAATTGTGTTTGAATTGTACTGTTGATTTTTTGATAATGGATAAAACTAGACTACATTTTTGCATCTTGAACCCATTAGCATGGTTGCTTCTTTGTAAATATATATCTTGAGATTTTATTTTCATATATTTATATATTTATTGAGACTTCAAATTATATATCTGAGCATCATAATTTAGTATTATTATATTATATTAGTATTCAAAATGTCTACTAATGTTTCATCACCAGACTGGTGTTTTTATTTGCATGAGAATGATTGTCTGAATCAGAAAGAAAAAGATCTAGTTAAATTGTATTTTACAGACAAATCTCAATCGCTTTGTAGAATTAGAACATTGATTAATATGGTAAATAATTCCACAAGATTCTTAAATCCTGACTTAGTCTTTATGAAATTCAAGTTTAGGGAATCAATTGTGGGAAAATATATAAATACTCTACTGCATTGTTCAAAGCTTACAAGATTTGTTAATGCCCTTAAATACATTGCCCTAGAGACAGAATTAGATGATGAATTTGAATGTCTGTATACAGATATTCAGGTTTTGAAAGATGAGTATTTTGAGTTTACAAAGATATACAGACAATCTAGATATATACAAGAATTTGATTCAGAGATACGAGCAAGCAATCTTGAATCTCATTCCAAAATTCTTGGACAACATTCCTTTCTTAGTAAAAACGATGTTATTGATATTATTGATTGTACTGTAGATTCTCTTGTCTCAGAAAACTATAGTATAGAGAATAGTACTATTGAGACATCTGAAGGTTATGCTACCAATTATTCTATTCCTACAGACTGTGATGTGTCTTCTGTAGATGAACAGAATACTTTTTCTGATATTTCATTGATTTCTAAGGAAAATGCTAACTGTATCGATAATCTATCCAGTATTGTCATTCCTGATCTAAGCACCAAACAGAGTGCTGTAAGTCAACCTAAAGGTGAAATTCAGAATGGTAAGGCTGTTGCTTGTATGGATATGAATGCATATACTGATCTTATTTTTTCTACATTTGAAAATGTAGTTATTGATGAGAGTAATTGTCATGATAGTGATAACACTAATGACATTATTGATGATTCATCATTGTTTTTACATGTCCTTTATGCATCAAAGAAGTTTCAGGTAATTTGTATATCAAACACTTTGAGCTTGATATCCAATCAAATGATTATATTTTTGGATATTCCACAGCCTACTGATAAACCACCACCTTAATTTTTATTTAAGGTTCATAGTTGCAGTAGCTAACTAATCAAGTCTGCAAAATTATTATTTATTACTACAAGTCTAAGATAACAATCTCATTGATTAAAACCTATGATTCTAAGCCAGGTTTTAAATCACATATATATGTCTTTATATGGCTGATACCTATTGCAATGGTAAAATATTTTTAACTGATTTTAAATTTTGTTTGTACTAATTCTAATCTAGATGTTAGCAGTTTAATTATAGATGTATGCACAATAAGATCAGTGATCATGATTCAACATTTAAAACAGGATCTCATGATTTATTTTTAATATTAATTTTGGAAAGTTCCATATTTCAAAGTTGCTGATATTTACTATTTATTTTTAAAATTTTTGCTTAGTGCCTAATTTTAAAGACTAAATAATTTGAGGTCTAATGAATTGACATAAGCTGGATACTGTTTCTTAACCTTTATTTGATAATTGATTGAGATTTGCAAAGTTAGGACAAATTTTGCATTTACTTTATGATCATGTTTTATAAGTGTCACTTAATCATTGTTCTTTATGATTAAGAATGAGCAGATGTGTTCTTACTTAACAAGTTGTTCTTAACTTGAATTGCTCAAGCTGTTCTTGGCTAATTTGAATTGATACACTTAAAAAGATTATAAAGTGAATAATTTTTTATAACTTGAAGTATGGCATTTCTGTGCTAAGTATATTTGTTAATCTCAACTTTCTAAGAAAATAATTTAAATAACAGATCTATCTAGTTATTTTAGTCAGATTTATTTTAGATTTTCATAGTTTTGTATTTGATCTAGTACTTATATTATCAGCAAGAAGTTTTTTTTATTTTAGCTAATTAAATTAAATTTTGTTTTCATTTATATTTCATGTTTTGCAACTTTTCCTGGCCAAGTGTTGTAGAAAAAATTAGGTATTGCAAAACATAAAATTATCGTATTTTAAAATGTATTTTATAATGCTCAAAATAAGTAAATTGTTACAAAGAGCTTAAAAAATCATGAAGATGCAAAGAGTATGGTAAGTTTTATTTTATATCTTTATTTAATTTTTATCGTTTTTTATACTTAATTTTAGCTTATTTAACATATTTTATTAATCCTTTCATTATTTTTAGGTATAATAAGTTTATTTTATTTGATTATTTTATTAGGAAAATCGTTGTACATGTGTACAACAAAACCTGTTCTTAAATGTAAACAAAAAAAATTACTGGGTATATAAGCATAGGTCAGGGCAAATTTCTTTAGTGTATTTTGATATTTCAATCACTCAACATCTACTTTTTATTAATTTAGTTCTTTATATTTTATCATTTTATTTATTCTTATTTGTTGTTTATGGGAACATTCTATTATTTTATCAATATTTATTCATGACCCATTGCATTTCTTTGCTTTTATCTGTCATGTTATTTTATTGAATTTTAATCTATAACCGCAGTTCTGTGGAGTTTCCATAGATTATCAAGTTTTATTTAGTTTTATTCCCATATTCAATATTTTATGTCTAATCCATACATTATAGTTACAACAAGTTAACACTGGTGATAGTTCAGGTGGTGCCAATGATGAGCAAACAGTTGATAAGATGATCAATGAGATCAAGGAGTTACTACCTCATGGAGGATTTAAGCTTAAGGTTGTCTGTAGAAGTGGAGAAGACCCAAGTGAAAAGGCTTCATCAGATGGAGTTTCAACAACCTTTGGTGGATATCGTTGGCAAACAAAGGATGACCTGCTATTGCTTAACTCATCTGAAATAAACTTTAACCCTCGCAGAAGAGGAGTCAAAAGAGCCAATGATTTTCCTGTGAAGACTGATGAAGATGTTGAGAAACTTGTTGCCACAAAGAAGCTCACTAGACGTGTTCTTATTGGCAAAACGCTTGAGCTATTTGATATAGCTGGCATCCTGGAACCTTTAAAGGCACGACTTAAGATTGACTTACAACCTCTTAAGAATCTTGGGTTTGAAGAAGAGATTCCTGTTGCCTTGCGTGGAAGGTGGTTGGAGAATATGAAAATGCTGAATAATGCCAGGAATATCACAGTCAGGAGAACTATCATCCCTGAAAACTGTGTAAATCCTGATGAGATTGAAATTCTGACCTGTTCAGATGCTGCTGCAACTATGTGTGGTGCTGCTACATATGCTAGGTTAAAGCTAACAGATGGTAGTTACAGCTGTCAGTTATTAGCAGCAAAAAGCAAATCATGCAGTAGTACCATCCCAAGAAATGAACTCTTGGGATGTACTTTGGCAGCCCAGCTAGCATTCATAGTATCTAGGACATTAGGTTCTAGGGTCAAGAAATTAATATTTGCTTCGGACTCGACTATCAGTATTTGCTGGATAGCAAATACAAACAACAAACTGAAACAATTTGTTAACACTAGAGTAAAGATAATTCATAGGTTAGTTGGTAATGACAAGTTTTATCACATTAGAGGTGAACAGAATCCGGCAGATCTTCTTACAAGGGGAGATGTGGATTGTTGTGATGTAGATGTTGACTCCATTTGGCAGACTGGCCACAGTTGGATGCATCTTGATTTTGCTGAAATGCCACTAAAATCTTATTCTGATCTTTGCTCGTCACTAAGCAATGAAGAAAAAGATAGTATTGATAAGGAATCACATCCCACAATGCCAATAATAACCACAACAAGTGGACCTGAAACACCTATAGTTATGTCTCTCTTCAGCGACCCTCTTGATAAAGGACAAGAAAAAGCAGACTGTGAAGGTGAGTCTTGTAATTGTACACTTATATTCAATGATCAGATCAGTTGCAAAACTACAGACAGTCTAGGTATGGTGGATGATGTTCCTGAAGGTAAGCTTGCTAGAGAAGCTACTAATGATCCTGATGATGTCACAGCAGATTGTACTAGTACTGATAACAATGCTGATGGTAATGAAACTGGGTATAATACTGTCAGTACCATTGATGTTGCTATAACAGCAATGAAAGTTAACCCAAATCAATCTAAAGTCAATGAAACTGAATCTAATTATGTAGTAGATTTAGTCAAATTTGGTTTTGCAAAAGGATTCCTCATCCTTGCGACTGTGTTCAGGTTTATCCTTAGAACTAAACATAGAGCACATATATCCAAAGGTAATGTGTTTCAGGTAGATTGCAAAATGTGTAACATTGAAAGTTCATTCAGGACAAATGGCTTGTGCAAGATTCAACCATTACAGTTGAAGAACTCATCTTGCAATGATGAATCAAGAAACATAGCTGATGTCAGCTTTGTTGTCTGTTCACCACTTGATTTCTATGCAGCATGGCATTTCTTGTGCAAAGAAGGAACCAAAGAAGTCAAGGAATATTATAAAGGTAAGCCTGACAAACTAAATGAGTATACAGAAAAGGATGGAGTCTTGTTTGGAGCAGGGAGGCTCTCACATTCTGATATAAGACTTATTAACAATGTAGAGATACCAATCTTTAGTAATATTGATTTTTTCCAACCAGTGTTTTTGTATTCTAGTGCTGTAACATATGCACTATGTATGCATACACATTGGACATTATGTCCACATAGTGGTGTTGATAGAACAATCACCTTTGTGTCCAACATTATTCATGTTAGCAATCTTAGAAAGATTGTCAAGTTCATTCGTGAGACATGCCTCAGGTGTAGGTATCTCATGAGGAAGTTCTTGACTCCTATTACAGGTAATCAATCAATGTATTCACTGTTTAGAGCTCCTCCATTTTACTCCATGATGATGGATATAGCTGGTACGTTTCTTGCTCATGACAGCATTAAGAAACGTTCTACTAGAGATGTTTTTTTCCTGGTGCAGGTTTGTCTTGCATCAGGGGCTACGTCTATTGGAGTTTTGGAAGATTTAAGTGTGACATCAGTCATAATGGCTATGACTCGCACAGCTGACAGGTATGGTTGGCCCAAATTTGTCATTCTTGACAATCAATCCTCATTCAAGAAGTTAAAGGATGTATCCCTTACCTTTAAAGATTTACGTGGAAGGCTCTGGAAAGATCAACGCCTAATACTAGATTTCTCTACGCCTTTGGCTCATAATGAACATGGACGTGTTGAGTCTAAAATTAAGGCTCTAAAGGAATACATTACAAAGGCAGGTGATATTGGTCAAAAACATTCTTTTCTTGAATGGGAAACATTAGTACTGAATATTGCAGCAGTAATCAATGGTTTACCTATATGTCATAACCAGGATGATAGAGGTATTCACAATGATCTAGGTCTGCTGACACCTAATATGTTTTTGATAGGCAGGAATAATACCAGGAGTCCTGATGCTATTCTCAATATTGAATTTAACCCTCCAACTGCTTTGAAGAAACTTGCAGAGATGGATAATAAGTTGTTTGACTTATTAGGAGAATATGCACACAGGTTTATTCCTGGCAAGAGAATGGTAGCTGGAGACATACCAGAAGTAGAAGATGTGGTGATGTTTATCACAAAAGAGAATCAGAGATCAAGAAATATTAAACTTAAGTATGGTAGAGTTATAGCTACTATGGTTGATGGAAGGCAAAACAAGGTCAAGGTTGAATACCAGAATGCTGGTGAAGCTGTGAAAAGAATTGCTGAAAGAAGTGTCAAAGATCTTATCAAGATCAAAGGTGTTGAAGAAGTAGACTTCAATACTCGTGAGCACCATTTGGCAGCAGCAATTCAAAGAAAGTTTTGTAAATAATTCAATTTTACCAAGATTATATATGTTTTTTTAACATTTTATTGTTTATTTGTACAGATTTTTTAAAAACAGTAAATATATTCATGGATTCTGTTTAGAGTATTTTTTTTATTCTACTGTCTTGAAACTTACTTTGATAGGGTTTGATAGAATAGGTCTGATAATAGCATATTTGATAGAATACTTAAACACAAAAGATATTCCTAAGTTGGTGTGTTCTGACACCTGAGTAGTTCTGTACTCTATCCAAATACCGTCCTTGGTAAAGATATTCCTAATTGGCGTGTTCTGACACCTGAGTAGTTCTGTACTCTATCCAAATACCGTTCTTGGTACAAAGGGATCATTGTTCTTGATGTTTTGTGTTTGGTTGTTAAATCATATATGTTATTATTTTAGGTTGTAGCAGAGGGCTGTTCTGATGCCTCAAAAGTCTTTGGCAGTTCTGTGCCTGAAAGTAAGGATCAAGATTTTGGCAATGTGACTCCTCGATACTCATTCCAGAATACTCTTGTAGATAATGAGATTGCTAATGACTTTAATGACATTATTTCTGGCAATTCTGTACATGGCAAAACTAGCAGGACGGGAAGACACCTGGAGAAGGAAGAGTTGGTTGTGCTTCAACCAAAAAGATGGTTTTGTGGTGCAGTTGTTGAGGTATTTTTGCAAGAAATTGCCCACAATACTGATACGCACGTTATGTCCTCCTATTTTGTACAGAATCTGATGGATCGCGGAGTAGGTTTCGCCAAGAGATGTGTTAGGAAAAGCCTAGTCAGAATCATGGCTAGCAATAAGCTGTTAGTTCCTATCAATTTAAATAATAAACATTGGGCTTTGGCCGAAATTGATCGCACCCAACAAGCTATCCGTTATTATGATTCCCTCAGGTATGATCCTGGAACAAGACTTGAAGAGTTGAAGGAGTTCTTCATTGAGATTGATTATCTTAATAAAGCTGCAAGTATCAGTAAGCTGGACACCATTCCTCTTCAGTCCAATACTTTTGATTGTGGTGTTTTTGTCTGTGAATTTGGCCGTTGTTTAATTCAAGGGAAGGAGTTTAATTTTGTACAAGATGACATGCCATTTATAAGAAGGAATGTAAAAGAGGTGTTGCTTAGGACTGACAAGTTTAAGAATGCTCCCTTCAGAGTGTCAGCTGATACTAGGGATGATCTTGTTCAGGAAGCATTTGATTGTAACCAGTTGATTGTGTCAGATAGTGATTATGAATGTCCGGGATTTGATGTTGACAAGATAATGAATGTTCTGGGTGAAGCTGTATCTAAGTTCAATCTACAAGATGGAAATATGACTGAAGACATTTTGAAAAGGATTCCACCCAATGTAGAAAGTGTATCTACTGAATTTGGTAAGCTATCTGTTGATGCCACTAGTGATAAAGGTACTCTTTTTGATAAACATGAAGAAAATTCTATGAAATTCCCACCTGTTCTTCATGAGTTGAATGTTTTGAGACGACAGCAGATGCCATACCTTGATGTAAATAGTCAGGGGTTTACTTATACAGCTAATATCAATGGCAATTGGAAGTTAAGTTTACGATTGAATGAAGCATTAGCAATGATAGCAGATCAAAGACAAGTTGACATGGAAGGAGCGTGGGCTATCATTGAGCAGGAGATCAAAAAGGACCCTGGATTTGCGTTGTCCTGGCTCAGCAAAGTTCCCAAACCTGGTCAGAACAAAGGACCTATGAACTTCCAGATAGGATCCGCAAAAAATTTCAAGAGATTGGCCAATGTTATCCATCTTAACCATCCCTCAATCTACATTGAAAACGCTCATTTGGGAAAAGGAGGAAAGAAGGTGAAAAGATACAATCCCTACAGAAAGAATTAAGGTATTTTTTTGTTGTTTTACACTTTTTTCCCGGCCCAGTGTTGTAAAATCGCTTTAAACAGTGTAAAACAACTTATAATTGTTTAATTTTAGCTAAAAAAAGTCGTAGCTACTTTAAATTTAACTTTAAAACTTCAAATTTATCTCTAAAGTCCTTAATTTTAAAATTCGTCTGTGTCCTTTTATTCTTATATGCATGTGGTAATAATTCAAAGATGCAAAGAGTCTAAATTGGCTTGAAATATACAAAGAGTCCATTTTATATACAAAAAAAGCATATTTTTTACTCTAAAACTTAGTTTTAAAAGTTCGTTTTTTATTTAATTAATTTTAGGTTAATTTACACATTTTTTTATCCTATTCTTTTATTTTTTAGTTATAATTTAGAATATAGAGCACATGTTGTACATGTGGAGTTGCCAAACCAAACCTAAAAGGTAAACAAATCCTACTAGTATAAATATTGCCTCTGTTTGGTTAATTAGTCAGTTCTTGTGAGTATTTTTAACTAGTTAAAACGTTTTTTGGATTTTAAAGCTGGAACCTAATTTAGTACTATTTTATTTAACAAATTTCTGGCATTTCTTTGCTAGTAATTATTTATTTTATCCTAATTTCATTTTTATGAGTTTTTGGCAATTCTGTGCTGAATCTCATATAGTTAATTTTAAGTTTTAAGGTTCTGGGTTTAAAATACTTTAAATGTACTGTGACTATTTTAGAACTCAATTTGTGAGCAGTTGCCAGTGTTTCTGCTGTTTCCAGTCACTGCCAGTGGCACTATTTATTGCCAGCTGTTGCCAGCCGTTGCCAGCTGTTGCCAGCCGTTGCCAGCCGTTGCCAGCTGTTGCCAGCCGTTGCAGTCATGTATTCTGTTAATTCTTTTAACTGGATAGCTTCAGCACAAGTAAGTTTTTGGTAGTTTAGTTATATCTTATAGCTTTTTATTATTTATAGTTTTAGGCATTATTTTATAGTTTTAAACCACATTTAAGCTACTCTATTAGTTATTTTTGCTGTTTATGGTATTATTTGAATCAATTCTAATAGTTTTTGTAGCTTGCATTTAGTGTTTTAAGCTTAGTGTTTGTCTTCACTATAAACCAATAAGTTGAGCTAGTAACTATTTACTATTCATGTACAAGGAATAAAGCACTTCTTTGCTGATTGCTTGTACTTGTTATGCATAATCTAGCAGTTCTGTGCTTGCTATGCATTATTGAAACCTTGTTTGAACACATACAAATATAGTGTTTATTATTTCAGTTCAACAAGTTGAATTACTGTTAGATCCAGCATTTGTCTACTTTTTATTGATATACATATTATATGTTTTGATTTAAATATTATATGTTTGGATTTTGTTTTATATATGTCATTTTGTTTGTGATATTGGTTAATAAATGTTAATTTTGTTCAAAGATGTTTATTGATGGTTATTTTTTTCATAGCATATGATTAAGATATATCCAGTGTCTTTTTACCCATTTTTGCAACAAATATTTGATAAAATGATATAAAATTTGCGTTAAACTTGATATAAAACTTATAAAAAGAGTTAGTATGCTGGGAGGGGAGGGTACACTAGACTGTAATCTATAATACAAAGTAGCTTGATGTCTGTCCGTCTATCTGCCCGTCCGTCCCTTAAGATCTCGGTAACCACTGAACCGATCGGATTCTACTCTTCAGGGTATATACCTATTGGTCCTGTGGTGGTTTTAAGCTATTTTTCGGGGGGTGGGATACCCCCAACAACCCAAAAATGAAAATTCCCACCCCCCAAAAAAAATTTTTGGGGGGGAAACTACTTCACAAAAATGGCAGCACCAGAAATACTTAATTTTTTTTTTAATTATCTCCTGGGGCAAAGCCCCTAGAGGCTAAGGGTGAAGCCGCTAGTTCATAATATAACAATTCCTCTAATTTGTTGGCTTAGAAACTTTGGCTACTTTTGTTAAATCTTAATTGGTTGGTTCTAACTAGCAGTTTCCAAACTTTTATAAAATAAATTCAATCTACAGAAGTGGTAATTTTGTTAATCAACAATTATGTTGTACAGCAATTGTTCGTCCATTGTCTTATCTCTTGAAATCCTTGTCAATTCCATGTCAACAAGAAGCTTCTTTAATAGTAGTCGACATAACTAAAAAGATTGTGTCTTAACACATTGCCTCCAGATTAACAGGGTAGAGTATCTAAGAGGAAGAAGACATTGGGCTGTATATTAAACTAGTCCCCAAAGTTTTATAATAACGCTTCTTTATCGTAAGCTTAATAACTTTAAGGGCCTTTAAGAAATTTTAATTGGTTTATAAGTTGATTGTCCAAAAACCGTTTAAACCACTAATTATTATATACAGAAGGTGTAATTTTATGTATCATCATGTGGGATGTACAACAATTTATTGGCCAATGCCTTATCCCTTTGGATCTCTGTCAGAGTATATTAAGAATGTGAACAATGTGCCCGACCGCCCTGCGCATAATTAACTTGCTATCCTTGTTTTGAAAGCATGAAACAGCTATTCAATGTAAATTAGATAATAAGGGACAAGGAACAGTTTTATAATCCGGTACTTGCTTACATGTGGTAGACTGGAGCACCGAAACCCCCCCCCCCCCCGCTTAGTTTTGACAAAAATCAAAAATAAGGGGGGGGTAGTTTTTTAATGTCTGGAAAACAGCAAGGAGGAAAAGTGCTCAGCAAGGCAAAGACTTAACCCCCCCCCTTAATTTTGAAGAAAATCAAAAATAAGGGGGGGGTAGTTTTTCACTGTACAACACGCCAGAAAGTTGAGTGAGGTAAATCAAGAAAATCCAGTATAACAGAGGGGAAACCTTATTACAGGGATATTCATGTTTTGGGGCATAATTTCCTTATTTATTGACTTTGGCCAGTAAAAGGTTTTAATTTTGCGCAAAATTAAAACCTTTTACTGGCCAAAGTCAATAAATAAGGAAATTATGCCCCAAAACATGAATATCCCTGTAATAAGGTTTCCCCTCTGGTATACTGGATTTACTTGATTTACCTCACTCAACTTTCTGGCGTGTTGTACAGTGAAAAAACTACCCCCCCCCCCTTATTTTTGATTTTCTTCAAAATTAAGGGGGGGTTAAAAACTACCCCCCCCCCCCCCTTATTTTTGATTTTTGTCAAAACTAAGCGGGGGGTTAAAAAACTACCCCCCCCTTATTTTTGATTTTTGTCAAAACTAAGCGGGGGGGGGGGGGTTTTCGGTGCTCCGGTCTTCACATGTAAGCAAGCACCTATAATCCCTCCCCCACGAACAATGTAATTGCGGATTTGTTTGCCCCGAGGGCTCAGGCTAACAAAACTGGTTTTAATTTTTATGATTTTTATTTCATTTTTGTGGAAAATTGTCTGTAATACGATGAAATACATCATTTCTCAGTAAGGCTCAGAACCGGTTCTAATCCAGCGGATATCAATCGATTGGAAATAGATTTCTCTAAGATATATTGATCAAAATTAAATAATCATTTTTATTAAATGTATTTCGTATTAATATGACAACATCTGCCAAAAATTGTAAATGTTTACAAATAACCAATTCCTAATCACCTTTAGTCATAGTAATATTATTGTTATATTACTACTCTTTTTTTTAACTTTTGCACATATTGTTCTTATTTTTAAGAATTTTTTACCCCACTCCTGAAAACAGCAATTCGATGTAAATGAGATAGTTATACAATAAGCCAGGAATACAGGGATAGGACAACAGTTTTTATACCAATCATCCCAGGAATCTTAAGGGATAAGACAATGTGGTACACAACGTTAGCCCTTCTGTAGATTAAAATTAATGGTTGAAACACTTGGACACTCTACTTGTATCAATGAATCAACCAATTAAAATTTAATAAAAAAGTCCCCAAAGTTATTAAGACAACGACAAACGTAATACTAAAACTTTGGGGACTAGAGTAATAAACAGTATAATGTCCCCTCACTATTATTTATTATTTAAAACACCACTGTCCTTCGCCTTCCTGAAAATTAACAAAATTTTAAGATGACAGGCAAATTTAGAGTCCGACTTTGTACAGTGCATATACTGTACATATGGGTTTTTCTCAAGTTTTAAGATATTGTTTTAAAAGTTTAATAATCAAAATATTTTCCTTTTGAAACTTTTTAAAATTAAACGTACATTCTCAGGATACTTGATATCTGTCACCTTATTCAAAAATAAGTATTTGTTTACAATGACTTTGTTTTTTCTTTAAATTCAAACTATTCTAATGTCTAACAGACAGGATATAACAAATATATTTTTATTATGTGAGTTTAAAAAAAGAAATGTCATAAAAACTCCTTTGTTCCACATTATTCATTAAGGTTTTTTTAATCAAAAGAGATTGAATTTTCAAATTGATAATATTTAGGATATATACTTATTAATTTTATACCCTAACAGACATCTACAAGGAATCATGAATTATAAACTTAAATTGTAGAGAACCTCCGCTTTAAAAAAGTACAAAGTCTAAATCATAAATTTTTCCAAATAAATTGGCGGAAATTGATTGCTATCAATATTTTCAATTCACTGTAAATGATACTTATACAAATGAATTTATTATAACTTGGATCTTACACCAGATATTCTCTACTAAAGTGAAACACGTAGTGGGCTAAAATAACGAATCCCCCCTTATTCACCCCTCCTACTGAATTAACGAATTGACCGATAAATGACAGAGGAAATATCAACCATAATGGACGACATTTTTACGCTGTCATAAAATCCACGTATATTCTACATCCATTCGCATACGTTATCATTTTAGGCTTATAAAAAGCAACGCTTTTCTTCGTTTAGAGTGGTCGGTCCGTCCGTTAATTAGAATAGTCCTATTTTTCTCCTTTGTTTATCTAAAGTAGCATGCATCCATAATAATTATTAACTTTCAAATAAAAAAAATCTCTTTTACAACTTTTTTCTTTATTAAACGTAAAAATGCTTCCCTTGCAGATTTTTCAAGGATATGATAATGAAGAATAAAAAATTCTTATGTAACAAGGATGACAACATCCATAAAAGCGAATCACTGAAACGGTAGGACAAACGGACATTAACCCTTGTATAGTGTCAGAACTGAAAAATCATAATATAAATGTATAAGGGTCAAAGCAAAATTGTAAGTAAATTTGTTGAAAAAAACTGCTTGATTCGGGATAATGTTTATGGACATACTTACATTTTTAGGACT
The DNA here is from genome assembly GCF_053477335.1 of Acartia tonsa. NCBI lineage: Eukaryota > Metazoa > Arthropoda > Copepoda > Calanoida > Acartiidae > Acartia > Acartia tonsa. The sequence goes on along the minus strand of NC_137265.1, from coordinate 39,719,018 downwards.
TGATTATAGAGTTGCTTCGCTTATTACACTATACTTTGTTGTTTCAGGAATCAATATACCAAAAATTAGATCAATCAGATGATTAGTTCACATAAAAATTTGTTGCTAAAAAAGTAAAAAAATCAACAAGTTTAAAATGGACGTACGGACATTTTGGTAATGCTTATAGAGTTGCTACGCTTTCTAAATCGTACCTAACTACTAAAGGAATCACCATGCAAAATTTTAAATCAATAGGACAATTCTAACATGCCTAAATTAATGAAAAAAGCTATCCGTTACGGACGGACCGACCCTAATTATAGAAAAGCTTCGCTTTCAAAAATGTTGCCTTTAAAAGCTGTTATATATTGAGGGGGGAAAGAACCAAAATTAATTTAACTTTCATTGACCCTATCCTCCCTGAAATTTTCCATTATTGAATTTCTCTTTAACACTTACATATATGTATGAATATACACATTTTCACAAATTTTAGTTTTAGAAATTAAAGTCTTGAAATATTTTAGATTTTTAAATTAATGATTAATTACAGCAGTATAAATGATTTTTTAAAGGGATTAATTGAAATCTTAAACCTATATGAAGAGAAATATAACTATTTATTTGTGATATTAGTAGCATATTTAAGTATAATTTTATTTTGGTGATTTGTTGTGTCTCTCTGTATTTTGTAATTACAAAGGAGGTAATATTTTTTAGGCACATTCCCACAAATGGCCGATTAAGCATTGATACCCCCCCCCCCCTCTATTTTCAAAAGAAATTGACAATAAGAGTGGGGGTTAGTTTTATCAATGCCTAACCCATGAAGGGGTCCCTAACCCTGTGTACTCAAAATAACCTAACATAATCTGATCTAAAATAATAAACAAACAAAAAATACCCTACCCCCTTTTTAGATTTATTTTAAAATAAAGCAGGGAGGGGTCATCAAGTGCTCAAAAAGGTACTTTGTGTGATAATGACTATTTTTATTTGCGTGATTATCATATTGATTTCATGTTACATGCTGTGTACATATTTTCTATGCATAATTTTACAGGCGTAACTTCTATGTAACTATATATAATAGCAGCTTCGCCCCTGGCCTTTAGGGGCTAAGCTCAGAAAAACTGAGGGATAACTAAATGAAGCTTGCCTGAAAAAAAACAATCGGAATAGATAACAGACAAAACCTTACATTGTAAATAGAATATTAAATTGAAGATTGAAGAATTATGTTAGATATTTGAAAATAAATGTTTATTTAGTACATAAAAAAATTATAAATAGTTCATAAATTTTGTAATTTTAGACCCTGATGAGGAAAGATGCCTTCTTTCGAAAATTTGGAAACAAATATTGAAATGAAGTAGCTTGAGTTTTTTACAGTGGTTAGTAGTATTTGAAACAAGTATTTTTCTCATATTATGTCTAAATTGAAGATATTATAATACATTAGATATATATCAAACATAGGATATTGAATTGAACATATATTACATTGGATATATTGAACATCGGATATCAAATCTAAGACATTGCATTGTTTTGATTTTGAGATGACATTTACCTGAAATTAGCAAAATCCGTGGGTTCTAGAACATTATTCTTGACGACAATAGTTTCTCTGAAACTGTCCCAGGTCACGTTAGGTGGCAACCAGATCTCAGGCGACCAGAACCACTAAATAAAAAGAAAACTGATACATTTTTAAACTAAAAAAGAAGATAATTGTCCTTTCGTGTAAAGACATACCAAGGAGACTTCAGACATCCCAATGTGTTATGGAAACACACACACACACTCACACAAAAGGAAAAACTTTATTTGAAGTCCCATTTAAACCAAATGACAAGAAAGCAATATTTTTTTTCAATTAGTGGAAGAAGTGAGTACTATATGCATTTATTAAAAGGCATAAAAAGTAATTAATGACTATAACAATAGATTTAAAATTAATTCATGTAGATAGATGAATTATTGAAACAATTTTAACTATAAAAAAAACTCCTATTTTTCAATTTTCTTTATTTTTAAGTATTTTTTTTAAATATGTAGGTTAAATCAGGGACGTCCAAATTTTTTTTTTAAATTTGATTTCCTCGCCTGTAAGATATAATTTTTAACCATCTACCCCCCCAATAAAAAAACTTAAATGCTTTTGGGTTAAATTAATATAATATTTGTTATTTAGACTAAAGAAGGTGTTATGTGTTCACCAAAGAAAAGACTTTTGTCACTTTTGATCTTACATATACTTTTTTATGGTTATTTTTTATTAATTAAAAGCTATAAGAACCCCGAAGGGTAAAAGATCTAAGCAGGGGGTTAGAAATATGATTTTTTTTTTAAAGGTTGGGTAAGTTCTAGCGTCCCAAAGTAATTTAGTGAAAGCACCAATAAATTAAGCATGTCATTCAACTTACATACAGCATTTGAAATACAGATCAATGTACAATCAAACCGACATTTAAACTTATAGAGAAGTTTTGTTGCTAATATAATTCTGTACAGTCTACGACGCAAAAATCAAAATAGATGTAGTATACATTATGTTTTCATACATCATATTTGAGCTTTTTTAGTGTCATTTAATACAGTTTGGCATTTGAATAGGATACTTTTTACTAAAGCAAATTTTCTGGGAATTTTAGGAATTGGGATTATTATGTCATAAATTTTAAGTAAATAAAGAATTCACTTGCATAGGTATTTAAAAAGACGAATGGCATGAAAGTTATATCAATAAGCTGAATGACTGAAACTCTTGGGAATGTTTTAATAATTAAGCCATTACATAAGCATGAACTGTATGAATTTGTTGAACAATAAATGATGCATATTGATGAAATATAAGTTTTTTAAATATTCTATGTCTGTTTAAAATATGACAATAGAAACCACTGGACCTAGAAGGAACCTTTTATTAGTTGGAGGTTAGTTTTAACCTATTTTTTTTGTGTGAGTGGGAATGGCATTAAAACTTCAACGATAAATGTCATGGAGTCCAAGCTTTTTTATTTGGGGGGGGGGGGTAAAATTTTGAAAATAATAATTTTTTTTGGGGGGGGGGGATAATCTTTATTTCAAAGAGGCAATTTTTTTATTCTGGGGGGGGGGGTAAAAATTGAAAATCCAAAATTTCATTACCCCCCCCCCCATTTGGGGGGGGGGTAATCACCCCTTTACCCCCCCCCCCCCTTGGACGTCTATGGAGTGTAGGTTGACCATTAAATCGAAAAATGTAAACTAACATTTCACACGAGTAAGAATTTAAATGAAAACAGGAAATTGTTAGCTTCAATAAACAATAGTCAACTTATACACCCCACTGCGATAGGAAGTGTTGGGTTGTAAATAACACATTTTCATCATATCATCATGCTTTAAATAGTTTTTGTCTGCGTATATTATCACATACTCAAGCTATTAAATAGCGCAGCTAATACATGATTCTGTTTTGTCGGTAATATGTTTTTTTTATGACAGAGAACCAATAGTCGTAGATTGTACACAAGTTCAAAAAGTGCAACTTCCAATACTTATTAAAACACTTCTTTAAAAAGTTAAATCCAACTTTTGTTTTAAAAATCTTATACATTTTTGGCCCAGATTTAGCATCTTTTTTGTACATACATATATGTAAAGTAAATTATTATAATCAATGCCAAACTACGTGAGATTTCAGACATATATAATCTTTCAATTTATGAAAAACAATAATTGGAAAATATAGTCATAAAAATAGTTTGGAGTGAGACTACTCTTGTTTACTCTTGGCTAGTTCTTGTTAACAGCTATGATTGTCTTTTCATAATGTCTCAAATTTATCAAAGGGTAGGGAAGAGCAGAAAATAGCTTAAAACCATCTGGAAACTTATTTTTATAAATAATAAAAAGCCTAAAACCACCCCTGGACACGTGTGAAGCTAAAATGTAGATCTCAATCGGTTTAGAATATATCGATATCTTCAGCTACAGACAAAAAAAACCTTACTACTTTACATAATATGGTATATTATCTTAATAAGAATTAAACGTGGAGGAGAGAAGATTTTTTCATTAAGGTCCAGTGGCATTCTACATAATATAATCATCAAGAAGGGAGTGGACTGTAAATTCCAATAGAACATAGGCCTAGCTATTTTAACAAAAAAAAATTACGAAACCTTTGAAAGTAAGGTGGGGGTATATCTTGTTTTTTTTTCTTCATGTAACTGAAGAGGGTGGGTAAGAAGGGGGAAGAAAAGGGGAAGGGGGTTGTGGGGAAATTTTCCTTTAGAATTGTCAGAATCACATTCCCTTTTCCCTGAATAGAACCCAAAGTTTTGTAACTTTTATTTGCTGGCTTTAAAAAGTTTAGTTTATTCTTAATTTTGATTGCTTGGTTCAAACTAGCAGTAATCAAAATTTTCAACCAATAGTTATCTACCGAAGGGATAATATTGTTTATCATCAAAACAAGGATGACAACATCCATAAAAGCAAAGCACTAAAACGGTAGGACAAACGGACTGTGTCAGAACTGAATAATCAGAATATAAAAGTATAAGAGTCGAAGATAAATTGTAAGTAAATTTGTTCAAAAACTGCTTGATACAGGATAATATAGTACTTTGTTGTGCCAGGAATCTAAATACCAAAAATCAGTTTAAACGGATAATAATATCACATAAAAATTAGTTGTTAAAAAAGTAGAAAAATCAAATGGACGTAAGGACATTTTGGTAAAGATTATAGAGTTGCTACGCTTTCTAAATTGTACTTAACTACTACAGGAATCACCATGCAAAGTTTGAAATCGATAGGACAATTCTAACATTCCTAAATTAACGAAAAAAGCAATCTGTTTCGGACGGACGTAAGGACAGACGTACGGATGGACCGACCCTAATTATAGAAAAGCTTCGCTTTTAAAAATTGAACTCCAATATCCTATACCTTAAGATCCAAATATAATACTTATAATTTTTTTCTTGTCCTAATTATTATAACAACATTCGACATAAAAAAGGTAAAAAACACTTGTAGTTTTTAATCGATACTTGTATTTACACTAATTTTTATTGGGAAAGGAAAAATTTTCTGGGAGAACAAAAAGTTACAAAAACAGCTGGCTTAAAATAGTGGAAAGTCAGTACCTAACTTAGGCTGCGACCGTGGCTGCAATAACATTCTTAGACGTTTTCAGTCGCAGATGTCCGGATAATATAATTAATCGGCAAAAAAACGTTTTTAAATCCGAAGCCGCAAGGCACAATCGGCAGCTAAAGCCGCGCACGTTTTTCTAAAATTTAAGCCACCATCTTAAGTCAACAAAATCAAAATTGGCTGTTTTTTTTATGTTTCCTTTCATTTCATATTTGGTATCTTTTTTGTTACAATATAAAAACCGATTATCATTGTCAGGGAGGGAGGGGACATTTGGCTGTTTATTACACTAGTCCAAAAAGTTATACAATAACGTTAGCTTGTTCGTTGGCTTAACAACTTTGTCGACTTTTAATGAATCTCATTTGTTAGTTCATGAAGTTGAGTGCCCAAATGTTTTAACCACTGATTGCAATCTACAGAAGGGGTAAGTTTGTGCATCATCATTGGGGATGTACATCAATTTACCGGCCATTGTCTTATCCCTATAGATCCCTGGATTGTTGTAAATAGGTTTTAAGTGCTTTTCCTTTCCACCTTTAAAAAATTAAGTAGCCGGACAAAGTGTCTCAAAAATCAGCCATGTGACGTCATAAAAATGAGGAAGATGAGAGTTGAAGTGGGAAAGAAAACCCCTAAAAAAAGAGGTGGATAATCCCCCATTTTTATGACGTCACAATGCTGATTTTTTGAGAAACTTTGTCCAGCTACACAAATTAATAAAAGCAAGCAAATTAAATAGTTTTTTTTTCCAATTTTCCAATTATTATGTTACATTAATATATATGTACTATTTATGAATTGATCATTATTTATTTAATCATTTGTTCAATTATAATATAAGAAAAGTAGGTGCATACATAGCTAGTGGGTTGAATTTATAATTTTCCTTTATATGTAAACGTTCTTAGATACATAGAACATTTGAATAATTTAAAAGTTAAAGTAATCACCTTCCAACACCCACCCATTTTAGTTTCATAATTAAGTAGTAAAGGACCATTACAAAGCTTCTATACAAAAAGTATATCCTTCAGTTTGAGAGATCATCAATGATAAATAGATAAACACACATCAAAGTATTTTAAAAATTTCAAATTGGAATAAACTATGAAGAGTAGGAACAAAAAGTGACAGGAGTTGTGTGTGTGTGTGTGTGTGTCAAGTCACGTAATTTCACTGCATTACCTGTCAACCGACCATTGGTCTAGGAGAAATAATTTGCTATGAAAAGTAAGAAGTAGGCAGTAAATTATACCAATGGATATAAAATGCATGGAAATTGTGAGAGATTCTCGAATACAATGTTAAAATGTTTATTTCAGCTGGCTAATATACCGATTCCCCCAATCCGACCTCTCTTACTGGATGAACAGACTGACCAATAAATGAGGAGCATTGTAGTTTCTAAACTAAAGAAAAATTTCCCCTGAAAATGAAATAATATCCATGAATTCTATATCCATATTATGCTGGTCCCCTAAGTTAAATGAATACGTTCTTTTCTTTCTTAACCACTAGCAGTATTCAAACTATCCTCCCGATAATTTCAACCAACAATATATGTAATTTTGTTTATTATAATTGGGATTAACATCAACTTATCGTCCATTGTTCTATCCCTAAAGATCCCTGAAGAAACCTTACACAAATATTACATAAAGGAGATTTGAATCTTTGAAAACAAAGGTTTACGCAATGTCTATTATTCCAAAAAGAAAAAGTGTTCTCATAACAAAGACGATTTTGTCCAAAATGGTAAACAATAAAAATAGGATAAGAAGGCAGCTAGAGGGTCCCCAAAGTTTTTATAATAGTTTCTTATCTGTTGGCTTAACATCTTTGGAGACTTTTCTTAAATTTTAATTAACTAGTTGATTAAGTTGAGTGTACAAACGTTTCAACTATTAATTGCAATTTACAGAAGGGGTAATATTGTGTTTGATGATTGGGGATGTACTTTATCAGCCTTTGTCTTATCCCTTTTGTTCCCTAATCATAAGAAATAACAGAGAACGAAGAAGGAAAAGGGAAAGAAGGATATAAAAGGTTATATAAAAGCATTACAGACAAGCAAAATTACAAAAGTACAGACAGACAGACAAATCTTTCAAATTATTTACAATTTACAGGTGTATATCAAATTAAGATAAATAATTCTTTTTTAAAAGCGAAGCTTTTCTATAATTAGGGTCGGTCCGTCCGGCCGTCCGTACGTCAGTCCGTCCGTCCGTACGTCCGTCCGTCCGAGATAGATAGCTTTTATTCGTTAATTTAGGCATGTTAGAATTGTCCTATCGATTTCAAACTTTGCACGATGATTCCTGTAGTAGTTGGGTACGATTTAGAAAGCGTAGCAACTCTATAATCATTACCAGAATGTCCGTACGTCCATTTTAAACATGTTGATTTTTCTACTTTTTTAACAACAAATTTTTAAGTGTTTTAATTATCCGTTTGATCTGATTTTTGGTATATTGATTCCTGGGACAACAAAGAACAATATTATAAGCGAAGCAACTCTATAATCAAGTCTAAAAATGTAAGTATGTCCATAAACATTATCCTGTTTTTAAGCAGTTTTTCAACAAATTTACCTACAATTTTGATTCGACATTTATAGATTTATGTTCCGATTTTTCAGTTCAGATACTATACAAGTGTTAATGTCCGTTTGTCCTACCGTTTCAGTGCTTCGCTTTTATGGATGTTGTCATCCTTGTTTTTCAAGTATTTATTCAAATTCTATCTTGGAATTATTTTATCTTATTGTTTAGATATAACAATTATGTTATCTTTAGAACTGAAGATAGATAATTCATTCATTTTAAACTTTTCATATCCTCTTTCTCATTCTTATAGATTGTATTGTATGTATAGTATTGAAGACTCTAAACTCCATTATATTAGGAGATTGTGGGCGTGCGATAGTGGGGTGTCATTACCCAGTGGCGTGCGAAGCACTTTGTCTAGGGGGGGGCATTTTGAAGATTTAGTAAAATTTTGCCCCCCCCTAAATCAAAGTGCCCCGGGGGGGCACTTTGCTTTAGGGGGGGGCATTTTGATTATATATACTAATTTTAAATAAGGGCGTTAAAGGGGTGGGATTATTTGATTATGGGCCTCTTCTTCCCCATCCCTTCCCCAATCCTTATTTCCCATTTATATCCCCCACCTCTTCCCCCCCCATCTTCTCCCCCCCCATCTCTTCCCCCCCCCTTTCTTCTCCCCCATCCCTTCTCCCCACCCTGCAATGTCCGGGAAGGGAGCTAGAAAGCATCTTCGAAAAAATAGTACAGAAGATAAATTAACCTTCCCCCCCCCCCCCCCTCCACCACAAAACATTTTTAATGGGTGGAAGGGGATGTTATAAAATCTCAGCAGGAAGGATGAATAACCCCATTAAAAAAAATTGGGGGGGGAGATAAAAACACTCAGGGGTTTTTGGGCTATTTATTACACTAGTCCCCAATATTTCATAGCAGAAACCATTTGGAAGGGCGCGAAGCGTAAATTTTTTTCTTCAAATATGCAGGGAGGCAGGGGTTTTTGGGCTATTTATTACACTAGTCCCCAATATTTCATAGCAGAAACCATTTGGAAGGGCGCGAAGCGCAAATTTTTTTCTTCAAATATGCAGGGAGGGAGGGGTTTTTGGGCTATTTATTACACTATTCCCCAATATTTCATAGCAGAAACCATTAGGAAGGGCGCGAAGCGCAAATTTTTTTCTTCAAATATGCAGGGAGGGAGGGGTTTTTGGGCTATTTATTACACTAGTCCCCAATATTTCATAGCAGAAACCATTTGGAAGGGCGCGAAGCACAAATTTTTTTCTTCAAATATGCAGGGAGGGAGGGGTTTTTGGGCTATTTATTACATTAGTCCCCAATATTTCATATAAAATTTTCTTATTCGTTGGCTCAACAACTTTGGGGACTTTAATGGAATTTTGATTGGTTGGTTAGTTAAGTCGAGTTTCCATACATTTCATCCACTAATTGTAATCTATGTAAGGGGTAATTTTGTGTATCATCATTGGGGATGTACAAAATTTCTTTGGTAAAAAGTTTATATCATACAAAATAAAATACTTCCTATAACCTGTTTTGTTATGTTCAGTGAAAAAAGATTATAACCTAATTTCTACACTAATTTAAAAATTTGGTAAGGTTAAATGAATAGTAACTGTCTGTTTGGCGCGAAGCGCCAAAAATTTTTTTTTGGAGTATTTTTTTTTTTTTTGGAAACTGGGATAGTTTTGCTTTTTGTAGGGTAGGGGGCAAAAAGGTGCATTTTTGTTGACCAGGGGGGGGCAAAATGGGGCATTTTTCAACATTTAGGGGGGGGCAGGGGGGGCGGTTGCTAGGGGGGGGGCAGGGGGGGGCGTTTTGATCGCTAGGGGGGGGGCGATTGCCCCAAATGCCCCCTTCGGTTCGCACGCCACTGTCATTACCTCACCCCCAATGGGCATTCCTTAACATAGGAAATTTAAAAAAAAGTACAACTCCTTTTATTCTACAACCTCTAAGCCAGCTTATACCATAACGAAATTAATTCGGAAAAAATCACGAAACGTTAACGTGTTTTTCAGCTGTCGCTGGGTGACAACAAATAGTAAAATTGACGACCTCTCCATATTCCTCCCAAATATTATTTTAGGTTTATTTCACTTGTTAGTTATACTGTACACCTGTCTCAAAGCTTACAAACCCCTTGAAACGCAACCGCTAAAAGCTTTGAAATCCTTTAATTCTTAAAAAACTATCAGTGACCGTCATGCATTTGTATGGACGAACGTAATTTCTTAATTATAGTGCAGCCAGCTACGATACTAAAAATGTTAATTATACCTGTGAAACTTCATTAATAACTTTTGCCATTTTGTCCTGACTATGAACACAACAAATATTCAACAGTACGACATCAGCTATTTCATTTTTTTTATCTGAAAGATAATAAATAGTCATTTTATCTTTATTAAATTATGCAACTTTATGAAAATTTAACTTAAAATTAGTTAGAAATAATAAGCACTTAATATAAATCTTTTATAAAAAAAACTTTGGGGATTAATGTAAAGTAATGTATTATGTCCCCATTCTAATTAGAAGTGTTATAAGTTGGGTTCAATATTAAAATAAAGGGTTATCTAATTTTATGTATTTACAGCTGCTAACAAACTTTGACATTTACAAGTTTCAATCTTTATATAACAATGTTATTTATAGACATATCCTGTTAAACTGGTAAGCATAGTATTGACTTAATAGATACTGCGTTGGCTACTATATAAGTGCGATAGTGACTGCATCACAATTAACAATAGTTGGCATTATTGTCAATAAAATAAGCAAAGCAGCGTTAATAAAAACCTATATCTACAACGCTACTACAATGTAGGCCTCATCAGGGACATCAGACTGGAAATTAAAATTATGCTGGTCCCCAAAGTTTTAAAACTGTTCTCTTAATTGTTGACTTCTAACTTTGGAGACTTTTATTAAATCTTGATTAGTTTAACAAACTAAATGAGTGTCTAAATTTTTCCACTGGTAAATTTATTTATCATAATGTCGGGCATTATATTAATTTATGGTCTAAACAATCTTATCCCTTCAGATCCCTGGTATAGAATGATCTTTCACTTGAATAATTAAATATTTATAAATGTCTTGAATACAAACTGTACTTGTTATTTAAATATGGACTAGATTAGAACTTTACAATATGATTTTTCATTTTTAAACAGAAGTGTAGCTTTTCTAAAATATGGTCGATCCGTACGTCCGTAACAAGCAGCTCTTAAATATATGTATGTGAATTCTTTCTATCGATTTTAAACTTTGTACTTATATTGATTCCTGTAACTTTTAGGTACAATTTAGAAAGTGTAGAAACTCTATACTTAATCAAATTCAGAAAGTTTTTTTTAGATGTTTCACTAGGTATTTTTTCCAAGTAGTCACTTTTTAACGTAAAATTATAATTAATCATATCTTAAAAGATAAGAAACACAAATTTAACAATCATTTATAAGAATTATAACTTAATTTACTAGGATATTGTAATATTATACTTGGATAAAGATAATAGTTATTTCTTGCATCGTATTATAAACGGCTTTCCTTCGGCACCTCGGGGCTAAAAAAAACTCGTTTTAATGTTATAATAGTACATTTTTATATTCGTAGAAAGCTGGATATAATACGATGCTAGACATAGTTTTTTCGTATGGATGAGAACCGGTTCCTATCCACCGGATTCGAATGAATACGTGAAAATATGTTATTACATCGTATCATGCTCGTACTAGCTTTTAGTTAGAATAAACTTGAACTTTTCATATACATGTTTAACTTAAATAGAACCTACAAAAGTTTAAAACAATAGAGGTGCTGCCATTTCTACAACTAGCAAAAATATTAATTATTGTGTTTATGACAATGAGCGGTTGTGTTTTTATCAATATTAGAATATTATAAACCAAACAATGACAATAATATCCAAAAGTAAAGCAGTAATATCAGGTTTAAGTATAATACATAAGGAGTTATTTTCTTCTATTTACTGAAGTATGTTAGTTAAAAGAAAAGTTCAGGGATAAGACACTGGATGAGAAATTGATGCAAAACTCAATTATCTATAATACAAAGTAGCTTGATGTCTGTCCGTTTGTCTGTTTGTCTGTCCGTCCGTCCGTCCCTTAAGATCTCGGTAACCACTGAACGGATCGGATTCTACTCTTCAGGGTATATACCTGTTGGTCCTGTGGTGGTTTTAAGCTATTTTCTTGGGGAGTGGGACACCTTCAACTTCCCCCCCCCCAAAAAAAAAATGAAAATTTTCTTCCACCCCAAAAAAAATTCTTGGTGTTTTTTTTATTTTTTTTTAATTACCTCATGGGGCAAAGCCTCTAGAGGCTAGGGGCTAAACCGCTAATATAATATAAACAAAAGAACCTTTTCTCACTTTTCTGTTAATTAAAATTATTTTTAGGTGAAAATCAGGATTTAAAGAAAGTTGCGAAAATGTAAGCCAACAATTGGGGGGACTTGTGTATAAACTTAAGGGACCAGCATAATTAACAGTCCGATGTCTACTCCCTCCCTAAATAAAGCCCACTTTCAAGAAAATGCAATAAATTGAAATTCTAGAGTGACTCTTTAATTAGACACATGTGTGTATTTTGATGTTCATTTGTTGTTTTATAATATGGCACCATATCATGGTGACAGGAATTCAGTAGGCAGATAATATGTGCAGGTTCAAAGTGTACAAAGAAAATAACCACTAAACTACTGCTTCTAAACTAAAAGTTGAATTAATGTATGGTTTTAATAACCTTTTTTTTGAACATATTTGAAAATTAACTTTTATAAAATTATTTTTAAAACTCGAGAAAACCCATATCACATATGTACTGTATAAAATAATACCCTTAATTAACCTGTCACACATTTAATTAATAAGCATCGTATTAAGTTATTACAATAAAAATATTCTTTAAGGTGTCTGTCTGAAGCTAAGGATCTCTAGAATCGTTGAAACAATAAAGGTTTTGCTTTTTATGAAATATACCACTAATTGGTTCTGTGGTGGCTTTAGGCTACAAAACTCCATCCCTCTCCAAAAAATACCCACACCCCTCAAAATTTTTGGTTGATGTGGTCCAACCCTAGACCTTCAGAGGTGCAAGGCGAACCCACTAATGTGCTGGAAAAAAATACGTTTCATACACACAGACAGACAATTAGACGGAGTAAGGGAAACTGAACTCTGTAGATCATGCTTTGAGTTTAGATAATTTTATAATTAAACCAACATGTTATCTAATATCTTTCAAATGTTCCGAATCTACAAATTTTTCCAAAGGCTTTGTTGTTTAATATTGTATATTTATTATTTTGTAATTATGAAACTTCATTAGTTATTGACGAATTTACAAAAAAAAAATAGAAGTAATATGTGCCTATATACACTCACAAACACTGAGTTTTCTAGTTTTTTTTAGACAACCAGAAAAAAAATATGAAAAATAATATTTCTCTATCAAAAAATACATTAAATTTATTTCAGGTGCTTTTTTATATCTTTTAAATGCTGAATTCAGATTCCTAGTTATTTAATATTGGGCCTTTGTCTTATAATATTGATTTAATTGCTGAACTTCTAATGTGCATAATTGTCCTTGTAAGTCCTTGTATTAAGTAATAACATATTTATTTTTAACTTGGAATGTAAACATCTTTTCAACATTTGTTTTTTCATAAATCTTTCAGATGAATGCAATTATCAAGGGTAACGTTATTTTGAAGAATTTTTGAGCGAGGCTTTATTTAAGTTGCGCTCCTAGCATCTAGGGGCTCGGCATAAAAGGGGTAAGAAAAGCATTTACATCCAAAACTATCCCATTACTTGTGTGAAGCTTCCATAAAATGGAGAACTAAATCGGTTCAAAGGTTATCGAAATCTTACGATGCAGACAAAAAAATTATGTTTGCTATGAAATACTATTCTAATAATAGTGCATTTTAACAACAGTTAAACATTTATTATTTATTACAGACAGACCTACAGATTAAATTGACAAATAAGATGATTTTTCAATATTTTTTATAGCATTAATATCAATATTGCATTTCCTTTATTGTTCAGAAAGCTTATATTTACCCAGGAATTCTAGGGATAGGTCAGTGGACAAAAAAATATTTTGTCCCCCAATTGTTAGAGTAAAACACTAGAGGGGAAAGGGGTTAAACATCTGATGTTCCCATCCCAATGACCGTGTAACGACTCTCAATTGGGTCTTTGAAAATCAACCAATAGTGTCGGAAATATTAACAAAGCCAAGTAACTAGTAAACAAAAAAGGTCCTTGTAAAATGGGAGGGGGGGGGGTAGTTATCTGTATATACAATATACATCTATACTATAGATCTGTTTAGTGCTGTTTGGTGAGGTAGAACAATAATGCTAAAATAAATCTACATCTCTTTCGCCCTACTAAATATTTTATACAACAAAAAGCATTCATTGTCCTTTCCCTGTATCCCTGTATTAACCCGTATTTACTTCATGTAAATATTTTTAATTCCTTCTCTCCCAGGAATATAATGGTGTACTAATAATCTGGAATAGACTTCAATAATAACTTTTGCACAGGGAACGCGCAGGACAGACAATCGTGCAAAAGAGATCGATTATTCGCGGATTTCTCAAGCTGTAAAATACTAAATTCTTGGCTATTTTATAATAAATAAATATTATCGTCAATTGTCAACTCTTGAGCTCCCTGATTCTTATAATCTTTAGACCACATGCAAACTTATATTATTGTGTCCTTTTTATCATTAACCTATTATGTAAAGAAGTAAAAAATTTTCTCGTATTCATTCGAAACCGATTTATATCCGATGGATTAGAACCAGTTCTCATCCATACGAAAAAACTATGTCTAGCATCGTATTATATTCAGTTTTCTACGAGTACAATATGTACAATAATTGAAACCAGTTTGTTTTATCACGTGCCTTCGGCACCTCGGAGCTAAATAAACATTCTATATTCGCGGAAAGCTGTTTATAATACGATGCGAGAAATAACTATTGTCGTATTCATTCGAAACCGATTTATATCCGGTGGATTAGAACCAGTTCTCATCCATACGAAAAAACTATGTCTAGCATCGTATTATATCAAGCTTTCAACGAATATAAAAATGTACAATCATAAGATTAAAACCAGTTTTTTTTTAGCCCCGAGGTTCTGTTTATAATACAATGCGAGAAATAACTATTCTCATATTCATTCGTATTTTTAGCCCGTGCCTTCGGCATCTCGGGGCCAAAACAAACTTATAATTGTACATTTTATATCCGCGGGAAGCTGTTTAGAATACATTGCGAGAAATAACTATTATGTTCTGTAGCTTGATGTTTGTTAACTAATGAACCGATTGAGTTTTCCATTTCAGGGATGCTTAACATAGTTCTGGAAAGGTTTAAGGTTATTTTTATTTTATACTAGTTCTTGGTTGGTTTTAGGCTATATTTCTGCTCTTCCCTGCAACTTAGAATGTCGAGTCCTAAAATGCCGTTAGTAAATAATAATATATTAAATTTATATTGTTGATGTAAATATCAGTTAAAATAGCTTTTAGTCATTAGATATTATGCAAAATGAAGTATCGTAATTTTATATATGCACTTTGATTCCTAGATTAAAAGGCATTAGATAATCAATGGAGCAAAGATGTAGATCAATTACATCATTTAGAAGACAAGGATGACAACATCCATTAAAAAGCAAAGCTCAACAAACCAAACGAAAATTCAAAAATATGAGCGCTTTATAATTCTGAAAAAAATCCATATATACATCATACATTATTATTTAAATAAGAGATGCATAGACATTCTGACATTTAAAGAATTGATTTTCAAGATAATTCTTTTCTAACATTGTACCAAATCTCCTGGGAATCAAATCAATATTCACATAGAGTGATTAACACATTTTAATTAAACATGTTATTTTTCGAAAATTAAGTCAATATTATAATCTTATCATTTTCAAAAGTTGCGAAAATCTTTTTAAAAATCAATATGTTACAATGGAAGTAAACTTTCTGGTAATAATTACAAAGTTGCTAAGCTTTCTCAATTGCGGACGGACGGTCGTACCTACCTTAATTAAAGAAAAGCTTTGCTCCTTCCCATGAATACTAGAAAATAAAGATTACTTTCCGCAAACAAGTTTCAGGATTTTATATTGCTGAATTAATTTTAGATTTTGTCATAAGAAAAAGTAACATTTATTAGAATATTTCTTGATTGAACTGTGTTATTGATTCAAAACTGTGCATTCATTTATTGATGTTGTCATCCTTGTATAAACAAACGAAAATGAAGCAGCTCATGGTGCCTTAAAAATGACGTCATACAATACAAGGCCAGTATGTATTGTAATTGACCAATAATAAAATATACATATACTGGCCTTTCATTGGTCATTTGTATTTTGTAGGACGTCATTTTTATAAGCTGCTTCACAAAAAAAGTTGTAGCTGCTCTCCTAATAACAAATCCTCCAAATAAAACAATCTGAATTATTGAAGGATTTTTATGGTCAGTTAAAGTATTACAGGTTACCCATAAGTCCGATTATATACACGAGTTAAAAAGTACAAAGGTAATTAAACACAAAACATGCTGCTTCTAAAACGTGGATTTTTAGTGTCTCTTTATTTTGCAGATTTTATTAAACAAACCTTTTTGAAAAGCAACTCATATGTACAGAATATATAATGTACAAATTTAGACCCTACATTAGCTTGTCATCTAGTTAAAGTCTACATTTTTGTTCGTCTCATATGTGTGCTTACATCCATGTGTACAGGGATAGAAAATGGACATTATATTTATACTTGAAACATTTTCTTATTTCCAATTGTTTTTTTTTGGTTTTATAGTGGGAGGAGGGAGAAATGTGTGTAGATTGATTGATTTTTCACTAATTATTAATACTCTAAAAATCCGTAAAAAAATCGTGTCTACTACCAAATAGGACTGTGCTTATATTAGCGAAGTTTCTCTATGACTTTAGTTATGTCTGACTGACCAACTTTTATGACCATTAAGTTTCACAACTTTTTGGATTTTTATGACGGTATCAAAAATGTAAGAAATGTCAGTGACTAACATCAAACTAGCGGCTACGCCCCTAGAGGCCTCAATTTTTTATTTTAGTTTTTAAAAAATTCACATTATGTGAGTACAAATGTAGGTTAAAAATGTAGATTTTAAGCAAGTCAAATCATCTAAATTTTATCAAAACAACAACATTACAATACAAAAACAAGGGGAAAAACAGGGAGGGAAGAGAAAATTGGACTAGCACCCAAAGTTTTATGGACATGTTCTCTCATTCGTTTGCTTAAATTCGTAATTGGTCGGTTCAAACTACCAGAGTCAGTTTCCAAACTTTTCAACTAATTAACTTAATATACAGAAGGTGTAATTTTGTTTCTCATCATTGGAAAATAAAACATTGTCTTAACCTGCAACATCCCGAAGAAAACCTAAAAATTCAAATGTAAAAAAAACAAGAAAGATTTTTGTCTGGGTAAAAAAATGTAGATCGTCGTTATAAACTTTTGTAGTGTTATTGGATGACATAAGATCGACATGCTATATTTCAAAATACTCCATACATTAGCAATTATTTACATGAAAAGTGGCTATAGCTGACATAAAAACGTTATAGCCATACTTATCAGTGAGTAAGGGAGGGGACAATGGGCAATTAATTCAATTTAAGAGGGTTCGCTGAAAAGCAATGAAAACTAGATTTATCAAGAAAATTTTACCAAAATTGTAAAGGGATCATGGTAACCAAATGTAGAACAAAATTAGTTCTAAAAAAATTTCATTTACTTGAAAATTAAATTATCAACACATCACAATGTAGTAAACATTCTGTAATTAATCACTAGAAAAATCTTGTTTAGAACTACCTCAACCCTTCTGATATATTTATAACTGACCCCTTAATTCAAGCGGTTCTTAGATTATTTAAAACATAAATATCACAGTAGAGTTTCTATACATGAAAAGACATTTTCTTGGGAAAAAATATTTGTTAAAACCAGCGATAAATAACAAACTTTTCTGTCTGCATATTCAAAACTAGCTCAGCTAGTTAGCGGGGCATTGATGCGCAAGTCCCCAAAATCAGTAAGAATCTGCTGTATTCGTGCACATTCCCTTTAAGCCAGTCCCCAAAGTCTGAGACTCCTTAAAAATTGAATATTCGATCCATTGTCCCCTCCCTTACTCCCTGGATACTTATTGTGATAAAAATATATATTCGCAGTTTGTTTTAAAATAAACTAAAAAAAGGAAATGGAAAAATTTTAAAAGTAAAAAAAATTAACAAATAAGATATTATCTTCAAACATGAAAGAGGTAGACAAATGAAAACTAATGTCTTCATAAAAAGTGTTGTTTTTTAATGAAAAATAACGTATTTAGTAACTCAATAAAAAAATTTCACACACAGAAAATTCCACGAACTGCAAATGTTTTTAAGCGGTCAAAATATTTTTTTTTCTGAAGTAAAACAAAGAAAAGGGTAAACAACGTTTTTAACGCCCCATTAAATAATAAATTATGTTTTCTGTCAATGTTTTGAACACGCGCAATACTTGTTCTAATCATTATTTAATTCCCCTACTCTGAGGCATAAATAATGAATATATGTCTTTTTTAAAGTAAAGCTCTTCCATAACTAGGGTCAGTCCGTACGTCCGTCTATAACTGATAGTTGTTACGATCAATTTCGGCATGTAAGAGATGTCCTACCGATCTCAAACTTGGCATGGTGATTCCTGTATCAGTTAGGTAAAATTTAGAAAGCATAGCAACTATATTATCATTGCCAAAAAGCAAGTTAATCCATTTAAACATTGTGGCTTCTAAAACAAAAAATTTTCTATAATATTATCACCCTATTCAATTAATTTTTGAAGTATGGATTCCTATGAGGTATAAAAATATAAGCAAAGCATCTCTATAATCAATTTTCA
The DNA here is from genome assembly GCF_053477335.1 of Acartia tonsa. NCBI lineage: Eukaryota > Metazoa > Arthropoda > Copepoda > Calanoida > Acartiidae > Acartia > Acartia tonsa. The sequence continues at coordinate 39,700,295 of NC_137265.1, read as the reverse complement.
AAATGTAGTTATGTTGTATACTATACAAGTTACACTTTTTGGAATTATGGATTTGAATTTCTGTTGAATTTTAATGCATTATTACTCTAATTTGTTATTGTTCGTTTGTCTTACCGTTTTATTTATTAACCTATTTGTATAGATATTGTCATCCTTGTTGAATTGTGCGTTTAAGAAGAATGTCTTAATGAAAAGTTACGCGCATTTATATAAACTAGAGTTGGCTCAATATAACTATATCGCTATTGGCTAGTTTTCTAAAAGTACATATCTATTTATCTATTTCTCAATAAATCAATTTTCCTCCCCCGCCATTACTATCTAAAAAAAAGAAGTAAATATTTATTAATTTTAATGATTTTAAAAAGATTTTTTCAATTATATTTTTTTTCACATTACCATCAACAAAGGGTTAACATGATTAAAATTTTAGTTTTAATATTTTAACACGAAGAAAGTGTCGCCACAATCGAATTCTTTTAAAATACAGTTTTCTTAGATTTACTCTATTATGAACGTAATTTTTTTATTTATGAAAAAAGGATTAAATACTTCAATGTAATTCAAATATCAACATGAAGTGAAAAACTTAATTCATTCCATAAACAAATAGAATAAAGGTCTTATTGCTTTGGTCAATGAGAGTTTAATGAGGATTATTGGAGCACTATGAGTTTTAAACACTTTACCATTGGAAGACTCGAGCTCATTTATAGACGTTTATTTCCTATATAGATCTGTCATGGATCTTGATGCAATAAAGCATGCCGTTTTGTAAATGTTAAAAATTGGAAGATTTCATTAAATAAAAGCAATCGCAAATATACTTAGTAAATAAATCAAAGCAATAAAAAGTTAAAGAATATGACGTATACTGCAGCTGCAGAAATATTGGAATGTAAATAAACTGATGAAATGTTTAAAAACAGATAAACACAGGGAGGAAGGGGATGTTAATTACACTGGTACCCAAAGTTTTATAAACACTTTATCTTATTCGTTGGCTCAAAAACTTTGTGTACTTTTATTAAATTTTGATTTGTTGATTCCAAATAAAAGTGTACAAAATTTTCAAACAATAATTTTAATCTACAAAAGCGGTAATTTTGTTTCAAATCACTAAGTACGTACATTAAGTTATCGTCCATTGTCTTATCCCTTAAGAGTTTAATATGATTTATAACCCCTTGCCTACAATTCCAAATGAAATTTTAAAATACTGATTTTAGTGAATTGAAAAGCATTGATTTATCTTGAATTACTAATTCACTGTTAACATAAAAATAACACTTTAAAAAAGGTGAAGTTTTGTAATGAGAAAAATTTCTTGAAATAAAATAACTTAATAATTTTTTTCTGTAATTAAAAGCACAGAAAATGTACAAAAAGTTAAAAACCATGAAGAAATCTATAAAATCATTTATCATCTGATTTTTTTTAACGACTTTAGAGGTTTAAGTAAACTTATTAAAATAATGATTTAATATTAAAGTCCAAACTAAAATTCTTTCTAAAATCTATCCCAAAAATATTGAAATACTTAACATGCACGTATTTGCATTTTTTGTAGACATGCCGAGTAGTCCAAGGAATCAATATTCCAAAAATAAGGTAAATAGTATCATTATATCATGTAAAAAATATTGTCAAAAAAAGCTATAAGAACATATAAACACTTTAGATATAAATACAGGATTATTATGTGTTTTATATTGTACCTTACAATAACAGGAATCACCAAATGAAGATAGGAAGTGATATTCAAAAACATCTAAAAAATGATTACCTACATGATATTTTTAAATCTGAATCTGAATTTTGCTATTCATTATTATAAAATTACTTTTTATCTTTAAAACTACAATTATATTAATAGTTATTGATTTCTTAACCTTGAGTTTTATCAGTTTTTATAAATAATTATTTATTTATTTTTTGTTAAATCCACCCGCTTCTGTTTGTTTATTAAACACAGAGACACAGAGATAACAGATACTCAGATATGGAAAATTTTCCTACGTAATTTCAGTTTTTCATTATTTTTGAAGGGTTCAACGCTTGGTTCCCAGGGAAGGAGGGGACATTGGGCTGTTTATAACACTAGTCCCCAAGGTTTTATAATAAAGTTTTCTTGTTCGTTAGCTTAACATTTTTGAGGACTTTTAGGGAATTTGAATAATTGGTTCATTAAGTTGAGCGTCTTAACGTTTCAACCACTAAGTGTAATCTATGCATCTGTAATTATGTGTAACACAATTAGAGTTGTACCTTAATTTATCGAGCATTGTCTTATCCCTTTAGATCACTGTTTGGTTCGTGTGTGTGTGCAGGTCACTTAAATGCAGCCTGTTCCCGTTAAAAATTTTCCCTATGGTGTTTTTCCGCGATTTGAAACAGTTACTTGCAAAAAAATGCAATGAACTAGTCATAAATGTATTATCTATCTTATATATTACCATCGGCTGCGCTCATAGCATCTAAGAGCTGTATATTCGAAGGAGTAAGGAACGTAGGAAAATAGCCTAAATATAACCTTAGAAATAAATATTAAATGGCCTAAAACAATCTACGGATCTGTAAGAGGCTTCAATAAATGGAGAACTCAATCGGTTCAATAATTATTGAAATTTAAAGCTACTATAAAAAAAACTTTATATGATAGGATAGCATATGTAAAAATGCGTAAAATATGCAGGAAAAAAATTAAACTAAAAATTAAAACGAAGTGTACTTTTTTTAGTTCTAAATTATATAAGTAAAATAGTATATTAAGGTCATTAAAAGCTAAAAACAAGGATGACAACATTCATAAATAAAGAAGCACAGAAATAAATTATAAAATATATACCCATACTATTAAGAGTTTAGGAGGACTAAATTCAGCAATTTAAGGGATAAGACAATGGGCGATAAATTGATTTACATCCCCAAATGATTATACATAAAATTAGCCTTCTTTATATTACAATTAGTGGTTAACACTAAACTTAATGAAACATCCAATCAAAATTTGATAAAAGTTTCCAAAGTTGTTACACCAACGAATAAGAAATGTGTTATAAAACTTTGGGGACTGGAGTAATAAACAGTCCAATGACCCATCCCTGCCTGGAAAAATCATACCAAAAATTCTGACGAGCGTACGAACGTACAAACGGGCATACAAACAAAATATATTAGAGAATAGCTTCATTACTTAAAGTGCAAAAAATTTAAAACAAAGTTTTAATCTCTCTTGACAAAATTGCAAAAATATTTTTATAATAAAACTAAAAGTTTGCGAAAATGGTGTTAACGTGTTTCCTTTCATGTAAAGTATATTTACATAATTTTTTAGTTTCTCAACCATTTGGATTGTGCAGTAAAAATAACAAGGATGATGACAATATCCATAAAAGCGAAGCTTAAAAATCAAAAAAATTACAAATATAAAGTAACAAAGCATTTAATATTCAACCTTATTTAGTAGTGAAAAAAATCTATCCCAAAACTACTTAAATACAAGATACTAAATTTAGACATACTTTCATTTTAGGACTTAATGATAGAGATAGATACCTTACATATAACATTATACCTATTAGTCCTAAGAATCTATTGTGCAAAAAAATAAGTGAATAAAATAATTAGGTATATCATATAAAAATGTTTTTGTAGAAGTCATAAAAACATTATGTTTAAATCAGCATACAGACTATCTGTAATAAATTATAGAGTTGTTACGATATCTAAATTGTACCAAACTGTTACTGGAATCATCAGAACAAGTTTGAAATCAGTAGAACAATTATGACATACAAAGAGCTTTGTTTTTTTCCTGTTTTTTAAAGCATATAAAACACTGTATACCTAGTGCTTTTTTTATTTAAAGTAAATTTTACAATAAATCAAAAATATTAAATAAGATTAAAGTCAATAATTACTTGGTTCGGCCAAAAGTCAAAGTCATGAGTTATTTATAGAGTAGCTTCGCTACTAGTAAATTTTTTTTAAAATAAATGTCAATAAGGTTACTGATAGAAGTTTATAGAGTTGCTACGCATCCATAATCATGCCTAATTGTTACAGGAATCATCATGCAAATTTTAAAATCGATATGACAATTATAACATGTATAAATTAACGAAAAGAACGGACTAACAGACGGACATGGTAAATTATAGAGTAGCTTCGCTACTAAAAACAAGTATATTTAAATGTCAATGGGGTTATTGAAAGAAGTCAAAGTATACATACAAAGAAATTCTGACCATTCAACTTTTTGCCGGTAAATTTTTTGTTAATTTTCTTGTAAAGGTTTTAAGTAAACTTTTTATTTAAGAACTTACACACAGTTGTTTTTAATAATTGATTTTTTTTTGTCAACAACAAAACTTTAAAAATTATATATTAAAGGGTTTACATAAGTTTTTATTTTAAGTAATTATTTTAATTTATGAAAAGCTTTAAATATCCATTGATTTGATTTTAAAGACATGACAAGTCCCTAACATATAATTATGTTTTCTTGAGATTTATGTAAAATTTTAGAAAACCTAAAAAAGTCATAAAATGTGAAAACCCCATCTTGACATACACAGATAAATTTATAAACATACATAAAAAAATCCACTCATCTCAAAATTAAATAAAGTAATAGAATAGGTAACAAACGTATATTAAATGATCACTATAAAAATTAAATCACTTTTTTTTAAATTTATATACAAAACTAAGCTTAATTATCAGCTAAAGTCAAAAAAATATTAAAGTAAAACTGTTTGAAAATTTAAAATTTTGGCAAAATGTATCTCTCTGTGTCTGTGTGTGTGTTTCTCTCAGCTGATCCACACACACTGACACACACACACACACACACACACAACTGTGTGTGGATAAAACCCGCCAACACAAATATAAGACACATGGGGTGTGGGGAGGGGAGGTGTAAGAGGGTGTCCCCCGGAGGGGGTGGATATTAGGGCACAGCAGAGCTAAAGAGAGAAATTCGGAGGAAATTTGAGAGCAGAGTTTCTTAGAAGGGGGAGGGGGAGAGATAATTTCTCCCATGTCTCTTATACTGCTTTCTCTTTGTAACTACAATTTTTGTACATCCCCTTTTCAATTTTCTCGCCCATTTCATGCTTTCTCTATCATTTTCTCTCACACCCCGCCCCCCTCTTTCTTTCTCTCTCTCTCTCTCTCTCTCTCTCTCTCTCTCTCTCTCTCTCTCTCTCTCTCTCTCTCTCTCTCTGTCTCTCTCTCTCTGACTCTCTCTAATCCTAATTCATCTCATTTTAGCGCAAGGCTACTCTATAAATAGACTATAAATCCGAATCCGTCCGTTGACACTTATTGAAAATCAGCTAAAACATGTTTAATTGTCTGTTAAAAGACTAAAACTTTTATATATGTCAAACAAAGGCAATATAAACAAATTATTTTGTCATATTCGTGATTATCAAATATTAATGATAAGAAATAACTGTTTTTATAATATACTAGCTGCTTCGCCCCTAACCGAATTATGGCAAGGGATGGCAGGGGAGGTTAGGAAATAGCCTAAAACCACTAAAACTGCATTTATAAAGCTTTACTGAAAAGTACAACCCATTCGGACCAGACATTTCCAAATTCTTAAGCTACAGACAAAATAAACTTATCAGTTTATAAGGGTACTAGCTGCTGCGCCCCTAGAAGCCTCTAGGGGCAATTAGTATGGGAGATACCCTCCCCTAAAAAAAAGTTAGAAACCTTCCCTGGATTTATTAGAAGCTTCACTGTAAAAAAGAACCATGCCGGTTCAGTGGTTAGCGAGATCCTTCGCTACAGTAAAAAAAAGCTTACTACTTTATATAATAGAATTGATTTACAGAAATTTTTATGAGCACCTGTTTGGCTTGTTATTGCTACGCTTTGAATGGATATATCTTTCTTGCTTAGTGGTCATCTCTTTCTCTTTTTGAACTTTAACCTTTTTCTGTACAATATATCTTCTATTTTTTATATTGTTTCTTTTTTATTATTCTTTTTTTTCAACTGACTCCTCCCTGATATTTCTGAAGTCGCGCTAATAATGGATGCAGAATATACTTGGATATTATGACAGGGAAAAAACGTCGTCAATTTAGGTTGCTTTTTCCAATGTCATTTGTTGATCAGTTTGCTCATCCAGTAGGAGGGGAGGGAATGGGATAAAGAAGGTGGAGAGAAGGCAGCTTTATGTTTTATATGTTTCATGATAATCTGGTGCATGATCCAAGTAATAATAAATCCATTGCTCTAATGTATCTCGTAATTTCTTAGAATCTTTCATGGTGTGAATTATAGCACTGTATTATAGACAGCTTTCCGCGGATATTAAAATGGAAAATCTTCAGATTGAAACAGTTTTGTTAGCAATGAAGGGCCGATCGGCCTGAGCTAAAAAAAATGGTATTAATCTTATGATTTTTACTTTAATTGAAAAATTGTCCATAATACAATGATATACATGATTTTTCAGTATGGCTGAGAACCGATTATTATCCATCGGATAATAATCGGTTTCAAAGCCATACTGGAATTTATTTCATTTAAAAACTCAATATATCAACAACAAAAAAGATTGTTAAATATTTGCTTAGAAAATATGTTTTAAGATGAAACAAGAACAAAACTTACTTTTTTAGGGGTGGAAAGAAAAGAAATGGAGATCAAGAGAGAGAGAGAGAAAGAGAGAGAGAGAGAGAGAGAGAGAGAGAGAGAGAGAGAGAGAGAGAGAGAAAAAGAAAGAAATAGATAGACAGAGAGAGATAGAGAGTCATCCATGAGATAGGGAGGCAGATGCAAATAGCGAGAGAGAAAAATTACAGAGAAAAATGGATAGAGAGAGAGAGAAAAAGAGAGCGAGAGAAAGCTTGAGGGTCGATTAAACGGAGAAAGTAAGAGAAAGAGAAAGATGTGGGAGGAAGATGAGGGGGGGGGTTAAATTATGCACCGTCGAAGTAGACGGAGGGAGGGAGGACAAAATAAGGTTTCGGGCGTCGGTCGCGTCCCCCCCCCCTCCCTCATAAAAAGAAGAAAACAAAGGGTAATTATTATGGGGATCAAAGAATTGGGGATTCTCAGGGAAAAGGGATGTAACAATAAAAGATAATTTGATGTTTCCTTCATTTTAATATAAGATATTCTGCCATTTTTTAGCCTAAATAATTTTTAAATAAAATTATGGTTTGAAATATTGAATAAGCCGGCATTGTACCTTATACCCCTGGGGAACCGAGAAAGTGAGTTCGACCCGAGCAGAAAGAGTGCGTGTGCGTGCATGTGTGTATGTATGTATGTTTGTGTGTGTGTATGTGTGTGTGTGTGTGTGTGTATGTGTGTGTGTGTTTGTGTGATAGATGGGTGGGTGTAAAACTAAATCACACAAATATATAAGTGATTTGTTTGTTTATAAAATTTTGCGTCTAATAAAGCCTAATCCAAATATGTCAATCTAATATCTCCGGAAATAATTGGCTTTTACTTGCAATTATAAATAAAAGCTTTTATCATAAGTATAAAGTATGTAATAATAAATTTAAGTAGTTTATAATAAATTCAAGAATGACCACATTCATAAAAGCGAAGCTGAACAGCCGAACATTGACAAACATAGAGTGACCCCACTTTTGATATTTAAGAAACAGCATGTAATTTCAAAATCCAATGTAAAATCCAACGTAAATATGCTAGAAAATAGATAAAAAAAATTACATTATACCTTGTTACAGGACAATTACACAATGCAAAAAATGATGCAAAAATCAAAATCAATTTGTTTTTAAAGGACATATGTTATAGATACTTTCTTGTAATTGTATCGAGTTGCTACGCTTTTAAAATTCAGGAAATCTGAAATCGATAAGACAATTCTATTAAGCCTAATTAAATTATAAGATCTATCTTGTAACATTAAAGATGATTTATTAAAAAATAATATGGGGAGAGGAAAATGAAAGATAAATTAATCTTCCCTACTGTGAAAAATTCTGCATTTAGACCAGTTTGATTTTCAGGGGGAAGAAATGGTTGTAGATTAATTCAGAGCATTCGCTTTTTCCTTATAAATAAGCTATTGAAAAAGGGAAAGAAGAAAAAGTTGGAGTAGGAAGAATTCTAGGTATAATATATATTATATGGGTATTTATCTATTTTTACGGCAGGGGCTAATTCATAGTCCGATTTTTTACAGTATTCATATTGTACATATTGATTTTTCTTTACAAAAGATTTTTTACTATTAATATTTTGACGCTTTTTGCCCTTATACTTTTATTAGCAAAGCAATTAATTCATCTAATGGCTACTGCACTGAACATCTGTGTGTTCAACTATGTGTTTCGCTATTCATGGATGTTATCACCTTTGTTAAACCTATGTACATTTTCGGACTACTGGATGTTTGTCACTATGTTTACTACATTTATATAGAGAGAAAATATCAGGGATAAAAAGGGATAAGACAATAGCCGATAAATTTATATTCTTTTCCAATTATACTAAACAAAATTACCCATTTATGTAGATAACAATAAGTAGTTGTAACTTTTGGACACTCGACATAATGAACCAACCAATAAAAAATTAATAAAAGTTGTTAAACCAACAAATAAGAAAACGTTTTTACAAATGTTTGGGGACTAGTGTAAAAAACAGCCCTTTCCTCCCTGAGAGAATATAGATACAAGGTTGGCCGAGGATATTTTTAGCCCAGGAAAACTTTTTAAATGTGTGTGTACTTCAACCAAGGTTACAGGGATAGAACAATGGACAATAAAATAATCTTCCTCTCAATTCCTCTGTATTAAACCTACTTTTAAAAGGTTTTTATTGCTTGGGGGAAGAAAGGTATGTTTGTTGAATTTTGTATTCCATTTTTTATAGAGAGAAAGGGGACAATGAGCTGATTATTACACTAGTCCCTAAAGTTATATTTTAAGTTATCTTATTCGTTGGCCTAACAACTACAGGGACTTGATTGGTTCATTAAGTTGAGTGATTAAACGTTTCAACAACTAATTTTAATCTACAGAAGGGGTAATTTTGAGTATCCTCATTGGGGATGCACATCAATTTTTATCAGCCATTGTCTTATCCCTTTAGATCCCTGGTTCTCCACGTCATCCTCCTGGATGTACTTTAACTCAGCAACAGTACATTAGATTGGATCTAAAGGGATAAGACAAAGGCCGATAAATTGATGTACATCCCCAATGATGCTACACAATAAATTACCTCTTCAGTAGATTAATGAATCAAACAAGCAAAATTCCCCAAAGTTATTAAGGAAAAAGAGAAGAAAACGTTTTTGTAAAACGTTGGGGCCTAGTGTAATAAACAGCCCAGTTTCCTTGCAGAGATTTATAAATCAAACAATAGGACAAACAAATAAAAAAAGAAAGCCTTTAGCAAAAAAATACTGTTTTTCTACTGTAGACCTGTTTATATAAAATTGGATGGCTTGAATTATCAATATCAAAAAGGCTTTAAAATGGTTTTTGAACCTAGTAAAAGTGTCTGACTCTGATTATGACGTAAAAAAAAGTTGGCCAATGAGAGGCCACTATAGATTTTACCATTAGTCAATTACAGTGTATTCTGGCCTCTCATTGGCTAATTTTTTTTTACGTCATAATCAGAGTCAGACACTTTTGCTAGTTTCATGGTTTTTATGAAGACAATCTTTTTAGAATATTTTCTAGTATATTTAATAAAAATCATCAATAGGCAACAATTTCACAAAGTTTTTACATCTTAACTTTGAAGTACGTTGTATGTTTTTCAAAATGTTACTAAATATGTACAATTTTAAAATATAGGACATAATATATATCATATTATTAGGTACATATAATACAAAGTTGAACGATGTCTGTCTGTCCGTCTGTCCGTCTGTCCGTCTGTCCGTCTGTCCGTCTGTCTGTCTGTCCCTTAAGATCTCGGTAACCACTGAACCGATTGGATTCTACTCTTCAGGGTATCTACCTATTGGTCCTGTGGTGGTTTTAAGCTATTTTCTCGGGGGGTGGGACACCCCCAACCCCCCCAAAAACCAAAAAATCCCCCCCCATTTTTTTTTTTTTTTTTTTTGAAGGAGATTTCCATGGTCCTTTACGATTTTCGCAATAATTTCTTTTAATCACCTCTTGGGGCAAAGCTCCTAGAGGCTAGGGGCGAAGCCGCTAGTTAGCTATATAGAGCTTAGTTTACCTCAAATAGATCATTTCATGTACTATACAGTAAAGGAATCATAACTAACTCTGTTTAGATTGTTGGGTTACAGGGTGTAGCGGACTAATAACAGGTTGACTGTTGGGCTTAGGAAACTAGGTGTAATTGTGATTAATCAGAGGTGGATTCTTTAAAAAAATTGCCTCACTAATCGCTTAGTGGAGCAAAATTGTTTTCGTGAAAAATCCTCCAAAATCACATAAAAAATCTACAAAAATTAAATAAAATCTTATGTTAATAACCCTCCTATGATTTTGTTTAATTTTTGTAGATTTTCAATATGCTTTTGGTGGATTTTTTCACGAAAACAATTTTGCCCCACTAAGCGATTAGTAGGGCAATTTTTTAAAAGAATCATTCAGTTTTAGATGACTAGTGTGGGGGCTGGCATCAGATAGTTCACTAAAGTTGAACGTATTTTAACAAGGATGACAACATCCATAAAAGCGAAGCACTGAAACGGTAGGACAAACGGACATTAATACTTGTATAGTGTCTGAACTGAATAATCAGAATATAAAAGTATAAGATTCGAAGCAAAATTGTAAGTAAATTTGTTGAAAAACTGCTTGATACAGGATAATGTTTATGGACATACTTACATCTTTAGGGCTTGATTATAGAGTTGCTTCGCTTAAAATATTGTTCTTTGTTGTCCCAGGAATCAATATACCAAATATCAGATCAAACGGATAATTAGATCATATAAAAATTTGTTGTTAAAAAAGTAGAAAAATCAACATGTTTAAAATGGACGTACGGACATTCTGGTAATGATTATAGAGTTGCTACGCTTTCTAAATCGTACCTAACTATTACAGGAATTACCATGCAAAATTTGAAATCGATAGGACAATTCTAACATGCCTGAATTAACGAAAAAAGCTATTTAAAAAATTAAAGAAATCAACATGTTTAAAATGGACGTACGGACATTTTGGTAATGATTATAGAGTTGCTACGCTTTCTAAATCGTACCTAACTACTACAGAAATCACCATGCAAAGTTTGAAATCGATAGGACAATTCTAACATGCTTAAATTAACGAATAAACATGCCTAAATTAACGAAAAAAGCTATTTAAAAAATTAAAGAAATCAACATGTTTAAAATGGACGTACGGACATTTTGGTAATGATTATAGAGTTGCTACGCTTTCTAAATCGTACCTAACTACTACAGAAATCACCATGCAAAGTTTGAAATCGATAGGACAATTCTAACATGCTTAAATTAACGAATAAAAGCTAACTATCTCGGACGGACGGACGGACGGACGGACGTACGGACGGACGGACGGACCGACCCTAATTATAGAAAAGCTTCGCTTTTAAAAATACATACAACTACTAACGATCAGTGTAACAAAACCTATTCAATATTTACATAATATATTAGTATAATAGTATATATGAAAATAGAAAAATTAGAATATTTAACCTTGAACACAAAATAGTAGTTCCATAAATGATTATAATTAATTTAATGAATATAAAATTTGACATTATAATAAGGCATATTTAATAATGAGCTCATTATGGTTTAATTATTTCATCCAAGGGCAGAGAGGGTAAAAATATTTCAGCCGCTAATGTGAGAAATTTTTGTATAAGAATTAAGAGGATTTATGTCTGTCTATCTAATTGTGAGTCTTTAGAAGAAGAAATCGCCTTATGACAAATTTTTTAAAAATATCCAAAAATGGAGTGGAAGGGATGTGTATGAGGGTTTTCATTATTTTAGCCAGCTGCGTTTTTCAATTTATTAGAGAACATGAAAATCTGATGTAAGATCCATGTAATAATACATCAATTACCCCAACCATCACCATTTAGATGCCTCTAGAGGCGTAGTCATCTGTTTTTATGTAGGTATATTCTATTTTCTGCAAGTTAACATATTAGAAATTAAACGATAAATTAATGTATATCCCCAACAAAGAACATATTAACAAAACTTTGCAATTTGTAGACTTGTTGACATGTTTTTTTTCATTCTTAATTTCACTTCTACTTTTGGACATTATCATACTTGTTTAAATGTTGAATGCATGACATTTACGGGGAGTAAAAAATGTTTGAAAGTAAAACAAACTTACGCAACATATAAATATTGATATTAAAATCTAACACTTTCAAAACGTCAAAAGTACGTCTGACAGAATTTTTTTATGAAAGTAATGCGGTAATCCTTACACTCCTATAAACACGATATGCCTCGCCTCTAGCCTCTCTGTGAGGACGTGGATATTGAGGAAAATAGCCTAAACGACAATTTCAACCCATTCCGACCAGCAATTTCCTAGACCTTTAGCTTTAGACAAAAATCATTACTACTTTATATTTTGGATTGGTATGTTATACCAAAGTGTATAAGCCTAACCACTACAGACATTTGTAAAAAGATTATTTCCCACAGACATACAGACAGAGTGAGGAAAGTTAAAATGCATTATAGAATGGCTGCGCTCTTTGAACTGCCACAAAACTATTTTGTGAATAGATAACATATTTTCCGATCAATTTAGCCAAAAGAAAAGTAGTTTTCATAAACTTATGTAGTCTGCCATAAATACAGGGATAGGATAATAGATAAAACATTAATAGTCTAACTAATTATGTCTTTGAAGCTTTGAGGAAAGATTGAGGTTTGAAAAAATTTATCTGTCATTATCCTTACCCTCCCTGAAATACTACACTATTTCTAAGAATGTATAGATATGTTAATACTTACATGAAAGGAAACTCTTATTTTCTGTTTTATCTTTTGAATCAACCTAAGATTGTCTAATATTACTTTTTGAATAAATGTCCTATTATTATGTCCAATCAATTCAATTTTCTTACATGCTGTCTGTGTATTTGTAATTTCATTTCATCTTTTTAGAAATTATATCATTATTGTTAGAGAAAAAAACAAATGATCCTAATTGACAAAGTAACTGGATGTTTTCCTGTCTCTGTCTGTCTGTGTGTATCATTATCATTCATCAATTTTAGGAAGTTTAGTATTGGTCACAATTTGGGTTTTGTTATTTAACCCCCACTCTTGGGGTAACCCCTGAGAAGAAGAAAAATCACCAAACTGCCCATGCAATAAAACCTTTTTTCTTTACTCCATACCTCTTGTTTTAGGCAAAGCCCCTGTAAGCTTGCGGCTAAACCCCTACAAACTAAAACATATTAGAATAAAATAGTGTACTATAACTATGGATATTAGTGGTCTAGCAGGACAACAAATGTCACTTAACTTTCATTACACAATACACATGAATAATATTTTCTTTATAAAAGAACATATTCATCATATATTATACAAACTTACTTTACATCACACTTACATTTATATCTTTTATAGTCTTTTCTTCCATACAACCGTGTATTTATACTTTATTTTTATACTAGAAGCTAGGCCCCTAGAGGCCTAATGGGCACTTGAGAGGGGAGATGAATCCTATTTATTTAAAATCTAGAATTGAAAAAAAGTATAAAAATCCAATTTTTATTTTAGTTTAAAAAAAAATAAGTTTTTTTGTAGGGGGGAGGGGATTTTTTTCAGTGGCAATTTCTCTTGGGAGGTTGGTGTTACACTCCCCAAAAATAGTTATAAACCTTCCAAGGACCTATGAGGAGCTACCCTGTAAAGGAGAACCTGATCGGTTCAGTGGTTAGTGAGATCCTTTGGTACAAACAGACAGACAGACATAGTTCTACTTTGTATTATAGATAAAAACAAGGATGACAACATCCATAAATAGCAAAGCTCAAAAATTATGAATAGACATCTGGGAAAAATGATCTATAGAGTATGTTATAAAAAACTTCAATAATAAAAATCACGAAACCTTTTTAAATTCCACCCGCTTATCTTGAACAGGAGTTAAGAAAATCAAAAAAACTTTAATAACTAGGAATCGATCTAGCACCCAAACTAATAAGGGTACCGTAATAAAACTTGATGGAAATATGTAGAGTTTAAACTTATTCAATCCCTGAAATTTTCAGCTGTCTATATTGTATATGGATCAAAAAAATTAAGAAGACCTAAAAATCTAGGAATCGATCTAGCACCCAAACCAATCAAGGCATTTTAATAAAACTTGATGGAAATATGTAGAATTTAAATTTATTTAATCCCTGAAAATTCCAGCCATTCATCTTGAACAGGAATTGAGAAAATTGCAAAAAAGTAAAAATCTAGGAATCAATCTAGCACCCCAATTATTAGACAGATTGACAAAACAATGTATAGATTAGATGCGCACATGTCATAGTAATCTTCACTAAAAATTTCAGCTGTCTATCTCTAATAGGAGCCGAGAAAATCATGTTTCTCCCATAGCGTTACTGACTGACTGACTGACGGACAGACAAAGTGAATTATAGAATAGCTTTGCTACTAAAAGAATTATATGCATAGAATGCATTTTAATGTTCTCAGAGTAGGAAACATTCATATGTATTTGTGAAATATTATCAATTAAGATTATTTATAAAAATCACCAAAAGAAAATAAGCATTCCCTGAATTTCTAGTAAGAAATTTTCTTTTCTATCCTGGAGGGTCTCACTGAAAATTTAATTTCTCTCCCATAATAACAAGAAATATCCATTTCTTTCCATGGTTGTGATAAAAAGTAATCCATTTTTAATTTATTTTGTATTTGTTTTATTAAAACGTATTTGAAAGTAGTATATTTATTTATTAATTTTATCAATTGATTTTAGAGACTTAATTTTAGTAAAATAGAATAATTGACTATATGCTATATTAATATGAAAATATTAAAAGAAAGTTATTCTGGAATCACTAATTTCAACTAACCCTTTGAGTAAATTGATAAATATTTAATTGGCGGATGATTACACTGGTTATAAATTAAGCTAATGTATACTAATTAAAATTTTAGTGGCCAATTTGTTCTGTGATTAAGTATTTCCAACAAAACAGCC
The DNA here is from genome assembly GCF_053477335.1 of Acartia tonsa. Classification (NCBI taxonomy): domain Eukaryota; kingdom Metazoa; phylum Arthropoda; class Copepoda; order Calanoida; family Acartiidae; genus Acartia; species Acartia tonsa. The sequence goes on along the minus strand of NC_137265.1, from coordinate 39,685,107 downwards.
ATCTAACCCTAATCAAATTTACTTTGTAATTGAAAGTGCTGATAATAAATTAATAATATGTACTTTAGAAAATGTTTTATAAATTGTTATCACCATTGCTTTGGTTGAAATCAGATGTCTTTTTTGAAGGAAATTCAATCCCCCTCCCCTGCATAACAAAATAAAAGAAAGTTTTAAAGTCCTTACGATAATCATAATAAAATGGTCGCTTTGAAAGCCTTAATTTAATTTCATTTTCTCATAACATTCCACTCCATCCAAAATGATGTTATCTTGTTATTACTGATTAGTTTATAAATATGATTGTCCTTTTAGGATTGTATATTTACAAACGAAGGAAAGGGACATTAGCAGGTATAAGGTATAACCAACAAGCGAAAAAAATCTAAAATAAATGGAGAGGTCGTCAATTTAACGATGTGTTCCCCCCCTAACGACAGCTGAAAAACACGTATAGGTTTCGTGATTTTTTTTCCGAATTTATTTCGTTATTGGTATAAGCTGGACATTAGACTGAGAAATATACGGATCCATAAAATTTTATAAACAAATTCTTTCACTCATTGAGGACTTTTTATTAAATCTTGATATGGTTAATCAAACCAATAGTGATCAAGCTTTTCTATCAATAATTTTGATCTACAAAATTTATAATCTTGTACCTTTAGATTGGATATAAAAAACACGCGAATATTATGATTTAGGTTCCTTACGTGGACATCAATTATTGGTCAAATCCTTCATCAAGTAGGAGGGGAGGGGATGGAATAAGGGGGTAGATGGGGAGAATCATTATTTTAGCCAGTTACAACTTTAACTTTATTAAAGTACATGATAATCTGGTGTAAGATCCAAGTAATAATAAATCCATTACCTTTAGATTCCTAATATTTAAGTACTTGTTCACTATTTAAACATTATAAAAGCAAAGTTGAACCAATACTGTACTAATAAATAGTTTTACTAATTTTTACCAAAACTTTGTGGTATTAATATTTATTATACATACGTGAACCTGAATTTTTAAATATTAATTGGAGAGAAATTAAAATAAAGAAAAAATGACATCGGACATAACAAAAGAAATCTTTTACAAATTTTTTATTAAATGAAAATGGTATTTATTAAATTTATTGATAAATAAAGCTAGATATTTTAGAGTGATATGTTGCAAGGGGCTGTTTTTTACACTAGTCCCCACAGTTTTATAATAATGTTTTGTTATGCGTTGGCTTAACAACTTTGGGAACTTTAGTGAATTTTTTGATTGGTTGATTCATTAAGTTAAATTTTCAAACGTTTCTACGGTTCCAGGACAAACGCAGGAGTCCCAAACGTCGGAGTGGACAAACGCAGGAGTGTTAAAATATTAATTTTATTAACCCCTTACAGTCGGGCCCCTTGCCGCACCTTAATCAGTCGGGGGGGGGGGGCGTTCAACGCCCCCCCCCCCCACTATTATCTCAGTTGCTATTAGAGCTAGAGGGCTAAAAAATTTTGTGCAAGTCCCCTGTGTTATGATGAATTTCCGACCTTAAGTGAGTCAAGGTCAATTTTTGCTTCCTTCACCCTTTTATTTAACAACCTTTGTTTTTAGGTCCTTTTTTACTTAAAAATTTCCAACGGCTGTAATTTTTTTATTTTTGAAGCTATAAAAAACATTTTTCGCAGAAAATGTTTATCTTTATGTAAATTTTATATTTGAAATATCAAAATATAAATTTCACCCGCCGCAGCTGTACTTGGCAGCTGCCAGCCGTTGCAGTCGGCGGTCGGCGGATCTTTATGAAATTTTAATACGTTATGTAGACATATAAGAAAAGCTTAAGTTTAAAATTTGAAGTCAATAAGTCAAAAATTGCGGCCACAGGAGCCTTTTAAAGATTTCTGGAGACCTGGAGGATCAGGACCTGCAGGATCATACCTGGAACCTAAAATTGACTTGAACACCTGTATTTAATATAAGGATGTACTACTAGAGGATATTTTAGTATTTTGGTAAGATAAAATGCTTTGTTTTAGTCAAAAAAAAATATTTTTGCTCTTTACCTGGATGACCCTTCCAGGTTTGCTGGCATCCTGTGCCCGCCAGGATGGAGATATTCAAAAAATTTCAACTCTCTGTTATGTCTCATACCCACACTTAAAAAGTCAAGCAGTTTGGGCTCTTTATCTTTCACACACAGAAAATGAGATAGAAAAACCGGATGGGGGGGCGTTCAACGCCCCCCCCTCCCCCCCCGACCGTTAAGGGTTAAGTATTTCTATACAAATTTTAATCTACAGAAGGGATAATTTTGCACATCATAATTGGGGATTTACAGCAACTTATCGGATATTGTCTTATCCCTTAAGATCCCTGTTAATATTAACTTTTTGTGTTCTGCCAACAATTGTTGAATCAATCAATATATTAAAGATAGTGGAACTAAAAAGCAATTAAAATATACCCGATCAAATAAATCACTTTCCATTTAAAAAGTGTCCATTTTCATGATAGGTATATTTGCCAGGGATCTAAAGGGATAAGACAATGGCCGATAACTTGTTGTACATTTCCAATAATGAAACACAAAACTAACCCCCTTCTCTAGTTTATAAATAGTGGTTGAAACGTTTGAAAATTAATTATTAATGAACCAACAAATCAAATTTCAATAAAGGTCCCAAAAGTTAAGACAACAGATAAGGAAACGTTTTTATAAAACTTTGGGGACAAGTGTAATAAACAGCCCGTTGTCACCTTCTTCCCTGTTTATTTGCAATTTTAACAAATAAATTATATTTCATTTTTAGCTTTTGATATTTTAACTGTATCAAAAACAGGATGACAACATTTTAAAAATCCAATCCTTAATGTCATAAGGTTAACAATATAAAAATGTAACAGGAAAAAAACTAGTACTTTATTCACTTTTTAAATAACTTAAGAGTTCATAAAAGTACTTTTATTCTTTCTAAAGACTTAATTTTATTTTTATATCCCTTCCTAGGTCCATTTTTTAACTAAATATGATAAATTATTATTTATAAAAATGATAAATGTAGGGTTTGTCCTAAACACCCTCTTAAGTTGAATCCCCTAGAGACTATGGGCGAAGTCAAAATATAGTACATAAAATGCAAAATATAACATAAAATACAGGAATTATAAATGGCATTAATAAATTATATGAGTATGACCATAAAATATTTTAGCAAATCGAACGCCATTTATTATTTCATGGAAGGTTACTGCTATTTCTGCAATCGGTAAAAGTAAAATCGTAATTTATAGTTTATTTTAATGCCAGCCTTTACACCCTTAGAGGCCCCTAGAGAGCCCACTATCAATTTTAATTTTAAAAAGAAAAAGTAAAAATAGATTAGGGGGAGATCATCATTTTTTTAGGTTGATGGTGTCCTCTCCCCAAATAGTAATAAACCTCTCCAGGACGTATGAGAAGCTACCCTGCAAGGGAGAACCACATCGGTTCAGTGGCTAGTGAGATCCATCAGACTTTATCATAAGGATATATTAATAGTATATCTTTACCTAAATTGTGCGGTATTTTGCGGCTGGTTGCGGTAACGCACCATGATAAAATGACCCTGATATTAAATCATTATTTATTAAGCTAAAAAGTTATCATGTCAATATTTGTACGCACTAATTTCTGCATTTTATTTTTATATTTTTAAATATTAAAATACTTTCTTTTAATTAAAAATGCTTCGTAAAGTTTCGTGATTTTTTTAAAAAGAGAACCGCTTTGCGATGCATAATAAATATAATGATTATCAAAATTTTGGTTAGTTGAACTATTTTTTTTATAAAAGAAGCTTAGGGCTGGTCCGTCCGACCGTCCGTCCGTCTCTCAGTCCATATTTTAGATATTTTATTATTTAAGAACTGGCACAGTTATGGACGTACACGCACCTATCTTAATTATGAAAAAGATTAACCTTAAAACGTTTCATAAATAATAAAAAAACTAGCACGCTTACAACTCTCATTACAAATTAATTTTCCTAGCAGTGTCAAATGCTATACTTAAGTCAACGTGTAATAAAGAAATTTAAATATTTACAATATTATGAACTATTGTTGTTTAAATCTAAAAATTATAGAATATCCACGAAAATCTTTCTTTAAATACCTATGTAAAATAATAGAAGCATTTATAAAACTATTAATAAAATGTAAAACAATAAAAATAATTTATAATATATATTGTTAATAAGAATGATACAACCTATACAAGCGAAGCTAAAAAATCAAAAAAGTGCATCAAAAATGATTATAATAAGCTCAAATCAGCAAAAAAGGAGCAATCTGTCACGCTGCATGGGTGGACGGACAAACAGATCTATAGTATAGATGTATATACAGAATTACTTCCTCCCACCTTTTCAAATGACCTTTTTCGTCTGCTAGCAATTTTTTTCCTGCAACGTGGCTGTGTTAAAATTACCGACCTCATTGGTTGATTTTCAAAGACCCAATAAAGTATCGACAAGGTCATTACGATGGAGTGATGAAGTTATTTGACCCCTTCCCCCTCTAGTGTTTTACTCTTATGGCGGACGGGACGGACAGCCCTGCCATAATTGAAGAAAAGCTTTGCTTTGAAAATTCCCCCGGTTATTAAAAGAATAACTTTCATGCCTGTTGAGTTGTGATAGAGAAATAAAACGAGGTTAAAACCATTTTCTACCTGCCTTACAATTTCACACTGCTCTGAAAACCATTCAAGACATTTTAAAATTTCATTATAAAAAACAGTCAATTAATTATGATCTTAGTGTATAAAGTAGTAAGGATTTATTTTTTGTTTGTTAAGATCTCGTTAAGACTCAAGAGTTTCTAGAATATTAAATTGATTAAGTATTTCTATAAGGTTAGGTTGGTTAAGATATTAATATACAAAAAAGCCCCCCGCAGGGGTCAAGCATTAAGAAAACCTATAAGATGGTTCAAATTATTTTAGGTTAAATGTTCATTACAACGTTTGTCACTCCTGAGTTTGTCCTAGGACCATAATTGGCATATTATAAAATAAAGTATTCGCTTTTATGTTGTTTCAAATTTCATATAGAAATTGAAAATAGGCCATTTAAATATAATTATTATCAATTGAAACACCTAACAATAAAATTTAGTTTTTATTTTCCTAAATATTTTTAACTTACAAAAAAAATCTTAATTTAATTGAAGAAGAAAGTGGTATATTCAACAATCAAACACATTTCATATTTTAGTTGATAAAAACTACTCAAAGAAAAAACACACAATAAAATTCTACACAGCTCTAAACCCTAAAGAAAACTAGCATGATACACGATGTATCAAAACTTGTAAGACTTTTACACAACTTTTGTGGGTCGATGTTATAATATAATATAACTTTATCATGGATGAATTAGGATCTGATTTTTTATTCCCTCAAGGAACGAACTTGTCGAGTTCGTATGATGAAAGTGATTTTAATGAAACAACTTTGATTTTTACCTCTACAGATAAAATTGATCAGTTCTATGATGACAGGTATGGAAAACTTTTCTTTATTTCACTTTGTCTATCCGTAAATCAATTGGATAGTGTAATTTTCTCGGCTGCAACTTAAGATAGACGGCGTTGATTCCCTGTGCAAATGTCTGTTGGTCATGCTTTAAAACACAATGATACATATTTTTTCATGAGGTTTTTTATACATGGTTTATAGTAGTGTCCTTATGTCAGTGCGAAAATTGATTTTGACATTTTTTTCAGTGGAATTTCAGAATTTTAAATGTCTTAAGTGAGCTATCAATAGTGTTCAATTGCTAGTTTATTAATATTATTATTAACTATACATGAACATGTCAGAGGTTTTATTTTGTATAAGGTTTTTCTCTATTTCTCTTTTTAATCAAAATTGTGTTATTTTGTTTTACACCATTTTTAACTAGATCTTAAATTTTTTGGTATTTGTATTATTTCGTTTTTGTTTATAGCTTGTTGAATTTTGGATTTTTAATCAATGAAGTTAATAAAAACAATTCATATTAACCATAGCTTTTAGCTAGTAAAAACATTCTACCAAGTTTAAAAAGAATTTATAAATTTTTTTATTTTATTATTTTTATTTTAGGTCTATAATATTAGAGGAGGAACGGATAAATTTTTTCCTTCCATTTTTCATCGTTCTGGTTGGCCTCAGTCTGCCTCTCTCTTCAGCTGTCATCATTTTTGTCATAAGGTTAGTAATAATATTTATTGACAATGCCTACCTTTTAATCGGTTCAATGCAGGCATTTAAAGGGTTAAAGCAATGGCCAATAAATCATCCCTAACGATTATACACAAGATTACCTCTTCTGTTGATTACAATTAGAATTTGAAACGTTTGTACACTCAAATTGAGGAACCAATCGATCAAAATTAAATAAGTCTTAAAGTTATTAGGCAAACGAATAAGATAACGTTATAATAAAACTCTGGGGACTAGTGTAAAAAACAGCCCAATAACCCCTCCCTCCCTGGGATCACATATGTGATAGTATGTGAGATTGAAATCACAATTTGACAAATTATTTGTTATCATAAATGGAAAATCTCTTAATCTCAGCCAAAACGGTGTCATAACAAAAGATGTCAGATTTGTGAAATACATAAAAAATGTCAATAATAAATCTAATAATGATTCGATATATTTATTAAAATGTATTCAACTGTGAGATTCACTGAACGTTATAAAATTTTTATTATAGACTGGTTCAAATGATTATTTAGTTAGAGAAACACTAGACAATAGGAAATGTAATAAAAGACTAGTTCAAATTATGATTTTTTAGTAGTGAGAAATAATGGACAAAAAATGAAAATAGAATTGTCCATTATAATTTTTGTAGTTGTGAGAAGTAGTGGACAATAATAAATCAAATAATAGACTGGTCCAAATTATAATTATTTAGCTGTGAGAAACACTAGACAATGGAAAATTGATTAATAGACTGGTTCAAATTAAATAATTTTGAGAAATACAGACAAAAAAATTTAAAATAATAAATCTAATAATAGAATGATTCTATATATTTATTAAAATGTATTCAACTGTGAGATTCATTGAACGATATAAAATTTTTATTATAAATCAAATAATAGACTGGTCCAAATTATAATTATTTAGCAGTAAGAAACACTAGACAATGGAAAATTGAATAATAGACTGGTTTAAATTAAACTTATTTAATTTTGAGAAATACAGACAAAAAATGTAAAATAGAGTGGTCCAAATTCTATTTATTTAGTTGTGAGAAGCACTGGACAATAAATAATTTGATAATAGCCTGGTTCAAATTTTGTTTATTTAGTTGTGAGAAGTATTGGACAATAATAGACTGGTCTAAATTTTATTTATTTAGTTGTGAGAACCACTGGACAATAATAAATTTGATGATAGCCTGGTCCAAATTTTGTTTATTTAGTTGTGAGAAGTAGTGGACAATAATAGCCTGGTCTAAATTTTATTTATTTAGTTGTGAGAAGCACTGGACAATAATAAATTTGATGATAGCCTGGTCAAGATTAATCAGTCTAATTTCTATTCTCCTTCCTCTTAGTAGGGTAAGTATCAGGAATGAAGCTCTGCATAGTGCCTATAAAAAATAACGTTATACAATACAAATGACCAATGATAGGTCAATACACAGACTAATTTACCAATGGCAGGCCAGTATACATTTTAATTGACCAATAGTAGGCTAGTATGACATCATTTTTTACAGAGACTATAAAAAAGCTCCATCAGGGATAATAAGTGGCACATTGGGTACTAAATTGATGTACTATTATGACATACAAAATTACCCCTTACATAGATTTTAATTTTTGTGGAAATAGTTTACTTTTATTAACCACCCAATCAAGATTTAATAATAAACAATCCAAGTTAAAAGCCAGAAAATGAAGAACGCGATTATAAAAACCATTGACAGTTGGGGAGTTGAATTCATTTTTATAGAAGCAGAAATATAATCTATGATTACGGTTTTGACCCTCAAAAAAATGTAATCTACCATTCAAATAAGGGGGGGGGGGTTCTTAAGTTCTTAAGCTTAGTATGTAAATTTAATTTATAATAGACGATTTCTTCTTTGTTAATCACTATACACGTTTTCTCTTAATACAAATCCTAGGAGATAAATATATTTTTTTTCTAAGACTGAATACTGATTGATATAGTTGTTTTTGTGGCAAAACTGTCATGTTTTTGCTTTATACACATAACAACAAACATATACATTATACATAAACACAAATGGATTAAACATACAAATAAACTCTTTATCATCTATAATGCAAAGAGAAACGATGTACATCTGAAGCTTAATGTCTTGCTAACCGCTAGACCAATTAAACTCCCTACCCTCAATTTTTTTTCTTCTGAAAACAAAAAAAAATAGAGAGAACCCTCTAGCCTGTAACAAAAACACTAAAATGTGACCTTTATGGGCGGAACACAGGGAGTAAGGGAGGGTACAATGGGTAATTAATTTAATTTAAGAGTTTTTGCTGAAATGCCATGAAATCTAGAATTATCCAGAAAATTTGAAGAAAATTGTAAAAGTTGTCTCATTCAAATTTAGAAAAAAAAGATGCGCTGGTACCCAAAATCAGTCAGAACCTGCTAAATTCCTGCACATTCCCTTTAAGCCAGTACCCAAAGTCTGAGACTCCTAAATATTGAATATTCGATCCATTGTCTCCTCCCTTACTCACAGTGCGTTTGAAGGAGCTTTGACTTTTGTGACAGAACCTAAATTGGGACAGCCATTTTTGAGAAAATTAGATTTGAAAATTTCAAGTTCAATTTTCATCCACTAGGAGTTACTGCATAATCATGACAAGAAAAGCAAAGATTATTTAAACTCAGAACCACTTTATTATGCAATCTACATTTTCCTGGATATTTTGTCTACGGTAGTCCATAAGTGTTCAGCTTTACAGTACATTGTTTCTATTGGTTAAAGAAACATGTATGATAAAAGAAAAAGATTCTTTTTAAAGTAAAATGCTTATATTTCAATCAAAATCTATATTTTTGTATTTTTTACCAATCCACTTCATTATCAAATCAAAAGAAAATCAATGGGAAAACGTTTGTTTTGCACTTTTCTCCACTTTTAAAAAATGATTCTGATAAAATAACATTTTTTTAAGGGATTTATGCATTAATTATAATGAAAAACAGTTTAAGGTAGATTTTAGTGATTTTTCTAAATAAGAAATAATTGAAAAAAAGAAATTCTATCCCTATCACTTTAGAGGACATCTGCTGACCCCTAGTCTTATGGATGAAGCTAAATACATGTTAAAGATAAAAATTACCCTGAAAAGTATACAAAAATGTATTTTGATGTGTTAAAAAAATCCATTTTAAATTCTTGATTTTGAGGATGATGGCCTTTAAGATGCTCTTACTGGTGGTGATTGTAATCATATTAACCCTTTGGTGATGGTAATGTGAAAAAAAATATAATTGAAAAAATCTTTTTAAAATCATTTAAATTATTAAATATTTACATATTTCTTTTAGATAGTAATGGCGGGGGAGGAAAATTGATTTATTGAGAAATAGATAAATAGATATGTACTTATAGAAAACTAGCCAATAGCGAGATAGTTATATCGAGCCAACTCTAGTACTATAGATATAAGACACCTTTCCTAGCGAATAGGCAAATGTCTATGTTAAAGAATTTTCTCTGATATTAAACTAATAGTACCAAAACAAGGATTTTTAAAACTTTATGTTTTTGTATAAATTGAATTGCAAAAATTTCATTGCATTTTCAAGAAATATATATATTTATATGTATGGTATATAATACTTTTTTTTTGCATATTTCATGTGTATATATGCTTTTTATCAGAAAGTAAATTATTTATTTCTGGAAAATTTAAATTAAAGTGCATGCTCATACTTTGCAATAAAGAGTACGAACATTTAATAATTATTTATCGCATCATATTAGAGACAGCTTTCCGCGGATATATAAAATAAAAAATTATAAATTTAAAACTAGTATTAATTTTAAATGTGTTTAAAATTGTCTGTCATCCGATGTTATTTCTTATTTTTCAGTGTGGCTTAGAACTGGTTCCAATCCAGCGGATATTAATCGGTTTCGAAGCCATACTGGAAAATCGTTCTGTTTTAGGTTTTAAATCTGGAGGGTCTGGAATGTTTCTGCTTGAGAATGTTGATTCCTATAATTGTTCTTCATGAGAAAATATTTCTTACTATAACGATTCTCGTCAGGTAGAAATAATTTTTAGTAGCGCAGAAGATTCTCCTGGTCATTGAGCATTAATGCTATGTATCACTTATTTGGTCTATCTGTTATACATCAAATTTCTGTATTAAGATGGAAAGCTGACTTTTTCGACAAATCCACTTCACTAGCTTTATGAATTACTACAATAATACGTCCAAGCAAATTGTTTACCTTGAATATTAAAGACTTCAAATTTTACTTTCTTTCTCTTTATTTCCAACCTTTGATGTTTATTTCATAATTTGAAACAGTTTCATTATTAAATCATCGTAATAAATAAACGTCTTTGTTATTTACATTTTATTTAGATATTTTTACATATTCTTTACAACCTGGGTGTCAAATCTGCCAACAGTTCCGTTAATCAGTCTTTTATTTGCCATAGGTAAGGAAAACCGGTTTATCTCCGATAATCGATTTTTTTCTTGTTTTAGTCGACCTATTGTTTTTCAACATTTCATAAAAAATCCCAATTTCTACTGTATAATTTGCTTAGTGGGACAAAGTGACTCAAAAATCAGCCATATGACGTCATAAAAATGAGAGAGATAAAAGGAGAAGTGGGAAAGAAAACCCTTAAAAAAGAGATGTATAATCCCCTATTTTTATGACGTCACATGGCTGATTTTTTAGTTTCTTTGTCCCACTATCAATTTACTATCCTTTATTAGATAAAACTTTTCAAAATTTTGATAGCTCATAAAAGAGACAAATATAATTAAAAAGTCAATATGTCGATATTTTGTCAGCTATTACCACTTAGAGTCATATTGTAGAAATATTAATATCAATGGTTTTTTATTCAATAATCATGTGATGCCGATAGTATGTCACCCATTACCATCTTTATTAGATACTAGCGGCTTCGCCCCTAGCCTCTAGGGGCTTTGCCCCAAGAGGTTTAATCAAACCAAATTTTTCGTATTTTAGATTTAAAAGAAGAACGTAAAAAATAATTTTGTGGGGGGATTTTTTTTTTTTTGGGGGGGGGGGGAGGGGTAGTCTAACCCACTATTCTAATTTTAGTTTTAAAAAAAAAATTTTGGGGGGGGTATTTTTCATTTTTTGGGGGGGTTGGGTGTGTCCCACCCCCAAAGAAAATAGTTATAAACCTTCCCGGGACATATGAGAAGCTACCCTGTAAAGGAGAACCCGATCGGTTTAGCGGTTAGCGAGATCCTTCGCTACAAACAAACAGACAGACAGACAGACATCGTTCTACTTTGTATTATAGATATTAGACATAAAAACTTTGAAACTGTCCATCAGTGTCCATCTGTAAATCACACTGGACCTCAAAGTTTTATAACAAAGTTATCAGACTCGTTTGCTCAAAATTTTGGGTACTTGTATTGAATTTTGCTTTGTTAGTTCTAAACCTATTAACAGATAAGGTAAATTTGTATATCATCATTGGTGATGTATATCAATGTATCGATCAATTCATTGTCTAATCCTGGGATCTAAAGGGATAATGGCCGATAGATGGATGTACATTTTTTTGTATAATTCTTCATCTAAAAGCGGAAAGGCAATGTAAGTTAATTAATTTTGACCAATAGGATAGGTGGATTGGAAACTACCTGCGCTCTAATTGGTTGAATGATGTACGACACTTAAGCTTCTCCAATCAGAGCCCAGATAGTTTTCCATCCACCAATCACAGATGTAAAAATTAATTAACTTAAATTGCATTTCCGCTTTTAGATAAAGAATTATACAAAAAACGAATTTTATAAAAAATCCTTAAAATTTAATGCAGATTTCAAATCTCCATCTAACATCTAAATTCTTTCCAACTTATATATCTTAATGTACATACCAAATGATGATAAACAAAATTACACCTTCTGTAGATTACAATAGGTGGTTGAAACGTTAAGACACTCAACTGTATGAACCTACCAAATGAAATTCAATAGAAGTCCAAAAGGTGTTAAGCCAATAGAAATAAAACTTTTAAAAAACTTTGGGTACTAGTGTAATAAACAGCCCAATGTCCCCTCCCTCCCTGCTCTTATCCCTGGTTGTTTTACAACATATGTATGTGTTGTAGGAACAATTCTGGTAAGCCTTCCTCTGGTCACAATACCTTTCAACAATTATTCAAATATTCAGGTACAAACAATTCCTTTTTACATACAAAATAATAGGATGTTTGTCTGTCTCTCTGTACCAAAGGATCTAGCAAGCCGATGAGCCGATATGGTTATCCTAAATCCTTGGAAGATTGACTGATTTAGGAAAGAATGTAATTAAATAAGACAAATCACCCCTAGAAATTTTTATTACTTTTTCCTGAGAAAATTAAAGAGGGTTCTCCTTGACAGTAAGGCTTCTTTTAGGTCCCGTGAAATTTTTTTTTAACCTATTTTACATCTGCTTAAAGGCCTATTTTTAAAGGAGCGTAACTCTACCCTCCTAAAAAGAATCATTCCCTAGAAAAAAACTTTTTACACAAAGCCCAAATTGTGTCAAAAATGACCCATGTGACGTCATAAAAATAAGGGATTATCCATCTCTTTTTTAGGGGTTCTCTTTCCCACTCCTTAATTTTTATGACGTCACATGGATCCTTTTTGACATAATTTGGGCTTTGCCATTTTCATAAGCTCCTCCCCTCCCTCCCTAAATTCTTTAAAGAGACTTTAAATGTATTTGACTAAAACTTCCTCCCAAAAATTTATTCGATGTTATTTAATAACTAGTAGGTACATACACCCCTAGTTTCTATGGTGGGAGATGAAAGTAGTCGAATGAATACCACCCCATCACAGGTATAAAGCTTCCCTGAAAAGAACCACCATCTCTAATTCCTATTCTCAGAGATCTTTAGTTTCAGACAAAAATAATATTAATCATTCTTTGAAGTAGGTTTTATTCGCCGCATTTCATCTTTATATGAATAATAATAATAAGATTTTAATAAGTTTTTTGAAAACCAAATAGCTGACGTCTTCTACAGTTCTGCTAAAACAAATTAATAAGGTTCTTGAATTAACCAGAATCAATCAGGGAATTAAAGGGTTAAGACAATGGCCGATAAATTGATGTACATCCCCAATGGTGCTTCATAATATTACCTCTTCTATAGATTACAATTATTGGATGTAACGTTTGGATACTAGACTTAGTAAACCGACCAATCAAAATTCATTAAAAGTCATTTTTGTTTTCCTGTTAAGATTTCACTATATTCACTGAACCATTTGAGTTTGTACTATATGAAATCCAAAACAACCAATAAAACTAAGGATCTGAAGGGATAATGCAATTTACGACAAATTTATGTGCACCCCTAATCATGATAAACAGAATTACCCCTTCTGAAGATTAAAATATATACCTCTCACGAGATTGTTTAGTCCTTTGACACTGTACATAATTATTATTTGATCTGTCCTTAATATTTTATTCATATTCAATTTTTTTGTTTGTATATGAATATTTAATACCTGTATCATAACACTGTTATTATTTTTACTTGTTATGTGTGTCATAAAATAAATATCTAAAATATTGGTGGATAACTTTAGACACTAATTGTTTAATTGTTTGTACAACCCAAACAAGATTTTTTATATCAAGTCTTCAAAGTTTTAAACCCAACGAATGAAAGACAGTTTAAAAAATTAAATAATTTATTTACAGTCCAATGTACACTCGTCAAAATTTTAACGTAGCAACGGACAAAGCTAGACAAGACTAGTTTACAGCCAAAGTACCATAAAACGAGTAACTACCTATATTATTTTATTTTAAGGAATGCTCGATTATAGATGGAACAGCGGACAAGCCGTTTGTTGTGACATATCTTACTCTGTGGTTCATTTCTGTTTTCATTGATTTCATCTGCTTCTGTAGAGTTGGTAAGTTATTGATAACTTGCGGCTATGAGCCGAGAGGCCTCTAGGGGCACTAGAGGTGCAGGAGGAGTGATAGAAGAACACTCCCTAACCCCCCCCCCCCCTCCCCCACTTTCAATATTATTATTAATTACAAACACCCTACATTCAAGAAATTTTACGACAAATTTAGGAAGAATCCATGTGCGCAGATATATAAGTTTTCCGGAATTTTAATGTTAGGGGGAGATTTGAAATCTGCATCAAATTTTAAGGATTTTTTATAAAATTCGTTTTTTGTATAATTCTTTATCTAAAAGCGGAAATGCATTTTAAGTTAATTAATTTTGACCAATAGGATAGGTGGATTTTAAACTACCTGAGCTCTAATTGGTTGAATGATGTACGCCATCCAATCAGAGCGCAGATTTTTTAAATCCACCAATCACAGATGTCAAAATTTATTAACTTAAATTGCATTTCCGCTTTTAGATAAAGAATTATAGAAAAAACGAATTTTATAAAAAATCCTCAAAATTTGATGCAGATTTCAAATCTCCCCCTAACTTTAAAATTCCGGAAAACTTATATATCTTAGTGCGCATATAGTCTAACTCTACATATACATTGTTTTGTCCGTCTGTTATGCTTTAAAAGAAATTAACCTTATTTTTAGACATTTTGTGATTTTCTTTGAGTTTTTGTATACTGTCTCTCTTTCTTTTCTTTGTTACAACTGAACATCCGCCTCATATTTTACTTAATCCGTTAGTACATTCTATTACTTATGTTTTTTGCGCTTCTTTCCTTATGGATGTTGTCAATCTTGTTTTATTTAGTGAACTATATCCGCAAGATGAAGATCCAGGTGACTGTGATTGCACAAACTTATCTTTGTATTATTTAGTTAATTATATCCGAAAGATGAAGATCCAGGTGACTGTGATTGCACAAATTTATCCTTGTTTTATTTAGTGAACTATATTAGAAAGATGAAGATCCAGGTGACTGTGATTGCCCAAACTATAATCATGTTTTATTTAGTTAACTATATCAGAAAGATGAAGATCCAGGTGACTGTGATTGCCCAAACTATAATCATGTTTTATTTAGTTAACTATATCAGAAACATGAAGATCCAGGTAATTGTGATTGCCCAAACTATAATCATGTTTTATTTAGTGAACTATATCAGAAAGATGAAGATCCAGGTGACTGTGATTGCCCAAACTATAATCATGTTTTATTTAGTTAACTATATCAGAAAGATGAAGATCCAGGTGACTGTGATTGCCCAAACTATAATCATGTTTTATTTAGTTAACTATATCAGAAAGATGAAGATCCAGGTGACTGTGATTGCCCAAACTATAATCATGTTATATTTAGTTAACTATATCAGAAAGATGAAGATCCAGGTGACTGTGATTGCCCAAACTATAATCATGTTTTATTTAGTTAACTATATCAGAAAGATGAAGATCCAGGTAACTGTGATTGCCCAAACTATAATCATGTTTTATTTAGTTAACTATATCAGAAAGATGAAGATCCAGGTGACTGTGATTGCCCAAACTATAATCATGTTTTATTTAGTGAACTATATCAGAAAGATGAAGATCCAGGTGACTGTGATTGCCCAAACTATAATCATGTTTTATTTAGTTAACTATATCAGAAAGATGAAGATCAAGGTGACTGTGATTGCCCAAACTATAATCATGTTATATTTAGTGAACTATATCAGAAAGATGAAGATCCAGGTGACTGTGATTGCCCAAACCCATGCTTGTTTTATTTAGTGAACTATATCCGCAAGATGAAGATCCAGGTGACTGTGATTGCCCAAACTCCTTCTGAAACAAAACTTATGGTTAATATAATCAACAGGTAATTTATTATTTTAAACTCGTTGTATTAGACAACCTTAAAATACACATTACATATATTCATTTTTGGTGCTTTTCCTCGAAGTACCTAGAAACATTGATCATCTGAAAAGATTGAAAATAAAAAAAACACGAAAAAATGGGGGCGTTGGTTTCCGTGCATTTAGGGGAACAGAGATATTTTAATACAACCATAGATGTGTTTTATAAAGCCGAATACCCAGTGATCTTAAGGGATAAGACACTGGACAATCCTAATCATTATAGAAAAAAAATCTTTGAAAAGTTTGAACACTGCTAGTTTGTTTAAACCAATCAAGATTTGGTAAAAGCCCCTAAAGTTTTAAAAGCAACGAATGCGAGATCGTGTTTAAAATTTGCAGTTCAATGTTCTCTCTCTCCCTTCTAACACCTATGATATACATTTTTTAAGCACAAGCAGCTTACTGATATGGATGGTCACATTGGCGTCCATGATCCCTGTTCTGATATCTATCTATACTTCTTACTCCAAGCACAACAGGTAAACCTTGGCAACTACAAGGACAATTAGGTTCAATATTAGTGCAGCTTTTGTAGTTAACATAAGATTGAATAAATAAACAACAGTAAACTATCATTTACCTCTCTATTTGCAAATTGATAGTAGATCAAATAAACAAGGATGACAACATCCATAAAAGCGAAGCTCTAAAATGGAAGGACAACGAACATTAACACTTGTAGATTGTCAGAACTGAATTAGCAGAATATTAATGCAGTACGAACAATATTGTAAGTAAATTTGTTGCAAAACTGCATAAATAGATGATACTGTTTAAGGACATACTTACATTTTTGGGACTTGTTTATAGAGCTGCTTCGCTTATAACATTGTACCTTGTTGTAATAAGAATCAGTTTTTAAAAAAATCTGATGAATCGGATTATTTTAACATACAAAAATTTGTTGTCAAAAAAGTAAAAAATCGACATGTTTAAAATGGACGTACGAACATTCTGGTATTGATTGTAGAGTTGCTACGATCCTAGTAATAGTGTCTAACTCTTTATCTTTGTGACGTAACAAAAATCCATCTCTTTTTTAGGGTTTTCCTTTCCCACCTCCCCTCTCATCCTTCGATTTTTGTTACGTCACAAAGATAAAAAGTTAGACACTATTACTAGGTTCGTTGCTACGCTTTCTAAATTGTACTAAACTACTACAGGAATCATCATGCAAAGTTTGGAATCGATAGGAGTTAGGACAATTCTAACCTGTTTAAATTAACGAAAAGAGCTAACTGTGACGGACGGACGGACCGACCCTAATTATAGAAAAGCTTCGCTTTTAAAAATAGTAGATATAAAAACTAGAAAATAATAAAAAAAACTTTCTTATAAAGTACTTTCATTTTACCTTGTTACATAAGGAGGGACAGGTTTACGAATATTACATAATTATGGAGTAGCCGCGCTAATAATAATTAAGTAAATAACGGCATTTTTGGGAAGTAAATAGTTAGTTAATAATTCGAAATGATTAAAATTTCAATTAGTTTTTGTCTGGAAAAGCAATTAATTCCTTGTTCAATTAGAGAAATTACATCTGAGAAACTACTTTATTGATGTAGTTTGAAAGCGAGGCTTGTTTTACATTTAGTATCAGTCCGTCGTATTGTTCTCCAATTGTTATTTGCCATTATCCCACAAAGTACCATTATTAGCACTTATGTTATTTATATTGTTCTAAGAGGTCCACAATAAAGAAAACTTTTAGTTGAGACATCTCGCGGCAAAATCTCAAACTACATATAATACACTTTCTGAATTTAATTTAATTTGTTAACATAAAACATTCAAAAATCAAAATCCAGCGTATTCTAAGGGAGAAAGGGGATTGGTGCTTGCTAGGCATTTTGAGGGAAAGCCTCAGGTTTCATTCCCTCTTGATATTATTATTTTTAGAAGAGATGCCATGCAAGATGGAGGAGAACATTATCTATACACAATTACTGTTGTTCTTACCGTGGTGAGTTTACTATTTGATTTTTAAAAATGTGGATAATCGATAGAAAACGAAGTAGCGGATTTTGTGTACCTTTTATTGGTCATTTTAGATAAATATGGTTAGGCAATTGGCCCCGCAGGGGCAAGAAATAGGAGAAAAGCAACTGTAAAAATATGATTAAACCCTCCACTTGGTTTTCTTTCCATGATCCAATAATGTGCATGTTGAAATAGATGTAATGGTCTTTACATTACTGATTACAAAAACCTAGTTTTGTTGATTCCAAGGTGCCAAAGAGGATAATGTTTAGGTGATACCAGCAATGATAGTTGGCTCATGCAATGGTCTCAGGGATGTATAGGATAATGTTTAGGTGATACCAGCAATGATAGCTGGCTCAAGCAGTGGTTTCAGGGTTGTATAGGATAATGTTTAGATGATACCAGCAATAAGAGTTGGATCAAGCAGTGGTCTCAGGGATGTATAGGATAATGTTTAGGTGATACCAGCAATGATAGTCGGATCAAGCAGTGATCTCAGGGATGTACAGGATATTGTTTAGGTGATAATTTGGTTCAAGCAGTGGTCTCAGGGATGTATAAGATAATGTTTAGGTGATACCAGCAATGAGAGTTGGATCCAGCAGTGGTCTCAGGGATGTATAGGATAGTGTTAAGGTGATATCAGCAATGATAGTTGGCTCAAGCAGTGGTCTCAGGGATGTATAGGATAATGTTTAGGTGATACCAGCAATGATAGTTGGTTCAAGCAGTTGTCTCAGGGATGTATAGGATAATGTTTAGGTGATACCAGCAATGATAGTTGGATCAAGCAGTGGTCTCAGGGATGAATGTGTCAAGATCAAGAAATTCTTTCAATCAATTGTTTACAAGTGAGTAGGCCTTTTTCCAGTTTTTTTAGCCCCGTTTTCTTTAAAATGAAACTGTTGGATTTTTTTTTGAAATTTATGTTTAATCTGAATTATGTTACATTGTCTGTCCACATGCCCGGGATTAGAAAAGGACAAATACAGTAAAATTTAAACCATTTCTTCATGTTGTCAACTTATTGTCCATTTTTCAGAATGTTTGGTGTACAGGTTGAGTCTCCAAGATCTCAGATCTATGCCATTAATTTGGACGGTACATTGGCGGTGCCTTGAAGTATGTCCCATCATTGTATCAAAGGGATAGTTTCACGAAGTGCATTTATAAAAAATAGTGAACTGTAAGTTTTTCCTGTTTTAAATAACGTAGTAGTGCATAATATAAAGTTATTGATTAAAATTAAAAGATTTGACCAGGGATTTTCCTTAAAAAATGAGTTTTTCATTTTTATTTTCAACTTTGTTGCATGTTATATATGGCAAACACTTTTTTTGTCATAAATACAACTTTAGATAGCATTTACTAGTTAATAGAACTTCAAACTTTTTATACAACAAAATACACATAACAACAAAGAATGACCAATAAAATATTTAGTATAGTACTTAGAGTAGTGATCTTTTTATACGTCTGTGTAGAATATATTAGGCATTGGATAGATATGATTGCGATAAAGAATTTTAACATTGACCTGACCGAACTTTTTTTATTTGACAATATCTCAAAAAGTTAGTGATTTGCAACATGAATTACATGAGAATGGTCTTATATGTTGTATGGTTAGTTGGTATTTCCGCGTGAGATTATGTGTATATTGTAAGTAAACCGGACGGTTTTCTTTATTTTTTTAAAAAAGTATCTATAGAAAACCTGTCCTATTATGAACCGGACGTTATTTTTTATGTTTTTTAAGTAACTTGTCCCAAGGGGAACCCCTGTTAAATTTTTTTATAACTCTTGTGAAATATGTGGAAAAAGATTCTCTAATATTGATGTTTTGGCTATACATATTTGGAAAAAAATAGACCATTCTCATGTAATTTATGTGGCAAATCACTTTAACTTTTTTAGATATTGTCAAATAAAAAAAGTTTGGTCTGGTCAATGTTAAAAATTCTTTAACATATAATCATATATATCCAATGCCTAATATATTCTACTAAGACATATAAAAGTTCACTACTTTAAGTATCTTAACTCTTTAAATACACTTCGTAGAACTATCCCTTTGGACGGTACATTCCCAGTGCCTTGAAATATGTACCATCATTGTATCAAATGTTTTTTTTTACGAGCGAAGCTTCTATGTAAGTCTTATGTCGATACCATCCACTACTGCAGTAGCAATAGCATTATAAGAATATTCTTTTTTTGCAAGCTTGGTATGACCAAATTGGGTTATTCCCTGAAAAGCAGATATTAATTGTTCCAACAACTGGCGAGACCTCAAGCGTAAGGACGGACAGACATTGTTTTACTTTGTATTAATGGGATAATAAACATTTTAATCAAGAAATATTTGTTTTTTTTGTTAAAGACACTTTTATTTTAATTTAATAAAATTTAAATCGCTCTAATAAAATGTATTAAAATTTCAATTTTATATATTTCTAATTTTAGATCCACTTAAAATGAAAGTTAAATTTAAATAAAAACCTTTTACGTAGGTAAATTGATCATATTTATTTTTAGAATTATTTAGGTAGGTAGAAAATATTGTGTTTTATCCCAGGGAGAAATAGGTATTCAAATGGGGGGGAGGGTTAGGATTAACCAGTAGACAAACTTGAATTTATAACTCCTGCCATTATGAGCGCTTTAAATAATTGTTGTTAACTAGACCTAATCAAAGCATTTGATTCGTTTCAATAATGCTGGAAACCTCAAAAAAAGCAAAGGTCTGCAAATCAGAGTAACAAATAAAATTCAGTTTCAGCTTTTTTAACATTAAAGAAATTAGATTTTAAACAGCAGAACGAAACACTTATGTAAATATACACCTAACAAGGATGACAACATCCATAAAAGCGAAGCACTGAAACGGTAGGACAGACGGACACTAACACTTGTATAGTGTCAGAACTGAATAATCAGAATATAAATGTATAAATGTCGAAGCAAATTTGTAAGTAAAATTGTTGAAAAACTGCTTGATACAGAATAATGTTTATGGACATACTTACATTTTTAGGACTTGATTATAGAGTTGCTTCGCTTATAATATTGTACTTTGTTGTCCCAGGAATCAGTATACCAAAAATCAGATCAATCGGATTATTAGATCACATAAAAATTTGTTGTTAAAAAGTTAAAAAATCAATATGTTTAAAATGGACTTACGGACATTCTGGTAATGATTATAGAGTTGCTACGCTTTCTAAATCGTACCTAACTACTAAAGGAATCACCATGCAAAGTTTAAAATCAATAGGACAATTCTAACATGCCTAAATTAGCGAAAAAAGCTATCCGTTACGGACGGACGGACCGACCCTAATTGTAGAAAAGCTTCGCTTTTAAAATGAGGTAATAAAGTAATGAGACGTACAGACGGATGGTCACACATAAACTAAAATAGCTACGCTTTTAAACAAAAAAAAAACATGTCCACGTGAATTTTAAAAAAAAATTGTATCATTAACAAAGAATCAAATCGTAAATTTAAAAATTTATTTCAAATAAAAATTTACAATTTTACAATAATAAATAAGATCAAATCAAAATGATAAAATAGTTGTTTCTTTCATCGTATTATAAACCGCTTACTGCGGATAAAGAATGTACAATTATAAGATTAAAAGATTGGTTTTAATCTTATGATTGTACATTTTTATATTCGTAGAAAGCTGTATATAATACGATGCTAGACATATTTTTTTCGTATTCATGAGAACCGGTTCCTATCAACCGGATTCGAAAGATTACGAGAAAAAAATTCATTTATTTATCACAAATATCACTACATGCCGCACCTAAATATTTTTTTGTGTCAAAACTTTTTAAACAATGATTTTAATCTACAGAAGGGATGATTTTGGCTTATCAAATTGTAGATGTATGATAAATCGTTGTCTTATCCCTTAAGATTCTTAAAAATTATAAATGGGTTATAATCGGAAAATACCTATCACCTAATTTTGGAAGATTTTAAATATAATTTTGGTAGATTTTGCAAAACCAACTTTGGAAGATAACAATTTTAGTAATACTTTAGTTATGTTTTTTTTAACCCACCTCAGATTTAAAAAAAATGATTGATGATTAAGATATATATGTTGTCAATGAAATACATAATAACTATTAAGCTCTAATTTTTTACAAAAAAAAAATAATGAAAACAATAAAAAAAGTGAAGCTCTGCAAATAATACTCACATCAGTATATATAGCTGTAAACATTTCGAAATTGAAAGAAAATTAGATGTCATATAATCATCTTAAGACCTGATAGATAAATGTTACAGGAATCTTCATGCAAAATTGGACGATTTTAACATTTTTAAGTTATCGTCAAGGACGAACAGAACTATAAGTAAAACAAAGCTTCACTTAGGATTGTATTATATATGTATATATAATCTGGAGTCTTTTAAATATAAATTTGCTTCAAAGGTCGACAATTTTTAAAAGTATTTTTAAAAAACTCAAGTGTTTAAATTAGGATAATTATGATTTGGAATCAAATTAGAAAATTATCAGTACCTACTCAAAGTCTTTTTTTTAGCATTGACAGTGTACATTAAGTACTAATAAAATAATAACCACAATTCAAACCTTTTCCAGTATGGCTTCGAATCCGATTAATATCCGCTGGATTAGAACATGTTCTAATTCTCAGCCATACTGAAAAATTATGTATCGTATCGTATTATAGACAATTTTCCACAAATAATAAGATAAAAATCATAACATTAATACAAGTTTTGTTATTCCAGGCCTACGGCCCTTCGGGGCTAACAAAACTGGCTTTTATCTTATAATTTTTCATTTTAATATTTGCGGAAAGCTGTCTATAATACGATGCGATAAATAACTATTTAACAACTTAATTTAACATTCTGGTATAGAATGATCCATAAGCTTCTTCATCAAAGAGTTGGACATACTAAATCAAAATAAACAAGATTAATTATATTTAAAAATTGAGCATTTTGAGTAGAAATAAATTCCTAAGTATATATAGAAGTAACAGGATGTCTCTCTGTTTGTTTGTACCAAAGGATCTTGGTAACCACCCTTCTGATTTAGTTCTCCTTTACCGTGAAGCTCCTCATAGGTCAAGGAAAGGTTTGTAACTCTTTTGGGAGAGTTTGCCTCTAACCTCCCAAGATGAAGCGCAACTGGAAAAATCCCCCTCCCTACCAATGCAATGTTTAAAATAAAAATGTTGTGTAGGGTGCCAATTCCTGTTTCACTAAATATTGGTAAAATGAATGGAAGGATGTTGGAATGATTGATATAGTAAGAAGACTCTTGTTTTTGCTGTGCTCATAATGGACACAATCATCCTGATTCTTTAACATTTGAATTAGGGTTGGGCCGGATATCTGGCCAACGTTCGATATCCTGTATCTGGATAGTTTTAATATCCGGTATCCGGCCGGATATTCGGCCCAATCCTAATTTGAATACACAAAAACTTACTTCTTGATCATATGTGAGTAGATAAAAGTTGGAATGATAGTGATGGTGACAACACTTTCTCCATTGTCAATAATCTTGGAAATATCTGTGTCCTTCAGTCCAACTACATTCTGCCCATTAACCTTAATAAAGTAGTGAGGTTTTTGTCTCGAGCAGATTCCAATTTTTTAAGATTTAATCCATAGGATGGTTTGGGATTTTATTTCGACCTTTTTTTACCACTTTGAATACAGGTGCTAGGGGCGCAGCCTAATCCATGACTACTTAGGTCCAAACACTAAGAGACTATGGCTAATCAATCAATCAATCAATGAGATACAACGATTATAAGGACCATGAAGTTGGCGACAACAAAAATGTAATTAATAATCAAACGCTTTATTTAAAGTTGTAGTTTCTATACCTCTAGAAGTTGATGATTAATAAGAACTCCATTCCTAGCAGCTGAAGAGTCCACACTAATGTCTGTAATCTTGCCATCACGGAACACAAATCCAATATGGCCACTGGAATTCTAAATAAGGCAGCAATTTTAAAGGATTAGACAATTGATGATAACTACTGTACAAACTCAATTGTTAGAAACAAAATTACCCTTTCTTACTACCTATTGAAAATAAATCTATGCAGTGTTTTGCTTATGTCTAACATACGGGGCTATCCTAAACCCAATGTAACCTAACCTAACCTAGCCTAATTTAAGAACTAAAACCAGGAAGAAATACCCCCTTTAGTTTCAATTTATTTTTATAGGAATAGTTTATATGCTCGACCAGGCACATTGAGGGAATCCGCCCGTTATTGCCCATGTGAAAACTTGTACCTTATGAAGCGTAATAGTTCTCTCAAAAGGTCTATCTCTGACTGCTAGGCTTATGGCATCTCCTTTGGCTCTCTTTAACACATCATGGGCCTAAAAAAAGAGATTTTTGATCAATTAGCAAATAACGTTGATTTAAAAGTAAAGATTTCTTCAATTTGTAGACCATTTGAATTGGTCCAATCTATATATTAATTCTAGGATATTGCACCAGATTTTCATGTACCCCAATAAAGTGATACTCGCCGCTGGCTAAAGCAATGATAACCCGCATCCCCTCCCTCCCAATGGATGAACAAACTGGTCAATAAATGGTCCGTATTAACAAACTATATTGACGAAATTTTTTTCTCTATCAATGTATTATATATTCATTGTTGTTTCAGCCATTTTGGAGATATTAAAAATTAAGATCATGGAGACACTAATGGGAGTACCTCCTTAGTACATTTAAAATGTACTATTTTAATCTTTGATATCAGACAAAAAACTTTAAGTACCATTAATGTCTTAATATTTCAATATGACTCAATTGTTAAAAATTCTGTACTTGATGTATTTTATTTAATAAAGATAATTTTCTTTAACCTTAAAATCTTATTTAATTTTTCAGTAAAATTGGTCACTTTTAACAAAAAAAATCATATTTAAATCAAATATTTTCGTGTGCTGCTATTTAGAGTCATTCATATTTTTAGAAAAGAAAGAACGTGGATCTTAAGGAATAAGACAGTTGACAATAAAAGAAATAAACTTTGGGTTTTTAACATTGGCGAGCACAGTCCAGTTTAAGAAGGATGTAGGGGAGGGGGGAGAGGAGTGGGTGTCAAATTGCTTCAAAATTTTTATGCAAGTAAATTAAAACCATTAGGTAAGATAGTTAAAATATAAATTGTCTAAAATTAATAGAAAATGACAAAGTTAACGATGATTAAAAGGGGACTATAAACAAACGATAGCAAGTGATTTTAAGCACCTTCAAGCATTAAACCTGAGTATTTTGTGATGAATATAATAGGTTTATAAACTAAAAAAATAAATTTAACCATGGCTTTAAATGAAAAAAAAAATCAGGTTTACTGCTGGAAGGTGCTTAAAATCACTTTCTATCATTCGTGCATAGTTCCCTTTAAAATATTTTTTTTCTGTTCACGCCATTGGTCGATAGTTACCTTATCACTTGAATAACCAGCAACATTGTCTCCATTTACTTGCAAGATCTGATCACCAAACCTAACAGTAGATTATGTTGTTAGAATTATCCTATTGATTTAAACCTTTAAATACAATAGCAAAATTTTATATAGAAAGGAGCTATAATTTATAATAATTGTCAGAAATAAGGCGTCATTTCTTTTAAACTGTTAGTTAAAAGTATCATTCTATACCTATATATATGTATAAATAC
The DNA here is from genome assembly GCF_053477335.1 of Acartia tonsa. NCBI lineage: Eukaryota > Metazoa > Arthropoda > Copepoda > Calanoida > Acartiidae > Acartia > Acartia tonsa. The sequence goes on along the minus strand of NC_137265.1, from coordinate 39,659,324 downwards.
ATATATAAAACTTTTTTAATTTGATTCTTTGGATGACAAGGCATGAAATATAAAGCATAACAACTCCTGTAAGTACTTCAACAAAATGTATAATTTAAAACAACATTTTAAGCGTAGCTTAAAAATATAATTTCCGTAAAGTTGTGTTTGTTCGTGTTTAGTCAAATGCGCTTATTAAGTCAATCTGTACTTAATTTCGACCAAATGTATATAATGCCATAATTAAGAACAGTTTGACTTAACAAGCGCCTTTTGCTGAACAAAAACACACAACTTAACTGAAAATACGCCAAAAATGACCTCCTTTATACCTGAGTCCTGCCAGAGCAGCAGGAGAATCCTTAGTGACCAGGGCAACAAACACGCCCTTGTTAATGGACTTCACCCTCAACCCAATCTTGTTGTCCTTGTTCTTGCAGACGACTACCTAATATAGAAATAAGGATTTATGGGCAAAACTCTTTTTAGGATTATAGGATTCCCCTCTTAATATTAATTTTTTTTAAAAATATGTATAAAGGAGAGGGTTTCAGAGCTCGGTAGGCACTTGGAGGGAAAGCACATGACCTTATTTAATGGATATATCATTACATGAATTTTTTACCACATTTTCATGTTCTCTAATAAAGTGAAACAAGCAATGGGCTAAAATAACAATTTTCACCTTACGACCCATCCCTACCCCTCCTACTAGATGAACAAACCGACCATAGCCAGCTCAATTAGCGACAATCTATCCCCTGTTACAATATCCATGTATATTTTACATTCATTCCTAATTTATTATGTACCTGTCTGACGCCATGAGTAACTTCTGCACGTGCCAGCCCAAGAGACCCACCACTCAACGGAGCACTCATTACCTATAAACAGATATGATTATCATCTATGCCAGGGGTTTTGTTCATTTTCACATTTATATCAAATACAACTACTAAAAACTTTATTCAATAAAACCTGACTTTGAATTAAGCCACACTTGAGTACACTGATCTTGACTTAAAATTGACCTTATTAAAAATCAGCATTCTATCGACAATAGCAGGTGAGAAAATGAAAAATATATTATAAATAAAAAATAAGGCTCCATCCTTTATTCCCTTGGGCGAAAAACATTCCTTCCTTCCCATAATAGTGATTGGAAATATTTCATTTCCCCATAGCGTTACTAATTGACGGACGGACAGACAAAGTTAATTAAAGAGTAGCTGTACTACTAAAAATAAACGATCATTCCAAGAATTAATCCAATCAGACTTTAATCAACTAGCTATTATTATGTTTTTATAGCGTTACTGAGATTATTATTAATGGAAGACCCAGGATTCTTTTTCACCCCCTAATTATACCAAAAAATCTATTTGCTTATATTCTAAATCCAGTTTTAACAAGTCAAAATATCAAGATTTTGCAAATATTTTAAGTTGAATTATATTGCTGAAAAATAGCCATATTTAAGAAAATCTTTTTTAAAAAAATCTATAAAAAAGAAAATTACCTACATTAAATAAAGTCACATATTACTTTGTGTTGGCTTAAATAATCAACAAGCAAACCAGAAATTACGTAAGAGGGGAATTTTCCTCAAAAATATTACGCAATCTGGTATTACGATTATTAGTATTTTCTATAAATACCAATTACAAGGAATTACAGATCAATAAAATTTAAGTTTATAAGCAAAATGGTTAGGTAATAAAAATAAGATCAATCTTAATTTGGTGGATTACAAAAAATAATCAAATATATCGCTAGATCATTTAATACCTTGGGATTTAAATATATTATGCTTAATTTTATTTTATTAAATAACTTATTTTGTTGCCCCCCGTCGCCCCTTCCATTCCCAATGATGATACAAAATATTAACCCTTCTGTAGATTACAATTTGTGGTTGAAACCTAATGGACCAACCAATCAAAATTCAATAAATCCCCCAAAGTTGTTAAACCAACAAATAAGAAATCGTCATTATAAAACTTTGGGGACTAGTGTAATAAACAACCCATTGTCCCCTCCCTCACTGGCCAAGTCCCTAAAACCCTGCAGGGCACAATTCTTGCTGTCTAAAGTACTAATATTAAGTTAAGATACCTTGTCCATTTTCAATGTTAATTACCTCGTTAAGGTTATAGTTCTTTTTCGATTTCAATACATCATATAAAGAATCCGAGAGCATCATCCACTTATAATAGGATAAGATACTCTAACGCCAAGTAGGATATCACAAAAGCAAAATCCGACAGACAACCAAACTTTGTCGTAACTATGTATGATAATGAGTCGCCTCTTTTTATGGGTCACGAAAGTTCACCTGTTCTCACTACTAGTGTTTGTGACAGACTTATTTAGGTCCAATTTTTAACATCTCTAGTATGACGTATAGTTGTCAAAATTCGAATCTGACACCCCCTATTCCTAACAGTAAGCAGACACGTTTAAATTTACACTAATGACGCGGGTTTACCTTATCTATAATTGTACACAGAAATTTCATTTAATACCTAGCTTTAATTCTATGAATTGTAAGACTTGAAATAAAAGTTTGGCATGTTGTGGTGTTCTCCTGCCATATTTTCACTTTCAACTAAACAATATTCTTTCATCCTGACCATGGAACAAATAAAAAGAAGGAAGGACAATTGTATTACATAGGGACAAAAGTTGCGTTATAGAGAGAACTTCCAGAAAAAGGTCGTGAGATTAAAGTTGAAAGGCTAGGAGTATGGGCATAAATGATGTAGAATAAACGTGGGGAAAAATTGTCGTAATTTAAGCTTGCTAACATGGAACTCATTTATTGGTCAGTTCGTTAATCCAGTACGGGAGGAGTAGATGGGGTAAAGAGAGTAGAAGAGACGAGTCGTTTTTTTAGCCCGCTACGTGTTTCGCTTTATTTGAGAATATGAAAATCTGGTGTAAGATCCAAGTAATAATAAATCCATTGTGGAAATAAAACAAGAATGTTATTAAATCTAAAGAACATCTCAGGTGGGACTAATCTGCTTTACAGGAGAGCATAAGAGGTAAATTCTCCAGCTACTAGGTTGATGAACAAAAAAGCTATTTGTGTTTTTAAGCAATATGCATATGGTCAAGAGAAGAAATTCAGATTATGACCTTTCTGTATGAACCTTCCCTGAAAAGTATATCCCAATTTTCATGGCCATTTCAAAGAAATTATTTATTTCAAAATATTTTCTTTCTTTAATACCTACTTTTGTCCAATTTGAACTAACTGTGGTTTGTAAGTGTGGTTATGGCCTATTTCCATTCAACACCCCACATTTGTACTGATATTCTCAGGCAGGGATGGGACATTGGACTGGAAATTATATTGGTACCTAAAGTTTTATGAACATGATCTCTTATTTGTTGGATGTTTCATTACATATTGATTGGGCTATTTGAGCATAAGTAACCAAACCTTTCCACCAATGATTTTAATCTAATACAAGGGGTAATTTTGTTTGTCGTAATTAAGGGTTCTTTAAAAATTCATTCAACGCTACACATTTGTACTGAGCTGGATCTTTAAATCATTTTAGTGGTGAGCCAGATCGGGGTGAGCCGAATTTCAGCCAATCACAGCGCGGCATTTCATAAAATGCTGTGCTCTCATTAGTGGAAAGTTGACTCCCCCCGATCTGGTTCACCACTAAAATGATTTAAAGATCCAGCTCTGATATTCTCAGGCAGGGAGGGGATATTGGACTGGAAATTATGATAGCAGTTAGTACACAAAGTTTTGTCTCACATTCATTGAAATAAAAACTTTATAAGGTTGCTTACAATTTTAGTGTCTTAACTTTTCTACTAATAATTTAAATCTACAGAAGATGTAATTTTGTTTGTTGTAATTGGGGGTGTAAATTAATTTATAGTCCATTGTCTTACACCTTAAAATTCCTGGATATTCTGAAGGGAGAGAGGACAATAATAAATATTTTAATTTACTTAGTCTTTCAAACGTAACATGATAAGAAATGATAAAATTATCGTCCATTGTCTTATCCCTTTAGATCCCTGATACATCTACTTCCTTTCACTTCAACAACCCGTAGTTTCAATTTTCTGACAAATTCAATAAACAAGGATAACTACTTACATAAATGCGAAGATCTTTCACCAGGGAAAAATTCATATCTAGCATTACGAAATATTTTTAAAAACTTTTTTATTTGTGGATAAATGTGATGTAGAATAGTTCAAGCATAAATTCACCCTCCAAAAATTGGCAAATAAGCAATTTCTTAAAATTTTTTTGGCTAGAAAATTGCAGAGCAATTATAAGAGGTAAAATTCTCACAAAAAAACATACCATACTATTTGATGTTTTTCAATAACTTCTTATTTCTAATCTTCATAAAATATACTTCTAATAATTTCAATTTTTATTTATAACCAAAAATCTTAAGGAATTAGTCAATTGAGACCAGTGATGAATAGGACAATGTCAGATAGATTGATTTACATCCCAGTCTTCATCCCAATACTAATATTAAGCTACTTAAGATATGATATTAACAAAATAATTGGGGAAGATTAATTCATCGGCCATGAACCAATCCCTGTAAAATCTTACCTTCATTTGAGGAATATATTCCGGCATATTGAGAGCAATTTCTCTTTCTGTCAGCTCCATCCCCATGAACTCTGTTAGTGAGGGGTAGGGGGAGGTGGGCACCACACTCGTCTCCTTTAACAATTTTAGTGTCATAATTTTAGGTCTAATAGTTATTATATGCATGTTAGAAGCGGCATGAAACTTGTCATGATGACATAACAAGCGAACCCACTCTTTCATTATCACTAGACACGATAGACAGGATGTTTATTTAAAATATGAGTTTTTTGGCTTATTGACAACATTTGATTTTTTGTAACCTTATGATTCCAAGTACACAATCATTATTATAAGCGAAGCATCGCTATACCTTTTAAGACCTTTTTAATTAAATATGCCCATATCGCTTGTTATAGTGTTCTTAGACTGACTTGTCGACCTTTGTTTTTTATGGGTGTTGGATAGAAATCAAATCATTTTAATTTTCAATAGGTTTTGATGTAAAAATTTTATATAAGGTAAACATAAAATGTTATTCCTGTGAATGTGTGGAGTTTGGAGCAGATGGATAGACAGAGGCTGGGGAGGATGGATACAGGTTGTTTGGGGCTGCAGGATTGCCTCCATGTGCAGTGTACCCACCAGGTACTGGAATCACAGTATTGTCTCCTAGATTTATGGTCATGTGAATATCCACCAGATGTATGTGTGTATGAAAATTCTTGAGACCGTTGTTTTCGAAGTCCTTGGGTCTGTATAAATTAAGAGAAAGCACTAAATTTTATGGTTGTTTTATTAATAATTAGCGGCTATAAACCTTCCTAGGACCTATGAGAAGATACCCTGTAAATGAGAACCATATTAGCGAGATCCCTCGATAGAAAAAAAACATAAAGACAGACAGGCAGACACAATGTTACTTTATCATATGGATACTACCTATAGGATATGGAAGATTATTCTGGTGTTGAATAGCTTGTTGTTGTGCTCCTGTGTGACCTCCTTGTCCTTGTTGACCCTGCTGTGTCACCTGAAATAAATAAATTAAGATCTTCAAATGGCAAAGTTACTAATGAATTTAACAATGTAAATATTATAATTTTCTTTGAGTACAGTTGAAATTATTTCATAATATTTAACCTTTTTTGTAAAAAGGTTTGAAGGGATTGTTTTTTACTTAAGGTTAAACTAGATTATATGAATTATATTGGGTATTGAATAACCCTGCAGGGTTAGGGCCACCGCAGGGGTCGGCATGTAAAAAAAATTACCGTCACCCTTCTTTTTGATTTTATTAAAAAAATTTCAGGTTGTAATTTACTCAAATATTATATAACTTTAGGAATAAATTACAATTTAAGAAAAAATCTTGTTACGTATTGAAAAATAAGTTTAGAACAAGAACGTTTTTATTAAAAGATAACAAAGATGATAAATTACAAAGGAGATCATTGGACTTCTAGCAGTTAGAGCCCTCTGTTGTAATATAAAATTAAAACAAGAATAGTTATTTCTTTCATCGTATGAATAACCGCTTTCCGCGGATATATAATGTACAATTATGAGATTAAAACTATTTTTTTTAGCCACGAGGTGCCGAATCCGATGGCACGGGCTAAAAAAATTGGTTTTAATCTTATGATTGTACATTTCTATATTCGTAGAAAGCTGGATATAATACGATGCTAGACATAGTTTTTTCGTATGTATGAGAACCGGTTCCTATCCACCGGATTCGAATAAATACGAGAAATAATATTATAAAATATATTATAAAATGCTACTTGTGGCATATTCAGCTAGAAAGATAGATTTTTCTCAAAATAAACTTACACCGTTAATTTCTCAGTATCGCATCAATTACCAGCGTAATCTCTCAAATTGCTTGTTGAACATCGACCCAACCCCCCATATTTATTTGATATATTAAAAATAATGAGGTTGAAGTTTTTTCGTTTTCAATTTAAGGAAGGATAGGTCATATTGGAATATAAGTAGCCCCACGAGGTTAGGGTACCGCAGGTATCGGAACCTCGTGGTTAGCATTGGGAGTGAAACTAACACCACCCTCCTTATTTTCTTTTTTTTAATAAGAGGGGGAGGGTTCAGTGCTCAACAGCCATTTTGTGGAAAAGCACCAACTTACCCGGATCATCTGATCAACCTGCATATCTTCTAGCGAAGGATACAACGACATTTCTATTTTTTAATTTGTTCTGAAAATATCATAAGGGAGGTAGGTGACAATATTCGCGTTAAGAAAATTGGTGAAAAAGTTTGGACACTACTTTGTGCTAACAATATAAATTTTGAAAAATCTAACTTTAGTAGCCAGTATATTTGGTTTAATTCTTAACTATTAGGGAAAATTCTATAAGCGTAGCACCTCTACAAAAACCTCTCGCACTTCAGTATGTCCGTATTAAGCAATATTAGGATGACATAAAATGCTTTTTCAAATTTTAATTTATTTTGGTTTCCTCATTATTAAAACATAGTAATGTTTTTTTTCAGATTGTTTGAGCTTCGCTTTTAAGGATATAAGTATTGTCATCCTTGTTTTTAACATTGACTTGATGCTGTAAAAATAACATTGTATTAATCTGAAAATAATAAGTTTTAACTAGAATTTTATAGGTTATAAAACAATATTATAATTAGGTAATTTACTCTTATTAAAGCTAATTTTCACATTTTCTTTAATCATAACTATTAATAATAGGTATTTATTAAACATTTTTATTAATTTCGTCACTATCTTCACTATGTAATCATTTTACTGGTTGAATTAATACTACTAAGAAGCTAAACAAAAGGCAGTGTCTAAAGTTATTTCTAGTCAAATAATTACATATAAATCTAACTTAGTCAAGTTAGCAAGTGCTTTGTAATGCTTTGACGGTGATTAGCTCTGGTAATCTAATACACAGTTTAGACATGAATTCTCCACTAGCGTACAACACAATTTACGTCAATTTGATGCGGGACCCGTCCGTCCGGAATTTACATGGGGCAGAAGGGAGGTAGTTATCACAAATGTAACAAGGATACTTATGTATCTAGATAGCGCAGCAGTAATAAGTAGGAGAAAACTGTTAGATTTAATCAAGAAATATTAACAATTTAAAACTTTTAACATAAATGTACTTTTTAATAACAAATACACGTTATGAATGAAATCATAGCCAGTGCAGGGATCTAAAGGGATAAGACAATGGCCATATCCAAATTGACAATACATGAAATTACCCCTTCTATAGAGTATAATTAATGGTTGAAACATAGGACACCCAACTTTATGATCCAAACAATCAAAAATTCACTAAAAGTTTCCAAACGAATAAGAAATCGCTATCATTAAACTTTGGGGACTAGTGTAATAAACAGCCAATTGTCCCCCCTCTCTCTCACTGTAGCCAATGTCAACGTTTATGTCTGTATGCACTGCACTGGTCTGTACCGTTATTCATGCGAGTTTGGAAGTGTGTGAGGAGGAATGCCTTGATTTTGAAGGTTTAACAAACATATTATAGTTATGTAGTAGCTGCGCTACTTATAAAAGGGAAGTTTCTAACCACTTTCTTTTATAAATATGACTCATATTAGATTTAGTGTTGTTTAGTTACTTATTTTATTCATGGTATTGAACATAGACGTCCAAGGGTGGGGGTAAAGGGGTGTTTACTCCCTCCTCCCCGAAACATTTATATCACTCATTTTGCCTTTCTCAACATCTTTAAAAATACATTAAATTACACCCCTCAAACCTTGAAACCCATTATTTTACCCCCCCCCCTCAATATAAAAATCTAAAACTTTCCTGGTATGAAAAAATCTATGCAGCACGATTAAATATTATTAAAAGGTAAAATTTTTAATAATGAAAATTAGGACAAAATGCATTGTTTTTCTGCATATAAGAGTTCAAAATAATTATGCTGTAATGTTAACAAGACAAGTAATACAATAATCAATGTAATTTTCAGGGCCATTGAGAAAGTTTCTTATAAAAATCAACCTTTCATGGAACATATTGACGAATATACAATACTTATTAATCACATATAGTATCACATTAGTAATTTAATATTGTATCATTAAAACTTTCATACACACGTTTGATAAAGATTAAACAGCTTACTAAGCTTATCAGTTACAATTATTACGTAATTGTAAAGATAAACGTAAGAGTTAATTTTTTCATTAATTACGTCTATTATTTGATGATTAAACTTCAAACCCGAAATTGTTGGATATACATACTACATAGACGTCAAAGAGTGGGGGTAAAGAGGTGTTTACCCCTCTAAACTTTTAAAAACCCTCATTTAAGGGGGGGTGGAAGTTAGGTGACCCGATTTTTCTCATTTTAGTTTTAAAAGGAGAAGTCATTGGAGTGGGGTGTTTGGCATTTATCTCTAAAGCTCTAAAAATGTTTTTATATGGGAACATGGCAAAATATTGAAATCACTAATTTTAACTAAAATTCTATCCATGAAATTAAAATATTTTTTTTTGGTCTGAGTAGACACCTAACCATACATAAATATTACATTAAAAGATTTTTTTTTATCACTGGTTAAATCATGTCCTTGATCATTAGAGGATTTGCTACAAAATCAACCGTCACTGTTTTATAATCATAAACATCATCTTTGATGTCTTTCTCGTCTTTGATGTCATCAAAACATTGGACAAACATCTTAGTAAACCAATTGCAATTGCATTTGCTTAAAACCCATTCACCATTTACCAATTCAGCGTGTAGATTTTTTAATTTTACGTTCACATCATCTTTAATGTGACTCAATATGTGTTTGTTAAGAGATGTTTTATCTTGAAATGATTCCGAACATAGGTCACAATTTATCATTTCAGTGATGCTAGAATGAAACCGTTTTTTGTGCCTAGCTAGGTTTGAGCCATGTTTAAATGTTTGCCCGCATTCAGCACAACAGTATGGTCTCTCCCCTGTATGGGTTCTCTGGTGCAGTCTTAGATCACATGGCAGGGCAAAAGTTTTCTCACATGTATCACATGAATGTGGTTTCTTTTTAACATGTTTTCTTTTACGGTGTGTATTTAAATTATTAATGTTTCTAAATGTTTGTCCACAGAGTTTACACAAAAACAGACTTTCACTTGAATGAGTAAATTTGTGACTGTTCAATCCACCAATGCGCAGGAATCTTTTGTCGCACATCTCACAGGAAAAGGGCTTTTCGCCTGTATGAATCATTCGGTGGGTAACAAAATGACTCTTTTTATTAAAAGATTTGTTACAAACATCACAAGAATATGACATTTTATTGTTTATTATATTGTGTCCACGTAAAATCTTTTTAAGTAACCCTTTTTTATGGCAGTGTTTCATTTTAACATTTTTTTCTTTAAAATTGATGGTAATAGCAGCTTAGAACTCGTCAATGAAGTAAAAGGACACTTAGGAGCATCCCAGAAGGCTATTGATTTAAATTGATACTAGCGGCTACGCTCCTACAGGCCTCTAGGGGGAACTTGAGTAGAATGAGGAGTCAACCCTCTCATAACAATGTATTTTTCCAAAATAGTGAGTATTTTTCTAGGTATGATTTCTCTTGGAGGGGTGGAGGCACCCTCCACTAAACTGGTTATAAACCGTCCCTGGACCTATTTGAAGCTTCATAATAAAGGAGAACCCAAGCGGTCCAAGATCTGTAAATACAGACACACATCCTATTACTTTCAATTAATGATAGCTTCTTAAAACATAAGTATGATGCGCCCAATTTATCTTAATTCATATTTTAGGGAAGCACTATTTGAAGATTAGCACTGAACTTCTTCAGGGATAAGACAATGGGCGATAAATGAATGATATTCTGTGATGTTTCAGTGTTTATAATACCTTAATTACGAGAAATCTAAATTAATAGCCTCCTCCTTACTCCATAGACATTTCACTTCAAAAGATTTCAGGTCTCAAAATTCATATTAAAGGTGATTTTAGTCTTTCTGAAAAAAATATAACAAAAATAACATGAAACGGTTATAACACATAAAAAAATAGATTACAGTATTTACTAAAACATTGTTAATGAGGAAAAAAACTTTAAAAACTGAAATTCAAATGAAATCACTGGCATGGTCAATTATAATTTTCATTATGTATGTACAGAGTTTAGATATAAGGTAATGACAGTTATCAAACAAAAAAATATTTAGAAAAGAAAATGTACAAATCTTCTTTAATCATATAAAAAATTATTCAAAGTTTAATTACAGAGCTACAAGATCAGTATATAATAAATCACAAACATTGTTTGTTTACAAATTAGTTTTGTAAAGATCGTTTTCCCTCCAGTTTTCTGGCACAACTCTAGTTTTCTTTATCCTAAATGTATTATCTTATTATATAAAGAAGTAAGGTTTTTTTTTAATAATAACTACTTAACTGATTGGGTTTTATATTTCTAAGTAAGGTCAAGTGATAGTTTTACGCTATTTTGTTTTCACGCTATTTACGCTAGGTGCTAGGGGTGCGGCCGCTTGTGTTCAAAATGGGAACTAGACACGAACAAGAGCAAGAGATGTAATCGTCAAAAACTTTTCTCTCTCGAATAATGTGATTAATTCACATGTGACAAAATATAAACAAAACATAAACCAAAACATATTGTCCTCTAGAAATTCCTTTAAATGTTGTGTCTGGTTGACCAGCTAGGGATTAAAGTAAAAGAATAGAGGGATCATGACCCAATTTTGTATTGGGTCTTTGAAATCAGCTATTAGATTTAGAATAATTAACACAGCCTACAAAAGAACAGAAAGTAGTTTGCTAGCAAATGAAAAAGGTCTCCCCCACATGGGCCAGGTAGTTTTATGGATTATGCATATATACTTGTACATTTATTGCCTAGAGCAACAAAACTATTATATAACCTGTACTCGCTGTCTGATCCTCTGCATAACCTCACTTCTTGAACATCCTGATGTTTGTGTGCAAATATTAAGATTATAAATTGTAAATAGCAGTAGGGGCATAATTCTGAGCGCATTTAAGAGGGGGAATTTTGTACATTTATAGGAAATGACAGGGGTAGTTGCACGAAGTGCATTTAAAATTGAATTTAGTGAACTACATATTTTTTCTATTAAATAGATTAAACTGCATCTAGAGGACATGTATTTGAAAGAATTTCAATTTTCTACCAGGTAGTTTTTAAAAATATCAAGACTTGAAAATCATTTTTTGGGATATATGCAATCAATATTGCTGTCCTGTTTTCATAAACATAGCTTGATGACTATTTTGTTGGTGCCTTATTGATTGCTATTTATTGCAATACAAAAGGGGGGTATTTTTAATGCAACCATCTCGTAATCAATGATTAAATGGCACCTAGAATTCGAACTTCGATCTGAAATTTTGCATGAAAAATCCTTGGCGGCTCAGCCTTGGTAGGTCTATTTTCCCTAAATCGAACAAAAAGTTGGAAAAGTAACGGCTCAGCCGTTTTGCCATTTTTTGTCTATCTTAAGAGCAAATTAGTTGCGAAACCTTTCTCCACATAATACTTTGTGTCGCTCAAAACACTTATCAAACGGTTCTAGCCGGTAGCTGTTAGTACCAGAAATTTAAAAAATTGTTATTGCTATCATTTAACATGAATTAAACAAAAATATATTTTTAAAAGTTGATTCCTACGTAATTAATGATGAATTTGCCCTGAAAATAGGCAAAAAACGGCTAAACGGCTGAGCCGCCAAGGATTTTTGATAGAAAATTTAAGATCGAAATTCGAATTCTAAGTGCCATTTAATCATTGATTACAAAATGGTTGCATTAACCCCCCCCCCCCCCCTATATATATTAGAGGGTATTCTTGTAACTTATGCATGCAATCAGACTCATTAAATGCACTTCATGCAACTATCCCTTTTAGTATAAAATTTTGAACTTGACGTACGGGCTTGTTTTTATAGTTACAAATCCAATTCTGTTTACAAAAAATCTTATATGACTGGATCTACCAGCAAAACTTTGAAAATTTAAATTTGGGACTTTACTTCTAGGGGCTAGATGCTGCTATTGCATAAAATGCTCTTTATGATTGTTTTAATATTCCTGAGGACGTGGTGGAGAATGATCCACTACAGTTAGTGTTGATAGAATCTGTACTGGAGCATAAACCTGCCAGTCTAGACTTCATAACACCACCTCCAATGTTTCCTAATTTCATGTTCATTGTCCATTATAACAATTTTCATAAGTCTTATCAGATAAGTTTTAATTAATGTCTTCACTAAGAATAATCCTTAAACATACCCTGACATTCATTCTTCACTTCACCCTGTATAAATGGATTTATCATTACTTGGATTTTACACCAGATTATCATGTACTCTGCCAAAGTGAAACTTGTAGCTGGATAAAATAACGATCCATTATCCACCCACTTTACCCCTCCTACTGGATTAACGAACTGACCCATAAAAGATGTCATTGTCCACGTTAGCAACCTAAATTGAAAACAATTTTTCCCTATCAAATTATCCACGTTTAATCTATATTTATTCCTATTACCCTGTATATTCAAATATTTATAAGGGGAAAGGCATAATTTTTTTAAATGAAAATATTTGTAAGGAACTTAACCAAATGAAAAGATTTACAGCTATGAGGATTTGCTTGACATTTGCAATAATGCAGTACAATGTAGAACCGCCAATAAAACGTCATTTCCCGCCTTTTATTGTTTGGCAATTTTGGCGTCAGTTAGCATGGATCTAAAGGAATAAGACAATGGCCGATAATTTGTTGTAGTTCCCCAATGATGAAACACAAATTGCCAATTCAGTATACTACAATTAGTGGTTGAAACGTATGTACACTCAATTTAATGAACAAACCAATAAAAATTCAATTCAGTCTCCAGAGTTGTAAAGCAAACGAATATTTAAACTTTAGGAACCAGTGCAGTGTATTAAACACTCCAATATTTCCTTAATCCCTGGTCGAGTAGGCAGCAGTTTATGCAGTCTACTACATTGGTCAACTACCATGTAAACTGTTATAAATCTTTTATAAGGCAAAACCCTTTGTTTTTTTTTAAAGAAGTGGCATTTATGCACTCATCCTTCATTTACATTTTCTGCCATAGTTGGTAAAGCATTTCTTTAACAAACAGGGCAAACATAAATTCATAACCAACAGTTAGTGGCCTTATAGATGAATATCTTTGTTATAGAGAAGCTGCAGCGCCAGTGAAAATGAACAACGCTCCTGAGGTCAAAGCAAGGCGACCGCCAGCTCCAGTAGCCTGAAATTTAATACATTTCGAGTTATTAAACTTATATGTACATAGAAGTGTAGGTAAAAAATTATCTAGTAATATTAACACATGCATATATCAGACTATGACTTTGATCAGATACTTTATACCTGATTGTTGCTCTGTAGATGTTGTTGTAGCCTTATCATAGACAATCTCTCCTCCACCTGGCGTCTCAAACTGGAACTAAACAATTCACAAAATAGTAAGAGCAACAAGTGTCCGTCAATTACATTTACAAAAGGGGAGCACTATAAAAAAAGAGTATAACTCTGTTTTGAGGGTCCCTAGGGCCATAAAAATGACGAAAATGCATAAAAAGTTTTATATGGCGGAAGAAGTAAAAACTATATGTCTATTTTAAAAAACAAAGATGTGAGATAAATGTTGGAACATTGAATTTAAAAAGGGCTAATTGTTAAGTAAGAGAGTGGTAGCTTGAGCATAATTCCGTCAAGGTGTTTTTTTTAAGACAGGGGTGTATATTCTGCACAAGATTTATTTTTTTTCCCCTGCTACAAAATTTTTTATTTTTTTCCCCCCCCTAGATTTTTCTTAAAAAGTAGGGGGGGAAATAGAAAAATATTTAAAGAACTCTATATTTTATTTATTTCATCCCTCCTACCACACATTTTTTTAGTTTTTTTAACCAAGGAGGGGGGCGAAATGGAAAAAATGTTTTCAGTTTTCTTAATTTTTACATTTTTTCCCCCTCCAACCACTTATTTTTTATTTCCCCCCCCCCCCCCTGAGCCGGGGATCCCATGCAGAATATACACCCCTGTTTTAAGACTAAAAAATAGGGGTAGAACGATAATATTCACTACATAGCTTTCTTCCTTTTTGAATACAAATGTTGAAAAGAAAGTTTATCTAATAAAATAACGGTACCGAAGTATCAGTTAAAAATCGCCAAAAATTCATCAAATGCTTTTTAAAGTCAAGCTGACAAAAAATCACTTTTTACGGAGTGCAGCAAAATTAGAGCAGATTTTTAAAAATAACAAGTAACACCCTTATCTTAATTTTTAATTTGAAAAATCACGAATATATTGCCAATTATTTTAAAGGTATTTACTTTTTAAAACATATTTTTATTGTTCATAGTAATTTTACTATAATATGTTAAAAATAAATTATTATTAGTTTGACAAAAACCAAACATTCGAAGGAATTTTATATATATTATCATAAATAAAGGCATAAACTCACTCACCTCGCATTATAAAAAGCTTGTTCTGAAACAGGTACATCTGATGATTTCTTATACATTGATTTCTGTGATATATCCCGACTTATAGATCATTTAAACAACAAAGTAAGACGACATTCTGGCCATCCTGATTATGACTTATTCTTGACTATTTATGGAACTGTTCTGTAGATATAGCTTTATGACTTAATGTATGGAACTGTTCTGAAGATTTATTATTGTAACTTTGCTTGTACTTTGATTGACAGCTAATGTTGTATCTTCTTTACCTAAACAAAGAACACATTAGTGTTGATCAGCGTCCCCCTTCTTTTCAGGTAAAGGTTCTGAAGATATTGGTGATTCTGTGTATGATATTCTCCGAAGCAATGAAGTAAAGTTGTACACTCTATTTGTCATTGTAGGTGACAAAGCTGTAAGATTGAGTGGAGGATGCATTAAAGAATTATCATGAGCAGGGTCAGCAAAAACATCATTGGTATCAATATCTTCCTCAATTTCTATGTTGTCTGAATAATCCCAATAAAGAGAAGAATCATTCGATTTTTGAGATTGATTATCTGTTTGATCTAACAAGTTTTCTTGTGTTGAAGAATGTCGTGGTTTTGACTGATAAGTTTCACTATTATCTGATATTTGTTGGTTTTCTGAATCTGTTAAAGTTCCATCGATTTGCGGGATAATATCTTTTTGTTTATTATACATTGAAGAAATCTTTTTTTTTGCTTCTGTACTCTGTTTCCTTGTAGATGCTCTTAATATAGGTTGTTCATTTGCATAACTAATATTTTCCAAAGATCTAGTTCTATTTAAATCACGAGCAGCTACAATTCTTTGATGTTGAATTTTTCTTTCAAGATTTTCATATAACTGAGGTTTATGCTTTTCTTGTTGTTGTATTCTGATATGTGCTTGATAATCTGAATAAGTACTTTCTGTAGCTCTTGTATCAATAACTTTTTTCACGTCAGTATCATCATTTTCCTCATTGTCAGAATCTGATCTGATAGGATTCCAAAAATTAAATTTCTTAGGCATGGTTTGTTGTTTTGGTTGTTGAGGTAAAAATTGGTTAGTTACATAAATTCTGTCTTTGTCTGTTACATATTGTTTTGATCTGATATTGGCCTTGTTTGTATGTGAATGTATAACTTTTTGAATTGTTACCTTTTCTTCATTTCTGTCTGATACTATGAACACATCATTGGCTTTGTGTTTGTCATATTTACCTCTAATCAATACCATGTCTCCCAGTTTTGGATCGTTATGTACTTGTTCTGGAATTTTTCTGTTGTTTATATCATTCTGCTTATTTCTAACTTCTAATTGTTCTTTTTTTATTTTTGAATAATCTAAGTTGAGATTTTTGCCTGTAAACATATCTCTGTTGAAATGAATTTCAAAAGCCGAGATTTGCCCTTTTCTTCGTAATTTAGTGTTTACATTTTCAACAGCCAATTGAAGTGTAGTATTTGATACAGGTCTTCCATCTGGTTCGATTCTTTTCAATTCTTGTTCCAATTCTATACAAGCCTTGTCAATAACAGCGTTACTGTTTTTGTTAAACACATCAGTTTTGATTACCTCTATGTTGAGTTTATTCAAATCTGGATCTTTCTTGTCTGAAAGAGGACTGAAACCTGTGCCATTATCCACTCTGATTGAACAATTTCCCGCCAATTTCATAGCCATAATTGTGTCAATGATGGCTTTCTTCAATTCTTGATGATTTTCATTCTTTATAATTCTGGCGGCCGTATATGAGCTAAAATTATCTCTGATAGTGAATATATATTGGCTTTGGCGTCTGATAACATCTGCATGAAAATTGGTTCCAGGTACTTCTGTTTCTGTGATAGTCTGATGTTTAGCTATAATGGGGATCTTTTTTTGTGTAGAACAAAAAAAACAATCATTGTACAGTTGCTCAAGAGCTGCTAGTAATCCTACAGAATAAAACATTTTTTCAAACTGGGCTTTTAGCTGTGATTTACATGGATGTTGATGGTTGTTATGTAATTGCCAAAGAATTGCTGGAAGATGTGTTTGCGGAATGACAGTTAATTCATTTTGAACAGTAGAATACTTATTTACCTGGGATGGGACAACAAGCAGATTATCTTTATTTATTTTGGCTACAGCACATAATCTTCTAATTTCTGAATTTATTTTACCTGATAATTTATTAGGTGTTTTTCCAGACTTCAGTAGAGATTTTGCTTCCCTGGTTGCTTTTTGCTGGTCCTGAATCTTGCTCCAAGCTGTCTTGTTATTCATAGAGTCTGAGGATTCCACTGAATTTAATGATGA
The DNA here is from genome assembly GCF_053477335.1 of Acartia tonsa. Classification (NCBI taxonomy): domain Eukaryota; kingdom Metazoa; phylum Arthropoda; class Copepoda; order Calanoida; family Acartiidae; genus Acartia; species Acartia tonsa. The sequence goes on along the minus strand of NC_137265.1, from coordinate 39,641,920 downwards.
TGGTATGAGTACTGAGTCTGATGATTCTGAAACGAAGTTACATATTGAACAATGCTCTGATGTACATTTAGCAGGATGCCTTGATTGATAATCGCTGCTTATATTTTGCTTATTTTTCCCACTGGCCAGTTGAACTACAATTGGTATTCTGTTTATATTATTAATAAAGGATTGAATTCGGGGACTTGTACTATACAAACCTTTTTTTATTAATTTTACAGCATCAGCAACAGGTTTGGAGTCAGGTGAAATTATTACTGGGTGTTTACATTCCTTAATTGTGTTCATTTCAGCATTTATGGCCGTTGCAAAAGCAAGAGCCTCAAGTTCACAAGCCATCCATTTTGCATGGTTTTCGTCCAATTTTACACTATGAAATGATACTGGGATTTTCTTACCTTCTTTAATGGCATATACAGTATGTCCAATTCCTGGTGGTGTTTTAGCTGCATCTACTTCAATTAGGAGTTGATCTTCAGGGCTTGGTAGGTACAAAGTCTGTAACTGTTCTACTGCTTCTGTAGCAACCTTAAATTGATTTTGTAAGGTTCTGTTCCATTCAATGTTTTCTTTAGAATCTCTGTCGGCTACTTCTTGATCAAATGGGTTTAAGATTAATGTAAGATTTGGGGAGGCTGGAAGCAAAGTTTTAAATAATCCCAGGTATGATCTCAAATCTTTCACTGTTTTGATGTCTGTGTATTTAGTGTTTCTGAGGGCATTTACTCTGTGGGGAGAAGGTGAAAGAAATCCACCTTGAGACCATTTCCATCCTAAGATATCAACTGATTTAAGAAAAATCTTAGTTTTACCTGCTGATATTTTGATGTTTGCTGATTGAAGCTTCTGTAGGACTCTCTTGTAATTATCTGCTGTTTCTCTTTCTGTGCTACCTCCAATATAGATATCATCGGCGATGCGGGCAACTATTCTATCTTTCATTTCTGGGCCTAAGACTTTACATAAAACTTCATCCAATTCTTCACTTTGGCCCAATAAACCTTGTCCTGATCGTCTCAGGAATCTCATACCACCAAAGGGAGAGGTTATACCCAACCAACTAGCATCTTCATTATTCATATGGTTTTGAAAAAAACCGGAGCTTAGATCCATGGTAATTATGAAGTTCCATTGTCCCAACTGTGAAAATATCTGTTTAGGTTTAGTTACACTAGTTGGCAAATTTTTTAGGTGATCATTTATTTTAGAAAAGTTAACCACTAACCTGACATCATCTTTTGTAAGTTCATTCTTGCTTTTATTCTTGGCTCTCTGTTTCCTTACTAAAAAACTAGGTGAACAATATTGCACATTTATTCCAAATTCTTGAGGGATTCCTAGAACATTTTTTTCAGTTAAATCATCTATAACTTCTTGTAATAGTTGTTTTGTCTGATGATCATAATTAATATGTTGGACTTTTGTTGCTGTTGGACGATTTTGATCCGCCCAGTTGAGGGAACATATGTGCTTGCCATATCTGTGATTATATCCAGTGTTAAGATCTTCATTGAATACATCTTTGAAAGTGTGATTTATCTCTTTTATATAATTTACAATTTCGGAGCTTATGCTATCTTCATTTATTTCAATTTTTGTAGTATTGTCAGCATCCTTAATATCTTCAATTGTTGTTGATTTGTAATCTTGATTAGTAGAATTTTCCATATTGCCTAGCGTTCTTGCCTGAATTTTTTGATTTTTAACCTGAACTGGTTCATTTAAATTATTTTTGATTAATATCTGTCCATTTTGTACGGAACAAATTTGTGGTTGCGGCCAATTGTAATGTTTATTCTGATGCCATGGCTGTACCGCAATCTGTGTATCATCTTGATGGGGAACAGGTACAGCAACTTCTTGTCCAGGTAGGATTACATTCAAGTGGCTATTCTGCAAAATTAAATTGTTAGGTTGTGTAGGTAAAATAAGGGATTTGCTGGTTTCAGATACAGTGAATTTTTTGTGAATTGAAATAGTTCTAGCATTCAAATTTTGGATAATAGAATTTTCTTTGATGAAATTGTTCCCTCCTACAAAACTACAGTGTAGATCTTTAACTACAATTGCGTGAAAACGGACAGACCATGAATTTCTATGAAAAATTTCATCTATTTCCCCAAAAGAAGGAAGACTTGTTTTTCCATCACAATTGAGAGTTAGGTTTAATCTTAAATCCGTGAGAAATAACAGCAGATAATTTGGCAAAACTAGAAGTAGCACCTGTATCCAAATCAATGTTGATCACAGAGTTGTTGACATCAGATACAGTAAGGGTTTGTGTTGCTATTGGAGTAATGAAGTTACAGGCAGTCCTATTAGAAATAGAGTCAGTTTTAAGATTATCATGTATTTTAGCATTATCCTTTATATCATAAGATTTATTTTGCTTTAATGAACAATCTTTTTTTACCTGCTGCTGTTGATCTTCTTGATCATCATAACCATACTCTTTTGCTAAGTCATCTTCTTCTTCATCTATATTGAGAGCACTTAGTTGTTGGCTTAGTCTAGAGTTAAGCATTTGTTTATCTTTCTGAGATAATGAGGGACATGATTCTTGGCCTAGAAAGTGACTACTATAGATGGTTCTTGATAATCCAGAGATATGACAAAGTCGGCAAAATGGTGATGCTTGTGTGTTTTGTTGGAAGCTTCCTGTTGGTCTTTGACGATAATTATTGTACGGAGGTCGTCTTTGTCCGCCTCGCCAGCTGCCTCTAGTATTTCCTCTTTGTTGTTGGGATGACATGTAGTTACATTGTGGGTCTTCTTCTGTCATAACATTTGATAGAGTTGGTTGATCAATATCTTGAATGTACTGTTTGCATTTTGTGAGGATTTCAGTCTTAAAATCCATTAACCTTTTAGAAGCGCCAATTTTGTAGGAGTAGTTTTCTCGAATAAAGGCAGGCAGTTTAGGGTGTAGCAATCCTAGCACATTCAGTAGTATCATATCCTCATGTGAAGGCGTTAAAGATTCATTTTCCTTCAATGTTTCATTTTTCCATTCGATGAGGGTTGATTTTTTTGCAAGATTGCTGATGACCATAGACCTGTATTGATTGTAGAATCCTATTGCAGATTGCTGACCAGTTGGATCCCAGGTTAGATCTAGTAGGTTGAAGAAGTGTATTCCTTGTGTCATTATATCATAATCCTCTCGTATCTTTTTATAAATCCATTTGATGCTTGTTGATTGTTGTTGGATTGGGTTGTAGAAGTCCATGTGTACATATTTAGCCACAATAGTTAGAAACTGTCGGAGGTCACGTCGGATGTCTGGTAGATGTTCTGCTTTATCAGGCTCTTTAGCCACTAATATTCTCTTATCATTTATTTCAGCTGCAATCCAATTTTCGTAACGGCCATCCGGTAGAAATTTACGAAATTTTTCCTCTATTTCTAAGTATACTTCTAAGGTTTCTCTCCATATCTCGAACTGTACGTCACTAATCCCTTCTTGAGGTAGGGTATTAGGAGGATATATTTTGATTGATGACATGGTAGATAAGAATGTCGCAGTACTTTTGTTGTCGATATATCACAGAGACCAACGAGGGGGTGAAAAAAAGGGGAGGGGGTTAAAAAAACAATAAAATTTAAATAAACTACTATTTTCACTTTTTTTTCACACTAAATATTTGAGATTGTTTTAGTTTTCACTGGATAATAAAATGTTTACTTTATTTTTAAAATCAATAAAAGGTTTTTAAAAAAATGTTAAAATCACTTGGTGAGTGTTTTTTTAAAATTATGTCTAAACGACCAATAAAAAGGAATTAATTCCAATTGGGAAAGGAGAATACTCCACAGGTAGGATGGTTGGGGTCTCGGGACGTGAGTTAGCCTAGCTGCCACCACATAAATAAAGGCATAAACTCACTCACCTCGCATTATAAAAAGCTTGTTCTGAAACAGGTACATCTGATGATTTCTTATACATTGATTTCTGTGATATATCCCGACTTATAGATCATTTAAACAACAAAGTAAGACGACATTCTGGCCATCCTGATTATGACTTATTCTTGACTATTTATGGAACTGTTCTGTAGATATAGCTTTATGACTTAATGTATGGAACTGTTCTGAAGATTTATTATTGTAACTTTGCTTGTACTTTGATTGACAGCTAATGTTGTATCTTCTTTACCTAAACAAAGAACACATTAGTGTTGATCAGCGTATGTATTACAAACCATTACGGAATTATGCGAAAGCTACTACTCTCTTTTCTATAACTGTACCTTGAGTCCCTTGAGCGAATACTCTCTACATCACTGTAATCTGAGTAGCCTCCACCTCCATATTCACTAAAAAAGAAATAATTCAAAAGCTGTTAATTCTAACTAATTGGTCTATGGGTTTTAATTAAGAAATTCGACCGTTAATAGCCGACTTTTTTATTGGGAAGAAATCAAAACAATACGGACTTTCTTACCAAAATGTGTACAGTTTCTACCCAATAGCAGGTCTGCATGGTTCTCTTAGTAAATTCCTATTGGTTGAGCCAGAGAAGCTCTCTATATATCTCTATTGATGATACTCTATAGTAATATAATAATATTTACCTAGATATAGAAATAACAGAGTTAGTATCACTACAACTATCCTCAATACTGGATACATCATTCGTGTTGCTAGATTCTCCAGTTTCATTATTAACCTCCAGGGCGCGCACTAAATTATATTTGGAGGATTAAAGAGACTATGCACGAACAAGAGCAAGTGATTTTAAGCACTTTCTAGCAGAGAACCTGAGAAATTTTATGTTGAATATACTAGGTTTATGCTTAATATGGTTATAAAGACTAAAAAAATAGGTTTTAGAAAAAATCTTTTAAAATATCATCAAATGTTTTTTTTGAGTTTAAACTGTTGTTTCAAAAGTTTTGACACTTAAGTGTAGCGTAATGGGTATAAACCTAGTAGGAAATTCACTTAAAAATACTAAGGTCCAATGCTGGAAGGTGCTTAAAATCACTTGCTCTCGTTCGTGGATAGTCCCTTACAAATTTTTTTTCAAAGCTCGGTTCAATTTTAGAGCTAACAGAAGATAAAGGTTATGATCTGCGGCTAAGGGGTATCATTAGATTTGTCGGTTATATACGACTGAAGGACTTGATTGTTCTACCTATGTTATAAGTATACTTTAGAGAAATCTCGCAAAATAGCTGGACAGTATTTTCAGGGTCATAAATCTATAATTCAAATCACAATTTTCAGGGTATATGTCGATGCAACTGGAACGGGCCCTCCCCCCCCCCCCCCCCCCACACACACACAATCTCAATATATATTTTGTATTTACAAGCTACCCAAGGCAGATTTGGGAAAAGAGTAATTAAATTGCGTCCCAACATAAAAGTAAAAAAGTAAAGGGGGAAGGGTTTATAAAACCGGTAGACCCTGTGACGACTTTCAATTTGGTCTGTGTGTATCAGCCAATAGCGTCGGAAATATTAACACAGCCAAGTCGCTACAAAAGGGCAGATTCCAATTTGCTAGCAGAAGGAAAAGGTCCCCAACACGGATCTTGGACAATGTAGCTTCGGACAAAGTAGCCTCGGACAAAGTAGCTTCAGGACAAAGTAGCTTCAGGACAAATTAGCCTCCTAAGGAAAGTAGGCAGGCCAGGGGGCCGAGCGCTTCGGCCATATTGGAGACTATTTTTCGTAGGAAGCTACTTTTCTTAAGTAAATGTCCTGAAGCTACTTTGTCCGAAGCTTCTTTGTCTGAAGCTACTTTGTCTAAGATCCCCCCAACACTGGAGCCAGTTAGTTATCTGGATTGTATATCTATCTTGATATGATTAGGTTATAGATTTGGCTAAGCACGCTGAATAAAATCCCAACCTGGAAATGTTTTGTGCTTGCCAGGTATTAGGGGAATGTCCAGGACAGGACACAGAGTACCACAGAAGTTGTAAATCCAATTTCTTACCAGTGCCTGAATTATACATCGTATGTTTTTATAGACAGTTGTCCGCGAATAAATAAAATTTATAGGATAAATTCATTTATGATTGGCCCTTAGTGGCCAAACGCCTGAGCAAACAAGAAGTTCATTGGTAATGTGATTTTTATTTATGTTTTAGTTTGCAATTTCTATAAAATGTTTTTTTAATCACGGTTCCGAGGTAGTGCAAAAATGACGAAGGAATATATCTTATCATGATTTTAGCGTTCCAAAATTGTACCTTACAGTTACAGAAATTCAAATATAGGTTTACATTGGTGCAATCGATTGGAAGGTTGGTTAATACCATATCTAAATTAACGATTTGGCTTGAAAAATATGGAAAAACCTGAGAGCAGTAGGTGACATCCATGCCATCATTGAGATGTAGGTCACAGGCTATACCATCCCACATGCTCAAACAGTTGTCCAGGGCAGGTACCAAGCCAGAGGCCTTATTAATATAATAAAAGTAGTAAAATACAGGAAGAAAATAAGTCGTTTATTACACTGGTCCCCAAAGTTTTGTAATAACGTTTTCTTATTCGTTGGCATATCTTTGGGGCCTCTAATGAATTTTGATTCGTTGGTTAATTAACTTGAGTGTCCAAACGTTTCAACCACTAATTGTAATCTACAGGAGGGGTAATTTTGTGTATCATTAAATGGGAAGTAAATCAATTTATCGGCCATTGTCTTATTCCTTTAGATCCCTGGCAAAATAAGTATTTCATTATATTTTCTTGTAATTATATTAATTAAACAAATTCTAACTTACTCAAAAAAAACTATGAAAAAAATAAATTTTGATAATTATTCTGATATTCATAATTCACAGAATTATTAGAAATAAGACAATGAACGATAAATTGATATATTGTATACCCTTAATTAGGATAAATTAAATCACCCCTTCTTTAGAAAAAAAACAACCTATAAGGACTTTATCAAAAGTGACCAAATGACAGAACTTAAAAACATTAGGGTATTTTATCACATCTTCATTTGTTGGTTCAAATTATCACCAACAGAAGGGGTTACTTTTTTGTCCCAATTGGGCGGGATGGCCGGTGAGGGGGTATACGTCAAATTATCGTCCATTGTCTTATCCCTAAAAAACCCTGAATACAATTAAACCTGAGGCAGTGCTTTGCAAACATAGCGATATAGTTCATTAATGTCGAGAACTGAGCACGGAAATATCGCCTTCTCTGTTTCCTCCATGGCATTCATACTGAAACAAGGATGACAACATCCATAAAAGCTCTAATATCAAAAGGAAAGAAAAACAAACATAAACACTTGTAAAATGTCAGAACTGAAAACATTGTTGTAATAGGATAATTAAAAGTTATTTAAAAGGTTAAAAAGCAACATGTTAAAATGAACGTATGGACTTTCTGGTAACGATTATAGATTTGCTTTGCTTTCTAAGTCGTACTTAACTGGTATAAGGAATCAACATGAAAGTTTGAAATCGATAGGACAATGTTAACATGTCTAAATTAACGGAATAAGCTTACAGTTACGGAAGGACGGGCGTAGGGACCGACTCTAACCATAGAAAAGCTTCGCCTTCAACAAGAATAATTATGTAATCAAGTCACACAGCACTATCAAGAAACATCATTTACTAAAATTAAGATAGATTACAGTCCTAAGGCACTAGAATACCAACTATTACAAACAACCAACCCTTTGACTGCACGACCTTTATCTGGAAGTCTTAGCCGTGCATGATAATTAGTTTCACATGTTTTGGACCAATGCTTCCCCCCCCCCCCCTCTTACTATTAATGCCGTGCATCTTACATAGCAGCAGTAGGTAAAATCTTATCTTTAGTTATGACGCGATTTTGTCTGAGATTCGAACCCATCACCTCTCCAACGACGAGTGGATACGCTACAGCCGCGTGTCATTGAAAAAGTAATAGTTTAATAACAATTACCTCTTTAGAGCTTTGGTATAGAGAAAATCTAAAGTTTCTTGAACTATTTCTCTTTTAGAACCCCATGTAAACATAAGTTTATCTCCTGAAAAAATAAATAAAAAAAATTCAAGAAAATTGCAAACTGCGTTTTCCCAATTTTTCTGTCAGACGCCAAATTAGACCCAATTACATCAATTTAGATTGTAAAATTTTGAATCATTCTATTGTAGAAAATGGTGAAATTTACTTTAAGATTTAATAATAGCCTACATCTAAATAGATAAGACAATGGCCGATTCTGTACATTGCAATTAGTGGTTGAAACGTTTGGACACCCAACTAAATGAACCAACCAATGAAAGTTCAATAAAAGTCCCCAAAGTTGTTAAGCCATCGAATAAAGCATGCATTTTTCTAACCTGATTGTACATCTAGAAAGCCTTTAATAGGGGAGAGAATTTTTTTTACCTGGTTGCGCATCTAGAATTTCTTCAATAGAGGCAAGTATCTCGTGATAGTTGGGGTTTGATGTGCACAGATCTAGCGGTATCTTGTGACTTCTTTCTAAAATAGAGGCAAGTACATCATAATAGTTTGGATTTGATGTGCACAGATCTAGCGGTATCTTGTGACTTCTTTCTAAAATAAAAACAAGTATCTCATGATAGTTTGGATTAGATGTGCACAGATCTAGTGGAATCTTGTGACTTCTTTCTAAAATTAAAACTTTTTTTGTTGGACTGTAGATGTTGAACTTGATGAATGTTAATCTTAATGTTTCACATGTCTCACATCCTATTGAACAAAGTTTTAAGTGATGATGTCTGTGCTTTTTAGTGATTTTAAGAGAAAACAAATTGGACAATAAAGAAAAGTACATCCCCTGTGACGATGGACAAAATTACCCCTTCTGTAAATTAATGTTCAATCAAGATTTGATATAACAGTAAAAAAAAATTAAGCCAACGAATGAGAAGTTAATGTTTTATCTTTGTTTGAGATATTGACAATACCTGAGCCTTGGATACATGTTGCCTTCCATCCCACAGGTATAGCACCTGGTGCAAGAAACTATAAATACCTGAGCCCTGGATACATGTTGCCATCCATCCTACAGGTATAACACCTGGCGCAGGAAAATTTTAATTTCTGAGCCTTGCATACATGTTGCCTTTCATCCAACAGGTATAGCACCTGGCACAGGAAACTATAAATACCTGAGCCTTGGATACATGTTGCCTTTCATCCCACAGGTATAGCACCTGGCACAGGAAACTATAAATACCTGAGCCCTGGATATATGTTGCTATCCATCCCACAGGTATAGCACCTGGCGCTGGAAACTATAACTACCTGAGCCTTGAATACATGTTGCCTTCCATCCCACAGGTTTAGCACCTGGCACAAGAAATTATTAATACCTGAGCCTTGGATACATGTTGCCTTCCACCCCACAGGTATAGCACCTGGCGCTGGAAACTCGTGGTACAACTACAAATAGTCAGAAAGGGGAACAGGATAAGTTAAGACTTGTATCAATAAAGTTTGAATAGAAATAATGTAAGTTCTCTTTACTACTTAAGATATCTTGTTTGTATCTTTTTGGTGGGTGGTTTGGAAGGTTTTATCAAAAAATATTTGACAGCTTAACTTTAAAATCTGTTTTCTATCTTAATCCACAATGATACAAAAAAGGACAAACGTTAATTTATACCTATTTCAAGTCTTGATATTTTAAAAACTACGTAGTAGAAAATTGAAATTCTTTCAAATATATGCCATATAAATGTAGTTTAACCCATTAACCAGGAAAAAATATGCGGTTCACTAAATTAAGTTCAAATGCATTTCGTGAAACTACCCCTTTCAACAACATTGATATAACAAAGTACTAGCGTCAGCGCCCCTGGCATCTAAAGGCTTTATATTCAAAGTGCAGAAATTAGCCTAAATTTGTTATATCCCAAGGCTTTAATCTAAAAATCAAAATAGCCTAAATTCACCCAGGAAATTATGTGATTATGAAGGAGAACATAATTAATTCAGTATTTATTTAAATCTTAAGCTTCAGACAAAAAAAAACCTTACTACTTTTTTAATATAATTAAACGAAGTACAATACATTACCTCTAATAATCCTTTTTCCAGACTGAAGTTGGCAACACAAATCTCAGCTGGCAAAATAATACCATCAATCTAAAACAAGAAAAATATAGTCTATTAGTAGTACAGCATATTAGGAGTTAACAATATCTTAAATGAAAAAAAAACAGTAAACTTATTGGAAAACATGAAAACAGTAAAATTAGAAATAGACGATAAAATACAAAAAATCATACTTTGTAACTTGTAAGCTTAAGTACTTTTACGTTGAAATGGACGTCACATACCCCTAATGTAGAAAAGGTGCGTTACTAATAATAGTTAACATAATAGGAGTATTAAGTATTTGGCCACTCATACATATATATTAAGTCTATTTCATAAAGCACTTAACTAACGAGCTCAAGAAAAGAATTTAAAATCTTAAACAAAAAGCATAAGTTAGTTTTTTATTATTGCTTTTTGGACTAAAACAAAACACTTGACAAATTTTAATTTCTATTCAACAATCTAAATTAAAACACTAAGAAAAAAAGGATCATGGAAAGAAAACGAAGCTTCCGGTTTCGTCGTTTTTTCACAGTAGCCTTTCTCCTATTTCTAGCCCCTGCGGGGGGCTCTAGCCCTGCAGGGCATATTTTCTAACCCTGCGGGGCAATCATTAACATTTACTTAACATAACCTAACCAAAAATAACCCCTCAAAAGCTACTGTGAAAATACGATGAAACCGGAAACTTCGTTTTCTTTCCATGATCCAAAAAAAATTATGTAAATTTTTCTCTTCATTTGTGAAAATTACTTAAAGCAAGGATGAAAACATCCATGAAAGCAGATCTCAATAGATAAGACGGCCAGGCGTACGAATGTAAACAAAGCTTTCTGTAAAAAATAAGGGAGTTGCTACACAAATGAAACAAACTTTTTAAATGGAAAGTTTGAAATCGTGAAGACAATTCTAACATACCTATGTTAACGATTAGAGCTATTCGTTACAAACGTTTATACTCTAAATTACGAAAAGCTTCGCTTTTGAAAATTTGCCTCTTTACTATAAGATTCAAGGTTCTAAATCTATCGAAGTATGTAAAAAAAATATATACCTTTTCAAATATATTGATGTGAATAACTGTAATAACTGCTGTATCATAATCCCCATTTGCAAAAAGATTTCTAAAGTAGATTTTCAACTGTAAAAAACAAATATCATAATCCAAAATAAAGCTAGAATTTAAAAATTCTTATTGGTTGATTTAGAGTGTGTCTCTAGATTATTTGTAGTATATCTCTATTGGCGTAACTAACAGACGAACAGACAGACAAATTTTTTTGGGACAATTGTTTGTCTTAAAGACCATACAAATGACAAGAAAGCATTGAAAAACTTTTATGAATTGGTGAAAGAAGTCGACACTAGATGCCTTATTTTAAAGACAAGTGAAAACTAGGGTCTCAATATCCGATGTAACGAAGTTCTTAAGAGCAATGCAGCAACATGTACAGTGTACACAAATATATATTATAATAATGTATTACTTTTTAACGATTATCACACCAAATCTTTGTAGTAAACATCAAAAAAATTATAATCGATGGAAATTTGGGAACCATAGTTTAAATGTGAAGTAAAGGTGCCATGACAACAGCATTAAAGTGTACAAAAATTCCAACATGTTTTAATAACTGTAATGCTTTCAATATACCTGAAATATTCATATTACTCACTTTAATGTGTAACAAACGTTCACAATCAATAAAACATGTATCATTGAATAAAGATATTTTAGCAAATTTCTATTTTATATTCTGAAAGGGGGGGGGGGGAGGTGGCGGCAGAAAACAGCGGTGAACAGCAGTGGTGGTAGTCCCTCTACCCTTTTTTATGAAAGATACTAAAACTTGGGGTAATTATTGACTCAACTAAAAAGAGTTTACCCGCTTATCTCTAAAATAAAGGAGTAAGTAGCACCCAAAATAAAATTGCTGGTATGTCGTACCCCCCCCCCCCCCTTTAACCTTATCTTTGTATTCATCACGAGGGGATCATTTTCTTGTTCTTGGATCTTCAAAGCCACGGCCTGGAGATCTCTGCCCATGGAATCCTTGGTACCGTCTGCCACTTCGTATCTTCCTTTATTATCCTTATACCTGGAACAAGAACGATTCCGTTAACATCCGTAAGTAGCGAAGCTCCTAATTATAAAGTTTAGAAGTACTGCCAAGCAGATTAAAAGAAATGGTAAGCAAATAAGACAGGTGACAGACATTGTGAGTTGTAAAGTGATTTATATGAATCTTTTTAGACAACTAGGAGTTACCGAACAATCACGAAAAGAAAAGCAAAGATTAATTTAAAATTCTAAACAAGTTTGCTTTTATAAAGTTCTTCATAAAACCACTCCTAAAGGGAGTTAATCACTGGCCATTTTTATCAGTTGCTTTGCTAAGGTCACGGAAATTCAGCCTTAAAGAAATCATATATAGAGTGAGTTTATGAAAGACTTCATAAAAGAAAAGTTGTAAAGAATTAAAAAGTATGAATATTTGTTTTTCTTATCATGGATAAGTGTAAGCTCTTAGGGGCTGAAATTCGAAATTGAAAATTTCAAACTTTAATTTTTCAAAAATTAGATTTAGATGGATTTTAAAATTAGCAAAAGGTGTTATTAGACCTACTTACTGATACAAGTGCAAAGTCATTTTTGCCTAACACTAAAAAAAACTTTTTGCATCTGGCCGTGCAACAGTGAAACTGAAAACATTTTTTCCATTTCCCCCCCCCCCCCCCCTCCTTGGTGAAAAAAACTAAAAAAAAATGTGTGGTAGGAGGGATAAAATAAATAAAATATAGAGTTCTTTAAATATTTTTCCATTTTCCCCCCCTACTTGGTGAGAAAAAACTAAGGGGGGAAAAAATAAAAATGTGGCCAGGGAAAAAAATAAATCTTGTGAAGAATATACACAACTGGAATCTTCACAAAAACTTTAAGCAGTCTAGGTAATATCTGAGAAAAACAACTTTTTCCATAATATTTTTATGTATTCTAGAGTAGACCCAACAGACCAACGTATTGTTGTCTATCCTAAATGGCAGCTAAGAAAACCCTATTTCCCGAAAATGTACCTTACAAATATTTGGAATTATGAAGTAACTTTGAAACTGACAATGAGAAACCTAAATTAGAAAGACTTTGCCGAGCAGCTTTCTAAATAAAATAAATCTCCAATCCTACCGGCTTTTGCCAGCTTTGTCCAGTTGGTCCCAAAGAGGTCCGGCCTGTTCTAACAGTTCTGGATTGGACAGGTCCTGCCAGCCAGGATTCAACCTGTAATCAGAACCACAAAATAGTAATAAGCTTTCACCTATGTTTTGTCTGTTTTCACATGAAAAGCAATTCGAGGTTTTTCGTATTAGCTTATACCAATGACAAAATTATTTTGAAAAAAAATCGCGAAATATATACGTGGTTTTCAGATGTCGTCTCGTTGGGGGGCAAGATATAGTAAAATAGACGTCCTCTCCATTTGCCCCCTAAATGTTATTTTAGATTTATTTTACTTGTTGGTTATACTTTATATCTAATTTCGTATTCTTTTACGCAAAGAGCCTGTCGAGCACCTCCCCTCATTTTAAAAATAAATTGAAAATAAGAGGTGCGGGGAACCGTTTTTCCCTTACCCCTGCGGGTTGCTCTAACTTTGAAGGGCTAGACTATAAACAAATAAACGACAATGGGGTGGGGGGGAGAGTTTTGACACATTTGCGTAAACAGTGAGTATAGGCTTTATCATTGGACTGAGAGGATAAGTTATTTGGGATAAAATCATTCTTATATGTTGAATTTTCCCAAGTTTTAAAATTTTTTGGATAAGCCTCCAGGTTCCGGAGCTCCAGGCCTCCAGGTGGTCTCTGTACAGGTAAAAATGAAAAAAGAGTTAGAAGTCAACTTATGAAACAAAATATGCATTTTTGTTCTTCAAATATGTGAATAACATTCAAAAATATGCATATTTTGTTTCATGGGTTGACATCTAACTCTTCAAAAAAAAAATTATTTTTTTAATTTTACCTGTACAGAGAGGACCTGGAGGCCTGCAGCTCCTGAACTTGGAGGCCTATCCAAAAAATCTTAAAACTTGGGAAAATTTATCATATAAGAATGATTTTATCCCTAATAACCTATCCTCTCAGTCCAAAGATAAAGCCTATACTCACTGTTTACGCAAATGTGTCGAAACTTCCCCCCCCCCCCCTTATTTTTCTTACTTTCAATTTATTTCATAAATGATGGAGAGGTTTTTTATGCCCAGCACAACGAGGCACTTTGAAAAAACACACTGATTTTTTTTGGATTACTGGATCTAAAGGATACAAATCAGACTGGAATTTTTTTTTAGTAACTACGAGATAATATAAATATTATTATTCGTGCAATATGATACATGCAAAGTCTAGGTATCTAGATAAAGTTTTGATGTTTTGTATAATTTAATCCTTTTCTAACAATATTTTGATAAAATACTGTACCTTCTTTGCTCCTGAGCAAAGTCCCAAAATGGGCTGCATTTTCCTGGCATCTTAACGTTTCAATGTAGTTGTGACGTTGATCTGAAAATTTAAGTAACAAACTAATTTATTTCCCAAATATTGAGAAAATCTCCGCGCTCCTTCTAGCTTATTTTTTAAATTGAGATCAGTGTTACTTTCAACACCATACCTTGCCCCTGTTTTCGTTCAATTATGGTAGTCTTGACTTAAACAAAGCGTTCGATATCAGAGTGACTTCTTCAAAAAAATTACCTCACTAAAGTCAATTTGCCCAACTTAAATCAGTGAAGCTCGCTAAAACTTTAGAGGGGATAATTTAGCCTTACTAAAATTTAAGTCGGGCAAGCTGATTTTATTGGGGAAAAGTTTTTTTTAAGAATTCACCTCAGAACTTTTAATTAAGAAAAAAACCAGTAATCAATTAACCATAACAGTCGATTAGGGTAACCGACTTTTTCACAGTTAAACCCATGGTTTTTAGGGGGAATGACAATGACAGATAAAAGAATATAGATCACCAATGATGATAGATACATAGTTTATGAGCCTACATACAAGTTAACTAAATCTTAAAAATTTGGGTACCAGTTTTATTTACAGTCCAATATACTTTCCCTTCCTGGTTAAACCAAAAATCGTATAACACGAAAATTGCAATGGTATCAAGTAGATACTATGAAGCAAGGATATTTGTCTTTAACTTACAATGATAAAAACGGCCATACGCCTTTGGAGCATTTTCGGGTGTTAGCTATTAAAAATCATTTTAGTGCCCTAAAATTAAAGATATATGAAAGTTAGAGAACAACTAAGCTAAAAAAAACTTGTTTTATAGTTCTTACGAAGATATATTTGAAATCAATATTAGATAGTTTTTTTTTATTAAATAAAGATAAAGTTTCGTCATATTTCGTTCTAAGAATATTCTAATTCATTCATATTAAGTTCACGATCGGCATTAAGAGTAATTCGAGGCTTAAATATTTCAAATTCGCTAACCAATTCGCCTCTATAGCTTTCTTCATCAAAAGTATTAAAACAATATAATAATAAACAACAAACAAAATCTGGCAGATTTATTTTATGAAAAAACTGACTAGATGGCATTTTTTTCTAATCTAGCACAACTTGTTACAATTTTAGTGACAGAGCAACAACATGGATCCAAAATAAAAATCTCATTTCAAATAATATTTATAAATAATAATTATCTATCGCTTCGTATTGTAGACAGCTTTCCGCAGATATTAAAATTAAATGATTAGTGATTACAACCAGTTTTGTCAACTTCGAGGGGCTGTAAGGCCGGGCTAAAAAACTGGTTTTAAAATTAATTTGTAGAAATCTGGCTATAATACAATAAATAGTTTAGCAATTTGACTTAGAACCGATTCTAATCTGGTGGATATTAATTGGTGTCGAGGCCAAACTGCAAATGAATTTATTATTATTATTGGTACAAAATGGAAAAACAAATTACGCCAAAAATTTAAAAATGTTAAGAAATACACTGTTTAATAATCTGAAAATTATGTATGTTTTAGTTTGATTTCAAGATCTTTTCAGTCCTTAGTGACATAAAAATAAGGGGTGGGGGGTTAATGCAACCATCTTGTAATCAATGATTCAATGGCACTTAGAATCCGAATTTCGTTACGAAACTTGGCATGAGTAATCCTTGATAGGTCTCTTTTCCCTAAATTAAACAAAAAGTTGGAAAATTAACGGCTCAGTCATTTAGCCATTTTTTAAAAGTTGATTCCTACGTAAGGGGGGGGGGGGGTTTTAATGCAACCATCTCGTAATCAGTGATTAAATGGCACTTAGAATTCGAATTTTGATCTGAAATTTTGCATGAGTAATCCTTGGTAGGTCTATTTTCCCTAAATCGAACAAAAAGTTGGAAAAGTAACAGCTGGCGGCTGGCAGCTCAGCCGTTTAGCCGTTTTTTTGCCTATTTTTAGGGCAAATTCATCATTAATTACGTAGGAATCAACTTTTAAAAACATATTTTGGGTTTAATTCATGGTAAATGATAACAATAACCATTTTTAAAATTTCTAGTACCAGCTGCTAAACGGCTAGAACCGGCTGAAAACGGCTGGTAGCTGCCAAGAGTATGAAGGGTAGATATGGCTTGTGATGTATCTAGGGGTAGGTTCTTATGGCTGCTGAACTCAAAAATACTACCAAAAATAGTGGCCGCCCATCCATATAACAGCTGGGTAACAGCTGCAGCTCAGCTGGGAGCGGCCAAGAGTAGAATGAGTAGATAGGGCTTGTGACGTGTCTAGGGGTAGGTTTTTAAGGGTGGTGAGCTCAAAAATACTACCAAAAATAGTGGCGGCTCATCCATATGGCAGCTGGGTAACAGCTGCAGCTCAGCTGGGAGCGGCCAAGAGTAGAATGAGTAGATAGGGCTTGTGACATATCTAGGGGTAGGTTTTTATGGGTGCTAAGCTCAAAAATACTACCAAAAACAGTGGCGGCCCATCCATATGGCAACTAGGTAACAGCTGCAGGTCAGCTGGGAGCGGACAAGAGTAGAAAGAGTAGAATGAGTAGATAGGGATTGTGACGTGTCTAGGGGTAGGTTTTTATGGGTGCTAAGCTCAAAAAAACTACCAAAAATAGTGGCGGCCCATCCATATGGCAGCCAGGTAACAGCTGCAGCTCAGCTGGGATTGGCCAAGGGTAGAATGAGAAGATAGGCCTTGTGACGTGTCTAGGGGTAGGTTTTTATGGGTGCTAAGCTCAAAAAAAAACTACCAATAATAGTGACGGCCCATCCATATGGCAGCTTGGTAACAGCTGCAGCTCAGCTGGGAGCAGCCAACAGATAAAAGTAAAAGTTTAAGACATAGCTTGTGATGTGTAGGGTAAATTTTTATAGGTGCCAAGGTTATTAATACTCCCCAAAAATATAAAGGCCCATACATATGGCATCAAGGTAACGGCTGCTGCTTAGCTGTTACCCAGCGGCCATATGGATGGGCCCCAACTATTATTGGTAGTATTTTTGAGCTCAACACCTCCATAAATAGTTAAAAACCTACCCCTAGAAATATCACATGCTATATCTACAACATATATAGACACATCACAAGCCCTATCTTCTCATTCTACTCTTGGCTACTCCCAGCTGAGCTAGAGATGTTACCAAGCTGCCATATGGATTGGCCGCCACTATTTTTGGTAGTATTTTTGAGGTCAGCACCCATAAAAACCTACCTCTAGACACGTCACAAGCCCTATGTACTCATTCTACTCTTGGTCTCTTTTAGCTGAGCTGCAGCTGTTACCCAGCTGCCATATGGATGGGCCGCCACTATTTTAGGTAGCATTTTTGAGCTCAGCACCCATAAAAACCTAACCCTAGACATGTCACAAGCACTATGTACTCATTCTACTCTTGGCCGCTCCTAGCTGAGCTGCAGCTGTTACCCATCCGCCATATGGATGAGCCGCCACTATTTTTGGTAGCATTTTTGGGCTCAGCACCCATAAAAACCTACTCCTAGACACGTCACAAGCCCTATGTACTCATTCTACTCTTTCTACTCTTGTCCGCTCCCAGCTGAGCTGCAGCTGTTACCCAGCCGCCATATGGATGGGCCGCCACTATTTTTGGTAGTATTTTTGAGCTCAGTACCCATAAAAACCTACACCTAGACACGTCATAAGCCCTATCTACTCATTCTACTCTTGGTTGCTCCCAGCTGAGCTGCAGCTGTTAACCAGCTGCCATATGGATGGGCGGCCACTATTTTTGGAAGTATTTTTGAGCTCAGCAGCCATAAAAACCTACCCCTAGACACGTCACAAGCCATATCTACCCTTCATACTCTTGGCAGCTCTCAGCCGTTTTCAGCCGGTGCTAGCCGTTTAGCAGCTGGTACTAGAAATTTAAAAAATGGTTATTGCTATCATTTACCATGAACTAATCCAAAAATAAGTTTTTAAAAATTGATTCCTACGTAATTAATGATGAATTTGCCCTGAAAATAGGCAAAAAACGGCTAAACGGCTGAGCTGCCAGCCGCCAGCCGCTACTTTTCTAACTTTTTGTTCGATTTAGGGAAAATAGACCTACCAAGGATTATTCATGCAAAATTTCAGATCGAAATTCGAATTCTAAGTGCCATTTAATCACTGATTACGAGATGGTTGCATTAAAAACCCCCCCCTTTATGACAGATTTGCCCTAAAAATAACCAAAAATCGGCTAAACGGCTGAGCTGTTTGGCGTTACTTTTTCAACTTATTGTTCGTTCAATTTAGGAAAATTGACATACCAAGGATTACTCATGCCAAGTTTCCTAACGAAATTCGGATTCTAAGTGCCATATAATCATTGTTTACGAGATTGTTGCATTACCCCCCCCCCCCCCCTTATGGACAACAGCCATTAGGTTCAAAATATTTTAGTGTGTAAATCCCAACTTTTTTTCAAATTTAAGCATACCGGGATAAGATATGATAAAAATTAATTCAACCAAAATTGCAGCTAATCTAAACTGATTGACAAATTAATTTGTTGGGTTGATTTAAATTTGATTGTATAATATTTCATAGAATAGGGGGAATCTTTTCTATTTAAAATAACAAGTGGTTTCGCCCCTATTCTCTAGACAAATATGAAACTCCCGTGAAACTACCGTTATTGTCGTTTACAGACGTACATTCTGTTACTTAAGAATAGACGATAAACTTTTAATTTAAGGATCCATTACTTGCCATTAAAGCTCGAAAAATAAAAATTCAAGCAATAGAATTATAAAACTACATATCAAATGTCATCGCATCTCTACAATATAAAACGTTCACATAAATATCATTAGAGTCAGAGATCTTGAGGGATTAGACAATGGACGATAAATTACAAATTCAAGAATATGACACTGGCTGTTTGAACCAACCAATATTCAATAAAAGTACCCAAAGTTTTTAAGCTAACGAATGAGAGATCGAGTTTTAAAACTTAGGTACCAGCATAATTTACCATCCAATGTCCCCTCCCTCCCTTATTAGAGTAAAGAAAAGATAATAAAACTAATGATAAACAAAACATTAAGTTTACAAAACTAGAATAACACATTGTTCAAAAACTTTAACAAATATAAAAAAAAACGCATTAAAAACACAATTAATTTAGTGAGGCGAGGTAATTATAACATGCATAACAAAACAGAAATAAAATATAACAAAATGAGCATTATTTCTTTATAAAAACTAAAGGATGAAGTTAAGATGAAATGAAATAGAAACAAAATTAAAGATGGTACCTAATGGTTATCTATTTATATTATTTAGTTTTTGGACGGAATGTATTTACTTTATGGTCTCGCAAACCATCAAGTAAAGATCTCATGTGATGTACTTGTACAACCTTAGCAAAAAAAAATAGTTTTCTACAGTAGAGGCAATGACAGAATCGACTGTATCATGGGAGACCAAAATCTTCTCTTTATATAAAAATCTATGTTTTGTTAGAAAAAATGTAAAAATTAAAATCTTTTAATTCAATGGATTTTTTATAATAAAACCTTTTTGGGTAAATAAGAATAGTTGACCAGCTCTCTATAATGTACAAAACTCTGTAGTTGCCTGAACTAGATTTGATTTTAATGTGTTTAAAAAGACAGATAATCTCAATAATAGCAATACTTGTATAAAAAAATCTTATCGTATAAAAAAAACGTACAATTTTGAGTATTTTTTAAAAATGGTGTTTATAACAAGCTTTGATTGATATTTACTAGGTACTATTTGTAGTGGCTTTTATTAATAAATTTAGGTGCTTTCAAATTAAGTGTCTGTCGGGCAATGATAACCCCCCACCACCCAATTTTTTTTTAAAAGGAAAAAATAAGGCAGGGGCTAGTTTTTCCCCTAGGCAAAACCACTGCGGAGCTATTAAGTACTCAATATAACCTAATGTGATAAACATAAAAAAACATAACCCCTTTTTATTTTCAATTTAAAAAAATAAGGTTGTTGGGGGAGGGGTTTCAGTGCTTAGCAGGATACTTAGTGTGAAAGCCCATAAAATTGCAGTTACCAGAACTTATATTTCATATTGATAAAATACAAATAAAACGTAAAAATTTACACAATGATACATTATTTCTTTCCGAATAAACAAATTCGGAAACTTTAACTAATTTTATTTCGCCTAAAATAATGATTTTAAATTAGACTAAAAATGGTATCTTTAAGCCTGGCAATAGAATAATGCAGGTAAGGGCAATGGAAGATAAATAAATCTTCCTCCAAACTTTTATTCAGTATCTGTTAAATATTTGGAGGAATTATGGGGGGGGGGGGGTTGCAATTTATGAAACTAACCAAAAATTACGGCGGGTTATAGCGGTTTCCCGCGATTCCGCCGTCATTTCTTTAAAGTTCTACATTAAACTAATTTCAAGCAAGAATCCAGTGCTCTACATCATTTAATAGGCCGGGTTGGTTTTTAAAAGTGACACTCTAACTCCCCCTTTAACCGTTGAAGACACTCAATGTATATCTTAATAGGGCGTAGCTCGTAGATAACTTAATGCTAATAAATTTTGCCTTTCTGGTTAAAACTAGGTGTGTTTAATCTATAAATAATAGTAATGACTTAATCATTTTAATGCCTTTCACAACAACTTGAAAACAGTGCAATTTAAACTAGTTTGTTTACTGTATAATGTTTATAAATATAATAGAGAACAATTGTCTTGATGCCAGTGAGGTGTTATTTTTGAGTTATGTAGTTTATATTCCAGGGGTGTATATTCTGCATGGGATCCCCGGCTCAGGGGGGGGGGGGGGAATAAAAAATAAGTGGTTGGAGGGAAAAAAAATGTAAAAATTAAGAAAACTGAAAACATTTTTTCCATTTCGCCCCCCTCCTTGGTTAAAAAAATAAAAAAAATGTGTGGTAGGAGGGATAAAATAAATAAAATATAGAGTTCTTTAAACATTTTTCTATTTTCCCCCCTACTTTTTAAGAAAAATCTAGGGGGGAAAAAAATAAAAAATTTTGTAGCAGGGGAAAAAAAATAAATCTTGTGCAGAATATACACCCCTGTTATATTCTGAATTTGTTTGTTCTTGTTTGTTCCTTCTTTGATACCCGTGCAGCAGTGGTCTTGCAGTCTTTTTATCCAAATAAGCTAAGCAGAGAGTTAGCGTAGGCCATTGGTTTCACGTTCGGGTGAGGCACAGCTGAAATTATAGTATATAGGTATTTAAGATCAAAATCAATGATAGTTGTAGTTTGAAACTTTATAAAAATATGCTAATACATATGCTTTTTTTAACAAATCTGCAAACTAGAACCGATCAAAAACGGCTGGTAGAAGCTAAAAAATGCTAAGAGTATCATTTTTAATTTAGGGATGGCAATCCGTCAAATTTTTGGACCGGATTCGGATTCTTACAAGAATCCGTCCAAAGAAATGACGGATTCCCGCGGATTTCGGATTCTAGCAATATTTTAAAAGGCTTTTTTTAATCTAAAAAATGAAGTTTTACATATGTCCTAAAAATTAATGTTCTTGGTGTTCTCTATAATTTACTTCCGAGATCTCGAATCGAACCAGATTTTAAAAGATTTTATATATAATGATGATAATCTTTAATTAAAAAGGGGGAGTTGAAAGAAAAAACTCAAGACGCTAATTTTAGCCTACCAATTAAGAATCCGAATCTGCTATTAAAAAAACGGATTCCGGATTCCAAAATTGACCACAAATTGGGCGGATTCCGGATTCGGATTGCCAACCCTATATTTTTTTACTAGCGGCTACGCCCCTAGAAGCCTCTAGGGGCACTGGTAGGAAAGAGAAAAGTCGACCTAATCCCATTTTAAAAATCAAAAAAAGAGTTTAATAATATTTTTTTGGGGGGAGGGGGTGAAGACACCCTCTCCAAAAATAGTTTAAAACCTTCCCAGGACCTATAAGAAGCTTCACTGTAAAGGAGAACAATATCGGTTCAGCGGTTAGCGAGATCCTTCGGGACAGACAAAAAACGCTTACTACTTTATATAATAGGATATCAAATAATGTACAGATTTCTTTAAAAAAGTTGATTCCTACGTAATTTAAATTAATGATGGATTTGCCCTGAAAATAGCCAAAAAACCGGCTAATCCGCCAGCCGTTACTTTTCCAACTCTTTATTCGATTTAGGGAAATTAAACCTAGCAAGGATACTCATTCCAAATTTCATCCTGAAATTCGGATTCTAAGTACCATTTGCGCATTGATTACGAGATGTTTGCATTCACCCCCCGCCCCCTCCCCCCTTACTTTAAGATCACGAAATCATAAAAACACTTTTAAGTAGAGAAAATTTTAAATAGGTATGAATTGTAAAATCATTTTCATTTCTATCAAATAACCAATACGGACAACATAAGGACAAACATTATGATAATTTAAGAAGCTTCAACACAAAAAATGTTTTACCTTCATAAGTGGTAAATTTAGGGGTTAGATCATTTCCCTTGATATTGATGAAGGCGCCCTTGTTGCCCATGGTGTCACAATAGTTGGGGGCGCTGAACACGGTTATACACTTCCCGTCGTGGGTCACCTCGTAACCTTCATCCTAAAACAAAAACAAATATGTTGTGTAAGCTGACAATTACTCTACTTCATAAAGTAGTATTTCATTGTCTGCTAAGATGTCCATCGATTAAGTCCTTCTTTTGGGAAGCTTCACATAGATCCTGGAATGGATTTAGGCTATTTTCTCCCCCATTCCTTTACCCTTCCAACACAGAGTACTAAGATGCTAGGGGAACAGCCACTATATATAGTTAAAGACATTAGCAACTAAAATGATAATATGTAATATTTAAAGCCATCTGTTTAAAGACAATTGTACGTAACACAGTTTCAGTGTGGCCACAACCAAAAAAATACTGATACTGAAGAAAAAAAAGGAAATACTGAAAATACTGAATCCTAAAATAGGAAAAAATACTGAAATACTGAACAAAAAATACAAATACTGAATAAATATTTTTTTATATGATTCCTCATTTCAAAATTTCATATCATCATAGCTTTATTATTAGGGGGATATTTTAAAGATGACTGATAAATATTTTAAATGATTACAAAACTTAAATACTTTTTAGTTGAGTTAAGAGCATAGACGTCCAACCTTTTTTTTTTTGGGGGGGGGGTTAAAAATTTTTTTAAGGGGGGGGGGGGGGTAATTTGCTTTTTTTTTTTGGGGGGGGGGTAAAATGGCGCGTGAAGCGTGCCGCAAATTTTTTTTACCCCCCAAAAATTTTTACCCAGGGGTAAAATTTGTTTGGGGGGAGGGGGGGTAATTACCCCCCATGAAATCTGTTGGCAGGGGTAAAGGGATAGTTTCACGAAGTGCATTAAAAAAAAAATAGTGAACTGTATGTTTTTTCTATTTTAAATAACGTAGTAGTGCATAATATAAAGTTATTGATTAAAATTAAGAGATTTTACCAG
The DNA here is from genome assembly GCF_053477335.1 of Acartia tonsa. Classification (NCBI taxonomy): domain Eukaryota; kingdom Metazoa; phylum Arthropoda; class Copepoda; order Calanoida; family Acartiidae; genus Acartia; species Acartia tonsa. Next base: position 39,617,892 of record NC_137265.1, on the reverse strand, counting down.
GGATTTTCCTTAAAAAATGAGTTTTTCATTTTTATTTTCAACTTCATTGCGTGTTATATATGGCAAAAACTTTTTTGTCAGAAATACAACTTTAGATAGCATTTACTAGTTAATAGAACTTTAAACTTTTTATACAACAAAATACACATAACAACAAAGAATGACTAATAAAATATTCAGTATGGTACTTAGAGTAGTGATCTTTTTATATGTCTTAGTAGAATATATTAGGCATTTGATAGATATGATTGTGATAAAGAATTTTATCATTGACCTGACCAAACTTTTTTTATTTGACAATATCTAAAAGAGTTAGTGATTTGCAACATGAATTACATGAGAATGGTCTTTTTATATATATATATGTTGTATGGTTAGTTGGTATTTCCGCGTGAGATAATGTGTATATTGTAAGTAAACTGGACGGTTTTCTTTATTTTTTTTAAAAGAATCTATAGAAAACCTGTCCTATAGTGAACCGGACGTTATTTTTTATGTTTTTTAAGTAACTTGTCCCAAGGGGAACCCCTGTTCAATTTTTTTATAACTCTTGTGAAATATGTGGAAAAAGATTATCTAAAATTGGTGTTTTGGCTATACATATTTGGAAAAAAATAGACCATTCTCATGTAATTTATGTGGCAAATCTCTTTAACTTTTTTCGATATTGTCAAATAAAAAAAGTTTGGTCTGGTCAATGTTAAAAATTCTTTAACATATAATCATATCTATCCAATGCCTAATATATTCTACTAAGACATATAAAAGTTCACTACTCTAAGTACCTTAATTCTTTAAATACACTTCATAGAACTATCCCTTTTGTTTACCCCCCCCAAAATTGACCCCCGGGGTAAAATTTTTTTGGGGGGGGTAATTTATATTATATTAAATATTTAGTACTAAAAATGCGCGCGAAGCGCGCAAAAATTTTTTTTGTTAGAGATTTTTTATTTTGGGGGGGGTAAATACCCCCTGAGATGAAATTGAAAAAAGATGTATAATACAGTAAAAAAAAAAAATTAATGTACAAAGTTATAGGGTAATTTAAAGGAAAGTAAAGTGAGGCGCGAAGCGCCGAAAAAAATCTGACATCAACTAAAAATTTTGGAATTTAAGAAATAATGAAAATACTGAATCATGAAAATTTCCAAAAACTGAAAAATACTGAATAAAATTTTCAAATACTGAATATTCAGTATTTACTGAAAATACTGAACCCCTAATTTCCAAATACTGAAGAATACTGAATATTTTCAGTATACTGAAAAATGTGGCCACGCTGCAGTTTTGACTTTCCCACATGTTAATTTATCTTTGAAGGACTGATTGCCATAATTTCACATCAACATCACATATATAACTTAGAAATTTAGCAATAGAAATAGAGCAAAAGTTTTTATATGTTTGTTTAATAAATCATAATTAGCATTACCTTAACTTCATGAGATCGAATAATATATTGAAGCTTGTTAGACTCTAGGAACCTGCGCGTCACATCCGGACCAAACTGACAGCCAACGCCTCGCTTGCTGGGTGACCGGCCGTACATGGGCTGCGGGTCTGACCACAACAGCTCACACATGATGCCCTCCTCTGGGGGCTGGCGACAGCGGTCAACTGCACGAATATCGTCGAGCTTGATGTCGTCTTTACTGAACAATCCTCCGTGCATCACTAACACCTGTCATACAGAAATTGATTAACCATAAGTCTTTAAAAAAATGCGCCAAAACATGACCAACATTTTTTTGTTTTTAAATGAACAATATACTGTAATTATGTAGAAAGATTATTTAATTACATAACTGCTATGTTTAAACTAAAATTTGTTATGTATGAATAAAATGGCGATGTTATGCAAGCATTTTAGCATGTGATTGTGCGTACTGAAAGTAGTCTTGTATATTTTTAGGACTTTTCTTAAATCAGGAATGCGTATAAACTAGCAGTGTCCACACTTTCCCACCTACAATCTTGATATTTATCATGATTGGATATTTACATCAATTAATCTTCCATTGTCTTATGCCCAAATCCCTAAGTTACTAACCTTAGAGTTAATGCAGTGACAAAGAGGTAGCCAGTTATAGACCTCAGTGAAGAGTTCACACATGACAGCGCTGTACTTAGCCTTCACCTCACCCTCGAAACCATACATTTTGTTCATGTTCTCACTAAAACAGTTAAATACTTGTGTGGTAGTCAGCAAAGGGTATAATTTTGTACAGCATATATTTTTTATTATTATTTTTTCTCGAGTTATTTAATCATGTTTATTCATTTAAGAGTCTAAAACCTAAATGTTACTTAAGTTTTAGAAGCAATTTTTTGAGGTTTTTGCCTTTGTACTTTATAAAATTGTGTAGTTTCTCGGTCTACAGGGTTTCTGTCACCAAAGTAATGAAATATTGTATTTGAGGAGGGAAAAAAATTAATCTTGTGCAGAATGTACACCTCTGCCTCTACTTTAATGTATAGGATATTTTTAACAAACAAAATAAAGAAACTTGATACCTTTCATGATTTCCTCTGGACATAAAGAAGTGGTTTGGGTATAACAGCTTGAATCCGAACAGTGTAAAAATACACTCGACACTAAAGGAACCTCTGAAATAGATCAAAATTTATGTATTATTTTTACCTTTTAAATTGGGGAAAGAAATAAAGAGGGAGAGGGAAAAGAAATTCAACTAGGTTAAAATTATGCACCCCGGAGACATGTTAAAAATCTGACCTGTCTACGAAATCTCCATTGAATAGGTAAGGATTTTCTTGTGATGGCAGTCCGTTTATTTCAAATATATTGACAAGGTCGTAAAATTGACCATGGATATCTCCACACACGGTAAACTTGTTTTCTAAAATAATAATATTAATATGAATTGATTCATGAAAGCAGAAATTCAGGGAGGGAGGAGATATGGGGCCGGTTATTACACTAGTCCAAAAGTTTTATGATAACGGTTTCGTATTCGTTGGCTTAACAACATTGGGGATTTTTATTTTGAAGGGTTGGTTTATCAAGTTTCAACCACTAATTGTAGTTTAAAGGAGGGATAATTTTGTGTATCATCATTGAGGATGTACATTGTACATCAATATATGGACGTTTTCTTATCCTTTAAGATTCATGAAGAAATTAATAGGTAATTTATCAATAAAGACTAAGGTTAGGCAAAGTTCATTAAAACTGTTGTTATTAATAAGAAATTGAAATCATTCATTCACTTTAAAAACTTTAATTCTTTGAAAACACTTCATGAATACATTCAATATAATCTTACCATCTGGTACAGTAACATCAACTAAAGTAGGCTGGTTGCTAAAGTATTGAAGGATTTCTAACAATATTTGGAAGGCATATCTTCTGTGAAGCTTACCCTGCCCTTTGTAACATTTCATTAAATCCTAGAAAAATATATGCATTAGGTACCTATTACAAAAGGAGTAGTTGCACGAAATGCATTTATACTTGAATTTAGTGAACTGTATACGTTTTCCTGTTCAATGGATTTATAGAGCATATATTTAAAAGAATTTCAATTTTCTGCTTTGTACTTTAACAAGGATGACAACATCCATAAGTAGCGAAGCACAAAAAATCGTCGATGGGAATATACAGGTAGATTTAAAAGGTTTTTACTAAAATCAAGAATAGATTTATTGGATAAAATAAACATAAAACCTTGTTTTATTTTGCATGATGACGATGGTCAAAGTAAATTATATTAAAGATGCTCATAACAATGGGAAAAACTATTTTGATACTGAAATACCATAAAAGTTTGAAAATTGCATCAAAATAAACAAAGATATGGGGAAATATGTAAAACATATAAAAATAGACAAAAACCTGATAAAAGGCAGTCTGGCCGTCATGGCTGTTTTATTAAAACGACAAAAATTAAATTTTTAAATCCTTAACTTAAAAAATTTGGAAAATCGGACCATATACACTGAAGATATGGAAAAAAGTGTTAAATATATAAAAAAAAATAGCCTAAAACCTGCCAAAAAGGCAGTCTGGCCGTCATGGTTATTTTGTTTAAAAGACGGGAAATTTAATTTTGATATCTATAACTGAAAAATTTTGAAAATCGGACTATAAACACTGAAGATATGGAGAAAAATGTTAAATATATAAAAAAAACAGCCTAAAACCTGCTAAAAAGGCAGTCTGGCCGTCATGATTGTTTTCTTTAAAAGACGGGAAATTTAATTTTGATATCTATAACTGAAAAAATTTTGAAAATCGGACCATAAACACTGAAGATATGGAGAAAAATGTGAAAAATATAAAAATAGCCTAAAACCTGCTAAAAAGGCAGTCTGGCCTTCATGGTTGTTCCTTTAAACGACGGGAAATTTAATTTTGATATCTGTAACTGAAAAAATTTTGAAAATCGGACCATAAACACTGAAGATATGGAGAAAAATGTGAAAAATATAAAAATAGCCTAAAACCTGCTAAAAATCGGTCCGAACGCCAATGATGTTTTACAGTCAATTGTGCTCCTTAATGATGGGAATGTTGTCAAAAAATTTCAGCATTCTATCTTTTATAGGAGCTGAGAAAATCCCATTTCCCCCATAGCGTTACGGACTGACTGACGGACGGACAAAGTGAATTATAGAGTAGCTTCGCTACTAAAAAGTATCAAGATTTGAAATATGCAATTTATAAGTATAGCAGGCTTATTTTCACAAAAACAGCATGGTGACTAATTTAGAGATGTCTTATTATTTGTTATTTATTGTAATACAAAATTATTTATGTTTGATGGTATACATGTAATTTTAACTTAAAATCATAATTCTGAAATGCACTTCATGCAACTATCCCTTTTGACATGCAAATTTAATAGGTAGGTAGTAGGTCTGTTTTGTGAATGAAAATATCAATAGGTATTAAACGGACGAAATAATATTTCTGTGAATTAAGATCTATTTTATATCTACCTATGCATTTTGTAAAAATTTTGATCAATCCTTTAAATTTTAATCATTGCATGAAAATGAATAAAATGATTTGACACATACAAATGAATGAGTTATTTATGCAAACAAAATTTAGCATAAATGGATATTTAAATCCTAAGGTATTAAATGATCGAGCGTTAGTTTGAAATATGCTAGTTTGTACTAACTAACCAATCTCTATTAAAAGTCCAGAAAGTTTTTGAATCAACAAATGATTTTAAGTCAACCAATGAGATATCGAGTTATGAGCCTCTGTTAAGAGTATGTATCTTTAGGGCTTTTTTTAAAATTAAATGGTTCCCACACTCTAAAAATTTTCCCACGCTTGACATTCTTGAAAAATGCCAAATAAATGGGGTATTCCTGTCCAGTTTTTTGTTTAGGAATGAATATTTCTTACCCGAGGGATTAAATGATGGACCGATAGGTCATCATTTATTCACGAGGGTAAGAAATATTCATTCCTAAACAAAAAACTGGACAGGAATATCATTCTCATTTAAACAAAAAACTAATTTTTTTATGCTAAAATGTGGTTTAATTTTGGTTTTTAATTTTCATTTATTTCCCGGCCCGGCTATGATCATATACATATATCGGTGTATAGTAATTAATAAAAATTCAAAAATCTTCCAAAAAAAAATTAAAAATCTTCTAAAATCATACCAGGGATATAAATGAGATACCAGGGAAATAAATGAATATTTACATCCACTATTTAAGGGGTTGTTTATATGGGAATGGATATTTTAACAAACCCAATATCGCGTTTTTTGCAATGGAATGACAATTTCAACCAAATGAATAAATGCCATTGTTCAACAAGTACCTACCTTCATAAATTTTAAATCTATCCCAGACTCCGATATCCGGGGACCCGTATATTTCTCCTCGACCGGCATCGACTCCAAATCAATAGAATCTGCCACACTCTTTCTGTTCTCCTCCACGGCTATGGCTTTCTGAAAGGCAATCTGCTGGACAATCTTCTTGCATTCTGAATACTTGAGCTTGGCATCCTTGTCGTTGGGCCGACGTTTGTGAATACCCTCGTAGTCTTTTAATGCCAGTTTGTATTTTCCTGTTTGTTTTATATTGATAGCTTTGAACGCAAATAATAAACCTTTTTGAAAACTAAGTTTTTAGTCGGGATAATTGATCCTAGAAAAACATAGCTCCACCTTTCAATCATATATTTTCTTTGATATAACAATTTTAGCAATATCATTCAAAATCAAACATTTTATGCCCTTCTAAGACTATTTTGGGTCGTTGGATAAGATTGGGTGAGGGAATTTGTATTTTCTTTTCTGCTGAGATTAATAAAGCTAACAATATACCTAGAGCCATATAGGCACTTGCACGTCTGTAATACCCTTTGAGATAGTTTTTATCTACTTCAATTGCTTTTGAGGCATCTGTAAGGGCGTAACCAAAACATTCTGTGCGGAGGTAAGATATGGATCGGTTGGCATACAGTACAGCATTTTTAGGATTCAGCTCAATAGCCTTAAATAAAACATCTAATTTTTAAAACCGTTTTTAAATCATCCATTCCCGAAAAAAAATTAAAAACTGACTAATGAGAAGGGTCATTTTTTGCTAACTGTTTACCTTTGAGTAAAGTTCTATGGCTTTATCATATCTCTCTGACTTGAATTGTTCATTTGCCTCGGCTTTAATTTTATCCGACTCCACCTGGGCTTCTTCACACACATTTTCGGGTTCAGCCATGAATTCTAAAACGTCCGTTTAAAGCATTTCTTCAATTAAAATAAAAGCGACTTCGTCGAAGTATAATTAAGGGTAGGTTATTTACAGGAAATAGCCTAAAACAATCGGTTTCACAAATTTATACAAAAAATCCGACCTTTCCATAATATCTGTAGGTATAATTAATACAATCATAGCCGCCTTTGGGCCTTTGAGGTCAGGAAAATACCCCAAAACATCACCAAGATATTTATAGAGGCTACCCTCTCTGAAAAGTACGTACAACCTATTCAGACCGGCATGTTCCGAGAACTTGAACTTCAGGTACAAAAAATCCTAACTTCTTTATATTTCATGATAGGCTGATCGTTAAAAGGCTGAAAATTTTACGTCAATAGGCCGGAACAACCATTTTAGGCTGGTTCCAAAAAAAGTCAACTATTATCTGTATTTCTTTAAGCTCTACTAATGTTATTTTTTAAAAGTCCCAAAAAATCAAATTATACTTTTTTCTCAATAAAAAAAACTTTATTTAATTCAAAGATTACATGTTCTTAATTTTACTTTAACATCATTCACTTAATATTTGCTTTCTATCTAATTATTTTCTTTCCTTTCTTTCATTAACTCTCATGCCTCGCGTTTGCTCTGCGCCTCTCGGCAAAATATAAATCCGCAAAGGGGAAAAACTTGAAGCAAATTCATAAATTGACGCGGCATTCGTACTTCGCAGCTTTCTACTAGCGGCTTATAGTAAATCAGGCTTTTAGCATAAGGGTTTATTTATTTTTAATAAAATAACCAGTTTTCTGTTTAGTTTTAATATAAGCCCCTAACTTGTTTTGCGTTGTTTTTCTCGAGTTCATGAGTGTGTTTGCTTAATACGCAGAAAATTGATGTTGCATATTTACATTTCGTCATCATAGATCAGGCAGTTAGGGCTTAGAATTACGTATATCCGAGAAGGCGTGCGCAGATATATTTGCGACAAAACATTTGGAAATTTTATTTGATAGCTTTAGAAACGTTCAGGCCATATGTAAGCCATAAGATTATTTTCTGTAATGTTTTTTTTGCTCAACCCATGCTTGTTTCTGGGAAAATATAATATTCAATGTGATCAAAACTGTGTGAAAAGATGTATCTACTTTATTGTTGTTCTGTATATATATCCATAGCTATCTTTTGGGCTTCTTTCTATATATCTTATCTTAACATCTATTTTTATTAATTTGTTAAGAAGCTATTCTCTATTTTGAATCGTCTGTCCGCCTGTTATATTACACTAAACATCTGCTTTACTTTTATTTAATCGTTTCGATTGTCCAACCATGACTTTTCTACTTTTTGTTCTATCTATTTATAAAGATTTTGGTGATATTTAATTTATACGTCGTTACAATAATTAAAGCGTATTAGTGTCTACATTATAATTACTCTTTAACAAATACTATAATTAGATTTTAATAATATCTATCAGACTAGTAACATAACCATTCTTTTCAGATAAAAATCAAAATTGACGATAAGATTGTAAATTCAGAGAAAACGATGTGAATAATTTGTGACATTGTTATAATTTGTTGTTATCTCACGTACCCGAGTTGTGTGAATTATATTACAATGTATCAAGTTGGCATCACCTAAACTGTGAAGAAAATAAGAAAGTGATATTTTACATTAATTAAATAGTCATGTCGTGGACTGACAAGAAAATATCATTGCCCTCCTTCCTTGGCTCAAGTGAAAAGCCCAAACACCTCCATGATGATGGTCATGGCTCGGGTAAATCAGGAGCCACCCACCACGAGGAACCACAAGTCCTTATGAAGGCGATGTTGAAGAAAATAAAAAAGAACAACCACTTCACGAAACCGAAACTGTTTGTTTTATACGATCGAACCGCTGATGCGCCGGCCAAACTAGTCTACTTTGATTCAGAGAAGAAATACCTGCAAAATAGGTTTCATCCCAAACGGGAAATTAACCTGAAAACGTGTTTGAATATCAATCGGCGGAGGGATGCAAAAGATGCCAGAGGACAAGATTTCATGGGTTTAGATATTTACACACCTGAAGATCGCTTACAGATTAGCTTTGATAACCATGAGGTAAAGTTTGGTTTTTGTAAAGTTAGATTAGAAAAATTATATCATTAACTAGCACTAGTATGTTAAGTACTACAGGAATAAGTATAAACAACAACTAGCATAATGTATACCTAGAAACAAAGATTTTTTAAAATTAAGATATACCATACTTATTAGTGTTTATTATTCATTTTCAAGCAAGTTATTTTTATATTATATATACCCATTGATTAACGTCATCTATTTTTGATGACTCAATAATATTTACTACTCACATTTCATTGCTTTAGCTATTATTAATGTAGTATATGTATTCTATTTCTATAATAATATAATAATACATATTTATTGAAAAGCTTTATTTTTATCATTTTTATAGGACGAGTTAAACGAATGGCTGGAGAGGTTACTTATACTTCATCAGGGTGCTACAAACTTCTACGGCAAGAAACCTTTACCAAACTTTGAAGCAATATGGCAAGTTAACTTGAAAGGTTTTGAACCCGATGCTGGAAATGATACAAAGAGCTACCCTCTTACTGGGGCTTACCGTCTCGGCGTAACATCTGAATATCTTGAACTCTTTAGACTTGGTGATGAGAGAGGGATTAAGCTTCACCATCCTTGTATTAGGAAATACATGTTCAATGACAAGAATAAAGTGTTGGGGCTTGAGTTGGGCCGTACATCTCCCCTTGGCCCGGGAGTTATTTCCATCGAGTCAGAAGAAAAGGATGAAATCCAACAAATACACGATAGCCTGTTAAAAATAGGAAGATGTGCTAATTCTAAAGAAATCCTTGGAATTCCTGGCCGCCATAGGAGTTCCAGTCTTGGTCAGGATCGTGTTCCTAAAACTACTGGAATCTCTCATCCAACCCCAACCACGCGCCAACCGTATCGTTCTGAACAGCAGCGTAACCGCACCATTTCTGAGCCTGTTGACGGAGGTGCGGTTACCAGTGTCATAAACAAGCAACTCGGCAACATGAGCATAGATTCTAGTGGAAGGTATCGGATTGGGGGTGGACGAATGGCTGGTGTTGGATCACCCACCTCGCCTATGGGCAGTACAACAGGACTGTCTGACGGCGGAACTGGAAGTTCAAGTTCGATCAATGATCCAAACATGGATTTTGATCCACATTTCTCCCACCAGCCAGAAGTTATACCTGAAGAGTCCAGTGGTGAGATCAGTATTGAGTTTCCCGGAAATTCTGATCATCTGATGTCCGCTTATTCTAGAAAAGAACATGTTGAGCTTGCAGGTGCAGCCGCATCTTTGCCAAGAAATAAATCTAATCGAGCTAATGTTTTCCATTCAAAGCAACCGTCACTGCCTGATGACTATTTACGCATGGACATAAGCGCAATCCCTCCTGCCCTACCTGCCAGAAATCAGGAGTTTAATTTGTCCACCTCATTGCCAAGTGGGGGAGCAGTGGTTACGACAAGTAAGGTGAGCCAGAGTACAGCTAGTCCAACAGATTCTCAGCCTAGCAACTCTTTGTCAAGTGAATATCAAGGCCGGCCAAGTGCTGGTGGGAACGGAACGCAACACTCGACTCCCTTACTCTCCCCTGAGAATCCATATTTGCCAATGGATCAAATCAGCCAGATGCTGGCTACTCCGCCCCGAAGTAGTAGCCTTCTTCAGTCTAGTCCACCCAACTTAGCACCTATTCTCTCACCTCCCACCAGACAGATTATGACGTCACCACGGTCGTATCCTCACCTGGAGGGGCTGACTTCGACGCCCGGCAGTTCTGGAGTAGTTATGCCCCCATCTAGTATCAGCACACAATCAGCTCAACAACCACAACCGGCATCCACTGCCGTTGCAGGCAGCTCAGACACAACAGACAGCACCATTAGCAATAGGGGGAAGGTTAGGATACCCAGCGGTGAAGCAGGTTATGTTATCATGTCTCCTGGAGTTCAGATTAACTTAGAAAGTGTGAACCATGATGAGCCTGCGTCCCTGGCGGCCATTGAGGAAGCTCTGGGGGGCAGATGGCATAGCTCGCCTTACCATACTTCACCAGGAATGTATTCATTAGGAATTAAGAAAAACATTCGAACTTTAAAATGTAAAAATGACTTAAGTAAAAATCCAAAAAAATATTTTAGCTATAGATATGTGATTGTTTGCTCTTAATGAGATTATTAACTACCAAAATTACTAGGATCCTATAAAACAACTTACAGTTTTAGAAAAATGACTAGGACTTGCTGTATCATATCTTGTTTGTAAACCAAATAACTTTAGTTCTCCCTTAATTTCATGATTTGACAAATTTTATCTTTAGTATAACTGTCAGGGTTCACTCATATTGAATACATAATTTTAAAGTGATGAGACGAAGCTCGAGTCGGCCAACTTTACCTGAGGATAGCAAGCGAAATTCCAGTCTGCTAGACGAGACTGACACCTCTTTCTCCTGGAGGCTAAACGAGGATCTTGATTTTACCGAGGACTCTGACCCGCGGGGAATGTCTCCAACAGGTCCTACTGACGACTATATGCTCATTGATTATCCACGCAGTGGAATGGGATCCACGCCACGCCCGATATCTCGCAGTTCCCCGGCATCTAGCAGCTCAGCCATGTGCGGTACACCCTCATCGGTCAGCAGGAGTATGGTGGCGCCCGACATGGACAGGCTGGAAAAGGTGCAGAGCTTCCTCATGGACCAGGAGGCCATTGCCGAGGAGAAGAGAAACGCGGGAATACCCACCAGCAGTAGTAGTAGGCCTCCTAGAGGTGATACTTCTAGTGGAAGATCCTCCAAGTCTGGTCGATACATCGACATACCTGGCTCCAAGCTTAGTTCACGTGGCAATATGTCTTTTCATTTAAGTGGTAGAACACCTCCGAGCAGTGGCCATTCAGGTTAGAACATTTCATTTTCTTCTGTCTTTTTGTAACCTTTATCCAATGAAAAATATATCCTTACCTTGAATTTTTTTCCATCTCCGAGAGTTGTGGGGTTGGGGGGGGGGGGGGGCACAGCGGTCTAAGACCGGACATTTCGCCAAAAATCAACTTTAAAGTTTCTCTAAATTAATAAATTATTTTGAAAATATATACCCTACCTCATATAAAACAAAAGAGTTTTTGTCTTTTTAATTATTGGTTGATGAATTATGAACTTTGAAACATGAAGGTTAAGGATTATTTTCACGTCATGAATTTTACCTTTTGAATTTTCACCATCCCTGGAAAAAATATTTTTTTTCAGTGTTACATTGATACAATCAAGTTTCTTCACCTATTTTTATTTATAATACTTCGTGATCTATTAGGAAACTGGGGTTTAAAATTTTTTTTTACTTTTTTCATCCATTTTTATGTTGTTTTTGAAAAATTTTCATGTCATTTCTTAAATATTTTTGCAAAAAATTTTGGCAATAATTTTCAGTTTTTTAAGTTTTTCACCAAAAACCGGGCCCCGCAACATACCAAACTGTATATTATTCTTAATATACAGGTATAATGCCATAGTTTGATGTTTAGTTTAGGTTGTTGCAGGGCCCGGTTTCTTGCAAATTTTAACTTTAATTTAAGGGGCCAAACTCTAAAATTACAATACAAGAAGAAAAAATTGTTGCAACTTTTTTTCTTTTCATTGTTAATTTTAATTTCTGATGCATTTAAACTGCTTATAAAGTGCCTACGATAAATTAAGAGACTTTATGAGATTTAAAATGAATGTTTTAAATCTTTTTTAAGGGGGGGGGGGGTGTTTAATGCATCCTTTTCGTAATCAATGCGCAAATGGCACTTAGAATCCGAATTTTGTTATGAAACTTCGCATGAATATTCCTTGGTAGGTCTATTGTCCCTAAATCAAACACAAAGTTTGAAAAGTAATGGCTAACGGCTGGCGGCTCAGCCGTTTAGCAGTTTTTTTGGCCATTTTCAGGGCAAATCCATCATTTATTACATAGGAAACAACTTCTTGAAACATAATTTTGCTATAATTGATGTTAAATGTTACCAATAGTCATTTTAAGAATTTCTTGTACCAGCTGCTCAACGGCTAGAACTAGCGGAAACGGCTAGGAGTGGCTAAGAGTATGATGTGTAGATAGGGCTTGTGTCGTGTCTAGCTAGGGGTAGGTTTTTATGAGTGCTGAGCTCAAAAATAGTGGGGGCCCATCCATATGGCAGCTGGGAAACGGCTTCTGCTCAGCTGTTAGCCATTTTATTTAACTAATTAAGACTATTTAATGATATTTTTTAACAATAAGAATTTCGGTAAATTTAACTTCTTTCATTAATACCCATTTCTAACTAATTTTACTGGATATATTAATAATTTTTTTAATTTCTAGATTTAGCTGTTAAACAGCTAAAAACATTACTATATAGATTAAGTATTATTACTTATCTAAGAGAAAATAACTTCGTATAAAAGGGTGAAGAAACTTGAATTAGTTGTATCAAATGTATGTTGCACAAGGTTGGTGATTGGGCATTTAAATTTATATAATCATTTCTACAGTAATATTTATTAATGCTTCAAGGTTTTTCAATGTTTTAATGCTATAAAACATCGAATTTAGGCACTTTACCAATTAAGAAAATATTATGAAAATATGTAATTTTAGCTAAGTTTCAAAGTATTTTCTAGACCAGTTGGCTTTTGTTTTTCTTCTCTAGATGAATATACGAGTTGCATTGGGTAATAATAAGGCGCAGGCTTTTTATTTTGAACGATTCTATCAACTACAAGCTGAGAAAATTGACTTTGAGTAGAGGTAGGTGAAATGTCGGCCAAAATAGACCACTGTGGGGGGGGGGGGGGCATGAAAATTAAACAACATTAATTTAGCGTCATAGATAAGGTATTAAATGACTGAATTAGTCGGATGTATAAATGACAGTCCCCAAGTATATGTACATGTACTAAAATTTTCATATTATGAAAGTAACTTTTTACTTTCTCTTATACTTTTCAATTGTAGGAAGTCCTGGCGTAGTATCCCGTCTGGAGGGTTGGTTTCGTAACCGGGCGGGCTCTGTACCTAACCGGCCGCAGCTGAACGAGCGACGGCGTCACAGAACCCAGTCTGAAGGCGAAAAGGATGCGGCGGCCAAGGATCCGATCAACAGTTAACTAGATGTTGCGCTATTGGAAGACAGCAGAAGTCAACAAACTTATGGATTAACATATTCTTTAGCCACTCTACAACCAAGTTTTTCATGAACCTAGTAAAAATACCTCCAAATTTATTCTTACATTATTATTTTCAAACATTACAAGTATGTAAACTTGTAAAGTCAGACTCCCTGCCCTAAAACTTGTTTTCTTTTAAGCTTATTTTTATATTGGGTTAGATTGGCTAGAATATTTAACCTTGAAAAAAGAAACAATAAAAACAGCTTGCTTAATATGTTTGTTATGAATGTGAGGAAACAAAACTATTTTTTTATATTTGTTAACTAAAAAAAGACAATTGAAACTGTTTATTATGGCATTAAATACTAAATGTAAATATTTTTAGGCCACTTTTCTTTTTTTAAAAAGCATCAATAAGAAATTTTATATTTATCTTGAACATAAAATTATTAAATTAAAAGTGGCGGTTTATCTATTATTTGTTACATGTATTAAAGATTAATGTAGTCTAGTAATTTGTTTATTATAAATAGTTTTGTTTCTTCGCCTTAAAATTTTCGCCACTTTTCTATATATATATATATTGTTAACAGCATATATGTAGTAATTAAAAATTGTTAAAATTATTATTATCAGTACACATAGGTATACTATCCTTAAATACTTCATGAAAATTTAAAACAACTAATCCCTTAATTTACAAGATTATGTCCCTTGCAAAAACTTAACTAAACATTATTATAGATTTTAAAGCTTCTTAGTTTTTCAAAACAATACATTAATTTAACTAAATCTCTTATTCAATTCAAATATAAAAAAAATGATAGGTATCAGGAAGGAAGGGGACAATGGATTGTTTATTACACTAGTCCCAAAAGAAATTAGAACGTTTTGTTATTCGTTGGCTTAACAATTTTGGGGAATTTTTAATGGTTGGTGGTTCATTAAGTTGAGTGCCCAAACGTTTCAATCACTAATTTTTATCAACAAAAGAGGTATTTTTTTGTATTATCATTGGTGATGTACATTACATCAATTTATCGGTCATTGTCTTATCCCTTTAGATCCCTGTGTACTTAAATTATAAGAGCAGCTACTCTATTTTTCATGAAGTATTTGAGGTGAAGATATATGTGTGTACTCTGTGAGTGTGTGGAACCTCGTTAACTTAATATTCCTTTACCCATGAGAATGGACCATCATTAGGGAACCCACGGATTTTGCCATGGTTGGAGTACATACACCAGATTACAATACAAGAAAGTTTGGTCTGGTTTCTGTACTCAAACGTGTCGAAATTCTTGGGACATCTTGCTTATTTTTTTAATATCTTTTTACCAGCACGGTATTCGCAACTTGTTTTTTATAAACTCCTTACATTTTTATAATAGTTCGAATGTCTCAAGTCTATTTTAATCTTATCCAAATTATTATGGGGTATTTGTAGGAAGGGAAGGGATAATGAACTGTAAATTACACTGGTACCATAAGTATTATAACTTATCCTATTCCATGACTAAAATTTTGGGTGCTTTCATCGAATTTTCATCGGGATTTAAAACAAGTATTATCCAAACTTTTTAAACTATTTCAATTTACAAAAGGGGCAATTTTCTTTATTATCATTTGGGATGTATTTTAATTTATCGTCATAGTCTTATGTCTTAAAACCCCCGTAGAAACCTTACAGTTCTTTTGTGTCTTTACAAAGTATTTGTTAGTGAATAGGTGGCAGTTTGTCAAGTGATCCTTAATTACAGTTTACGCGAATTTTTCAATGACCTCCCATGTATGTTTTTAAGTTGCGAATACAATTGTTGTAAAAAGACTTTGTTAAATCTTTGATAAACTTTTAAGATATTGTTAAGAGTGGCATCTAGGCTCTAGAGTGCTTTGTAAATATCATTCCATAAGACAAATAATTACAGGGTCATTCAAGAGAAATGATTTTTTTAAAAACTTAATCATGCATAGAAAATAAAACAATTATGTAAAATCCTTTATATATTTGGAAAACCTATTATGAGACATTTATGTTTCAAATATTTGAAAATGATTATTTCAACAAATTATGTCCTAAAAACCGGTTTTTCCAAAGGCCATTTTTTCGAAGATTTATTGATTTTAAGGGTGTAAAAAAATGTGCACCTTTTTGAAATTCAAATTGCTTGGCTTGTGTTAATAGTAGAAAAATGTTGCGCATATCGTTGGAATCGTCATAAGCTCTAATTTTTTAAAATATAAGACCCGTTTTTGTGCTTTTTATAGTTTAGGAGCTACGTTGAAAAATTTGAGAAAAAGGTTGAAAGGTTTTAAGAAATTGGAACATTTTACCTCGTAGCTCCTATACCATGCGTAGCACTGGAAAGGTTTTCATGTAGTAAAAAAATAGAGCTTATGACGATTCTAACGATATGCATAACATTTTTCTAGTATTTACACAAGCCAAGCAATTTGAATTTCAAAAAGGTGCACATTTTTTTACAACCTTTAAATCAATAAATCTTCGAAAAAATGGCCTTTGGAAAAACTGGTTTTTAGGACATAATTTGTTGAAATAATCATTTTCAACTATTTGAAACATAAATGTCTCATAATAGGTTTTCCAAATATATAAAGGATTTTACATAATTGTTTTATTTTCTATGCATAATTAAGTTTTTAAAAAAATCATTTCTCTTGAATGACCCTGTATAATAATAAATTTCAGGGTCTCTCAAAGTCAATTAAAGTACTTTTTATACCATTATATTATTTACAAGGCACATCGTTAGACAGCTTTTATAGTAGATATTAGAATATTTTTAGTTCGTGTTAAAATCAGATTGTTTCAAATTTAAAATGCATAAACAAGGGGGGGGGGGGGATTAGGTTCTGACACTGACACAATGCGTAAGCATTGATTATAGGCTTTGTCTTAGGGCGAGAGGATAGGTCATTTTGGCAAAAAAGTTTCCTTTTGGGATGTAGTTTCTCTATATTTAAAAAAAAAATTGGGCCTCCAGATTCAGGTGTTGCTGGCCTCCAGTTGTACTCTCACTCCTAAGACAAAGCCTATAATCACTATTTACGCAAAATTTTCAGAACTCCTCCAATCCCCCCTTATGTTATTAAAAGTTAAACTACATTATCCATTTGCTGTTTGTTTTCATAGTAATGGCAAAATTTTAATTAACATATCATTGATTGTTCAATTTTCATAATCATTAAATATTTTATTATTTCCTTTGTATTAATTATTGTTAATTTTTTAATATGTTAAGATTATTAAATTTGATATTTATACAATGGAGTGTAATTCTATTTAAAAATGCCATTAAATAAAATAAAACTTAATGACATCCTTTCAGTTAAACAAAAAAAATCGATACGAAACATTATGCATGATCGAGAGTAGGGAATAAAAAGGGGTGAACAATCTATGACAGATCCCGTAAGACAAAGTTTATTTAATTTTTTTTTAAATCTTCGAAGAGACATAGAAAAATCTGCGAATTTATTTTTCAATGTTTTCAAAAACATTGAGAGAGAAAAATCCTCCGATGAAAACAACACCTAATGATTTTTGGGATAAACTTTTTAGTGCTCTTTATAAAAATGAAGATTTTAAAGAATCAAATGATCTTCCTAATACCTGTCTGAAGGAAAGCCATGTTTTAACTTTCACGGACGTTTCTAAATGAACTAAATACTTGGTTGTTCGGGCTCCTGTCATTGATCGTTTTCCTCCTATATAAAAAGG
Organism: Acartia tonsa; assembly: GCF_053477335.1. Taxonomy (NCBI): domain Eukaryota; kingdom Metazoa; phylum Arthropoda; class Copepoda; order Calanoida; family Acartiidae; genus Acartia; species Acartia tonsa. The sequence goes on along the minus strand of NC_137265.1, from coordinate 39,600,238 downwards.
GTTTAATTGATGTGTAGGTATGTTTTTTGGTATTATTTTTTACGCAATAGGAGTTTTCTTCAAATTTCTCCAGAAATTTTTAAAACTTATATACAGTGTGTCAACTGGGAAAACTTCAAATAATTTCAAGCTTATTATTCAAAATCATACCCTTTTTATTTTATTAAAAAAAACATTAACATATTTTAAAATTTACTTTATTGATGGGGCAAAATGGTTTTAATTTAGATTTTTGATTACTTTTACAACACACTGTATAAATGTAAAAAAATACAAAATTTGGAACCTACTACTAGATATAATATTTGCTGGACCCCCATTAAACATTAGAAAATACATATTTTATATGTAAAAAGAATAATGTTATTTTTATAGTTAAAAAAATAATACAAGATTAAAATTAATATGAAATTTTAAATAGGTGTGAGAGTTAAAAAATATTTTTTTTTCCTAAATCAATTATATGAAATATTGTTGTTTTATTTCTGTTAAAATGATTTAATTTTCTGATTGTTTGCAGAAGTGAATAAAATGCCCCAGACGAAACAAGAAAAAAATCTGGGGGAAAGATTTAAGGACTTTTTCAAAACAAGATCTTCGTCAAAGTCTGAAGTGAGTTAATATCCTATTATGTAAAGTCTGAAACTTAAGATCTCAATAACTACTAAATCGATTGGGTTCGCGATATTATAGAAAGCTTCATACTGGTCCTGTGATGGTTTTAGGCTATTTTGTATTCTAGGTTAAGTCTTTGGATGGTTTTAAACTATTATTTTAGCCCCTTTCTACTTTTCAAAGACAGAGCACATAGATGCTGGGAGCGAAGCCGCTAGTAGTAAAGGGAGGAGGAGGGGGGGGGGGGGTTAGTAAAGTAAAATCTTTGGAAACATTTTGATTTTAAGTTATCAGGGAGGAAAGAAACATTAAACTTGTTGTTCCCAATAATTTCAATCGTATGAACTCAGTCTCCCATTCGTAAGCTTAAAAATGTTAGTTATATTTATTAAATCCTAATTGATTGAAACTAGCGGCGTCTAAACCGATAATTGTAATCTAGTAAGTTTTTAAAAGCTTACAGTATACTTTCTAAATGATTGAAAATCTCATAATAGAATTCTCATTGTTAGTTTTTTCCTTTACAAAATAACATTTGTTATTCCAGAATGGCTTCGAAACCCTTAATATCTACTGGATTAGAACCGGCCCATCGGGGCTAACAAGACTTGTTTTAACATTTACATTATTCATTTTCATATCCGCGGATTTATGTCTATAATACGATCGCGATAAATAACTATTAAAATTTTGTTTAGATAAGTGTAGAAAGCTTGGTAAATATCAGCTCTGATAAACCCATACAAAGTAGAATCCAGGTATGGCGTACGACTTTTTTTTATAAAGTAGTTTCACAAGGATAACAACATCCATATGTAACGAATTAGAGATGAAAATATAGATAAAGGGATTTCAGAGCAGATGTTCAGTTGTCATAAAACAAGAATAAATTCATTAAGATCATAAAACTTTTTTTTATATTTTTATTAAAACGTTTTAATGTTTATATTTTTGTAGCATGACTACAGACCCACGGACCAAGTAAATCATGTGCTTGATGCTCATAGGTATAGAGAATCTTCAAAAAAGAAATAAATATGTTATCTTCAATTGCAGTCTATAGACATTGTGAATTATAGATTAGCTTCTTTACTAAAAAAAATATTGATTTTACATATAAAACCAAAAAAGGTTTAAAAGGCATTTGAAAATTGTACAACCCAATTCGTGCCATTTATGATAAGAATATGGGACATCAAATGTCTTGCCACATAAACAGGCATAAATTCCTTACCAGTCATAGGATTGTTGTTTGTCTTAAGTCATTTGATTTTACCAGTACGCCTTATTACTAAATGATTGCTTATCATTTATTTTAAAAAATAATCTGTTATATTTAGGCAATAAAAGAGCTTCAAAGTTTAGTCAAAGAAAAGAAGATCCAACAAAATTGTGTTGAGCAACTATGGATCAAGGTTTGTTCTTGTTAGCATTATTTTGCCTTTCATAAATTTCATGGATGCCTCTAGGGGCACTTGAAGAGGGGGGTGGGGGGACGAGACCATTCACTTTCAATTTTAGTTTTAAAATAAAAACGTAAAAAAACACTAAAGGTTTAAGTTGGTAGCGAGAGTCTTCGGTACAAACAGACATCTTGATAATTTTCATTTAGAGATGGCATGTAGATAACTTTTTTCACTTATTTAAAACGTTTTAGTGCTTTCTTGTCTTTTTTATGGCCCAATAGACCTCTGAAACTGAGGTCTATTATATTTTTTCGGTTTGTTAAGTCACAATTCATGAAACTCCTCTACATCGCAGTTTTTATTGACGGATTTTGAAGAAAAAAAAGTAAAGTAATCTCAGCCGTCCTTTAAGGGTAGCTTTTTAAAATTCAAAAGGAATGAGTTTTACATAGCTTTTTCAGAGAAATGTCTTGTAGCCGCAACATTAAAAATAAACCTTAAATTTTAGATAAGCGATCTACTAGAAGAAACAGCGGAGTCGAATGGTCAATCAGATAAAAATGATGATGCCTCTGGCCAGAGCAACACTAATGGAGCAACAACACATGAAAATGGAGATAATAATGGACACAGCAACCATCAGGCAAACTTTGGGGATTTTTATATAAAATATTCAATTATGTAAAGTACTAAAGTAGTAAGGAATTGTTGTCTGAAGCCTATAATCTCAACTGAGCCGATTGGGTTCTCTAATATAGGCAAGTTTCACATTTATTTTTTAGATTGAAATCTTGGGATTGTTTGAGGCTATTTTTCTGTCCTTCAATACCCTTGGAATATTGGGTCCTTACATGCTATTGCTAAGGGCGCAGCCGCTGTTGTCTGATAAAATAACTTTTTATTTAGATTTACTTTTTAACTATTCTTTTTCTTTTCTAAATAAATCCTGATAATTTTTTGCTCCGTTGAATGTACATTTGTTACTGCAATAAATGTAACAGTATAGATAATTATGTATATAATCCAAATAACTATTAATTTTGATCAATTGTTTGGGATCTTTTTCGTCTGCTAGCAAATTGCTTTCTGCTCTTTTGTAGCTACTTGGCTTAATATTTAAGACGCTATTGGCTAATATTCGGCACAGGGTCCACGTAGTGGGGACATGCAGCTATTTAACCTCTTCCCCTCCATTGTTTTACTCAATGTTACTACAAATCCCTAAAACCTGATGTATTGTACAGGAGACTGATCCAGCAACACTGACAGAAGCGAGGCATGCTGTTCTTGATTTTCTGGCCGACATTGTTACGAGTCAATATTCTTCTCTTGATGTCATGCGACTACAGTTCTTTGGGTAAGGATTTTGAAAAACTTTGACTTTATATCCGTTCATTCGTAACTGTATCAGGGAAATTAGATTTTAAAGTTGCTATTTAAGATAATATGCTCATTTTTAAAAGCGAAGCTTTCCTATAATTAGGGTCAGTCCGTACGTCCGTCCGTCCGTCCGAGATAGATAGCTTTTATTCGTTAATTTAGGCATGTTAGAATTGTCCTATCGATTTCAAACTTTGCATGATGATTTCTGTAGTAGTTAGGTACGATTTAGAAAGCGTAGCAACTCTATAATCATTACCAGAATGTCCGTACGTCCATTTTAAACATGTTGATTTTTCTACTTTTTAAACAACAAATTTTTATGTGAACTATTTATCCGTTAGATCTGATTTTTGGTATATTAATTCCTGAGACAACAAAGAACAATATTATAAGCGAAGCAACTCTATAATCAAGTCCTAAAAATGTAAGTATGTCCTTAAACATTATCCTATATCAAGCAGTTTTTCAACAAATTTACTTACAATTTTGCTTTGACTCTTATACTTTTATATTCTGATTATTCAGTTCAGACTAGGGATGGGAATCCGTCGAATTTTTGGGCCGGATTCGGATTCCGGATTCTGAAGGAATCCGTCAAAAAAAGTGACGGATTCTTGCGGATTCCGGATTCTTATTTTTGGCGGATTCCGGATTCGGATTCCGGATTCTAGCAGTATTTTAAAAGGCCGTCCGTCACAGGGATAGCTTTTTTCGTTAATTTATCACTATGTTACTTGGTTGAAGCCTTGATTTGTTTAAAGTGTTGACTTCCAGCATAACTAAAACATTTACATCACATTAGTAATTATTAAAATTTGTTATGTAGAAATTTTTTTTTTTATCTTTGCCTTCAAACAGAGGGAGTTGTAAGAAAAAAGACGGTAATTTTAGCCTACCAATTTAGAATCCGGAATCCGCTATAAAAAACGGATTCCGGATCCGGATTCGGATTCCAAAATTGGCCGAAAATTGGGCGGATTCCGGATTCGGATTACGGATCCGGATTCCCATCACTAGTTCAGACACTATACAAGCGTTAATGTCCGTTTGTCCTACCGTTTCAGTGCTTCGCTTTTATGGATGTTGTCATCCTTGTTTTGTTGAAGATACAGTAACATCTTTCTAAGAGCATTTATCTCCCTTGGTCATGCTAAAATTGACAAAAATATATATTGATTTATTTAAGAGTTTCGTGATTTTCTATTAGTTTATAATCAAGAATTCTTTCCTTTTCTTTTATGGCAACTAAACATTTGTCCATTAGTTCATCCATGTTTTTTTTCGTTACTTATGGATATTGTCAAACTTGTTCTAACATTGCATTGTAGGTTGTTAAAGAGACATACAGTGGCCGAAGATGTTAAACAGAGAATTCTTCTGCTGGATGCCTTGACTCAGCATGGTACTAACGTCAACCATTTTCAGACAGAGGTATGATAATGTACTTTTCCAGTCAAATCAAAGTTTTCTACATTTAGGTGCATCATGTACGTCCGTCCGTATTATTGAGCATTTTAGAATAGTACTAATGCATGCCCAATCCTGTAACAATTTATTTACATAGTAAAAAGCCTAGTAACTCTATAATTATTACCAGTCGAAAGTTTCTATGTCAAATTCAAACATTATTTTTTAGTTTAAGACAGTTATCTATTTTTAATATAATAATCGTAATATTCCCTTCATTTTTGGAGTATCTATTCCTAGCACGATCAGGCACAATTTAAAGGCATTTCTTTGATTAGGTATAAAAACGTAAGTATGTCATCAATATTCCTACTGTTTACATAAAAAATTCCTTACAAAAAATATTTCAAAGTAATTAAAACCTTTTGTAGATTGGAAGCGTGCTTGTGGTGATGTTACGCCAGTCCACCGAACAGCTGGAGGATTGTACACTAATTCTGGCCCTAACTTCTAATCTGATCAGGCATTATACCCTAATTTGTAAATAGAAATTCTTTTTTTCCTCTCTTGTTTTGTTTTATGTAAGGATAACATTTATGATTTCAGAATTGTGATTTCTTCATAAATAATAAACATGTTTTAATTATAAGCTAAGTAGCTCATTAACAGTCTTTCCTGACAATTTCTTCTTGCAAAATTAGATGGTTACTATATTATCCCATGATTTTAAAGGACAATTATATATTAAATGATCTACAGTACCCCCTGTTTTCTCCTTAGAAATAAACAAGCTAAGAGAAGTAGAATTAGGCACTTCAAATGCGATGAAAGTTATTTATTCATTCTTGATTGAAAATAAGATGACAGAAACCCAGTTGGCTGGGAATGTATACAAGTGATAAAAGTACAAGGGCAAAAAACAACTGAAATAATAAAATCTTATTTTTATAGGTATATTAGGTAAATTAACCTTTTAAAAATATTTGTAAAACTAGAAAAAGATATGTAGAAAATAATTGCTGTACAAAATCGGACCCTGGATTAACTTAACTCCCATTGAAAAATAATGGTATGATCTGTGTATCAGTCATGACTCGACTTACCTGGGTCCAGATATTGTAATGCATCTCATTGGAATTCTATCTAGTCATGCCTGCAACACCAAAAGGTAAAGTTATCTCTTTTAAACTTTTGCACTGGACTTACGGGCTTGTTTTTACAGTTATCAATTTAATTCTTTTTGTAAAATCTCTTATATGACTGGATATAGATCTGTAAAACTTTGAAAATTGAATTTTGACTCTTTCCTTTTAGGGTCTAAAGGAGTAAAACAACCACCCCTGCCCCCCCTCAAAAAAAACCACTGTAACTATTAGATCTGAGCTTATTTTATAGGTATCGAGCTGATTTTTTAATGGAACCTTTTTTTTTACATAAATGAGTTTAGTAACATTACAGATTTCATTTTGGCATTTATCTTTAAAGCAGGGTGTCGGAGCCGTATAATTTTGATGCGGCTCCGGCTCCTACCTTAATATTAATATATCAATTTTTTTCATTATTGAATTTGATAAAATAAAATAAATAATATAAAATATTTTGCTTTTATTTGATTAAAGCTATATAAAAGTAGAAGGATGTGTGTCTATTTGTTTTTTTTACGTTTTTTAACGAAAAATACGGCTCCGGATCCGGCTCCACCAAAAATGTTGCTGCTCCCGGCTCCGGCTCCGAAACACTGCTTTAAAGAAATATTAAGCTCAGAACTAATAATGTTTGTATTTTGGGAAGTGGAATGTTTTCCCCAAATTCGTTAGAAATGCAGCTACTCTAAAAATAATTCTTGTTGCAGTGATGCAGAGGTGCAATATATTCTTGACATCTACAAGAACATGGTTCACCACACCAGTATACCCAGTGAAGCAATTCTACAATTTATAGCTTGCCTTTGCAGGGTTGTCAACATACAACAGGTCATAATATCACAATTGTTTACTTCATTCTTATGAGATATTGCTATTTTTTAAGCTTTAAAACTTATTAAATATGTTTGGTCTTTTTGATTCGCGTTGTAGGTCCTAAAAGATTTTTAAAATGAGCGATAGGAGGGAGGTGATTAATTAATTTTTAAAAAGATAGTTTAAGTCCATTATCCAACGAAGCTTAGGATAGAATTAACCTCTCTCTACATCTTAGAAAACAATTTCTCAACACCCCCCCCCCCCCCCCCCCCCAACACACACTTCCCCTCTTCCCTATGAAATAATTTTAATCTGAAGTTTATTGATTGTGATTAGCCTTATTTTCTATTTCTAATGTTAATCGTGTTTGGGTAATGTACATCAATTTATCGTCCATGGAAATATCCCTTGAGATCCATGTTTTTAATTAAATACTTGTACAGGTTCGATTAGACGCTCTGATCACAATGCGAAGTCTGTTGGGGACAGGGATGGGACAATCCTCTCTCGCGGATCTCTGTTCTCTCATCCAATCCTCGCCAGATCAACAAGAGGATGAACTTCTCATACGCGGGGCTGTTTTCTTCATCGGTAAGTGGAAAAAATTTCGTTTGTTTGTTCATTATTTTAGGTCAAAATTCGTGGGGGGAATTTAATCAAGCACAGATCTCCACTGATGATTCACAAAATTTCCCCTTGTGTAGATGACAATTTATGGTTAATTGTTTGGAAACTCAACTTGATGAACCAAACAATCAAAATTCAAAAAAGTCCCCGAGTTTGTTAACCAAACATATTAGAAAACGTTGTAATAAAACTTTGGGGCATAGTATAATAAACACCCAAATATCCCGTCCCTCCCTGCCATTTAACAATTTGAAATTATTTAAAGGTTCCTGCTTATGGGGTCCACACAGCGTGCCCAGTCTGAAATATTCACCCTCCGCAATTCTACCAGTTTTTCATGTTGCACTAAAGGTAGCAAACTTTATTTTACTGACAACAAAACATTAAAATATAATAATTGTCTATTATCAACACCCCCAATTTCGATTAACAAAATTATGTAGATTAACATTATTAAAATAAAGTGTTTGGACACCAACAAAACGAGATTTATGAAATGTCTTAGTCAACATGAGATAGCTTTGGGAATACCAGTATAATTTGCCAGCAATCTTCATGAGTGAGACAATGAAAGATTTGATGCACATGCCAAATAAGGATAAACAAAATTACCCCTTCTGTAGAATTTTTTTTTATAAATATAGCTTGAAGAACAAATAAAACTTGGGTCACCGTTATAATTTACACTTACAGTTAAATGATTTTAAAATACTATTACGATTTTTTGTTTAATTTTAGGATGGACAGCCGCAGGTTGTGGAGGAAGCAAGTTGCCAGGTTCTGTCTCTAGTGCAGCTACAGGGCATGGATCTCAACAAGGATGGGTGGAAACAGGAAGGCAGACAACAAATAATTTGAATGAATTGACATTAAATGATCAACTTTCATCAAGAAATAAAAATTCGGTATAAGGTTGCAGCTAAGTTACTTTTAAGTGTACATTTATTAAAGCGAATTCCCAGCCGAAATCAAGTCGAGTAGTAATTTTTAGAGGGGGTTACTTAGTTACTTTTGTACAGGTTATGTTATGTTATAAGTTGTGTACTGGATAGCCCCGCAGCATTGGAAAAAAAGTACTCCTCCCTTACTTTAAATTAATTCATAAAATGAAGGGTGGTTTAAGTGCCCGACAGGCACTTTGGGGGAAAGCACATTTTTGCATCTATAATTGCTCTGACACAAAACATTTCCTCAATTGTTAATTTTTTTAAATTTTTACATTTTTTGTCATGCCCAACAGGTGTTTTCTGTGTTACTGGCAGTACATGCTGGCATACAAATCTGCCAGGATCTACAAATCAAACCTCAGGCTGAAAATAATGTAAAGGTAAAAAAATTAATGTAAAGCTACATTTTTATTGTAATATACAAACGCGCCTGCTATTTGTCGGAAGAAAATCGTTTCGCACAATTATTCAAGACAATAGAAATGGCCAAAAGTGCTCTAATATCTGATAATAATAAGGAAACGGGGAATGCCTTGGCCAATAGATTGCATAAGCCATACTTAAGATCAGGGTTGGTTGTTTAATGGGTGTTTTTAAATAGTTAATTCTAACATTTACTTAAATAATAAGATTTAAATAATATTTTTTTTATATTTTTGTAGGAAACAATTACAACAATTGACGAGCTTATAACAAAGAATAAATTTACAGGTATCTTTATTATTTTTAAAAATCAAATTTAAGTAGAAATACATAAATCCCCAACCACCTTATTTTTGACAAAATTGAAAATGATAAGGGAATTTTTTTTTCGCTTATTTGTTTATCTTTTTAGATCACGGTAGTTTAAGTTATATTGGATAAAGGGTACTCTGATTAGCTGGGTTAGAGCTCTCCAGCCAGGAGTCAAGTATAGAAAATAACTAACAAATTTCTACTCCCTATATCCCTAAAAACTTACTTTTTATATAGGATATAGTAGGGAACTATACTATATGATATGATAGAAACTATGTGCCATTTGTGTCTATAATAATATCTTTATACAGGAGACAGTAGGGAACTATATGATATGATAGAAACTATGTGCCATTTGTGTCTATATCTTTATATAGGAGACAGTAGGGAACTATATGATATGATAGAAACTATGTGCCATTTGTGTCTATAATAATATCTTTATATAGGAGACAGTAGGGAACTATATGATATGATAGAAACTATGTGCCATTTGTGTCTATAATAATATCTTTATATAAGATATAGTAGGGAACTATATGATATGATAGAAACTATGTGCCATTTGTGTCTATAATAATATCTTTATATAGGAGATAGTAGGGAACTATATGATATGATAGAAACTATGTGCCATATGTGTCTATAATAATATCTTTATATAGGAGCTAGTAGGGAACTATATGATATGATAGAAACTATGTGCCATTTGTGTCTATAATAATACAGTGTGTTTTTTTATGAGAACTTTTTTGAAAGCAATTTTACCCCACTTATAGTTATCAGAATTTAATGATTAATGGCTTATTTTCTTCGTTTTTTAAGGCAATTATTAGAACACCAAAACAATATTTCAGTTTTTATTTAAAAAGTACAGTAAAATGTAAAATTCAAAACTTAGGTGTCAACATCTAAAAATGGTTTTAGTGCATTTTTCTTATGCCTAAATCTTCTACCCTTTGCAAGAAAAAAATTGGATTTTCTGTAGTCGACTTTGGGGGGCCAGTACTCCCTCCCTGGTTGAGATATGACCTTCAAACTTTGATATGTTATAGTACATGTCCCCAATAGTATCTGTAGACATTTTTAGCCCTATATCTCAATTTTGAAGCGTTTAGCAGTCATTCTTGCAAAAGGTAGAATATTTGAGTATAAGAAAAATGCGCTTAAACCATTTTTAGATGTTGACACCTAAGTTTTGAATTTTACATTTTACTGTACTTTTTAAATAAAAACTGAAATATTGTTTTGGTGTTCTAATAATTGCCCTAAAAAACGAAGAAAATAAGCCATTAATCATTAAATTCTGATAACTATAAGTGGGGTAAAATTGCTTTCAAAAAAGTTCTCATAAAAAAAACACACTGTATTATTATAGACACAAATGGCACATAGTTTCTATCTAAAAAGTACAGTAAAATGTAAAATTCAAAACTTAGGTGTCAACATCTAAAAATGGTTTTAGCGCATTTTTCTTATACTCAAATATTCTACCTTTTGCAAGAATGACTGCTAAACGCTTCAAAATTGAGATATAGGGCTAAAAATGTCTACAGATACTATTGGGGACATGTACTATAACATATCACAGTTTGAAGGTCATATCTCAACCAGGGAGGGAGTACTGGCCCCCCAAAGTCGACTACAGAAAATCCAATTTTTTTCTTGCAAAGGGTAGAAGATTTAGGCATAAGAAAAAAGCGCTAAAACCATTTTTAGATGTTGACACCTAAGTTTTGAATTTTACATTTTACTGTACTTTTTAAATAAAAACTGAAATATTGTTTTGGTGTTCTAATAATTGCCTTAAAAAACGAAGAAAATAAGCCATTAATCATTAAATTCTGATAACTATAAGTGGGGTAAAATTGCTTTTAAAAAAGTTCTCATAAAAAAAAAACACTGTATCTTTATATAGGAGACAGTAGGGAACTATATGATATTATAGAAACTATGTGCCATTTGTGTCTATAATAATATCTTTATATAGGAGATAGTAGGAAATTATATGATATGATAGAAACTATGTGCCATTTGTGTCTATAATAATATCTTTATATAGGAGACAGTAGGGAACTATATGATATGATAGAAACTATGTGCCATTTGTGTCTATAATAATATCTTTATATAGGAGACAGTAGGGAACTATATGATATGATAGAAACTATGTGCCATTTGTGTCTATAATAATATCTTTATATAGGAGATAGTAGGAAATTATATGATATTATAGAAACTATGTGCCATTTGTGTCTATAATAATATCTTTATATAGGAGACAGTAGGGAACTATATGATATGATAGAAACTATGTCCCATTTGTGTCTATAATAATATCTTTATATAGGAGATAGTAGGGAACTATATGATATTATAGAAACTATGTGCCATTTGTGTCTATAATAATATCTTTATAGAGGAGACAGTAGGGAACTATATGATATGATAGAAACTATGTGCCATTTGTGTATATAATAATATCTTTATTTAGTAGACAGTAGGGAACTATATGATATGATAGAAACTATGTGCCATTTGTGTCTATAATAATATCTTTATATAGGAGACAGTAGGGAACTATATGATATGATAGAAACTATGTGCCATTTGTGTCCTCAACAATCTATTGTCCGTCTTATTACTCACAGGTAACTGATTTTTTAATCTGTTGCTAATCTATGATTCACTTTGTCTGCCTTCTGTCCGTTACGATATGAGGAAATGTGATTTTTTTGGCTGTACTTGTGTTTAAACTTATGATTTTTTTTTAAAAGATCATTATAAATAACCAGTATACTATACAATCGCTTTGTTCGTTAGTCCGTTCTTGATTTTTGTGCTTCGCTTTTTATAGATGTTGTCACTCTTGTTAATCAATCATATTTTTTTTAATTTTAGGAGCCATGAAAATGTTCGGCCAAGTAGAGAAGGATGGATTGATTATGTTGCGGATTTAATGAAAAGGTAGTTGATGCTATAATAATGATTTATCTTTGAATATTTCAAATCTCAGACGGTTTCAATCAAAGGGGGGAGGCGGATAAGCCATTTTTTGTATCCAAACCTAACCAACCAAAAAAAGAGGTACAGCTCTGAAATTTGGCATTGCAGTTTCATATTTTATTACATTAAAGCAAACACCAGGCCAATTACAGTGCTGCAACCCTTTTTTGGTTTTAGGTTTGTTTATAAAAGTGTCTCATACGAATATTAGATTTTAACATACATTCGCTCTATGGTGTAATTAAATAATAGTTATTTATCGCATCGTATTATAGTTACAATCAGCTTTTCTCAGATAGTAAAATAAAAAATCAAGATTAATTCCAGTTTAGTTGTTTCGTGTGAAATGCTTTCATACAAAAAGTTTTAGCCTAATTTCTTTATTAGATTTTATGGGAAAGAAAATCTGGTGGAAGTTCGTCTGCGGATGCTGAATTTGCTGCAGACAACCGTGAAGAATTATCTTTCCTACGCCGAGGATCAAATTCTACAGAAATCTGTTATTCCTTTCTTGTCAGATCTTAACTCAGAGGTTCACAGGTAGAATATGTTTCTTTCAGATATTAAATGACATTTGTGGTAGGGTTGGGCCGGATATCCGATGTGGCCGGATATCCGGCCATTTTCAATATCCGGCCGGATACCGGATATTGAAACTATCCGGCCGGATATCCGGCAATATAATCTTTTACATTTTACAACAAAAATATCTGCCTTTTAAATTTTAAATGGCTGTAATTTTCTTATTATTGAATCTAAAAGAACAATTTTTTTAATAGTTACTTAATTTTTAATTTTTGACCTTAATTTTATATAATAAAACACCAGCTTATGAAGAAATTTTGTTTTTGTTACTTTAAAAACTTGTATTTTGGCCGGATATCCGGTAATTAGGCCGGATAACCGGTGATTTGCCGGATACCGGATTTCCGGCATTTGAAATCAGCCGGATATCCGGTATCCGGCCAAAAAAGTATCCGGCCCAACCCTAATTTGTGGTGCTTTTAAAATAACCGGAGGGGGGGGGGGGTCTGTTCTTGACTCGGCACTTAGAATTCATAAATCATAAATTCATACTAAAACATTATCTGAAACATGACGACTTGTTTATGGTGGTGAAATTTTTTTAAACATCCTTTTCTAGGAACAAACCATCACCAAAAACTCAAATTCCATGAAAGTACCCAAAGTTTTTGACAAATGAAATAAAAATTTGGGTAATTTAGTCCAATGTGTCCCCTCTCTCCCTGCTAATAAGCCACTAAACGAACGCTCTAGGTGGACTATGAATATGAATGTATGCGTCAAAATGACAATGATATCACACCTATTTTAGGAGTATAAAACTTGAGGCTGTGCTAACAATATCAGAATTAGCGGCGGAATCTACCGGACAAAATCAAAATGTAAGCTTTTCAATTTCATGAATTCAACGGAGAGCTCTTATAGCACTTTTTAATTGTTCTATTGAATTTAAACTTGAAAACGGATTCCTGTAGTAGTAGGGTACAATTTTGAATGCGTAGCAATTTTAAAATTAGTACCAGAAAGTCTGTTTGCTTATTTTAATTATGATGATATATTGTTGTTTAAAAACAATATGATTATACTTATTTTCACTTGATTTTTGTAATAAGATTCCATTACCATTGGGTATAATGTTTTAAACGAAGCTTCTCTATAACTATGTCTTAAAATGTAAGTTTTTTTATGTCGAGCATATTGTTCCTATTGGGATTGATTTTACGGAATTCTTGTTTAAACTTCTAATTAGTGTGTGAAGCTTTCTTATATGAACAAAGCGAAATCCCTTTATTTCGTTAGGTCCTTTTGATTCGTTGAGATTCGCTTTCATGGGTGTTGTTATTCTTGTTGATATTTAGGACTTGATTGATATTATTGAAAATATTCTGTCTGCCTTGACTAGCCTGGACCCGGAGCAGGAGGAGATAAATAAGGAGGCCATCAACAAAATGATTGCAGATCAGGTAGGCGTTGTTAAACGAAGGGTTGGGGGGGGGGGGGGGGTTGATGTCTTGGTGATCTTGTAAAAATAAGTATTTAGGACATTTTAACAAATAAACATTCTATGATAGTGAATAAGTAGCCATGAATTTATTCACGTTACATGAATTAGAAATATCAGTTATCAGATAACTCAAAATGAACAAAAAATTAATATCATCTTTGGGATAAATATCAACTTATCGTCAATTGTCTTATCTTTTAAGATCTTTGCGTTTCACCCTTTGTAAAAAGTATTTCCTCTTTATTCAGAACTTTGATATGTACACTGAGGCTGTGAGGGGGGTGGTGAAGGTGTTCAAGGCCAAGTTCTTCAAGCCTCCCATACAGTGTGTGAAGAGATGCTACGAGACCATGGTCACACTGCTGGACAGATTCTATTCTGTTCCAGCACTTCTACAGTACACTGGTAAATAATTCATCTTAATTTTGAATGTAAAGTTTTGCCTAACCCCTAAGGGCGCCTTAACCCTACAGGGCTATCCAGTACCCATTATAACCTAACCTAACCTGCTTAATGTAATAAATAAACAAAATATACGCATAAACTACCTGCTTTTGTCCTTATTTTCAATTTATTTTATAAATAAAACAGGCGTTTATATACAGCTGTCTTCTGTGATTTAAAAGTATATAAGCTTTGCTTTTATGGGTGCCATTGGATCGGTCGAATTTTAAGACATGTAATGACTCTTGATTTAGATTATATAATATTTTTTTTGTTTTTCAAGTTTAATTTAAAATATGTACCTATTTCAAATTATATTTAAATTTTTGGGTTAAAATCTCACTAATTGTAGCTAAATGATGCGTGAATTATCGATAGTCATTATAACAGAAGTCTGGATAGAACCTAGTTATAGAGTAGCGGCATTACCATTGCAATTGACTTAATTTAATTTACTAGGTGAAATGAGATATGAAATATTTCGTTGTTTTCTTAGCTTGCGAGCAAGACAGGATTTTCATCTCGGCTATCACAAGTAAGTCTCTTTTCTAGTATGTCTTCGAAACCGATAAAGATCCGATGGATTAGAACCAGGGTTGGCAAGAAAAGTCCAGGGCAGTTAAAACCACATGGTTTTGACCGGTTTCAACCACCAGAAAAAGTCAACATAAAGGTCCAGGGATAAGGGATGGGAAACGTAGGAAAATATTATTTCAGGCCTATTTCAAGCCTAGGCCTATTAAACCAGTTTTGGGATGGCGCAGTGGTTCGTCCTAAACGCTAATGAAAAAGCTGTGTGTGTGTGTGTGTAGATAAAGTATAGAATCAAATTCAGGTAGCTAGTTTAAAGTAAAAAACATAACTTTTTATAAACCTATATATTAATGGCTTTTGTTAAAATGAAGTTTTTTCTCTCCCAAAATTTTTTTATCTTTTACTTTGGTAATTTGAACTGTCAGAAAGCTATCGTTGGGTTTCCCTCAGACAGATTTTAGTTTGTATTATTTGCATTTTTATTAATGAGTAAAAATTTTATTTGAAAATTTCATTGCTAATTAAAATTCAAAATAAACAAATAAATATGCACTTGGGTAACATTCTATCAAGTTCTTTGGATACTATAATGTAATGATAAATCTGTACTGTGTTGTATTGTACAAAAATTAGGGTTAAGGTGTTGTATAAATTCCGTATTAAATTTTTAAAATTTAAAATACAACATCTAATTTATAAACTACCAAATGAAAATTCGTAGCTACCTTCTTTCCAAGAAAATAATCCCGTTATTTTTGTTTTTTCTATATGGCCCTTTTTTAATGTTTAACTCTAAGCAGATTTAATAATTAAACTAATGTGATCTAACACCATTTATATTTATTTTTTCGTAGCAGACAAATCATTATTTTTTTCTAGAATTGTCTGCTTCTAAAATTTCCGCCAATTGGTGATTGGTTGATACAAAACAAGCCCAAATCACAGAACACTATTGGTTTAGAGCGGTAGCCAATATGAGCCGTCCGCCAGTAAGGTCATTAAATTAGGCAAATGGTAAAAGTTGCATGATCCCTTTCAAAACCAGGCCGAGATCTAATTTATGTCCAGGTTTCCTATCCCTTATCCCTAAAAAGGTCTAACAAAAGTCCACTTTAAAAAAAACAAAAGTCCACCTTGAAAAAAAATGCTATGTTCGCCTCCAAAAAGGTCCTAAATTACTACTTTTTCGTAATAAACTTCTTATTTTTTATCAAAATGCCTGTAAACAAACACAGTAGAAAAACATTAGAATTTACAAAAAAAAAAAGACTTATTTTTAGAAAGCAACATTTTTATTTGAAAAATGTATTTAGGTATGAGACAGGCAATAGTAAGCTGAGAGGATTTCTTGGAAGTACAGATACTCTACAATTCTCTTGAATGAATGAACGATAGTACCTAAAAAAATTAAGCTTGCCTCTTAAATTATAAAAATAACAGATAAATTTTTTTTTATTAAATATGCTACAAAATTTATCTATGAAACATAGAATTCAGAAACTAACAAATACTTTTAGCTTAAATTAGGAACAGTGATCTTTTGACTTAATAAATTAACATTAATATCAATAAGTTAATTTTATAATTTAAGAGGCAATCCTAAATTTTATACTAACGTTCATTCATTCAAGATAATTGTAGAGTATCTGTACTACCAAGAAGTCCTCTCAGCTTATTATTGCCTCTCTCATACCTAAATACTAAAGATTGGGTCAATACGTTGACATTTACGTTGATTATTTTTTTAAAAAATAACTTTTTACAAAAGTCCGGACTTTTCCCGGAATAAACCAATAAAACCCGGTTTTTTCCTTGTCCGCGGATTAAACCTACAAAAATCCCGAATTTTGCCAACCCTGATTAGAACCGGTTCTCATGCATAGCATCGTATTACAAACAATTTTTCACGAATATTAAAATCATAAAATTAATACCAGTTTTGTTAGCAACGGACCTTGGGCCCCTCGGGGTCTAACAAAACTGGTTTAAATACTAAAAATTTTCATTTTAATATCCACGGAAAACTGTTTTTAATACGATGAATAACTATTTGAAAACTAGTTGAGATCTAAACTTCTTCAACGTTTTTTTTTTATCTAGAGGAGGGTTAATTTTGTTTCATATCATTCGGGATTTCATCTTCCATTGTCATATCCCTTAAAATCCATGCACTCTACCAAAGTTTATTTGTTTTAGGGATGGTCGAAATTGTGTGATATTCAGTCCCTTTGTGGTCTGCGAGAGCAAACAAGGATTCTTTCCTAAAGATAAAGGTGAAATTTCATTCATCTTAATCAGCTTTTATATAAAGTAGTAAGGTATTTGGTCTGTAGCTTAAGATCTCACTAACTATTGAAATTTTTTAGTTTTCTAATTTAGAAAAGCTTTACATAGGTCCTGTGATAGTTGTTGCCTATTTTACTTTCAGATTTAAGTCTTGGGGTGGTTTTAAGCTATTTATTTAGCCCCTCTCTGTCCCTTTCAATACATATCCCCTAGATACTAGGGGCGTAGCCGCTGGTGTTGTTTAATTCATTATATTTTCTGTATTATAACTTGTATTAAAGTGTTCTTTTTTATTTGGCTGATGTATATGGTTATACTCATTCTTTGTTTCTAGATATGTTGGTTCTCTCATTGACAAGGGCGTGTAGAGCTGTGATAAGGTAAGCTTACATCATTAATTTATATGATAAAATTCACTAAACTCGTGTTATATAGAGCTTTTTGTCGGAAAGAGAAGTTCGTTATTAGAACGTCACATGGACACAAATCAGCTGACTTATCATGTACGTTGCAATGTGGCAGCTATATGTTGGCAGCTGTTGGTGTATTTAATACTTTGCTTTATAGGTTTCTTTTTAAGGTATTATATACATACAATTTAGATTTTTTTTGTGTAGTCTTGATGCATTTTAAAATAGATTGGGTTCAATTCAGTTTAGCTTTACTATCTCAGTATTTTAATATGTACCTTTCTTTTAAATCGTGCCAATTTAGTTAAAAAAAAATTTTATTATTTTATATTCTTTCTTTACCTACTTATGGATGCATGTGGTATTCTGTTTAAGCAAGATAATAACATGCTCAAAATATTTTCTAAAATACCAATAAGAAAGAAAATGATGCAAAAAAAAAGCAAAAAAAATTACCTATAAGCTACCAAATTACTATGAAACCATAACTGATTTAATATTTAGATCTTTGAAAGAAGATAGTGATTGGAAGGTGCTTCAATTATTACTGAACCAAGTGCCAAATGTTTTACAAAACAGAGGAATACTTTTAAGGTAAAGCTTCCATGGAAAACATTATATATTGATTAAATGTTCCTTTTGATGTCTCGCTAACCAATCAACAGATTAAGTTTTGCATTTCAGGGAAGTTTCATATAATTCAAAGACAATTTTTTTGTCTTGTCCTCTTTTATCACTAGGGGCTAGAGGCGCTGCGGCTAGTATTATGAATATGATATAGTTTTACAATTTTTGTCGGTTTTTTTGCAAGCCATAAAAATTCGCAGCTGCTGGTTTATGCCCATGTTTTAGCTGCATTTTGGTTTGGTTTGGTTACACCTTATTGTAATGGTAGCAAGTTAGTAAATTCATTGCTAGCCTCCCTTATCTTAAAGTTGTCAGCTGCAAACAGCTGCATTATAATTGGCGCCTTTCGAACCTTTCTTTTATAATTCTTTTGTTCAGATATGAAGAGTCGATTTCTAAGCTGGCTGAAGCTTTGTGTGGACTTGTTCAAAGTAGTCAGAAACTTCCGGAATGGAATATTCCAACAAGATTCAACAGGTAGGTGGAGATAAGCTATTAGTTATTCATAGTTACAACCTTCCAAAATGGAATATTCTAACGAGATTCAACAGGTTTGTGGAAATAATTCATTAGTTATTCATAGTTACAACCTTTAAAAATGGAATATTCCAACAAGATTTAAAAGGTAGGTGGAAATAACAAAAAAGTAATTAATAAAAGCTTCCAGAATGGAATATTCCTATTAGTTAAGAGAGTGATAAATAACTAATGTAGAATTACTTAAATAAATGTTTAGATATAGTAGATATAGGTGGATTGACAGTGTGACGTACGGCCATACCCTTATTATATAGTAGCTACGTGACTAGAAATAAAAATTTATTTTTTACATAAATATATTAAAAATTTAGGACAGATTTTAACCTGGCAGTGTATCCAGTTCTGTCTGCCCTGGCCTCCTACAACAGATGGTTGAATGCTGAAGTTAAACGTATTGTCATACAAAGTTTGGAGTCTGGGTTGCTTAATAAAGAGTGCAGTAAGGTAAGACCTTTTCTGGCAGGGATTTAAAGGGATAAGACAATGGTCGATAAATTAATGTAGATTCCCAATGATGATACACAAAATTTCCAGTTCAGTAGATTTGAATTAGAGATTAAAACGTTTGAACACTCAACTTAAAGATTCAACCAATCAAAATTTACGAAAGTCCCCAAAGTTGTTAAGCCAACGAATAAGAAAACGTTATTTAGAAACTTTGGGAAACATAACGATTTTTTTTCATTCAACTTTTAAGTAGTGATAACCTATTTTTTCTTCTTTTTTTGTATATCGCTTATTTTGCACTTTGACTTTAATAAAGTGTTCGATCGACAATAGCTAAACCAATGTATAATTTTTGAAAATATAAGTGATCAGAGGAGAAAAATTTTTATTATCATGAGTTACAAGCACCTGGTAGCATAAGTATTTTAAAATGTCAATAAAACTATTGGACACCAGTTTGCTTGCGTTGTAGAAAGAAAATTTTAATTGTAAAAAAACTTGTAGGTATTCTTTACCTATATTTTTTATAAAATCAAAATATTTTAAGTATCGCGGCTACTCTATGTTTATCGTGTGAATATATTTCAGGTTTGCACTGTGGCATTAACCTCCTGTATTCTTGAGATGTCAGAGAGTATGAATCATTTCTTGCCAGAGGAAATAAACCATTTTTACAATAAATGTATCAGTATAGATGCATAACCCAGACAACTACCTGGATTTTCTAGCAAATTGCTTTTTGCTCTTTTGTAGCGACTTTTATAATATTTACGACTCCATTGGCTGATGTTTTACTACTTGTGAGCCCTCTTACACTGCAGTGCACTGGTAGAAGTTTATTTTTTTCTAATTCTTATCCTTATATAATTAGTTTATAGTTATATTAAAAGAGGAGAAATAATCCCTGATCCTACATAACTTAAATGGAAAGTGGAGGGTCGACTGAAACCCCCCCCCCCTCAAGTGCCCCTTAAGGTCTCTAGGGGCGTGGCCGCTAGTGTAATTAATTTGGATAAAAATCTAAGAGAATTTAAAAAAATATTTGATGTAAAAATGAAAAATGTTGTACAAATAGGTGCTGTTAAACTTGTCTAAAATCTCTGCTACTGTGCACGTGGCTGTTCCAGTTCTAGAATTTCTATCAACTCTCATTTCTATACCCAAGGAAACTTTAAGCTTAGTTTTATACTAGTTGTCTAGAAGCATTTGATAATAAGTAAATTTTAGGCTAACAGACTAAAGATCTCGTATTTGTATTATCTGTGCTTACAAAGGTTGTCTGTTGGATGTTAATTAACCTCATATACTATATTGGGCATTAAATTGTCGCTTCCTATATGAGCCCCTGGGTTCTTTACTTTATATCGAAGAAGAACCCTGCCCCATACATACATACAGAACCCTGCGCCATGGAGGTAGTGAATTAATCTGGGAACCTCTTGTATGTATTAAGCTTTACGTTGATCTTTGTATTTCTATCATTTTTTAGCGTCTTAGAATGACTACCCAATTTTAATCAAGAGTTTTGAAAATAAATTTAATTTATAAATTACAAGTTTTAAAGTTTCATGAATATCAGGTGTTTTCTAGCTTTAACAACAACCAGTACATGTCCGTGTTCGCCATGACCTTGCCCTTCACCAACCCCTTTAAGTTCAACCACTACACGGTGTCCCTGGCGCATCACGTCATCATCATGTGGTTCCTCAAGTGTAGGATGGCCTCCAGAAAAGATTTCATTAATTTTATTGTCAAAGGAAAATAATTTCAACACTTTAATGAAGAAGTTCTTATTATAACCGAAAAAAAAAAAAATATGAAAACCAGTTTTGATAGCTTCGAGGGGCCAAAGGCCTGGGGTAACAAAACTGGTATTAATTTTATAATTTGTGAAAAATTGTCTGTAATACGATGTTATACATAATCTTTCCGTAGGTATGGCTGAGAACCGGTTCTAATCCAGTAATTAAATTAATCGGTTACGAAGCCATACTGGAACATAAGTTCCAGAACCCATAGTCTAATCCTAATATTTTCCCCTCATTTTGCAATTACCAAAATATAAATTGAAATTATATTCTATGTCTGAACAGGACTAGAGGGGAATGCCTTGCAACCATTTGAGGAGGGAAACTTCCGAAAGAAAGATTTATCTGCCCTGAATGAGGATTCTAGCAACAGGGCCAGATCATCAAGTTTAAATGAAGAAAGTAGACCAACTAGAAGCAGGAATCTGACAGGTAATTTTGCTGATTGATACCCAGTAGACCGATTATGTACACAAGTTTTTAAGTAGCCAATAAAATGATGCCTCTAAAAGTTTATCTAATATTTTGAAAAATCACTTTGTTTTGTACATTTTTATAAATAAAACGTTTTACAGAATCTAGTAAAATCTAAATGTACAGAATATGTACTGTACAAAATCAGACCTAAAATTTACATTCACCATAAATTATAACCAGGGTGTCGGAGCCGTATAATTTTGATGCGGCTCCGGCTCCTACCTTAAAATTAATATATCATTTTTTTTCATTATTGAATTTGATAAAATAAAATAAATAATATAAAATATTTTGCTTTTATTTGATTAAAGCTATATAAAAGTAGAAGGATGTGTGTCTATTTGTTAAGTAACAATAGTTTTGTTAGTTTATTATATGGAAATAGACCGTTGCCTTATTATAATATTACTTTAAAAAATCATTTTTACCTAATCCGGAGCCGGAGCCGTTTTTAACGAAAAATACGGCTCCGGCTCCACCAAAAATGTTGCCGAAACACTGATTATAACAATGTTTCATTCTTTAAAAAAAAATATTTGAATTCAAACATATCTGCTAAACAAAATTACCCCTTCTGTAGTGTTTCGGTACGCATGCCTTGCCGTACACGAAATCTTAATCTCCAAGCCCTCCGAATGACCAACATGTGAATGTTTACAAATGTGTATTTATTACCATGAAAACGGTTAATCTAAAACAAAAATATAAAGATTAATTACATAGCATTAATGGTTTATTATTTTTGTATATCGAGGTTGCGTGATTTCAATTTAATTAAAAATATAAAATTTCTAAAAAACTTTAAATTGGCACGAAACATATTAAATAGCATCAGAAATTGATAATTTTAGATTCAAATGATCAATAAAATTAAGGAAAATATTCGTATGTCAAAAGTTAGCAGTTAAATGGTCTATTTGTTGAAAAATTAATGTTTTAAATTTCTTCGTAAAAATATACCATACTACACTTATTATTAAGAATTAAAGATAAATTCTTACCACATTATGATGTCAAACTAAGCAGAAGGCTTATTTGAGATATTCCACACATCAGAGCACATGTATATTCAAGCAATACATTATTTTCAATCACGTAGCTCCTCATGTGGGACTAATCAAAGAAAAAGTGCGCGTTTCTTTTGTCTGTTTACAAGCCACGCGCCGCGCGGAGATAATTAGGAATGCCGCGTAACACACTCATTCTCTAGGAAATTTGGTGTAAGGAAACAGGGATTAATGGGTTCGAACTTGACAGGGAATACAGGAAATACATACCGAAACACACCCGTCTATTCACTGGGAATCGAACACAATACCTCATCTTTGCAATATGCGTGCAGACAGTGTCCACAAAATCACAATCTCACAACACATAAACCACAAGAGTTTAAAATGTTATGGCCATAAGGCCTAAAATTAATTATGGTAACTCGCGAATACCACAATAACTCAAACCGAGTCCACTACCACATAAGGATAGGAATAAGGAATGGGAAAAGCATTCAATATACATGAATTGCACATTTACCACTCACACATCTCATTATATCATGGCCTCATAATCTCAATAAAATTAGAATTACAGACCATGTAATTGCGAATACATGAATTAATAATCAATAGTACCTAAACTTTGATTAGGTATCTACATAATAAAATAGGTAAATGATTTTTATACTAAAAATCGCATCGATAATTAAATAATCAACTCAAACTTTTTTCATCAAAAGAAAGAAAGATTAAATAATGACATTTTTTCTACTAAATCTTTTTGCTAGAAAAGAAAAGTAAAATTTCATAAAAAACTTCTCAATAATTAGCATTGTTTCCAGCGGAAAAATACTCGGGCTTACATCTAAACATTTTTAAGATAAGATAGGTAAGATCCTTAAATCTAACATGTTTTAATAAAATAGATACTTAAATCTAAATAAAATATGACTGTAAAAAATCATCAAACATCGGAAAACTAAAATTTCATAATTTTAAGTCTTCGTGAATCAAAATTGCGTAAATAAAATTGCAATTGAAATATGCAAATTAAATTACCAAAATAAAACAAAAGCTCAATTATAAGAAAAGAACTTCAAAAAATGCTGAGTTTGCAATTTCTCTCTGTTTTAAGAAGAAAGCAACTTGTACATATTCATACAGTCAAAATTAAGGCAATTTGGGGCCTCAGTTAGAATGAACCCCTCAAGATACAAACTAACCAATCTTTCAAATAATAATAATGCCATGTTCCAGCTATCCTGACGGACGTTATGTCTTTCCATCACAATTTTTTGATACTGCATAATTTCCGACAGGATTTCTGGCGCAAGGCTCCATCAACTGAAAATAAACATAATTAGTGATGTTTAAATCAAATCAAAAATTAAAAGAATCATGAATAATTCAAGAAACTTTAGAATCATCAATCAAAGCAATCAAAATAAAATTATCTTATGCTTTAGTTTTGCCGTTCTGTAGTATGTCTGGCCGAGGTAACAGAGCTAAGATACACTATAGAGCGGTTTTATTAAGCTTAAATCTTCGAACTCAAAGAATCTACTTAATTCAAGGCGAAAAAAATCTGCATTTTTTCTTTAGGTACATCAGTTCAAAGGTAAATAGTAATATTTTTAATATACATGTAATATTAAATTATTTATGTGATTATAATAAATCATAAAGAAATATTTAAATGATGTAAAACTCTCATTTTGTTAATTTCTTATCATATCAAATTTCAATCCAACAAGGATAAAAATGTTTATATCTGTGCAGGTACCTAGGAAATTTTCCGCGAAAAAAATCCCTGGTCCCGAAAAGACTTAAATCATTGAAAAACTTGCGTAAACGTATAAAAAACTTAAGTTTGCATTTCAAATGAAAAAAATCTTGCATCGATCTGAAAGTTTAACGAAATTGTATCAAAATTTGCGTTACTTATAAATCTTAAGAAATGGTTAATTTCTTTTTACAAAAAATAAATACATTGAAGCAGTATTTTAATATATACGATAAAAATGAAGGTAGAGTTAATTTAAAATATGCATAGTTTATCTTAAATTAATTCTGTGGCATTCAGATAAAATAATAATCAATATTTTAATAATACCATACATCGTGTTCATTATTATAAATGCTTAAACATGAACGAAAAATATATATACCTAGGAAAATAATTGCTAAAGTATTTTCTCAAGGTTTAAAATTGTCCGAAATCGCTAGGTACGTACATTACTACGAATCTCTGCTCTCGGAATGAAGAAAAAAAATCTTTACGCGTGGATTAATAGGAATCCCAGCTTCCGGAGTGAAAGAAAACTTTTGTACATGAATTGTTAAGAATCTCTGCCTCCGGAATGAAAGAAAATCTTTGATTTGCTTACAAATTTAAACAAATATCTTGATTTTTTGCGATAATCTTTTAAAATAATAATGAGGAATATCTTAAACATTATCATAATAATATTACATGTTGTGCTCTTTACTTTAATGCATTATTTCATATGAGAATCTGAGAAATAACATTTTTTAAGTAAACGTGAACCATAAAAAAAACTAGAAAAATAATTTGTAAAAAATCTATTTTTCTCAATTTAAAATCTGCAAAAATCATTTCACGAACTTTTGCTTTTCAAAATCATACTTAAAGAAACAAAATCTTTTTAAAATCTGCTTTAAAAGTCTAAACAGTTTTGTAGAATTTTTGTGCTTAGTTATGAACAATAAAATTAGTTGAATAATGAATACTTATTCTTTACAGAACCCATTTGGTTCCCTTCACAAGCCTAATATATAACTTGTGATATATTTTTTTTTTTTTTTAAAGATCATGTTGTAGATTAGATATGTGTGGTTTGAAAAATTTCAATGAGTTTCTGGCGGCAACACCCGCCATATTTCCACCCGCCATTGGCAGGCCTCTTACCCTGCGTCGGGCGGCCAGCTTGGCAGCAACCAAGTCGATTCTTGATTCATAACACCACCAGGGCACGTAATAAAAGTGTGGCTGTCATAAAACTTAGAATCATCTACTGGCTTTTGTCCGGCCGGAACCGAAACTCCCGTCGGCTCTTGTCCGGCCGAGACCGAATTTCTTATCGGCTCTTGCCCAGCTGGAACCGAAACTCCTGTCGGTTCTTGTCCAGCTGGAACCAAAACTCTGATCGGCTCTTGTCCAGCCGGAACCGAAACTCCCGTCGGCTCTTGTCCGGCTGGAACCGAATCATTCAGCGGCTCAACACCCGCCGTAACAAAGTTATCAACGACTACAGTATCGTTACCAATATCATCAGGAATAACTGCAGCACAACTAACATCATTATCAGTAATAACCACGGCAGCACCCGCCGTAGCCAGGTTGTCAACGGCTGCAGCACTAGCAGAACCAAAAGGTTCATCAGCCGCGTTACAAGCAGAACCAACAGGTTCAATATTAGCATCACAAGCAGCACCAACAGTCGGCTGCGGCTGAACATCTGAGCAGACAACATACCTACTCTTTGCTAAACCATTAGCACTAACAGCAAAATATCCAGATCCAAACAGGCTGGAGTAAAGCATGGTTTCTCCTACTGAACGTTCAGAGTAGGGAAACATCGATGGGTGCAGGTGCCCTACGAGCAAATCAACCTGCCCATCAACCAAAGTAAAATCTTCAGGTTTCATATCAAACAAAACAGCTGCCTCCACAGGATTTATGGAGCAGATCGCCTCTTTTGGACCAATGAGAGGCACTACCACAGGTTCTAATATGTGATAATTCTTGTGTCGATCAATTAAACATAGCTTGACCGTCGGGAGACGTTTAACTTCACCGTCAGCTAGAGAAATTCTTGCTGAACGTCCAGTAAAAGGTAACTGAAGTTTATTAACAAGTGACTGGGTTACCATTGTGGTAGTTAAACCAGTGTCCCACATGGCGTTCACTGGGACCTTCTGGTGATTAATGTCAACGACGTCTAACTGTTGTAACATTAACATTAGGTTCGCCTCAGGGGAAGTATGTACTTCATAGACGGCGGCGGCCATATCAACACTTTCATGCAAAAGGTTGTTATGGGCCTGACCACAGTTGTCCACTTTGCAGCCGCCTATTACATCTGCCTTCGGGCAATCCACAGATTTATGCCCTTTTTGCAAACAAATCCAACAGCATCCAGCACTCTCCACAATACTCTTCCTGTCTGACACTGACAGGTCATGAAATTTTGGGCACTTGTAAAGTAAGTGCATATCATTACAGCCATTTACAAAACATGACTGTTTCATCTTAGATTTACCAGGTTTACCTACGGCGGTAGCGGCTGTCGCAGGGTTACCTTTCTTCTTAGAGGGGGTGTCCATATCAGTCAAACACCTCATTAAAATGGCGCCACGCTGTTCTTCAATAATCTTTAACAGCTTTGGGACGTTTGGGACATCCATCGAGCCCAATGATAAATTGAGCTTATCTTGAAAATCACGTGGCAACTTCTTGGATAACATCTCAAGAAGTATCACAGTCAACCACTGGCTAGTGGTAACTTCATCATCTTCATCATCTTTAGTCAGCTGCTCCAGCTGGCTAACTGCTCCGCCAAACTCTGCTAACACAGTCACAATCTGGTTGGAGTCCGACGGTTTAGACTTCTTCTCCCATTGGTTGAAAAGGCAGAGCATCTGACGTGTTTTGGACTTAAAACGTGCGTCAAGGTAGGCCCACTGAGATTCATGCGATTGAATCTGAATTAACTGGAGTCTCAGCTCTTTATTTTTACAGACCTTTTCACTGCTTAACAATAAATGTAAATACGACGGGTCTTGTCCTACAGTAAGCTTTTTAAAAGTGTCTTTAAAACTTACGTAGGATGCTTCCAGGCCGTCGAAGCTGGGAAGAAGACGTTCGTCGACACGATTCATATATCCTGGCGTGAATATAGAACCGGCGGCGAACTGTGGTGTGCCAAACGGTGACACAAATGGCGATGCTGTCGAGGCACCCGCCGACGTTGTAGGTGGCTTCACAGGTTCAAGCTTAACCTCAGCCAAACGTTTCATCAAAGCAGACAAAGTGTTTATAATTGCATCAGGTAAGGGAAAATATGGCCCTTTAATAACTTTCACAATCTTCAAACATCGATCATAAAGTTCAGCCTGATGGTTAGGCAAATTATCACCAACGACATCAACAACACTTTGAATGTCACTAAGCTCTTCTATAGCATCAAGAGCATCTTTCAAGGCACTATAGTCTTTTTGTACAGTAACTATATCAGAATAAATGTCACTAAACTCATCAAGCTCTTGGATTCTCAAACCAAGCTTGCTAAAACCGACCATGATGCTGTCAAATGTCTCGAACTTGTCATGGACAAGGATTGATTCCTTAGTGAGATGTCTAACATTAAGTTCTGAAGTATCACTGACCAACTTCATCACTCTATTTAGCTCACTGGTTAGGGCATCAACGGCTGGACGCAGCCGCTTACTCAATTGTTCACCTTTATTCTTTTTAGGACCCATAATTGTCACTAAAGTTAACTGTACTGATTATGACTATAATAATAATGTGTGGTAAGGTATCACAACCAACACATTCACAAAACTTCACAGAATGTTCTTAGCTGCATCTGTTCTGTCTCGTTTTCATTGTTTCGGTACGCATGCCTTGCCGTACACGAAATCTTAATCTCCAAGCCCTCCGAATGACCAACATGTGAATGTTTACAAATGTGTATTTATTACCATGAAAACGGTTAATCTAAAACAAAAATATAAAGATTAATTACATAGCATTAATGGTTTATTATTTTTGTATATCGAGGTTGCGTGATTTCAATTTAATTAAAAATATAAAATTTCTAAAAAACTTTAAATTGGCACGAAACATATTAAATAGCATCAGAAATTGATAATTTTAGATTCAAATGATCAATAAAATTAAGGAAAATATTCGTATGTCAAAAGTTAGCAGTTAAATGGTCTATTTGTTGAAAAATTAATGTTTTAAATTTCTTCGTAAAAATATACCATACTACACTTATTATTAAGAATTAAAGATAAATTCTTACCACATTATGATGTCAAACTAAGCAGAAGGCTTATTTGAGATATTCCACACATCAGAGCACATGTATATTCAAGCAATACATTATTTTCAATCACGTAGCTCCTCATGTGGGACTAATCAAAGAAAAAGTGCGCGTTTCTTTTGTCTGTTTACAAGCCACGCGCCGCGCGGAGATAATTAGGAATGCCGCGTAACACACTCATTCTCTAGGAAATTTGGTGTAAGGAAACAGGGATTAATGGGTTCGAACTTGACAGGGAATACAGGAAATACATACCGAAACATGTAGATTAAATTAATGGTTGGAAAGTTTGGACACTGCTAGTTTGGAACCAACCAGTTGAATTAAGTACCCAAAGTTTTTGTGCAATCGATTAAGATAACGGGGTTATAAATCTTTGGGCTTCATTGTAATTTACAGTCTAAAGTCTCCTTTCTCCCTGATGATTTTAGTTTCTCGTATTCATTTGAATCCGGTGGATAGGAACCGGTTCTCATCCATACGAAAAAACTATGTCTAGCATCGTATTATATCCAGCTTTCTACGAATATAAAAATGTACAATCAAAAGATTCAAACTAGTTTTTTTAGCCGGTTCCTTCGGCACCTCAGGGCTAAAAAAACTGGTTTTAATCTTAAAATTGTACATTCTATATCCGCGGAAATACTTTTATAATACGATGCGAGAAATAACTATTTTTTGTTAAACAAGATTAATTTTGTATTTCAGGACTGCCCTCGCGACCTAACATTCAGTTGAAGAGTGGTCCAGATGAGAGACAAGCCCTCCATACTTTTCATCAAGAACTTACTCAAACATGTCTTGGTAAGTAACATTCACTTGTAATATGCATAATTAATTGTTTTTTAGTTTTCAAGAAGAATTATAACATCAATAATTGGCGAAGCAGCTTGGATTTATAGTAAAGCTACTTGTCTATTTATAGTAAATCTTTATCGCTATTAATAAAACAAGAAAACTAAACCAATACAGAGAATCTATATAATGAAATCTTTACCTAGGCATATTTATATTGTTCTGAAGAAAAAAAAACTGACGGATAGGAATTTTTCTAAATAAAGAGTTGCTTTGATTACATGAGTGTAAGATCGGCAATGTCTTATTGTACACAGAAATTGGTTGGGATTGGGTTTATCATTGCTCGATAAGCACTTTGAGGTAAAGCACCGATAGATCTTTTTTACGAAGATAAAATTTGTTATTTGTAATAATCTTTAGGTACTTGTTCATTGGCCACCGTCCATTCCATAATTCAAAGATTTTAACAGGCTTTTTTGAGATCTTAAGCAACATTCAGACAAACACACTTTTCCATATAACTGTTACCTTTAAGATATGATGACTCGATACTGCACTGTTAATCCTTCACTGGAGCCAGAGAGATCCTCATTAGCAAATCTCCTCCTAAAGTCGGGCACTTCTACCTCCTGGCTTATAGGTAATATATATATATGTGTGTGTGTGTGTGTGTGTGTGTGTGTGTGTGTGTGTTAATCCTTCATTGGAGACAGAGAGATCCTCCTTGACAAATCTTCTCCTAAAGTCTCAACTGGGAAACCAAAAAATTTATTTACACTAACCATAATGTGCTTGAACGTGGAGCTTGATAGCCCTAGTGGCTATACAAAAGTGTCTCAACCTACTCCATGACTACTTAGGTCCAAACCCTAAGAAACTATGATTAATCAATCAATTTAATATTAGCGACTGCGCTTTTAACATTTAGGAGCCCTGTAATTGTAGTTGTAAGGAATAACCTAAAACCATCCAGGGAAAATGTGTAGCCTTTCTAAAATGGCGAACTTTGTTAAGTAGTTATTGAAACCTTAAGCTTCTGATTAGAAAAATATTACTACTTTATTTAACAGGATTTTCAAATTCTTTGTTTATTTATAGACACGGCTATCCTGACCATATCTGTGAGTGGGTGTAACGGACAGGCCTCTGAAGGTGGCCTCTGCCAATCTTGTGCCAAGGGCTGTGAGGCCATTAATCAAAATAACTCTCTGGTGAGTATAATACATAAAAAAACTTCACATATTTCTGAAAAATGCGTGTTTTTAAAGAAGTTTTAAGTTTTGCTACTATGATAGAACTATATATTATGTCCAACGGACATTTCCAATCGTCTATTTTATTTTAGTACATTATTTTCCATATGAGAATGCATATTACACAAGTTAAAATTTGAAAATCGTTGTTAAAACTTTATTGATAAAAGTTTAAAAAAAAACTATATGTATATCCAAGGTTATTAAATCAATTCAAGCTTGGATTGGTCGATGCCAGAAAAATGTCATTTCCTCTATTGGGACTATTGTTTAGTAATTTAGCTTATATAATTCCCTTAACATTTTCATGTGACTATTCAATTAGCTAAGTAACTATCATATAAATTCCTTTAATGGGAAAATTTCATGAATTAACTCAGAGCTAATGAACTTATTTCCTAGATGGTAATATTTCATTCTTTAATTAATTTTCTAATAAAGAATATCTTTAATGGGACATTTCTATTGTAGTTTGACAAGAAGCGTCATCACAGTGAGCAACCAGTCCGAAGCAGAATACAACAAGTCTCATCTCCCATACCTCTCACACAGGAACTTATTTGAGATTAATTTTATATTTTATGTCTGTCTGTTTGAATTTGTATGCCTTGCTTAACGCTTTGATCGAAATGGCACTATTTCTAAAAAGAAAAAGAAGTAGAATAAAGGTTCGTTATGGCTAACTTTGTGATTTAAAACTCATAATTTTAATAGAGAATATAATGTATCATTTCAAATGCCTGCCTATCTGTTTGTTTGTAAGAAACTTACGATGACGGTTTGTCTTTCTGCTATGATATTGTTCTGAAAATATGACTGTCAAAGATAAGTGTTTTGAATTTTTTGTCAAGAACTGTTCATTCTTATACTTTTCTAACTTTTCCCTCGATATCAGCATGGCTGCTCTTATTTTAGTATTTTAGAGCTTCGCTACCTATTAATGTTGCCATACTTGTTTGTAACATATTCTCAAAGTTTTATTAAAACAGGACGACATATTACTACACCAACAACTGACCCTCCAGAAGCCTAAATCAGTGGACAATATTGTTACCAACCTATCTCCACCAACTAACACAACCACCACAACTGACAACAACAAAGAGAAAAAAGAATCTGAAAATGGTTTGAATGACGCCCCTGAAGGTCTTGGGGATGATGTTGATGAACTGAATGGAGATGGCAGTGTCGGCTCGCTGGAGGATCTTAGAGATCTCAATATTGAAGGCGGAGATGCTCTTCAGGGTGCGAGCAATATTAAATTAGGACTAATAAGTCCCTGGCCCCAAGAAAATGATAAATAGATAAATATAGAAATTGGCTTATATTATCGAAACTAGGGATCTAAAAGGATAAGGCAATGGCCGATTTATCGAGTAACTTCCCAATGATGGTACACAAATTAACCACTTTAGATTAAAATTATGCTTCAATCGTTAGTTGTTTGAAACAACGAATAGGAAAACGTTATTGTAAAACTTCCGGAACTAGTTTTAAACTGAGACTTTTTTTCTAACCCTTTTATAGCTAATTTGCGATATATTTATTGTTTGGACCAATTAAGACGACCCAGGTATGATGTTAGGACCCCTGGCCCACAACATAACTCCTGAGGTTGACACTGAGCCACCCCTGAATGCGGATGGGAACAAGATTTGTCCTTGTTGGTGCCAAGTAAGTTTTCTTTGCATTACTTTAATTTAAAACAATGATTAGGTATTTAATTTATTTAAAGGAAGCTGGGATCTCGTAAATTCCGGTGCAAAAACATTTACAACTTCCTTAAAAAGCTAAAAGTTTCTCTTATTTTTAGAATAATGATTTCTATGACAACAAGGTATTATATTTTAAGCGAATCAACTTTATAATCAAGTCCTAAAATTGTATGTCCTGAAAGCAGCGTTTCGGAGCCGGAGCCGGGAGCAGCAACATTTTTGGTGGTATTTTTCGTTAAAAACGGCTCCGGCTCAAGATTAGCTAAAAATGATTTTTTTAAAGTAATATTATAATTTGGCAACGGTCTATTTCCATATAATAAACTGAAAAACTATTGTTACTTAACAAATAGACACACATCCTTCTACTTTTATATAGCTTTAATCAAATAAAAGCAAAATATTTTATATTATTTATTTTATTTTACCTATCAAATTCAACAATGAACAAAAATTTATATGTTAATTTTAAGGTAGGAGCCGAAGCCGGAGCCGCATCAAAATTAAACGGCTCCGACACGCTCCCTGAAAGAGTATCCTGTATTATGCACTCTACATGTTTTAATGTTCGTTTATCCTACCGTCTGATTTTAGAGCTTTGCTTTTATGGATCTTATCATCTTTGTTAGATTATAATTTATTGCCAGGGCTGGTGTGAGATCTTGATACGACGGCCCAGTGGGGAGATGTCCTGGATATGTCAGATCAACAACGGCCAGCTCTCTAGCAACAGTTTTCCATTATCTGATATCTGTGCCATACTCTTTCCTAGTACAGAGT
This sequence comes from Acartia tonsa, assembly GCF_053477335.1. NCBI lineage: Eukaryota > Metazoa > Arthropoda > Copepoda > Calanoida > Acartiidae > Acartia > Acartia tonsa. Next base: position 39,566,934 of record NC_137265.1, on the reverse strand, counting down.
TTACTTCCAAGATTAAGGTAAATAATTTATGCACTTTTATGAAATGTTTACATTTATGTAGGGTGGGATCGGACATTGGACTGTAAATTACACTAGTATCTAAAGCTGTATAAAAATGATATTTTTTCCTTGATTTTTCTTTGGGACTTTTATTTTTAAGGTTTCTTTAAAGATTATGTACCTATTTACTGCAAATTTTAATCTCAAGATATACCTACAAAGTAATATGTACATTTTGTACAATACATTACAAAAGTATTTTAGGTCAGTCACTTTAAGTAACCTGTCAAATGTTCTATCCTACAAAATCATGATAAAATACTTTTTATCAGGTGAATAGATCTAACTCTGACCCCGAGATCCTGGACAAGCTGACGCCGCTGGACCTGTCGAGGATGAAAAGTCTGCAGGTGTGTGATCCTATACCTGAGGAGGGCAACACCAGCGGTCCCAGGGTCAGCCAGGCTCATCCTGTTATGCGTACCAGGTAAGAATCCACTTCATATCCTAATAGGAAAAAGAATAGCTATTTCTCGCATCGTATTATAAACATAGAATGTACAATTATAAGATTAAAACCATATTTTTAGCCCAGAGATGCCGAAGGCACAGGCTAAAAAAACTGGTTTTAATCTTGTGATTGTACATTTTTATATTTGTAGAATACTGGATATAATACGATTCTAGACAAAGTTTTTTCGTATGGATGAGAACTGGTTCTAATCAACCGGATATTAATCGGTTTCGAATGAATACGAGAAAGTGTATTATAAAATGATAGATCTTTTATAGAAATACTGAATAGTTTCTGATGATAGGTATTTTATCAAAAGGGCTCTATGAGAGGGGGGGGGGGGGATGATAGTCTCTTTTTGGGGGTCGTAGGGACATTTTTGTCTCTACGTGATATTTCTTTTGTGGGTGTGTAAATGATAGCTAAGCTATAAAGGAGATACATATCCTTAAAGTTGTTACCGAGATCTTTCGGTACAGATAGACAGACAGACATCAGGTTACTTTCATAAAATGATTACTTTTTTTAGAGCAAGATCTAACACCATAGATTCGTCCTCGCCCACGAAGCCAGTAAAGCGTATGATGTTGGCCACCTCTAAGAGAGGTATGGCGGCTGCTGGAGGACCTGTACCGCCTCCAGTTACAGGTAACCTCCTTACAAATTGTCAACCCCCCATGTACATATGGCTTTCTTTATTACTAATGTATACAACATTTACCAAAGGGATCTAAATAGATAAAAATAAGACAATGGACGATAAAATGATAAACATCCCTAATTATGATAAACAAAATAACCCCTTATATCAGTCTAAAAAATTTAGTTTAGAGCCAACGAATACGAGAACGTGATTGTTAAACATTCATATTTGGTTCTGATATATTTTTCCAGTATGGCTGATAAACTGATTAATAATTGTTGGATTAGAGCCGGTTCTCAGCCATAATAAACAATCATGTATAGCATCGTATTACTAACAATTTTCCACGAATATTAAAATAAAACTCATAAGTTTAAAACCGGTTATCTTACAATTTTTCATTTACATATCCGCGGAAAACTGTCTAAAATACGATGCTATAAATAACTATTATTAATTAGGAAACGTCATGGTTGGTAAAGACGCGGTGACTCCTGAGCTGATGTTGGAACAGCTGCTGAGAGCGGGAGGATTCTCCGCCCCACCCCCAGGTCCAGCGGGGGAACAACAGTGCTTGGTCATACCCAAGACTCGTCAGTTTGATTCCTCCCTCAGAATTCTGGATATGATTCCTTATCAGGTTGACATTTATTTATCAAATTCATCGTTATAGCTTAGTTTGGTTTTTAAAGACAATCGAACTTCACTAAAAAACTAAACAGCGCCCAAGAGGAATTGGGGAGGGGGTTACAGTGCCCAGCGTGCACTTTGTGTGAAAGCATCGTAAACATTTTTGACCTCTATGGGGCTTGATGGTGATTCAGGTCCTAGACCTCTACACGCATCTGAAACATACTCCGCAGTTTATAATTCATTGCTGTGTACACGTAAATTCGCCCGATAGACAACCAACCCTTTGATTTCAAGACCTTTATCTGGAAGTCCTAACTGCATGTTAATGAATTAGGCCTGTTTATGGATCAAGGCATTTCCCCTTTCCTAACTAGTTATGTCACGCACATGACATAGCAGCAGTAGGTACCATTTTAACGTCTCTGGTATGACGCGGTGTTGTTCAGACTTAAACCCGACACCTCCCCGACAGAAAGCCGAAGCCAAATGCCGCGAGTATTTTAAACATGTTTTAATTTAAACGCTGAATTTATTTAGGAGACTCATAAAATCGGTGTAATCTACGTTGGGCCCGGACAAGCCAACAAAGAAACAGAAATATTGAGCAATACTGGAGGCTCCGCAAGATATCAAGCTTTTCTTACAGGTAAGATTCAACTCACTAGAGGTGGATTTCTTTTTTTTAATAGGATCGTTGGTGAAACACACTTGTTTTTGTGAAAAATCCTCTAAAATTACATTAAAAATCTACAAAAATAAAATAAAATCACGGAAGGGTTATTGACATAAGATTTTATTTAATTTTTATAGATTTTTTATGTGATTTTCGTGGATTTTTCACAAAAACAATTTTGCCTCAGCGATGCAGCTACCCTATTTTTTTTAAAGAATCTACCTCAGATCATTATTAAAAAATTTTGGGGACTAGTGTAATAACCAACCCATTGTCCCCTTTCTCTGTCAGTTTATGCATCTGATTTGCTTTGAGAGTTTCATGGCTTGTTAATTGTCAGATTGACTTTCTAGAAGCCTTTGATCGCCATTTGACGGTTCTTTTTGGTTATCTACACCAGTGAGAGCAGTACTTATCAGCGGATGTATTTTCATAGGCTTGGGTGATCTGATATCCCTAGCTGAGGGCGCTACAAGTAAAATATTCCTTGGTGGCCTCAGTGAGAAGGATGGAGATGGTGAGAGCGCTTACGTCTGGCTGGATGATGCTATGCAGGTAGATTTGATTGTGCGACATTTGTCTGTGAGTTTTACTAGATTTATCAATGTCTCAATTAAAGATCATTAACTATATCACACTGATTATGCTATCAAACAGGCTTTCAAAGACGTAAGGATGCGATTATTAACGTGCTCGTTTAAAGAAAGTTGTGAAACATTCTTTAGGTTTAGAGTCTTGTTGCAAAGCTATTTAGGGAGGTAGGATACATTGGGCTGTTTATTACACTAGTCCTCAAAGTTTTATAATAACAATTTTATATTCGTTAGCTTAACAACTTTGGGGACTTTTCTTCAATTACGATTGGTTTGTTCATGAAGTAGAGTGTCCAAACGTTTCATGAACTAATTGTAATCTACAGAAGGGGTACTGATATCACCAATTTGAATTAGGTTGTTTACCACACGGCAACCCTGATGCCGAACAGAGAGACAGACCCGCAGTTCAACAAGAAGAAGCGCCATATTGGTAATGATTATGTTGCCATTGTCTACAATGATTCCGGAGAAAATTATCAAATGGGAACTGTTAAGGTAATATCCTTATAAATAAATTATTTTTTGGTGTACTCAATAAGAGTTCTATAACTATATGTACATATTAGAATATAATAAGGGATTAGTAAAAGTCTGTACAGTTGGCGACAGCTTTTTTCATTAAGGGGCGTTTCGTCGTATTTTCACAGTAGATTTTCTCATTTTTCTAGCCCCCTGCGGCCGGGCTTTAACCTTGCGGGGCCAATTGACTAATCCTGAGGGACAATAACCTAACCTAATCTAAAATAACCTATCAAAAGCTATTGTGAAAATACGACAAAACGCCCCTTAAGAGGCATTGTCACGAAAGGACCCAAAGTTTTTTCTAACCGGAAACTAACAACTTTGTATACATTTGATCCAGGGTTCATACAATGTACTCTTACTTATGTTAAACAAAATTACCCTTGCAGTATATAAATATTAGAGTCATTGGTGGAAAAGTTTGGACAATGAACATAGTGCACAAATTAATCAAGATATAATAAAAGTACCCAAAGTTTTTAAGCAAACGAATAGGTTTTATAAAACTTTCATTTTTTAGGGTCAGTTTATCTATGCTACAGTGGTGGTGGAGCCTCTGGATTTTGAATCTAATAAAATTACTGTGTTGGCCAAGTCTGAGCTTTCTCAGTTTCTTTCTCATCTCACACAGGGCAAGGTAAGACAAAATAGTTGAAAAATAAAAATAATTTTATTACTAACATTCCCATTTTAATGTTTAATAAAGTATGTTATTGGTAGTGAAAGAGTTTAGATACTATTACTTTCTACAATGTACAACCCAATCAAAATTTCCCCACATAGCTATTGAATGTAATGGAGGGAGATGGATAAAAAATATACGTGGATATTATGACATGGGAAATATTTTCTTTAATTTAGGTTGTGAAACGTAGACAGACTGACACGAATTAAATGATTGAGTAGATTCGGATACTTAATTCAAACATAAAATATATCTTTTTAAGTATTTATTTAACTAGGATTAAATGCAGTTTTGATTAAATATGGTTATTATATTTATGAGTAAATATGAATACTGTATTAGCAAATATTAAATATATTTAAATGATTAAAACTATTGATTAATTATGCTGGAATGTTTCTGAAGTAGTAGGATGTCTGTTTGTGTGTAGAAACACCAAAGCAGCAGGATGACTGTCTGTCTAATTAATACAAAAGTATTAATTATCTGTATAACTTTGAAGGCGTTGAAGAGGTGGAATATTTGTCTGTATTAAACTCGTTCAAGTAGTAGGATGTCTTTATGTAGCTGAATTGGCCTAAAGAAGGCTCGACCCAAAACCAGAAGTGTTCTGTATATGGACTCTCAATTACAACTAACTCAAATAAATGTTCTCTTAACTTTTTCCAGAGCAATTGAGAGTAAATGAATATGTTTCTCCTTTTAAGCCAAAAACTTAAACTTAATTATACTAGAGTTGTTATTTACCTATCTTTTATTGGTTCATCCAATTGTAGGTAAGGGTACAGGGGAGATCTTTATTTTAGCCCGCTACATCATTACATGGTTCACTTTATTAGAGTACATGAAAATCTGGTGTAAGATCAAAGTAGTAATAAATCCATTTTTTTTGGCGGGGGGGGGGGATAGCATCATTAACAGTTCATTGTTTCCTACCTCCTTGACATAGATTAGACATAAACACCGCAGCACCTAATACGAAAGTTGATTATGATACACAGATTTTGAAGGTTTGAATATTTAGGTTGTGTCTGATTGGAATTTATCAATGATAGTCCGGCAGATAGCTCTCCACTGTAATCTGGCAGCTAATATCTACTCTAATATTGAAAAGAAAGCGGTTAGTATCACTTATTATTGGTGAAACTATAGTATCCTATTATATAAAGTAGTAAGGTTTTTTTTATCTGAAGCTTAAGATCCCAATAACTGCTGAACTGATTGAGTTCTTCCTTCGAGGAAATCTTCACATAGGTCCCAGTTAGGGCATTCTGTTTACAGATTTAAGTCTTGGGATGGTTCAAAGATATTTTCTAGCGCCTCTTTGCCTCTTAGAATGCAGAGCCCCTAGAGGCTAGGTTAGTAGCAGCTAGTAAAAACGCGCCATCGTTGAAAATGTCATCATAATAAGCACCAAGATAATACCTGTCTGTCCGTCAGTCTCTGTAATAGTAGATGGTGTATGGTATATTCTAAAATAAGGGATAAGGCAAATTGGCAATGGACATTGAATTAATATAGGTACTTTTTATAAACTAAATTACCATTTCTGCCTATTAAAATTATTGATGCCAGATCAAACAAACAATCTAGATTTTTAAAAAGTCCAGATAGCCAATAAATGAGATAATATAAAATTAGTATTGTTAAGAGTCCAATTTCCCCTCCCTCCCCGTTAATAATTAAAATTAAAATATTTATTTCAGGATTTATACGCCAGCAACTGGTTAGAAAGACTTCGCCATATCAAGAGATTAAAAACTAAAGTTCAAAAGGAATGCAAATATCAGTTTTCTTTTACTAAGGAAATAGTAGCTTTCACAAAATTCAGTCAGATTCCAGTCAAATGCGCTTATCAGGTCAAACTGTTTTTAGATATGTGTTTATTTATACTATGCTTTCAGTCAACATTAAGAACATTTAGACCTTATAAGCGCATTTGATTGGAAGTTTGCTCACAATTTTACGGAATGTCGCGAAAGCAAATACAGACTTGATTTTCTTTTTCACGGAATAAGGAGCTAATTAACGAATATAAAGTAGGACCAACAACTTGTTTAATTATGGGGTGTTAACTTTATTGGTATCAAGTTTTTTTTAAGTTAGTTCTGGGAATTAAGAAAATTATTGGATTTTTACAAACACATGTAGGTTGAACCAGGGACGTCCAAAGGAGGGGGGATTTACCCCTTCCCCCCAAATAAAATTGGACGTTCTTGCCTCTATGTTATATAGATAACCCCCCTCTCCCCTAATTTTAATTTTTATCCCCCCCCCCCCCCAAATATAAAAGCTTGGATGTCCTGGGGTTGAACTTTATATAACTCAAGAGTATGTATAATTTATAGGTTTCTTGGTAGTTCTTAGAATTAATGAAATTATAGGATTAATATCAACACGTGTAGGTAGAACAATACATGTTGATGAAAAAGGTTTATTTAAAGCTAGGAAATAAATTAGGCGTACTTTCCAAAATGTTACTAAGGTATAAGAAAGGGGAAGGGCATTCGATTCCTATTTGTAAAATTCCAGTAATATTAATGTTTATTTACAGTGCTACCCAAGAATTTTAAGGAATATGACAATGGACGATAAATTCATTTACGCCACCAATGATGATAATCAAAATTACCTCTTCTTCAAATTGAATTATAAGTTGAAAGTTTAAACTCTTCTGTTTGGAACCGACTAATCAAAATTCAGTAAAAGTACCCTAAGTTTATACTTAATAACCTTAACTATTTGAAACAAAACTGATATTTTGCATTGCAGGAGCAAGACGAGGGATTTAAGGATTATAACATAATATGAAACCTGAACATAGAATATGAAAATAATCATAATTATATTATTATACATAGAAATGTACATATTTATATATATATTTAATTGATAAGGTGATCTCATTTAAACTTTCTTAGTATGTACTACGTGGTCTTATTCTAATAGTTAAGTTTTTTCCAGTATGGCTTCAAACCCGATAAATATCCACTGGATTAGAACTGGCTACCAAAACTGGTTTTAATCTTTTAATTTTTCACTTTACTATCCGCGAAAAGCTGTTTGATTATATACAGGGCGACCACTGCATACTATATATACTATTTATACTATATAGGATGAATTTGGATACTATATCATACTATATGACCAAAATTTACTATATATACTATATATTTTAACCTTTACTTGGCCAAAATTTACTATATATACTATATAATATTACATTTATATAACAAAAAACTAATATTGCCAGTTTTGTGACAACGCCTCTTAGGGAGCGTTTTGTCTTATTTTCACAGTAGGTTTTCTCCTATTTCTAGCCCCTGCAGGGGGCTCAAAAGATACTGTGATACGACTAAAATGCATAAAGATGAAGAAAATCCTTTAAAATATATTTTTGTTTGTGATTATGATATAAATATCAGTTATTTTTCATAGAGTTAACTTAAGGGTGAGGGGTAAGTTTTACCACTTTTGCTTACTCAGTGATTATTAGGCTAGGTATTAATGTGAGACTATAGGGTATTTAGGACAAAAATTTACTTTTGGGTAGTAGTTCACTTAAATTCAATATTTTTTTGGATAAGTTTCCAGGTTCAGGTAGGAAAAAGGTGGTTTCTGGACAGGTAAAAAAATTGTAAAATTTAGAGATCAACTTATTAAACAAAATATGCATCTTTCAGGATGTTATTAACATATCTGAAGAAAAAAATTAAAATTGGCCTCGAAGTTCTGGTCCTGCAGGCCACCAGGTCAACTCTGGACTGGTAAAAATTCAAATTTTTTTGTTTGATGAGTTAGAGGTCAACCTATAAAACAGAATATGCATCTTTTTGGATGTTATTAACATATCTGAAAAAAATTGAAAATTAGCCCTTAGGGTCAAGCCGTGCAGACCTCCAGGTCCATTCTGGACAAGTAAAAAATCAATTTCTTATTCTAAGAGTTAGAGGTCAACTTTTAAAACAGAATATGTATTTTTTTTGGATCTTATTAACATATCTGAAGAAAATATATAAATTGGCCTCCTAGTTCAGGTCCTGCAGGCCTTTAGGTTTACTCTGAACAGGTAAACAATCAAATTTCTTATATGAAGAGTTAGAGGTCTACCTATTTAAATAACATAATATGCATTTATTTGGATAATATTAACATATTAGGATCCAAGTTCAGGCCTTCAGGTTTTCTCTGGACAGAGTCTACATGGAAGCCTGCAGCACCTTGACCTGGAGGTCAAGGGGGGGGGGGGGGGAGTTCTGACACATTTGCGTAAACCTGGTATATAGGCTTTATCTTTGGATTGAGAGGATAGGTTATTAAAGATAAAATCATTCTTATATGATTAATTTTTCCAAGTTTTAAGATTTTTTGGATAGGCCTCCAGGATCCGGAGCTCCAGGCCTCCAGGTGGTCTCTGTACAGGTAAAAATGAAAAAAAAAAAAATTTAAGAGTTAGAGGTCAACTTATAAAACAAAATATGCTTCTTTTTAAATGTTATTCACATATTTGAAGAAAAAAAACATGCACTCTAACTCTTAAAAAACAAATTTTTTCATTAACCTGTTTCCAGGATCCGGAGCTCCAGGCCTCCAGGTGGTCTCTGTACAGGTAAAAATGAAAAAAAAAATTTTTAAGAGTTAGAGGTCAACTTATAAAACAAAATATGCTTCTTTTTAAATGTTATTCACATATTTGAAGAAAAAAAACATGCACTCTAACTCTTAAAAAACAAATTTTTTCATTAACCTGTACAGAGACCACCTGGAGGCCTGGAGCTCCGGAACCTGGAGGTCGATTGTCATTTTTTCTTTAAACATATAAATAGCATCTAAAAAAATGCTTATGTTGTTTAATAAACCTATAACTCCTTAAATTTAGAATTAAATTAAAAATGGTGTTTTATAAACTAACCTCTAACTACATAAATAAGAAATTTTTAATTTTTTCCTGTCCAGAGTCCACCTGGAGGCCTGCAGCATCAAACCTGGAGGTCGATTGTCATTTTTTCTTTAAACATATAAATAGCATCTAAAAAAATGCTTATGTTGTTTAATAAACCTCTAACTCCTTAAATTTAAAATTTTTATTTTATTCATGTCCAGAGTCCACCTGGAGGCCTGCAGCTCCTAAACCTGAAGGCCAATTTTATTTTTTTCTTTCAAATATATAAAGAACATCCAAATATAAGCTCATTTTGTTTAATAAATTTACCATTAACTGTTCAACTAGGGAAGTTTTATTTTTACCTGTCCAGAGTCTGCAGGACCAGAACTTAGAGGTCGATTTTAATTTTTTTCTTCAGTTATGTTTTTTATAAGTTGACCTCTAATTCCTCAAAGAAGAAATTTTAATTTTTTACCCGTCCAGAGTGGACATGGAGGCCTACAGGACCAGAACTTGGAGGCCGATTTTAATTTTTTCTTCAGATATGTTAATAGCATTCAAAAAGATGCATATTCTGTTTTATTAGTTGGCCTCTAACTCTTCAAATAAAAAATATCTATAACCTGTCCAGAGTGGACCTGGAGGCCTGCAAGACCAGAACTTGGAGGACTATTTTAATTTTTTCTTCATTTATGTTAATAACATCCAAAAAGATGCATATTTTGTTTTATAAGTTGATCTCTAACTTACTCTTCAAACAGAAATCTAAATTTTTTTTACCTTTCCAGATAGCCTGCAGCACCTGAACCTGAGACCTATCCAAAAAATGATTAAATATATGTGAAATACTAACCAAAAAAAAACTTTTATCCTAAATAACCTATAATCTCACATTGATACCTTGCCTAATAACCACAGAGTAAGCCCCTTATATGTGAAATTGCTTTGATAACAGCTATGCTTTGAGTTATTATTGCATTGATGATGTATATTGTATAAACTATGTATTACTAAATAATTCTAAGTCCGATACTATATCATACTATATGAGTTTAAAAAAATATACTATATATACTATATGGATTAAAAAAATATACTATAAAAATACTATATTTTTTTGGTTTCGGAGTGGTCGCCCTGTATATAATACGATGCAATAATAGTTATTTCTCGCATCGTATTATAAACGGCTTTCCGCTTTCAGCACCTCGGGGCTAAAAAAACTAGTTTTAATCTTATGATTGTACATTTTTATATTTATAGAAAGCTGGATATAATACGATGCTAGACATAGTTTTTTCGTATGGATGAGAACCGGTTCCTATCCACCGGATTCGAATGAATACGAGATAAATGTATTCGAGTATGGATTAATGTTTCAAAACTGCTACTAATAATACTAGCTGTAAGTGGTGCTCCCCCCAAAATATTAAAATTCCCTAGACCATTTAAGAAGCATTACTTCAAAAGAGAACCACTCGGTCCAGCGGTTAGTGAAATCTTATTAAGCTATTGTAACATTGTGCATATTATGAAAATTTAAATGTGGTCACCTGTGAAATGTTGTTATTGTAGTCAGGCTGTGCAGAGTTATTAACAGAGTTATACAAAATTATGAGTGATTTCCCTCAAAGTGCATTTCGAGCTCAGAACCCCCCCCCCCCCCGGGCCCTTACCCATCCGCCTTATTTAAAAATAAATTTTATATGAGGGAGGGAGGGAGTACTTCTTTTATGTCCAACCTAACAAACAAACAAAAAACTGTCTCCTCCCCCTCCCCCCAAAAAATAAAATATTATTTCTACCTATTTATTAAAAATTATGGGAGGGGGGGGGGGGGGGGGTTGGATTATGCCCAATAAGGCACTTTGACGGAAACCGCCAAATCATTTTATTATCTAAATATTAAATTGCCTAGGTACATTAGGGAGAAATATTTCATCTGCAGAAAAACAATTTTTCTGAAAAAGTTGAAAGCAAAGTTGTTTTTCCGCAGGCGAATTATTCTGAGGTAAAATTGATTATGTGGTTATTCAAGATTTAACTGGAAATATTTGTAGGAAAAGTTTTCATAACAAAAGAACTTTATAAAAACACATTTCATAGCATTTTTCAGAACACTTTTTTTATAGTTGTAATAATGAATTTAGGTTAAACAGAAAAAATAAACATAAAATTATTCTTTATTTAATGAAAATGGACCGTGATAGTTATTTGTGATAAAACACCAAGAATAGGGCAGTGTAAGATTGATCTAGATCCTAATTCCTTTCCCCTCTTAGATACAAAAGTGTTAAACTTATAAAATTTCTATTTATTTAAAAATCTTTATAATCAAAATAAGTTAAAACTTGTTATCGAAAATATTTTTATTCATCCAAAATCGTAATCAGTTAGAAAAACGAGGGGGAATTTTATCTAAAGAAAAACTATTTTATCTCGCGTTTTCATTTGTTAAAAACAACAGCTTAAAATTGGACAATTACATTAATACCTATTTCCTTTTTTTATTCACTTCATTTAATATAAAACTTATTTTCATTAATTTAAAAAAACTGTCTAATTTTCTAATATTTATTTTAAAATAATTCAAACATGGTTGATTCAATGATTACTTTACAATTTTGATTTTAAATAGAGAATGTTATAATAATTTTTAAAATCAAATGTTGCTATAACTTTCTTGAAATATTGAACATAATTTAGGGACGTATTCAACAAATTATTATTTCTTTACAAATATAAATTTTTGTCATAATTTTACATTTCAATAATTTTAATAAATGTTGACAAAGCTAATTTTTGTTTATTTTTAACAAGTAATACAAGGACATTGACGTCCAAAACAGTAGTGAAGCAACCTGTTCGACATAAGAATTTATTATCGAATTGAAACAGGATCAGAGCAGATGCTAATTGATCACAAGTAAAGCAAATTATGCCAATTGCTTATTAAGCAAAGAAGAGCAGGCCCATATTCAGTCAAGTAAAGCAAAGCGTGCCCCCTAACGCAAATACATGATTTAATATATTTATTAGGGTTGGGCCGGATAGTTTTTTGGCCGGATACCGGATATCCGGCTGATTTCAAATGCCGGTATCTGGCCAACGCCGGATATCCGGCAAATATCCGGTTATCCGGCCAAACCACCGGATATCCGGCCGGGTAACCGGCCAAATTACTACATATTAAAGCATCAAAAAAGGATATAGTCCCTTTCGTAGCAACGCACCTTAAGGGGCGATTCGTTGTATTTTTAAAATTGCTTTTAATAGGTTATTTTAGCTTAGGTTAGGTTATATTTGGTTAGGTGATTGCCCCGCAGGGCTAGGCAATTGGCCCCGCAAGGTTAGAGTCCCCTGCGAGGGGCTAGAAATAGGAGGAAAGCTACTGTGAAAATACGAATAATCGCTCCTTAAAGGGCGTTGCCACGAAAGGGACTATACCCGCAAAAAAAATTCTTCATAAACTGGTGTTTTATATTATACTAGCGGCTGCGTCCCTAGTATCTAGGGATATTAGAAAGGACATGAAAGTGCAGAAAAAAAACTTAAAACCTTACAACGACTTTTTTATAAAAATTAAACTGACTAAAACCACCCTGGGACCTAAAAAGGAGAACCATATCGGTTCATCAGTTAGCGAGATCCTTCGCTACAGACAAAAAAAAGCTTACTACTTTATATAATAGGATAAAATTAAGTAACTATTAAATCTCCATAGCAAATAAATCTAATTAACCATTACTACCCTCAATATGTAATATCAACCCCTAACGGTTGGAGGATGGGCGGGGAGGGGGCGTTAAATGCCTGCCCCCCCCCCCCCCTACACTCTGTTTTTTTTCTATCCCATTTTCTGTGTATAAAAGGTAGAGGGCTACAACTGAGTGACTTTCGAAATATGGGTATGAAACATAACTAAGAGTTGAAAATTTTTAATACCTCCTTCCTGGCGGGCACAGGATGCCAGCAAATCTGGTAAGGTCATTCAGGTAAAAAGTAAAAATATTTTTTTACTTAAACAAAGCATTTCATGTTATCTAATACTAAAATATCCTATAGTCATACATCCTCATATGTAATATAGATGTTCAAGTCGATTTCAGGTTCCAGGTATAATCCTGCAAGTTCTGAACCTCCAGGTCTCCAGAAATCTTTAAACGGTTTCTGTGACCGCAACTTTTTACTTGAAGATTTCAAATTTTAAACTTAAGCTTTTTTATATATCTTCATGACTTATTACAATTTCATAAAATCCGTTGCCGTTTACCTGCTAACCGTCGGTTTGCGGCTGGCAGCTGCCAAGTACTGCTGCCACCGCCAAAATTTATGTTTTGAGATTTCTAATATAGAATTTACATAAAGATAAACATATTCAGAAAAAATTTTCTTCTAGCTTCAATAATAAGAAAATTACAGCCATTTAAGATTAAAAAAAAACATAGATTTTTGTTGTAAAATATAAAAGATTATATTGCCGGATATCCGGCCGGATAGTTTCAATATCCGGTATCTGGCCGGATATCCGGCCCAACCCTAATATTTATTACTTTGAATGATTTATTAACCAAAAGACACAATTCTAATTACTAGCAGCTACCCTAAAATTTTGACAGGTAAAGCAGAGCTTGCCCAAACTGTCAACCTATTTGTAAGCACTGCTTAACCTGATCCGTTAAACCTGTAATATATATTGAAAGTTTCCCATTCGGAGGAAAAAGTATTGTGGTGTTTGTGTTCAGTCGAAAGGTTGCACATAAAAGTGGAAGAGTAATAAGTAAGTTCCTGATGGTTTAAAAGTGATTAAAAACCGACAATTATAACATGTAAAGTAGCTTTACTCCCAATACAAATAAAAACTAATTACAAACAATTTTTAGTTATCAAAATATGTTTTACTGTTTGATGTGGCCAAACTTTTTTCTTCATTATTTTTGTTCCTCAGTCTGTCTCTCAAGATGGTTGGTAGCTAATTTAGCTTGGTCATCAGTGCCATCTTTCTTGGCAACGTTGGCGGTCATCTTTGAGTTTGGAGGCTCGGCACTGGCAATTTTGCAGTTGATCTAAATTAGAGATGATTTTCCAGGATATAACAGAATGAAACTGGTTAAAAGCCGTAAGTAAAAAAATTATATTTATTTAAAGTTCAAGAATAAAATTTTTTCTTCGAATTATAAAGAAGATTCGCAAACAAATCAATTGTTAAACTTACCATGAGATTTCTGTAACCTAGAAGAAAATCTATGTGTGAATAGCGTTGCAAAAAGTGATAAAATGTACAAATTAAAGTAAAGTTAATTTCCTACCCTAGACAATAAATATAAAAATTATAATTGAAAAACTGGACCTAGAATTGATATCTTTATTCCTCTAAGCTAGAGTTGTGTTGTGTTTTGTCAATCTAAAAATTTGCAAATGCACACATAAATTCCTGAATTAGCTGGCAAAGTGAGGTCTGCTTGACTGGCTCTAAACAAAGTTTTATGTCATTATAAAGGCAAAGTTTTTCTACATTCTGTCCATAAAGGATGTCACAAATTATTTTTTATGTATGTTGTAATTAGGAATGGCAATCCGTCAAATTTTAGGATCGATTCGGATTCTTACAAGAATCCGTCCAAAAAATGCGGATTATTATTTTTGGCGGATTCCGAATTCTAGCAATATTTTTAAAGTTTTTTTCAATTAAAAATTAATGTTCGTGGTGTAATAATATAATTCACCTCCGAGAAAAGAACCAAATTTTAAAAGGTATTATATATAATGATGATAATCTTTGCCTTCAAAAAGGCGGAGTTGAAAAAAAAACCCAAGACGCTAATTTTAGCCTACCAATTAAGAATCCGAATCCGCTATTAAAAAACGGATACCGGATTAGGATTCGGATTCCAAAATTGGCTAAAAATTGGGCGGATCTCGGATACGGATTGCCAACCCTAGTTGTAATCTTAAATTATATATATCAATTTCAACCTTTGCATTGTGGATTCCTGTTAGAATTAGACATAATGATATTTTAGCTTTTAAATTGATTTTATATGATGATATCTGGGATAATGAAAAATAATTTTACAAGTTTTGAAAACACGTCTAATAATGTTAATTTTATGGAGAAACATTTGCTTCGGTAAAATCAACTGTCCAATAATTTCGAAGTTCGAATTGTGGGATTAAATCATATGTTTCAAAATCTTCGTCTGCTAGATATATTCAATAATAGTTGAACGGATTTTTGTAAATGATTGATCATCTAGGGAAATAAAACCCGAGGTATTAGCGTAATTGGTAACTTGTCGGGGAGGTGTCTGGTCCACACCACGTCAAATTAGAAACATTAAAAATTATACCTACACTAGGCGTCTGACATCAATAGTAAGAGTAGGGGGGAATGCCTTTACCCATAACAGGTGTAACTCATTAACATACAGACAGTTAGGACTTCCAGACAAAGGTCGTGCAATCAAAGGGTTGCTTGTCTATCGGGCGAATGGATGCTTTACTCCGCAATTATAAGACGCCGAGTATGTTTCAAGGAGCGTGGAGAGGTCTCGAACCCAACGCGGCACCAAGCCCCCTAGAGGTCATCATCATCTAGGTAATAAAAATATATTTACTTTTCAAACAGATCTCTGATATTGTTACAATCCAAAGTCAGTATTGCACAGTCTGCCTTAGTCTCACAAATTCCAGCAAGTATCTAAAATTAAATATAAAACAAGGATCAAAACATTCATAAATGCTAAACTTTAAAATAAGACGACAGGACAAACGAACATTAACAATTGTAGAGTGTAAAAACAAAATTGAACCTAAGTGAATTTGTTGCAAAACTCCTTAAAAACAGGATACTGTCGATTGGCATACATTAGGACTTTATAATAGAGATACTTTGCTTATGATATAATATTGTACTATGTTGTCCGAGGAATTATTATTCCAAAACTCAGATGAATAGGATAATTAAATCATACAAAAATATTTGAAATCAGCATGCTTTAACTGGACGTACTGATTTTTGGTAACCTCTGTAGAGTTGCTACACTTTTCTAAATCGTATCTATCTGTTAAGTAATACTGGATACTCATTGGTAGAGGGAATCTTCTCGCACAGAAAAATAGCCTTCGATCTTGAATAGCATCCGAGGAAATCTCATTTACCTTTGCGTTATGGACGGACAGACAAAGTGAATTATTAAAGACGATAGACGCCGAAGTATGTTTTTTTATATCACTTTGACTTTACCAACGCGTTTGTCTGTACTTCGGTAGTTAAACTCCGCTTGATGTGCTGCTTGTAAAATCCGTACGCCAACGGAGCCACTTCATCTAAATTTTAAAAGTAAAAAAAAATACACAAAATATTATTTAATAGCAAATTTGTGTCAAATATTTGATAATTTAAAGCCTTAATTTGCTGAAATTTCTCAAATAAGCTGAGGCCAATTGTCTATTTAACTGAATATTAGGAAGCTTTTACGAAAATTAAAGAATTCATATATACGTCATATAAACATCAAAATTCATCCTTCTAAACCTTTAACCGATGTTCTAACTCATTATTTATCAATTTGTTAATAGCTCAAACCTTTCATTTTTAAAAGTGAAGCTTTTCTATAATTAGGGTCGGTCCGTCCGTCCGTCCGTACGTCCGTCCGTCCGAGATAGATAGCTTTTATTCGTTAATTTAGGCATGTTAGAATTGTCCTATCGATTTCAAACTTTGCATGATGATTCCTGTAGTAGTTGGGTACGATTTAGAAAGCGTAGCAACTCTATAATCATTACCAGAATGTCCGTACGTCCATTTTTAACATGTTGATTTTTCTACTTTTTCAACAACAAATTTTCAAGTGTTTTAATTATCCGTTTGATCTGATTTTTTGTATATTGATTCCTGGGACAACAAAGAACAATAGTATAAGCGAAGCAACTCTATAATCAAATCCAAAAATGTAAGTATGTCCATAAACATTATCCTGTTTTTAAGCAGTTTTTCAACAAATTTACCTACAATTTTGATTCGACATTTATACCTACATTTATGTTCCGATTTTTCAGTTCAGATACTATACAAGTGTAATGTCCGTTTGTCCTACCGTTTCAGTGCTTCGCTTTTATGGATGTTGTCATCCTTGTTTTAAGATAACATCTGTCTGTCTATTTATACTATGTAGCAAAGGATCTTGCTAGCCGCTTAACCGATATGGTTCACCTTTACAATGAAGCTTCTTTGAGGTACAAGGAGGGTTTATAACTTCTTAAAGAATACATCCAGGTGTAATTGCCCATAGAAACAACCCCTCCTTCCCTTCGTAAAAAAAACTTCAGAATAATCGGATATAGTCCCTTTCGTAACATCGCACCTTATGAGGCGATTCTTCGTATTTTTCACAGTAGCTTTTCTCCTATTTCTAGCCACTGCGGGGCCAATTACCTAACCCTGTGGGGCAATCACCTAACCCAATATAACCTAAAATAACCTATAAAAAGCCATTTTAAAAATATGACGAATCGCCCCTTATGGGGCGATGTTACGAAAGAGACTATTCCCGAATAATTTTATTTTTTTAAAAAAAATGGGGGAAAGGGAGCAGTCCAAAAAAGATAGGCGCAAACCTACTAATGATAAGGAAAAATAAAAATAAACCTGGGTTTGCCCTGAGCAAAGCCAATATTGATTGCAGCGCCATCTTGGAATTAAGTCCACAAGCTGTTACTATGCTTTCCAATCCTTAAACATGACATACAGAGATAGAACAATGGATGAGAAATAAAATAACTGGGGAGAAAAATAGATTTTACTTTTCCTCTCCAACAACTCTAAGCTATCAGAGGAAAAACTAGTTTAGAAATTTGATGGGCAGAGAAAAATTCATATTTTACTGTCACATATAGAATAACGCCGTCATTTTATTCCCAAAAATTTGTTTTGCACATTTTGAAAATAAAAAAATCCCTTTATAATCATTACTAGCGGCTTCGCCCCTAGCCCATAGGGGCTTTGCTCTAAGAGGTTTTTGGGGGGTTGGGGGTGTCCCACCCCCCAAGAAAATATAGGTATAAACCTTTCCGGGACCTATGAGAAGCTACCCTGTAAAGGAGAACCCGATCGGTTCAGCAGTTAGCGAGATCCTTCGCTACAAACAAACAGACAGACAGACATCATTCTACTTTGTATTATAGATTAATGATAACGCCACCTTGAAATTAAGTTTACAAGCGATTACTACACTTTCAAGACCGAATTCCTTGATATAAAATAACATTTTACTGTATTTTTTTATTCATGATATGCTATTGATAACTTACAATGCTGCATTACTTATGTACATAATTGTCCTTGTTATATGGATATCTTAGAATATTGACTAACCTTCTTGTTTGAGACAAGATTTAAATTTCATCATTAGAGGGGTAACTTCGTCAGCCTATTAAAATCATATATCAAAAGCAAATGAATGTTTTTATCCTTGTTTTTAAAAGCGAAGCTTTTCTATAATTAGGGTCGGTCCGCCCGTCCGTATGTCTGTAACGGATAGCTTTTTTCTTTAATTTAGGCATGTTAGAATTGTCCTATCGATTTCAAACTTTGCATGGTGATTCCTGTAGTAGTTAGGTATGATTTAGAAAGCGTAGCAACTCTATAATCGTTACCAGAATGTCCTTATGTCCCTTTTAAACATATTGATTTTTAACTTTTTTGACAACAAATTTTTGTGTGATAAGATCATCCGATTGTTTTGATTTTTGGAATACTGATTCTTACGACAACAAAGTACAATGTTGTAAGCAAAGCATTACTATAATCAAGTCCTAAAAACGTAAGTATGTCCTTGAACATTATCCTGTATTTCTGCAGTTTTTCAACAAATTTAATTAAAATTTTGATTTGACATTTATACATTTATGTTCCGATTTTTCAGTTCTGACACACTACAAGTATAAATATTCGTTTTTCCTACCGTTTCAGAGCTTCGCTTTTATGGATGTTGGTCATCCTTGTTTTTATACTAATTTTATGGTTTAAATAGCATGTGGTTATTGTGTCAGTCATGACTTAGCTTAGTGATGCGACACAGTCGAAAAAAACAGGGCTTGGCAGCCGCGTATTATATCTTTAAAATTCAGCATGATGTCTAAACTTGTTCCGAAACAGACAATCTTTCAGAATTTTTGTTTTTGCACACACGCTGGTTTAAATTTGAGGCTGAGGCGCGGCTGCCGAGCCCTGACAAAAACTATTGAAATTGCATATGAACAGGAGATTATAACCAATAAATATGACATGGCGCCTTCAATTGAAAAATAGGCCATTGGACTGTAATTTACATAAATATCTTAAACACATTATCTCATTCGTTGGTTTAAAACTTTTGAGACAAAGCTAGCATTTTCCAATCTTTTCCATTAATAATTTGAATCTAAAAACAATTTTGTATCATATGTTGTTCTTTGGAGTGTTCATCAATTTAATGTCCATTGTCTTATCCATTAAGATCTCTGGTACGGTCCCCAATTAAAAAAGTATTACCGTGAGTGTTAGTTTATCTTGTGGTACAAAGAGTATAAATGGATTGTTGATGCATCTCACTGTTTTTATAACTTCACTTATATTCTAGATAAAAAAATTAATTTTGACAAATCACACGGACTAATGAACATTGACAAATATAGAGTAACTGTGCACTTTAAATGCATAAGAAATTTAATTTTATTTCGAAATCTTAACAGAAATTTAAAATAAAGATCGTTAAATGACCAAAATAGAGGATATTTGATATTGAAATACTTTTAAAAATGATTATATACATAGATGCTTCGCTTATTGCATTACTGACTACAATTAATCATCCTATGAAAGTATGAAACATTATTTGAAAAATCTAACTAAAATCGATATTAAAAAAGACATACATACATTAATCTGGTAATGGTTATAGAGTTGCTTGCACGCATTATAATATGTTACTTACTGTTACAGGAATCATCATGAAGATCTTGATATAATTAGGACAGTCAGTATAAATAAATAAATAGACATTTACCGCATCATATTATAGACAGCTTTCCGCGGCAAGTAAAATGCAAAAAAGGTATATAATTATGATTTGTTTTATTATTCTTATAAAACTATAATACGATACGACATATGATTTTTCGGTATGGCTGAGAACCGGTTCTGATCCACCGAATATTAATCGGTTTTAAAGCCATACTTTTAATAATTTTACCTCTTTCTTGAAGCAAACCGGGTTTATCACAAGGCAAGACTGCCGGTAGGAGGTAAACTTAATAAGGAATAGATTAAATTAAAATATTTCTGCAACAAAACTTTTATGTAATAAATTACAGGGATCTGAAGGGATAAGACAACGGCCGATAAATTGATGTACACCCCCAATGACAATACACAAAAATTCCCCTTCTGTTGATTATAATTAGTGGTTGAAATTTTTGGACACTTAACTAAATGAACCAACCATTCAAAGTTCAATAAAAGTCCCCAAGGTTGTTAAGCTACCTAAAATAAGACTTTGGGGACTAGTGTAATAAAAACAGCCCAATGTCCCCTCCCCCAGTGAATAAATTATGACAAAATGAATAAATAAGCAGGAAAAAAATACACTTAATTATACTCCAAATATAAAAAGAAATCAATTAAAATCATTTTATTGAATGAATCTAACATGAAATGGGGTATTCCTGTCCAGTTTTTTGTTTAGGAATGAATATTTCTTACCCTCGTGAATAAATGATGACCTATCGGTCCATCATTTATTCCCTCGGGTAAGAAATATTCATTCCTAAACAAAAAACTGAATAAATGATGACCTATCGGTCCATCATTTATTCCCTCGGGTAAGAAATATTCATTCCTAAACAAAAAACTGGACAGGAATATCATTCTCATTTAAACAAAAACTCATTTTTATGCTAGTAAAATGTGGTTTAATTTTGGTTTTTAAATTTCATTTATTTCCCTGGTATAATTTTTCTTTCTTTTAGTAATTAATAAAATTTCTAAAATCTTCCAAAAAAAATTAAAAATCTTCTAAAATCATACCAGGGATATAAATGAGATACCAGGGAAATAAATGAGATACCAGGGAAATAAATGAATATTTACATCCACTATTTAAGGGGTTGTTTATATGGGAATGCATATTTCCAACATCTGGTATCAAAGTTCAAATTTTTGCTAATGTATTGAATTTTTAAAAATGTAGCTAGATAGAATAAAAACCAAGAAAATTCCATAAAAAAACAGAGTTACTTAAAATATGAAAAATGTGTTGAGACTTACAGACAGACAGAGTGAGAAAAGAAGTTTTATAGAACAAGTTTTGCATGTTTATAAAAAATCCTGAAGTAGCAGTCTATAGTGCCCTAGCAAAATTAGGATATATGTCACTGCTTTTGGCCTACCTATCCTATTGCAGTCAGGAAATACCCAATACCCCCTTTCTTTTCTAGGGGGCTTCTTTCTTTCTTCACTTTCTTTTTCCCTCTACTATGACGTCAATAGATAAGGTAGGCCAACAATTGTGACATCTATCCCCATTTTGCTAGGCCACTATAGATAGACAGCTATTTGCGTGTTTAAAATTACCTGGATGCTGTTTCTTGGAGTCGTTTTTGAAAATCTGTATCAAGCAAAGGTTATAGTTTTACTTTAATTATATGAAAACTCAATATCTATATCTGGTTTTGGGCAATTTATAGTGAAGGAGAGGTCAATGACACATAAAGTAGAAATTTATTTTTGTATGTAATAAATATGTAATTATAATTTATATATTTCATTATTTGTATTATGCTTGATTCTAATATTTACAAATCCAATATTCTATAATATAAAGTAATAACTTCTTTAGTCCATTAAAGTAATATTATAGAGCGATAAATAGTATGCGTAACAATCACCCCTTTTCAAAGGCCTTCTATCAACTTTGGGTTGGGTCTTTCGTGTAAGCTAAATCTTTCGAAAATGTAAATACAACCAGGTGCTGGCAAAAGAACAAAAGGCAAATTGTAAACTAATGTTAACACAAGGACGCCCAAGCTTTTTACTCTGTATTGGGGTAAAATTAGGGGTTCTATACGTTCAAGGGGAGTAAAAACGTATTTTAAAAAAAACTTGAGGGGTATAAAATAAGAGATTCAAAGTCTAAAGGGGTAAACACCCGTTCATGGTGAAAGCACCACATAATTTAATCTTTAATATATATAAAGTTAAAAGGTAATGTTACTTAAATTTATGTATTTCTTAATATAATTATGTTTAAATATTAAATATTAATGATTACAAAGGGCGTGTCTATATAATATAAATTAAATATTAATGAAAGGCTAAAATTTTGTCAAAAGAGGAACATGCATTTAATTACTATTTTAAAAAGCCCACCAACTAAATTTTAATTTTAAAATTTAGTGAAGTAAGAAATTTTGGGGGGAAAATTTTCTTGAAGTAAAGTGCCTTTACTTATTTTGACTGTCCAAGTTTGCACAAGCTAGATGGTTTTAATTTTCTAGATAAACCTGGTAAAAAAGAATATTGAAATAGAACACTAAAATTGAATTAATTGCCCATTGCTATATCCCTTATGCCTGTCTTTTTCATCAAACAGGGATAACAACATCTGTAAGTAGCGAATTATAAAAATATTAACAAACATCATTAACAGGAATTTCGATTTGCTATACAGATCTTTAAATAAGGACATTTTGGTGTTTGGGTGAGGCTTGATCATGGGCATTGGGCATACCATCTCCTGTACTATTTTTATTCCTCATATCTCCCTTCATCTATTACTGGAAGGGGGAGGGGTAATAACTCAAAAAGCACACTTCGGGGAAAATGAACAAACAGAAAAAAATTAACTCCTCCCCCCATCAACAATATAAAAATACATTTATAAAATGGTGGAGAAAGTGGTCTTCAATATTTCATATAGTCCCAAAAGAGAGCTATAATATCCAAAACCACTTTTTGTGACGTTGAGGGTGGTCCTTTTATGAAACTCACGTTGAATCTTGCTTTACAAAGGAGTAAAATTCTCTGGTCTGTATATAATAATTACAGTTTTCTATCTTGAAAAGGAGCCGTGAAAATCACGTTTCCCCCAAAACATTTCAGACGGACATACGGACGGACATTTCAAATTATAGAGTAGCTTTGCTATTTGCAACAAAATATGCAATATAATGTAATTAATTTCTTTTTTTTAGGGGGGGAGGGGGCCACATAATTGGGCAATTTGAACCTTCAGGGATGGGCAGTGGCTGGGATGGGGAGCGTTTTTTAACACTAGAGGGGAGATTGCCCCCTACAGTTCGAACTCCCATGGAAGCTATTTCTTATGTATCAGATGGGGAAGGTGAGGGGGTGGGGTCTCTATGCACCCCTCTTTGCAAAGCTTCAAGCAAAATATAACAAGTAAAACCTACTTAGAGTTTCGGAAAAGTGTGTATTATATTATAACAATTACTTTAATTAAAAGTTAAATAGAAAAATTTACAATAAGTATTTAGTCAACGCTCAACAATGTTAGCAAAATGGTTGAGGATAATTTTTCAGATTGTGGCTGCTGTTATTTTTGTTTTTCAAGCACAGGATAGTTTTTACTATTTTCATCATCCTAGACCCTCAAAAAAAAAATTTTTGTTTGGGGGTTGGGCGGGTAGGTGAAAAAAGAGATGTCATTGTTCAATATGAATTTTGTTGTCTGCTTGTGTATTATTAAATATTTTCATTGGGTTTAGACTGCTATTAGCAGAAGAGATTCAGCAGCATTATTTGCGCTAGTCCCCAAAGTCTTTAAAATTAGCCAAAATAAGAAAAGTTGTATTAGTTTCAGTACCCAAAGTAAAAGAACAAAGAAATTAAATTTTAGGTCAATTGTTTTATCCCTATATCCCTGTTATTTGCAGCATCTTAGGAGTAATTATTTTTAAAAAATATTTAAGGTTTGCATCAAATGAAACCTAGGTGTAACCTAAAGCTAGATATGCCGCAAAAAGTTTTTCACATTTAGATAAAAATAATAAGCAATACATTTGTACCGAAATATTAGACTTTACCCCTTTTAAGAGCTGGTTTGTTATAAGTTAGCAAAAAATATATTTATAAAATATTACGCATTTTACCATGGTATGTTCAAATGTTGTATGTTTTAATATGGAAAGAAAACAAAGTCATTCCTAATTAGGACAGAAGTCACTGGAAATTGATTTAAGGAAGGCTACTTATGTCCTTAATCTAACAAAATCTAACTTAAGGAAGGTGACTTATGTCCTTTGTCTGACAAATTCTTACATTAGGAAGGCTGCTTATGTCCTTCATCTTGCAAAACATAGCAAATTCTTGCAAAACATAGTAAATTATTGGAAAACTTAGCTTTTCTGTCTTTCACATAGCAAATTCTTACAAAACATAGCAAATTATTGCAAAACATAGCAAATTCTTACAAAACATAGCAAATTCTTGCAAAACATAGCAAATTCTTACAAAACATAGCAAATTCTTGCAAAACATAGCAAATTCTTACAAAACATAGCAAATTCTTGGAAAACTTAGCTTTTCTGTCCTTCACATAGCAAATTCTTGCAAAACATAGCAAATTCTTGCAAAACATAGCAAATTCTTACAAAACATAGCAAATTCTTGCAAAACATAGCAAATTCTTGCAAAACATAGCAAATTCTTGGAAAACATAGCTTTTCTGTCCTTCACATAGCTAATTCTTGCAAAACATAGCAAATTCTTACAAAACATAGCAAATTCTTACAAAACATAGCAAATTCTTGCAAAAAATAGCAAATTCTTACATAACATAGCAAATACTTGCAAAATATAGCAAATTCTTGCAATAGGAGTCCCAAACTCAAAAACAAAGTTTCAGCGCGAACCGACCACCGGTTTTCAAGATATGGTGACCTGGTGTCCTTGGTAACGACGGTAAGATTTGGGAAATGGTTCGAATCCTTAGTAAATTTGGTCCAAAAATATTTTGACACTTAGTCAAATTTTTGAAGAAAAAATACCCAGGTGACACCAAGCATACCTACTGAGAGGACACCAGGTCGATAATATTTTAAGTGTCAAAAAATTTTCCAAATCTTACCGTTGGTACCAAGGACACCAGGTCACCATATCTCAAGAACCGGTGGTCGGATCGTGCTGAAACTTTGTTTTTGAGTTTGGGACTCCTATTGCAAGAATTTGCTATACTTTGCAAGTATTTGCTATGTTATGTAAGAATTTGCTATGTTTTGCAAGAATTTGCTATGTTTTGTAAGAATTTGCTATGTTTTGTAAGAATTTGCTATGTTTTGCAAGAATTAGCTATGTGAAGGACAGAAAAGCTATGTTTTGCAAGAATTTCCTATGTTTTGCAAGAATTTGCTATGTTTTGCAAGAATTTGCTATGTTTTGTAAGAATTTGCTATGTTTTGCAAGAATTTGCTATGTGAAGGACAGAAAAGCTAAGTTTTCCAAGAATTTGCTATGTTTTGTAAGAATTTGCTATGTTTTGCAAGAATTTGCTATGTTTTGTAAGAATTTGCTATGTTTTGCAAGAATTTGCTATGTTTTGTAAGAATTTGCTATGTTTTGCAAGAATTTGCTATGTTTTGTAAGAATTTGCTATGTTTTGCAAGAATTTGCTATGTTTTGCAAGAATTAGCTATGTGAAGGACAGAAAAGCTAAGTTTTCCAAGAATTTGCTATGTTTTGCAAGAATTTGCTATGTTTTGCAAGAATTTGCTATGTTTTGTAAGAATTTGCTAGGTTTTGCAAGAATTTGCTATGTTTTGCAAGAATTTGCTATGCTTTGCAAGAATTTGCTATGTTTTGTAAGAATTTGCTATGTTTTGTAAGAATTTGCTATGTTTTGCAAGAATTTGCTATGTTTTGCAAGAATTAGCTATGTGAAGGACAGAAAAGCTAAGTTTTCCAAGAATTTGCTATGTTTTGCAAGAATTTGCTATGTTTTGCAAGAATTTGCTATGTTTTGTAAGAATTTGCTAGGTTTTTGCAAGAATTTGCTAGGTTTTGCAAGAATTTGCTATGTTTTGTAAGAATTTGCTATGTTTTGCAAGAATTAGCTATGTGAAGGACAGAAAAGCTAAGTTTTCCAAGAATTTGCTATGTTTTGCAAGAATTTGCTATGTTTTGCAAGAATTTGCTATGTTTTGTAAGAATTTGCTAGGTTTTTGCAAGAATTTGCTAGGTTTTGCAAGAATTTGCTATGTTTTGTAAGAATTTGCTATGTTTTGCAAGAATTAGCTATGTGAAGGACAGAAAAGCTAAGTTTTCCAATATTTTGCTATGTGATGGACCAAAAACCAATTTTATGCAAGATTTTGCTATGTGAGGGATCAAAAAGCTAGATTTTGTGCGGTGAAGGGAATCTACTTATGTCCTCAATCTTGCAAAATCTTTGTTAAGGGAGGCAAGTTATGCCCTTCATCTAAAAAATTCTCACTTAAGGAAGGCTACTTATGTCCTTCCTAGGAAGGTGACTTCTGTCCTAATTTAGGAATGACTTTGTTTTCTTTCCATGATCCAAAAAATGTAAAACTATTTTGGTGTTGCATCATTTGAATTTTTGTGTTATAAATTTTTGGAAGTAATTTTAGAAAATATCTATATGGGCTAAAAGTCTTAAATATTCAACATCTTCTAAATATTCTTTTAAATAATGATTATGGATTTCATTCTTTTTTTTTTTTGAACAATTGATGATCTTACTTTCATGCCATATCTAACTATTTTTTATTAAGTAACCACCTAAATATAAACAACTGGTTAAATGGAAACTAGAAACATTTTTCCAGTATGGCTTCAAAATTATTCATATCCGCTGGATTAGGACCTGTTGTCATCCATACTGAAAAATCATATATTATAGCATTTTATTAAAGACAATTTTTAACAAATCTCAAAATAAAAATCATAAGATTAATACCAGTTTTGTTAACTCAGGCCTTTGGCCAATCCATTAATGTATGAAATGTTTAATTCAGGAGTCAATCTGGAAGTATTTTCAGTATCCAGTTGTGATGCAAACATCATCTATTCACCTGAGCCAATTATCTATGCCTCCACCTCTCATCTACATTTGTTACATCACTAAATTTGACTATGAACTTGCCAAAGAATATGGATATAGTTCTGTGTCAAATTTCCTTGCTGGAAGACTAAATGGTAATAGATACCCTGCCTTCTGGACAGGTAAAAAGAAATGACAACTTTGTTTTAAGCAACCAGTTAAAATGTATCATTTAGAAAATTTTTAAAATAAACATGTAACAATAGATCTTTCAGACACCTTTTCATTTGCACATAAATTTTGGAAAATGAAAAGGTTTTCAATTATATAAATTAAATTTTTTACATAATTAATTTTTAATACTTATTTTTTCTTTTTCACAGGCAACAAGAAAGGTTCATCATATGCTGATTTAGTAGAAAAATTCTTTGAAAAAAACTTTACACAGGTGAAAGAAAAAATTAAGTTAATCATATGATCATAAATTCTAGAATAGTTATTTCTTGCATCGTATTATAAACATCTTTCCGCGGATATAGAATGTACAATTCGGCACCTCGGGGCTAAAAAACTGGTTTTAATCTTATGATTGTACATTTTTATATTCGTAGAAATCTGGATATAAAACGATGCTAGACATAGTTTTTTCGTATGGATGAGAACCGGTTCCTATCCACCGGATTCGAATGAATACGAGAAAAATTTATATGAATTTTATATAAGGTTGAAGTTTCAAATGGTGTTCCTAAATTGATATTCTTTCCTCATTCTGGTTACTGTCTCAATGTTACAGGAACTTTCAACAATTACTTTACTTCAGATTTTAATAAACATATTAAATTTTCTGTGTTGATTTTAAATAAATAATTTTTCCTAAAAATTTAATGCAATGATAATAATAGTTGAAATTATTATGCAGATTACAAAATTGGTTCAGATATTAATATCAGGACAAAGAAGAAAAAAATTAGAGTTTATCTTGCAACAGGTAATGATTTACCCTAAAAATTGAGTTAATTTTGAATTATTGGCTTTCAAAAAACACTTTATAATTAAAAATCTTTTATACTGTCAATAAACTGATAATAAGTTAACAAATTTAGATAAAGTGTATGCCAATGCTCTAACCATGGATAGAAGTCCTCTAACATCTTTCATAATTGAAAAACATGATGAAGACAACTCAGACTACAAGGTTGATGATCTCTCATTTAGCATTGTTGATGATACCATCTTTGATGGAGATACATGCACTGACTATGCAAAGTATGACTCAAACTATGAAGATTGTTTAGTCAAACATTATGGAGAAGAATTGAGCAACATTTATGGTTGCCAACATTTTCCACCATGGATAGGAGGAAACTGCACTTCATCTGGTGAAACAAATAAAGAATATAATGATCCCTCACTTCTGGATAAAGTATGGGGAGACATGGACAAACTGACTGATGGATTGCCTATAGAAGTAATGAAGAAATGTAAACAACCATGCAAGAGGTAACTCTTTATTATTCTAGTATGAAAACATTCAGATGCTAATTACTTTTTGCAAAATTCCATAAAATTATCCATTATTAAACATTATTATTAGATAATCATAAAGATATTAAATAAGGTTGAAAATCACCAAGATTAAGAGAACAGATTGGCCATTTTACAAGTTAGATCCACGTCTAACCCTTCTGATGAATGATGAAACTGTAGTGGTCCAGACGGTAACAAATAATTTCATTTTTATTCAAATCAAAGATCTTAGAGATAAGACTATGTACAATAATCTAATGTATGAACAGCCTCAATGATGAAAAACAAAATATCCCCATCTGTAGATTAAACTTATAAGTAAAAAGGTTTGAATCAACCAATCAAAATTATAAAGTACAAGGAATTAATAAAATGTTGGGTATCAGTATGTAAATTACATTCCAATTTCCCCTCCTTCCCTGATCATAGCACATATTGAGGTATAAAAATAAATATTTGTACTTCATTAATTTAATGTGCATATGTTGATTTTTCAATTGTGCCTTTAAAAAAATTGAATAATTAATTTGTGAGTGGTTTTTTGTAACATGTTTGTGACCTGAAATTATTAAATAAAAATTGTTAGAACTAGTGGTGACCTGAAATATTGTTATTAAATATTAATCAATAAAACTGTTTTATATTTTAGGCAACATACAGCTTCACCATATTTACCCTCATAGTGGAACTAGGTATCAACAATTTGTTCAATATCTAATTTTTTACAGTTCATACATTTTGTGTAAGGTTGATGTTAAAAATATTCTGAGTTTTAAAAAGTTTTTTCATTAAAATGCATTAATATCCATCATATAGAAATCAAAATCTAGTAGCTGGAAAAAGTGTCCCAAAAATCAGCCATGTGACACCATAAAAATGAGTGAGATGAGAGAAGTGGGAAAGAAAACCCCAAAAAAGAGATTGATAAAACCTCATTTTTGTGACGTCAAAAGGCCGATTTTTTGAGACACTTTGGCCAGTTACTAAAATATATATATCTTATTTAAACTTTTATTTTTTTATCAAGCAAAATTAATGTATACAAAATAAGCTATTAGATAAAAACATATGCTGAATCTTTCAGGAAGTGCACTTGGATTGTGGTTAGGATTTTCAGCCATCAGCTTTTATGATATGGGTAAGTCAATTCCTTTTTATGTTTAATATAAATATGGGGGAAATGTGATTTTCTCGGCTGTTATTTAAAATAGAGAATTGTAATTTTCAGAGAAGATTCGTGAGATATATGTAAATAAAGTCTATACAATGTCTGTCTGTCATTCAACAGACCTAAATACGTTTTTTTTTAAAAGTTTTCTTAGATTTTCTTTATCATGACAACTTAATACATAATTTATATCTCAATTTTTCTGTTTGTCTATCAATGTCATTTTTGTACTTATGAATATTGTCATCCTTGTTTAGGAGTAGATGCTTGGTTTGGACTAAGAAAATATCTGGGAGGATACAATGTTGACAATCGTGTTCATTCATTTTAGTTGTTAGAATTAGGTAGAATTACATACTATTTATACTCATCTAATCTTATTTAACAATGTATGATTAATATTGTACATATTGCATATCTATGTAAATTTTGTTGTAAATATATATTTAGGCTTATTAATCAAAAGTGATTATATTTTATTGTTGTAAAAATATATTCTGATAAAAATAATTCTTTTAAATATATTCTTTACTACACTATAGTTATGGTTGAATGTTTTATGAAAAAATGACTTGAGTGCCAGATGTTATTGTGGCATATCAGTTTACTCTACTTTTCGGGACAAGATGAGGAGGGGGACACCCTCCACATTTAACAGTTTTCAACTATAAACTTTTTAAAGGGGAGGTTGGAAATTTAAGGCGATTAAGGTGTCCAACTAAAGCCTAAAAGCATGGTATATCAAGTAGGAATATTCCCTGCAAAGCAAACCAAATCAATCCATCAGTAAGCGAGATATTAAGCTACAGACAGAAAGAATTTTTAAAAGATCTAGCATCTAAAGGGATAAGACAATGGCCAATAAATTGATATAAATCCCAAATGATGATACACAAATTACCCCTTATGTCGATTAAAATTAGTGGTTGAAAATGTTTAAACTCAACTTAATGAACGAACCAATCAAAATTCTCTGAAGTCCTCAAAGTTGTTAAGCCAACGAATAAGAAAACATTATCATAATACTTTGGGGACCAGTGAATGAATAGTCCATTGTCCCCTCTCTCTCTGGAAAAAGATAAATCCAAATATAACCCTATCCTGATTGTGAATTTAGAAGATAGCTCTTTCAATAACACGTGCTTCTCCAGCTAAAATATAAAAAAACAAGAATGATTATGTTCAAGACTGGAACACCTCTCTAAATAAATAAGATATACATGTAAAAAATATTTAGAAAAAAATGAGTGAAAACCATTTTAAGGATAAGGCAATGGACGATGATTTGATGTACATTCCAATGATGATAAACAATATTAGTAGATAAGAATTTTGGATGAAAAGTTTAAACCAGCAAATGAAGATGATAAAAACAACCTAAAATTTTGAAACCAACTAATGAGGGGAAGCATGTTTATAAAACTAGTAAATTTACATTCTAATGTCCACTCCCTTCCTGCCTTTTTAGAGTATATGAAAGCAAGAACTAAAGAATCAATTGAACACCTTACACCATGCCACCCATTTTTAGTAGCGAAGCTACTCTATAATTCGATATGTCCGTCCGTCCGTCTGTCCGTCTGAGACAGAATAGGGGAAACGTGATTTTCTCGGCTCCTGTTTAAGATAAAAGGCTGAAATTTCTTGTAAACATTTCCCTTAATATGGAGCATAATTAAGTATAAAACATGGATGCCAGTCGGAACCCTTTTTAGCAGGTTTTAGGCTATTTTTATATTTTTCTAATTGTTCTCCATATCTTTGGTGTTTAGGGTCCGATTTTAAATTTTTTTTAGTTTTAGGTATCAAATTTAAATTTGCTGTCGATAAAAGAAATCAAACATGCGGTCCGATTGCCTTTTTGCAGGTTTTAGGCTATTTTTTTATTTTTTACATTTTTCTCCATATCTTTGGTGTTATTGGTCCGATTTTCAAATTTTTTTCAGTTATATATATCAAAATTAAATTTCCTGTCGTTTTAAGAAAACAAACATGGCAGTCAGACTGCCTTTTAGCAGGTTCTGGGCTATTTTTATATGTTTTACAAATTTTCCCACATCTTTGGTGTTTTTGGTTCAATTTTCAAACTTTTTTGGAAAAACAGTATAAAAATAATTTTTCCATTTGTTATGAGCATCTTTTATGTCGTCATCATACAAAATAAAACAAGGTTTTGTGTTCACTTTCTCCGATAAATCTATTCTTTATTTAAAAAAATACACTTTAAATCTACTTGTACACATTCCCATCCACGTTTTTGTGCTTCGCTACTTATGGATGTTGTCATCCTTGTTCTTAAATTATGAACTTACTTCGCTTTGAACAATGATGACTGGCTTAGATTTGTCTGAATACATCTTTTTAGATCTGAAAAAATTATAATAAATCTTTATATAAAAGTAACAGGATCTGTGTCTGTAGATCTGTCTGCACCAATGGAACTAGCCAACCCGATATGGTTCTCTTTGACAGTGATGCTTCTTTTAGTTACAGATAAGGTTTATAACTATTTCCTTACAAGAGAAAGAAAAATTTTTTTTTTCTAAAACTAAATTAAAAAGTGATGGGTAACCCTCCCCCTCCCCCATTAAGTGTCGCTATTCTATTAATCTGGTTAATTAATCTATTAATTTTCAAAGCGGAGCACCTCTACAATAAATAAAGTTATAAAAATGTCCTCAGATTTATGAATACAAAAAATTAATTAGACTTAAAAATTAATATTCTGCTAGCTTATTTGGTACTAATACTCTTCAAGTGTTAATGTTCGTTCGTCCTATTGATTTTAGAGCTTCGCTTTTGTGGGCGATGTCGTCCTTATTTTCAATAACCTGCAGTAATTAAAAATTAATGAAATAATATTAAATTCATTCTTGCAGTACTCTTGTATATACTATGTAATTCTGCAGGGACACTAGCATGTTTATCATACTAGTCCCCAAAGTCTTATAATGATAACATTTTCTTATTCGCTGTCTTAACAACCTCAAGGACTTTTGTTGAATTTTGATTGATTTGTTTATTTGGTTGAGTGTCCAAACGTTTAAACCACTAATTGTAATCTACAGAAGGGATAATTCAGTGTATCATCATTTATATAAATTTATCGGCCATTGTCTTATCCCTGGGTAAGCAAATAACACAAATAAATAAATAATTATAATTTAATTCTCAGTTATAAATTAAAACAAGGATGACAACTTCCATAAAATAAGACACTAGGACAAACGAACGTTAATATTTTTGAAGTGTCCCAACCTACTGAGCAAAATACTGATTAAATTCTAAACAAAATTGTACTTAAATTTGTTACGAAATTGAATAAATATATAGGATACTGTTTAAAGACATACATTTTTAAAGAGTTCATTAAAAGTATTAGCATGTTTTAAATGGACGTATTAGGAATTTTTAAAAATAATTAGTACGCCTTCCACATCATTTCTTAAAGTGAAATCTATAGAGCTATACCTACTAATATTCCCAATTTAACTATCAAAGCTATCCATTACGGACAAACCAACCATAAATGTATAAAAGCTTTGCTAGAAGATTGCGTCAAAGCAATTTTGTACGTACACAAGACTTTTGTAAAACACACATTTTATATAAATTTTTAAAATTTTTATAACGGTATTACTGTACATTACTACATTTATCCTCATATAAAGGTAACAGAATGATAGACCTGTCTCTGTGCATGATTCTAGCAACGTATCTCATTTACCGAGCAAACGATATTGGTCTTCCTAACAGATATGCTTCTTATATGTCCAACGAAAGTTTATATTTTTTTTTGGGAAGGATCTTCCGCCATCCCAAAATAAATCGCCCCAAAATAATTTCCTCCTCCAAATTTTAGTAAAACGAAGTAAGAGGTAAAAAAGGTTATTTTTATGTAAAATATTTTCAAATGCTCGGCAGCCTTAACCACAGTCACCTCAGCCGCGTAGCTTTCAAGGCCACTCAATTTGTCTTAGCCACTAAATTTCAATTTAGCTACCAGGCGGCCACGTGGCTTTCTCAGCCACCTAATAATTTTCAGACTCAGCTACAGCCACCAAATAAGCCTCAGTCACAGATGCGAATTTTGAATTCAGCCATCCATCAGCCGCGCGGCATCCAAACACTTTAACCTCAGCCAAGCGGTTTTTTATTTGATATAGTCATTTGAGAATTCTGGTCTTCTTTTTGGAAAAATAAGCCAATCTAAGCTGCAGCCACCCCAACTGTAAGCCACATTTAACCATAGGCACTTTCATCCTTCAAAATTATATTCAGCCACACTCTGCCGCAGCCACCATAATCTGCAGTCGCAGCCACAGCCACACGTCTGATAACCCTTGAAAATTGCGTTTATTGTTTACAAAAAATAGCAGCTCTGTCAAAAAGATAAGTTTTCTCGTCAACTAAGATTATACTAAGGGTGATAAGAGTAGGATATCTCTTTAAGTTTATGTCATTGTATTATACAATTTTAGTTCTCCAAAGAAATGTCAAGTTTTATGAGCATTGTTGTTGATAAAATATCCAACCTTTGTGAAGAAAAAAGTATAAATTATTTATTGATTTACTAATTGTCAATTAATTTTGCAGTAATAAAAAATGTTATTATGGTTTACATTTGTTTTGGTACTGAGCAAGTCTCTTGCTTTAATGGAACATGAGGTACTTATATAAATATAAAATGTAAAAAAGTTCTCTCAGACTTCATCACTATGATTTCCATATATTGTTTTTAATTTAATATCTTGTAAACTAGCATTATGTCTCTTTAACTTAGTTTTATAATTGTCATGCCTATGTGCCGGGCAACTCTATATCAAAGGCGTGCAGGGGGTTTTATAGGCAATTTAAGGGGGGTTGAATTCCTCTTCACAACTCCTTACACCACCATGAATAATTTCAACTAATGTGGAAGAGTGATCTGAATGTGATTTTGGATGCCTATAACCAGAGGTGGACAGATAGGGGATGTATGGGATTGGGGAGTATATCCACCTACCTAAATAAATTCACCTCCCTTGACAAAGATAAAAAACTCCTCTGATTCCCTCCTTTAAACAGCCAATCTGTTTTTTATTATGAAATGAGTTCTAAAGAGTATGCAAAAAAATGTGGAATTTTTAAAAATAAAATTGCGCGGCTTGTGTTAATAAAAGTGTTACACATACAGTTAGAACCGCTATGAACTCTATTTTTTTTAAATATAAGAACGGTTCCTGTGTGGTCTATAGATACCCAGCCGACAAATTTGCGAAATTTTCGCCAACTTTCGCAAATAAATTGCGAAAAAATGGCGAATTCGCGAAATATTTGCGATTATATGTTGCGAAAATTAGCGAAAGTTTGCAAAATCGCATATTTTGCGAAACCTTGCGAAATCACGACAAAACTTGCAAAAAAAAAATTGCGAAAATGTGCGAAAATGCTTTTTTTTGGCGAATTTTTTTGGGTTGCTAAAATATACAAAATCGCAAAAAAAAAAATTAGATAAAAGTTGCAAATTCGCAATAAATCTTAAAATGTGCTAAAACTTGCTAATTCACTTAAAATGAAAACTTCCAAATTACCTATCTTGCTAATAATTGCTAATGATTGCAATTTAGCACTAATTAGATTTATTCCCAATCTTGCTAATTAGCAAGTTTTAGAAAATTTTGAGATATAGTGCGATTTTGCAACTTTTATCTTAGCTTTATATTTGCGATTTTGCATACTTTATCAACCCTAAAAATTTGCCAAAAAAAAACTTTTTCGCTTATTTTCTCCCTAATTTTTTTAATTTATAATCTTGCTAATTAGCTAGTTTATCACATTTTGAGATTTAGTGCGATTTTGTATATTTTTGCCAAATTTTTCAAAATTCCCAATCTTAATTAGCAAGTTTAGCATATGAGATTAAGTGCGATTTTGCATATTTTCGCCAATTTTTGAAAATTTTCAATCTTAAGCTAATTAGCAAGTTTAGCATATGAGATTAAGTGCGATTTTGCATATTTTTGCAAATTTTTGAAAATTTTTAAGCTAGCTAATTAGCAAGTTAAGCATATGAGATTTAGTGCGATTTTGCATATTTTTGCCAATTTTTTTAATTTTCAATCTTGCTAATTAGCAAGTTTAGCATATGAGATTTTGTGCGATTTTGCATATTTTTGCCAATTTTTGAAAATTTTCAATCTTAAGCTAATTAGCAAGTTTAGCATATGAAATTAAGTGCGATTTTGCATATTTTTGCAAATTTTTGAAAATTTTCAAGCTAGCTAATTAGCAAGTTAAGCATATGAGATTTAGTGCGATTTTGCATATTTTTGCCAATTTTTTAAGTTTTCAATCTTGCTAATTAGCAAGTTTAGCATATGAGATTTTGTGCGATTTTGCATATTTTCGCCAATTTTTTAAAATTTTTAATCTTGCTAATTAGCAAGTTTAGCATATGAGATTTTGTGCAATTTTGCATATTTTCGCCAATTTTTTAAAATTTTTAATCTTGCTAATTAGCAAGTTTAGCATATGAGATTTAGTGCAATTTTGCATATTTTCGCCAATTTTTTAAAATTTTCAATCTTGCTAATTAGCAAGTTTAGCATATGAGATTTAGTGCAATTTTGCATATTTTCGCCAATTTTTAAATTTTTTTTAAAATTTTCAATCTTGTTAATTAGCAAGTTTAGCATATGAGATTTAGTGCAATTTTGCATATTTTCGCCAATTTTTTAAAATTTTCAATCTTGCTAATTAGCAAGTTTAGCATATGAGATTTAGTGCGATTTTGCATATTTTCGCCAATTTTTTTAAATTCCCAATTTTGCTAATTAGCAAGTTTAGCATATGAGATTTAGTGTGATTTTGCATATTTTAGCCAAATTTTTTTAAGTTCCCAATTTCCCTAATTAGCAAATTTAGCATATAAGATTTAGTGCAATTTTGCATATTTTCGCCAATTTTTTAAAATTTTCAATCTAGCTAATTAGCATACATATACATATATTAAAAACGCCTAAAAAAAAAGTTTTTCTAAAAAGTAAGAGACAGCTAGCGGCAAATATTTGAACTATATAAAGTAAAAATTTGTTTAACTCTATTTTAAATGTGCAATGGAAAAGACAGCTCTCCACAATTTTATACAAAGGGAGGGAGGGGACATTGGGCTGTTTTTTACACTAGTCCCCAAAGTCTTAGTATTGTTCCTTGGCTTAACAACTTTAGGGACTTTATTGAATTTTCATTGGTTGTGTTATTAAGTTGAGTATTTAAACATTTCAATCACGAAAACTAATCTACAGAAGAGGTAATTTGTGTGTCACCATTGAGGATATGCAAATCCATTTAGATTTTATTGAGAACATTTCCCGTTAGATAGACAATTGATGTTTTTTGGGTATTAATAGGGATGATGTGAATTGTCTTTCTTATATACCCATTATTTAGTTCAAAGATGAAAACGCACGAGCATTGTCGGTCAAATATGCGCACTAGACCAATAGCAGTTACATGAGGTGCATGTGAGAGCATATGAGCGGTCAAACTGGAAACGTAATAAACAGGGAGGGATTGGGGATTGGAATTTAAAATATGCTGCTACCCAAATTTTATAAAACGTTTGCTCATTTTGGTTGGCTTTTAAAAGTTGGATACTTTTCTAAAATTTATATAAATATTTACCTCAAACTAAATCAAATACAGGATGCCTAACATTTGAAAATTAAAAAAACAGTGGTGCTTCGCTGATAACTTTGTGTTTGTTCGTTAAGATCTCGGTAATCATTAAACTGATTAAGTAATTCATTTTAGGGAAGCTTCCATAGGTCCGTTTTTAAGCAATTTTAGTTTATCATCTTATCTTGTTTATCAACATTGGGAATGTATGTATATCAATTTATGATCCTCGGCCTCTCAGGGCTAATTAATTTTATCTTATAATTGTACATTATAATATCCGCGAAAAGCTGTTTATAATACGATGTTAGCTTATGAAATAAAATCTTTATGTTTTTTCTTCCAATATGTGAATAATATTCAAAAAGATGCATATTTTGTTTTATAAGTTGACCTCTAACTCATCAAAAAAAGTTGATTTTTAACTTTTACCTGTACAGAGACCACCTGGAGGCCTGGAGCTCCGGAAACTGGAGGACTATCCAAAAAATCTTAAAACTTGGGAAATTCATCATATAAGAATGATTTTACGTATGTAACATAAGTTGTGTATAGAGAGAGATAGTTGTGTATGTATATTTATATATTTTTAAAAGCGAAGCTTTTCTATAATTAGGGTAGGTCCGTCCGTCCGTACGTCCGTCCGTACGTCCGTCCGAGATAGATAGCTTTTATTCGTTAATTTAGGCAGGTTAGAATTGTCCTATCGATTTCAAATTTTGCATGATGATTCCTGTAGTAGTTAGGTACGATTTAGAAAGCGTAGCAACTCTATAATCATTACCAGAATGTCCGTACGTCCATTTTAAACATGTTGATTTTTCTACTTTTTTAACAACAAATTTTTATGTGATCTAGTTATCCGTTTGATCTGATTTTTTGTATATTGATTCATGGGACAACAAAGAACAATAGTATAAGCGAAGCAACTCTATAATCAAGTCCTAAAAATGTAAGTATGTCCAGAAACATTATCCCGTATCAAGCAGTTTTTGAACAAATTTACTTACAATTTTGCTTCGACTGTTTCGATTCTTTTATATTCTGATTATTCAGTTCAGACACTATACAAGTGTTAATGTCCGTTTGTCCTACCGTTTCAGTGCTTCGCTTTTATGGATGTTGTCATCCTTGTTAAAGAGCAATTGAAAATTTAATGCAAACTCAGGGATCTAAAGTGATAAGACATTGAATGACAAAATTACCCCTTATATTATCAAAATTAGTGGCTGAAACGTTTAAACACTTAACTTAATTAACCAACCAATCAAAATTCTCCAAAGAAAAAAAATATTACTATAAATATTATAAAACTTTGGGGACTAGTACATTAAACAGCCCATTGTCCCCTCTTTCTCTTCAAACTTTTCCAACAAATAATCTAATTGTTCATAAGGGGTAATTGTCAAAAAAAAATCAATCTTTTATCTTCTATAAGAGCCGAGAAAATCACGTTTCCCCCAAACTAAGACAGACGGACATTTCAAATTATAGAGTAGCTTCGCTACTGATAAAAAAAACAATAAATATCAGAGAGAGAGAAAGGGGACAATGGTTATATTACACTGGTCCCCAAAGTTTTACAATAACGTTTTCTTATTGGTTGACTTAAAAACTTTGGGGACTTTAGTGAATTTTGATAAGTTGGTTTATTAAGTTGAGTGTTCAAACTTTTAAACCACAAATTTTTAATCTACAGAAGGGGTAATTTTGTATATCAATTTATCGGCCATTTTCCTATCCCTGTATAACATACACTTAATCATAGAATAGTTGCATTTATTCAATTGTTCATTAAAATTTTTCCAGTTTGGCTTAAAAACTGACTATTATCCCCTTGATTAGAACCGGTTCTATGTTCTGAAGCCTAAGATCTCAATAACTACTGAACCGATTGGGCTTTCTATTTTAGGTAAGCTTAATATTTGTCTTGTGATAGTTTTAGGCTATTTTATTTTAAGTCGTGGATTGGTTTTAGGCTATTATATTTTAAGTCTTGGGAAGGTTTTAGGCTTTTTAACTCTCCCCTTTGAATACAGAGCCACTAGAAGCTAGGGGCGTAACCGCTAGTATTATATAATGGATTATTATTACATGGATTTTACACAAGATTATCATGTTCTTTAATAAATTGAAACTATTAGCTGGCTAAAAGAACAAACGCTCTTATCCACCCACTTTACCCCACCCCTCCCCTCCTACTGGAAGAACAAACTAACAAATAAATGATATTCAAGTTAGTGAACCATTCAATGAAAATTCAATAAAAGTAACTTATATAGTTAAAAATTTTCTAAGTTGTACCTACGTACTACAGGAATCACCTTGCAAAGTTTTAAATCGATGGGACAATTCTAACCTGCCTAAATTGACGAAAAATATGACAATTCTAACTACTTAAATCTATAATACAAAGTAGAACGATGTCTGTCTGTCCGTCTGAAGCTTAAGATCTCAGTAACCACTGGTCCTGAGATGGTTTTAAGCTATTTTCTTGGTGGGTGGGACACCCCCACCGAATGAAAAATCAGGTTAATCAAACATCTTGGTGCAAAGCCCCTAGAGGCTTTATATATCCTATATAAAGTAGTAAGCGTTTTTTGTCTGTCCCGAAGGATCTCGCTAACCGCTAAACTGATATTGTTCCCCTTTACAGTGAAGCTTCTTATAGGTCCTGGTAAGGTTTTAAACTATTTTTGGAAAAGGTGTCTTCACTTCCCTCCTCCCAAAAAAAAGAAAATAGGTTGAAATCTTTATTTTCATCAAATCCTAAAAGGAATAGATTATTTCATCGTTAGATGGTTGTCCGCGGATAGTAAAATGAAAACTTGTAAGATTAACTCCAGTGTTATTGATTTTATTTTACCCTATGCGGAAAAGTGTTTATTGTGATACATGACCCAAGAACCGGTTCTAATCCAGCATAAATTTATCAGATTCAATACCATACCGGTTAAATATTTGTCTGTTCTTGTATATGGAAATTTACGGATAATTAAAATTGACATTGAATTTGAAATTCACTTAATATAAGGTGTAGAAAACAGGGATCTAAAGGGATAGGACAATGGCAAATGTATTCATGTACATCCTCAATGATGACACACAAAATTACCCCTTCTGTAGATTAGAATTAGTGATTGAAATGTCTGAACACTTAACTTATTAAGGCAACCAATAAAAGTTCAATAAAAGTCCCCAAAGTTGTAAATCCAACGAAAAATACTAAGACTTTGGGGACTAGTGTAAAAAACAATGTCCGCTCCCTCCCTGTGTATAAAATTGTGGCGAGTTGTTTTTATATTTTTTCAATTTGCCATTTACATTGGATTTCAACAAATTTATACTTTATATAGTTTTAATTTTTGCCGCTAGATGTCTCTAACATTTTAGAAAATCATAATTTTTTTTGGTATTTTTGATATAAGTATGGTTGTTTAAAAATTAAATAAGTATATCATATTTATAATAATTTTCTTTTTCATTTTTTTCCGGTATTTTGAAATTTTTTGTAAGAAAGAATAACAAAATCTGAACAACAGACAACAGTATACAAAATTTGAAGATTTTCAGCATACGATAGAAAGTATTATAGCCTTTATCACCTAAGAATAAGTATATGAGATTCTCAATATTTAACTTCCGAACCATAGGTTAGAGTTAAGCATATCTCAAGTAAAGTAATATGAATCCGCCAATATTTGCAAGGAAGATTAGAAAAACATTGGCGAACTTGCAATACTTCTTGAGCCAGAGCTTACAATGTTTAGATGAAATATGACGTAAAATTTTGTGAAGAATCTGCAAATAAACATACGGATCCGCTGGGTAGATTAGGAGAATGACTGCTAATTTGCAATGATACGTAAGCTAGAGCTATAATAATAGCCGCGAAAATAAATAGACAAAATTCGCGAATTAGCAAGAATTTGGAGGGAATAAAATAGAGAAAAGCCGCAAATTCGCAATGATTTTGAGGAAAAAAGAGAATAGCCGCAAAAATAAAAAGATAAAAGTCGCGAATTTGCAAGAATTTTGAGGAAAAATATAGAGAATATCCCCGAATTTGCAAGGATTTCTTGAAAAAAAGCCGCGAATTCGTTAGTTTTATCTGCGATTTTTTTGCGATTTATAAAAGGCGAATTTATTAAAGGTGATGACAAAGAATCGCAAATATTTTGCGAAAAATGCTAATTCGCGAATTTTCTCTATTTTTTTTCGCTAAAAATTAGCGAATTTGCATATTTTCGTTCTCTCAAAAATCTAATTAACACAGTCGCAATTATTAGCAACTTTTAGCTTGCTAATTCACAATTTTTAGCAACTTTTAGCTTGCTAATTCGCAATTTTTAGCCTTTACATTTCGCACAATTTTCGCGAATTCGAAATTTTTCGCAAAAAATACAAAAATTTTGCTAAAAACTGCTAATTCGGCTTTAATCCCTTGCTAAAGTTCGCGATTTTGCTTGGCGAAATCGCAAATTTGTCCGCTGGGTAGGGAGCTACGTGTTAAAGTGTCCTAATTGAATTAAAACTTGGTATGCGAGTAAATTTTGGGACATTTTACCACCTAGCTCCTAGATTATTTGTAGCACAGGAACCGTTCTAATATTTCAAAAAAAATATAGGTTATAGCGGTTCTACCGGTATGCGTAACATTTTTCTACTATTAACACAAGCCGCGCAATTGGAAATTTAAAAATGTCCGCATTTTTTTGTTGCACACCCTTTAATTCACAAAGGAAGGATGTGGAATCTACCCATCATGCAAGCAGTATGGTCAAGGACAGTGGGAAATTCTAGAAGATTGTACAAAGTAAGAGCTTTTTTAGTTTGGCTTTGAAATCGACTGATTTTTGCTGGATTAGAACCAGTTCTCAGCTATATTGAAAAAATCATGTATAGAATCGTAATACAGACAATTTTCAACAAATATTTAAATAACAATTATAAAATTAGAACCAGTTTTCTTTGCCCATTGGGGCTCACAAAACTGGTTTAAATCTTATAGTTTTTGTTTTAATATCTGCGGAAAGCTGTTTATAATTCGCACCAATAAATAATTATTTGTGAATTGTTTTCTAGCATTTGAAAAGTTTATGTGATTAACAAATAATCATTTAAAAATCTAATCTTGCCTAAAATAATTACAAATTAACAATTTCAAGTATGTTGTTGATAGTATTGGTGTATTCAGGTACATAAGATGCACTTATAATGCTAATGGAGACCTTGTACAAGAGAATCTAAAGTGTCCTGGTGACCTGGTTTATGCTGAAGAATATGGAGAATGTGTGGAGTATGACAGGGCAACTCAGTGCAAAGTTTTTCAGGTAACAAAAATTTAAGATTGCTTAAGTTTAAATTTGAATTTAAATTTAGAATTTTTTAATTAATCTGTTGTTTTAAACATCAATTCACAAAGAATCATTTATCTTAATAAAATTAACCTGCTAAACTCTAGTTTAAAGGCATTGTATTTACAAACAAATACCATAATTATTTGATAATATTCAGGAAGGAATTTATCTCCTTGACTGAACAAAATTACTATTACATCATAATATTAATCCTATCTTTTTACTCTAGGAGACTCCATGTTTTCTACAATGTCCAAGAGTTTATTTACACTCACAAGGTAACCTGATAGTGATTCAAAACAAAATTCCAGCAGTTTGACAATTTTTTTTATATTTTGAGTTTCAAAATCAGATTAACTTTAGTAAGTCATTTCAGTGATTTGAATATTATACCAGGGATATCACAGTGGGATCTTTTGCCAAAAAACGGGACATTAAGGGTAGAAAAAATTAAACATCAATAAAAAAGCTTGTATTTGACAAAATGATGTAATTTCTTTTGCTTTAACTCAAAAATAACATAAATTTTGCTCCTGTTAACTTCTAATGTGCATTTGGTAAGTACGTCTGGCGGTTTTGGAGGAGCGAAGCTATCCTATTTTTAAAAAATCTATAAACCTTCATAACTTTAGTTAGGATAGGAATATTTTAACAAAATAAACGTCTATGTAAATATTTCTTCAATGCAGCCAATGTTTGTGAACATGAATATAGCGTCAGGTGCACCCAGTTCGAGTCCCGGCATTTTTAGGTAGGTCCAGTATAAGTAAAATAGGACACTAATAAGGCATGTTTTCTAATGTTTTTTTTACAGATATAAACAACAATAACATAATTTTCAAAACACTTTTGATTTTGTGTTAATACCTTTATTCTAAGTCTAGCTATCTTCATTTAAAGTTTGTATAAGAATATAAACATAATTGCTTATATTATATTCTCTCTCAAACGTATATTTCTTACTCTCTCTCAGACGCATATATAATGTTTTTGCAATATTATAATTAATCCCCGAATTTGAATTTCTGCTAAACCAAAACCAGTTAGAAATACAATTTTTTTCAGAACACATGAAATTTAGCAAATTTAATTGCTAAAATAAAAGTATTTTTAAATCATCTTTTTTTAAGGACTCCTTGTTCCCTTAAATGTCCATTAAAACCACGAGAACGGCAAAATCGTTAAAAATCACACCTACGGCGGCAAATAACGGCGAAACGGTTTGCCGGAGGTAAATAATGCATAAGTAAAGAAAGTTCCGCCTCAAAAAGTTAGAAAACATTGCAGAGATGACTTTGGGCTCTAAAATGACTCCTTCCCCCTCTAACAAGGGAAAATTTCAAATTAACAAGAACGAAATTGTTCAAACCATGCAATGTAAAATGCTAAATTACTCAAAAACGGCCGGGAGGCCCCAGGTTATGAAAACTGTTTTAAACACAATACATGTTGCATATTAATATTATTATTGCAAAACCCAGGGCATCCTGGCCGTTTTTGGGTTAAATGGAGAAAACTGATTTTTTGGGGTTAAAAATCTTAATATTTTTGGTGAAATTTTCTCACAAAATGTCAATTTACATCACCAAAAAAAATTTTTTTTTTAATTTTTCTTTAATTAGACATTGGTACAGGTATCTGAAAAGTACCTCAATCAAAAATTATTTTCATAAGATGAACATAAATGTATTTTTTGTTGCTTTGAAAAAATTGTGTAAAAAAATCTGGAAAATCATCAAAACTGAAAAGAAATTTTTCACTACCTTTCTTAAAAATGGCATAAATCCGCCAAAAATGAATATTTTTTAAAAATTTCTTTTCTAGCTGTCTACTTACAGCCATTATTAATTCCTAGGATAGATAAAAGTCAATTTTAAATTTTTTGGATGTCCCACTGGATCCCACTGTGGATATATGGGTTGGACATTGGATCTAAAATTTATTTTCTTGGCTGTCTTAGACTTTGGGTAATAGACCTAATGCAACTTTTATTAATTTTGCTAAATTATGAGACTTTCAGAAAAGATAAAATTACACTTACTATTATCTACATATT
This sequence comes from Acartia tonsa, assembly GCF_053477335.1. Taxonomy (NCBI): domain Eukaryota; kingdom Metazoa; phylum Arthropoda; class Copepoda; order Calanoida; family Acartiidae; genus Acartia; species Acartia tonsa. Next base: position 39,521,954 of record NC_137265.1, on the reverse strand, counting down.
TTCACAGCATTAGAAAGAACTATTAAATTGAATTGATATTTCATTGTCCCATTTCCCTGCTTAATAACACATCTTTTAAGGAACTGCTATACAGTATCAGGAAAAGGCTATTGGATGCTTTAGACTTAGAGGTAAGCTATTTCATTTAATAATAATTCAATGATATTACATAGAGAATGGGTTACACCATTAATAAAGTCTTAATTTTGGAGAATCATAGAACCAAATCTTGCAAATAAGGTGCATGATTACACAACCAAGCATACTACAGACAACCAACCCCTTGATTGTACAACATTTGTCCAGAAGCAGATATGAATGGTACTGAGGTGCTTCTGTTTTGAGCTAATGCATTCTCCCTGCTTTTAAAATCAATGTTGTTCTTCTGACATAGCAGAAGTAGGAACCTTTTTTGATGTCTTTAGTTTTGATGCAGTGTTAGACCGAGCATTGACTAACAGCAGATCAACAAAATACATATTCATAATATGCTTTTTAAGGTCAATATTTTGGTGGCAATGCATTCTATCAAAACATGAATGGTTTGTACCTGTCTCCTGATGCATATTCAACACCTGTCATAACTCACTGGCTGGTCAGTGAACTGTATGGAGCTCAAAATGGTCGTATCAAGTAAGTTCATATGAACTAAAAAACAATAAGAAGCTCTTTATAATGCCTATAAAAAAGGGGATGAATTTAAAAACTATTGGCTGAAGTATCCCGAATGACAAATTTATCCCCTTTTTATGGGCACTATAAAGAGCTTCTATCAATAACTCTTTATCATCTTACAAATTGTCTCATCACTCTTAAGATGAAAAATGTTTGGCTAGGCAAATCATAAGTCAAACATGCATACTTAACTTTATTTCTTGGAACCTTACTGATGCTAGAAAAGATACTTCTTACCATTATTTAAAACAACATTAACATTAGCTAACCACTTGAACATGCTTTCAGAAATAAGAAGTATGAATGGGCACGTTGTCCCTTTGACAGATGGAATAATGGATGGGAAGTTTTGAAAGAAGCTGGAATATGGGTTGAAGATAACACCATGACAACAACATGTTTGAGAGGAGATGAAGATATTATTACAACAACTGCTGGTCCAACAACTACCCAAGGACTAACCACACAAAGACCAACCACCCAGGCAAAAATGATAAAACAACATTTGTTTTTCTTCACTTAGATCTACATTTACATTTCTTCCTGATCAGGGATAAGGGGTGGGAAACCTGACCAAATATTAGGTCTCAGCCTCCTTTTTAAAGTGATGGGGCAACTTTTCTTTTTTGCCTATAAAAACAACTCATTTCCTCCAGTTCCTAATTAACTGTAGGCCAATATCTAATATCCAATAGCCTGAAACTTGCTTTCAGCATTAACCAATTAATTAATAACCAACGCTTCTTCCAGTTCCTTATTGGCTAAATTATTTCAAGCAAATATAAATTTCTGCTATTAGAATGACAACAATGGAACTGCGTCATCTCGTAACTGTTTTTTTAGGCCTAGTTGGAAAATAGGCCTGGAATAATATTTTCTTATGTTTCCCATCCCTTATCCCTGTTTCTGATATTTCCAATGGTTCTTAAAGATATGGCAATGACCGATAAATTGATGTACATCTCCAATGATGATACACAAAATTACCCTTTCTGTAAATTACAACTAGTGGTTAAAACGTTTGGACACTCAACTTAATAAAAAATCCAATTAAAACTCAATATAAGTCCCTAAAGTTGTTAAGCTATCGAATAAGAAAACGTCATTATTAAACAATTGGGACTATTCTAATCAACAGCCCTTTTTTATTTCCACTATGGTAACTATTTGCGGAAAATATTTTTTATGTAGTATAAATGGGTCATCTTTTGCAAATATTTTCATTTGATTTGAATCTGCATGAATTGAGCAAGATAAACTTTATCATCTTTATACCTAGGCACCAACAACACAGACAACAACTGCCAGACCAACCACACAAGCACCAACCACCACAACACCCCAAACAACAACAACAACTTCTGGTGGTGTGACTTGTGTTAGGGTAAACCTATTAACTTAAAGACACAATGTGTTCTACATTGCTTAGTTTACACCACTCTGTTTGTAAAGCTGGTTTGCTTTATAACGTTTTTAGTAGCAAATCTACTGTATAATTCAAAATGTCCGTCCGTCCTTCTGTCTGTCAGACAGGGAAAGCGGTAAACGTGTTTTTTCTCAGCTCCTATAAAATATAGAAGGCTGACACTTTTTGACCACATTCTCTCTCATTAATAAGGAGCAAAACTAACCAAAAAACATCCGATTTTCAAACTTTTTGAGATAACAGTATCATAAAACTTTTTTTCGTTGCTCTGAGCATCCAGTATGTAATTTACTTTGACCATTGGTATGTTAGTCATCATACAAAATAAAATAAGATTTCTTGTTTAGTTTCTCCAATAAATCTATTCTCGATTTTAACAAATACTCTTTAAATCTACTTGTATGTATTCCCATCCACAATTTTTTGTGCTTCACTACTTATGTTTGTTGTCATCCTTGTTTAGATTATGATTTACATTTATATGATTAGGTTAATTATATGAAAATGAAATCATAATATTTATGGTTAATTTTAAATATATAGGTATAAATATTCCAGGGATCTAAAGGAAAAATACAATGCCTGATAAATTGATATAAATCCCAAATGATGATACACAAATTACCCCTTCTGTAAATTACAGCAGGTGGTTGAAACGTTTGGACACTGAACTTAATGAACCAACCATCCAAAATTCAATAGAAGTCCCCAAAGTTGTTGGGCCAGTGAATTGGAAAACGTTATTTTAAAAGTTTGGGCTTGGGGACTTGTTTAATAAACAACCCAATGTCTTTTCCCATCCTATAAATATTAAATATTCACACACCCTCAAAAATTGATGAAAATTTGTGCTTTATTTCAGGAGGGCCCAGTAATGATTGACAGATGTATGAGTGATTTCAAGTGTTGCAGATGGAGCGGTAAATGGGATGTTGTCAATTGTCATTGCAATAATGATTTTGTCTACTCTGAGGTATACATAAGTTTTTTTTTGTAGTAGCGAAGCTTCTCTATAATTTGAAATGTCTGGCTGTCTAGATATAGGAAACAGTATGGGTACAGGGTAATCTTTCAGCTGCTAATCAATGTAGATAGTTGAAAGTTTCTGTGAAAATTCCCTCCACTGATGAGCATAACTAATATGGTCCCTTGGTTTATTAGCCATACAAAAGAAAAGACAAATTCATATTTTATGCAAAAAGGTTTTGTGATTATTTTATTTAGACATTCTATTTTTTTGTATGATATTAAATATCTGTTCAAAACTCACTTCGAATGTATATTCATCCACAATTTTTTGTGTTTTTCTTATGGTCGTTATCATCCTTGTTTTGAAAATCAAATAGACAATTCCCATTGGTCCAATTCAGAGATTGGGGATCTAGATACTAGATATATCAATCTTTAATTAAAGATTTTAACACTTTACTCCTACTTTTGAACTCACAAAAATCGATACATTATAACTTGGATGTTGAACTAGATTTTCATGTACTCTAATAGAGTGATACTCACAGCTGGCTAAAATAACCATCCAGTCCCCTTAACCCCATACCCTAATGTTAGCAACCTACACTGTCGACAAATTTTCCTCTGTCAATAATAATATATCCACGTATATTCAATAAACTTACATTCTTACAAACTATCTGTTAATCAATGATTGTTTTACGCTTCTATACGTGCTGATGTTGTCATTCTTGTTAAGGATGTAGAGTACTGCACCTGGGCTGATGTAGAGGGATGTTACAAGTGATTCTCTTCAGCTAATATTCTTGTTAAGGATGTAGAGTACTGCACCTGGGCTGATGTGGAGGGATGTTACAAGGGATTCTCTTCAGCTAATATGACGGTGCCAAGATCTCTGGATCACACCTGCGATGATGCCAAGGACTGCTATTAATCTATCTATTTGTTTGCATAATATTATCTTTGTATAACCTAAACTAGCACTTTCACTTATACCTTTAAATGGATCACCAAACACCCCTCCAATTTTTATTTTTAAGGAGAAAAAAGCATGTTTTTACCCCCTGCGGGGCTCCTCTAAATCTTATTATAACCTAACCTATAACCTAGGTAAAATAAACTAAAATTTAGGGTTTTCAAATCGGTGGTCTATTTACGATGTGAGGAAAACCGCTTTATGTATTATGATATCTAAGTAAAAATAAAAATATAATTAAAGGTAGTTCTTTTTAGAAAATTTTCAACTGATGCTATTCTATTATTTTTTTGTGTATACTATAAAATCTCTAAAAAATTTACTGAGATTTAAAGCTTCAGACGGACATTAAGACATCCTGCTACTTTGGATCATAGACTAGTTGCTTCGTCTCTAGCATCTAGGGGAGGGCAGTGATGTAAGAACTAAAAATAGCTATAAAACCAACTCAAGACATTTTCAAAGCTTTTCTTTAAGAAAACAATTCGGTCCAGCTGTTTTAGAGATCTTGAGCTTCAGATAAACGAAAGTAGCAAATTTGCTTATATCGGGAGTCTTAGTTTTAAAAATCTACAAAACCTAACTCTAATTCACAAAATCTGCAAAACGCTGCTTCCCCTTCCAAAGAGTAGGCAGGTAGAAGGGGAGTGTTTGTTTACATCAAAATTTTCTGCTAGGCCTACCATAGCACAGTAAGGATATTTTAATAAAGTTCAAAATACTGTTATTTTTTCTTTCATTGTTCGTGTTCATGAATAAAGAAAAACTAGGATGCGTCATATGTTTAAATTTTTATGTGTTTTTAAATGTTATTTTGAGGTTTTCAAAGTTTTACTTTTCAGAGTTTAAATAAATAAAATGTAAGAAATCGACAATATTTGATTAATTTATATATAGTTTGAGATTGTATTTAGTTTGATTTGATTAGCAGGTTGACTATTTTAATTATAGCGAAGCTACTCTACAGTTATATCAAATGTCCGTAAGTACGTTAGAAGTCGTTTAGAATGTTATTTTTGAAATGCCTTTATTTTCAGGACAAATCCGCTGGTTAAAATGTCTAGAATATATATCATACATACATTCATTCTATAATATAATTCTTTAGTATATTTAATTGGATAGATCCTAGAAACTTAGCTAGCTACATATTTCTCTGTTTTCTTTTGACTGGGGGAAAAGCTTATTTAAAATCTCATATTATAAAAGACATTGACTGCTTGGAGGAGGAGTAATTCAGCTCATACCAATAACGAAATTAATTCGGAAAAAATTCACGAAACCTATACGTGTTTTTCAGCTGTCGTTGGGGGGCAACACATCGTACAATTGACGACCTCTCCATTTGCCCCCCAAATATTATTTTAGATTTATTTTACTTGTTGGTTACACCTTATTCCTGGGAGTAATTGAACTGTAAATTCTACTGGTCCCCAAAGTTTTATAGAAATCTTTTTCATTTTATTTAGATAGTACTACAAACTTTATCACAAATAAGGGGGGGGGAAGTTTGTACACTTATAGGAAATAAAAATTCAGTACCAAAGTTTGGGAGGGTCGTATGGGCTTGTTTTTAAAGTTATCAACCTAATTCTTTTTGTAGGCTCTCTTATATGACTTGATATACACGGAAAACTTTGAAAATTGAATTTTGGGACTTTCCCTCTAGGGGCTAGTGGGGCAAAAGACCCCCCGAAACACTAAAATTTTAAGTTATGAGCTTATTTTTAAAGATATCGAGCTAATTTTTTAAATGGAACCTTTTATTACATAGATGAGTTGATTAGCCACCCCATATTTCATTTTTGCACTTTACTTCTAGGGGCTTTTGGAGTAAAACAACCCCCCCAAATACAAAATTTATAAGTTTTGAGCTTACATGCCCCTAGAGGTAAGGTGCAAAAATGAAATATGGGATGGCTAATCAACTCATTTATGCAATAAAAGCTTCCATTTAAAAAATCAGCTCGATATCTTTAAAAATAAGCTCATAACTTAAAATTTTAGTGTTTTGGGGGGTCTTTTGCACCACTAGCCCCTAGAGGGAAAGTCCCAAAATTCAATTTTCAAAGTTTTCCGTGTATATCAAGTCATATAAGAGAGCCTACAAAAAGAATTAGGTTGATAACTTTAAAAACAAGCCCATACGACCCTCCCAAACTTTGGTACTGAATTTTTATTTCCTTTAAGTGTACAAACTTCCCCCCCCCTTATAACTTACAGAAGCGATTATTCTGTTCATAATTAATTACCATTGTCTTATCTCTGACATTTATAAATATTTTACTTCCCTAGAATGGCTACAACCCGTGAGGTAGTAACTGAAACACATGTACAGACCAATATCAGATGGGATCCAGGAATATTTACAATTACATTTGAATTTTGAAAAAAAAACAGCATCGGAGACGCCCCTAGAGAGCATTTTGGATACTTGAGGGAATGGGGTGTGGTGGAAGTCGACATTTCACTAACTTTTATAAAGGGATAGATATTCTTTTGTGGGGAGGGTGGGCGATTTCTCTTAAGGTGTTGGTACTCTCACCCAAATTAACTACAAATCTTTCATGACCTATAAGAACTTCACTGAAGAAAAAAACCTTATGGTTCAGCGGTTATCAAGATCTTTTCTACTATAGGAAAGGCACCTTTTATACATATTACATTCCTATTTTAAGTAAGTAAAATATTTCTAAAATGGCACTCATATCTTCGCTTTTTAAAAGACCCAACAGAAATTTTAAATTTCATAATAAATATATAAATCTTAGTTTATCGCTATTTCTTAACACCAAACGCTTTTCTACAGTATAGATTGTTGATATGGTTCACGGGATGGTTTTAGGCCATTTTACTCGAAATAATTGTGTAAATGTAAATATATGTGCAGGGTATATAAAAACACTTCCAGGAGCTTTGAAGCTTGTTGCTGTGGTAAGTCAACATTGTAATAAAGTACATTTTTTTCTGAAAAAAGATATGACATTAGAAAAATATTACTAAATTTCAAAAAGTTAGTTCCTTAAAGTAGGTAGGTACCTAGGTATGTATTTGATTTTATTTGTCAATCTAAAAAATCCCTATGATGCTAAGTAGGTAGTAAGTGATAAAAATCCCTTTGAATAATCCAAATTTTCTTAATTTCGAATTAGGCAGTCTAAAAAGATAGATTAGGTTAATCTTTAAATTAATTTTACGGACAGATGTATCTTTATACATATATTTATAAAGATTAGGTCCCTTGAGACAGCGGGTCAAGTACTTGTACTTGAGCTGGCCCTGGTGGCTAGCATACAAATAAAAGGTCCAAACAATAAGAAACCATGGACACACACACATACGGACAGATATGCATAGATGAACATTCAAACCTTTAGACCTACAAATAAATATATTATTATATTTAGATAGTTGATCTGGTATGAATGATCTGCCTGGTAAACTCTCCACCTTACTGGAGGAAAAATATATGAATTTAATATATTATTATATTTAGATAGTTGATCTGATATGTATGATCTGCCTGGTAAACTCTCCACCTTACTGGAGGGAAAATATATAAATATATTATTATATTTAGATAGTTGATCTGATATGTATGATCTGCCTGGTAAACTCTCCACCTTACTGGAGGGAAAATATATAAATATATTATTATATTTAGATAGTTGATCTGATATGTATGATCTGCCTGGTAAACTCTCCACCTTACTGGATGGAAAATATATAAATATATTATTATACAGGGTGTTTTTTTTAATGGAACAAAAGTATTACTTAATATAACCCACTTGCCATTGACAGAAATTGATAATCTATATCTTAAATTCTTCATTGGGTTGGGGAGTTTTGTATAAGAAAAAAATGTTTAGCGATTCTCAACAAATTATGCCTTAAAAACCGTTTTTTCCAAAGTACCTATTTTTGGAAGATTTTTGGATCATGATCAATTTAAAAAGTGTGCAAAAATGTGTACATTTTTAAAAATCAAATTGTACGGCTTGTGTTAATAGTAGAAAATTGTTACGCATACCGTTAGAATTGTCATAAACTCTAGTTTTTGGAAATACATGTATCGTATTCATGCTATTTGTAGTATAGAAGCTACGTTGGAAAATGTGAGAAAGGTTTAAAAGTTTTTTGTAAGTTTGGACATTTTACCACGTAGCTCCTAAACTATACACAGCACAGGAATACTTCTTAATCACCCAAAAACTAGAGTTTATGACAATTCTAACAATATGCATAACATTTTTCTACTATTAACACAAGCTGCGCAATTTGAATTTTAGAAATGTACACATTTTTGCACACTCTTTAAATGGGTCATGATCCAAAAATCTTCCAAAAAAAGGTACTTTGGAAAAACCGGTTTTTAAGGCATAATTTGTTGAAAATCACTAAATATTTTTTTCTTATACAAAACTCCCTAACCCAATGAATAAATTAAGATATAGATTATCAATTTCTGTCAATGGCAAGTGGGTTATATTAACCAATACTTTTGTTCCATTAAAAAAAAACACCCTGTATTTAGATAGTTGATCTGATATGTATGATCTGCCTGGTAAACTCTCCACCTTAATGGAGGGAAAATATAAATATATTATTATATTTAGATAGTTGATCTGATATGTATGATCTGCCTGGTAAACTCTCCACCTTACTGGAGGGAGCATTCAGGTAACGCAAGGTTTTGTATAGACCCGGGTTAAATTATTCCAGACCAAACGCGGTAAAAAATGAGTTTGACTGGTCCAAAAAGTTTTTTTTTTTTTGAGGTATAAATTGTCAGAAAAGGTCTGAGTCTAAGACAAAAAATGTTTGAGAAAGGTGGTGGGGGGGTTAGTCTATCCAGTTTAATTTCCCTTATAACATGGGTTTGAATATAACTACTTAAACCTGAATAAAAAAGGGTTTAATCAGTATTTGAGTAAGCGTAAAATAAATTAAAAAGACTAGGTAGGTAGAAAACTCTTTAAGTATTCATTAGTTAACATTATGTAGAACATTATCTTATATAAATATTCAACAAATTAAAAAAAAACTCAAGTATAAACCAGTGAGACCCTGTATATAAGAAAACTATACTAAACCTATATATTTATTTTCAAGTTGGAGAATGGTACATATTCGTGTGTATGACGGGGTTCTGGGTGTCAACCATTCTTCTCATCATGTACCTGCTACACTTCATAGGTTAGTAAATATCAGGGATAGCAGGGGATAAGACGTTAAAAAATATATTTCCTTTATAGATTGAAATTATAAGGAAAGTTGGACATTCTAGTTTGAACTAGCGAATAATAATGTAATTTGAATATAAAATTTTTTTTCCACAAATGAGAGATTGTGTTTTTAAAAAAACTTGGAGTACCTTCCTAATAAATTTTGGTAAATCCAAATTGGGAATAGGGGGCATATCATGTTATTTTATGTCATGAGAAAATATATAGGTATTATTTGCAACCCAAAAGTGTAAAAAATCAAAAATAACAATTTATTTAGAAAAATTTCATGTGATCCCCTGGTTGATGCTTGAGTTTGGTTTTTACCTGATATGGAGCTTCTTCTACTTTACAGCCGCCATTGCAGTAGCGGTTAAGGTAAGTTTTTTAAGGCTACTCTACAATTCAATTTTCTGTCGTTCTGTTTACACACGGAGGGACATCCTCTATTATATAAAGTAGTATGTTTTTTTTTCTCTGAAGCTTAAGATCTCAATACCTATTGAAATGATTGGTTTCTCTGTTTTAGTTAGGTCATGTGAGGGTTTTAGGTAATTTCGTTATCAGATTAAGATATTTTTTTAGCCCCTCTCTGCCCTTAGTCGATAGTTAAGAGATAAAGTAATGGACGATAAATTGATACATGTCCCAAATTACGAAAGTCATTAATATCCCCGTCATAGATTGAAATTAATGGTAAAAAAGTTTAGACATCGATAGTTTGTACCACCAAATCATGATTTTGTTTTCTATTAACTTTCTAACTAACGAATGAGCGAACATGGTTATAAACCTAAATCCCTCCCAGTTGAAAAAAAAGACATAGTAATTCTTTAACTGTTCTAGGCCACGGTTGTTCCCCTCATGGCGGCGGCGGTATTTGGATTTATTGGAATGTTAATCTACGGGGCCGACGCCATCTTAAAGTTCCAAGGCTGGAGGGCTGGTAAACTGGCACAGGTAAAAGTCATTTATCGCTTCATATTATAGACAGCTTTTTGTTGATAGTAAAATAAAAAGTTTAGGAACCAGTTTTGTTGGCATTTTTCATTATGGCTGAGAACCAGTTCAAATCCAGCGAATATCAAACGGTTTCGAAGTACACAACACCCTCCCTTATAAAAATCAAGACATTTTATCATGTCACCAAAAAAAGGCTAATGCTAATGCAAATAAATACCAAATATAACGTTTTTGTATTTTTTTGTAACAATTACAATAGAAACTTGGTGGAAAAGATTATTTTAACAAGAGCTTAAAGTAGGTATGTAATATAGAGATTAGGGATGGGCCGGATATCCGGTCTTGCCGGTTATCCGGCCATTTTCAATATCCGGCCGGATACCGGATATTAAAACTATCCGGTTACATGATATCCGGCTGATTTTTAACGCCGGATATCCGGTAAATTGCCGGATATTGAACGTTGGCCAGATATCCGGCAAGAACCAGATATCCGGCATTAGAAATCAGCCGGATATCCGGTATCCGGCCAAAAAAGTATCCGGCCCAACCCTAATAGAGATATCTTTATAAACCAAGCATTTTTGTTTAGGGTGAACGAAAGAAGACAACTCAAACTGTGACAACTGAGCCAAACTAACAAAATCTGCAATTTTAAAGCAAAGCTTTGACCTACACCAAAATTATTTATATTTTTGTACGCGACACCACACACCAGTTATGTAATGTGTATGATACGATACATTTTTTTCAGTATGGCTTAGAACCAGTTATAATCCAGTGCAGTGGTTATTAATCGGTTTCCAAGCAATACTGGAAAAAAGTTATCTCCCAGTCGTAATTTTGCGGCTACCTAACTTTTGGCCAACAATGCGATATTCGCGGTCCCCCCCCCCCCCCCCAATTTGGCGGTTATGATTGTTCCGTATGTCCGTCCTCATTTTGTACGCGGAGAATAATCTCATTTGACAAGCTTCATCAGTATTTTTAAAATTTTGACCTAAGCTATGTTTTACTTTTCTACTTAAAAAAATATAATATTTGTCCTAACAGTGATTCTAAGCACATTTCAACTGAAATAAAATAAAATGTATACCTTCATAGTTGTTTTATGTTTGTTTGTATATTTATAGTTTTTCTGAGCTTATTTATATAATGTATTTTAAAAGTTATAAAAATAATTAATAGAAATTAATTTTGGATTAAGACCAAACCCTCAATTTTCCCTTTTTGAGAACATTGTACAATATATTGGTATAGACGTTTCCTTATTAGGTAACTAACTGGGTATTTTTTAAAATCTTAATTGGATGGTTCAAACTTTGTTGATCATCATTAAGGATTATCAATGTATCGTCCATTGTCGTATCTTTTAAGATCCCTGACCTGAACCTACTGTATAGCTGTAAGCTCCAGTCAAAAATAAAGGATTGGCCAGACTTTGGTCTTTGTCCGCTATTCTTTCATTTAAAAAGTTGTGTTAACCATTTGAAACTTAATGTCTTCCTGTGTTCTGTTAGGTATTAACCTATTCATTTTAGATTAAATAATTTTTATTGCATTTAATTGAATTGTAGAAATAATAAGGGTAGTTTCAAAAAGAGCATTTAATAATTATTGCAGTATGGGGTCGAAAAGGATTATTATCCGCTGGATTAGAACCGGTTCTGAGCCATCATGTTAAGTCATGTATTGTATCTTACTACAAACAATTTTCCACTAATAATACTCATAAAATCATGGCCAGTAAAAGCAGAAAGCTGTCCATAATACGATGCAATAAAAAACATTGGAATTATTTTTATCAATTTACCATTTCAAATCCTCTTCTTGAAACTATCCCTAAGATTGTGCATAATAAAAATCTACTTAAATGTGATGTTTCTATATGTTTTGTGTTTTTGACTGATCTGAAATATATTTGTAATCGTTCGTTTTACTTCTATATATTTATGCGTGTCTGTACGTCAAATAACGCAGCCTAATTATAACAATAACAAAATTAAATTCGTAAAAAATTCACGAAAATCTTTGTAGTATTGACAACCTCTCCATTTGCCCCCCTGAAAATTATTTAAGGTCTGTTTCGTATTGTGGCTAACCCTCCTGATTGATAATATAGTAAATACCGAAAGTATTTAAAGTGCAACTTGGGCGAAGCGATGTTACATGGCAAATAGAGGGCAATTCCTCTTAATGTGCCTATTGAGCACCAAAGCCACTCATTATTTAAATATAATGGAAATAAGGTGCCCTATCCCTGTGGGACTAAGTACTCAATACAACAAAAACCTAACTGAAAAAAGAAATATTAAAACAATCCTTTATATTTTCAATTTATTTCAAAATATTTAGGGAGGGGATTTGCTTGACTAGGCACTTTGAAGGGAAATCGCCAAAAAAGGATTGATAAATTATATCTTTGCCTGATTTGTTCACAAAATTATTAACGTTTTAAGAGGTAACAGAATAACAAAAATAATCTAATAAAAAATTGGCCTAAAACTAATAATACATCATCGGTTACATTAATTTAACAAAAAAAGAATAATTAACACATAAAAAAACTTGAAACAATTTATTATTAAACCTAAACATCTTTAAATCATTAAATCTATTAATTTTACAACAATATTAAGAAATGCTCGAGTTGTTTAAACATATTAAGTAGGAAAATAAATAAGCTGGGCGAAACACAAAATTAACAATCAAACAATAAGGTGTGAATAATGGTAACGATATAATTCTATTATGGATTGCTTTGTATTTATTTATGCTTTAATTTCTTCGATATTTGAAACATCAGAAACCTGAAAATAAATATATTTTAAAATAATTTTTAAAGTTAATTAACAGAAAAATATCTATCAATTTTTGATTAATTTATTTTATAATTCCAGAAAGAAACTATTTTGTCTTTAACCTTTCTGCCATTAAATAATTCAATTCTGACTCTTAGTAAACAGTTATCTATCGCATCGTATTATAGACAGCTTTCCCTTGGTCCCTCAGGGTTAACAATACTAGTTTAAATTTTATGAATTTTCATTTTAATATTCGTAGAAAATTGTCAATGATTTTTCAGTATGGCTGAGAACTAATACATTGGATATTCATCGGTTTCGGAGACATACTGAAATAGTTATTTCTCGCATAGTATTATAAACAGCTTTCTGCGGATATAAACTGTACAATTATGAGATTAAAACAAGTTTATTAGGCCTGAGATGCCAAAGGCAGGGGCTAAAACTAGTGATGGGAATCCGGATCCGGAATCCGAATCCGGAATCCGCCCAATTTTCGGCCTATTTTGGAATCCGAATCCGGATCCGGAATCCGTTTTTTATAGCGGATTCCGGATTCTAAATTGGTAGGCTAAAATTACCGTCTTGAGTTTTTTCTTACAACTCCCTCTTAATTTTTTTTGTACATAACAAATTCTAATAATTACTAATGTGATGTAAATCAAATGTTTAACACTTTAAACAAATCAAGGCTTCAACCAAGTAACATAGTGTTAAATTAATGAAAAAAGCTATCCCTCTGTGACGGACAGGGGCGTCCAAGCTTTTTTTTTGGGGGGGTAAAACATTTTAGGGGGGGGGGGTAATTCGTGTTTGGGGGGGGGTAAAATGGCGCGCGAAGCGCGCCGAAATTTTTTTTTACCCCCCCCAAAATTTTTACCCCGGGGGTAAAATTTGATTGGGGGGGGTAATTACCCCCCCTAAAGTCTGTTGGGGGGGGTAAATACTCCCCCCAAATCTGTTGGGGGGGGGGGGGGTAATTACCCCCCCCAAACTAATTTACCCCGGGGGTAAAATTTTTGGGGGGGGTAATTTAATTATGTAAAAAAAGCACCTACCTAATCTATTAAGTTAATAAGTACTATCCTATACAGAAGTAGTAAGTAAGGTTTATTTGACTATAGCTTCAGATTTCATTACTTTTAATACTGAGTTCTCCTTTTTAGGAAAGCTTCACATAGATCCCATGATGGTTCCACACTATTATAGGTCAATCCTTTGAGTGGTTTTAGGCTATTTTTCTCCTCCCTTTTTACCCTTTAGAAAACACGAGTTCTTAGATGCTAAGGGCGCCACTACTATCTATAATACAAAGTAGAACGATGTCTGTCTGTCCGTCTGTCTGTCTGTCCCTTAAGATCTCGGTAACCACTGAACCGATCGGATTCTACTCTTCAGGGTATATACCTATTGGTCCTGTGGTGGTTTTAAGCTATTTTCTTGGGGGGGGGGGGGGGGGGTGGGACACCCCCAACCCCCCAAAAACAAAAAAATCTCCCCCCCCATTTTTTTTTTTTTTTTTTTTTTGCTGAAGATTTCCTTGGTCCTTCAACGAATTTCGCCTTAATTTTTTTTATCACCTCTTGGGAAGCCCCTAGAGGCTAGGGGCGAAGCCGCTAGTTCAAATATATAGTAGTATCTCATTCTTTAGAACATAAAAATACAATAATTAACTCACTAACCAATGAACTAATATGATTATACTTTAAAGTGAAGCGTCTTATAGGTCCTGGTAAGTTTTATAACTAGTTTTGAGACACCCTGACATCCTCCCAAAAGAAATCGCCTATAGAAATTCTTTTTCATTATTTAATGAAATATTTAATTTAGTTAGGTATCTATTTTATGGAATCTTCAGTGCTTTACAATTACATCATAGATCCCCGGGATGGTTTTAGCCCTTATAAAGGCCCAAGCAAATAAAACATGATCAAACTATTAAATTTTTTGTTATCATGGTTAAGAACTGTTTTAACTGGTTGGACGCTCTTTAAGGGGCGTTTCTTCGTTTTTTTCACATAAGCTTCTCTCCTATTTCTAGCCCCTGCGGGGGGCGAATTGCTTAACCATGTGGGGCAATCACCTAAACCAATATAACCTATCCTAAAATAAACTATCAAAAGCCATTTAGGATATACTTTTCATTAACTATTAGGAGACCAAACGAGGAACATAAAATATATTACACCTCAAGGCTCGAGTCACACTATGACTTTTTTTAGGGGGGGGGGGGGGGCGAGGATTACTCCCTCCCCCCCAAAAAAAAAATTTTCAGTAAAATTTTTTTTAAGAACATTCAATTTGGGGGGGGGGGGGGGAAATACCCCCCCCAAAAAATCTTTTTTAAAGAACATTTATTTTGGGGGGGGTAATTACCCCCCCCCCCCAAAATGGTTTGGGGGGGGTAAATACCCTCCCAAAATCGTTGGGGGTGCCTACGGCACCCCCAAGGTAGGGGTAATTTTTTTTGGGGGGGGGGTATTGTTCACAAAATTTTGGGGGTGCCAAATGGCCCATTACCCCCCCCCTTGGACGCCTATGAGTGACGGACGGCCTTTTAAAATACTGCTAGAATCCGGAATCCGAATCCAGAATCCGCCAAAAATAAGAATCCGGAATCCGCAAGAATCCGTCACTTTTTTTGACGGATTCCTTCAGAATCCGGAATCCGAATCCGGCCCAAAAATTCGACGGATTCCCATCCCTAGCTAAAACAAATGGTTTTAATCTTATGATGTACATTTTTATATCCGCAGCAAACTGGATATAATACGATCCTATACATGATTTTCAGTATGGCTGAGAATTATTCCAACGGATATTGATCGGTTTCGTAGACTACTAGACATAAAGGAAAATATTATTAACTTTTACATTCAAAGGGATTATTTCAGACTAAAACAAACCTTGATATTCTTAACAACAATATTATTTCACTGTGTAGTGTGTATCTTATATATAATCTTACCTTTTCTTCTATAGTTTCTTTTTGATTGTGTTGATTCTCCCCGCTAAGTTCAACGTCATCGTTCTTGCCATTAATGGACTGTTCAGATGTATCTTCACAAATATTGCTTTCTTCATCAATCCCATTTTCTAAATATAACAAACAACTTTTTAAACATTGTACAAATCAAGAAATGGCCAGGAATTAGGTGAATGCGCAAAAACGACTAGCGTCTTTTCTCTAGCTTCATGTGTATTATTGGGTCTTTAATGTTAGTAGTTGTACAGGATTTTAATCCGTGCAATAGCTCAAGACCAAAATTTATTTCTTTCAAATAATATCGAAATGTACCTAGACAGGTAGTTTATTACAATAGTCCCCAAAGTTTTTTGGTAACGTTTTCTTATTCCTTGGCTTAATTATGGGGACTCTACACTTAAACATATAATTTTTATCTACAGATTGGGGTAATTGTGTGTATCATCATTGGGGATATACATCAAATTATCGGCAATTGTCTTATCCCTTTAGATCCCTGAAATGTACCTGTAGCAACTTTACTATCATCAACCTCCATATTTTCATCTTTGTCTTCAGTCATTTCACAATCATCAACATCATCTTTACTTTCATTTTGTGACGCCATGTCATCACCGCCAGTCATGATGTCCTCACCATCAACTTGTTCCAACTCTTGTTGACTCGACACGCCATCATGGAGGTCAGTTTCTGTGGCATCAGCTGATGTATCCAGATCATCTCCGTCCTGTTGACCCAACATGGCTGTTTCTATTTCTGTGTTGTCGTCAATAGAGGGATTGTCCTGAATATAATTGATTATTATTGGCACCTAAGAAACAGCTTCCAATAATCAAGCATGCAGTGAAAATTAACACAATTTTTTTTTTTTTACTTCTTGTTCAAACTTTATATTATTTGGACTTTGAAAAGCGTTTATGTTAATAGTTAAAAATATAACAAAAAACGATTCATCTTTATTCATTCTTTTCGAAATAACTTTTTTTAACATTTACTGCTAATAGTAATCACTACAAAACTCTCCTACAACAGAAATTTTGTCTTTAATAACCCCGGGGGAATAATTTATTTGCAGTTGTCCTTTTCCGTCATGACTTAGATAATTTGCTTTTAAATAAATAACAATATAAATGGATATAGAATACGTGAATATATTGACAGGGTAGAATTTGTCGTAAATTTAGGTTGCAAATAAGAACCTCATATATTGGTCAGTTCATTCATCCAGTAGGGGGGATGGGAGTATCTTTATTTTAAACTGGGAGTATCACTTTCTTAGAGTACATGAATATCTGGTGCAACATAATATATGAATTTAAATAAAGTATTTGAACCTGTGTGTTTAGAGTTGTATCAGCCTGTTGTGTCTCTCTGTTGGGGTCATCTGTTACAGGGGCCTAAACATGATTACATTTGCATATTTTTATTAAAACATAGACAATTATGTACATATTTAGCGGCGCATTGGAGCTTGGATGAAATATAATAGAAACTTTTATATGGTAAATTCATTATCAAATATAGTGGATATGAAGAAACTGTGAATAAAAATGCTAAAACCTTATAGGTAAAAGTACTTCATTATTCTAAATTTCGGACGGACGGACATCTCTAATAAGCGTACCGTTTTTCATAGTAACCTACATGCATTAAAATATACCTACCTTCTTTGTATCAAAAATCTAAAAATTTATTAGAATAATAAAAATATATATTACCACAAAATTTTCTTTATCTTTCTGTTCGTGTGTTGCGTTATGTGAAGAAGATCTGGAATCTTTATTCTGTGTAGGTGTAGTGTCTGACCGGGACCCAGGAGCAGCGTCTGAACGGGAACTTGATTTCCTGTGATGTGAGGATGACTTGTCACGCAAAGGTGACCGGCTACGGTCCCTCCGACTACGACTAGATTGTCTGGAAAAAAAATATTGGTGTTATTTCGAAAGAAAACCAATTTGTTTTCCATTGATTATCTTAGTTTACAACCTTTATGGCATGGTAGAATATTATACAATATTTTATTTTTAAATTATCTGAAATGTGATAGAGCAATTAAACTGGAGGCAAAAGGGGTATTCTTTAAATGATTCCTGGATTTAATATATTACAGCTAAAAAGAATTGAATTTCAAGCAACTTAGCTAAAAAAAACGTCCAAGCCTTTTTTGAGGTGGGTAAAATGAGGGGTTTCAAAGGTTTACACCCCTCCCCCCCTTTGAGCGTATTTATGAATTGGTCGCTGATTTCGGCAAACACCAATGCTTTTTTTGCTTTAAAGTTTTTTTGAAAATGCATCTCCAATAGACTATAAAAGTTTTAAAGATTTTTAATCAATATAATAGATTTGAAATCTGCATAAAATTTTAATGATTTTTTATAAAATTCGTTTTTTATATAATTCTTTATTTAAAGGCGCAAATACGATTTAACTTAATAAATTTTGACCAATAGGATAGCTGGATTGGAAACTACCTACGCTCCAATTGGTTGAATGATGTACGTCACTTAAGCTTCTCCAATCAGAGCGCAGATAGTTTTCAATCCACCAATCACAGATCTCAAATTATTTAACTTAATTTGTATTTGCGCCTTTAAATAAAGAATTATATAAAAAACTAATTTTATAAAAAATCCTTAAAATTTTATGCAGATTTCAAATCTATTATATTGATTAAAAATCTTTAAAACTTTTATAGTCTAATCTCCAATGTTACCTGGTAGAAGATGATTTTTCTCTGGATTTGCTTCTTCGTCTGCCAATATCATACTTTCTCACTTTTATGCCAAAAGTATCACACTCCCCAACACTATCAACCTATTCAAATATAAAATACTAGCGGCTACGCCCCTAGAGGCCTCTAGTGGCACTTTAGATGTTTTTGTTTGTTAAAGTCTCTACGTTACTTCTTTATGTTACGTTGAAGTCTCCCATATATTTTTTTGTCATTTCTCTCGGGAGGGTGGTTATACCCTCCCCCAAAATAGTTATAAACCTTCCCAGAACCCATGAGAATCTACCCTTTTAAAGAGAACCCAATCGGTTCAGCGGTTAGCGAGATCCTTCGGTACAGACACACAGACAAACAAACATCCTGTTACTTTAGTATAAGGATATCGAAATGGGCACATGTTGTAATAGTTATGCTTCGTATTGTAGACAGCTTTCCGCGGATATTAAAAGGAGAAATTTTAAGATTAAACCTTAGAGCTAACAAAATTGGTCATAATTTTATGATTTTTATTTTAATATTCGTGGAAAATTGTTTGAAATTTGTGCTCTATGTGATTTTTCAGTATGGCTGAGAACCGGTTCTAATCCAGCGGATATTGATCGGTTTCGAAGCCATGCTGGAAATTTTGTTTTATTTATATTATACCTCAAATAAATGGTTGAAATCAACTTTCTTTGGTCCCAATTCTTTAATTTCTTCTTTTTTATCCGCAGGTTTCTTTAGTTTTTCTCGCCTTTCTCTGTCTAATTCTTTCTCTCTTAACCATGTCTAATAAAAAATAATTTATCAGTAAAAAATGAAAATATTTATTACGCTAAATAACGCTAATTGCCTTTGCCCCTATGATTAAGCAACTCAAAAAGGCAGGAAGCTTGAAGGGGGGAAAAACCTAAAACCATCCTATGAGTCATGACTATAGTTCTAAATTAAAATAGCTTAAAACCAGCTTGGGCCATCTGTAAAGCTTCCCGAAAAAGGACTTAAGCGTTTCAGAGGAAAGCAGTATTATTGGACAGAGAAAAATCTTCTAATATACATACTTAATAATCTTGTTGAACATCAGCCTGTAAATTACTCCCTTAAGAGCCAAACATATACTTTCACTTTTTGACGTATTT
Organism: Acartia tonsa; assembly: GCF_053477335.1. Lineage (NCBI taxonomy): Eukaryota > Metazoa > Arthropoda > Copepoda > Calanoida > Acartiidae > Acartia > Acartia tonsa. The sequence continues at coordinate 39,502,078 of NC_137265.1, read as the reverse complement.
ATCTTTAAGATAATATATTCAATAAATTCCCAAAGCTAATTTTATTCAACATTACTAAAAAAAAATGTTTCAACTTACATTCTTTTTTTTTTTATAAAAGTACAGAGTAGCTGCGCTGCCAATAATATTGTTACACCTACCTTTTCCGTCTCTGGCATGACAGCAAATTTAGCAGGAGGTGAGTAGAATCCGACCATACCTTTGTCTTTACACCGTGCAATATGATCTTTTCTAAACATAAGCATATTTTTACATTAACAATTAGGAAATTGTGCATATTTTGTAACATTACACCGACAATATATTTTCTTACATTAAAAACAAGGATGACAACAGCAAATCAGAAAAAAAGGTCAAACGAACAATAACTCTTGTAGAGTGTCAGAACTTAATGAGCAGAACAATAATTTGTAAGTCCAAATAAAATTGTATATGAATTTATTGGAAAATTGCGTAAATACATGATACAATAGGTACAAAGACATACTTATATTTCTAGCATTTGATTAGAGATACCTAGCTTATAATACTGTCCTTTGTTGTTCTAGGAATCATTATTTCAAAAACAGATGAATACGATAATTATATCATACATAAAAGTTGTTGTCAATAAAAGTTAACAATCAGTATGTTTTAAATGAACGCAGGGACTTTCTAGTACCGATTACAGAGTTGCTACGCTTCTTAAATCGTACCTAGTATGTTTTAAATGAACGCAGGAACTTCCTAGTACCGATTACAGAGTTGCTACGCTTCTTAAATCGTACCCAACTGTTATTGGAATCATCATGCCAAGTTTGAAATCGAATTTACCTTTCTGTATGGTCTTTCAGTAAATCTTCCCTTGAAAATGCTTTCCAACATAACAGACAACTGTACCGTCCAGAATTTGGTGTTTTACCCTAAAATTAGGAAAGTTAAAACCAGGGATCTAAAGGGATAAGACAATGGCGATAAATTGATGTACATTCCCAATGAAGATATACAAAAAACTCTTCTGTAGATTACAATTATTGGTTGAAACGTTGGGACACTCAAATTAATAAAACGACCAATTAAAATTCAGTTTAAGTCCCCAAATTTGTTAAGTCAACGAATAAGAAAAAGTTATTAAAAACTTTTAGGGACTATTTTAAAAAAACAGCTTGTTGTCCCCTTCCTTCCTGGTTAAAACTAAGATAAAATTAAGTGATAATAGGGGATACAATCAAAATGATTAAATTGATGTGCTTTCCAACGTTGATTAATAAAATGACCCTCTTAAGAAGGTTAAAATTACATTATAAGTTAGGATACTGCTGGTTTAAACCAACCAATCAAGATTTATTTTGAAAAAAGACTTGTATTCAAAAATAATACCTTGATTGAATAAGAATGATCTTTATGCTCTCTGTGGCTGTTCAGATGTTTACTGGAGTCAAAAACCAGGTTGCACAAAACACAAGACAATGCCTCGTCTGGATTGTCAACAGCTGGAACAATGCCTACCTCGCGGTCACCCTCAAATCCCTGGAAAAAATCTCTATGAGAACGGATTCACCCCTTTCCCCCTCCCTTTTATTTTTAAAATAAATTAAAAATAATGGGGAGGGGTTTAGTTTTCCAATAGTTTTTTATTCCTTCAGGTCAGATTAGGTAAGATTATTTTGGGTAAAAGAACCACCAAATATGATACATGATACATAAATCTAAATTATTTGTGTCTTATATTACTTTTTATTAAATGAATGGGAGATTCATTGAAAGTGAAAAAATTCAAACAATAATATAAGAGTAATTTGTATTTTAAAAAACATATCAAAAAGATAAAAAGATACTCGGATCAAACTGACAGATACAACCTAGGCATAGAATAGCTGCGTCACTAAAAATCCAATGATTACCTCCATTGTGATTTTCTTGATAGGTTTCTTTTGTTTATTATTGGAGGATTCCGGGCTTTTCCTATCTGTACCTAAATATTTACTTATTTTTCATCCAGAATTTTAAGCGCAAACTGAAAGACCTAAAAAGCTTGAATCTAAGCAAGAAATTAGAAATAAGGGCTGATAGATTAAGAAACGGAAAGCACGCAATGTGAAGGGGAGAATGGGGTATTTCATTAAAACATAAATCTTTAATTAAATAGCCAAAATTTTTTAAAAGTGAGAAACGTTGTACCTATTCTTTTTCTAAAATCACGCAGAAACAAATTCCAAGATGTTACTTTTACCGTTCGAACAGAAAATACTAAAAAAGTAAAGATTCAAAGGGAATCTAAAGCTTATAACTATGATTTTGAAAAGAACTTCTTACCAATTTAGACAAAAAAAGATGAATTTAACTATGAAAATTGTCAAGTGACAAGATATGTATAAGTTTCTATAAGCCACACACTTAAACTAACAAGTGTGAGGTACTGTACTATGTATATTGGTTGAGCTTGGTTTAATCAACCTGTACTATCTGTGGCAGGTGTCCCAGTCCCGGCAGTCTTACCACCAGAGTCACAAGCAGTCTCTCCACTAGCATCAGCTGTCTGATCTGCGGTAGCATCAACAACTCCATTCTCAACTGCGGTAGCAGTTTCATCAGCAGCTGCTAATTTGCTGCTAGCACCATTAGTTTCAATGGCGCTTTCTGTTGCAGCAGCTGAATCAATTGCAGCAGCACCAACTCTGTCATTCTCTGCGGCTGCAGCTGCGGAAGGAAGATGGTCTGATTCGCCAGCAACTGTGTCAGATTGGTTGGCAGGATCGTCGCCATTGCCATCGTCCTTCGCAGTGGTATCTTCGTCTCCTGTTGCTTGTGATTCCTGTGCATAGGTGTGTTCATTCATAGGTGTGTGTAGTAACATTCATCCTCTCGGGGCTTATCAGTGAGTAGTGCTTTATATTATTGCTAATGACGCAACAAAACTATATAAATTTACGAGGTATTGCGCGCATTTAGGCCAATTCAATTTCATAGATTTTGTCCTATCTTTTTTTTTCTCTTGCTAATTTTTTTTTAATTACTTTCAATTCTAATAAGGATAATAGTTAACTATTTTTGGTTCATGTTATAAAATTGGACAGAAAAAAAAGGTTTTACCTGTTGTATTTTCTCATCATCCATGTGCACATTGTCATCCTTGTCTTCGCCTGGAGGTCCAGATAGGTCAGGATACTCTTCCTTGAAATATAAGTCAAAATTATTTGTATTTTTTAGATTTAGGAGGTCGAAACTTATCTACACTATTTCCCCTAAAAAAAGTTATTAACCTTTCCAAGACATATAAGAAGCTACATTGTACAGAAAAACCATATCGGTTCAGCGGTTAGCCCAAAAAAATTTGTTTAAAAAAAAACTTCTTTTCATACCTACTGATTTTAAGTGTATGGTCTTCCCCCTTCCCCCCTATCAGTAAGGCCTCCAGAGGCGTAGCATTTATATAATACCTCATAATCTAGCTCCTCTCCAGTGTCAGTAAGGGAATCTCCCACTCCATGTTCAGCCATTTTTACCCTTCTTTCTTAATTATAAATCTGAAAAGGTAAAATATGGTTATTAATGTAAAGATATTATTTTGAAAAAAATAAACAAACGACAGAGGACAGACACCCATGTGGGGATAAGAGAGATAATGGGATAGTATAATAAAGCATTAGGTGGGGAAGGTTGATTATTCCAAAACCATCAGTCATTTGGAGCTGACTTCAGACCAATGCATTTTCAGGGTGGCCACAGACTTTTTTTCAAAATAGTATAAAATAGTATGCAAAAAAAAAGTAAATAGTATGCAATAGTATGTAAAATTTTAAAAAATAGTATGCAATAGTATGTAAATTTTTTAAAAATAGTATGAAATAGTATGCAATTTAAACAAAATAGTATGAAATAGCAAGCATTTAAAACACTATAGGGCCTTAAAATGTTGGTTAGCTATCAGGAAATCATTACTTTCTTGTCTTATTAGATTGAAAAACATAGTAACAAACACCAACATTCTATTCTGAAAAAAAATTTTAAAAAATGAGCTAAGAATTAGTAAAAAAATAAGTTGTTTATTGACTACCTATTAAAAATTTTGGACTAGTAAAATAATTTTGTTGTGCACAGTGTCATAATTCATATCGTGATTTTAAAAAGAAATATTATATAAAAAAATTGAAAGTTCAAATATAATAATAAATAAAGGTAAAGTTTCTGACAGGGGCGTGCAAGCTTTTTATTTTTGGGGGGTTAAAAATTTTTTAAGGGGGGGGTAATTCGTTTTTGGGGGGGGTAAAATGGCGCGCGAAGCGCGCCGCAAATTTTTTTTACCCCCCCCAAAATTTTTACCCCGGGATAAAATTTGCTTGGGGGGGGTAATTAACACCCTCTGAAATCTGTTGGCAGGGATAAATTTATTTTACCCCTCCCAAAATTTACCCCCGGGGTAATATTTTTTGGGGGGGGGTAATTTAAATTTTGTTAAATATATAGTATTAAAAATGCGCGCGAAGCGCGCCAAAAATTTTTTTTATTAGAGATTTTTTATTTTGGGGGGGGGGGGTAAATATCCCCTCCTAAATGGTTTAATAAATAATAATAATAAAAGTTCAAATAATAAATATTTTACAACAAAATGAGAGGATCTTTCTAATGACATAGAGAAACACATTATATTTATATTAGTTTGTTAGGAGTTAATCATAAACCTCAGTAACCTGTAGGATCATTTAATAATAAAAGTACTCCTCAATGATATTAAAATTTATAAGGAGAAATCTTTACATTGAATGTAGAAATACCAATAACTTTCAATAAAGGTACAACAATCTGAACTGAAAGACTACTTTCTTCTGTAAACATTTCTAAAAAAAAATTGAAAACAAAGTAGCGAGTTTGCCGCATTTTCACAGTAGCATAGATAGGCATTTAGGTTAGGTAAGTGTTAATGATTGCCCCGCAGGGTTAGAGCCCCCCGCAGGGACTAGAAATAGGAGAAAAGATACTGTGAAAATGCGATGAAACCTGCTACTTGGCTTTCTTTTCATGATCAAAAAAATCAGTTTGTTTTAATTACCTAAAAATTGAAGATTTATCTGAAATCCAAAGAAATAGTGGAAATAGTATGCAATTTTGGACAATAGTGGAAATAGCATATTTTTTTGGAATAGTTTGCATAGTATGCAAAAATAGTGGAAATAGTGGAAATAGTGGAAATAGTATGTTTGTGGCCAGCCTGCATTTTTTTACAGGCTGTGCATTATTTGAGGTTTGTTAAGCCCTAAATGTAGATTTATAACAAAAAAATTCAGCTTTAAATGCCAAGACGGTATACTTTGAAGTAAAATAAGGATTTATAAACCTTAAATGTAACAAGTGCAGGTCAGGGATCTAAAGGGATAAGACAATGCCAATGCATAGTATATTTAATATCTAGAACTTTTAAAGTAACAACTTTACATAAATAAACCATAGGTACCTACTCTGATTCAAATAATTAAAGTTACAAAAAATAAAGAATTAGATTTTTTCAATAATCACAGATAATTTTTCACAGCCAAATATAATAATTAAACGTAATATTTAGGTACTTATTTAATCAATTAAAGATTTTCAGATTTGACAAATGCTATTTTCAAAAGTTGAATTATAGCTATTTTCTTAATCAATAATACTAATTAAAATTCACTGGTACAAATTGGATTAACTTTGTAGAATAAATGATATAGAATTAACAATATACGCCAGAGAGGTTGGGGATATCTGTCACTAATGGTTTCAAATTCATAAAATAATTAAAAACTTCTTGAAATTCATTAAAATCCTTTTTGGTATAAACTATGCTAGCCTACCCTTAAATATCAATTACTTGAGTAAATTTGGTACAATTAGTAAGGAAATCCCGTTTTTGTTCAGGCAACTTTCTCATAATCCTGGTGATTTCCTTAAAAGTGACTTGTTGAGAACCGACCCCCTCCCCCCCTCCCTTAAGATCCTGCAGATTGTGGGGAAAAGACACCCTCAGACTATTTTATTTATCAATCTTCAAAAACAATTAGGGGAGGAGGTTCAGTGCTTAACAGGCATTTTAAGAGAAATCACCATAGTCTTTGTTTTTTAATTTAACTTAATATTTCCCGGATTTTGGTATGAATAGCTGTATAGACATTTCTGATGACACCATGAGAATATGAACCATACTGTCTTCAACTACATTCAACACAACTTTCTAAATTGAAAAAAATATATATAAAAAGTATCAATGAGAATTTTTTGTAGCGAAACTTCCCTAATTTTGGTCCTCAGTGAGTCTGTATTGTTAGGGTTTTTTAATGCTGTTTATTCAGAAATAAAACAGATAAACTTCTTATTATGATTCCCCTAAGCTTATTTTGTTCTTTCATAGGTTTGACACTTTCGTGCATGTCACCATAATTTTTACATTAAAGCAAATTACTGCAAAATCTCAGTGCTGTAACTCTTTTTTGATAAAGTCTCATTTTTTGGAGTTTCTAAAAGTGGCAAATATATTATTACTTCCAACTACTCAATTTTGTTATATTCTATTTCGCTAATTAAAGATATTATCATCCTTGTTTTTAAATCCCTATCCTTTGAACAAGAAACACTTGTTTGTTACTGAATTACTTAGGACAAAATGTAAGTAAAACTAAAGCAAGGATGTAAATAATAATAAAAGAATATTTTTTCAATAAAATTTTTTTTTCACTCATCCATGAGTAACGCAACAACAACAAAATCCAAATGTAAAATTTGATGTACTGACATAAAAAAAGCTAAGAATTTCAGGGAACTTCTAGGGATAAGACAATGGACTATAAATTCATGTTAATCCCCTGAAAAATTTGGAGGCAGCCCCCAAAGTTTTTAAGCCAACATTGGGTACAAATCAAAACTTAATACCCCCGGCCCTCCCTGATCAATATAGAATTTAATTACCTCTGGATTTATAATTTCCGCGGCTAGAAAATGATTAATCCTCTTGATATCCACCTTCACCCTGGCTGAGTCCATCTCATCCATCTCCCAGGGCTCAAATCCTGGTCTGAATAAATATATCCTTATAATGTCTCTCTGTTTGTCTGTATGTTTGTACTGAAGGATGTCGCAAACCGCTGAACCGATCAGGTTTTCCTTTACAGGGTAACTTCTTATAGGTCTTGAGAAGGTTTATAACTTTTTTGAAGGAGGGTATCATCCCCCACTCCCCCAAAAAAAATCACCCCGCAGAAAATTCTTTCGCTCCTATTATTGGAATGAATAATGCGCTACTGAACTTAAACAATTATGTACATCAGCTAGAAATTCCTGTTTATCTAAGTTTGACGGTTTATTGTGTCTAGAGTTATAAATCTATGTAAGAAACATTATTTTTTTTTGCAATTACAGGGACAATTTTAGCAGAATTGGTGGTGAGTGTTGCCTGCCTCCCTAAAACCTTACCTTAAAATCGGTGCTTTCAAATTCTTCAATGTAGTCTCGACCCTGACCTCGTCATTATGTATGTAAAGATTGAGAGTGCCCTCTGTCAGAGCATGTATGGAGAGAACAGAGCCAAAACTTTTATATTTTTCTAGCACTGTGCGAAATCTCTGTTTAAAATAATATTATTTATCTTATAATTAGCAACTGATGTATAGTATAGTTGTATATACAGAATCAGACAACTATCTCCCTCCCTTTTTCACTGAACTTTTCCGTATGCTACCAAACTGTTTTCTGCTACTTGGGTGAGTTAATATGCAGACTGGCCAGCCAATTTTGAAAATAAAAAACGTACATAACGTACACAAAAAAAATACGTTACGTACATAAAAAAAAGTAAAAAAACGTACAAAACGTACATTCCTAATAAAAATAAGTTAAATAATTTCCTAGTTACCTATTATCAATACATTTAAGTCTACTAGCAGCTACCTGTAAAGGAGAACCATAGCGAACTGACAGACACAAGATATCCTCTTACTCTATTTAAAAGAACTAGCGTCTACGCTCCTAAAGGCCTCTAGGGGCACTTGAGGAGGGGAGAGTTGAATTCAATAAAAAAAACCTGGATGACAACATACATAAGTAGCGAAGCTCAAAAGTTATTTATACACATCTGGAAAAAAATTAACTTAAAATCAGTGAGCAATTAAAATTCATTTTTGGGGGGAGGAGGTAGTTTTTTTTTCTAAAGTCAATTTCTCTTGGGAGGGTGGATGGTGACACTCTTCCCCAAAATAGTTATAAAACTTCCAAAAACCTATGAGAAGCTATCCTGTTAAGGAGAACCATATCGGTTCCGTGGTTAGCAAGATTCTTTGGTACAAACAAACAGACATCCTGTTATTATGTACAAAGTATATCCTATTATAAGGACCAGCGACTACGCCCTTAGAGGCCTCTAGAGGAACTTGATTAGGGGGGGGGGGGGAGTTGAATTAAAAACCCATTTTTTTTATTTAAAAATAAAAAGTAAAAAACAAGGATGACAACATCCTTAAGTAGCGAAGCTCAAAAGTTATGAATGGAAATCTGGGAACTATATAAACTATAGAGTAGTGTCGTAAAAAATAAGCATTTAACTTATTTAAATAAATCACAAAACCTTTTAAAAATATATAATAACGTGAAAATCTAGAAATAAATTCAGCCCCCCAACCAATAAGCAAATCTCAATGAAATTTAGTGGAAGTATTAAGAATGAAAACTAATACAGTCCCTGAAAATTACAACCGTCTATCAGGAATATGAGTAGAGAAAATCACAAAAACCTATACATCTAGGAATCGATCTAGCACTGCAACAAATAGACAAACCTTAAAGAAACTTTTTGAAAATATGTAGAATGTGAATTTATTTATTTCCTGAAAATTTCAGCCGTCTATCTTGAATAGAAGTCGAGAAAACCATGAAAAAAAGAAAATCTAGGAATAGATCTTCTAGCACCCCAACCAAAAGGCAAATCTCAATGAAAATATGTAGAATGTGAACTTATTCAATCAAAAAACAGGAGCCGAGAAAATCACGTTTCTCCGATAGCATAACGGACTGACAAAGTGATTATAGAGTAGCTTCGCTAATAAATTTTTTAGTGAGGGAGGGGGGAGTAGACCACCACCATTTCTGATTTCAATTTTAAAAAGAAAGAGAAAATAGGGGAAGGGTGGTGATTTTTTTCTAAGAGTAATTTCTCTTGGGAGGGTGGTTGTACCCTCTCCCAGGACCTATGAGAAGCTACCCTGAAAAGGAGAACCATATCGGTTTAGCGGTTAGCGAGAACCTTCGGTACAAATAAACTGACAGAGAGACATACATCCTGTTATTACGTACTAAGTATATTCTATTAAATAAAGTAGTAAGTTTTTTGTCTGATGCTTAAGATTTTCATAACTACTTCATACAGTTACCGAGATGGTTTTAGGCTATTTTTCTACCATTTTGAATACAGGTTCTTGAAGGGTTATGGAAGGACAGAGAAAATAGCCTACAACCTCACAATGATCATGTCGGTTCAGCAGTTAGCGAGATTCTTCGTTACAGAAAAAAAGGATTTATAGGATAAATATATAATAGGATATAGGGTTATTTTGTCTATTGCTAAAGATCTCAAAAAATACTAGTCTTTGATACAAAGTAAACTAGTGCCTGTCTGTCTAAAGCTTAAGATCTTGGTAACCACTGAACAGATTGGGTTCTAATCATCAGGGAATATATCTACTGGTCCTGTGGTAGTTTTAGGCTATTTTCTTAGAGTGTGGGAAACCCACCCTCCAAAAAAAATCAACCACCCCTCAATTTATTTTTATAAACTAATGGAAATCAGCGGGGTGGGGGAACCCCCACCGCACCCTGGGGCGAAGCCTAAATGAAAAAAATAATCACAATCTTTTTTTATATTTTTTTTTGGACAAATTTCCAACAAACGATTCTATAAAAGAGGGGACGAAGCCTCTAGAGGCTAGGGGCGACGCCTCTAATCCTAGTAGAAAGTAAAAAGCTTTAAGTGTCCCTCCCCCAAAGAAAAAAAAGAAAAAAACCATCACAGGACTATTAGGTATATTCCATGAAGAGTAGAGCCCAATAGGTTCAGTGGTTACTGAGATATTAAGCTTCTGATATACAGACGGACAAGCAGACGGACAGACATCATTCTACTTTGTATTATAGATAATATACTATTTTTGTAATACTTTTTGTACAAATACAAATAAATTTACAAATACTTTTATACTTATATTTGATTCTTATTCTTTAAAAACTGAAGATACCAAAAATCCTAAACTGAGCACCATATGATATCTCGGAAAATTTACCCAAGTATATAAAGAATTTGAAAAAAATTATCGTAAAATCTATTAAAGGGGTAGTTGCATGAAATGCATTTAAACTTGAATTTAGTCAACTGCATATCTCTTTCTGTTCAATAGTTTAAACTAAATCTATAGGACATATATTTCAAATCCATAAATTTAAACTGTAAGTTTTAATAACATATATGCATAATTTACCTACATATTTTTGTTCTATGAAAATTTAAGATAATATTGAATTTATTTAATATAATACACCTATAGTTTTTGTTAAAATTTTCGTACAAAACATACAAATTACTTTTCTGCTAATATTTGATTCTTATTATTTTTTAAAAAACGTAAAACGTACAAAAATACAAATTTCAAAATACGTTACGTACACATATCAAAATAACGTCCAGAACGTACACAGATTAGATGCGTAACGTACAAAACGTACAAAACGTACACTCTGGCCAGTCTGAATATGCTTGACACCATTGGTTGATTTTCAATGACCCAATTGAGAGTCGGCACAAGGACGTTGCGATGGTGAGATACAGTTATTTAACCCCTTCTTCTCCTAGTTTTTTACTATAATTAATTAGCGCAGCTATTCTATAATTAGGGTATGTCACAACGTACGAGTAGTTTAGCTTTTATTAGTATTCTGTTTTAGTAGCGAAGCCACTCTATAATTCAAAAAGTCCGTCTGTCTATTGGAATGGGGAAACTGATTTTCTTGGCTAATACTGTCAACTCTCCCATCATTATGGAGCATAATCTATAATACAAAGTAGAACGATGTCTGTCCGTCTGTCTGTCCGTCTGTCCGTCTGAAGCTTAAGATCTCGGTAACCGCTGAACCGAATGGGCTCTACTCTTCAGGGAATATACCTACTGGTCCTGTGGTGGTTTTAAGCTATTTTCTTGGGGGGTGGGACACCCCCAACCCCCCCAAAAATGAAAATTTACCCCCCCCAAAAAAATACTCCTGGTGCTGCTGGTGCAGCTGGTGCTGCTGGTGCAGGTGGTGCAGCTGGTGCTGCTGGTGCTGGTGCAGAAAATTATTTTTTTCTAGGGGCAAAGCCCCTAGAGGCTAGGGGCGAAGCCGCTAGTTTACTATAAAACGTCCATAGTGGTTACACAGACATAGAGATAATACTATTCCTTGATATCTTCAATGCTGAGAGAAACATTGACCCCAGGAAGAGGTGGAATTTTATAGTCGGACCAATACTTGCGTTGCAATACCTGAAAAAAAGTTTTCATAAACTTAGGCTAATCGGTAATGCTCGTTCTTGTTTGATATCTAAGAAGAACTATCATACAGGGATCTTAAGGGATAAGACAATGGCTGTATAACAAAATCACCCCTTTTGTAGATTAAATTGATTGGTCATAAGTTTGGACACTACTAGTTTGATACCAACCAATCAAGACTTAATAAAAATGAAGTAAAAAAGTTTTTGATTCCACGAATAAAAAAAATTATTGTTTAAATCTTTGGGTACCAGTATAATTTACAGTACATTTCCTTCCCTCCCAGACTATCAAAGATCTCACTAAAGTAAAACTAGCATTTTGTAGATAATATTTTAAAATTAGGAAAACTTTACAAAGTCTATTAATAAATATGAGACAAACAAAATCTACATTTCAAGATGGAACTTATTTCCCTTGTTTGTCTATTGGATGTAGGTATAAATTTATATATTATGGAGAACTCAAATATGTTTAGTTGATGCTTTCAAAAAAAAATTCTTTTTTTATAATGACTCGGTGAGTTGAGTTTTAATCTTAATAATTTTAATACAAGATATCAAGATAACAAAATTACAAAACTTTGAGGACTGGTATAATAAACATCCCAATGTCCTTTCCCTCCCTGATTTTCTAGTCCCATGTATAAAACTTACCGTAACAGGCACATCATGAACAACTTGTCTGTTAGAGGTAGCCCCACCGAGGTTCACCTCAAAGGTTAGGTTAGGAGAGTTGTTTCTTTTAGTCAGCTTCAACTTCAGTCCACGCACATTTGCAGATTTTAGTGTTGTCAAATTCTAAGCAAAAAAATAATTTCATATTTGATCATATCTACCTAATCAAAAGAAATATTTATCGGTAAAATTAAATTAGTTATAAACTTTCAAAATACAATAATTTGGCATTCTACCTTTCACTGCCAGTTGAGCATTAATAACTAAATTTTATTTTTTCTACTATGCCTAGCCCCAGCGGGGATACCTAGTACACAGTACCCATTATAACTTAACCTAACCTAAACTAGTAATAAACAAACAAAAAACTACACATTTTAAACATAAGAAAGTAGGGGTTCAGTAATCAACTAGGTATTTTGTGTGAAAGAACCAAATAATTTAAAGGGTACTATGCACTAACGAGAGCAAGTTATTTTAAGAACCTTCCTTAAGGTTCTTAAAACCTTAAGAACCTTCCACCTTGAGGACAACATCAATTTCAACTATCTGGAAACCAAGAAAGCCATAAAAGCTTGTAAAGCTTCTAAAGCAGCTGGTCCGGACAATATCTCCAACCTCCATCTCAAACACTTAGGAGACAACTGTATCAAATACCTCACCAAGATCTTCAACATCTCCATGAACACCAGCATCATCCCCGACATCTGGAAGACCTCCATCATTATCCCGCTTCTTAAACCCAACAAACCTGCAAATGAATCTGACTCCTACAGACCTGTTTCACTCCTCTGTCCTGCAATTAAAATCCTTGAACGACTTCTTCTCCCAACATTAACCAACAACCTCAACATTCCAGTCTTTCAGCATGGCTTTCGCAAAGATCATTCAACAGTCACAGCATTGAATGACTTTAACATCCAGATCTCTAATGGTTTCAATGAGAAAGCTTCTATCAAACCTGATAGAACTGTGCTACTCCAAATTGACCTAAGCAAAGCATTTGACATGGTCAATCATGACAAACTGCTTAAAGATCTAAATCAATCCAACATCCCTGGCGCCCTCAAAAGATGGTTTTGCTGCTATCTCAAAGGTCGTCAATCCAAGGTCAACTTTAGAAATCATCTTTCTAAAAGTCGGAATGTTAGAGCAGGAGTACCACAAGGAGCTGTCACCTCTCCTATCTTATTTAACTTTTACCTCCGCCATCTACCAAACCCTCCCAAGAACATTGTGGTTGTCCAATATGCCGATGACATCAGCATATATGCCACAGGTAAACCACATGCAGCACTTGCCGATGCCATCAATAACTATATACCTGAAGTGCTAGACTTTCTTGAGGAGAGGGAGCTAAAAGTTTCTCCTACCAAATCCACAGTAACCTTATTTACACCAGACACAAAGGAGTTCAAGGAACACCCAATTGTCGTAATTAAGAATGAAGTGGTAAAATTGGAGCTGAAACCTAAACTACTTGGTGTCACTTTTGACACCATGTACACTTTCTGTCACCATATTAAAGCTACAGTGGATTCTGCAAAGACCAAAGTCAACATTATGAAGTCCCTGGCAGGCGCCACCTGGGGGCAAGACCAGGAAACCCTGTCCATGACTTACTGTAATGAATGTTATTATTTAAGGACTTCTGTGATTTCCCCCAAACAAGCAAGTGGATCACGTGCAAAGGAAATTAAGAAGCCTAGAGAAGAAAGAATCTATAGTTTTATCTCTATTGTATTATGTACGTCCTTAGATGGTTTTATAATGTTGGAGTTGTACCAACCAAGCCTTCTTTGTATGTATAGTTTTATCATGTTTTAATGATAGGGCCTATCAATGTAATTTGATTAGGTTTCCAAGGTTTTATTTTATATTTATATCTAATTCTATTTTCAGACCAATTTCACTGTAAAAAATGTATGTACATCTTATGCTAATCTGTGATGTATTTAAGGTAAATATTTATGTATATTAATAGTATTGACGAGTCAAAGCAACCAAAGATAAAGTGATACGCTCCTAATACGCTCATAACTACGATTATTCTATTCATTATATAAGAAAGACACGCTCCTAATGATATAGAAATACGTTTGAAGAATGAAAGTTTCATGGCTTTAGCTTATACTGTATTCTCTAGGCCTATGGGGAATGCTGTGCACGCTGGATTCACTGACACAAGCAAAACCAAACCGAGAAGAATGCCATGGATTACTCAAAGATTAAGCTGCTTGGGATTGGCCCGTGCTTTACCAACTCTTGCACAATGTAAGATTTTAATATTTTATTTTATTATATTTTTCCATTTTTACAATGCCTTTGTTTTATGGTAACTAATCTTGTAATAATTGGACACTGTAAAAAATTAATGTCCACAACTTTTAATGTGAATTGGTCTGATAATTTTGTCCTTATAAAGCTTTTAAGAAATTATTAATAGATTCAAACAAAAGTAAAGTAAAAGACAATTAATTCTTTCTTTCTTTTTCAGGTTTTTAAACCGTTCAAAGTATAACCAAAGCTTTATAAAAGTATTGTACATGAGCTATATGTGAACAGTCTGAAACTGTGTTAAATTTTTCAGAGTGTAAAGTGACTAAATACGGGTTAGTTTGGCCAAAACCCAAAAATGATTTTTTACAGTGAATTGAATCCTAAAGGTGAGAAATAAAATATTTCCCGTACACTTACAAAGCCATAGTACGCAGTGTACTGGAGTATGCTGCCCCAATCTGGAGCCCCATTATCTCCGAAACTAGCTGGCAAAAACTACAAACCATCCAAAACCAAGCCTTAAAAGTTATCACAGGCAACCTGGCTATGGCTTCTGAAGAACACATCCACAGAGAATCTAAAATCCTACCTATCAAAGATCATTGTAAAATGATCTCTAAACAATTTCTGTTGACCAACCATATCCCTGGACACCCTGGATACAAACACGTTCATAAACGTCTACCACCAAGATCTCACTTAAAACCAACCATCCAAAACATGAGACATGAAATACAAGACCTCCTACCTGTATCCAGAGACAACCTGAAAGCAAAGCAAAAGATAATCCATACTAGAGAAGTATCGAGAATCTTGGCTAACTATCCACCCAACAAAGTACTTCAGGTTAATCCACCAGAGGTCAACAAAATGGAGGCCAATCTAACAAGATCTGTACGCTCACAGTTATCTCAACTAAGATCTGGTTATAGTAGATTACTAAACTCTTATTTACACAGAATTGACGATAATATAGAAGATAAATGCCCGCTCTGCAAACAAACCCCCAATGACACTGTTCACCTGTTTAACTGCCCCAAAAACCCCACACATTTAACTGTTTTATCATTATGGACTCAGCCTGTTCTGGCGGCGAATTTTCTGAAACTTGACGAGGGCGTAACTTGAACAGAACACAAAAATTCATCAACTGACGAGATTTCCCCTGGAGGCTAATCAATCAATCAATCAAGAACCTTCCAGCATTGAACCTTAGCATTTTTAGTGAATGTAATAAGTTTTTGTTTTTGGTTTTATATGAAAAAAAAACTTTTACAGTTATGTTCAGAACGTTTTGGTGCAATATCTTCAAATGTTAGGCATAAACCTAGTATGTATATTCACCAAAAAGTTACTAAGGTTTACTGCTAGAAGGTGCTTAAAATCACTGCTCTAGTTTGTGCATAGTCCCCTTTAAGATTTATCAAACTACATAGGTAACATTTATGGTAATATTTTCTAACCTTATGAATAGCATCTGGTGAAAATTCAATAAAAATCTCATTATCCTCGCTAGAAACACCTTCCATGTTGTATTCAGAGAACAGTTTATCCTAAAATGGATGCAAAATATACGTGGATATTATTACAGGGGAAAATTTGTCTCTCTTATTGGTCAGTTTGTTCATCCAGTAGGAGGGGAGGGGATGTGGGTTATCGTTATTTTCGCCCGTTGTGAGTTTCACTTTATTAGAAAACATCAGGGACTAGGGAATAGGATTCAGACAAACGATTACAAGTGAAAATTTTTCCACAACCCTCTTACCACTTCCCTTAAGCTACAACAAAAAACAAGTTTTACGCCAAAATATCTAATTTTCGGTAATTTAAAATGGAATTAATTGGCTGAACCACAGCCCCTAGAAAACCTAGAGTAAGATAAAAGTAATAATACATCCATTATCAAAGAAAAATAGCAGAACCTTTCATTATCAAATTGTCAAAACAAGAAGTTATATTACTGTATAGTATAAGAACATAAAACCGTTGCAAATGGGCTAAGATTTGCAACGGGTTGGTCCGGAGACCATTATTTTAAAGGTCCTTGGGACCATAAAAGTTACATGAAAGCATTAAAAATTATTTAGTGTAAGAGGTTAAATCATTATGCCTTTAGTTTTGTTGAAATGGGCGTAATAAAACCTTTTATAGTTGTATATCATATCAAAGTAATCTTAGCAGTTTCAAAGATCTTAAGCAGAAAAAAAAACATTCTATAATTCATTGTATATTATCAATGTATACCTTGTCAATTTCTCCCCAAGCACTAGGACCTCCCAGAACTGAATTTGGCTCGCTAGATATCAGGAACATATTATCTAAACAGCAAAACTTTTTTTTTCGCCTTTTGTTGCCGACTAAACTTTTTGGTTAACCACAGACTATAAAAGCGAAGCTCTGAAACGGTAGGACAAATGAACATTAAACACAAAATTGTAAAAAAATTTGTTGAAAAACTGCTTAAATACAGGATAATGTTTAATGACATACTTATATGTTTACACTTTATTATAGAGATGCTTCGCTTAGAATATGATTATGTATTGTGTTGTCCTAGAAATCAGTATTCCAAAAATTAGATTAAACGGAGAGGTTTATTCACCTATATCTAACCACCCTGCAGGCTTATACCTGTAGGGATAACAAGTACCTAATATAACATAACCTTATGTAATATTATATACAACTAAACGAAAAATTACCCCTCCCTTATTTTCATTTTGTTTCTAAGTAAGTGGGGGTTATCTATGCTCCACAAGAAACTAAAAGGTAAGCTACCTGGTGTCAATCTAAGCACACATTCCTTGGACATTTTCTCAACAGCTGTCAAAATTGTGTGGAACTTTCTGACCAGCCGTGGCTCAACTATTGTGGCGCGAAATCTCATTTTTAGTATAACGTAGCTACTCTATCATGTGTTTTGTCTGAAACAAGCAAGATCAGATTATATTACAGAAACAAATGTAAAAACAAATTAACAAAAGCAGAATGAATAATAAACAAAACGACATCATCCCTCCAATCGACAGTGGAGCATCTAAAAACTATTTAATCGAGAAAAAAAATTGGTAAAGCTTCTTAAGTTTTAAGTATGAGGAGAAAATAAGTGTTCCACTTGTCAATTACAAAGAATCTGCCAACAAACTTTTTTTAAAATTAAGACTCTTGTTTTTCCTTCTTTTCTTCACGTTGCTTTAAAATGCTTTCAATTTCATCTTTATGTGGGAAGTCATCCAGGGCCAGGGCTTTTTTTAAGGCTGATGTCAAAACAGTACTCAAGTCAAGTCCACGCTGCAGGGAGAATTCCAAAATTTCTCTGGTTTTCTCTGGATGTATCAGTAGACTTACTTTTGTTGCAGCATTGACGATGCCAGCGTCATTATTCAATGTATCACACAAAAATCTGAATAAAATAAGAATAGTTTAATAGTTTTCATGAAAGCTGATAGATACCTTTTTAAAATGAAATAATAACGTTTTTGTCTTTTCAAGCATGTCAAACAGACAGACGGACAAAAAATGTATGGAGCAGATTCGAATAAAAAATAGGAATCTAGACTAAAAATTAAAGCTGTCTATCTAATATAGCAGTTGAGAAAAACACATTTCCCTTACAATAAGGAATTTATCTTTTTAAGCATCACCGACAGACAGACGAACAGAATAATGTATACATGCACATATATCATAGGAATCTTCAATGAAAATTTCAGCTGTCTATTTTCAACAGCAGCCAAGAAACACATTTCTCCTAAAGCGTTACGGACGGACTGATCGACAAAGTTAAAGCTTCACTAGTAAAAATTGAAATAAAATTATTTTTTCAATAATAAACCTACCTTAATTGATCAAAGTTTTTCATGTTAAGACAATATCCTTTTTTCTCTTCTCTTGTATCCATGTTCCAATATCTAAAATTTTATAATGTCTTTTAACATACTATGAGTAATAAATGTAGCAGATCTAGATAACTAATACTTAAATTGGACCTATAAGAACATAGTGTAGGAACAATTCGGCCAATTTAGTTTTTATTTCATCCATATATAATAAGTTAATATTTTTTTTATCCTTAATTCAGCCATTTATAGGAGGGAGTGTGACATTCCCTCTCAAAAATCTCTCCCCCCCTTATTGTAACAGGTTAATACTTAAATTTTTTCCAAATTAAAAGTCCCCATATGAGTTAATTAAAATACATTAATCTTAAAAATCTACTTTATCCTCAGCAACTTTTTTCAAAACTTTAGCTCTAAAAAACTAGAATGTTAATTGAAGTAAAAAAAAACATTTTTATAAATTCTAATGTGGAAATGTATAGAGAACAAGGACATTTGCGTCTTTTAACAATTCATAAGATATATGCACTGCAAACGCTACTATTTGATTCCCTCTCAAAAATCTAACCCCCCCCCCCCCCCATAACCATTTTTGTAACAGGTTAATATCTACACTTTTTAAAGTTTTTAAGTTAAGGGCGCAGTTGCTATAATGGATATCCACGGATATAAAAATGTACAATAATAAGATTTAAACCAGTGTTTTTTGTCCCAAGATTTCAAGGGCATGGACAAAAAAAATTGTTTAATCTTATATTTGTACATTTGATTTTTATATTCCAGAAAAGTGGAAATATTACGATATTGGAAATGTTAACCTTACCTGACTAAAGCTTCTGCATCTGTCTCCAGAGCAGCAAGCTTGCCTAGCATTATTACAGCAGGTAAATGACCAGAACTGGCCAGAGACTCCAAGTCTTTCTTTATGGATGGATCCTTGAAAAGAAAAAAAGTAAGTACCAGGGAAAAGGGAATGTGATTCTGACAAACAGTTCTAAGAGAAAATTTCCCCCTTCCATTTTTTCTCACCCTTCTTACCCACTTCCCTTTCAGTTACCCCAAAAAAACAAGTTCTACTCCCAACAAAATATTTAATTTTTGACAATTTCAAATGGAATTAATTGGCTGAATAGCTGCCCCTGAGTAATTGCAAAATTATTGTTGGGTTAACTTGCATCTTTGAGAATCTTACCATAGCATAAAGACCACTTAAAATCATATATTTGTGAATGGGTATTACTTCCCAAAACTTCTGAATCATTTAACAACAAAATAGCTGGCGCTTCCCCCCTGTGGCTCAAACCCTTTAGTTGCCCAACAATATTTGAATTTTGTCATTTAAAACACCAAAATATGGGGTTTACTTTATATATGTAAAATTTTAAAGCTTATTGTTAAAGTTTATTTAAGGGGCGTTTCGTCGTGTTTCACAGTAGCTTTTGAAAGGTTATTTAAGGTTAAGTTAGGTTAAGTAATTGCCCCGCAGGGTCAGGCAATTTGCACTGCAGGGTTAGAGCCCCCCATAGGAGCTAGAAATAGGGTAAAAGCTACTGTGAAAATACGACATAGCCAGAGATGGTAAAAAAACAGGTTTAAAAAAAAAGAACAAACCAGTTTTTTTTTTTTTTGTTTAAACCGGTTAAAAAAAACGGAAGTTGCCCATATCTGCCCAAAAGGACCCGATAAAGGGCAGCCCAAAACCGCCGCCCGATTTAATGCCAACTTTGGACATAACTCTCCTTAAGAGGCACTGTCACGAAAGGGACTACACCCATTTATTTAAATCTTCTATGTGTTTCAAGTTTCAGAGAAATAGTACAAATTCAAAATATCTAAACGAAAAAATACCTCTTTAACAGCTTTATTCACTTCCACTATATTCGAATCCATGAGGACCAAATTATCTTCACTGGCAGCGCGCACTTTCTCAACAATTTTAGAGGGATGAAATGGGTTTAAGTACTCGTAAGGTTTGAAATAATTTCTGTGTTTCTGGGGCATACTTTCAATAAATTTTTCAAGAACTTCTCTTTGGTTTGTTTTGGATAAACGGGTTATCAGATTTCTCACAGCAATCCTAAAAAACATAGTTTTTAGTAGTGAAGCTACTCTATAAAAAATTTCCCTCCATATCTCGGGGCTAATATAATTGTACATTCTATTTCCGCGAAAAACTGTTTTTAATACAATGCGAGAAATAACTATTAAAAATTTAAAATAGCTGCACTTTTTTAATTAACCCAAGGGCCAGGGATCTAAAGAGATAAGACAATGGCCGATAAATTGATTTATATCCCCAAAATTACAACTTCTGTAATCAAAATTAGTAGTTGAAACCTTTGGGCACTCAATTTCCAATGAGATTTTAATAAAAAATCCCCAAAGTTGCTATGCCAACGAATATGAAAATGTCATTATAAAACTATGCGGACTTGTGTGATAAACAGCCTAATGACTCGTCTCCCAAATTTTCTTTGTGAATGTAGAGTTGACAAAACTAAAATCAATACTTTAGTCGATAATCATTATCTGCTAAAACTTGGCCAGCCTGTTCTAATCTGCCAGCTTTGATCAGCTCATCTACACCCGCGTGCCTTTCTTTGTCGGTTAAAGTCTCACTCTAAAATAAAAATAAAATTACAAATGATATGCCTTCCTTTACCCTGTCAACGAGGTGGTTTACCTGGGTTTTCAGTACTGGTGACACTGACACGTTATGGCTTATCTACGGGCCCTTCTTGCTTCCTATCTCCCCTTACTATCACCAAGGACACACCACTTTTTTTTAACTCCTCAATATCTTACAACCTTAAGTGAGAAATGTCTGAAAAAGTGTTTAAATCAAAATCCGATATTACCAATTTCTTCAATAGTCAAGCTAACCAACTAAACGAAATAAGTGATGGTGACGTAACCAATATTAAACAGTTAAAGCTTAATAACTTTGAAGAAGCATTATTCAGTTTTTGCTTGAAAGCAAACAAAAAAATTCAAGTATTAAGCGAGATGCTTGAAAGCTTCAAAAAAAGCAACGGAAACTTGGGGGAAAGGGAGGAGGGCATGGGAAGAGGTGTGAGCGCCTCTGTTAGCGGAGGGGGAGAGGGGAGCCCTAATTCTCGTCAAGAGAGAGGTAGGGCAAGAGAAAGAGAGGAGAGGAAGGATGAACAATGGGAGGCTTCTAATAGTTTCAGACAAAAATTTAACAGAATAAATAATAGACTAGACTATCTGGAAAGCCAGGTGGACGAAAATTCTACACGTCTTAGGAAAGGCACCCTGATTTGCTCCTCCTCTAACAAAGAAGGTCAAAGCCTCTTAAAACCCATCATGGCTATGTCTAATGCCACAAATACTGGTGCTAATAACAAATGCACAGAGGAAGATCTTAAACAAGTCTTGGAGCTTATTGACAAGAAGTATAAGGTTAAAGTAAAACCTTCCAGTGTATCAGCCTCTCATTGGCTGCCTAATGGATCCTTCATCATAAGGTTCACAGATAGAGGATTTAATTCTCCATGGCAACAGCTGGTCGAAGCCATGGCTGAAGGAGGGGACAGAAATGTAAATGTTTTCCTAAACTTTAACCTAACAAGGAAAAGATTGTCTCTTCTGACAGAGGTACGCAGGCTTAAACAAGAGAAGAAAATTGAAAAGTATGAAGTTAATGAGAACGGACAAATTTCCATCAGAATTAAAAGTAAATGGATGAAAATAACACACCATTATTCTAAAAAGACTGACATTCAACCAAGTGAGCTGATTTACACATACTCTAATTATAAACTTCAAACAACTGTAGAGGATTTGTATTCTCGCTCGTAATTTGGTATATAGTTATAAAGTTATGTAGATACTGCTGATACTCTAAATTATTTGCTCTATTATTTGTTCTGCAATAATACACTCACACACACACACTCACACGAGAGCCTTCTTTACATTACAATTATATTTCTCTACTCACACGCGCACGCACGCACACACACACACACTTCCTCTTTTCTTTTTTACTCACATGCACACACACATACATTTATACATATATGCAAACACCTACAAATATTTTTTTTTTCACATTTTTTTAATCATTTTTTTTGTCAAATGGCTTATATTCTACTTTTCATTTTGTCAATCCTTAATGTTTTTTTTCAAACATATTATCTACTTACTGCTTTTATTCATTTCCATAAGTATAATTTTCTTTTTCTTAACCCTTACTTTAAAATACATTTTTTTTGGATATCTTTTGCTTAAAATGTTTTATAAATGGAGCAAAATAGGATTCTGAATTTTGAATTAAACAGTAACTTTTTCTCAATTTTAAATAATGAAACGATAAATGAAGATTTATTATTTAATCCATATGAAAATATTGATATAAAATGCCAATACTTTGATATTTGTAAAGTTATAAACCACTTAAAATCAAAGAAAGGTCTCAAAATTATTGGTTTAAATATTCAAAGCCTTCAATCAAAATTTATTGATTTTCAAGAATTTGTTGATGAATTCTTGAGGCAAGGTTGTTATCTTGACATTATATGCTTAGGGGAAATCTGGAATATAAAAAATGATGATTATGTTAAACTAAAGGGGTATGATTTTATATACAAATGTCGATCTCAATCTAATGGAGGTGGGGTTGGTATATATTTAAAAAAAGGTATTGCATTCAAGGAAATAAAAGCTTTATCTAGATTTGAGGAAAAAATAATTGAAAGTTTAACTTTAGAGATTAGTATTGGGAAAAATGATAAAATATTTCTAACAAACGTCTATAGATCAAATTGTAAACATCCTAATCTAACTGAAAGTGAGCAGTTAGACAGGTTTATCAACTTGTTCTCTGACTTACAAGCAGATCTAAATAGCCGCAGATACCCTTCCTATATTATTGGGGATTTAAATTTTGATCTATTAAAATTTGATCAACATGATAAAACTAGATCACTGCTTGAAAATAGCTTTGCAAATGGTTTCTTAGAATTAATCTCATTGCCAACTAGGATCACTCATACAAGTGCTACTCTCATAGATCATATTTATACCAATGATAATAAAAATAAGTTTGAGTCATTTTTTATTACAGCAGATATTTCTGATCATTTCCCTACTTGCACTATTATTCTTGACAAAGTTAAAGAGTCTGGTCCTGTTTTTATTCAAACTCAAAATTTTAGTGAGGAAAATATTTCCTCTTTTAAACAAGATATGTTAAATGCTGATTGGAGTTCAGTGTCTAATAATTACAGTACTCAAGATGCATATAATAAATTCTATAGTATTTTTAATGAGTCATACTCAAGACATTTCCCATTTAAAAAAGTTAAACTAAATAAAAATATTCATAAAGTTGAACCTTTTATGACAAATGCTTTACTTAAATCTAGAAAGACAAAATTTGAGTTATATGACATTAAACTTAGAGAACCAACTCAAGAAAACATTTCTAAGTACAATGAATATAGAAAATGCTATAACAAAGCAATTAAAACAGGGAAGAAATTGCATTTTCAAAAATCTTTTGAAGAAAATAGGAATGATTTGAGAAAAACATGGTCAATATTAAGGGAAGCAATAAGGAAGCACAATGACAAAAGTTCAGTCATAACTGAAATTTTTAGTGATGGGGTTTACTATAAGGAGGGGAAAGATATTTCTAACAAATTTAATGAATTTTTTACAACCATTGCAGATGATATTACATCTAAAATAAATCCATCTGATAGAGACTGCACTTATTATACCACTGCATCTGACTCCATATTTTCATTTACTCATATTCAGCCTAAAGATATAGTAACAATTGTAAATGGCCTAGAGTCTAAATCAAGCCAAGACATGCTAGGTGTTTCTAATAAACTTATGAAAAAAATCATTGAAGATATTGCTATTCCTCTCACTCACATTATAAATTTATCCTTACAGTCAGGCAACATTCCAAATGAGCTCAAAATAGCCAAAGTTTTGCCAATTTTCAAACTTAAAACAAAAGAATCTGATCTATTAAGTAACATGTCTAATTATAGACCAATAAGTCTTCTGCCAATCTTCTCAAAAATCCTTGAAAAAATAGTTGCAAATAAACTTACTGCATATCTTGATGAAAATAACCTTATTTACAAACATCAATATGGCTTTCAGAAAAAAAAGTCAACCATACAGCCCATTTTTCATCTAATAAATGAAATTGTAAAGAATAGTAATGATAAAAAGTATACAGTTGGAGTCTTTTGTGATTTACAAAAGGCTTTTGATTGCTGTTCTCATAGGATCTTGCTGGACAAACTTTCTAAGCTTGGAATCAATGGTACAGAATTGACTTGGTTTAAAAATTACTTAGCAAATAGACAACAATTTGTTTACATTAACAATGAAAAGTCTGATATGAAATATATTAACAAAGGTGTACCTCAAGGATCTATTTTAGGACCCTTACTATTTTTAATTTATATCAATGACTTAGCTAAATGTACTACTCTATTTACATTACTTTTTGCTGATGATACCAGTTTTTTAATTTCGGGTAAAAACCTTCATGATATTATTAGTATTCTTAATATTGAATTAAGAAAAATAACTTATTGGTTTAGAACTAATGAGTTAAGCCTACATCCATCAAAAACTAAATTTATGATATTTACAAAAGATGAATCAACAATTGACTTTGATAGCATTAGTATTAATCTTGATCACAATAATGATAACCAAAATGATCCAAATTTGGTACACAAACTTTCATATGTCAACTCAAGGAGTGAAACTCCTGCAATTAAATTTCTAGGTGTTTATCTAGATCCTAAATTAAACTTTAAATATCATATTGATATGATAAATAAAAAGATTTCACGCTCATTATTTGCTATAAATGCTGCAAAACATATTATTGGCGGAAAAGCATTGCAAACTCTATACAACTCACTTGTCCATAGTCATCTTACATATTGTGCCCCAATTTGGGGAAGTGCAGCAGCATCAACTCTTGATAAAATTGTAAAACAGCAAAAAAAAGCACTGAGAATAATTACCAACTCAAAATATAATGCACATACTACAATCTTATTTAAAAATTTAGAAATTCTTCCTGTAACTCAACAAATTGTCTATTCTAAATTACAATTTATGTTTGATTACGTTAATCATAGGCTTCCATGTTCTTTTGATAACTTATGGATTAGAAATAGCACAAGAACAACAAGAGTTCTTAGAAATAATCAACAGTACAATGTTCCATTTGTTAGACTTGAATCTTTTAAAAAATTCCCTTACTCTGATCTACCAAAGTTATGGAATGAAATCATTATTCCTAATACTAATCCTAATCCTGAAAATGATAATAATAATGACGAGGTTATGTATACTTTTAGCACAGTTATGTCAAGAAAACAATTTTGTATGAAACTTAAAGATTTTTTTCT
This sequence comes from Acartia tonsa, assembly GCF_053477335.1. Classification (NCBI taxonomy): domain Eukaryota; kingdom Metazoa; phylum Arthropoda; class Copepoda; order Calanoida; family Acartiidae; genus Acartia; species Acartia tonsa. Next base: position 39,476,351 of record NC_137265.1, on the reverse strand, counting down.
GGAAAAACTTAATTTTATTTGTAATAGAGAAAACTGTTCTGAGTGCATAAATAGATCTTAAAAATTGATTTCATATAAAAACCTGGTGATTTTTTTAAGGAGGGGGGGGGGGTTGTCTTTTTTTTGGCGGGGAGGGGAGGGTTGAATATAGGGCAAAAGTCAAAGTGGCATTCTATAAAAAGATATTATTTTGAATTGAGAAATTTTCTGTTTTTTTGAAAAATAATACAATGACATAGGCTTGAAGTATTGCTTTTTTTCCTTTTTATGAATTTTTTTCTTCCTCCTTTCTTTTTAAATTAAATCTCTACTTATTAATCTTCAATGATATTTTAAAACTTAAAATATGGTATTAAACTTATATACAACAATGATCCATCTTATTATTTTTTATATTTGATTTATTTTGTTTTACTTTTCTCTAAATTCCTTCATCTATTTTTTTTCTCCATCTTTCTTATTTTTTACTGATTTCTCTTACATAATATGAATGTTTATTTGTGTTTTTTTCTTTTTTTTTACCATCCTCACAACTCAATTTAACTAAATTAAAGTTTCAATTTTCCCTTTTTACAATTAATTTGTTTTATATTCTTTTTTTTTCTTTTCGTCCTCCTTAAAAAGGGGCTCCAGGAATCAAATACACTATCCCCATTTTGGTCAAGATAGTACTCCTGTAGCTCCTGGTGCATATCCTAAAAATTTCCTTTTTATGATAGTGTTATGTATACGGGTATATAACGATTTTAAGACAAGCAAAAATATAATGTGAAAATGACAATAAAACTGTGTTTATGACAGCGGTAAAGGTGAAGTTTTGTCGACAGTGGATAAAAAAATTGTTAAAATAACAGCAAAAGAAAAAATTGACAAAAACACATTGGCTGTACTTTTGCTAATGACAGAAGTGGCAGGATGAGAGGGGGTGGGGGGGGGGGGGTTCCTCCAGAACTACTGGAGCTATTGGGATCTAACTTTAGACACCTTTCTATTTTTTTCTGAAGAAAGGGAAAAGTAGGTTGCGGGTAAAATCCGTTAAGGTTGTGTGTTTTAAGTTAAAAACATTAGAACAGTAGAACGATAAAAATTTATATTTGGCAGTCAATGTTTTTCAGGAAGAAACTTTAGACCTTTAAATTTCAAGTTTAAGTTAGATCCCCTTCCCCCCATTCACGTAGAGTGCTAAGACTATTAAAATTAACATATCAAAATCAATTGTCCTGCCAAATTTCAGATCTGTAACTCTTTTATTGGTTGAAACCCTTTATTTTACGTTTGGTTAAAGTGTCTCCTCCTCTTAAAACTCATTAAGCATAAAATTTAAAAAAAAATTAAATGTAATTATATGCGACTTTAAAAGATAAAAAAATAACATATAGGTAAACTTTACGGAAAATCCGCGCTAAAAATGACCACTTTTGTCATTTTTTTTCACGAAATCAACAACTATACCTATACTTAGGAATAAGGTATAACCAACAGCAAAATAATTATAAAATAATATTATGGGGTAGATGTAATGGTCGTCAATTCTACTGTGTTTTGCCCTCCAACGACAACTGAAAATCACGTAGAGGATTCGTGATTTAAAAAAAATTAATTTCGTTGTTGGTATAAGCTGCTATCTACTGGCCCCTACCTTTAATGATTGAACCAATTTGTCAGATTCCTCATCAGTCATAGTAGCTGTAGCCACCTTTTCAGTATTAGAGACGCGTTTCTTTTCTAAAAAAAAACACAATTAAATCTAATATTGCCAAAATGCTTCACTGTAAAACAAAATGAAACCTTTGTCTGACTTAAAATTAAATAGAAATCAACTCTCTGTGAATAAATAACATAAGTTGAAACTCCATTAAATAAGCTGAGATATGGTAGTGATCTAGGTATACTTTAATCTTAGTTTTACTGGGTATAAAATAATCTAAGAACTTGAGATTTGAATTAATGGGAAAAAAGTAAAATCAATGTTCCTTTTGAGAAAGGGTATTGTGTCAGGCAGGGAGGGGTTATGGGGCTGTTAATTACAGTAGTCCCCAAAGTTTTATAATAACATTTTCTTATTCGTTGGCCTAATAACTCTGGAGACTTTTATTAGATTTTGAATGGTTGGTACTTTAAGTTAAGTGTTCAAACGTTTCAATCAATGATTGTAATCTACAGAAGGGGTGATTTTGAATATCATCATTAGGGACGTACATCAATTTATTGGCCATTGCCTTATCCCTCAGATCCCTGGTATTTTGATAAGTTATTAAAAAATTTACCTTTTATTTTCTTGGTTGTTTTCTTAGGAGTTTCCATTGCAACTTCTTGAACTTTAACAGGTTGAGCGACGGCAAGAACAAGATCAGTTGTGTCGAAAGGGACTTGTTTACCAGCCTTTGTAAACGCTCTGGCAACCTCGGTTTTAAGATCTACACTTGGTGCATGACCCTCATCCTTAAAAGTAACACTATCATGAACAAAATTTATTCTTACCATTTTCATTGCATCGTATAATAGCCAGGTTTCTATGGATGGTAAAATTAGTTCCAGTTTTTCCGCCCTCCCATATACCTACAAATATATAAACACCTAGATGCTAGGGGCGGCGCAGCCGCTAGTGTGACTTAAAGTGGTGAATACCTGAATTTGCATCCATATTTCTTCAATCTTGTCTATGTTATTAGCCTCAGCCTTCACCCAGTAATAGAACAGATGGTCCCTGTCACATCCAAATACATTTTTAGACATCACCACAAGATCTTCCAGGCAATCCAATCTTAAGATTAAAACGATTAATTCACAACTAAACATATCAGTGATATAAAGGTATAAGACAATGGCCGATAACTTGATGTATATGATATCCCCAATGATAATAAACAAAATAGTCCCTTCTGATGATTAAAATTAGTTCTTAAAACGTTTGAACACTGAACTTAATGAACCAACCAATCAAAAGTCCCCAAAGTTGTTAAACCAACGAATAAGAATTCATTATTATAAAACACTGAGGACTAATGTAATAAACAGCCTATTGTCCCCTCTCTCTCTGAAAACATAAACATTATATAGGTATGCTATTGCAGGCCTTTTTGAATTTAAAAAAAATTACTGTACTTTTGTCTACAGAGACACAAACATAGAATTTTCCGACCAAAAACGCCTCCTTTAAATATTTTTTTTTATGGATATTTTGACACATGTCAATTTTTTTTCGTACCTGCCCTGCTTGACGAACAATTGCATCATCCTATTGAACTCTTTGAGATTGTACATGAGTCCTGGAGTTTCCAGCATTTTCTTTGCCTGGCTTCTTCGTTCCTGTCCAGGCATACCAACATAATTAGGGAACTTCATTCAGGTTCGGGACAAACACAGGGGTGACAAACGTCGGAGTGGACAAACGCAGAAGTGTTAAAATATTAAGTACTTCAATACAGGTTAGGTTAGGTTAAGATTTGAATATACAAATAAGCCCACGCAGGGGTTTGGCATTTAAAAAAAAGGTAAGATGGTTTAAAATAGGTTCGGATATGTTAAGTGTCCACTCCATCGTTTGTCACTCCTACTATGTTTTTGGGGACACTTGTTTTAGATGTACTAAGGGCCATCCAAACGACGAGAAGGCATTGAAATTTGTATTTGAATTCTTTGAAGATGAATTTTTCAAAAAAGGTATAAAAAGTACAAACAAGGGGGGGGGGGAAGTTTGTACACTTATAGGAAATGAAATTCAGTATCAGATTTTGGGAGGGACGTATGGGCTTGTGTTTATAGTTATCGACCTAATTCTTTTTGTAAAAGCTCTTATATGACTGGATGTACACGGAAAACTTTTAAAATTGAATTTCGGGACTTTCCTTCTAGGGGATAGTGGAGCAAAAGACCCCCCAAAACACTAAAAATATGAGTTCTGAGCTTATTTTTAGAGATATCAACCTGATTTTTTAATGAAAACTTTTTAAAAATAACTGAACTTAGTAACCATTACACATTTCATTTTGGGACTTTCCTTCTAGGGGCTTGTGGAGCAAGAGACCCCCCAAAACTAAGAATAGGAGTTCTGAGCTTATTTTTGAAGATATCAACATGATTTTTTTTAAAGAAAACTTTATTAAAATAACTGAACTAAGTAACCATTACACATTTCATTTTGGGACTTTCCTTCTACGGTCTTGTGGAGCAAGAGACCCCCCAAAACTAAGAACAGGAATTCTGAGCTTATTTTTGAAGATAACAACCTGATTTTTTTTAAAGAAATCTTTTTTAAAACAACTGAACTAAGTAATATTTACACATTTCATTTTGGGACTTTCCTTCTAGGGGATTGTGGAGCAAAAGACCCTCAAAACTAAGAATAGGAGTTCTGAGCTTATTTTTAAAGATATCAACCTAATTTTTTATAGAAAACTTTATTAAAATAACTGATCTAAGTGACCATAACACATTTCATTTTGGAACTTACCTTTTAGGGGCTTGTGGAGCAAAAGACCCCCTAAAACACTAAAGATACTAAAGATAAAGCTTATTTTTAAAGATATTAACCTGATTTTTTTCAAAGAAAACTTTTTTAACATAATTGAACTTAGTAACCATTACACATTTTATTTTTGGGCTTTACTTTTAGGGGCTTGTGGAGCAAAAGACCCCCAAAACTAAAAATATTAGTTCTGAGCTTATTTATTAAGATATCAACTAGATTCTTTAAAGAAAACTTTATTAAAATAACTGATATAAGTAACCATTACATATTTAATTTTGGGACTTTCCTTCTAGCGGCTTGTGGAGCAAAAGACCCCCAAAAACTAAAAAAAGAAGTTATGAGCTTATTTTTAAAATATCAGCATGATTTTTGTTAAGAAAACTTTTTTGACATAACCGAACTAAGTAACCATTACACATTTCATTTTGTAACTTTCCTTCTAGGGGCTTGCGGAGCAAATAACCCCCAAAACTAAAAATATTATTTCTGAGCTTATTTTTAAAGATATCAACCTGATTTAAAAAAAAAAAACTTTTTAAAATAACTGAACTAAGTAACCATTAGACATTATTGATATCTTTAAAAATAAGCTCAGAACTCATATTTTCAGCGTTTTGGAGGTCTTTTGCCCAACCAGCCCCCAAAGGAAAGACCCAAAATGAAACCTGATTTTTTGTAAAGAAAACTTTTTTAACATAACTGTACTAAGTAACTATTACACATTTCATTTTGGGACTTTCCTTCTAGCGGCTTGTGGAGCAAAAGACCTCCCTAAACACTTAAAATATTTTTAAGAGCTTATTTTTAAAGATATCAACCTGATTTTAAAAAAAATCTGTTGTGGCTACGTAGTTTAGTTATGTGAAAAAAGTTTTCCTCATAAAATCAGGTTGATAGATATCTTTTAAAATAAGGTCAGAACTAATATTTTTAGTGTTTAGGGGGTCTTTTGCCACACTAGCCCCTAGAAAGAAAGTCCCAAAAATAAATCTGTAAAGGTTACTTAGTTCAGTTATTTTAATAAAGTTTTCTTTTAAAAAAATCAGGTTGATATCTTCAAAAATAAGCTCAGAACTCCTATTCTTATTATTAGTTCGTTTTTTTTTAAAAAAGTTCTTTGAAAAAATCAGGTTGATATCTTAAAAAATAAGCTCAAAACTCCTTTTTATAGTTTTGTGGGGTCTTTTACTCCACAAGCCCCTAGAAGGAAAGTTACAAAATGAAATGTGTAATGGTTACTTAGTTCAGTTATTTTTAAAAAGATTTCTTTAAAATTCAGGTTGATGTCTTCAAAAATAAGCTCAGAAATTCTATTTTTAGTTTTGGGGGGTCTTTTGCTTCACAAGCCCCTAGAAGGAAAGTCCCAAAATGAAATGTGTAATGATTACTTAGTTCAGTTATTTTTAAAAAGTTTACATTAAAAAAATCAGGTTGATATCTTAAAAAACAAGCTCAGAACTCGTATTTTTAGTTTTGAGGGGTCTCTTGCTCCACAAGCCCCTAGAAGGAAAGTCCCAAAATGAAATGTGTAATGGTTACCTACTTAGTTCAGTTGTTTTAAAAAAGATTTCTTTAAAAAAAATCAGGTTGATATCTTCAAAAATAAGCTCAGAATTCCTGTTCTTAGTTTTGGGGGGTCTCTTGCTCCACAAGACCCTAGAAGGAAAGTCCCAAAATGAAATGTGTAATGGTTACTTAGTTCAGTTATTTTAATAAAGTTTACTTTTAAAAAATCAGGTTGATATCTTCAAAAATAAGCTCAGAACTCCTATTCTTAGTTTTGGGGGGTCTCTTGCTCCACAAGCCCCTAGAAGGAAAGTCCCAAAATGAAATGTGTAATGGTTACTTAGTTCAGTTATTTTAATAAAGTTTTCTTTTAAAAAATCAGGTTGATATCTTCAAAAATAAGCTCAGAACTCCTATTCTTAGTTTTGGGGGGTCTCTTGCTCCACAAGCCCATAGAAGGAAAGTCCCAAAATGAAATGTGTAATGGTTACTAAGTTCAGTTATTTTTAAAAAGTTTTCATTAAAAAAATTCAGGTTGATATCTCTAAAAATAAGCTCAGAACTCATATTTTTAGTGTTTTGGGGGGTCTTATGCTCCACTAGCCCCTAGAAGGAAAGTCCCGAAATTCAATTTTAAAAGTTTTCCGTGTACATCCAGTCATATAAGAGCTTTTACAAAAAGAATTAGGTCGATAACTATAAACACAAGCCCACACGTCCCTCCCAAAATTTGATACTGAATTTCATTTCCTATAAGTGTACAAACTCCCCCCTCCCCCCCTTAGACCAGCCATTACCGGGATCATTAGCTCTAGACAAAAAAATCCCATACTACTTTATATTCTAGATTTTACTTTATGATTTGGCAGCTTTCCTGTAGTAGAAAGATGTAGGTAAGACTGTACAGTGTCAATTCTTCTCCAGCCACACTGATGGACAGATCTGCTAAATAAATCTGCATTATTAAAGTAAAACAATAGGTAGAGGGGGAAGGGGTTAATTAACTGTATGTCCCCACCCCCCCGTGACCCTGTGCCGACTATCAATTGGGATTAGAATATCATCCAATAGCCTAGTCGCTACAAAAGAGTAGAAAGCAATTTGCTAGCAGACCCTTAGACAGGGGCTAGATAGTTGTCTGAATTATGCATCTATACTTATTACATTTATTATAAAGAGCGGATATCAACATATTCTGATCTAGTGCAGTTATTGGTAAATAGTTCCTTTAATCGATTATTTACAAAAAAAAAAAACATTCTAAAAAATGACATATATACTTAATGAATCTGAATTTTCAACTGAATTAGTATCTAAAATGACAAGATAACCAAAAACATTTAAGCCAACACTAATTGAAAAAGAAAATTCATTCGGTCGCTTTTTTTTATACTAGCGGCTTTGCCCCTAGCCTCTAGGGGCTTTGCCCCAAGAGGTATAATTACATCTTCTATTACTTACCCAGCAGAACGGATTGCAAATTTTCGCACCTACCTAGCAGGAAAACATTTTCTCGTTTAAATAACGAATTCGTAAAAAAATAGGCTAATGTGTTCTCAAGAAAATTACTACTGGTGCTGCTCATAGTCTAATGTTTTCTCAAGAAAATTTTTTTTAGGGGGGGGTAAATTTTCATTTTTTGGGGGGTTGGTGGTGTCCCACCCCCCAAGAAAATAGCTTAAAAACCACCACAGGACCAGTAGGTATATTCCCTGAAGAGTAGAATCCAATCGGTTCAGTGGTTACCGAGATCTTAAGCTTCAGACGGACAGACAGACATCGTTCTACTTTGTATTATAGATAGATATAATAGGAATGTACTTACCGATGCATTTTTGTAGGTCATCAACATTTTCCTCCTGTACTAATCTAAAATATAATTCAGGTAAACCATAGATAATGTAATACAAAGATTGGATTGGTACTTTTCCAAAAAAAAGGGTGGGGGGATAGTTGCTCTTATCGTTAATTTACCTGTGTTGTAATTGTCCTATTGGTTTTAGACTTGGCATTATGATTACTCAACGAATTGGAAAGCGTAGCCACTATAGATTCATTATCAGAAAGTATGTAGGTCCATTTAAAACATATTGATTTTTTAAAAACGTTGACAACAATTTTTATATATAAATCTTTTCATCTGATTTTTGGAACAATGATTCCTGGGATAACAAGGAAAAAAAAGCGAGACCTAAGAAAAACAGCTGTCATGCCATACTTACAATAATAATTTTAATTTTGTATATCATAATAGGGAATATGCATAAGTTTATCTGTCTTATCCCTTAAGATCCATGAAAAGAAACAAAATTTTACCTTGTCATTAGAGCATCCCTGGCGGGACAAAATCTGTATTTCCTTGCATACTTCTCAAAAGCTGCCAAGGCACCTGAATCAATAATCAACAATTATTTTTAACGTTACTTTTAGGCATTTTTGAATGGTCCTATCGATTTTAAACTTGGCAGAATTTTAATAAAGGGAAGTCGATTCTCCACTTTCGAGACCAGTTAAAAGAAGAAACAGTTTTGGAAGAGGGGGGGGGGGGGGGGGATTTCAAGGAGATATTTATCAATTCTCTTTGGAGTGTGGATGTACCCTCCCTCCAAAAAAAGTTTTAAATCTTTGCTGGCCTTTTAGAATCTGCATATCGGTTCAGTGGTTAGCAAATCATAAGCTACAAACAGACACACACCCAATTACTTTTTAATGAGAAGGTTCAAGGACAAACCAGGAGTGTTAAAATATTAAGTTAATCAAGTATCTTTATACAGATTAGGTGGTAAGGTTAAGAATTAAGATATTAATATAAAAATAAGTAGGCATTTTATAAAACCTATAAAATGGTTTAAAATATGTGTCCACTCCGACGTTTGTCACTCCTTTGTTTGTCCTAGGGCTAATAAGAATAATAACAAAACACTTTACCGTTCATGTCGTCCCTGTTCAAATGAACCTCAATCAGGGGAGGCAACAAAGACTTCATCAGGCCCTTGTTTGTACTGAAATAAGAATGAAATAACGCGAGGTAAAATGAGAAAGGAGACAATATTTTGGTAAATAAGGGTTTTTTTAATGCAACAATCTCGTAGTCAATGCACAAATGGCACTTAGAATCCGAATTTCTTTATGAAACTTGGCATGAGTAATTCTTGGTAGGTTGGTAAAAAAAGGTTGAAAAGGTAACAGCTAACGGCTCAGCCGCTTGGCCGTTTTTTTTGGCTATTTTTAGGACAAATCTATCATTACTTACGTAGGAATCAACTGTTTGAAACGTATTTTTGCTTTAACTCATGTTTAATAAAACCAAAAACCATTTTTTAGATTTCTATTACCAGAGGCTACCGGCTAAAACCGGTTGAAAACGTCTGGGAGCGGCAAAGAGTATGATGTATAGATATGGCTTGTAACGAATTTACCCTGAAAATAGCCAAAAAATGGCTTAACAGCTGAGCCGCCAATCATTAGCCGTTACTCATGTCAAGTTTCATAAAGAAATTCGGATTCTAAACTCCATTTGCGAATTGATTACGAGATGGTTGCATTAACCCCCCCCCCCCCCCCCCCCAAACTTATATGATTTAACGATAGGACAATAGATTACAACCTCCTCCCCCTCCCTCCTACAATCTAAATTATATTTATTACATTTGAAAATTATGGTCTATTCAGTCAAAAATTCATTGCTTTTTTTGGCGGGGGAGCGGTCTTTGATACTTTTATAGGGACGAGTTCTTTTTTAAAAAAACTATAAACTTTCCTAAGACCTATAAAAAGTTACCCTGTAAAGGAGAACCATATCTGTTCAGCAGTTAGCAAGATCCTTCAGTACAAACAGATAGACAGACAGGTATCATGTTACTTTATTACTAGGATTAAGGAAAAATCTTACATTTTTTCTTCAAGAACTTGGAAAGTTTCCTCAACTTTGTCTACATCACCAGCATTCGCATACACTTTCAGAATATCAACACTTCGTCTGAAGTCAAGGTTTATGGTCTTTTTTCCCTCCATTGGGAAGCTGCGCAGTATCTCTAGCACCTTGTCGTGGTTACCCTGAATTTACAAAAAATTTCAAGTAAATTTCACGGTAAAAGTGGTAGTTCAACAAAGTGCATTTAAACTTGAATTTAGTGAACTGCTATTTTTTTCTGTTCAATAGTTTAAACTACATCTATAGGACATATATTTGAAAGAATTTCTATTTTCTACCAGATAGTTTTAAAAATATGAAGACTTAAAAATCATATTTATGAATATATGCAACATAAATGACTGTCCTGTTTTCACAAAAACAGCATGATGACTATTTTGGTGATACCTAATTGATTGCTATTTATTGTAATAAAGGATCATGGAAAGAAAACAAAGTCATTCCTAATTAGGACAGAAGTCACTGAAAATTGGTCTAAGGAAGGCTACTTATGTCCTTCATCTAACAAAATCTAACTTAAGGGAGGTGACTTATGTCCTTTGTCTGACAAATTCTTACATTAGGAAGGCTGCTTATGTCCTTCAAGTTGCAAAACTTAGCTTTTCTGTCCTTCACATAGCAAAACCTCACAAAACATAGCATTTCTGTCATTCACATAGCAAATTCTTGCAAAACATAGCATTTATGTCCTTCACATAGCAAATTCTTGCAAAACATAGCAAATTCTTGCAAAACATAGCATTTATGTCCTTCACATAGCAAATTCTTGCAAAACATAGCATTTATGTCCTTCACATAGCAAATTCTTGCAAAACATAGCATTTATGTCCTTCACATAGCAAATTCTTGCAAAACATAGCAAATTCTTGCAAAACATAGCATTTATGTCCTTCACATAGCAAATTCTTGCAAAACATAGCAAATTCTTGCAAAACATAGCAAATTCTTGCAAAACATAGCATTTATGTCCTTCACATAGCAAATTCTTGCAAAACATAGCAAATTCTTGCAAAACATAGCAAATTCTTGCAAAACATAGCATTTATGTCCTTCACATAGCAAATTCTTGCAAAACATAGCAAATTCTTGCAAAACATAGCATTTATGTCCTTCACATAGCAAATTCTTGCAAAACATAGCAAATTCTTGGAAAACTTAGCATTTATGTCCTTAACATAGCATTTTGGTCCTTCACATAGCAAAATCTCACAAAACATAGGTTTTTCTGACCTTTTTCTACCAGGAGATCAGAACTAAATCAGAACACACATAACAAGAGTTTTACATAATTTAACTCTGCATAAATTATGATAATTCATTATTATTACCCCTTCCCCCCCCCCCCTATTTAAAATTTACCCCTGCATAAATTATGATAATTCTTTATTATTACCCCTCCCCCCCCCCCTATTTAAAATTTACCCCTGCATAAATTATGATAATTTATGCTGAGTTAAATGTACTGTTTGAACTTCTATCTAACAGGATATGAGAACTTAATCAGAACACACATAACAAGAGTGTTTACATAGTACATTCAGATTAACAATTATTCAATTGGCCCCTTTCCAGTCCATCATATGACATGGGAAGGAGGTTGAGGAGCATTTTATGCAGCCTAAATTCCACTATGCTATGCCACTTTTCCTAAAAGGCGTCATAGCTGGCCTCTTTTGTGTCCATCATATGGGAGGTGGTGCCATGTAGGAAAAGTGGCATTGCATTCTTGGGAATTTAGACTGCATAAAATGCTCCTCAACCTCCTTCCCATGTCATATGATGGACTGAAAAGGGGCCAGCTATGACGCCTTTTAGGCCCTAGAATGCAATGCCACTTTTCCTACATGGCACCATAGCTGGCCTCTTTTGTGTCACAACCTCCCAGTTCTCATATCCTGTTAGATAGAAGTTCAAACAGTACATTTAACTCAGCATAAATTATCATAATTTATGCAGGGGTAAATTTTAAATAGGGGGGGGGGGAGGGGTAATAATAAAGAATTATCATAATTTATGCAGGGGTAAATTTTAAATAGGGGGGGGGGGAGGGGCAATAATAATGAATTATCATAATTTATGCAGAGTTAAATTATGTAAAACTCTTGTTATGTGTGTTCTGATTTAGTTCTGATCTCCTGGTAGAAAAAGGTCAGAAAAACCTATGTTTTGTGAGATTTTGCTATGTGAAGGACCAAAATGCTATGTTAAGGACATAAATGCTAAGTTTTCCAAGAATTTGCTATGTTTTGCAAGAATTTGCTATGTGAAGGACATAAATGCTATGTTTTGCAAGAATTTGCTATGTTTTGCAAGAATTTGCTATGTGAAGGACATAAATGCTATGTTTTGCAAGAATTTGCCATGTTTTGCAAGAATTTGCTATGTTTTGCAAGAATTTGCTATGTGAAGGACATAAATGCTATGTTTTGCAAGAATTTGCTATGTTTTGCAAGAATTTGCTATGTTTTGCAAGAATTTGCTATGTTTTGCAAGAATTTGCTATGTGAAGGACATAAATGCTATGTTTTGCAAGAATTTGCCATGTTTTGCAAGAATTTGCTATGTTTTGCAAGAATTTGCTATGTGAAGGACATAAATGCTATGTTTTGCAAGAATTTGCTATGTTTTGCAAGAATTTGCTATGTGAAGGACATAAATGCTATGTTTTGCAAGAATTTGCTATGTTTTGCAAGAATTTGCTATGTGAAGGACATAAATGCTATGTTTTGCAAGAATTTGCTATGATTTGCAAGAATTTGCTATGTTTTGCAAGAATTTGCTATGTGAAGGACATAAATGCTATGTTTTGCAAGAATTTGCTATGTGAAGGACAGATAAACTATTTTATGCAAGATTTTGCTATGTGAAGGACCAAAAAGCTAGGTTTTGTGTGGTGAAGGGAGGCTACTTATGTCCTTCATCTTGCAAAATCTTTGTTAAGGGAGACAAGTTATGCCCTTCATCTAACAAATTCTCACATAAGGGAAGCTACTTATGTCCTTCCTAGGAAGGTGACTTCTGTCCTAATTAAGGAATGACTTTGTTTTCTTTCCATGATCCAAATTGTATATGTTAGATGGTATTCTTGTAACTTATGCGTGCAATCAAACCTATCAAATCCCTGTAATAATGAAAAAAATTATGTTTTAACACATTTAGTTGAAGAAAAGTGAAAAAAATTTCCAACTTTTTTGTCGAAATTCGAAATGTGTCTTTGATTGCCGATAGTCAAATGCTAGTAATAAAAATTAAAAGAACATTAATTTATTCTCATATGTTTGTTTGTGTGTTTTTTTTACATGATTTCATGTGAATCCTCAAATATCTAACAGTCAAGTGTTTAAGTAAAAGATTTACCCCATTACAAGAATTTAAGTTTTTAAATCAATCATTTCTCATAAAAATTTACAGAAAAATTTTGTTATCTAGATTAGGTAGTGTAATTAAGTCCCCTGCTTAAAATAAACACAAAAAAATATTTAGATTAACTTCTGGAAGGTACTAAACATTACTTGCTTATTAGGGTTAGGCCGGATATCCGGATAACGTATATCTGGATGATTTCTAATTCCGTTTATCCGGCCATTTTCAATAACAGGCCGGATATCGGATATCCGGCATTAGAAATCAGCCAAATATCCGGTATCCGGCCAAAAAAGTATCCTGCCCAACCCTATAGCTCATGTTCATGCAAACACCCCTTTGAGGCCTATTCTCGGCGGATGCGCGGCTGCCGAGCCCTGTTCTGGTGTCAAAACTTACCTTTTTAGCGAAGGAAGCACAAATGTTAATAATGGTGTTATGGAAGTGTTCATTTCCATACTTGTTGAAAAACTCCCAAGCTTCTTCAGGTTTATTTAATCTATACAAAAAAAATATTTTACAAAATGTTTATTATTGTTTAGGTATTTTTTCAGTACTCAAATAATCGGCAATTTTACAGTTGTAGGAAATTCAGACAGAAAATAACATCAGGATTATCAAAAACAAGGATGACAACATCCATAAAAGCGAAGCTCTGAAATGGAAGGACAAACGGACACTAAGACTTGTATAATGTCAGAACTGAATAATCAGAATGCGAATGTATAAGAGTCAAAGCAAAATTGTAAGTAAATTTGTTGAAAAAATGCTTGATACAGGATAATGATTATGGACATACTTACATTTTTAGGACTTGATTATAGAGTTGCTTCGCTTTTAATATTGTACTTTGTTGTCCTAGGAATCAGTATACCAAAAATCAGACCAATCGGATAATTAGGTCACATACAAATTTGTTGTTAAAAATGTAAAAAAAATCAACATGTTCAAAATGGACGTACGGACATTCTGGTAATGATTATAGAGTTGCTACGCTTTCTAACTCATACCTAACTATTACAGGAATCACCATGCAAAATTTGAAATCAAAAGGCCAATTATAACATGCCTAAATTAACGAAAAAAGCTATTTAAAAAAGTAAAAAAATCAACATGTTTAAAATGGACGTACGGACATTTTGGTAATGATTATAGAGTTGCTACGCTTTCTTAATCGTACCTAACTATTACAGGAATCACCATGCAAAATTTTAAATCGATAGGACAATTATAACATGATTAAAATTAACGAAAAAAGCTATTTAAAAAGTAAAAAAATCAACATTTTGGTAATGATTATAGAGTTGCTACGCTTTCTAAATCGTACCTAACTACTAAAGGAATCACCATGCAAAATTTGAAATCGATAGGACAATTCTAACATGTCTAAATTAATGAAAAAAGCTATCCGTTACGGACGGACGGACGGACGGACCGACCCTAATTATAGAAAAGCTTCGCTTTTAAAAATCAAGGAAAGCGGATCTGCTGGGCAGACACCCTGAAACTTTGGATAAAATGCATATGCATATCACAAACAGAAGCCGAGAAAATATCAGGAATGAGGTATAACCAACAAGCGAAATAAATCTTAAATAATATATGGGGGGCAGATAATTGTAGACTGTAGAGGTCGCCAATTCTATGTGTTAACCCCCAACGACAGCTGAAATTACGTATAGGCCTCGTGATTTTTTTTCGAATTAATTTCATGGTTGGAATAAGCTGAGAAAATATAATTTGCAAGCTAAAAATCTAATAGAATCTCGGTTGGACAATTCGTATTACAGAGTACAGATGAATTGTACAGCAAAAACAAATCCTTTTATCTAACATATTAACTAAACTTGTATTACCTATCCCTATAAAAAATGTTCTCTTAATGCATTATGAACGTGAGGACAGTAAAATGTCAAGTAGAAGTTTTTTCTAATAAAACGTACACCAAATAAATTTCTTACCTATTGAAAGAATTGACAACATCGTCCAATCTGGTAGGATTTATGCCAAAGCTGGGAACTTTTTCCATCACTTCTTCCATCTCAAGTACAGCTTCGCCTGGTTTATCTGCCGCAGCCAAGCCCTAAAAAATATATTTAGATGTAGATAACGCGACCGCAGCTCAACACGTAGCGTATCAGCTCGTCATCGGGGATGTGATAGGTTGGAATCTCGGCCCGACACCGCGTCATAAATAAAGACATTAAGAATGGTTCCTCCTACTGCTAAGTCAGGTGCACGACATCAAAATTTGGAGTAGGGTGAATGCCTTGGACCATAAACAGGCGCAACTCATTACCATGCAGCACACTGCACAGTTAGTACATCTCAGACAAAAGTTGTGTAATTAAAGGGTGGGTTGTCAGTTAACCTAATATCCGTAAGTGTTTAGAGTATCGCATCACATTACGCGCGGATAAGGCTTCGATTATCTAGATGATCATTTAAAATCGAAGGAGAATCCCGCTCGTACGAGTTTAAATGTCCTTACGCCCCCCCCCACAGTGGTCTAAGGCCGGACATTTCGCCAAAAATCAACATTGGAATTCCTCATAATTAATAATTCATTTTGAAAATATATACCCTATCTCATATAAAACTGAGGAGTTTTTGTCTTTTCAACTACTGGTTGATGAATTATGGACTTTGAAACATAAAGGTTAATGATTATTTTCACGTCATGAATTTTACCTTTTGAATTTTCACCATCTTTGGAAAAAATATTTTTTTTTCAGTGTTACATCGATACAATGAAGTTTCTTCACCTATTTATATTCATAATATTACATGATATATTAGGAAACTGGTGTTTTAGAATTTTATTTTACTTTTTTCATCCATTTTATTATTGTTTTTTTAAAAAATTATGTCATTTCCTAAATATTTTTGCAAAAAATTTTGGCAATAATTTTCAGTTTTTTATGGTTTTCACCAAAAACCGGGCCCCGTAACATACCAAACCATATATTATTCTTAAAATACAGGTATAATGCCATAGTTTGATGTTTAGTTTAGGTTGTTACGGGGCCCGGTTTATTTCAAATTTTAACTTTATCTTTAGAGGGTAAACTCGAAAATTGCAACAGATAAAAGGAAAAAAAATAGATTTTTTCTTTTCTCTGTTAATTCTAATTCCAAATGCATTTTAACTTATTTCTTCTTAATAACATAATATCATTAATGTTTAAATTTGTTTGTTTGTTATGTAAGATATCTAAAACAGATTTTCTAACTATAATTTGATTTTTGTTAAACTATTAGGTATAATACCAATAAAAATGTCTTGTTACATTTATCAATTCAAGGGCCAATACAATGCCTATACTCTAAAATTAACGTGCCTAACAAAGCTGCAGCCTTTTTATACGTCTCTAGTATGATTATGTTTTACACAAAATAAAAAGTAGCAAACGCATTACCCTTTATGCTAGAGCCGCAGGTTCCAGCTAGACTAATGGATATAGAATCCGTGGATATTATGACAGGGGAAAAATTGTCGTCAATTTAGCTTGCTAACTTGGAACTCGTTTATTGGTCAGTTCATTTATCAAGTAAGAGAGGGTATGGGCTAGAAGAAGGTGGATTTGGGGGTATCGTTATTTTAGTCCGCTGAGAGTTTCCTAAAACATGGAACTTGTTTATTGGTCAGTTCATTTATCGAGTAGGAGATGGGATGGGGTAAAGGAGGGTTATTGGGGGGTATCGTTATTTTAGTCCGCTGGGAGTTTCCCTTTATTTGACAACATAAAAATCTGGTGTAACATTCAAGTAATAATAAATCCATTGCTAGGCTAAAAACCATCTGGAAATTCATTTTCGTCAAAGACATGGCATCTAAGGAACAATGCCTCCGACTTTTCAGTCATCGAATTTAATCATTTTTCATCCTATTAAAGTATTATTGCATAAGTAATCTAAAGGGATAAGACAATGGATGATTAATTGATAATGATATCCATCCCTAAACAAATTATCCCTTTATTATTGGTAAAACAATTTGGACACTTCTAGTTTGGAACCAACCAATCAATTTCAATAAAGAGTACCCAAAGTTTTTGGGCCATCAAACAAGATAACATGTGTATAAAACTTTGGGTACCAGTGTAATTTACGGTCGTATGTCCTATTCCTCGCTGCTATTGCATGCTGTATGAAACTTTCATTTGGAGGCCCAAAAGATTGTCTTCAAGTAACATATCCCTGTGTATTTATTTCGTGATTAGAAGCAACGACTTGGGTTACCACTAAAACTACATTTTTTTGATAAATTCCTTTCTAATAAAGTGACTTTTACCTATCCTTGTTTTTTATTACTAAGGGGGGGGGGAAGTTTGTACACTTATAGGAAATAAAAATTCAGTACCAAAGTTTGGGAGGGTCGTATGGGCTTGTTTTTAAAGTTATCAACCTAATTCTTTTTGTAGGCTCTCTTATATGACTTGATATACACGGAAAACTTTGAAAATTGAATTTTGGGACTTTCCCTCTAGGGGCTAGTGGTGCAAAAGACCCCCCAAAACACTAAAATTTTAAGTTATGAGCTTATTTTTAAAGATATCGAGCTGATTTTTTAAATGGAAGCTTTTATTGCATAAATGAGTTGATTAGCCATCCCATATTTCATTTTTGCACCTTACCTCTAGGGGCATGTAAGCTCAAAACTTATAAATTTTGTATTTGGGGGGGGTTGTTTTACTCCAAAAGCCCCTAGAAGTAAAGTGCAAAAATGAAATATGGGGTGGCTAATCAACTCATCTATGTAATAAAAGGTTCCATTTAAAAAATTAGCTCGATATCTTTAAAAATAAGCTCATAACTTAAAATTTTAGTGTTTCGGGGGGTCTTTTGCCCCACTAGCCCCTAGAGGGAAAGTCCCAAAATTCAATTTTCAAAGTTTTCCGTATATATCAAGTCATATAAGAGAGCCTACAAAAAGAATTAGGTTGATAACTTTAAAAACAAGCCCATACGACCCTCCCAAACTTTGGTACTGAATTTTTATTTCCTATAAGTGTACAAACTTCCCCCCCCCTTACATTAAGTATTATTATTAATCTAAGAGAAAATAACTTCGTAAAAAAAGGGTAAAGAAACGTCAATTAGTTGTATCAAATGTATGTTGCAGAAAGATTGGTGATAGGGCATTTACCTTCATATACTAATTTCTAAAGTAATATTTAATGCTTCAAGGTTTTAAAATGTTTTTTTTTGCTTTAAACATCGATTAAGGCCCTCTACGACCCAAGAAAAAATTATGAAAATATAAAATTTTAGCTAAGTTTTAAAGTATTTTCTAGACAAATTGGCTTTTGTTTTCCTCCCATAGATGCACATACTAGTTGCATTGGGTAATAATAAGGCGCATGCTTTTTATTTTGAACGATTCTATCAACTACAAGCTGAGAAAATTGACTTTGAGTAGAGGTAGGTGAAATGTCCACCAAAAAGCCAAAATAGACCACTGTGCCCCCCCTCTTTTTCTAAGCTTAAGTTTTTAATATTAAAAATCTATTGCCTAGTTCTGATGATTTTTATCAACAGTTATTTCTCGCATCGTATTATAAACAGCTTAACGCGGATATGAAATGTACAAATAAAAAGATTAAAACCAGTTTTATATTCGTAGAAAACTGGATATAATACGATGCTAGACATAGTTTTTTTCGTATGGATGAGAACCGGTTCTAATCCACCGGATATTAATCGGTTTCGAGTGAATACGGGAAATAGTATTATGAAATAATTACCTTGATTATGTTATTCTCTAGTTTCAAATTTGTATCTCCTCGTTTTGCAATTATCTTTTTAATTGCAAACATTCCATTCAGGTCTTCTGGCATAGGAAAGTTATTGCCCTAAATGTAAAACAAAATTGTAATTTTTGCCTGGGATCTGAGGGGATAAGACAATGGCCGATTAATTGATGTACATCCCATATGATGATACATAAAATTATCCCTTGTGTAGATTAAAATATTAGTGGTTCAAAGGCTTGGACACTCAACTTAATAAATCAAAATTCACTAAAGTCCCCAAAATAATAAAACATTATTATAAAACTTTTGGGACCATTGTAATATACAGTCCCTTGTCACGAACTAAAAATCTTTAAAATATATGAAGAAGATTTTTGGCTAGGATATAATATTTTTAATAAAAAAAGTATTCAAGATTATTCGACACCCGTCTTGTTAAAATATTAAATTTCGTGATACAGGTATTATATGCAACATACAATTTTAGAAAATATTTTACAGTAATACAGCAGGTTGTTTAACATTTTAAAATTTTAAAGTAAAATAAAACATTTATTAAATCTAGCCAAAAGCGGGATGGTTACAGCCCGCCATCTCTAGTACCTGATATCTGCGTGACTCCGGGACTGGAGCCTGTAGCCCCAACCTCTTATTTTCCTCCTTGTGATTTTGCTTCCTCAGTTCCAGAAATTGTTGAATAGATTCTGTTGTCCAAATAGAGTCATCCTCATAATCCTTGACTGCCTGAGCGAACAGGTCCTAAACAATATTAGGCTGCATACAAACTTGTATTGAAAAACCATCATTTCTGGTATAAGTACAAACCCTATTTACTGAAGAAAAAAATAAGGTTATTTCCAATATGGCTTAGTTCAATACCGATAAATATTCCCGGGATTAGAACCAGTAGGTACTCACTCAACTATATTAAAAATCATATATTGCATCGCATTACAGACAAATTTAAGTGAATTGATTATTAAAAAAAATCATAAAATTAATACCAGTTTTTTTTGAACGGGCCTTTATCCCGTGGGTGATTACAAAACTGGTTTTAATCTTAAAATTTTTCATTTTAATATTCGCTGAAGCTGTCTATAATATGATACGATAAATTATTATTATTATACATATTCAAATTACTAATAGCTTTTAAAGAAATATTTGATTATATTCCTACCTTAATTAAATTCTAATTTACCTTGATTTCACTATCCTCCAGTTTTTCAGTCAGCTGATCAGCAACAGCTCTAAAAAAACCATTTTATTAAATGGTTTTCTATTTAATCATTGCATACACACCCTACCCGAAGACGTGTTAGGTAAGAAAAAACCCCCCGCAGAAACGGTTTACACAGGATGTACTGGGACCTCATGGTGGTTTCAGAACATGCTTTCCCTAAATTGAGTTAGTAACATAACATAACACGCCTTCGGGTGAGGTGTGTATAGTTATACTCTATTTTACAGAAATAAATCCTTATAATAAAGTAACAGGGTCTTTGTCTGTTTGTTTGTCTACCTGTGCCGAAGGATCTCGCTAACCGTTGAACCGATCGGGTTCTCCTTAACAGGGTAGCTTCTTGAAGGTCCCGGGAAATTTTATAACTATCCCAAGAGAATTTACTTTTGGAAACTACCCCCCACCCCTTAAAAAAAAAATTTCTTCTCCTTTTTCTTTGAAATCTAAATTTCAGGGTTTCGGATCCGGATCCGCATATTTTTGAGTCCAAGGATCCGGATCCTTGGACTAAAAAAAATGCGGGAAAAATGGAAAAATCTACCTAAATTTATATGAAATCTCAGACATTCTCTTGATGAGAGCCAATCTTTAAGGTTTAGGTTCAGACTTAAAAATTAAAAGTATTTTTGACTTCGAATTGAAGAACAAAATGTTTTTGAAAAATTTGGTGATTTTATTTTATTGTCAAGGATCCGGAACCGGATCCGCATACAATCAATGCGGATCCGAAACCCTGCTAAATTTTAAAAAATAGGTTTTGGGATGCAACTTCCCTCTCAAGTGCCCCTAGAGGCCTCTAGGAGCAAAGCCGCTAGTATAAAAATATTTTAGTAAATTATATCTCAGCTTTTAGTAGCGGAGCTTTTCCACGTGAAGGTGTATCCTTCTATGCATTCATTATAAAAAGCTCTCATGGTAAGTAATGCATACAGAATTGTTATTTCATTAAAAAAAATAGACATTGTCAGAACAAGATGACATTTTTTAATACTTTTTTAATAAACGATTAAAACATTTTTTTAGTGGCACACATAATCTAACTACTTTGACAGAAAGACAACCAAAATATTGAAAGAAAATTACTTATTTCCCAAATTTCTAGTTGCTTTGATTAACTGTTGCAATATTTTACCTAGGAACACCAATTTTGTAGTTGTTGAGATCTTTTAACACTTCTTTCATTACGTTGATCAACACTTTTTCCTCTGTCAAAGCCATAAAGATATCTCTGTAAACTTCTTCGTTCTTTTGAGTAGAGTCCTGAACATGTATTTAGGGTTCAGAGTTGGTTCTTAAAACAATTGTCTATTAGTAGCCAAATAACCAAATTTAATACAATTTCATCTAAAACTTTCATAAAAGGGATCTAAAACCATAGAAAGCTCACTATCATAAAATACTATTCAAATTTAAGGATTTTTTTGTTGACAAAAAAATTGGATGATTTTGCTACCCATTGCTGTGATACTTTAAAAACCCGACTCAGCTTATTCTTTTTCAATTGATATGTAAAGTTTTAATTTTGCTATATTAGAATATACCTTTATTTTTAGTTTTCCGCGGATAGGAAAATCATAATATTAATTCCTGTCTTGTTTTCCCTGATTTTTTTATAAGATATTATTTACCTCACTATTATTGAGCTTGAGCTTGAATAGAATATTGATGATAACATCTGTAGATTTCACTACATGGGCATTGGTTACTAATGAATGCTTTACTATTGTAGCATTGAATCTCGCGGGTCTGGCAAATTTTAATATGCTAAATCATTCAGTATTTATAATAAAAAATGGGTAAAATAAAACTTTAAAAATTTACATAAATGGCCCCCCCCCCCCCCCCCACTCTTTAAACATTTAATTTAGGGCAGGTTATGTTAGGTTATATTGGGTACTGGGTAGCCAGGCAGAGTGAAGCCATTACCTCAGGACTTCCCCAAATTCCAATATCAAATACGTATTAAGTACCTACTCAACAATCATGTAGGAAAGCACTATCCTAATACTAAAGTAACAGGATGTCTGTTTGTCTGTGTGTTTGTACCGAAGGATCTCGCTAACCGCTGAACCGATCGGGTTCTCCTTGACAGTGTAGCTTCTCAGATGTCCTTGAAAGGTTTAATACTATTTTGGGGGAGAGTACCACCACCCTCCCAAGAGAAATCGCCCCTAGAAAAAAAATTACCCCTCCCCCCCCACCAAAAAAAATATAACCTCAAGGTTGACTTCCTCCCTCCTCAAGTGCCTTTAGAGGCGTAGCTGCTAGTTTTAAATAAAAATCGCAACTATTTATATGAAATTAATAAAAAAAAATTCAAACAAAAAATGGACTGATGATTAGCATTCCGTACGTGTTCAATAAGAAGCCGTTCAGTTCCTAGAAAAGAAAAATACCATATGAATATATAGTTAAGTTAGGATTAGCCGGATATCCGACCAAATAACCGAATATTGAAGTTGCCAAAAAAAGTTTTATTAGGTATATAAAAAATGGGTTAAGACTTAAAAAAAGGTAAAGGTAGGTTGCTAAAATTCCGTGTGAGGAAAAAAATAGGTGTGAGCCTAAAAGGCTTACAAACGGAAGTAGAACGATAAAATTTATGTAAACTTTAAAAAAATTGTCTAGTTCATTTTAATAAGGAATAAACATATTTAGTAAATATTATCATTCTTCTACTGTTTTTAAGCCTTAAAACTAGCACCCTAACGGAATTTTAGCACAACCCACCTCTCCCTTTATAGCTAACTGGTCATCATTGGGAGTAAACATCACTTAATCGTGCCTTGTCCTATCCCTTTATATCCCTGAGAACACTACGTAGTCAAACACAACAGGAAAAAAGTAAAATCAATTTAGTTTAACCTGATTAGCTTGCGGTGTATTTCTTGAGAGAAGATGTAAAATCAGCTGGTTGTTGATCGTTGCAAACGAAATATCTTTTAACTCGCTGGCAACCTGAACATAAAATAAAGGAATAGTTGCATGAAGTGCATTTCAAAAAATTTATTTCAAACACAAGTTACAAGTATATCATTAAACATATATAAGTTTTTATTACAATAAATAACAAACAATTAGACATCACTAAATTAGTCGTAATGCTGTTTTTGTGAAAAAAAAACCAGCTATATAAATTGCAAATATCATAAAAATACGATTTTCAAGTCTTGATATTTTTAAGCTATATGGTAGAAAATTAAAATTCTTTTACAATATGCAGTGCACTAAAATTAAGTTTAAATATATTTCGTGCAACTACCCCTTTTACAAACTTGCGCATTTGTCATCTAAGGCATTGCAAATCAATTGCATTGCAAACAAAAGTGAAACAAGATTAGTATTCATGAAACTGATGCCTTTTTGAAATGAAAAAATATTACTAATAAATGTCCTTAAGGCCATACAAATGATAAGCAATTTTATGAATTGGTGGCAGAAGTGACACTAGATGCCTTTTTTTTGCAAAAAGGCTTTAAAAGAGAGTTGTGCGAAAAATTCCTTGCTGAAATAGGTAGGAATAACTGTTTAGATTTGAGATTTCTTCAAACTTAGTAATCATACAACTGTCTGAAGCCTGTAAGATCCATGAATATGGATAGATTAACGTACACAGTGAAACATGGAACAGATGTTCAGTAGTCATAAAAATGAAAGAGAAAGATTTGATAAAATAAAATAACGAAACAATTATATAAATATTCCGTAGAATGGCCAGCAGCCTGACGGACCAAGTAAGTTGTATAGAGGATGCTTTTCACAAATAAAAACAGAGAACCTTAATTGGGAATAGTCTCTTTCGTGGCAACGCCCCTTAAGAGGCGATTCGCGTGTTCTTAAAATGGCTTTTTATAGGTTATATTAGGTTAGGTAATATTGCAATAGAAATAGCAAAAAAGCTACTGTGAAAAATACGAAGAATCGCCCCTTGAGGTGCGTTGCCACGAAAGGGACTATACCCCCTTAATTTACACCGGACAACGTGAATTTTAGATTAGCTTGACTAAAAAAATACTTACATAATTGAAAAGTGCCCCTGGTGTCATAGTGTTGGAATCATAGTTATGATTAATCATTGCTCGGGCTACTTTAGGAATCTGCACAAAACAGCCAACAGACTAAAATAAGATAATTTTATTAAGACGGCTTGGCTTCAATTTGAATTCACGCAACCTCCTCCTAGTTGCGTGAGAGAAGGGAGACTGTTAAGTAGTTTGGACGCCTAATAATCAAGTTTGTAACACAACACATCCCTTAATTCCAGGCTCCTCTGAGGAGAGAGTCATTTATTACGGTGACTTAATAAGGGACACATGGCATACTCAAAATCAGCGAAGGTGAGATAATAACGAGATCTCATGAGAAGGAGTGTCAAGTTTTACTTGAACGTGGAGTTTGGTGGCTATACAAAATTGTCTCGTCATAATCCAAAACTCTAAGAAACTATGGCTATTGGCTAATCAAACAAACAAACAACAAACATCTTGGCTAAGGATAGTCGAAACAGGGCGACAACCTCCCCAAAGCGAAGCTCAAATAAATCAGTATTCCAAAACTCAGATGAATAGTATAACTATGTATATCACATAAAAACATTTTATCAAAAAAGTTAAAAATTCAAATTTTTTAAATGGACTTACGAACATTCATGGTAAGTTAACGATTATACAATTTCTACGCTTTCTAAATCGTGCCTATCTATAACAAGTATCACAATGCCAAGTTTGAAATCGATAGGACATTACTAACATGCCTGAACGCTATACGGACACAAATACAAAAATTAATGAAAACAGAAAAGCATTTTGTAAAAAAAAGTAAAACTGACCTGAACATCCTTCATAGCCATGGCGCACTCAGACAAACTTTTAAATCCCTGAATAATTTCATAATAAGGTTTTTATAATTACACAAATATTTCATCTTATTTTGGGATTTAAAATACGAATAGATCCACGGATTTAAAGAGATAAGACAATGGCTGGTACAAAACAAATGTTAATAAACAAAATTTCCCCTTCCGTAGATTACTATTAGTGGTTGAAACATTAGAAGTCTCAACTTGATAAAACAACCAATCAAAATTCAATAATAGTCCCCAAAGTTGTTAAGCCGACGAATAATAAAACGGTATTATAAAACTTTGGGGACTTAGTATAATAAACAGCCTAATGTCCCCTTCCTTCCTCATTAAAAAATACTGTCATACTATAAACTTATTAATGTGACAGCTTTTTGTGGATTAATTTTACTTATGATTGTTCTTAATTTTCTTATTTATTGTCAGATTTTATAAACATAAATATTGAATGAAGTGTAAAAGTATTAACCTGAAGAATAACAAAATTTGTCATATCGCCAAGTTGAACTTTATTTTCCTCTGGTCTCTTAGACATTTCATTATGCAGGGCCTGATAATAAAAAATTACAATGTTAATTATAAATGTATTAATTGCCAGAAAGCTTGAAGACAATGTGGTGTAGTGACGTCTAAATGCGCTCCATTCTACACCCTTACAACGCCACCCAACAAAACAAGGATGACAACATCCATAATAGCGAAGCTCTGAAACGGTACGACAATTGAACATTAACACTTGTATAGTGTCCGAACTGAATAATCAGAATATAAATGTATTAAAGTAGAAACAAAAAGTTTTGTCCAAAAACTGCTAAAATACAGGATAACGTTTAAGGACAAACTTACTTTTTGAGGACTTAATTAAAGATACTTCGCTTATGACATTGTACTTAATTGTTCTAGGAATCAGTATTCCGAAAATCAAATCGATCGGATATGTAAACTTGTCGTTAAAAATGTAAAAAATCAACATGTTTAATATAGACGTACTGACAATCTGGTAACTATTATAGAATTGCTTTGCTTTCTAAAACTATTCTAACATGTCTACATAGAAGAAAAGAGCTAACTGCTTCGGACGGACTGACCCTATTATAGAAAAGCTTGGTTACTTAATAAATCAGGGGTGTATATTCTGCAAATTTTACCCTGCTAAAGGGGGGGGGGGGAGAATAAAAAATATGTGGTTGGGGGAAAAAAGGAAAAATTAGAAGAACTGAAAACACTTTTTCCATTTTTCTTCCCTCTTTAGTGAAAAAAAACTGAAAGAATGTGTAGGAGGGGGGATAATATGAATAAAATAAAAGAGTTCTGAAATTTTTTTCCATTTTTTTCCTTCCTTGCTGGAAAAAAAACTAGGAGGGGAAAAAATAAAAAATTTTGCAGCAAGGGAAAAAAATGAATCTTGTGCAGAATATACATCTATGTAATAAATTTAGATAAATTGTCCCAATAACCCAGATATTACCTGAATGTAATCTCTCCTATCAGATTCTATGCTGCGCATAACAAATGATTTTAACTGTTGGGTCTGTCCATTATCGTATAATCTAAATATATTTGTTAACACTAATCAGTAATGCTCTCTTGTTTTAGATAACCAAGAAGAACCATCAAATGCCTCGTGAAAGTCAAACAAACAGTAAATAGATATATATATTAAGTCACGAAACCTTTACAAAGACTCACAAAGCCTATCTGCAAAAAAAGAAGCACACAATACCTACATATCAGGATAGCGCATATTTCTCTTATTTGACTATAGGATGTGTAAACTGATGTATTATGGAGATCTTAAATATGTTGGACCGTTGGTGCTTTCAGAACAAGCTTTTTATGACCGGGTGAGTTGAGTTTTTGTCTTATTTATTTAGTATCATGCATTAGTTCGGTTTCCGGAACCAAAGATAAATCAAAATCAGTAATTATGGATGGAAACATGGACAAAGTGAGTTACAGAGCAGATTTTCAGTTGTCATAAAAAAGAAAACAAATAGGATATACAGGGTGAGACAGAAAAAACTTAGTTTTCCGATTTTCTGATACAACCAATAGGAATATGGAAAAAACAATTACAGGTTCTTGTTCTCTATAAAAATATACATTAAACTTAGAAAAGGTGTTTTAGAATATTTCTGAAATCAACGGCGCTTTTTAGAGCATAAAGATTTCAAAAAAATCACGAAACCCTAAACAAAAAATCTAGGTATGTCTTTTGAAGTATGCCCGTTAGACCGACGGACCAATTAAATTAATGCTGATTGGTGTAGGGAATCATCACTAAATATTTGAAAGGTCTATATAAAAAAGAAGCAGAGAAAATCATATTTCCCCCATAGCGTTACAGACGGAATGAAGGACATACAAAGTGAATTTAAAAAGTAGCTTCGCTACTAATAAAACAAGAATACTTTTCATAAATCATATGTATGTCAATAATAAAGCGTTTTATCCATATTTTTGAATATTTTTTTATACGATTTTGAAAGATGTAATACGAAATAACTTTGTTGATTTTTAAGAACACTACCTCACAAAATAGGCATAATATATAGATGTAAAATATTTTCACAAAAATTGATCGAATTTTACCAGGGAATTATAAATTGGCTGATTTATAGAGAATATTTAATCCTGTATTTAGTATCTATTACCATAACGTACAACTACACATAGACACACAAACAAAAACACAAACCGACAAATTTTCTGGGTACTAATATTTCTGGGTACCCCAAAAAAGTCATAATGAAAACTTACTTCATGACCATTTCCGCAGCCTTCTCTGGTTCAACATTAGACTTGACCAGAATATTCGTGAAAAATATTCCATCTGTCCTCTTCTGTTCTGCAGATTTGTTACCGTTTGCACCAACAGAATTCTTTTAAAAAATAAATTGATTGAGATAAGGGGGATAGGGATGGTTTAATTCCTAAGGGACAGTTGCACGAAGTGCATTTCAAGAGTTGGATTGCAAGCATAAGTTACAAAAATGCCATGTAACATATAAAATTTTCTATTACAATAAATATTAAACAAATAAACATCCCTAAATTAGTAGTCATGCTGTTTTTTTTGTGAAAATAAGCCAGCTATATAAACTGTATATATCACAAGAATGCAATTTTCAAGTCTTGATATTTTTAAAACTATATGATGGAAAATTAAAATTATTTTAAATATCTAAATTCAAGTTTAAATACATTTCGTACAACTACCCCTTAAGCAAAAAAAGTCATTGGGGTAGTTGAACGAAATGCATGCAACAAATCAGACGAATAAACTAACATTAACAAACATAAAAAGGTAGCACTTATAACATTAAAGGAAATTCCTTATTATAGAAATACTTGCTTAAAACATGGTGCTAAATCTTTCTAAGAATCAACATCCCAATCTACATTCTACATCCAGCTGTTCTTAATTATGACCAAACGCATAATTAAGAACAGTTTGACCTAATAAGCGCATTTGACTGGAAAGCTTGCACCCAACTTTACGGAAAATACGCGGAAAAAATGACTCCCTTTCATGTCAAACTATACATAAAAAGTCAACACTAAACTTAAATTATTATAAATTGACATACTTTTGACACTCATAGACTTTCCTAATTATGTCTTGTATATAAAAATCATAATGCGAAATTTTAAGTTGTTTGGACGATTTATAATATTCCTTATATAACCAGAGCTATACGTTACCGACGACAGACGGACCGACGTCAGTATTCATAAAACAGTCTAGCTTTAAAAGTATCATTTAGATAAAAAGACTTACTGCAAAATCTTCATACAGTTGGAATGCCATTTCTGCGTTTCCAGCAAAAATAATCGCAGGGAGTGAGTTACGCATTTCCTGAACAAATAATTTTAGGTTGAACATAATTTCTTAGCTAAATAGTAAAAAGTAGCAGTGTACATACATTTCAACCAATAATTCCAACCGTCGCTATCGCCGAATTATTTTTCGTTTTCTCGTCAAATCGAAGAATTTTGAATTATTTGATAAAACTAATTCCCGTATATTTTTATTTAAAAACTATGAAAAATAAGTTGGTCTTCTTAAAAATTGTCTATTTTGACGAGAAATAGCCCAAAAAAATCCGGCAGTAAAGGCAATTTCGCTTCTTGTCTTTACAGTTTTATATCATACCCAATTAAAGCGACTGCCATGCCAAATTTTAGCGTTCTTCTCCTGTTTTAAAGTCTTAGAACACATAATCTAACGGCAAAGAAGGATAAAACCTCCCATATTATAAGATTAATTTAAGCTTTGTTGGCTCCGAGATGATAAAGGCTTGTGCCAACAAAACTAATATTAATGATATGATTTTTCGTTAAAAATTGTCTATAATACGATACTATACATGATTTTTTTACTATCGCACAGAAATAGTTTTAATCCAGCAAATATTCAAACCATACTGGCATAATTAAAGTAAAACAATAGAGGGAGGAAGAGGTTAAATAACTGTATGTCCCCACAAAGTGGACCATTGCACCGACTTTCAATTGGTTCTTATAATATTATCCAATAGCGTCGAACACAGCCAAGTCGCTACAAAAGAGCAGAAAGCAAAAGAGCAAGAAAAAAGGTTCCCAACACTGGGTCCAGGTGGTTATCTGGGTTATTTATACTGGTATAATAGATTTATTAACCTGGAAGTATCCCATTTGTCTTGGAATCTTTTCAGTCAATGTTTCAGCTTTAGCTCCCATACCACTCTCACACAGGGACACCAGGAGCTAAAAAAAACAGATATCATTATCAGTACACTAGGAGATTTTTTCTCCGTTTTTTTTAAATTCACGTAGTACAGTTGCATTTATTATGCCTTTTGGTGAAAAAACACTTAAGAAAAAATTTAATCATTGTGAACATGTATTATGCCCAGTATTTTCACTTTGAAATTTTTAGGCTCCCCTTATGGGGCCAAAAATTCATTGCATTAGAACAATGGCTTCATAGTGCTTCAAGAAAAGTAGTACAGGAGTAGTATCGGGAACTTTTGTCCCTTTAAAAATATCTCGTTCCTAGCTTGAAAAAATCTCAAAAAAACACCATTTTTAGGGTCTTTGGAAATTGGACAATTTTTACAGGTTTTTTTTTTGCGGTAGGAAAGAAACGAGATATTTTAAGACTGACAAAAGTTCCTGATCCTACTACACTACAATACACAGCTCAAACCAACAACTGAATTAATTCGGGAAAAATATTTGGTATTTTCAGCTGATATTGGGGGGACTGCTTTCGTAATTACTAAATTGGCCCCCCTAAAAAGCTAAAGTACCGAAATATTTTCTACACTTGATTCAAAGTATAATAAAAATCCTCCGAGTATGTGATAATATAGGCCTACAAATGAATGTTAAGGCATTTTGGTAATAACTATAAAGAACTATGTCTATGATGCATGAACTGTCAAAAATCAAGGCAAGAAAACAAAGACCTTCACACAAACTGCATGTTGAGCACTGATACCAACCCATCAACGCCCTTCATTTTTAATAATAAATCAAAAATGAAGAAGGGGGGGGGGGGGGGGGTAGTAGTTTTCCTTTTGATTGCATATTACTTTACTTTGGGTTAGGTTGGGTTATTGGCATACCCTTCAGATTCTGAATGACGCAGGTACTGGCTTCAGTGCTTAGTGCTAGGTAAGAAAGCGCCTAATGAAGATTTAAAAAAAAAAGATATATCAAACCTTGAAATGGTCTCCAGCGTCTAGACGAATCTCCTTCTCAACTGCTTCTTGTAGTAGCTCTTCAACCTTAACGAGACAATGGATTTTAGTTAAAAACAAGAATGACAACATCCATAAAAGAGAATCTCAACAAGTATTGACCGGAGAGAGAGATGAGGGACAATGGGTTGTTTATTGCACAAGTCCCCAAAGTTTTATATTAACTATTTTCGTATTCGTTGGCTTAACAACTTTGAGGACTTTTCATTTTTTAGTAGTTATTATTGGTTAGATCATTAAGTTGAGTATTCATACGTTTCAACCACCAAATTTAATCTACTGAAGGGGTAATTTTGTATCATCATTTGGGATGTACATCAATTTATTGTCTCATCCCTTCAGATCCATGAGTATTGACTAATAAAGCATTTCATATAAATCAGAATTTTAATGAAAATTATATCCCAAAATTTGTTTGGACATACTTACATTAGGTATAAGACTAGATATATTAGTGATGCTTCTCTTATTTAAGGGGGGGGGAAGTTCTGCCACTTTCGCGTAAACAGTGTGCAGTGGACTAGGTATTGATTTTAGATTATAGGTTATTTAGGATAAAAGTTTACTTTTGGGTATTAGTTCACGTATATTTAATCATTTTTTGAATAGGTCTCCAGGTTCAGGTGCTGCAGGCTGGAAGGTCGTTTCTGGACAGGTAAAAAAATTAAAATTTTTTTGTTTGAAGAGTTAGAGAGCAACTTATGAAACAAAATATGCTTCTTTTTGAATGTTATTAACATATCTGCAGAAAAAATTAAATTCGGCCTCCAGGTTCAGGTGCTGCAGGCCTCCAGGTACACTCTGGACAGGTAAAAATTTAAAAAAATTATTTGAAGAGTTAGAGGTACACTTATTAAACCAAATATGCATCTTTTTGAATGTTATTACCATTTTAGAAGAAAAAATGACATCCGGCCTCCAGGTTCAGGTGCTGCAGGCCTCCAGGTACACTCTGGACAGGTAAAAATTAAGTTTTCTTATTTGAAGAGTTAGAGGTACACTTATTTAACCAAATATGCATCTTTATGGATGTTATCATCATATTTGCAGAAAAATTTAAAATCGGCCTCCAGGTTCAGGTGCTGCAGGCCTCCAGGTACACTCTGGACAGGTAAAAATTAAAATTTCTTATTTGAAGAGTTTGATGTACACTTATTTAACCAAATATGCATCTTTTTGGATGTTATTACCATATTTGAAGAAAAAATGACAATCGGCCTC
The DNA here is from genome assembly GCF_053477335.1 of Acartia tonsa. Classification (NCBI taxonomy): domain Eukaryota; kingdom Metazoa; phylum Arthropoda; class Copepoda; order Calanoida; family Acartiidae; genus Acartia; species Acartia tonsa. The sequence goes on along the minus strand of NC_137265.1, from coordinate 39,444,249 downwards.
CAGGTTCAGGTGCTGCAGGCCTCCAGGTACACTCTGGACAGGTAAAAATTAAAAACATTAATTTGAAGAGTTAGAGGTACACTTATTTAACCAAATATGCATCTTTTTGGATGTTATTACCATATTTGAAGAAAAAATGACAATCGGCCTCCAGGTTCAGGTGCTGCAGGCCTCCAGGTACACTCTGGACAGGTAAAAATTAAAAACATTTATTTGAAGAGTTAGAGGTACACTTATTTAACCAAATATGCATCTTTTTGGATGTTATTACCATATTTGAAGAAAAAATGACAATCGGCCTCCAGGTTCAGGTGCTGCAGGCCTCCAGGTACACTCTGGACAGGTAAAAATTAAAATTTCTTATTTGAAGAGTTTGATGTACACTTATTTAACCAAATATGCATCTTTTTGGATGTTATTACCATATTTGAAGAAAAAATGACAATCGGCCTCCAGGTTCAGGTGCTGCAGGCCTCCAGGTACACTCTGGACAGGTAGAAATTAAAATTTCTTATTTGAAGAGTTAGAGGTACACTTATAAAACAAAATATGCATCTTTTTGTATGTTATTACCATATTTGAAGGTAAATTTACAATCGGCCTCCAGGTTTAGGTGCTGCAGGCCTCCAGGTACACTCTGGACAGGTAAAAATTTAAATTTCTTATTTAAAGAGTCAGAGATACACTTATTAAACCAAATATGCAACTTATTGGATGTTATTACCATATTTGAAGGTAAATTGACAATCGGCCTCCAGGTTCAGGTGCTGCAGGCCTCCAGGTACACTCTGGACAGGCAGTTATAATATTTTTTGATACTTTTTGATTTGGACACCTTACCTGGATCCTGGTGACCACTGGTGACTGCTTGTGGCCGCTGGCAAGGTAAATTCCAATAAAGGTAATATTTGATATTAGAGGAAAGGTTTCTAAATAGAAAATTATTAAAATATAATAATATGACAAAAGGGGGAGGTCATTTTCTAGTAAATTCCGTAAAAGTGTGTGTGTTATAAGTCCTAAAAATAGTAGTAGAACGATAAGGTGCTCCCTATTGTTCTATTCAATAGGAAATACAAATATATAGAGCACCTTATCGTTCTACTACTATTTTTAGGCCTTATAACACACACACCTTTACGGAATTTACTAGAAAATGACCTCCCCCTTTATTAAGTGAGTCTTCTATTTTTGTTCCAGGCAGGCATTTTTTATATAAAGTTTCTTTTCTATTTCTACATAGTATACCTTTCTTTTAAATAAAAGATTACACATTTGATTTACCTGTCCAGCAGGCTCTTGGAGGCCGCCTACAGCCTGTCTGGAGCCTTAAATGCTATATTATACTAAATTATTATAATTTAGCCATTTTCTTTTTAGAAACCATTCCTATAAATTCAAAAATAACCATTTAGGATTTTTTAACTGGCTACCAACAACCAGCAGTCAACAGGATCCAGGTAAGGTTTCCAAATTAAAAAGTATTAAAAAATATTTTAACTGCCTGTCCAGAGTTGACCTGGAGGCCTCCAGTACCTGAACCTGGAGGCTGATTGTCAATTTATCTTCAAATATGATAATAACATCCAAAAACACGCATATTTGGATTAATAAGTGTACCTCTAACTCTTCAAATAAGAAATTTTAATTTCTACCTGTCCAGAGTGTACCTGGAGGCATGCAGCACCTGAAACTAGAGTCCAATTTGAATTTTTTCTGTAAATATGATAATAACATCCAAATAGATGCATATTTGGTTTTATAAGTGTACCTGTAACCCTTTAAATAAATTTTTTTAATTTTTACCTGTCTAGAATGGATCTGGAGGCCTGCAGCACCTGTACCTGGAGGCCGATTGTCAATTTACCTTCTAATATGGTAATAACATCCAAAAAGATGCATATTTGGTTTAATAAGTTTACCTCTAACTCTTTAAATAATTTTTTTAAAATTTTTACCTGTCCAGAATGTACCTGGAGGCCTGCAGCACCTGAACCTGGAGGCCGATTGTCAATTTACCTTCAAATATGGTAATAACATCCAAAAAGATGCATATTTGGTTAAATAAGTGTACCTCTAACTCTTCAAATAAATATTTTTAATTTTTACCTGTCCAGAGTGTACCTGGAGGCCTGCAGCACCTGAACCTGGAGGCCGATTGTCATTTTTTCTTCAAATATGGTAATAACATCCAAAAAGATGCATATTTGGTTAAATAAGTGTACATCAAACTATTCAAATAGGAAATTTTAATTTTTACCTGTCCAGAGTGTACCTGGAGGCCTGCAGCACCTGAACCTGGAGGCCGATTTTAAATTTTTCTGCAAATATGATGATAACATCCATAAAGATGCATATTTGGTTAAATAAGTGTACCTCTAACTCTTCAAATAAGAAAACTTAATTTTTACCTGTCCAGAGTGTACCTGGAGGCCTGCAGCACCTGAACCTGGAGGCCGATTGTCATTTTTTCTTCTAATATGGTAATAACATTCAAAAAGATGCATATTTGGTTAAATAAGTGTACCTCTAACTCTTCAAATAATTTTTTTAAATTTTTACCTGTCCACAGTGTACCTGGAGGCCTGCAGCACCTGAACCTGGAGGCCGAATTTAATTTTTTCTGCAGATATGTTAATAACATTTAAAAAGAAGCATATTTTGTTTTATAAGTTGCTCTCTAACTCTTCAAACAAAAAATTTTTAATTTTTTTACCTGTCCAGAAACGACCTTCCAGCCTGCAGCACCTGAACCTGGAGACCTATTCAAAAAATGATTAAATATACGTGAACTAATACCCAAAAGTAAACTTTTATCCTAAATAACCTATAATCTAAAATCAATACCTAGTCCACTGCACACTGTTTACGCGAAAGTGGCAGAACTTCCCCCCCCCTTGTACATAAATTTTACAGGAATCACCAAGCTAATTTTGAAATAGATAAGAAAATTAGGATATCCCTTCATTACCTATAAGACGGACTGAACATTAAAAAGACTTTTTTAACATATGTTTCTGACTCTTTTTATACAAAAAAAACCATTTAGTTAGAGACATGCTGTTTTAGCACTAGCAAGTCATCAACTTACCCTATCCCAGTCTTGAACCTTGGCAGCCGCCTGGAGCATCCAGGTATAGGTTTCCGCTCCTGGCAACAGGTTCGAGTTTGCCATAATATCAAGAGTTTCGTTGGTCGATTCCTTGTCCTAAAATGTATTTCAATATTAGGGTTACATGCAGAGGTCGTGATAAAATCTAAAAAAATAACTGCAAATTGTATTATTTGCAAACTTTTAAAATCAGAGGTGGATTCTAGTGGTTCTTACTGCAAACTATATGCATTTCAAAGACAATTTTTAATTAAGCTAAAATTGAAATTATCCAAACTTTACAAATGTACCTATATAAAATAATTATATAACTCCTAAGTGCTAAGCAATATAATTTTAATAAGGTTTTTGTAACAGTTGTCAAACTTAAAATTCATGAAAAAACTGCATTTTTAAAACTTGATTAGACTTCAGAGGATAGCTCAAAAATTAATATTAGTACAAAAACGTTATATACCTTTATGAAAACTAAAGGTTATGAGCTTTCCAATGGTATGCGTAGCGTTTTTCTACCACTTCTAGGTGCTGAGCAATGACATGTTTAAAATGTCTTTATATTTTTTGCAGGCTTGCCAATGTGAATTTTAGGTTAAAAATAGCTAAAATCTTTTTTCCGGATTTTCTCCCAAGAAGGAACGCTTTTGATTTCGTTTTTTGCATTTTTCATTAGTCTATATACAGGGTGCACCACATAAAACCGGACTTTTTCTAAACGGCCATAGCGTCAAAACTACTTGACCAATCAGGACGTTTGACCCCACTATAAAAAGCTTAGGTAATGACCTTTTAGCACAAAAAAAATCTTTGGATGAAGATGGGCTCGTACTCCGAGCTCGCCGCGCTTATGTTCAACAAGGCAGATTCGAAATCTGCTGGTAATATAATCTGGATTCTCGACTAGGGCCCACTATATCGGACCTCAGCCCATTTGTAGGTGAGCTAGAGTTATGCAACTTGCTGGGGATACTGTTAGATACATAAGTAAGACACTAGAAAAGACTAGAGCTCTTTATCTAAAATAACTTGGCTGTAGTACTCCGGCAAAGTGAAACGTGGCAGATTTAGAGTTGTCAAAAACGTCAAAAATCGTGTAAAATCGTGAAAATTTCTTGGTTCTCGACGTTAAAGACCCATATGGAACTTAAAAACTCATTTTCGACTATAGATTGCGCTGACAACCCTAGCTGAATCTTCATGCCATTTCCAAAAAGGTATAAAACGTCGTTCTAGCTCAACTGTGGTCCAAATGAAGGCCTCCGTGTCAAAGGGTAGCTTGAAAGTTTGGTTAATTTGGATCCTGCGGTTACTCACAATCCTAAGGAAATGTGGCCTTTCAGCAGCCCGATCTTAATTCAATGGACTTTTGGGGCGGGAGCTACTTTGAAGCATGCATAGACGTGCTCATACTACAAAGACCTCCCTCATTGCCACTATCAAGGAGAACTTCGCCAGCTTGGACAGGAACATTTTGACCTGGGACTGCCGGCGGTTAAGGAGGTGGGTAGAGGCGGTGATTGATACTGGCGGCGATTTTATTCAATGATCTAATAGTCATATACCTAGTTTGCTTTCCAGTTTTTACAATTTAATAAAATCTTTAAAATTGACGCTTTTATGTTAATTTGTTTACAATTTAGAAAAAGTCCGGTTTTATGTGGCGCACCCTGTATGTATAAATCAGAATCTGTAATAATCTCAGATAGCCCCTTTCAAAAAACTGCTTTACCCTTCCGGCGACCAGTGTGAAGTGTAGTGTTGTATGAAGAAAAAAAGCAATTAAGGGTGCTTATATTTTCAAATTTTCTCGTCATGCAACACTCTACTCAACTTCCTTGATTCAGCTGAGATGGATTCTTAAATAAAAATGAGGTCGCTGCATCGCTTGTGAGACAAAATTGTTTTTGTGAAAAATCACATAAAAATCCACCAAAAAAATCATAGAAGGGTTATAAGATTTTATTAAATTTTTATATGATTTTAGAGGATTTTTCACAAAGACTATTTTGCCTCACCAGCGATTCTAATGTTTTTTTAAGAATCCATCTCTGTTTGAGATATTAATTATTGAATAAACAGACATTTAGCCTTTTCATTAGATACCTGAGGTGAATTCTTAAAAAAACTTTTTGGCTCACTGCCTCACTAACACAGTGAGGCAAAATTATCACCTCTAAAATTTTAGCGTGCCTCACTAATTTTAGTTGCTACATAATTGAGCTATGTAGCAACTAAAGATTTTATTTTAACACTTTTTTTCTCGGGGATAGTGGGGTGAAACAACCCCAAATTGTTAAGTTATAAAATACAAGGAAGGGGGGGGGGGGAGTTTATACACTTATAGGAAATGAAATTTAGTATAAAATTTTGCTCTGGATGTTTGGGCTAGTTAATATAGTTATTAACCTGATTATTTTTGTAAAATCTTATATGATAAATTATCAATAAACATTAAGTTTGACAATTTCCTTCTAGTGGCTAGTTGGGTAAAACTTCCCCCAAAACTACTAAAACTTTAAGTTCTGGGCTTATTTTCAAAAATATTGGGCTGATTTTGTTAATGAAAACTTTTTTTCTTCAAATAACCTAACTAAATAATCACTATAGATTCCAATTAGGCACCTCTTTCAAGGACAAAATTATTTTTTTCTATGATGTGAAATAAGTTTTAAAGTTCAATATGAAATCTTTGAAAATAAGCTCAGAACTTATAATTTTTGTATTTTAAGGGTGTTTTACCCCACTAGACTCTAGAAGGAAAGTGCCAAAATTAAATCTGTAATAACTCCTTAGTTCAATTATGTGAAAAATGTTTACATTAAAAAAATTAGCCTAATGTCTTTAAAAATAATCTCATATCTTATAACCAATCTCATTGAAGAACCAACTTAAAAAAATAACTATAACAACAAGTCCAAAACAGCCAGGGCAAAATCAGATACTGACTTAAAATTTTAATGTTTTAGGAAGCCTTAAGTAGGAAAGTGCCACATATGGCTACATATCTAAATTATGAGGATAAATTTTGAGTTAAAAAAATCATCTTGATATCTTTAAAAATAGGCTTATAAATTTTAGTGTTTTGGAGAGTGAAATACCCCACTAGCCCCAAAACTGAAATCTTTAGTGACTACTTTGCTAAAATATGATAAAAAAAATTTACATTAAAAAAATTTGCTTAACATTAGATATGTCCAAAAATGTTTACATTAAAAAAAATAACTTAATGTCTTTGAAAATAATCTCATATCTTATAATTTTAGGGTTTTAGGGGCTGTTTTACCCCACTAGCTCCTATAAAAGATTTTACAAAATGAATCCGGTCAATAACTATAACAAAAACAACTAGGGCAAAATTTTATACTGAATTTCATTTACTAGTATATAAACTCCCCCCTCTCTCCTAGGTTCTTACTAAAAACTATACACATTTCAAAGCTTAAATTGAAAGTACCTAAAATATACAAATATACCTATATAAAATGATATATATAACTCCTAGGTGCTAAGCAATATAGTTTTTAAAAGGTTTGTGTAACAAGTATCAAACTTAAAATTCCAGAAAAAAATGCATTTTTAAAACTTGTGTATACTTTAGAGGATAGCTCAAAAACTAATAATAGTACAAAAACGTTATATACCTTAATGAAAACTAGAGGTTATGAGCTTTCCAATGGTATGCGTAGCATTTTTCTACCACTTCTAGGTGCTGAGCAATGACATGTTTAAAATGTCTTTATATTTTTTGCAGGCTTGCCAATGTAATGTGAATTTTAGGTTAAAAATAGCTAAAATCTTTTTCCCGGATTTTCTCCCAAGAAGGAACGCTTTTGATTTCGTTTTTTTGCATTTTTTATTAGTCTACATATGTATATATCAGAATCTGTAATAATCTCAGATTAGCCCCTTTCAAAAAACTGCTTTTCCCTTCCGGCGACCAGTGAATTCAATCAATCTTATTAGGACTAAATCAAAAGTCCTAAGGGGCAATGGCACTAGTCTTGATATTAACAAACGAACAATAAATATAATTGCTTTCTTACCTTATTGTAAACATGTCCATACAACAGAGAGTGGAAAACTGATTCATTGATGGCCATTCCCTAAAATTCAAATATTTTAACATCAAAGCATTAACGTTATTAAATAAAAAAGATGAAAACGTCCAAAATTAGCGACGCTCTTGATTATAATATTATGAAGATCATTCAAGCAGATGGAAGATAAAAATGAGGTAAATAGTAGATGTTTAAGGAGTTAAATGTTTCCACAAAATTCAATACATAGTAATAGTATAACAGTAAGAGAGACAGACATAAAATGTTGAGTAGGTGCGCTGTAAGCTTTCAAAAAATTCTGAAGTCTCTATCTTGATTAAAAGCAGAGAAAAATGGCTATTATATTAATGTAATGTAATGCATTACAGACAGACCGATAGACCATGTGATTTAGAGAGTAGATTCGCATTGTCCATTGCACCGTAAAATCTATCTTATAAAAATAGCAGCCGAGAAATTCTCGTATCTTAGAGACGGACGGGACAGTTAAAATTTTATTTCTGGTGACATACAAATATTTTTTACAATGCTTTATAACACACTTTAAATCAAAATATTACATAACTAAATATTATAAAATGATATACACAACAAACTAAGGCATTTAAAGGGATAAGACAATTGGCAATAAATTGATGTATAATCCCAATGATTACACACATAACTACTATTTCTGTAGAATACAATTATTGTCTAAAACGTTTGGACACTCAACTAAATGAACCAACCGATCAAAATTTAATAAAAGTCCCGGAAATTGTTAAGTCAACGAATAAGAAAACGTTATCTTAGTAGACTTTGAGTGTAAAAAAACAGCCCAATGTCCCCTCCCTCCCTCACAATAAAGTAGCATACCTCTTCTTTCATTTGTTCCAGAACTGTTGTTGCTCCAGTTATATTTCCCTCCATACAATATAGTCCTTAAAGCATATATAAATATTAAAACATGGAAGACGACAACAAAGACAAAATTTTAGCATAAAAATTACCTAGATTAATGATTTATTAATTGGCCATTGGCCTTTCAAAGGTTTAAATACCAACAGGTATAAGACAAATGAGATGATAAACCTTTTCTAGATCAAAATTATTGGTGATAAAGTTAGGACACTGAAGATTTGCAAGACCCAAACAAGATTTAATAAAGGTAAAAAGTTTCAAATATTTTTAAGCCAACGACTGAAAGATTGTGTTTTAAATCATACGGGACTAGTATAATTTACAGTCCAATTTCTTCACCCTCTCTGCCTACCTATTAAATAGTTGTAAGTAACTCTATTGGGTAGACAGCCAGCCCCCTCCATATCTGTCAGGAACTTGGAAACCTCCACCTTCTCACCATTATCCATGTGTAACTAAAAACAAGGATAACAACATTATAAGTTAGAATTCAACTTTCATTGCAAAGTTTGGGTTTAGTCCCTTTCGTGACAACGTCTCTTAAGGGGCGTTTCGTCCTATTTTCACAGCAGCTTTTCTGCGTGGGGCTCTAACCCTGTGGGGCAATCACCTAACCTAACCTCAAATAACCTATCAAAAGCTACTGTAAAAATACGACGTGACGCCCCTTAAGAAGCGTTGTCACGAAAGGGACTATACCCAACAGTTTTCTTTGATAAGAAGAATCTACACATAAAGTCGCAGAACCTAAACAAATAACACTGCTCAGTAAATCCCATCTCCCAAAATGCATGTTTAACATGAATGACAGTAGGTGAGAAGCACAAAAACAATCATAAATGGACAAACGAACACGAGTTTATCTGTAATAGCAGCTGAGAAAATCACATTTCTCCATTTTCTATTTTGAAAAGACGAATAGATAAATATTAATTACCTTTAAAATAGCGTTGAAATGGCTGACATCCAATTTGGTGATGGAATATAATGTTGATATTAATTCCTCCACTCGCTTTCGTCTAAAATACAAAAAAAGGATTGATACAATCATAAAAAGAAAGATATTCAGATTCTTAAGGTATAAGGGGGGGTGGGGGGGTAATGCAAACATCTTTTAGTCAATGCAAAAGTGGCACTTATAATTCAAATGTTGCTTTATGCTTAAATATGCCTTATTGTTATAAAAATATTAACAAAAAACAAGTTTAAAAGCAGCTTTGTAAACTTCTTCTTGTTGAAAATTAACACATACAGACGGGCGTTCTGATATACTCTAATTCTAAATCATTCTAAACTTCTTAGGGAAAAGAAAATGAACGATAAATTGATGTATGTACAAGTACATCCCCAATGATGATACACAAAATTATCCCTTCTGTAAATGCAATTAGTGGTTGAAACGTTTGGACTTTTAACAAACCAATCAAAATTCAAGTAAAGTCCCCAAAGCTGTTAAGCCAACAAAAGAAAATGTTTTTAAAAACTCTGGAGACTAGTGTAATAAGCAATGTCCCCTCCCTCCCTGTAACTAACCTGTCTTGTTTAGAATCATCTGTGCAAGCATTTTATAAATTTTGGGGACTAGTGTAATAAGTAATGTCCCCTCCCTCCCTGTAACTAACCTGTCTTGTTTAGAATCATCTGTGCAAGCATTACCACAGAATCTGAGGAGTAGCAAGGCCTGGGTACTTGAACATACTCCTCTACGACGCTGAAAAGAAGGAAAGTTAAAGTTTATTCATAAAACTTTGGGTACCAGTGTAATTTTCAGTACCATGTCCCCTTCCTCCATGCATCCTTACACTTTATCAAATAGAAATTATTTTCTGTGCCAAAAATTAAAAACCCGTTGAGAAATGGCAATAATTTTATATTGAAAGTAGCACATACATTCTACTACTTTAGCAGAAAAACAAACGTCCTTAAGATCATAACACACAAACCATCGTACAAAATGAATTATAGTTCATTAGTAAGAGAAAACTTAACATAAATTTCAGCCTTCTATCTTTAATGAAAAATCTCTTTTCTCCAGAGTCATACAAGCGGACAAAGTTGGGAGTTGATTCGTTTCTAAAATGCTATAAGGAGGGGGGGGGGAGGGGGAGTTAATACAACCATCTCGTAATCACTCAGAATCCGAATTTCGTAATGAAACTTGGCATGTGTTCAATTTTTGGAAAATAGACCTACCAAGGATTTCTCATGCCAAGTTCGATTTGAAGTGCCATTTGCGCATTGATTGCGAGATGGTTGTATTAAAAAAACCTCTATATAAACAAAAACACTTACTATAAACTGTATTGCTTCATCCAATTCATTAATCCTTATCCTTCCAAATTTTCTTAGCTCCATGTCCATTTTGTACAGGTTTCTAAATATAATATACAAATGTTTACACTAGGTTGAAATTGCGGATTCGGATTGTTAATTTTTATGACTTGTAGAATTTTAAAAAGGCCTTTAAAAAATAAAAAAGCGCAGCTTCTCTTTAACTCTTATTGCGACACATATTTACATATAAACTTTATAATGATTTTAAAATCTGATCTACTTTTATCCAAGAGTGATTCTCATTTCTCATACAATTTTTTTCACGGAACACCAGAAAAATTAGCATTAAGACTATTGGATGTTTTTATTTGAGGATTTTTTCACTCAATATTTTCATTTCGACAAATTTTTTTCTTAATTTTTTAAAAACAGAACATTAAAAATCTACCTAATCTTCTTTGGAATCGCTAAAACTTTCTAGTGCTTGTAATTACTGAGCTTCTTAAATAAGCAGCCATGTTATGAAACTTATTCAGTATACTTACTTGTCCAATTGTGCATCAGTTGAATTTATTGCCGCATTTCCTTCAACACCAGAAGAATTTGATTCATATGCCTGAAATAAATATTAGTATATGTATATAAGTTCAAAATGGATATAGAATGCGCGGTATTGTGAGAGATTCTTGCATATCCCAAAAAGATATTTCTCCCAGCAGCTGGCGATCATATCCATAGCCGCCACCTCCCCCCCCCCCCCACACTAATATGACTTAACCAATCTCCTCGTATTGCCATATTATGGCCGTAATATGAGGAATATATTAGCAACAAAACTTAACGACAAAAAATTAAATGTCCACGTTTTTCATTTTTAGTGAAAAACAGAAAAATAGGATCTTAAGGGATAAGACAATGGAAGATATATTGAAGTACTTCCCCAATAACAATCAATAAAATTAACCTTCTATAGATTAAGATTATTGACTAAAAAGTTTGGACACTGCTAATTTGAGCCAATCAATCAATTACCTTAAGTTAATGTTATATGCAGTTAAAATATTTTGCAATATGCTTCAATTTTAGCACATGAACCCCCCCCCCCCCATTCTAAAAGAACAAATGTTCTTACTTGTTGTACCTGGGCTTGTGCACATCTGGAGCTGCAGTGGACAAAGCTTCTTGCTTGCTGCTACCCCCCCCCCCCCCAATTCTAAAAGAACAAATGTTCTTACTTGTTGTACCTGGGCTTGTGCACATCTGGAGCTGCAGAGGACAAAGCTTCTTGCTTGCTGCTACCCCCCCCCCCCCATTCTAAAAGAACAAATGTTCTTACTTGTTGTACCTGGGCTTGTGCACATCTGGAGCTGCAGAGGACAAAGCTTCTTGCTTGCTGCTACCCCCCCCCCCCCCCCCACCCAATTCTAAAAGAACAAATGTTCTTACTTGTTGTACCTGGGCTTGTGCACATCTGGAGCTACAGAGGACAAAGCTTCTTGCTTGCTGCTACCCCCCCCCGGGCCCCCCCCCCCCCCCCACCCAATTCTAAAAGAACAAATGTTCTTACTTGTTGTACCTGGGCTTGTGCACATCTGGAGCTACAGAGGACAAAGCTTCTGGCTTGCTGCTGCTGTTGGACATTCACCATCCTAACAAAAGTGGAATGTAGCACAAATCCATATACTAAAGTAACAGGATGTCTGTGTGTGTATGTTTGTACCGAAGGTTCTCGATAACCGCTGAACCGATCGGATTCTCCTTAACATGGTAGCTTCTCATAGGTCCCGGGATGGTTTATAACTATTTTGTGGGAGGGTACCACCACCCTCCCAAGAGAAATCACAAAAATATCTAATCCTTTTTCTTTAAAGCAGAGACTCTAACGCAACAAGGTATTGTCGAGACTTGAACCAAAAAAGAAACATTTAAAGTGCCACTAGAGGCCTCTAAGGGCGAAGCCGATAGTTAAAAAAAAAGATTATATTAATCTTTGTTCTCTTCCATTCTGAAAATAAAACAAACATAATATTAATATTACCTGATTAAATGTGCAGGTATGACAAGCTGACCCTTGCCAGCTGTTCTGGACACTCTTGCTCCCATCCTGGGCAGTGCCAGACGTCCCACACGCAACCCCAAGCTAGACATTTTAACTGTCTTAAAAAACATATTTTTCTGTTCCATGACATTTTTTTACATAAATGGTGACATATACTAAAAAAAGGTTTCTTATATATGGCAATTTTGGTTCAATGCATCATTTAAAATAAATAAAAATAATTTTCTTTTATGAATGTTTTAATATAAATTTTGTACTTTGGTATATATTATATTTTTTTGAGCATGATCAAAAATCTTTTTGGATTTTTTTTAAAAATGGGTTAATAAAAAAAATACTGTTTGAAAAAAAAATGGTTATGTTAGGTATGCTTTATCACAAAATAAAGATTTCTTTTTGTTTGAGGTAGAATAAAAAAATATTCAATTGGTAGTATCAATATGAGTATAAGTTGCCACTGGGATTTATTTTATGCAAACTGCAAACATGTTTTTGGTATAAATATTTCTTTATCTTGACATATTATAATGATATTTTAAACCATGTAAAAAAGTTGGTTTCTGACTGTATAACTCTTTTGTAATAAAATAAAGAACCAGTTTCTCTTGATTTGATATTTTAAAAAAGGTTATATTAGTTTTTGCTTATACGATCTTTTTGATAAATGTCAAAATGAATTTTTAGGGGATTTTTTCGAATTCCAGTACTATTTTATTATAGGATATACCCTGTTATTTTCATATTTATTTCTTCATATATTTGCTTTGAATTCTCTCTCTGATGAAGAGACCCTTGACAAGTCTTCTCCAGTTATCAAGAATTCTCTTCTCTCTCTTCTCCTCCGCTTTTTCCTCCTAAAAAATGAGGGAAAAATATTAGAATTATTGCCATACAATTGAGGTCAGTTCGTCTGTAACTCAACAAAAGTTAAGCTATTTTTCTATGCGAGTCAATTTTCATAAACATGAAAATCTTATTTTGTCTGTTAAAATATCGAAAATAATTGTTGTTTGTTAATATTTTCATCCATTTATTTTAATCACTCGTTGAAAAGGTAAAAACTGTTCACTTTGATCCCATTCATAAAATTTCTGAAGCTAATGTATGATTTATCTTCTAAGCAGAGTTGCGGAGCCGTTTGATTTTGGTGCTGCTCCGGCTCCGCGAAGCAGCCTGTGAAAAAAACGGCTCCGGCTTCGACCTAAACTTAAGAAAAACTCAACATATTTTTTTTGCCAAGTCTATTTTTGACTTTTGAAGGTTTTAAAAGTTCAATTTTTGATAAAAATGGACTTGAAAAACGTAAAAGGGGCATTTGCACACGACAAAACAGAGTTACCAAATTATAATTAATAAAAAATCTCCTTTTTAGCTAACCCGGAGCCGTATTTGAACAAAAATTACGGCTCCAGCAAAATATGGCGCTTTGGCTTTGATTGTTAAAAAAATCTTACCCTGTCTCTTTGATCCTGATTCCACGCATCCACGACCAAATCCGCAAACTCCTCACAAACTACGTATCCGTCAAACACCGGGTGACACCCGCCCCCAGAGAAGTCCCAGCCCATCATTGCTGGGGCAGCGTCCACGTTAAGTTTCCGCAGGACACGCTGCAGCCCGTTGATTGGAATGTGCACAGTTCCCTTCGGCAACATCCAGGGTTTGAAGAGCTCTACATTGCCATACTCGTTTCTTGGCACCTTTTAATAATCATCATGTTTTGGATGAATTTTTAAATCGTTTGAAATTAACTATTTTGAGACAATTTAAATAAAAGAATAATTCCACTAACATGAACATAAAAATTGTTCCATTATATTAATTTATCAGTGTTCAGTATTACAAAAGAGTTGGCTAATAAAATTATTTCCATTAAATGATGAACAAATTCTGTTAGCCTAAAAATGATCAGGGCCAAAACAAAGCTTCCTTAAAAGTTTAGAAATCTATAGAACAAAGTCAAATTTCATAACATCTTTAGATTGTCGTTTTATTACAATAAGACTAAGTATTATAAAAGATTTATACCTTTCCATCTTTAGCCGGAGGTGGCACGTACAACTCAGTCTGCCAGTGGCCAAAACATTCCAAAGGCTGGTCTTTTACAACAGTACCGGTCATCCGGTCATACTTGGGCCTGGCGGTCACAATTTTGTACGGATCCTCCCCCACTTTAACAACTCTGCCCTCCTTTAACCAGGATGTGCGACCCTAAAATTTTACATTTCTTTCATTTATTCATTTCTTGGAGTTCAAAGTGTCTCATACTACTCCAGAAACCTTATGTTAAAACAAACAATAAATATATTTCATTTGCTTACTGTTTTAATATCGACCTGGCAAATCAAATTGTGCACGAATATTATATTTCATATCAACGAGATTGGAGATATAGAGAAAGGACTACAGCATTTAATTCAATCTCCTCCAATGAAAAAAAAAATAATGTTTAGATAAACTTTTAAAAATGGCTTTAATATCTGAATAGCCATGTATTAATTTCAGACTTATAAATTGTAAAGCTATACATGATTATACCATCATATACATATAATAAGCCTAAGAAAAAGAATAAATCTACGAAGTTCCCTCTAAAAATTCAAAATTTGTTCTACCTGCAATGTGTGAACACACTCGCGGGCGTAGACTGGCTCTGACCGACACCAGCCTAGCGAGGGCGCCTCGGGCGGGTAGATGGCCTCGAACTTCAACAGGTGACGTTTCAGAACATAGAGTGGGTGATTCTTGAAACCGGAGACAGTCGTTGGCATAGGAGCTTCCTCCGCTTTACGTGATAATTCCAAGTCTTCTTGTTTAGCCTAAATATTTAATCACATTGTATTTCTTGTAAAAGTAAGACTAAGATTTTCTTTAAAATATTATGTACGTTGGTATTTTAAAGTGGCAAAAAAATTGTAGAATAACTTTTGAACAGATCATACCATATAGATAGAAACATAAAACGACTGGATTTATATTCATATAGGCAAAAATAGTTTAAGCAAAATAATCTTTACCTTTGCAGTGGTGGATTTCTGTGTGTACTTCTTGAACGTTTTCTGGATCCATTTCTCGTCATATCTGATTTTTCTGGTGGATGTCATATAGTCAGATGCATATCTTCTGGTAACATCCTAAATATTACATTAGTTTTGCATGATGCTAGGTAAAATATCTTATTTTTTTGAATGTTGGAATGTTGAAATTATAGTAGGTACATTAATGAAATTTACTGGTTTATGTGTGCCACCACTATCACCAAATAAACCAAATAAATCATTTTTCAAGAAGTTATTAGTAGAGTACAAATATAGTCCATTCCCTTAACTCGTCATTTAACTATTATGTTATCATTTATTTGTCTATTAATATTCATTAAGACAAATAAATTTGATCTCATATGAATCTATAACTAAGTTTGTCTTACCTTAAAAAATCCTTGGTTATCCACGGATAAGATGTAGAAAATAGGTTTGGCTAGTCTTTGTTCTATTTCAGGAGGTTTGTTTATTTTTCCATTAAATAAATCAACACAGATCCATTTCTTATCCTGAAAGAATAAAGTTGGTTATTGGCAAGTTTTTAAACTCAATTAAGATAAACAAAATTAGTCATATTGCTATATCAAAATAATATTTACTCTAATAAAATTGGTTATCAAAATATCATTATAAAAACTGCTTACTTTCTCAAGGTAAACTTCAACCCAATAGTTCAAACTTGTATCGGGCTTCTTCTTTGGCACAATGGAATTCCTGAAGCAAAAAGTTAAATACTTATTTTAAACCGTATGCTTAACAAAAAAAAATCACATAGAGCGACTGCAAAATATATTGTTTTAGCCCCAAAATTTTCGATTTCAGATGAAAAAACGCCATGAGCTATATTTGATAGGTACAGTTTGACAATTAGAGCATTGTGGAGGTCTTTAAAAACAAAGAAATGACATTTTTTATTATGGAAAATTAAAAACACAATTTTTTTTAAAGCTGAGTAAAAAATAAAAACCTTGAACTTTTGCTAGGACCAGGAGGACTAAACTCAAATTCTTCACCAGAAGATTTGCGCTTCTTTGTCTGCTGCTTTTTCTTGTTTGAGCTGCTTGGGGTAGGTGTATTTTTGCTGGGTTCAAAGTCCTCATCTGAACTTGAAACACTGTGTTTCCTGCTCTTTTTTGTCCTACTAAAACATAAAAGTGGATTTCACATGCAGAAATTCACAGGACGGGAAGACATAACGAATAAAACAGGCATTGTTTCAAAAAGATGAATTAGAGGAATAGGTAGTTGAGTTCTATCTTTAAGGTAAAGTATTTCAGCCCAACAAGACTTTGCTTGCAAGTTCTTTTAAATAAAATTCTAATGGTCATAACTTTAGATACACATAATAAATTCTGTTTATGAGTAAATATTTTACCTTACATCATTACTTCCATCCACTTGACTGCCGCTCATTCGCTCTTCTCCCTTTACGTTAAAAATTGTATCATTCAAGTAATGGCTTTTATTCAAATTATCAATAGTTTCATAGGGGAGAAATGTTGGATAAACCACTTTTTAACCGCCATTTTTGTTATTAAAAGACTGATATGTTAAAAAAAATTGTTAAAATTTACCTTTGTATTATTTATAATTTCAATGACAGCTCTACAAGCCTTTCTTTTTGGCACCTTTTCTTCGTCCTTCTCATGGATACCATTCTTGCTCTCTTGTTCGTTCTTTACCTCATCTCTTGATTTGGCTCTTGAACTACGTGAAGATGGCTTGACGACAGAGGGAGATTTGTACGCAAGTGAAGAGTTGCCATTAGAGGATTTGTCCTTTGAGGATGATTTGTCTCTGGAGGATGAATTTTCCTTGGAGGACGATTTGTCATTTGAGGAAGATTTGTGATGAGAGGAAGATTTGTCTCTAGAAGAGGAAGATTTGTCCCTTGAGGAGGATTTTTTGTCTCTTGAAGAGGACGATTTGTCTCTTGAAGAGGACGATTTGTCTCTTGAAGAGGACGATTTGTCTCTTGAAGAGGACGATTTATCTCTTAAAGAGGAAGATTTGTCTCTTGAAGAGTTGGATTTGTCTCTGGAAGAGTTTGATTTGTCCCTTGAAGCAGATTTATCATTCGAAGAGGATTTGTCTCTAGAGAAAGATTTGCTATTTGAGGAATTGTTACTTGAAGATTTGGATTTGTCCTTGGAGGAAGATTTTTCTTTAGGTTCAGCTTTGAGTTTTGAACTTTCCATAGACTTCTTTTCTGCGAGTTTTGAACTTAGTGACTTCTTTGGACTTTTAGCCTTAACTTTTTCATACTCATCTTCATCCCCCTCTGAATCAGACCCTTTTAGTTTACGTTTGGTTGCATTTTTGGATTTAGTTTCTGTAGTTGTGGACTCAGGAGTGGTCTAAATGTAATTGGAAACGATTGAAATTTTTAAAAACATATAAAATCAAAAGGGTTTTAATAAAAATAGTTTAAATTAAAGGGAATAAAAGAGATATACAAAATAAAAGATCAATACTTTGACTATGTTTAGTTATAACTTTTTATTGAGATAAAAGAATGAAAACATAAAAAAGACCTTGACTGGAAGCTACTAAGGTTTTATTTAAGTTTAAAGAGTTGAATGATATCTAAAATGGATATTGTTTCATCCCCCTAAGTGTATTTTGTAAGAAAAGAACTTATCTTACGTTAGCTTTTGAAGCAGCAGGTTTTTTATCATCATTTTGTGGCTTCAGAGGTACAACATCCAGGTTCA
Organism: Acartia tonsa; assembly: GCF_053477335.1. Taxonomy (NCBI): domain Eukaryota; kingdom Metazoa; phylum Arthropoda; class Copepoda; order Calanoida; family Acartiidae; genus Acartia; species Acartia tonsa. Next base: position 39,426,094 of record NC_137265.1, on the reverse strand, counting down.
TGACCAGCCTGGTGTCCAGGCCGAGTGCCCGGCAGACCAGGATGAACACACACACTTGGTCGAACAGGTCCATGGGGAAGTAGGTTTCGATCACCTGGCAATTTTGATTGATCTTATTTGTCATAATTTTTAGCAGCGCAGCTTCTTTATAATTGGGATAAGCTCACTCGTACGACGATCAATTACCATAGTTTAATAGATAGCCACATAGTCATACACACACTTATACACACCAGGGATCTAAAGGGTTAAGACAATAGCCGATAAATTTATGTTCATACCCAATGATGATACAAAATTCTGTAGATTAAAATTAGTGGTTGAAACGTTTGAACACTCAATTTAATGAACCAACCAATCAAAATTCACTGAAGTCCCCAAAGTTGTTAAGCCAACGAATAAGGAAACGTTATCATAAAACTTTGGGGACTGGTGTAATGAACAGCCCATTGTTCCATCTCTCTCTGAAAGCACCCACCATCATTTATCAAACAGACTTCAGCAAGCATTGTCTTTGCAATCTTATAAAAATTTTGCACTTTCTACGATTTTCCAAACAGAAATTACATATACTTAGATAAAAGGCAACCTTTCACTTTTAAAACTTGTGCACATTCTCGGATTTCTGGGTATCTGTCACTAAATAATTTGGACAAATTAGAAACCTTCCTTTAGAATTCTGGTTCTGCCGGTACCAGAGCGAGTTATCAGGTCACTCCCAGGTGCAAGGTCCAGTGAGTACCGTTCTCGTATCCAGCCCACTAGGAGAGGGTAACAGATTATAAATTAGACAAAGACAAATGGAAGTAGTTGTAGGTAGAGCTTCTTTAATAATGGTTTAGACATAATTGAGCGCTTTATCCTAAAGTGACTGTTGGGCACTGTACCACACTTCACACTTATTTAACTTACATAGAAATTTTTTCTATGCCTAACCTCTCAGGGTGGCCCTCATCCCTATCCATGCAGGGCTAACCAGTGCCCAATATGACATGACCTAATATAAATTAAAGTAATAAACAAACAAACAGAAACACCCTTATTTTTAATTTATTTGAAGTTTAGTTAGGGAGGTGGCAGTGCTCGACAAGGCACTTTGATGGAAACTACCAGTAATTGAAATAAAAAAAGTAGTCACTGAAAAAAAATCATCCAGTTTTGTACTAATAATGTATAAATATTTTGATAAACAATCATATTTTATTTCTTACCCATGGCGGCAAGATTCATAAGCGTAACATTGGCAGGTGCATGCGTGTGGGCTGCGGGAATAATTGATAGAGCAGCTGCGCGCAAAGTTTGATCACAGAGTACAGAGTTAACATAGTGTAGGTGCGCTACCAGACACACGAAGTGGCTCTGATGCATCAGCTCCTAAAAATATTAGTTAATATTTTTAGAAGCGCAGCTACCTATATAACGTATACCTACTACGTATATCGTATATCCATACGTATGTTACAGAAGAAAATCTATGACAAAAATGCCCTAAATTGGTGATTTTTATTCAATACATCTGTTTTGTTGTTGTTATATCTAGGGGGATATTGACGTTACTAATCCCCATTCCCCATTCGATCACTTAAAACCCTATGGGTCCCTTTAAAAAATATCAATTCCTTGGTTCAACGTTTTCAACCTATAATTCTATTCTACATAAGGGGATAATTTTGTTTATCATCATTGACAATGTAAATTAATTTATAGTCTATTGTCTAATCCCCTAAGATCCCTGGGTTACATCATCTCATCCAAATGCATAAGAATACTGTCTTAGTTTAAAATAAGAGTTATTTTTCACCTGAGTTTCGCGTCTAGCTTTTGAAAGTTCCCGCTTGACAAATGCCTCAACATCAAAATCCTTCTTCTTTCTTCTAAACAAGAAAAAAACTTTAATCCTAAATACTTAAGTAACAGGATGTCTGTCTATTGCTAACAAGGTTTATCTGTAAAGGAGCTTTTGTACTAAAATTCGTCTAAAAATAAAAAGGATAATTTGAAATAAATTTCTCCAAATATCTAATGACTACAAAAGACATAATTTGAATTGCATTGTAATGCATAAAATCTTACTTTGATTTTCCGGGCATACTGATGGTGACCTGGATGCCCTCTGCCGGGAATGCATGTTGGTTATTCTGTTGCTCCGAGTCTTCATTGGCAGTATCATCTTCCCCATCAGAATTATCATCTTCACTACCCTCACTGTAGTTTTCTCCGGCAGCTGAAAACATTTCATTATTTATCAAACTATATTGACAATCAGAGAGGGAGGACATTAGGCTGTTGATTACACTAGTTCCCAAAGTTTTAATATTCGTTGGCTTAATAACTTTGGGGACTTTTAATGAATTTGATTGGTTAGTTCATTAAGCAATGTGTCCAAACGTTTCAATCACTAATTGTGATCATCAGAACAGGGGCGTCCAAGCTTTTTTTTGGGAGGTAAAAATTTGTTACGGGGGGGGGGGGGGGGTAAAATGAGCAAATTGTTTTTACCCCACCCGGGGGTAAAATTTGCTTAGGGGGGAAGGGGGTAATTACCCTCCTGAAATCTGTTGGCAGGGGTAAATTTCCTCCCCCCTCCCAAAATTTATGTTGGGGGGGAGGGGGGGGGGGGTAATCCGCACTTTACCCTCCCCCCTTTGACGTCTTTGCATCAGAAGATGTAATTTTGTGTATTTTGTTTATATTTAGTCACATGATTGTTCAGAAGACAAAATATTTAGATGATATAATTTTCCTAGAGCTAGCTTTTTAAAAGCTAATACAACGTAACACAAACTTACAGACATTATATATTGCATACATCTAATACAATAATACAGTACATCTGAAAAATATTAAATCAAACTAACCTAAAAGTTTAGAAATACTGTTCATATTTGAATCATCTAGACGAGAGGTTTTGGCTGGAGTTTTTGTACTTTTGTCTTTTCTGGCATGGCGAGTCTTTACTGGGGATGCAATGTCTGGTTTGAAGTCAAATGGTTCATCTTTCACATCCTCCTAAATGAAACAAGGGTAACACCATCCATAAAAGCTAAGCTTACCAAATGAGACAGAAAAACGGACATAGAGTAACAGAACCTTTAATATTAATGAAACAGAAAAATAATTTGGACTAAAAAAACACATTCAACTCCTACTTGAAATAAATATAAAATTGCCTTACCTTGGGTAATCCCGAATCAGTCCAGGCATTATCCAACTTGTTTAGGTTCTGAGCCAGGGCTATGAGTGTCTGACTGGAAGCAACGTCATCGCTGGCTGCAGTTGTACCTGAATATAATAAGTTGATTATGCGATCAAAGGTCCTACAAACAACGCTTGCATGACTTTTGTTAAAGTCCTAATTGTGTATGGTAATGAAATTATCTTGCTTTAAGCCAAGGCATTCTCCCTACGATAACTATAAATGTCGCGCACCTGACACAGCAGCAGTAGGAACCATTTTAAACGTCGTCCTTATTTATGATGCAGTGTTGGTTCAGGACAAATGGGAAATAGAGCATACAAGTTTTTATAAACAAATAGGTATTATAATAAGAAACTTTGTTATTGAAAAAAAAATATATCTGAATCAAGTAGGTAATCCTTTCTAAATACTGACCTGAGGGGGACAATTTCTCCTCATCTTCAAAGCTACACACCCGCATTTCTGTTCTTGGTGCGCCTAAAAATACATTAATATAAAACCACCTTTTTTCAAATTAACACAATTTTGTCGATTTTATAATATGATAAATAAACAACAACAAAAACTTATATAAAAGTATCACTATGTCTAATATTGTCTATGTATATGTTTGTAGCAGATATGGCTCTCCTTTAGATTGAAGCTTCTGAGGGTCAAGAGAATGCACTTTTAATAAGGATGAAAAATTACCAATGGTAGCATTCTTCTTTTTCCTTGCTTCAGCCATTTCTTCGTCACTTGACGATTCAGAATCAGACAGATTCAAACTTAAACAACAATATTTTTACACAGGGCACGAGAAAGATCATCTTAAACATTATTAGATGCTTTCATCGGATGATTTTATTTCTCAATGTTTTTCAGATAGAAGATTTTTTTCTTTCAAGGTTTAGAAAACATTGAAAAAAATTGAAAAACAGTGAAATACATAAAAAACAAGGATGACAACATCCATAAAAGCGAAGCACTGAAACGGTAGGACAAACGGACATTAATACTTGTATAGTGTCTGAACTGAATAATCAGAATATAAAAGTATAAGATTCGAAGCAAAATTGTAAGTAAATTTGTTGAAAAACTGCTTGATACAGGATAATGTTTATGGACATACTTACATCTTTAGGGATTGATTATAGAGTTGCTTCGCTTAAAATATTGTTCTTTGTTGTCCCAGGAATCAATATACCAAATATCAGATCAAACGGATAATTAGATCATATAAAAATTCGTTGTTAAAAAAGTAGAAAAATCAACATGTTTAAAATGGACGTACGGACATTCTGGTAATGATTATAGAGTTGCTACGCTTTCTAAATCGTACCTAACTATTACAGGAATTACCATGCAAAATTTTAAAAATCGATAGGACAATTCTAACATGCTTAAATTACCTAACTAATAAAAGCTATTTAAAAAAGTAAAAAAATCAACATGTTTAAAATGGACGTACGGACATTTGGGTAATGATTATAGAGTTGCTACGCTTTCTAAATCGTACCTAACTACTACAGAAATCACCATGCAAAGTTTGAAATCGATAGGACAATTCTAACATGCTTAAATTAACGAATAAAAGCTAACTATCTCGGACGGACGTACGGACGGACGGACGGACCGACCCTAATTATAGAAAAGCTTCGCTTTTAAAAACTATTCATGAGAATCGCTAAAACTTCCTAGTGCTTTAAAAATATTAGGTAGGTAATGTTTCCACGACTAAGAAAAAAAATATATTGATAATGTTAAACCCAAAGGTAAAAAAAAAAATCGGAGCTCAATTATGTGCATTAAGATATACAAGTTTTCCGGAATTTTAAAGTTAGGGGGAGATTTGAAATCTGCATCAAATTTTGAGGATTTTTTAAAAAATTCGTTTTTTCTATAATTCTTTATCTAAAAGCGGAAATGCAATTTAAGTTAATTAATTTTGGCATCTGTGATTGGTGGATCTAAAAAATCTGCGCTCTGATTGGATGGCGTACATCATTTAACCAATTAGAGCGCAGGTAGTTTAAAATCCACCTATCCTATTGGTCAAAATTAATTAACTTAAAATGCATTTCCGCTTTTAGAATTATACAAAAACCGAATTTTATAAAATATCCTTAAAAGAGGACTATCCACGAACAAGAGCACGTGATTATAAGTACCTTCCAGCATTGATCCAAGAAATTTTATTTCAGAATATAATAGGTCACTATTAATCATTAGTATATTGACGAGAAAATTTATATTTCACCACTTCAAGTTGAAGAAAAGTAAAAAAATGTCCAGCATTTTTAATCAAAATTCTATCAAACGTTTTGTTGAGTTCGATGTGTCTTTAATTGCCCATGTTGTCAAATGCTAAAAATAAAAAAAAGTCAAAAGTACATTAACCATTTCTCATTTGTATGTTTAAATTAACGCGAATATGGATTAATTTACAACATATATAACATGAATATTCGCATATGTATCATCAAATATCCATTTTATTAAAATAATTAGCTTCATAAAAGTATGTTACTATTATCAATTTCTTGTACATAAAAGTAAAACATATATATTATAAACTAATATATATTGAAAGTCATTTTTACTGTACCCAAGTCGTAGTCCAAATTAGTGTTTGTACAAGTCAAGTTTTTGAGGAAATTTACCACATATATCACATTACTATTAGTTTTCAAAATCAATCAAAAAACCTAATAAACATGGTGAAACATAAATTTTCGCGTCAATATATTAATGATTAATGGTGACCTATTATATTCTAAAAGAAAATACTTGGGATCAATGGTGGAAGGTACTTAGAATCGCGTGCTCTAGTTCGTTGATAGTCCTCTTTGATGCAGATTTCAAATCTCCCCCTAACATTAAAATTCCGGACAACTTATATATCTTAATGTGCATAGCAACGCAACATACATATTAGTCAACCAATCTTTAAATAGGATAAGAACAATACAATTTAATACAGTAATCTATAATACAAAGTAGCTTGATGTCTGTCCGTCTGTCTGTCCCTTAAGATCTCGGTAACCACTGAACCGATTGGATTCTACTCTTCAGGGTATATACCTATTGGTCCTGTGGTGGTTTTAAGCTATTTTCTTGGGGGGTGGGACACCCCCAACCCCCCCCCAAAACAAAAAAAATCCCCCCATTTTTTTTTTGTAAGAAATATCCTTGGTCCTTTGTAGAAGATTTCCTTTGTGGAATATTTTTTTTACAAATTTCACCTTACACTATTTTTACCATCTCTTGGGGCAAAGCCCCTAGAGGCTAGGGGCGAAGCCGCTAGTAACAGATAAAATAACATAAGGGGGGGGGGGGGGGGTTTAATGCAACCATCTCGTAATCAATGTATAAATGGCACTTAGAATTCGAATTTCAATCTGAAATTTTGCATGAGGAAACCTTGGTAGGTCTATTTTCCCTAAATCGAATAAAAAGTTAGAAAAAGTAACGGCTGGCAGCTCAGCCGTTAAGCCGGTTTTTGGCTATTTTCAGGGCATATCCATCATTAATTACGGAGGAATCAACTTTTTGAATGATAGTTTTAAATTATTCGGTCTAAAAATGATACTCTTGGTATTTTACAGCTTCTACCAGCCTTTTTTAGTCGATTCTAGCTGTTAAACAGCTAGTACTAGAAATTTTTAAAAAGTTTATTGGTGTTTTTATCGATAATTTTGCCCTAAAAAAAGCCCCAAAACAGCTAATCGTCTGAGCCAGCAGCCGATAGCTGTTACTTTTCCAAATTTTTAATCGATTTAGGGAAAATAAACCTACCAAGGGTTCCTCATGCAAAATTTCAGATCGAAATTCGAATTCTAAGTGCCATTTATACATTGATTACGAGATGGTTGCATTAAAACCCCCCCCCCCCCCCCCCCTTGATAATTCAATGAACGTCAATGACGTGACTGTAGGATAAAAAGGAGTAACCCTAGTTATAAAGTAGCTGCGCTATTAACATATGAACTGAGTTAAAAAAAAAATACCTTTTTTGAATGCCATGATTATTAGGGCTTATTTTGTTATTAGCAGCCACAGGGCTCTTCTTGGCACTTGAGGCATTCTTGTTTTTCTTTATATTCATTATCTCCTCCTTCTCTTCCTGAGTTTACAGAATAGTTTAAATTGAGATGACTAATTAAGGGAAATCCGATTTAGTCAGGGCTTAAAATCTCATAAACTACTGAACTGATGGAGTTCGTTTTTTTAGGTAAGCTTCACTTATGTCCCTAGATGGTTTTAAGCTCTTTTATAATTTAGATTTAAGCCTTTGGATGGCTTTAGACTATTTTATCTGCCCATTCTTTTCCGATTTGAATGCAGAGACTGTAATTAATTTCATTTTTCATATTACTGTCCACGAAAAGCTGTCTATAATACGATGCGATAAATAACCATTTCCAACACGTTTTTGTAGCATACCAAAAATATCAAAATAGTAGTAGACCAAGTTTTGTTATTACAAGACTATTCTTTCCTGGAGATCATCATTCATATTTTCTTCATTATCACTACTAGAATCTTCTGATAAGTCAGCTCCAGCTCCATTCTAAGATGCATATACAAATTATTTGTCGATAAACGCAATAGTGCAGCATTAACAAGATAAAATTATCCTTATAATAAAGTAATAGGATCTGTGACTTTGTGTGTACCGAAAGGGTTCTCCTTTACAAGGTAACTTCTCATAGGTCCAAGGAAGGTTTAAAACTATTTTGGGGGAGGGAACCACAACCCTCTCAAAAGATATCACCCATAGAAAAAATGACCCCTTCCCCCCTCGAGACTGTAGGTCCAGGGGCTTGGCCGCTAGTTTTAAATATAGTAAATCAGTCAGGCACATAAATGGATAATAATAAATTGACGGTAGGTTGATGCACATACCGATGATTGGCTATTCTATTACTTAAGATTATTAGTTGTAAAGTTTGGACACTTCAAGTTAAACAAACCATACAAAGTTTTATAAAAGGTACAAGTACCCAAAGTTTTCAACTCAACGAATGAGAAAATTGATAAATAATATTTGTAAACAAATAAATACCTTTTTGATTTCCTTTTCAAAGTCCGAGTCTGCATCACTATCCTCATTCAACATCTGCTTTAGTTTGGTTTTGGCAGATTTTGTTGCAGGGTCATCACCCTCTTCGTCGGAACTAGACGCATCCTAAATAAAACAGGGATCTTAAGGGATAGGGCAATGGAAATTAAGTTGGTGTTTATCCCAATAATGATAAGAAAAAAAAACACCCCTTCTTTATACCTATTAAAATTGTTGGCTGAAAACTTTGAACACTACTGTCCTAACCCAACTAATCAAGATTTAATAATATTACCCAAAGTTTTTAGGCCAACGAATGTTATTGTTGAGTTCAAGAGTAGCTACGCTATTTTTTCAAAGTAGTATGTCGTGTTTCTTATCAAACTAGGTATAAAACTAATTTTATAATATAAGCGCCCAGTGTATTGTTAGAGAGTTATAGATAGAGTTGCTTAGCTTTATAGATAAAATAATATTTTTAAATGGCCATTTTTATTAGAATTGGGCATGGCGGGGGGGGGGGGGGGGGGGGGGTTATTTTTAATAAATGTTCTAGATGTTGTAAGATGACATCTAAATTAAGATATAAATGAACCATTTAGCAAGTTATTTTCTTTACTTTAATTGACCATAGAAGTAGGAACGGACAACCATCACTCTGGTTACAGCGTAGCTGCTCTACAAAACATACCTTATATTTGACTTGCTGTCGTCCGCTCCTCCTTCGTGTTGACGCCATCTCTAAATAAAATATATCAATAGATTACCTACTCAATGAGTCAATATCATATTCAGGAACAAATTGTAGGTGGATTGTAAATTAAACTGTTCCCAGTAATTTTGTTATAATAATTGTGTGGGAAATTAGAACAATCTATTTACAATTGCCTTATCCCTGAAGATCCTTAGTAACTGAATGTCTATTTAGAGGCCTCTTGGTGCGAAGCCGCTAGTATTACATAAAGTCATAGTCAGTGCTTCGGAGCCGGAGCCGGGAGCAGCAACATTTTTGGTGGAGCCGGATCCAGAGCCGTATTTTTCGTTAAAAACGGTTCCGGCTCCAGATTAGCTAAAAATGATTTTTTAAAGTAATATTATAATTTGGCAATGGTCTATTTCCATATAATAAACTGAAAAACTATTGTTACTTAACAAATAGACACACATCCTTCTACTTTTATATAGCTTTAATCAAATAAAAGCAAAATATTTTATATTATTTATTTTATTTTATCAAATTCAATAATGAACAAGAATTGATATATTAATTTTAAGGTAGGAGCCGGAGATGGAGCCGGAGCCGTATTTACAGATACGGCTCCGCGGAGCCGGAGCCGCATCAAAATTATACGGCTCCGACACCCTGGTCATAGTAGTATATGACTTTTAAAACCTTTATCTTGAAGTTGGTTTGGTTATCAGAGATCATTATATACTTTAAATTTAGATTATCTATCTTAGATATGCTGATTTCCTATCTTTTTAAACTATAGATAATTGTTTAAAACTTAAGTTTCGAGTTCAGTTTTAATTTAGATTGGAACGAACTTTTTGTTATTTTGTAACAATAAAAGTTGACTATCAAAATAGTGAATAGTTATAAGATTGTGTACTTCAAATGTTTTCTAATTTCAAAGCACTTTAAAAACAGTTTTTAAAAAGCAGATTATTGAATCATGACTTCCTTTGGTGTCTTTAATATTACTGTGAATTAGTTTTTTTTAAAAATATTAACAACCTTATATTGAAGTAACAGGATGCTAAACGGATATAGTTCTCCTTTGCAGTGTAGCTTTCAAATGTCCTGAGAATATTAATAACTTATTTGGGGGAGGGTACCACCGCCCCCCGAATAGAAATAAAGACTAGAAAAAAAGACCCCACCAATTTTTTTACTTTTACTTATATAACGTTTTTTAATTCCGTCACACTTAGTCAGAAAATTTAAAATGTGATATCAATAAATAACCCCTTCCTATTTCATTGCAAAGTAGTAGAAGGAGGTAAAAATTTTAGACTATCAACACAGAATTTCGTTTGGAGATAATTAGGATGAACTAAAACTATCTTTCATTGCCTTACCCCTGTAAGATTGTACCCCCAGGGATCTAAAGGGAAAGGAAATGGCGGATAAAATTTTGTACATCCCAAATGATAATACACTAAGTTACCCCTTCTTTAGATTAAAATTAATGATTGAAACATTTGAGCACTCAACTAAATGAACCAGCCAAACTAAATTCAATAAAAGTCCACAAAGTTGTTAAGCCAACAAATAAGAAATCGTTATCACAAGACTTTGGAGACTAATGTAATAAACAGTCCAATGGCCTCTCCCTCCCTCCTGCGTTACCCGTCTGGTCTGTTATGTGAGAATTATATTCAATATTTGCTAATAGAATATTTGTTATTAAAGTTCTAAAATTATCATGATAATGAAAAAATAGAGAACAAATAAAACAAAATATTGTAGAGCGCTAACTAAAGTAAAATATTATCAATATCCACCTTGTTATCATATGCCTTTCTGTATTGATAACGATGGCAGCATAATATATAATATTTAACCATCATAACAAACAATGGGTAATGATGTCCCAATAGTGAGTTTTTTTTGGGGAAATAGGAATTTTCTTGAATTAAAAAAATGTTATGCATTTTTATAGCAAAATAACATGTTTAATATTAATGATATAGAGAAGCTACGCATCCCGAATTGTTTGTTTAATCATAGATGTATAGAATATTTCTTATCATGATTCAAATGATTTAAAAGTGAAAATTTGAATGTGCCATCACTCCCGCACCAGAGCCAGTCCAATAAAATTACCAAAATAAAAAAAAAGAATCTAGAACTCCAAATAAAAAATGATGTCCGTCCGTTTTCAAGAAACGTAAATTTCTTGTTTAATGTTCAAGATAGACGGATGAAAAAAATGTGCAGATTACAAAATACGAAGTCCAAAACATATTTTCCATTTTTTTCTTTCAAATATTGAAAATAAGAAAAAGGAGCGGTAGTTTTCGTTTGTTTGTTTATTACTTCAGGGCAGGCTAGGTTAGGTTATATTGGATACTGGTTAGCTCTGTAGACTAGCACCGCTGACATAAACCCTACCCCGCAGGGGTTAGTCATAGGAAAAAAATTACCACCACTTTTATTTTCAATTATATTTTAAAAATTAAGAAAAGTAATTCAGTGCTCAAAATGCACTTTGAGAGAGAGCACCGTTAAAGCTCTATATTCCTGCAAATTATTATTAGTTATAAAAATTTACTTTTCTATGAATGCCTGATAAATATGCAATATTAAAATGTACTTATGATAAGCGGAGAAGAAGGGGGGTTTCATCTAAAAAGGGAAAGAGAAAATGTTTAAGCTTATCGGTCAACCAAATTCAAGATAAAAATATCTTCAGTATTGAAGAGAACATCCACATATAAGTTTCCTTATCTACCAACCTCTTTTAAAATGGAAGAAAGAGAAATTTACAATAACTGTGGTAGTCAAATTATTAACTATTCTCCTAGGAGCAAGTTTTCATCTCAAGAAAATAAAGGTAAATAAATAGATGAGTGTATTTTTAAACATAATTTTTAAAAATTGAAAGAAATTTGATGAAATATTTCTATGCGGACCTACATACAAATCAATCCTAGGTATAAATCTTAATGGATAAGGCAATGGACGATAATTTGATTAACACTCCCAATAATAAACAAAATCGATGTTTTTTAGTTCAAAATTGTTAAATAAAAAGTTTTTACATTATTATCTAGAACCAACCAATAAAAATCCAACAAAGGAACTGAAAGTTTTTGAGTCATTGAAAGAAATTCAGTTATAAAACTTTGGGTATCAATGAAATTCACAGTTCAAAAACACAAATTATTCTGAAACTATTTTTAGTTTTGATTGTATATAATACATAAACATAAATCAATTAAAGATGTGTAGCATTAATACTTTTTTATCAACAGGCGAGCAAGGCATCACAAACCCAAGGGAAACTGAAGAAAACAGAATACTAATTAGAAGGGGCCACTCCAGAGACCCAATCCTTTCTGGAAGGGACTACCAGAATTCTGATCTGGATAAGACACGTCGCCAGGACCCTATCCTCGAGGCCATGCGAGAAAGCGAAGTACAGCCAGGTTATTATTCAGCTGCTGCCCACCATGATCAAGACAACTCACCAACTCTCAGTAGTTTTACTAAAGAAGGTAGGATATCATATATTTCAATGGTTTCATAGCTTTATGAAATAATAAATGAATAATAATGCTTAACCTTCCCCCCCCCCCCCAAAAAAAAAAACAACAGATTTTAAAAAGTATATTCTTACTACTAGAACACAGAAACCCCCTTCATTATTTTTAAAATCATTTAAAAATCAGGGGAGCAAGGTATTTTTGTTTCCTTTGCCTTAACCCTGCGGAATTACTCAGTATCCAATATAAATTACAATAACCTGATCAAACATAACTACCCCTTATTTTAATTTTGACTTTCATTGTTTTCTTTATACCTAAACATTTTATTTTATTTCAGATTCTCCATCTGGTTCTGAAAGTCCTATGTATTCGCCAGGTGATTACACCCGTTCATCTGATGCTAGGCTTCAATCAGATACAACAATTCAACCAGATCCCTCAAGGCATCCATTAATTGAAACTATTTATGTGCATGATAGCTATAATAATGCTACAGCAACTGAACCACTTCATAGTATTGAATATTTGCCCATTGTGACTGGAAATGTTGCAAGACCTGTAGAGCACAATGCCGCGGAAACAAAACTGCCCAGCATTCATGACTATTCTATGCATACAGGTATTCAAATATTTTAGTGGCGCAGCTTCTTTTTAGCAAGGGTTTTTCCACCATATGTTCATTTACGAGCAACTTTAATTCAAACTCGACAAAACAAATATCTTGACAAGTCTAAAAAACTATTTTAAGCGGTACGGAATTCTTCTTATACTAAAGACAAAAAAACACCTACATTTGAGTTTCCTTTTAGTTTCCTGTTACTTGACACTATCCTAGTTGATCAGATAATCCAACTTTGTACAGTGCTAATTTTACAATTAATTTGCAAGATTTTTTAAGAACTAAAGTGAACAAAACATAACAAAAAACATGATTTATACCTACCACTTTTAAAATCAATATTTTTTTTATTATTTGCCTATGTACTTTTAAACTTAAAGTAAATAATTTTAGGGGTACAGGAACCGGAATACCTTGATCTAACAACAGACTACAGCACCCCCTCCTATGCAACAGCACCCAATGACTATTCCACAGCTGCGCTTCAGGCATACACTGGTCCTGGTGACCATCAAACTGAGCATTATGGCCATCAGCCTCATATACCACCATCTAACATACATAGGGATGAAAGAGGTGGTATCAACACAGATGGACAATCTATTCAGCCGCTATACAAACTAGATTATTCATCGCCATACTCGGGTTATAACCCCCCATCAGATTATAATATGGGCTATAATGATTATAGACCATCAATTGAAAGGGAGGGTGCTAGTTTTACAAGTGTTATCAAAAAACGCGATAAAAGCGTCATAGTTATCCTAGACGAACGTGAAATGCCCAATAATTGTACTCGACTACAATATGAAAACTCTCCATTAAAGTCCGAAAATTCAACCTGCTTACCAAATAATCAGAATAATGAATACCAACCAATTTATTCAGACCTTCAGGGTTATAGAGTACACGACGAAGGCATGGCAGAGCAAACTTTGTACAGCGGCGTTGTTCCCGTTATATACACACCAAATCCACAATACCCAACAACAGCTGTTGGCGGAAAATCGTTAATTCCCCAGACGACAGCAGCTGCCCCAGCCGCAGTAATGCCGCCACGAAAGCGTTTCCGGCTGCCGGCACACCGCCTAACAAAGTGCACAAACTGTGGCACGGGACAAACAAGTTTGTGGCGCCGTGACGCCAACGGAAAACCGGTTTGTAATGCTTGCGGGCTTTATTTTAAACTGCATGGTAAATATAGGCCAATCAGTTGGAGGCGTGATGTCACAAGTTCAAGGAGAAGGGAAAAGAAAGGAAAAACTGGTTCAAAATGTCTGTAAATGTATGTGTAAAAATGTAAATAGTTTTGTGTTAAATTTTCATAATAAAAATGAAACTCAAATCGAATTTTTCTTAGACCTTCTTAATAACATCACTTCATATTAATAATAAATCTTCAAAACTCACCTTACTTTTGAGTATCCTCTTTATAAACAAAGAATAAAATATTGAATTTTCACATTTTATCTGAAATGCATAATAACTGTTATCAACGTTATTAGAAATATGAAAAGTTGATAAAGGATTGCTCTCCCTACGTCTAAGATTTTTATAGATGCCAAAGTTCTCCCCCACCCCAGCAAATGGTTTTATTGACTGAAAAATAAAAAAGTAGTTTCTTATTTCAGTTTGATTCCTATGTCTATTAGGTAATGTTTTGTAAATGTAAATAATAGTGGGGATTAGGGCTTTTTAAAAAGTTTAATAAATTTCATTTTCAAATTTCTTTAGGCAATGTTGTTTTCATTATATTGTAGGATTTTTCTATAAAAATTACAAAAAAACAAGCAATATCTATATATCACAGTAAAATAATCAATGACTTATTTTGTATCCACCTATCATCTTTCTATCCTCCAAATTTTGATTATGGCATCGTCACTACAGCTTACAAATACATCAGCATCCTGAAAAACAAAAATGCAAATTATCTTAAACAGCGCAACTAATAAAAAAAAGGTCTGTTCTTATGTCTGCTAATTAAGCTTAACTGACTATGAACAACATAATCTTCTATGTAAAAAAAGTAAAAAAGAATTATTTCTAGGGCTGCCCTAAATGCTAAGGACACAGCCACTATTTGACAATATTTGATGAATTTTACTTAAACATTTTTAACAAAGGGGGGGGGGGGGGGCTTAATGCAACCATCTCGTAATCAGTGAGCAAATGGCTTTTTGTTCGATTTAGGGAAAATAGACCTACTAAGGATTACTCATTCAAAATTTCAGATGGAAATTCGAATTCTAAGTGCCATTTGCTCACTGATTACGAGATGGTTGCATTAAACCTCCCCCCCCCCCCCCTTTAAGTAAAGCGTACTGATATTACTTTTAACATTTAAAAATCTAGTGCGTGCACATGGTTTTGCAAGTTAAGGGGATGTAAACCTTGAGGGATAAAAAAGAGTAGTTTCAAATATTAAGGGGGATGTTGGTACCCCCTGACGCAGGCGTATGGAAAATGTAAAAAAATTACCCTAGGATTCCACTTGACACAATTGACATCCATAGAATGAGCTGAATATTCTGTGTGATCACAAACCCAACCTTCTTCTCCCTCACTAAATAAAAAAAAACATGTTTTGTAAAGGGATATTTCTACGATTTAAACTACATATATTTTAATGAAAAAAAAATCAGTACCTAATTAGGTTATCTAGTTAACAAAGTTAGTAGAAGAAAAAAAGAAATATTACTTGGTTTGCTAGTACCAGAAAAAAAGAGAAATAGTATAAAGTGCTTTCATGAAGTTCATTACTTTGTGCGGGTTGAACGTGAGCAGGGTTTTTTTTTAGGAAAGGATTGTTAGCCCCACCCAAACCCCATGGAATGGAAATCCCTTAGACCAGCTTTCATGAAGGGATTTCATTTTACAATGAAAAGCTTCTTATCTTAATACTTATTCCCCAAAAACACAATTAAAGGAAAACGACTACAATAATAAGTTCACAACATCTTTTTTTCAAAAGGCAGAATTTTACACATTTAGTAAGATTAAAGTGACGTCTACTCAGGAGTTTAATAAATGACATAACTACCTAAAAATTCTGATAGCATCATCACCGCCAGCCGTGAGAATGAGATTATTTTGTGTCCCCCAGTCAATGTCATACACAGAGCGGGGATGGATTCCTGATATTGTTGATTCACATTTCCATGCGGGGTCCTTCCCCTATAAACAATACAACAATTTTGTTCTAAATTTTACGAAAGTTAAAGGTAAAGATTACGCCATTATTAGATTTTTAAAGATTTTTACAGAATAGATTCGTAGATTTTTATAAACTCCAAATTAAATTAATATAATAAAATATCTCTTAAAATTCTCTACCAGAATATTTGAAAATTGTAATTTGAAGAAAGAGTGTTATCCTTTAAGAATGAAAGACTTTATTATCATCCTATACATCCAAAAAAAGAATTCACCATATTTTGGCTTAAAACCTACAAGGTTTAACGATGATTGAAAGACAATACCTGAGTAGGAATGCCCTCATTATTGCCAGGAGGAAAGCTCTTCCATATCCTCACAGTGCAGTCTTCAGAACAGGAAGCTAATCTATCACCCTGAATCAAGAAAATGTTTTTTTTTAAAATAAACATGTCAATTTCTCTTTTGTAGATTTAAATATTATTGATGGAATGGTTTATTTTACTACCACCCAAGTAAGATATAATGTAAGTCCCCAAAGTTTCTATAAATATTGTTTACCTGAGGTGCCCAGGCTAGTGCCCACACTGTGTTTGTATGAGAACCAAGGGTTGCTGTGCTAATCCATTCGTCATCATCCTCTCTATAAAAAATTTGTTAATTTTTAAGAAAAAATAAGACTTCATTAAAAAAAATTAAAAATTTTAGAAAACTAGATGGTAAAAAGCTAAATTACTTTTAAAACTTTTTTAAGTTAAGAAAAGGCACCATCACCAAGACTTTTTAAAAGGCTAAATAAAAAACTTGACTTAATATACATGACTCCAGTGAAAATGTCACTTTTAAAAGTGAAAAAGTTTGTTTATAGACACTAGATTCCAGAGACTATATGATATTCCTTTAATGAACCCCTTGGAATTATATCAATCAATCAATCAATCCATCAATTAATCAATCAACCAATCAATTTAAACACTTCCTTACCTGTACATTTTAATGTTATTGTCATAACTGGCAGACGCTAAAATATCTTCTGAAGGATGCCAGGCTATTCTTTTTACATCCTGTTTTTAGGATTATAATAAGCATTTTTATTTGTCATTCAGAATTAAAAATTTCCAACAGATTTTTTTCCCCATATCATTAAATGTTTACTTATTGGGATTACGTTAAGTAGTATAATTTATTTTGTCTGTTAGTCCGTAACGCTTTGTGGGATATGTGATATCTATGTGATTTTCTCAGCTGCTATTTAAGATAGATTGTTAGATTTTTTTGTCTTTCCGTCTTTTTTTTTATAATTTGCTCCTTATGGATGTTGTCATCCATGTTTTACTCAAGCCAAACTTGCCAATGTAGTAGATAAACAAAAACAAACCCAATTTAAACTTTAACAAATTCCAAGTCGACTTCTTTAACTAACTGCTTGAATATATAACCTTCCTGTGTATGAGAATGCATAACACTGGCACACATATATTCCTCATCTTCGTTATCAACATCCCATAGCCATACTAAATAAATATTTACCTATAATTTTAGTTACTACATCTAGAGTCGTTGAAGAGGTAATGGGTTCTAATCTCGGCCCAAACAGTCAGGGTTAACAACAACAATCTTCCCCAATTCCCTATGCAGGGATGTATAAACTTCACAAGATTATTTTTTTTCCCCAGCGGCAAAAATATTTCATTTTTCAACCCCTAGTTTTTCCCCAAGGAGAAGAAAAAAATATTTTAATAATTTTTTTTCCCTCTCCCACATGTTTTCTAGTTTTTTCCCCCTAAGGAGGGGGAAAAATGGAAATAAGTACATGTTTTCAGTTTCAGTTTTCAGTTTCAGTTTTCAATCTTCCCCCAATTCCCTATGTGTAAAATTCTTTTACTGTTTACCTGATTTATCTCTGCTGCAAGTGGCCAGAAAAAGTCCAGATTTAGAGAATGCTGCACATTTAACTTCATTCTCGTGGCCCTACAATTAACATACATGACTATTATTATTTTACTAATGTTGCTGTGTTGACTATATGGGCATGAAATTAGAAGGAAAAGAAATATATTTAGTAGGTATGAGCTAATAGCTTAAAATCATCTCAAGACTTAAATCCAGAGGTGTATTGTATATTCTGCACAAGATTCCTTTTTTTCCCCTGCTGCAAATTTTTATATTTTTTTTCAGATAAAAAAACCTCACTACTTTAAGATCATATAAAAGGATAAAATCCTGTCACACAATTTTTTCTCATACATGTTAAATGCGACTAGAAAAATTAAATAATATGTGTTTTCTACTGCCTCTTATTGTTTTACATGATAACAAAAGCTCAATTTATGTACCTCTAATTGAACTGTACATTCCCAGTCCCCACTTTTCTTATTCCAGATTGAAACTGTGCCTAAACAAACATAAAAAATGATTATCAAAAGAAAATTAAGTTTTTCTAGCCATCATAAAAATGTACAATTGGGATTAAGTTATAATTTCAGATAAGTCATTTATATCTCAAAAAGAATTTCTCATATAATTGAGCATTAAGCATCGTCTATTACTTTATGTAGAACTACTTCTTTATTAATATCTAACTACAGAAAATGATTAAAACTGACCGTCAAAGCTAGCTGAAGCCAGGTATTTTCCACACGGAGACCAGGACACACTTCTGATTGTTCTGGTGTGTCCATCACTCAATACATAACTACACTTCCAGTTATCTCCATCCCCCTGGAAATAACATTAATCATATTAAAACTCAAGGATATAAAGGATAGTACAATGGACGATAAATAGATATAAAACCAAAATAAATACACCTCATCTTCTGTAGATTAAAATTAAAATTATTGGTTAAAAAGTCTGGACAACACAATTTTGGAACAAAGGAATAAAAAAACAATTAAAGCACTAAAAGTTTTTAGTCAACGAATAATATAGAAGAATATAAACCTTTAGAAAGCAGAGTAATTTACAACTGAATGCCCCCCCCTCACAGAGTTGAACCAATTCATAATTTGGGAATGTTCATGCATCTTAGGCGAAATAAACTTTTATTTTGTTGACAATTTTACAAACAAAAAACAATAATAAAAAACCTAAGTTTTATTTATTGAAAAATTATTGACACAGTCTGTATAAGTTTTTCCACTTTTTCACAAGAAATTATGGGGTTAAGTTCAAATAATCTTGTATAATCCTATCTTAACTTACCTTGGTCCACAATCTGATGTTCTTATCCTCTCCAGCTGAGGCGAGCAAGTCAGCCTGTGGATTCCAGGCACAGCTCCACACCCTCCCACGGTGACCTTGTAGCTCACACAAGGTCTTCAGTTGCATTTTACACTACTGAAATTATAATTTTACATAAATCAATATTGATGGGTAATAGTTAAGTGCAGCTACATTAAAACCTAATTATGTCCGTACGTCCGTCCTTCTGTATGTCCTCAAAAATCGTCAAGATAACAGAGAAAAGCTTACTCTGAAAATACGATTTTCTATACTAAGTTTACTGTTGTACTTATTATTTTACTTTTTTGTCTAAAATAATATTAGCTTGTTATTACTGTTACACTTATGAACATTAATTGTCCTTGTTAACAACAAATATAAACTATAAAATATTCAAACTTAACATATTAAATAGATAACTTAATACTATAAATATCATACTTATATAAAACAATAAAAATCGGTAAAAATACACTATGGTAAGGTATCACAGGTGTCTTAAAAATCAGTATCAAAATGCTGTAAAATATTTTTAAAAAGGGAGAGGTCATTTTCTAGTAAATCCCGTAAAGGTGTGTGTTATAAGGCCTAAAAATAGTAGTAGAACGATAAGGTGCTCTATATATTTGTATTTCCTATTGAATAGAACAATAGGGAAGAAATTTTTTTTTTTTTTTTGATAACCGTACCTGGAATATCTGAAATTTCTATCAAACGCTTTGTTTGGCTCAAACTGACACAAATAAAAAAAAATATAATTATAATAAATCAACCTGTAAAGAATGACTTCTTCCTTTGTTTAATGGTATAGATTGTTCTTAACCTTTACCTTGTACCTATAGAAAACATTATTATTATAATTATATTTTTTTTTTTTTTGTCAGTTTGAGCCAAACAAAGCGTTTGATAGAAATTTCGTATTTTTTTTAGATAATCCAGGTACGGTTATCAAAAAAAAAAAAAAATTTCCCTATTGTTCTATTCAATAGAGAATACATATATCTAGAGCACCTTATCGTTCTACTACTATTTTTAGGCCTTATAACACACACCTTTACGGGATTTACTAGAAAATGACCTCTCCCTTTAAATTCCCAAAAAAAATAACCCTTTAATAAAAAGCTTTTTTTATGCTCTATGGCTATTTACTTTCTTTTTAACTAGTTAGAAAATAATAATGCTAAGTATTATTAAATGTTGTTATAAATAGCCCCTTTTAAACTTTTGCCATGAATATTTTCTCATAATTGAATTTATAAAGTTTTGTAATATAATCAGGGATGCACGGATAAGACAATGGCAGATAAATAGATATTCTCGTTTTTCAATCTATATTTAGGAACTTGGAAATATTGGTTAGGGTAGATGTTTATTTATTTGCAATTGTCCTCACACTTTATGTATCTAAATTCTCAGATCTTTGAAGTATTAGTGGTGTTGATATTCGAATGCAAGGCGGCATGAGTGGGGAATGTTGGAAATAATGTGATAGGCAGGTCCCACACCATTGTTTCAATATCCAACCTGGTTGGTCCCTGCCACTCAGAGCCACCCTCCTCCTGGGGAGGGCCTTGGCGCGACAGCGGGCATACACTTGTCACAAATTCAAAGTGTAGGTTGTAGGATAGGCTAAAATATAAAATTATTTTTATAAAATAACCCAAATTGTTTTAGAGTTTCAAGAAAATAATATTTTATGTAAGGCAAAAAACATGGTTGTACATTTTTAAGTCATTGAAATGTTTGAAAACTATTTGCCAGAAAATGATGAAATTTCAGCCATTTATTACTAAAGAGATTTGTCAAGCATTCACGCGATGCAAATTGGAAAGTTGATATCAATTTTGACTTCGGATAATCACATACTTTTCAAAATTGAGTCAAGATGTAGAACATATAAAGGGGGAGGGGGGGGGGGTTTAATGCAACCATCTCGTAATCAGTGAGCAAATGGCACTTAGAATTCGAATTTCCATCTATAATTTTGCATGAGTAATCCTTGGTAGGTCTATTTTCCCTAAAACGAACAAAAAGTTGGAAAAGTAACGGCTAACGGCTCAGCTGTTTTGTCATTTTTTTGATATCTATATTGCAAATTAGTCACGAAACCTCTCTCAACATAATACTCTTTTCTACTCCAAAACGCTATCAAACGGTTCTAGACGGTAGCTGTTGGTACTAGAAGTTTTAAAATTGGTTATTGCTATCATTTAACATGAATTAAACCAAAAATATGTTTCAAAAAGTTGATTACTACGTAATTGATGATGGATTTACCCTGAAAATAGGCAAAAAACGGCTGAACGGCTGAGCCGCTAGCCGTTACTTTTCCAACTTTTTGTTCGATTTAGGGAAAATAGGCCTATCAAGGATTACTCATGCAAAAGTTCAGATCGAAATTCGAATTCTAAGTGTCATTTGCTCACTGATTACGAGATGGTTGCATTAAACCCCCCCCCCCTTTTAGTTGAATATTAAATGGGTTGTTAAAAAGAACATTTTGTTATAAATAATGAACTATATTAAAAATGTTGCATGGGATGAAAATAATCCTTGAAAATAATTTTTACCTGCAAATGTTTGTGCTAAATGAAGGTGTAAGGTGCAGAGGGACTGGAAGCACTATATTAGACTGGGTAAACCCAAGACTTACTTCATGCTGCTTACTCTGGCTTATAATCTAAAAAATAAAAAGATTAAAACTTTAAAAGGAGTGCAGCTATTTTGTATCTATAGAATCAGACAATCCATCAATAAAATAAACTGAATTACGAAAACAAAACACGGTTGAAAAGTAGAACTCTGTACCTTATATGTTTCGTAATCGTCTGTTTTTGTTATGTATCTGACATATGGAATTTTGTAAATAAAATATAATACCTTATCTGGTTGATCTTCCTTGACTTTGAATTCTTTATTAACAGATTCAATAGATTGTAGACTAACAGAATACTGTACGCAGTCAACCTAAAAAAATAATCTATCAAACTGTTCATAATGATATAAAAATTATTTATAACATTGCGTTATTAGGTTTTTAAGACACTTAAATTAATTAGAGAAAAACTTAAGGTTCTTTAGATTAAAATTATTGGTTGCAAAGTTATGACACCACTATTTGGGAGAAAATCAATCAAAATTCAATACAGGTTGCCAACGCTATTGAGCCAACAAATTAAATTACGTGGTTATAAAATTTTGGGTACCACTGTAATTTTCATCTAATATTCCCTTCCTTTCTACTCAACAAGACTGTTTAAAAATCCCCTGTGCAGATACCCTCTTTGACATTGTTCAAAGATCTAGTTACAGAGCAGCTGCGCAGTGCGACTGCGTAACTATTGAATTTCTTACCTCGCCGACAGTAAAATCAAATGTTCCGACGATATCTTCACCCAGGCGAAATTTTCGTTTGTACAGACAAAACTTACAAACTTTACCCCTGAACAAAAATACATAAACTCTCTGTGTAAAGAAGGGATCTAAAGGGATAAGAAAATGGCCGATAAATTGATGTACATCCTCGTTGATGATACACAAAATTTAATTACCCCTTCTGTAGAATATAATTCAGGGGTGTATATTCTGCAAATTTGAACTGGCTGAGGGGGGGGGGGGGGAAGGTAAAAAAATGTTTAGTCTATTTCCAAGGGATAGTAACATAAAGAGTAACTAAAGAGAAATTACATGTTTTCAGGGGTGTATATTTTATAGAAATTATACATCCCTCCATTTTTTAGTTTTTCATTACCATTTGAAAAATTCTTTTCAATTGATTTGTGTTAACTTATCACTGTCGATATTGAACATTAAAAAAACTTGTAAGTTAATGTTTTGAAAACTACACAGTAGAAGGTAAAGGTGTTATTGGTTGCTGTTTTACCTAGAATTCGCGATTACAAAGAAACTGGCACTTTTTCTTGAGGTAACCTCCTTCAGAAAATAAATAACATTAAGCATCATATTTTAAAATATTTTCGCAAGAAGTTTGGAAATCAAAGCTCAACGGGTTCTATGTTTCCATTTCTACTAGGTGAACAGTAATATATAAAATAGTGATGGGAATCCGAATCCGAATCCGGAATCCGGAATCCGCCCAATTTTCGGCCAATTTTGGAATCCGAATCCGGATCCGGAATCCGTTTTTTATAGCGGATTCCGGATTCTAAATTGGTAGGCTAAAATTACCGTCTTTTTTCTTACAACTCCCTCTGTTTGAAGGCAAAGATCCAAAAAAATTTCTACATAACAAATTTTAATAATTACTAATGTGATGTAAATGTTTTAGTTATGCTGGAAGTCAACACTTTAAACAAATCAAGGCTTCAACCAAGTAACATAGTGATAAATTAACGAAAAAAGCTATCCCTCTGTGACGGACGGCCTTTTAAAATACTGCTAGAATCCGGAATCCGAATCCGGAATCCGCCAAAAATAAGAATCCGGAATCCGCAAGAATCCGTCACTTTTTTTGACGAATTCCTTCAGAATCCGGAATCCGAATCCGGCCCAAAAATTCGACGGATTCCCATCCCTAATATAAAATAAAATGAAAATGTCCTTACTCTATTTTTCATTTCGTCTGTCCGTCCATCCGTTCGTAACGCTATTGGCCAAGTGTGTTTTTCTCGGCTGCTATTTAAGATATGCAGCTGAAACTTTCACTGCATAAATGAGCTTCCACTAAATAATTCATGTACATTGTCCGTCGGTCTATTGGTCAAGCCTAAAAAATACATAAAATTAAATACCTACTTATCATTTTATAATAGGTTCGTGAATATTTGAAAAAGGATTATTCTTTCTTTTAAATGACAACTGAACATCTTCCCTACAATCAGCTTGGTCCGTTTGATCCTCCATGATTTTTAGTGTGATTCGATAGTTACTTATTAATGTTTTTATCGTTGTTTAAGATAATTTCTATATGTTATTTAATTCCTGAACAGTCTGCATGATGACATCAACCAGAGGATCTTTATTTATAGTTTCTTCTAGGAAAGGATTTGAGGGACCCAGCTTTTCCTCTTCCTTTACAAGATTAGGGATGTACGTGTCTACTGATAAAACTCTGAAAAATAAATATTTTTTTACAAATGAAAGAGGACTATCCACGAACAGGAGCAAGTGATTCTAAGCATCTTCCAGCATTGACCCATAGTATTTTTTTAGTTAATATACTAGGTTTATGTTTAATATTTGCTTTATCGAATAAAAAAATAGGTTTCACCATGGTTTTATATGAAAAAAAATTTGAAATGTTAAGCATTGTTTGGTGCAATATCATCGAATGTTTTGATGAGTTCAAACTGTTGTTTAAAAGCTTTGACACAAAAGTATATTATTGTGATTAAAAATGTATATTTAGAAAAAGGGTTGGTAACTTGTAAACAGTTTAATAATGTACTTTTGCAATTTACAACATTTAATGCTTTTCTGCAGTGTTATTTTATTTTGTCCTTTGAACTCAACAAAGCATTTGATGATATTGCTTTAAAAATTGATTTACATTTCAAAGTTTTTTTTCATATAAAAACCATGGTGAAACCTAACTTTTTAGTCGATAAAGCAACTATCAAACATACATAAACCTAGTATATTCACTAAAAAAATACTATGGGTCAATGCTGGAAGATGCTTAGAATCACTTGCTCTGGTTCGTGGATAGTCCTCTTTCTACTGTGCCAATAGTGCATTAAATATAAAGAAAGGAATTATAATATACAAAAGCATCATTTAAATCTGATTTAATATTTGTAAATGAAAAGATAACTACGGAAAAGCAATTAAGTAACCTAAATTGTTTCGTAAAATAAACTTACCTAATTGGCAGTCTTTGAAGTGATGTATTTTCTCCGAGCTTTTGAGATCCTATACAGAGCTTGTAGCTGTACTTGACACTGTGACCTCTGAATTTTAGTAATTTTGGTTGAAGGAAAACTTAATCAGAAAAGATATATAACTTTTTAAACAATAAATCTCTGAATATGAGTAAAAAACAATTTACCAAGCTATTAAAAATACTGCGATAAATTGTAAGTATCCTAACATGCAAAAATAGATTTTTTTATTTCATGCAATGGGGATTCTAATACCTACCTAAAATGAATTTTTAGCTTGCTATGTTTCTAAATAAACTAAACACTTGTGACTTAGTTTTAGATAAACTGGTAATAACCATCAATTCTGTTATACATGTTTACCTAAATGAAGGAGGCGCATTGTGTGGTATGTTTTCTTTAAATAATATTCTTTTGCTTTCAAATGGGCCCAATTCTAGACTGCATACTGAAAAAATGACAATACATGTATCAATTCTTTAGATCAAAACCAGGTATAAGGTATAACCAACAAGCAAAATAAATATAAAATAATGTTTGAGGGCAAATGGAGAGGTCGTCAATTTTACGATGTGTTGCCCCCCAACGACAGCTGAAAAAAAAAACATATATGTTTGGTGATTTTTTCCCGAGTTAATTAAATTGTTGGTATAAGCTGGATCAAAACAATTTTATGCGGATACAAACAGGGCCCTGCAGGGGATTTAAATAAAATGCGTTTCCCTGTCGATCTCAACGACCTTTATTTGTAGTGGGACAAAGTGTCGCAAAAATGAGCCATGAGATGAGAAAAAAAGTGGGAAAGAAAACCCCTAAAACAGTTAGATAGTCCCTATTAATGACGTCACATGACTGATTTTTGAGACACTTTGTCCCGCAGATACAGAGGTCAAAAACGAATTTTATGACCAGCTTGACTCTGTATTTAAGAATGGTCATAAAGAGAAGGACCTGACCATGCTCCTAGGAGATTTCAATGCTCAAGTGGGGAGTAATAATGAGAATTTAGAAGAAGTCATGGGCAGATATGGCCTAGGCTTAAGTAATGGCAAAGAAAATGACAATGGTGATAGACTTGTAAGTTTTTGTACTGAAAACAAACTTGTCATTGGTGGAACCATCTTTAAACACAAGAAGATTCATACTGCCACCTGGAGATCACCAGATCAAAGAACCTTTAATCAGATAGACCACATCTGTATATCTAGACGTTTTAAAGGGTCTCTCCTTGATGTCAGGGTTGAAAGAGGACCTGATGTTAATTCAGACCATTATCTTCTATCTTCTAAAGTTCAACTTAGATTTAAAAAGCAGGACACAAAGCCTAACCCCAGGAAAAAAAATAATTT
Organism: Acartia tonsa; assembly: GCF_053477335.1. Taxonomy (NCBI): domain Eukaryota; kingdom Metazoa; phylum Arthropoda; class Copepoda; order Calanoida; family Acartiidae; genus Acartia; species Acartia tonsa. The sequence goes on along the minus strand of NC_137265.1, from coordinate 39,399,447 downwards.
AACAACCCTTCAAAACTCTGAAAAGCTACAAGAGTTTAAGCTCACTCTAAAGAACAGATTTGAGTTGTTGACTCTTCAAGAGGATGATGGAGTTGAAGATATTTGGCAAGGTATCAAAAAAGTTTATAATGATACTAGCCAAGAAAAATTAGGTTTCAAAAAGGCTAACCAAAAGCCGTGGATCGCTCAAAGATCCATTGATCTCATGGATCAAAGAAGAGAGGTAAGACAAAAGACACTCTCTAGAAACTCTCCAGAAGATAAAGACCTGTATAAGATGCTTAGCAAGGAAATCCAAAGAAGTGTCAGAATTGACAAAAAAAGAACACTTGGAAAACCTTGCTATGCAAGCAGAAAATGCTGCTAATCAAAATAGAATGAAAGATGTCTATGAGATTACTAAGAGCATTGCAGGTAAAGTACACAAATCAGGATCACACATCAGGGACAAGGATGGTTCACTCCTTAAAACTGATGAAGATATTCTAAATAGATGGGCAGAGCACTTCACTGAACTGCTGAATCTTCCAGTTCCAGAGGAAGAAACTGAGATTCCACCCTCAGATGCACTTGACATTGACTGTCGAGCGCCAAATCTATTGGAAATCAAGGAGGCCATTAAAAGTTTGAAAAATAACAAGGCCGCTGGACCTGATAACATCCCAGCTGAGGTCATAAAAGCAGACCTAGATACGTCTGCTGAGGCATTCCTACCTTTGATCACAAAGATATGGAATGATGAGTTATGCCCAGAGGACTGGAAGAATGGACATATTTCAATACTAGCCAAAAAAGGAGACTTGACCCAATGTGGAAACTACAGAGGGATAATGCTCCTTTCAGTACCTGGCCGTATCCTTAGTAAGATTCTTCTTAATAGAATAAAGAAGAAGGTTAATGAAAAGCTAAGACCTAATCAGGCTGGATTTAGACCAAATCGTTCCACTATTGATCAGATAACCTCTCTAAGAATCATCATAGAGCAATCCAAGGAATGGAACTCTGAGCTTTTTGTAAACTTCATTGACTACAAAAAAGCATTTGATTCTTTAGACAGGAGATCTCTCTGGAAAATCTGCCGACACTATGGCATTCCAGAAAAGATAATCAATATCATTAAAGCTATCTATCATAAAGGAGGTGGAAATGTAATGTATAAAGGTAAACTATCAACCTTTTTTGAGATTGTAACAGGCGTCAGACAAGGATGCCTTCTTTCTCCCTTCCTTTTCCTCCTTGCCATTGACTGGATCATGAAGAACTGTGAAAGTAATGATGGCATTCGCTGGGAGCTATTTGGCAATCCCAAATATTTAGGAAATCTGGATTTTGCTGATGATATTGCTTTGTTAACAAGCAATAGAAGTCAAATGCAAAGAAGGACTAACAGGATAGCTGAAACCTCCAAGAAAATTGGACTAGAAATAAATGTTCCTAAAACCAAAATACTCAGATTAAATGCAAATTCCCAAGAACCAATTTCTATTGGAGACCAAATTCTTGAGGATGTAGATTGTTTTAAGTATCTTGGAAGTAAAATTGATGAAGCTGGAGGCACTTTAACAGATGTTAAAGCTAGAATTAACAAATCTAGCACAGCCTTTGCCAGCCTGAACAAAATTCGGAATTCCAACAACATCTCCATAAAGACTAAGTTAAGACTGTTCAAGTCAAATGTTCTTTCTGTTTTGCTGTATGGGGCTGAAACTTGGTTCCTAAACACAGCAGTGGTCTCCAAGCTACAGACATATGTCAATAAATGTCTCAGGAGAATCCACAAGATCTTTTGGCCAAATAAGATCACAAATGCTGAGCTTCTAGAGCTCAGTGATATGTCAGACATTAAACTGACAATAAAACAGAGAAAATGGAGATGGTTGGGGCACACTCTAAGGAAAGGTCATGATGAAGGAAAGAGGAAACCAGGTAGACCAAAAACAACCTGGAGGAGGGAACTCTTACGTGAACTGAAAGCTAAGGATATTCCATCTTTCAGCAATGCCTCAAAACGTGCCGAAACAAAGGAAGATTGGAGAACCATTGTGCATGGCCTACGTTCTGCCGAGAACTAAAAGGCAATGATGATGATTAATGACGTCACATGACTGATTTTTGAGACACTTTGTCCCGCTACCTTTATTTTAATAACATTTTGTATGCATTAAAAATTAAAATTCGAATGAAGTATGTTTTATGTTGAAGTTTCTTACCTAATACTTTTGTTTTTGTAGAAAGTACAGCCATTCCAGTTTCTCCTTGAGTCGGAAGAAATGAGGTTTTATTTGAAGATTGATTTTCTATACTAAAATGATACATATTGTTAGCATTATATAGATATTTACAATACTATTAAAGAGAGGGAGGGTCTACAAAGTAATTTGTAAATATAGAATCCTAGACAGTAAAAATTCATGTACAGCTATCCATATTTAGAAGCTGAATTGTGACATTTTTTTTATTATATTTTGTCCATTAAAATCCAGCAACTTAACCCTAATACATTTGTTTTTCCTTTTATCCATTTGAGTTACTAAAATCAAAGGGGTTGAAAAATCAAATATTTTTTAAAGTTTTACTTTGTGTTAATTTCTACTGATCTCCCTAATATCTCATTATAGAAAACTATACAATATAAATATAAAACTTTCTAGAATCTTTATAAGTGTACTTAAGAATTTGTTTAACGGCATTTCTAAATTAGATCCCTCTCTTCATAAAATAAAATTGCAAATGTTTTAAATAAAATCAAATAACATAATTTTATTACCTAATTTTTCTAGTCCTGGATTCAATGTTTGTAACTTTATCATCGCTAACAGTACAGAAACAATTGAGTTGAACACTGGCCCATGCAAGCGTTTCATTCCTTTCTAAAATAAAATATCATACCTATTATTTTACAGTTCCAGAATTATACTTTAACTGGGTACGTATTCTAGGGTTTAATTTATTGCATAAAAGCCTAAACCTAAATTGGTGGTACCTGATGTATTTTTAATAATAACCCAACATTCGATATCCTCTCCAGTTAAATAAACCGGACCACGAACCAAATCACATTTTATTTCCATTGTTTGCAAATAAGTATCTGAAAATTTATTTCACAATACGTTGAATAAATATACTTTTATATGTTGATAATCACGAGACAAGATTAGGTTTCTCCATGACAGGTTAACCGATCAGGATAATTTTTGGTTAATAAAAAAATTAATTTGCAATTACAATTATGATTTACGATCACAAAATTTTTATTAGATGTATCAAAAATGTTTTTAAAACATATTTTACAATAAACTAAAGCAGTGCTTCTGAAGTCTTCAATTGAACCTTTAGAAAAAATTTTTATTATGAGTTAGGTTAGATTAAGCCATATAATTGCAATGAACAGAAGGGTAAGGTAGGAGGGCATTTCTCATCACCTGTGACGAAATTAATCATGTGATGTAATAACTCTACAAATCCTAGTTATATGTAAGTTATACAAATTTACGGATTATTAACATATTTTTAATTAAACTATCACCTAGACTGAGATGAGAAATACCCTTCGCCATTTACATTATCATTAAAATTAAGTTGTATTCTAGGTACACAATACGAAAGTATAAAACTAATCTAATAAATTTCGTTTCCTCAAATGAAGAAAAATGCATGAGTAGAATTATTTATGTCCTTGGTCTCGGGGGAAGTGGTGCTTGCCTGACTGGACTTAGCACCTGATCTGACCTGCGCTGCTGATTGTTCCTGGCCAATAACTCGCGCATTTTGTCAATCTTGATTCTGCGCATGTGAGCAAGCTTTCTCTTGTCCTTGTACATGTTGAGGAACTCGTCCAATGAGTTGTCCTGGCTGGACATGAAGGATTCCACCATTTCCTCGCTCTCCTCCTCTGCCTCGCTGCAAGCAGCTTCCAGCAGGATGAGCAGACTGTCTGGTGTCATTTTTCCAGACTTGTTGTCTATTTCTGCCTTCAATCCTTTTACCTAAAAGTAATACAGAAATATAATAAGGTAAATTGAAAGAGACAAGTATCAACATCTTAATAATAGGTTTTAAATTAAAAAAAAAACCTTGTTAATAACAATGACAACATAAAAGTAATGCATATGATAACCTACCTTTTCAGCAAGACTAGAAGCAGCTTGGAACTTCTCCAATAATTGGGCCTTTTGCTCTTTGACTAGAGGCTCTTGAGACAGATTATACTCAGCTAAAGACTTATTACTGGCCATGATCAGCTCTTTCTGCTCGTGAAGATTTTTTATCTGTTGCAAGTTTTGAATAAAATTGTCGAATTTATCCTCATTATTGAGTATTTCTTTCAAGCTGTCAACATCCATGTGCTGTAGACTGCTGAGGGCAGCTGGATAGTCAGGCTGCGAGTCTGCTGGCTGCTGTGAAACTGGATAAGGTGGATAACTCATTTTTAACTGCAAGTATTTTAATTGTCTTTTTTCTTAATTCAACTCTTTTCTAGATATATTTATCTTTCTTTTGTTTTGAAGTATTTAAATTGAATGACTCATATTTGTTCTAATTATCTGAAATACAATCAAAAAGTATGTTAAAACGATACAATAACATAGATTACTCACATAGTGTGTAATTTCTTTGTTTTATAATGTAGAGATTGTTTTCATGAAGTATATATAAACAAGTTAGATAAAGAGCAATAATAATACCAGTAAAAAGATAATTCATATATAAAATCAAGGGACGCTATGAATAGGGAGGAGGTAGGCCCCTAATTGTAGTTTATAAATAATATGTATATATTAAGTTAATAACAGTGTACTTTCAATGAGGGGAACATTGATATAAACTATATATAGGGCGAATGCGCTGAGCACAGTGGCCCTAGCGTATCTTTGGCTTAAAAATCTTGACCTTAACAGTTAAAACTGTCATAACTTTTTTATTTTTAGGAGTTATGACTTAATTTTTTCCTTTTTCGTAATGGGATTGCATGTATTTTAATAGGAAAATTTAAAAATATAATTTAATTCATCAATTCTACTGTTGTTTTACCAAGATATGCAAATTTTTGATAAAAAAATCGTATTGTTTTACTCAACGCAGGGAGGGAGAAATTCAGACACATTGCTAAAAAATTGGAAAATTTAAAGTGCAAGTAATACTTGAGTTACAAGAAATCTAAAATATGTTTTGGAAAGGTCTTAAAAATGTCTAAAACAATTGGTTTAAATTTTAAAAATATTGCCCTCCCCCAAGCCGCCAGGGGGGAAAACCGAAACGGTAAGAAAAAGTATGCCTCATACGGGGTTAGATGGGGTGAACTTCCCACGGATAAAATCTAATGAAATTTTGCACACACACTATTAAGCATGTCTTGTTGCCGCGTTTTAATGCGTGTAATGGTAGCACTATTTTTGGGCTAATAGTAACCGCTCAAAAATACCTTATATTAAAGGACTTACAATTGCCCTAAAAAAAAATAATATTTAATTTTTTTTGTAAAAACAATAAATGGGGCCATGATTAAATTATTTATGCAAAAAAAATTATTAATTTATCTTAAAAAAAACCCCAAAGATATGATGTTTTTGACACCTACTAAAAGGATAAATTTTGTCGGGATTTGGCCAAAATATCGCATTGTTTACTAAAGATACACTACACTACGCTGCAGGGCCGCAGTGTGAGCTGAGGACAAGTGAAATAACCCTTCCTTCCAGACCCTATAGAAAGCTTCACTGTGAAGGATAACCATAACGAATAAGTGATTAGCGAGATCCCTGCAACACACTCAGGCCGACGTATATCATGTTTTTTTTTATGTAAAGATGGATATAATAGCAACAGACAAAAGATATTATTAAATTACTACCTACCTAGGTACAAAAAAAATATTTTTTTTTCTGAACCCAAAGTTGAACATATATAATCATGCATTAAAATCATACATATTACTAAACTAAACTTTGAAAATCAAGAAAATTTAATCACAAAATCATAAAAATGACATCCATGTTGATAAAATCGGCCCCTGCGCGCATCTCATGTATGAAATGCCGAGTTCAATGTTTTTGTTTTGTTTTGTAACACAATGTCGTCGTCTTTATAATAATCCGCGGTATTTGCGCTTTGCTAATATTTCTCTGTATATTTTTCCCTTTTTCACTTTATAATTTTCTCTTCAAATAAGCTTGTTATTAAGCTTTAAATTTTATGTTTTATTAAATATAAAATTTATTTATTTACTTACAAACTAAAAATAATTATATTTTGTCTTTAATCAACATTTTTTTGATATACAATGTATTTATTTGTTAAGGAAATATTAGTGTAATAGAATTTGCCCTGTAAAGTTTATTTTGGTTAAAATATTTCATCACAAAAATTATGAAATTGCAAAAGTTAACATAACAATAGTACTTTATTTAAGGAAACAACTATTATAAATTATATAGTATATATGATTAATTAACTAAAGTATTAAATGACCTTAGATTTTTACAGACATGGTATTAAAGATTAATAATGAACTTATTGAAGATTTTTCTTCTTTTGAGGACTTGCTAAACAATTATCCAGACCTAGCTGAAACTTCCATTAATTGGAAAAATTCTGAGATAAAAACAGTTTATAAACATGACAGGTGAGATAACTCCTTGATTTTTCTATTATACTCAATTATATAGCATAAGTTCGTTAAAAAGAACAAAACTTAGGTAAATCATACATATCTTAATGAATAACTTGAATTAAATGGGTTATTCCCATTTAATATATTTCGCCAGATAATATCTCTCTACAGCTATCCAATCTTTACACCATCTCAATTCGAATGGTTGTTTAGCGTAGTGTAGTAATTAGGACTTGGTATTACCCTATTTGGACATGTTTCAGTGTATGTATTTCAAATTTTACTTTGTTTTGGCTAGATCTGGGCTCTGCCATCATGTCAAAATCATATATCATTATAGGTTTGTGTACATTGGACAAAGAGAAATGGGAATTCTTGATACCAGCGACCAGAATGTTAACGTCATTGGAAGTGAAGATGCGACTACTTGTCATATTGTTATCTTAAAGGTAAATTGAAAAAAACGTTATTTATGATGTAAATTGTCATATATGGCTTAGTTTCACTTAATTCAATTGATGTTTAGATAGTAAAGGGGAATCCACTTACCTTAATTATCCTTGACCGTCAGACCTGGCGTTGAATAAAAAAGCCTTACCTAAAGTATGAGTTTATGTGAGTTGATATAATGAATCATTATATCCTCAGGTCAATTTATGTAAAATTACCATATTTATTGAATTTTAGTATTTAGATCCTTTTATACGTTGATTTAAAAGTAAATTGATTGCTTGTTTCAGAACCTTACAACCCAAAGCTATGGAATTATACACATAGACTCCCATCGTGAAAACCAGTTGGAAAAACTTGTCTTGGCTATGGTACAAAATTACAAAACTGACAGTGAGACGTCACAAAACAATCTCAACACAAAATTTGAAGTTTATATTGTTGGTGGGTACAATGATGAAAAGGATACCTCTCGCCAAATAACAAGAACTGTGATGAATTACATGATTTCTGAACAAACAAAATTATTTCATTTAAAATTAGCCTGTGCAGGCTTTATTAATACTAGGTTAATTTACTCTACAATATCAATTAAAATGAAAGATATTAAGAAAAAGACTAAAAGTTTACCTAATGCACCTGCAGTAAAATTAGAAACTTTACTTTTTGATATTAATTGCATGCTATATTGTTTTGTTTTATTTTCTGTGAACTTTACTACAATTTAAAAAGGCACCCATTTTTGTTAACCTACTAACATGTAATTTCCTCTTAAAATTTTTGATAATATTTTAAACTTAATTCTATATAATACCCTTTTACAGTAGGATTACTATATTTCTTAATCATTAAAATACCTTCAATACCCCTTTTGTTATTTAGTTGATTTTAACCTAGCATGTTTTCAAGGCTAATGATGATCAATGTAAAACATTAAATTTCTTATCAGTATTTGTAGGAGAAAATTATTAACCTAGGACAGTAGAAAATTTGGAGAATGAAATCCTAAACTATCCAGCGCCAATACACTATGGAGTCGCGGTGAATGGAAAGTCAGGGCTGATTTTTCCTGCCAAGTTTATAAGTCACGCCCCTGATAAGGATATCAGGATGTTAAAATCAAATGTTGTCCTTGTTTACAATAGTAAAGAAGGTAAGATCAAAATCATATTTAATTCTAAGGATTTAAACTAAATTTTTTTTTGATTTTTCATTTTGATAGTTACTTTTAAATTAGGTATTATTATGATATGAGAATAACCCGCGATCGTGATGATAGGTTCGAATCTCGGTCCGACAACGCGTCATAACTAAAAGACGTTAGAAATGTTCCCTACTGGTGCTATGTCAGATTAAAAGTTAGAGTAGGAAGAATGCCTTGGCCAAAAACAGGCGCAAGTCATTATGTTAAACAAGGTTAAAACCATGTATATTTGGAAATGCGTGCTAGGTAAGTTATGGAGTAACTACGCAACCTATGTCTGTCATTTTCTAGGCATTGTGACATACTGAAATAGTGTAAACATAATTTAAAACCTCCATCCTAAATCTGTAATGATGGACAACATGATAAGAATAGATTAAAACACAGAACCAAGCTGCATCTTATTTTATTGACATAGACAAGATATAAACATGAATATAGAATAATCATTATAATAAAATAAGCTGCGGATAACTGGAGAGTAGGACAATTGATGAGCAGGCAAACATCCTGTAATAAACATAAGTTTAATATTACTTATGCTTTGTCTCTTACTTGTGTTTCCTTTTCTCTTTCTTGGCCTTCCTTCTCTCTTTCTTTGACAAGCGCAGCGCCTCCAACTCTTCCTTCAGCTGGAGATTTTCATGATGAAGTCCGTCTTTGACACGGAACAGTTTATCGTAGGCTGACTGCTCCCAGGACGCGGCTTCACGGAGTTTTCTGACCTCTAGCTTAAGATGATTGATCTCAGCCTCCCTTTCAGTGTCCCTGCTTTCCTTGAGGAGGTCCATTTCCAATTTGAGCGACTCAAAGTCGATACTCAAACGTGTCAGGTCAGTGCACTTTTGCTGATACATTCCAGCAATGCGGCTCGTTACTCTCTCCGCCTCGCGCTCACGGACAAAGTCCTGCTGTCTCCCCTTGTTGCTTCCCTTCGACACTCTCTGCAACAATCTCTCTAGGAGTCCTAGGGAGTTTGGGCTACGGGCTCCGTTGGGTCTGGCGCCACTCACAAGGCTCTCACTGCGCTCCCTACTGATTGTACGGTGCGACGATCTCCTCAGTGGTGCTTTCCTCGACGTGCTGCGTGCGCGCCTGCTATGAAGCATCCCCCTGCTCTTGAGAACGCTGACCATGAAGGGGTCATTGGCGTATTCTCTAGTCATAGAGACAGGGAGTGGTAGCGGCAGCGGCGCCAACACCTTCTGCTTCGGCCTCCTCGGGTGTTGATACGCATGGATGTGGTGCCTCTGTATCCAGTCCAGCAGGATCTGCTCGGCCATCTCTGTCGGCTTCCTCCCCAACGACTTCTTGGTGTGGAACTCGGCATAGGCGGCTGCGAACGTGGCTAGGGCGCCGTCCTGGACGGTGAGAAAGCATTTGTGCAGAGACAGGGATTGCTCACCTGTCTCTTGCGTCACACGCCTTATCTCATTGTTCAGGTCGCCAAGACTAGCCCAATGACGTTCGAAATCTGCACAGAATCTCCCTGTAGAGAAGGTGACTCTGTGCCGGCCCGATGCGACAGCTACCTCGGTTAGCGCCTTCACGGCGTTCACCAGGTTCTCCTCCGACTCCTCCATGAAGAAGTTGGTTATGACGTCATACGTGACGTACATGGGCCGCTCCTCGGACTCAAGCATGTCAATGTTGGCCTCCAGGAATTGTTCCAACGTCTCTTCGCCGGTCTGCTTGAAGACGATGTCGACCTTCGTGGTGAAGGGCTCCAGCAGATAATCCGCCACATGAAGATGGATGGGCTTCGCGGCCTCCTCCTCCAGGCTCTTCCTCTTCTCCCCCCGGGCGGTCTCAATGGCGTCACGGGCGAGGCTATCAGCTCTTTGCGACATTCTAAAATTTGGAAAAAAAATTAGTTTATCTTTGTTTGTAAATATAAACTTATTTGTCGTTTCGGGGAAAAAAACGTTACATATTATATTTTGGAGAAATTTGGAAATCTCTTAGTTTACTGTTTGATTTTTACACATTTGAAAAGTATTATATAGAAGGAAAAAGGAAAATTCGTATGCATTTTTAAATTATTTTTGGTAAATTGTCGGCGAAAGAGCTTTGGAAAGCAAGAGGTTGTTTGTTAAGTCAACGATTTTAATTAATTTTTATGTTTGAATACACTATGTACATATAAAAAACATATTTATAACTAGAATTATAAAACATATGTAAATATATCGATTTTCTGAAACTAAATTGAGAACAAAAATGCGCGGTTTTGGAAATAAAATATTCGGCAAATCGCATTTTTTTATAAAACATTTGGATAAAATATCTACCTTGAAAGTCTTGAAAACAAGCTTAAATTATCAGGTGGGCGTGTGCAGGATGAGATATCCGAGACAGATGCTTTTATTTGATTTAAGCACATATCTTATCACTTTTTACCCACAAAAAATTACCAATAGGGTTTTTACACATACGTTCAGTTCCGTTTCCTCGAGATGACTACGGCCATGCGCGAAAAAGCGGGGAATGCCGCTGATTGTGTTTTTCTTGTGGGGTTGCGTAGTCGTTACTGTTTGTTGTGAACCTTTTAGCTCAACTTCCGGTAAAATGTGTCTACTACTCGACTTCTAGACGTAGTAATTGGATATGTGAAGTCGTCTTTGATTTTAATAAATACATTTGGAGTAAGGATTTTTGGGAATAATGAATTTTTATACTTTAGATTGGAAATTTTTAATATATTAAACCGAAATTATATCTTTCTCATGAAATATTTAATATATTTTTGAAAAGAAAGTGTGTTTTTTATAAATTTGGGTATTTTTTATTTGTAAAAGACAGAAAACAGAAATAAATGAATGATAAAAAAAATATTGTTTGTAAAAAAAAATTGTTTGAAAAAATTTTGTTTGTAAAGACAAACAATTATTTGAAAATTTAGCAAATTTTCTTGATAGCCCTGATGTATTCAGGGCTGATTTTTCCTGTTTGTAAAATGACCATGATCTTGCTTGGGTTCACGCCCTTCTTGGTAAGGACGTCTGCGGCTTGTAGCTCTCCTGGAACCCAGACTAGCTCTTCTATCTCCTTGTCTTTCAGCCATTGTTTGACCATTCCAATCTCTCTTCTTAATCTTCTCTCTCCTACATCTGTGGCACTGTGAATTGCTACATTAGCGTCTTGGTTGTCAATGATGGCAGTGATTGGAAAGTTGTATTTGTTTCCTAGAATCTCTTGTAGAAACCATCTGGTGGCTATGGCTGCATCGATACCTGTTGTAAGGCTCATGGTTTCTGCTGCTAGAGTAGAGTTGGTAACTCTTTGGATCTTGTTAGATTTCCACTCAATTGGAGCACAATCTCCTGTTTTTGTGTTGACAATGAACATTATGTAACCTTGTGCACTGTCAACTCCATTGTTGAGGTTACCAAAGCTTGCATCGGTGAATATCCATATTTCTGCCTCTTTCAGATCCTTGATGTCTGCTATTCTGACTCTTGACACATCCTTCATCTTTATCAGAGTTTTCCTTGCAGCTTTCAAATCAGCAACCGTGCCTCCTTGCATCTTTGTGGATGCTTCAATTAGCTCAAAAGCTAAGTCAGGTCTTGTTGCCCTTACTGTCCAGTTTATGGCTCCAGTCATTTGTCTGATCAGTGTCAGCTCTTCTGATGTCATGCTTTCAGAGGTTTGACTGAGACGCTTTGCTTCAATCTTTGGTACAGTTACCCCTTCCACATACTTTTCTTGATCTAAGGTAATACCCCTATCATCTTGTTTCAGCATGAAACCAGTGTACATGAATGAATCACTTTCTGATTTTCCAATCTGGAAAGCACTCAATACTTTGTTGAGTATCACATCATTGAAGTATTCTGTTCCACAGTGAATAAAATCATCCACGTGAATTCCAATCAGTCCTTCTAGTCCTCCACTACTATTTTGCAGAAAGAAAAGACCTGAATCATATATTGATTTCTTGAATCCCAGTTTTTCCAGGTTGTTCTTTACTTTCTCATACCACTTCTTGCTTGCATCTCTGAGTCCATACAGACATTTCTTTAGTCTCCATAGTTTCTTTGCCAGTTTTGCTTCCTTTGGAGGCTTCACCAGTACAATTCTGTCTAGTTCATTGCCTTGTAAAAAGGCAGATTTCACATCACTGGCACTGATCTTCCATTTGTTTGCTGCTGCAATCGCAAGAATGATTCTCAAGGTGTGTTTGTGCATAGTGGGAGATTCCTTCGGTACATCTTGTAGTTCTTGAAATCCTTTTGCTGTGAGCCTTGCTCTTAGCTCTTCACCTTTCTTGGTTACCACCCACAATGTGGTGATGTACTCTTGACCTTCATCATCAATTATTTCATAAGTGTCAAACTCTTGAAGTTTATCCAGTTCCTTCTGTTTTGCTTCAAGTGCTTCTGGAGTGTTGGTTTCATCTTTTGCAACTAGAACTGCTAGGATCTCTTCATGTAGATTCTTGGCTGAGTTGTCTTCATTTTCTTGTCTCTCAACTCTTGCTTCTTCTACTTTTCTCAGCTCTATGTTCTCAACATCATCGCTTATTATTTGTCCATTCTCTAGAGCAAAGTTGTACCAGTTTGGGTACTTTCCTGTTCTTTTACCACTGCTTATCACCGTTGCGTTGTGCCATACCCCATCCATTTTTATTTGCACTTTTTCAGCTCTTTTCAGAATAGCAATTTGTTTGTTATTGGTTTTCTTAGCTGGTCTACCTGCTTTCTTCTTGTTGTTCTGAGGTTCAGGTATGTTCTCTTCTTCTGTTTCTTCAGTGCTCTCCTCCTGTGCAATTTCATCCTCATTGTTTGTTTGAGTATTGTCTTGTGGGGCTTGGTTTGTGATAATGGTAGTTTCTGTGACTTTTGTTGTTTGCTCATTATCTTGAGATTTCTGATTGTTGCTTTTGTTGACACTTTCAGTCTCGGCACTTTCAGCCTTGTCAGTTTCAGCTTCGGCACTTTCAGCCTTATTATCTTCGGATTTTATCTTCTCAGCCAGTTCTGGTTTGACTGGATGTAGTCTGTTTGCATGAACTTGACCAAAGTATCTTCCATGCCTTACACAGATTACTTTGCCGTCTTGATAGACAACCTTTGCTGGTCCTAGCCATTTATCATCTTTCTCTCTTCTGTAATATACATAATCTCCAGGATTGTAGTTGTGCTGTGCTGTTCTCATTTTTGTTCTGAGAGCTTGTTTGATCTTTTCACAGTTCTGTGACTTGATGAATGCTGTCCTGCATTCATGCATTGCTTTCAGTTGATCCTCAAGCGCTTTGCTGTGAGATTTGATCTCAATCACATTTGGTGGTTCATCAATGATGTTGGGGATGCTAGGTATTCTACCATACACTAGCTGAAAGGGTGAGAATCCATATACTGTTGATAAGGAGTTCTTTGCCACACAGGCCCAGGCTAGTGCTGTCTCCAAGTCCATGTCTGGAAAGTCCACCAGAATTCTCAGCAGTATGTTGTCCACTAGGTAGTGGTTTCTCTCACATAACCCATTACTCCATGGGCTATAGGCTGCTGTGGTATGGCATATTATATCCAGTTTGCTCATGGCTTCCATCATGATTGATCCAGTGAATTCATTTCCTTGATCTGTTATGATCTCACTTGGTTTTTGGAAATATCTTACCCAATGAGTCATAAAAGCTCTGACTACTTCTTCTGGCGTTTTGGCTTTGATAAATGTAGCTACTGTATATCTTGTAAAACAGTCAATCATATAAAGAATGGGTTTTCCTTTCCATATCTTTAAATCCATTGCTACACATTTGTTGAAATCATTAGCCAATGGCATTGCTACAGAAGGTCTGTCTGGTGATCTCTTTTTGAGTATACATCCTTCGCAACCATCAATGATTTTATCAATCATTTCATCAAAATGGTCATGCCATTTTTCTGCTCCCTTCAACAAATCTACAAATTTGGATTTGCTTCCATGACCAAATTGTCGGTGAAGCTTTTCCAACATTTGGTATTGTTGTCTGATCGTTGCTTGGTTAAGATCAATGAGCATGATTTGTTCCATTACTATAGAATCTTCATGGTCATCTTGCCCAAGTAGATTAATGATATAATGTCCGGCGCTGGTTGTGTGTAGCTTGATGGGTTTTCCATTAGCTGTTGCCGTGTCATTAATCAGATTGATTGCTATGCCCAGTTGTTTCATGTGCTCTTTGGACATAAGCAGTGGGATGTCTGAATCTATTATATCAATGCTTAGTTCATGTAGTTCATTGGCAATAATAACTGGAAGTTTGTAAATTCCCATTGAAACTAGTGATTGTTGGTTGCCGAATGTGAATGTCGTCTTACTCATGTGAGGGCCTGAGAGTAAGTGCTTGATGTGTTTGGGAATGGCTTGCATGTATATTTTAAGCCATTTCATGCCTGCTACACTGCTAGAACAGCATGTATCTAGTGCAGCGGCGTTTAACGCTTCGGCTGTGAATTTGGATAATTCATTTTTATCTTGAGTAAAGAAAATGTGTTTTTGGTTATTATCACTTTCTGTAATTTCAGCCTTTTCTATCTCTTTGAGAATGTGTTCCGGAATGTCGTCTTCCGTGTCTGAATTTTGTCCTTCAATGACGAACGCTTGTCTAAACCTGTTTTGATTTTGGATATTAGGCCTATTGCCTTGGTTATACGGACATTGTCTTTGTAAATGTTTGATGGACATGCAGTTTCTGCATTGTAAAATACGCCCCCTCTTATCTTTAGGGTTAGTTCCATCCTCTGATTTCTGGCTATAATTAGTAGCCCCATTTGTACTGTTGTTTGGATAATTGTTCTGTTTGTAGCTGTTATTAGTTGCGCTATTATTGCGACCGTTGTTTGGGTTAAAGCTGCTTTTATTATTTTGGAAATTTTTCTTTTTGGACCATGCTACAAACAGTTCTTCATGCTGTGCTAAAAATGCATCTGAGAGTTTTTCTGAGCTATTTTCATTTTTAAGCCCAAATACATTTGTTAGCATGTCGAACATTTTTGATTTGACGTTTTTGTACAAATTTTCGTCATCTGATAGATCAACTACTGAGTTGAGTAGTTCTATCTGTTGTACCGAGAGATTCGCGTTGTTCATTAAAAATCCGGCTTTAATGTCGCTTGATAGGGTTTTAAGCCCTGCATTTTCTGCTTTGGAAACAAGATATTCGAATTGTTTTGCATATTCCGAAAATTCTTGCCCTGCAGTTCTTTTATATTCTACTATCTCTCTTAGACATTGAAATTTTAAATGCTTGGACGGCTTACCTATGTGTGAGTCTAAGAACTCTATGATTAGATTTACGCTGTTTTTGTTTGCGGCTATTTCCGTCGGCCTATATTTTTGAAACAATTGGCGTTGGATGTTATCTCCAAAGCTGCTGTGTTCATTTTTAATACCGGCTAATAGTAACGCACCTCTTTTTGTCTTTGGGATGTCTGTTATCATATCCCATAGAATTACATTGTCTTTGTAATCTGAGTATAATGTAAAGTCCGACAGTTTTGGAGCTTCTGTCGTCACTTTTACCTCCGCCATTTTTGAGATTTCGGACGAGGTTTCGTGATTTTTGGAAAAGTTTTTATTTGAAAACGAGGTTTCGTGATTTTTGGAAAAATTTTTGTTTGAAAATTCAAATAATTCCTGAGCGTTTGTTACCTTTTTGTTTTTAAGGTTGAAGTTAAAAGCTGTGTTTAAAAACTTGCTTTTGCTTTTGGTATGACGGGGTTTGGTTATACCCATTAATTTTTGGAAATTTGCGCTACTTTTGTATATCTTTGTCCCTGCGGGATCTTATCTTGGTTTTTGGAAAAAAAATGCTACTTTTGGATATCTTTGTTCTTTATTTCCGTACGGGAGAAAAAAACACACATTGATTTAATATAATAATATATCTTTTTATTTTTCAAGATATTACTACAACAAAATAATAAATATTTGATAACACCAGCTACTACGAGCTTATACAGACAAGTTTTGAAAAAAAAACTTGATTTAATTTTTAAAATTACACCAGCCAACTACGGGCTTAAACAGAATATTTGGATATTTATATTTCACCAGCCTACTATGGGCTTAAACATATTATAAATATAATTCACCAGCCTACTACGGGCTTAAACATTTTATTATGTAATTATTTCAGTATGCCTTTCCTTGCTTTGAAAAGCTTGTTACACCGATCTCTACGGATCTAATTTTGAATATACTAATTAACAGAGTAAGGTTTAGTTTTTCCATAACTTTCCGTAGATCTTTTCTTTGAAAAAAAAAACTAGCTACTGCTACTATTGTTAAACAAGGTTAAAACCATGTATATTTGGAAATGCGTGCTAGGTAAGTTATGGAGTAACTACGCAACCTATGTCTGTAATTTTCTAGGCATTGTGACATACTGAAATAGTGTAAACATAATTTAAAACCTCCATCCTAAATCTGTAATGATGGACAACATGATAAGAATAGATTAAAACACAGAACCAAGCTGCATCTTATTTTATTGACATAGACAAGATATAAACATGAATATAGAATAATCATTATAATAAAATAAGCTGCGGATAACTGGAGAGTAGGACAATTGATGAGCAGGCAAACATCCTGTAATAAACATAAGTTTAATACATTACCATGCACAGGGATTGGTTTTCTGGTGGGTGTTAGTTATCCTAGGCGATTGAGAACGTTCAACTTCAATTCAAAATGCACATTGCATAGTATGTTCAAAGGTGACATGGAGAGGACTTGTACCCGAAGCGTCACCAAGCCCCAAGTCATCATCATTATGATAAGAGAATAAATAGGAGAATAAAAATATACTAAAATTGTTTAGCACTATCCTATATCTACTATTGAACCCTTGTTTGAAATAAATCATTTGTTATGAATTTCAGGAAGGATATGTGTACCTGTATTTGACTATGATAGCTGCAGCTCTGCTAAGCTCTGGATTCAAGTCAACGATGACATTATATTAAACAATCTCTCTACTAGTCCAAAGGTTAATTAAGATTTGTTTCTATTGTCTTACTTTTTAATCACGTTTAAATCAAATTAGGATTTAAAAGATGATTTAAAGTGGCTGGTTATTACTTGGCTTAGTGCCTAGTAACCTTAAAGCTTTCTATTGTCCTGTTTTAGGTATAGTTTACTGCTTTTTTTTATCTAAAATATTGTTAGCTAGATGTTGCGTATTGACATATTTGTTATATTCTACGACAAATTAAACCTGCTTTTTTCTCCATTTAGGTGGAACCAAGTCATTTCTGTGATGATATGAGAAATATGTTTAAAAGGATGGTAACGGATCCTGATCCACACGAAACATTGTTTAAAAACAACAGTGATAGATATTACAGGTTAGAATTTAAAAGAACAGGGGGCTCGTAATCAGTTTACATTTGGCAACATCAGATTGTATAAGGAAAGATATTAATATATCTAGCGTTGATTTCTTTGTAAATAATGAATTTTTACCCTGAAAACTATTTTAAAAAATCTAACGAACAAGCTGATAGCCGTTACTTAATCACATTTAGTTTAATTTTTTCTAATTTAAACAATGAACAAGGAAATCTCCTTACTAACGTTTGTATCTTCTATTTTAGTCTAAACAATGAAACGCTGGACTGGGAGCTTGACAACCCAGAACTGTATGGATCAAATCATACCAAAGACAAGCAGCAATTTAGTCTCACAGATTTTATCAGAACTGCCAAGAAAATATGATCAAACAAAATTTATTCTATTTTTTTTATTTTTTAGCTTACACATTCCAAATACACAAAAACTTTTAAAAAAGAAAGAGATCTAGTACCTCAATAGTCACTTGTATTGATAATTTTTAAAAGATACCTATAGGTACATTTTATTTATTTTTTTTTGCAATTCCAAAAAATCTAGTTTTTTTTATGAAAAAAAAAATAATAAAATACAAAAAAATATTGTATCCAATTTTATATGTCAAATTTACAAATGAGATAGTGATGATAGTAATGATTCACTTTTAACAGTAATTGCAAATTGAATATTTTTTTATAACTTCTTCATAAAAATACGAAAGGCAGCATTTTTTAACTGAAGAACTATTTTGGTTTAACTTTTCTGTCAATTAAGGATTTCCTACAATTTTTGAGAGTTTTAGCACAGTAGGTATTATCTTAGAGTATTGGAAGAATAGTTTTTTTAGATTAAATTTCCATTTCTTGTATAAAATTAACTTTCATAGTTATTTAAAATCTACTGTTTGCACAAAATCTTGAAGAATTTATTACTTTTGCAGAAACTTATGTTAATTGCATTTAATCTCCCCGTTAATGTATGAGGTAGTTAATCACACAAAATGGACGTTTCCAGAGTTTTCATTGGAAATCTACCAGATGGATGTTCAATCAGAGACGTGGAAAAGTTTTTCAAGTAAATACCTATTTTAAAGCAGCAGGATATTTGTCTGTCTGTGTGTTTGTACCTAAGGATCTTGCTAACAGCTGGACTTATAACTTTCCTGTAGTGGAGCTTTTTACAGGTCCAGAGAAGGTTTATAACTATTTCTGGGTAGGAATGGGGGGGGGGGGGGGATACATAAATCCTCCCTAGAGAAATCGCCCTAGGATAAGTCCCCCCCCCCCTTCCAAAATTTTATGATCTTATCCGTTTAGATCTAAATTAGAAAACAAGGGTCAAGTATAAAAAACCTAAATGTCTTATGTCACAAATGGCATACTTAATGAAAGATTCCCATATTGCAATCAATAACTGGTTTCAATGTTTAGCTTTTAACAATTTAAAAATTGTAGGTAATGAAATGTATCCTAAAATTTTTCCAAACTAATACATTTTTATTTGCAGGGGTTATGGTAAAATAAGAAGTGTTATCCTTAAATCTACAAAATATGGATTTGTAGACTTTTACAAACATGAGTAAGTTTACTTATTTTAATTTCTACTACTTCCATGTAGAGACACTGTAATGAGATAGAGGAGGAAGGAGTAGTATTGGTGAGAGAGATCCCCACATAAATTTTCATCTTGCTATCTTAAACAGCTGACGAGAGATTCATTCGCATTTAGCGTTACGGACTGACAGACTGACGAATGGAAATCAAAGTAAGTTTTACAGTGGTTTGCAACTATCAAAGATATATATCAGTGTTTATTATCGCTTTTTATTCCCTTAATTTCTCTTTTAATTCATTTAAAAATCTAGGGATGCAAGTAAAGCTGTTATTGAACTGGATGGACAGAAATTAAACGGAAACAGAATACCTGTAGAACATGGAAAGGTAATATCTTTTTTTCCAACTGTTGAGAAAAAGGATGTTGGAATGTAACCTACTTTTATTGAATCTTAATTTGTTGGTGCAAACCTTTAGTGTAACATTGAACCTTATCGTCTTAGAAATGAATATTACAAAAAGAAAGTAAAAAGGATAATTATACCAAATACATTAAAGTGTGTGTGTGTGTGTGTGTAGCCATTATTTCTTAGTAATTGGACCTAAGTAGACCAAATACATTTCAATAGGGTAAAAATCGCCATGTTTAAAATGGACTTAAGGACTGGTAATGACAAATAATTACGATAGGGTTATTCTGACATGCCTATATCATTTACAAGACCTATCCGTTACGGATGAACCTACCCTTAATACAGAAAAGCTTCGCCTTTGCAAATTATGTTGTTATTTAGGGTGTTAGAAAAGCCAAATCAGGTGAGCAGGCAAGGTGGACATCTAAATATGGAACAATGGCAAGAACAGATTACAGGTACAGATCATAACCATGCATTGCACAGTTTCGACTTCTGGGCAAATGTCAAAAAATATGGTTGGTATGGCAAAATAGTTTATATGAATAGGTCTCACCCTCAGTTTAAAATATCGACATAAAATTCTTAGTGGTAAAATATAACTATTACACGTTAAATGAATATTGCAAGTAGCTTATTGTTGCTGTGCTACTTCTAGATATAATTTAGATTGTTAGTTGAGAATCTCAGTAGCAGTATAACCTGGCAGGATCTGAAGGATATTATACGCAACCATGGACTTATGGTTAGCTTATTATTGCTGCGCTACTTAGGAATATAATTTAGATTGTTAGTTGAGAATCTGAGTAGCAGTATAACCTGGCAGGATCTGAAGGATATTATGCGCAAACATGGACAGGTCACATATGCTCAAGCCCATAAGGTAATATTTTTACTTTACTGCTTGTAATTGTTATTATTTGTAAATTACTCTATCCGCCTTCACCAAAATATAACTTACTTTGCTGTTGGATGGTCATGTAGTTTTAAAGAATTCCACATTACAAAAAATTATATTTTAAGTCTATATTAGTTAGCAGTTGATTGCTTTTAGTTACAAAAGTTTTAGTCACCCTATTCTAGTTTTATGATATTTTACTTCAATTTTAAGAAAAAAGCATTTTTTTTTTCAAGATTTAACTTAACTCAAAGCACATCTTAGCATTAGATGAATTTAGGTGTCTTTGTTTATTTTATAGCTGCGCAACATGTGCACATAATCGTCATTTTTATTATCTTTCAGGAGAAGAAAAGAGAGGGTCTAGTTGAATTTTCCTGTGAAGAAGATCTGCACCGCGCCTACCAGAGAATCAATGGAGAAATAATCAATGGACGAAGAATTCAGGAATATTCCCTTAGATATTTACATATTAGTCAGGGACCCCCAATGATGAAAAATTAGATAAAAATTATTGGTTGAAAAGTTTGGACGATTACTAACTATTCCAAATTTGGTTCAAATTCTCAAAGTTTTTGGGCCAACGAATAAGGTATTCCCATCTCTTGTTGATAAAAACAAGTTGATTCTGTTTATGGGATGATTCATAATTCTAGTGTTTTATTCGACATTAATGTAGATTTAAATACTAATTTCAAAAGCCTTTTTTTGTAGGACGGGCCCATTCTTGAAACTACCCTTTTTTTCAAGATTAAAATAGTAAGGACTCTTAAAAGTTAAAGGATTATTTTATGTTTCAGTGCACAAAATTGTTCGAGCCTCGACCAAGGTCAAGGTCATGGTCTCGCTGCGAGGTCACTGAAAGGTCGAGGTCAGAAGCAAGGTCTGTTAGTCCAGAAGGATCAACCTTGAAAGAATTGTCAGATGAAAATAAAAACGAGGAACATGAAAAAGAAGTAGAACATGATTGATAAGTAGAAAGTAAATGGCCTAATTAAAAGTGAGAAATAACTGCAAAAATAGTTATTTGATGAATTATACTTGGTTATGATCAGTAAATTTTGAAATGGTTTTAATATCGTATCTTTATGTTTTTAGGAATTTAAAAATCTGGCTGTGAATAAAAGTATTATCTATATTTTCAGATATTAGAATGCAAGTATGATAAAGAAAATTTTAGGTTAATGTCATTAGATTTTGAAATATACAAATTACCTTAAGCAAGAATCGTAATTCTAATAAGATTTATATAAAATTTTCGAGAAAGATAAATTTTCCATCTAAATTTCTTAGTATGAACTTAAAAAAATGGTTCGTATACTTTTAAAGCCATCTCTAAGCAAGAAAGATACGTTAAAAATTATTTTTTGTTGATTATTCATCTCAAATTGTCTTAAAAAAATAAGAGTGTCCTTTTTATCCACTTTCTAATAATGTGACCATTTAAAATTACTCGAAATATTCAGGGAGGTAGGGAACATTTAGCTGGATATTGCACTAGTCCTTAAAGTTTAAATTAACGTTTTCTTATTCGTTGGCTTAAAAAATTTAAAGACTTTAATTGAATTTTAATTGGTTGGTTCACTTAGTTGAATGTCCACTTATTGAATATAAAGAAAGAGTTATTTTGTTTATCATCATTGGGGATGTTTATCAATTTATTGGCCATTGTCCTATCCCTTTAGATCCCTCCATTACATCCGATTTCTAATAATGGGGCCATTTTGAATTTCCCAAATATTAAACCATGAAAGTGTATTTAGGTTACTATAATGTGTTAAATACATTTAGTAATAAGTATTACTAGATTAAACCAAAGAATTTGGCATGGATCTCTTGAACATTTAATATGGTTAATTAATCTTTCTGTTGGTTTATAGTATTAAATGTACACATGATAACAAGAGCTAACTATTAAGTAGGGACTATATTTAGCGATCCAAAGGGTATAAGACAATGGCCGATAAATTGATGTACATCTCCAATGATAATGGAAAAAATTACCCCATCTGTAGATTACAATTAGTGGATGAAACGTTTAGACACAGGACTTAATGAACCAACTAAATAAATCCAATAAAAAATCCAAAAGTTGTTGATCTTACGAATAATAAAACCTTTGGGACTAGTGAAATAGCCAGCCCAATGTTCCCTCCCTCCCTGGGCTAAAGAGTTTGATGTTTGACTGTTATTTAAGAAATCATAAATGTCTTGACTTACAAGTCTGATATTTTCAAAAAGAGTGGGTTGTTAAAACAAATGTTATCTATAATACAAAGTAGAATGATGTCTGTCCGTCCGTCCGTCTGAAGCTTAAGATCTCGGTAACCACTGAACCGATCGGATTCTACTCTTTAGGGTATATACCTATTGGTCCTGTGGTGGCTTTAAGCTATTTTCTTAGGGGGTGGGACACCCCCACCACCCCAAAAACAAAAAAATCCCCCCTCATTTTTTTGAAGAATATGCTGAAGATTTCCTTGGTCCTTTTACGAATTTCGCCTTAATTTTTTTAAAATCACCTCTTGGGGGCAAAGCCTCTAGAGGCTAGGGGCGAAGCCGCTAGTACCTAAAAAACAATAGGTACATTCCCTCAAAAAAAATATAAACTTGATGAAAATTATAAATACTTAATATTTCCCTAATAGCTGAAGCAAGCACACACTAATATGTAAATAAGTGGAACGAAAATTAAGTTATAATTTTGAGAAAGTTTGGAGCAAGTTTTGAATATTTATTCCAAGTTGGTAATGCACTTGATTCTTATTATATAATGTTGGTTACAGCGAAGCAAGTCTATAGCTAACATTTAATTGTACGATATTTACTGCTACATTAAAGTAGGTTACACTTACGTTATGATTACTGTAAATTTCTTGTTCCAGGGGATTTGAAAGATTTAAAGACATATTTTATGGGGAAATGTGGTGACTCGTGCCACGACATACCAGCAATTTTATTTTGGGTGCTACTCCCTTAGTTTTAGAGATAATTGGGTGAAATCTTTTGGGCTGGGTCACTAATTACCCCAACTAGAGGTATCTTTCAAAAAAAACGGCGGCGGGTCCGCCGTTCGCCGCCATTTTCCGCCGCCGCCAAAAAAAATTTTTTTATTGCATTTCTCGCCGAATTAGGCAATTTGGAATCATTTGAGACCATGTTATTTTTTTCAAAAAATTTTCCCCTTATAACCAACCCTGCAGGGGGACTTATATATATATCTTAAATTCAGTGCCTCTCCTAAGCTTTTAAAGATATTGAGACAAAACCTTTTGAGGTAAATCAGTAAAAAATATTTGAATAAAAAATGGCGGCGGTACCGCCGCTCCCGCCGTCCACCGCCATTTTCCGCCGCAAAAATTTTTTTTATTGCATTTCTCGCCGAATTAGGCAATTTGGAATCATTTGAGACCATGTTATTTTTTTCAAAAATTTTTCCCCTTATAACCAACCCTGCAGGGGGACTTTTCAAATTCTCGTTTATTATGGTATATCTTAAATTCAGTGCCTCTCCTAAGCTTTTAAAGATATTGAGACAAAACCTTTTGAGGTAGATCAGCAAAAAATATTTGAATAAAAAATGGCGGCGATACCGCCGCTCCCGCCATCCACCGCCATTTTCCGCCGCCCACAGGACGGCTTGTAAGGGGAAAAATTTTTGAAAAAAATAATATGGTCTCAAATGATTCCAAATTGCCTAATTCGGCGAGAAATGCAATTAAAAAAATGTTGGCGGCGGCGGAAAATGGCGGGAGCGGCGGTACCGCCGCCATTTTTTATTCAAATATTTTTTACTGATCTACCTCAAAAGGTTTTGTCTCAATATCTTTAAAAGCTTAGGAGAGGCACTGAATTTAAGATATACCTTGATAAACGAGAATTTGAAAAAAATGACCAAGTCCCCCCGCAGGGTTGGTTATAAGGGGAAAAATTTTTGAAAAAAATAACATGGTCTCAAATGATTCCAAATTGCCTAATTCGGCGAGAAATGCAATAAAAAAAATTTTGGCGGCGGCGGCGGAAAATGGCGGTGGACGGCGGGAGCGGCGGTATCGCCGCCATTTTTTATTCAAATATTTTTTACTGATCTACCTCAAAAGGTTTTGTCTCAATATCTTTAAAAGCTTAGGAGAGGCACTG
Organism: Acartia tonsa; assembly: GCF_053477335.1. Lineage (NCBI taxonomy): Eukaryota > Metazoa > Arthropoda > Copepoda > Calanoida > Acartiidae > Acartia > Acartia tonsa. Next base: position 39,374,858 of record NC_137265.1, on the reverse strand, counting down.
AATTTAAGATATACCTTGATAAACGAGAATTTGAAAAAAATGACCAAGTCCCCCGCAGGGTTGGTTATAAGGGGAAAAATTTTTGAAAAAAATAACATGGTCTCAAATGATTCCAAATTGCCTAAATAGGCGAGAAATGCAATAAAAAATTTTTTTTTGGCGGCGGCGGAAAATGGCGGCGAACGGCGGGAGCGGCGGACCCGCCGCCGTTTTTTTTGAAAGATACCTCTAGTTGGGGTAATTAGTGACCCAGCCCAAAAGATTTCACCCAATTATCTCTAAAACTAAGGGAGTAGCACCCAAAATAAAATTGCTGGTATGTCGTGGCACGAGTCACCACATTTCCCCCCCCCCCCTTTAGTTATCATAATTATCATCTTTTCAGGTATACCATAACTTCTTAGTATTTTCCAGAGTGTTTGTCTGTGTATGGAGTCAAAGGCCTTAGAGAAATCAACAAAATTTACATGGAGTGGCTTGTTAAATTCAACACATTGTTCAATAACTGTCCTAAGGGTGAAAATTTGGTCAACACAGCCTCTTCCAGCACGGAATCCAGCTTGTTCTTCTCTTAGTTTATTGTCAATTTTCTCATCAATTCTGTTCAAAATAACTTTACATAGGACCTTGCTTGGGATAGAAAGCAGCATAATTCCTCTCCAATTATCACAATTATTCAAATCTCCCTTCTTAGGTAGTTTTATGATTATACCTTTAGACCAGTCAGTTGGTATCTTTTCTTGTCTCCAAATTTTATCAAAGAGATCAGTCAGAGTCCTAGCAGAAAGATCTATGTCTGCCTTAAGCATTTCGGCAGTTATCAAGTCAGGTCCAGGTGCTTTGTCATTCTTTAGACTATGTATAGCAGCTTTAACTTCTTGAATAGTTGGTGGTCGTGTGTCTATGTCTATTTCATGTCCTGGTTCTGGTTCAGCAGTAATTTCAGGTTCAGGTCTGTTCAACACTTCTTCAAAATGCGATTTCCACCTTTTAGCAACTTCTTTTTCTGTAGTGAGTAATTTACCATCTTTAGCCTTGATAGTTTCACCACTCTTGTTGTTATATTTGCCACTTAATTGCTTGGTTATGTTGTATACTGTTTTCATGTTACCGAAGTCAGCTGCTCTCTGGGCCTTTTCAGCCAGATTGTCAATGTAATCTCTCTTGTCTTTCCTTGTGCACTTTTTGACTTCTTTGTCTTTAGCAGTATATTCAGCTCTTAAATTGCCCATGTCAGCCAAATGTTGAGCATTATGAATTTTGTTTTTAAGCTTCTTTCTCTCTTCTATTTTGTTCCATGTTTCTTCAGAGATCCAGTCCTTTTTCTCTGGTTTCTTGTGTCCTAGGATTTCCTTAGCAGTAGATTGAAAGTTTTCTTTAATTGAAGTCCATGTGATCTCAGTCTCGTCATTTAGGTCCTCTAAGACTTGAAATCTATTTCTGAGTTTTAAGACAAATTCATTCTTTATCACTGAGTCCTTTAATCTTGAAGAATCATATTGTCTACCAATCTCACTCTTTTTATCATGGCCAGTACGCTTCAGCTTTAATTTAATCTTACTGACAACTAGTTCATGGTCACTGAATATGTCGGCTCCTCTATAGCTCCTACAGTCTTGCATTGACTTGACCCATTTTCTGTTGATCATAATATGGTCAATCATGTTTCTTGTTTGTCCATTAGGTGTTGTCCAGGTATATTTGTGAATGTTTTTGTGTTGGAATAATGTACCTCCTACGACCATATCATTATTTAAACAGAAATCAAGTAAAAGTTCTCCATTTTCATTTCTTGTACCTATGCCAAAGTGTCCCATTGCATTTTCCACTCCAGTCCTGTCAGTTCCTACTTTAGCATTCATATCTCCAAGAACTAGACACATGTCATGTTTGGGTACTGAGTTTCTGATTGATTGCAGTTGATCATAAAACTCTTGTTTTACTTCTTCACTTTTGTCATTTGTTGGGGCATAGCATTGGATAAGGGTCAACTTGCAGTGCCTTGATTGGAATCTAGCCTTAATTATTCTGTCTGATATAGGTTTCCAGTCTATTAGTGAATTGACATGTCTTATAGCAACCCCATACATATGTTGACTTTCATGACCAGAATAAAGTATTAGGTGGCCATCTTTGGTTGTGGTTTGTCCTTGTCCTGTCCATCTACATTCTGCAATTCCAAGTATTCCGATATTGTAACTTGTCATTTCTTTAACTACTTGGGCTGTTTTAGTTGACTCATACATTGTTCTAACATTCCAGGTTCCTATCTTACAGCTTTGCTTAGAACTTATTGGTCCTGTCATCAAGTTGATAGCTTCCTTTCGGATTTCACCATCATCTTTCATATTCTCAGTAAACTGAGCATCAGTTCCAACAGTTCTTGTTTCATGCACACCTCTGGCTGTGTTAAAGCCATAAGTGTTTGAGGTTTTGTGGGTGGTTTCTGTAACTGTGGGGATTTTTACAGGTAGGATAGTTAGTCCTACGCAAACCTTTCATATCCCTGGAAGGAAGGGTGACTGGTAAGGGGAGGGACGTCAATATCCCCCAGTACTTCAAGAAGTACCTCCTGCCCTCTGTATAATATCTTACTGTTCTTTTTTATCAAATGTTAAATTGTTATATCCATGCTACTTATGGACATAATTGTCCGTGTTAATATTATATAATGTAAATTTTCATGCAGCAACTAATCATAATTTTGTTAGATAGGATTATTTGTTTTCAGACATTGGTTTTTCTAAAATCTATCCCAACATATTTACATACTAAAATGTATGTTTTCTTACAATTCGAAATGTCTGTCTATTTTAAACATTTTGAGGAAAAAGTGATTCTATTTAAGATAGATGACTCTAATTATTTGTGACAATTCTCTGTATTTATGAATATGCCTTATTTACTTGACACACAACTTAATGAACCGACCAATAAAAATTCAATGAGAGTCTCTTAAGTTTTTATGCGAACTAATAGGGAAAACGTATTATTAAACTTTGGGGACTAGTGTAAAAAACAGCCCAATGTCCCCTTCCTCCCTACTTCTTATATGTAATTAAACTTTTTACCATGTTTTGACCATGTTTTGTGTAAAATAATTGAAATCCTTCAAAATAATGTACTTTAGACTAAAGCATAACATTTAATACATTTTTACTTGTTCATATTTTTTAGGAAGAGTTAATAATCCGGGTATAGTCCTTTCCACGACATCCCTCCATAAGAAGCGATTCTTCGTATTTTTCACAGTAGCTTTTCTCCTATTTCTAGCCCCTGCGGGGGGCTCTAACCCTGCGGGGCCAATTACCTAACCCTATGGGGCAATCACCTAACACAATATAACCTAACCTAACCTAAAATAACCTATAAAAAGCCATTTTAAAAATACGAAGAATCGCTCCTTATGGAGGGATGTCGTGGAAAGGACTATACCCAAAATTTTCCTCTCATGGGCGTCCCTGCCGGAAATATCTTTTAAGTTTTAATTTTAGGGAAAAAAATCTAATGACCTTTGTTTAGCCGTTCTACTGAATCATCCCAGGTTTGGACCACAACTTATACAGAGGCTTTCTGAAACCTATCCAATCAGGAACATAAAATAATCTTTTGTAATACCTTCATTTTCTTTTTGTTATTAATAGACGGTCTATCAATAAATAAAAGCTAAAATAACACTAATTAAAATATTTATAAACTCGAATACACTTAAGCAGGAGTTCTGTTTTTTTTACCTCAAAGCTTTCCGCGGATATTAAAATGAAAAATAATAACATTAAGTCTAGTTTTGTTAGATCCATTAACAAAACTGACATTAATTTTATGATTTTTCATAGTATTCGTGAAAATTGTCTGTAATACGATGCTATACATTATTTTATAATTAATATATAATATACAGTCTGTTTTTTTTTATGAGAACTTTTTTGAAAGCAATTTTACCCCACTTATAGTTATCAGAATTTAATGATTAACGGCTTATTTTCCTCTTTTTTTATAACCATTTTTAGAACATCAAAAAATGATTTCAGTTTTTATTTAAAAAGTACAGTAAAATCAAAAATTCAAAACTTAGGTGTCAACATCTAAAAAAGGTTTTAGCGCATTTTTCTTAAGCTCAAATCTTCTACCCTTTGCAAGAAAAAAAATAGATTTTCAGTAGTCCACTTTGGGGGGCCAGTACTCCCTCCCTGGTTGAGATATGGCCTTCAAACTTTAATATGTTCTAGTACATGTCCCCAAAAGTATCTGTATCAATTTTTAACTCTGTATCTCAACTATCTCAAGTCGGGCTCTTTGTTAATGTCAAGAAGACCGAAATTATGAATATACCTACAAACCCTGATCAAAATATAACAATAAATGGTGAACAATTGAAACAAAGCAACAAATTCACCTATCTGGGGAGTGTTATCAGCAGCGAAAATGGCTCAAAAGCTGATATTAAGACCAGGATTGATAAGGCTAGGGTTGCTTTCAACAGTCTACACAACGTTTGGAATTCAAAGAAACTTGCTCTGAAAACAAAAATCAGACTTTACAACAGTAATGTGAAATCAGTTCTTCTTTATGGAGCTGAATGCTGGAGAACTGTGAAAACTGAAACAAATCAACTTAATGCATTTCACAATAGCTGCCTAAGAAGAATTTGCAAAATATTCTGGCCAAACAAAATATCAAACATTGAGCTGTATGCTAAGACCAAGTGCAATAGTATTGAAGCAGAAGTGAAATATAAAAGACTAAGGTGGCTAGGACAGGTGCTCAGAATGGAACAAAATAGGTTTCCAAAAAAGTGCTTAAAATGGAACCCCACCACTGGTAAACGTAAACGGGGACAACCAAAAATGACCTGGAGGCGGAGCACTGAAAAGGACCTCTTTAAGTTGGAATTAACATGGGGAGAAGCTGAAGCACTTGCCAAAAAAAGGAATTCATGGAGGAACAAGGTGTCCGTATTCTCTGGACTTAACAGTCAAAAAGAGAGATGCGCCTGATGATGATCTCAACTTTGAAGCGTTTTGCAGTTATTCTTGCAAAGGGTAGAAGATTTGAGCATGAGAAAAATGCGCTAAAACCATTTTTAGATGTTGACACCTAGGTTTTGAATTTTTTATTTTACTCTACTTTTTTAATAAAAACTGAAATATTTTTTTGATGTTCTATAAATGGTTTTAAAAAACGAAGAAAATAAGCCATTAATCATTAAATTCTGATAGCTATAAATGGGGTAAAATTGCTCATAGTTCTCATAAAAAAAACACACCGTAGTTTATAAAATTTCCTTTTTAATTATGAATTTGATCAAAAAATCAAAAAGATAATATTATATAAATATTCCCTCTGCAAACATTTAACTTCTGTTTATTCTAATTAATTTCTGATTTATTCCTTCCAACCTTTTTAAAAAAACTTTTGGGGAATATTAAATTTGTCAACCTAATTACCCTTTAATTGAAACCTTAATATTTTTTTGCTGGAAATGTCATTACTTGAAAGGATTAGAGGTGGGGGATTTTAAGGGACTATAGTACCAGCTTCCTTATTTTCAGCGTTGCGGAGCCGTTTGATTTTTGTGCGGCTCCGGCTCCGGATTTGGCTCCGGCTTCGACCTAAAGAAAAACTCAACATATTTTTTTGCTAAGTATATTTTTGACTTTTGAAGGTTTTAGAAGTCTATTTTTATTAAAAATGGACTTGAAAAACTTACAAGGGACATTTACAGACGACACAACAGAGTTATTAAATTATAATTAGTAAAAAATCTCTTTTTTTTAGCTAACCCGAGGCCGGAGCCGTTTTTGAACGAAAATAACGGCTCCCGCTCCGGCTCCACAACGCTGCTTATTTTTCAATTTAATTTTATTGAAAACATTGCCGGAACTGACGATCATTTTTGTTTTACACAACTCCCATAAAATCATTATTCTTAGATAATTCGAAATCAATGGATATGAACCTTTTTAAATCTTTCAAGCTAAAAAGGTATGTAGTTAATGATCGGTATGTAGTTACTGATCGGTATAAATCTAACGTTATATTTTTTTAAAATGTCATGTAGTGTGGGGAATCTACTACATAAAAATATCTACATTATAAAAAAAGGATACTAATTCTAACGCAAATGCATATTAAAAAGTAATAGGATGTCTGTCTGTATTTACTGAAGGATTTCGCCTACCGCTGAACTGATATGGTTCTCATTTACAGTGTAGCTTCTCATAGGTCCTGGGAAGGTTTATAACTATTTTGGTGATAGTACACAACCCTCCCAAGAGAAATTTTCTCTGAGGGTGTGGAGAGGAGAAAAACTTACAATAGAGGATTCTTATAAAGTATAGGTAAATCAAAAAGGTTAAAATAATTATGCCCTGTATATTACCCTGTCCCGTTTTAGAAAAATTTTGTTAAAATTTTTGCCCCCAGCCATAATATGGTTGATATATTCAAAATAATGACCCATGCAAAATATTTTTTCTGTAATGCAAAAATTGCGATGGTACAAGCACTGCAAAATTTTTAAAATTTGCAAAAAGACCTGTTTTTAAAGCTCTTGTACCATCTCAATTTTAAAGATTTTTAAAAAATCTCAATTCTAGTGTGTCAAAATAAACCTGAAATTTACCAAAAAAAATGGGGGCAGTCTCAATTCTAACATATGAAGGACAAAGGTGTAGCAAGTAATCTTTCAAAGTAAAAATTGCCAGATTTCATACACAAATAATAGGGTTAGGCCGGATTGGATGGATACAGATATCCGGCTGATCTATAATTCTGGATATCAAGTATTTAGGTTTATATTGACACACTAGAATTGAAATTTCATAAAAATCTTTAAAATTGAGATGAAACAAAAGCTTTAAAAACGGTCTTTTTGCAGATTTTAAAAAGTTTGTACCATCTCAATTTTAAAGATTTTTACGAAATTTCAATTCTAGTGTGTCAAATACTTGATATCCAGAATTATGAATCAGCCGGATATCTGTATCTATCGATCCAGCCCAACCCCATTATTTGTGTATGAAATCTGGCAATTTTTACTTTGGAAAATTACTTGCTACACCTTCTTCCATTATATGTTATAATTGAGACTGCCCCCATTTTTTTTGGTAAATTTCAGGTTTATATAGACACACTAGAATTGAAATTTTGTAAAAATCTTTAAAATTGAGATGGTACAAGAGCTTTAAAAACAGGTCTTTTTTGCAAATTTTAAAAACTTTGCAGTGCTTGTACCATCGCAATTTTTGCATTACAGAAAAAATATTTTGCATGGGTCAATATTTTGCATAAATCAACTATATTATGGCTGGGGGCAAAAATTTTAACAAAATTTTTCAATACCGGGACAGGCTACTGTAAATTATATTTTCTGAACCCAAAGTTTATATTTTCTAGATTATTTCTCCATGTCCCTGAAATATCTATTGTTTTGAAAAGGGTAGGAATGGGGGGAACAGAATAACTTGGAGTGGTTCCTAATATAGGTAATCAAAGCTTGAATCACAGCACAGTTTAAGGGATATTAAGGGGAAAATTGAACTGTCATACTGCTGTTTTTGATAACCATTGAACCAATGTTAAAGCAGAATATTCATCCCGCGAGAGTCTTCATTTAACTTTGCTGTTTCCTCTAGTTATTGAATTTAAACTTGGATACATCGATATTATTAATCCCCGCTGTTTACCCGAGAAATCAAGGTATTGCATTATGTAAATTTAGTTTAGGGGTGCTAGAATAATCACATTTTGTTTCTTTACGGCCCCATTACTGCTTTCCCACATAGGGCCATTTGAGCACTTATAACCCATCCTTATTTTTGGAATACATTAAAAGCAAGGTTTTTTTTTCAAAGCATACCGTTGCGGGGTACTGTAACCCAATACTTAGTACCCCGATATAACTTAACCTTAACTGACCCAAAGCAATAAACAAACAAACAAAAACCTACCCTTCCTTATTTTAAAATCAAAATGGGGAGGGGGTAAAGGTGTAGTCTTTAGTCTAATTTGTATATTTTTGAGAGATTCAATTTTGTTGCAGCTTTGCGAATATTTGCTTTTCAATACTGAGGTCATGGTATCAACTTTTTTGTACAAGGGCAATATAAACATAAAAATTACAAATAGCACAATCCCTAAATAAAGAAGATTCAAGATTGTTTTTGATAAGTGATTTTCCAAAGCTGAAAAATACAAAATTACACTTTTACATATTCTTTTATATTTTCGTTTGTGTTATAGACATTAATGAGCTTAATTACTTGATGATACCTCCCTTAAAATTTGAATGATATTTTGCTTTGATTTTATTAGCCTTATTTATATTCACATTCACAAACACATATGCTTGTAAATAAAGGTTGGGCTGTAAGGACAATCATTAAGTTTTCCGACATTTGATTTTTTCAATTTTATATTTATAAAATAAAAAACAACAGTTCCCATTAGATTGGATCTTTTAACGCATGTATCAAAAATATTTCTTGTTGTGGGGAAAAGGTTTGAGGCTATATTTATTTTTTAAAGTTGTCAGACAGGAAGGGACATTGGACTGTAAATTATACATAAACCCAAAGTTTTATAAACACCATATCTCTTTCGTTGGCTGATAAACTTTGTGAGACTTTTTAATCTTGATTCAGTTATTCATACCTCCAGTATCCAAACTTTTCCACTAATAATTTTAATCTGCATAAGGGATATTTTGTTTATTTTAATTTATCGTACATTGTCCTATAGCTGAAGATACCTCAAGTGTTATTTTAAGATAGTTTTGAAAAAACAACAAATTACCTAAAGCTAATTAGAAATATGTTACGTATTATCCGAAAGCATCTGATTTTTCCAAATTAACCATTTCAATCAATAGAAGATGTGATTGTACAATGTACAATTACAAAGTACCTACTGAACATACATTGTGTACTTAAATCCTTATAATAAAGTAAAAGGATGTTTGTCTGTGTGTTTTTGTGTATGTTTGTACCGAAGGATCTTGGTAACCGCTGAACCGATCGGGTTCTCTTTTGCAGGGTATCTTCTCATAGATCCCAAGAAGTTTTATTACTATTTTGGAGGAGGGTCTCACCACCCTGCCAAGAGAAATCACCCCTAGAAAAATTAGCCCCAACCCCCCTAAAAAAGATTATTTTTCTTTTTATATCTAAATCAAAAAAATGGGTTATCAAATTCAACTCCCCCCTCCTCCAGTGCCCCTAGAGGCTTCTTGGGGACGTAGTTGCTAGTGAATAGATAAAGAATTAAACTAAGTGACAACTCCTCTTAAGGGGCGTTTCGTCGTATTTTCACAGTAGCTTTAAATAGGTTATTTTAGGTTAGGTTATGCTAGTTTACGTTAGGTGATTGAACTGCCCTGTAAGGCAAGAGGCCCCGCAGGGGCTAGAAATAGGTAAATTCTACTGTTAAAATATGAAAGGGACTTATACCCAATAACCTAACTAATTTATCCTTAAAATTTTTTATTTACTGATTAAAACTACCTAAGTTGTTTTGAATGGCATTTTTTATTTTCTTTTCTTATAAAAAAGATTATTTAATGAACAGACGTGCTGCAAGATTCACCGCATACCTTTACTTTAAAGGAAAATTAGTAAGTAGTTTTTTTTATTATTGCCTTTTTAATAAATATAGGTATTATTTGTAAAAACAAAAATATGCAATCTATTTAACAAAGTTCCCGTTTGAATACCAATAGCCCCCCCCCCCCTCCCCCACCACCTTATAGTTAAAATAAATTGAAATAATAAAATAAAATAAAAATTTTCAAAATTTTCAAAATAAAAAAAATATTTCTAAGAGGATAATGCCCACCACCTACCCCAAAATGTCATCACTGCCACTAAGCTTTCTTTGAAAATTTTCAATTACCTAACTATAAACATTTTATACAGTATATAAATTTTTGTGTGCAGTAATTAGTTTATAAAGCTCAGTATCACTTTTATGCATTTATAATTGTGCAAACTTTAACCAATTATCTACCCTCATTACTAGGATTCAAGATAAGTATTCTTGTGATGAAATTTATGTAAGAAAATTGTTATGGTTAAATCCTAACAACTCTAGCATTTTTAAATAATGCTCCTACGGCCTAATTTAGACCTATTGTTATTTAATCTAAACACTAGTCTAGTAGTAATAGGTTAAATCAAAATTACAATGGTTTAAGCCAAAAATCTCTATAATTGAGTCCTATATATGGAAGTATGTCATGAACAGTATCCTGTAATCTAGGTAATCAGTTTGCTACAAATTTACTTACAATTTTATTTAGACTTATACATTTATATTTGCTTTTTCAATTCTGACACGCTACATGTGTTAATGTTTGTTTATCCTTTCGTTTCAGAGCTTCGCTTTATAATGTCATCCTTGTTGCTTTATAATCCTCTAATATTTCTTTATCATTTTTGTTACCCTCCTAGTTCATTACCATATGTATCTCTATCTTTCTCTAAATTCTGTCAGGTCTTTTAACAGAGATTTACATTTCTATTTCTAATTATAAAGTTTATAGAAGTTTTACCCTTGTATTTGCATTAGTTTCAACTTTACAATTTTCCACATGGAGATGGGGAGGAAGGGGGATTATCTTAGATTGTCTTTCTTTCCAAGAGGAAGGGAGGGGCAAGGTCAACTCAATTGAAAAGTCATGTTTATTGACTGAATTCGGGGTTGGATGTTAAATTTTAAAAAGAAAAGTTTTCCTCCTACCTTAACATCAGGGAAATCATTCTTTTACTCTGCAATTTTGCTGTTATCATTATCAATAAAGAAAATGATCTTAATAAGATGTTTTAGATAATTTTCTGGAAAAAAAGAATTTATGGTTATTTCTCATACCTTTTAAAATGTGGAAATTTTGTTTATGCTGAGATAATAATTTTATATTTTACAAAATTTATATTCTAATCAGCTAATTAAGTGTACTTTTAACTTTTTCATGGCATTGACACCGATTAATATCCGCTTGATAAGAACCCGTTTTCTAACACAAATCTTATAAATTTTCATTTTAATATCTGCGTAAAGCTGTCTGTAATACGATGTCACGTGATAAATAACTATTAACTATTAATGTTCTTTCTATAAGAAAGATAAAATGAAAAGATGAAAATTAAAACAGAGAAAGAAAGGACAGCAGCTCTCTTAACTTTATTAAACTGATTTATGCTAATTAGATAACTTCTACAGTTCCAGTATCAAGAACAGATATTTCCATGGATAAACGGATAAAAAATAAGAAATAGGTTGTAAAACCTTTAGTTTTTTTGTGGAATATTTTAACAAAAGATAGCAAGACCTCACATATTACTTGTTATTGAAGGTTTTCAGCTTTGATCCAAGAAGGGAAGGAATTTGACTTTAAATAATACCGGTACCTAAAATTTTCATAATTGTAAAAAACTTTGGGTACATTAATCGAGTTTTTATTGGTTTGTTCCAATTCTGATTATTATTGGAGATGTACCTAAAAATTATTTTATCGTCAATTGTCCAATGCTAAAAACATAATTATTTTTGCCTTTCCTTTCATCCCCTTATTCATATTATTCATCCTTTTAAAACATAAAGTTGACGGTGAAATATTCTCTTTGCAGGGATGCCGGAATAAGGATTATTCTTACCTCCAATTTTTTTATGAGAAAAAAAAACTATTATTACTTAAAATTGTTGATTATTTTAGTCATGATACCTTACTTATTGTTTTTGGATCATAGAACTTCCACCACCTTATTTTTTATTTAAAAGAAAGATATTTAGTTTTCTGGTTCCTGCTGGGGGCTTCAACCCACTAGGTCCTTAATTCTACGGGGATCTAACCATATGGGGCTCTCATAACCTTTACCTAACCTAATGTGGACCACATGGATATGAGTGAATCACCTAAAATTTAAGGAAAAAGAAATGGGAGGAAAAAGAGCTATAGTCCCTTCCTTCCCTGATTGTGTTCTATTTTAAAAAGTTATCAATATTCATAGTAGAACTAGAAAACTTTAGTCGTCATTTCGTCTGTCCTTTTCATATTCGTGGTTATTATGTTTGATTAATGATTATGACTAAGGTCTGACTTTAATTCTAGAAATTTCAGCAATAGTGTTCAGTTTGCAAATTAACATTTTTGACCTATTCTAACATTACAGACAATAAATTCTTTAATTGCACTATCTTTGTATGTTTTGTCTTTAGTAAAGAATTTCAATTGTTTATTGTCAAAGGAACTACCGGCCCTAAGCTCTTATGATTTCAAAACACTTATAGGTCAAAAGAAGGAATATGACAATTTTTGGGGTTGTAAAAAAGATAAATTGCCCTCCCCCCCCAAAAAAAAATAATACCTCCTTTTCCTGCCAAAACATTCTCACTTATTTCCGTTTATAACTTGATTGAAAAGAGAGGCCCTACTTCCCCCTTCCCTTGTCCAAGCACCCCTAGAGGCCTCTGGGGGTGCATCTGCTATTTAATTTATTATTTTTTTTCTAATCTTAAACTGTGAAAGTATTTTTGTCGTTACATTGAACTTTTTTAGGCCATAGAAGACGCAGCAAAGAAACAAATATCAAAACAGGCAGAAAAATTTCCACAGGCTTCAAAAGGATTTGACATTGATAGGTAACCATTTTTGATATTGTTATCGGCAAAGCTTCAATATAACAAGGGTATACTTGTACGAATTTATAAAAAAAAGTTTTTTTATTCTTTGACTAAATAACATTGGGAACTTAAATGAATTTTGATTGGTTGGTTCCTGTAGTTTGTTGTCCAAACGTTTCAAACACTAGTTGTAATCTACAGAAGGGGTAATTTTGTCTGTCAATGGGGATGTACATCAATTTATCGGCCACTTTCTTTTCTAACATTTTCATTTTAACTTATAAAAAATAATCTTCTTTCCAGTATAGCTTCTAAACCGATTAATATCAACTGGATTAGAACTGGTTCTCAGCCATGGCCCATGTATAGCATTATTTTTCAGAAAATTTTCTACGAATATAAAAAAATCATAAGATTAAAACCAGATAATATCCGTTAAAAGCTGTCTATAGTACAATGCGATGAATAACTATTATTTAATCAATTGACCATGTATTTAAATCAATAGTAAAATTATAATATGAAACATGATCTTGAGGACAATAAAATATATTATAAATAACCAAGATTAAATAATTTGCTAAATGGTGTTTAACTATGTTGTAAATGTAGTTAATGCAATAAGAAACAGTTTAGGAAATTAGTGTATTGTAAGAATTATGTTGTACCCATTACTTACTATCAGGGATAAGGATTAGGAAATTAGTATATTATAAGAATTATGTTGTACTCATTACTTACTATCAGGGATAAGGAATAGGAAATTAGTGTATTGTAAGAATTATGTTGTACTCATTACTTACCATCTGGGATAAGGATTAGGAAATTAGTGTATTGTAAGAATTATGTTGTACCCATTACTTACTATCAGGGATAAGGAATAGGAAATTAGTGTATTATAAGAATTATGTTGTACCCATTACTTACTATCAGGGATAAGGATTAGGAAATTAGTGTATTATAAGAATTATGTTGTACCCATTACTTACTATCAGGGATAAGGATTAGGAAATTAGTGTATTGTAAGAATTATGTTGTACCCATTACTTACTATCAGGGATAAGGAATAGGAAATTAGTGTATTGTAAGAATTATGTTGTACTCATTACTTACTATCAGGGATAAGGAATAGGAAATTAGTGTATTGTAAGAATTATGTTGTACTCATTACTTACTATCAGGGATAAGGAATAGGAAATTATTGTATTATAAGAATTATGTTGTACACATTACTTACTATCAGGGATAAGGATTAGGAAATTATTGTATTATAAGAATTATGTTGTACCCATTACTTTCTATCAGGGATAAGGATTAGGAAATTAGTGTATTGTAAGAATTATGTTGTACCCATTACTTACTATCAGGGATAAGGATTAGGAAATTAGTGTATTATAAGAATTATGTTGTACTCATTACTTACTATCAGGGATAAGGATTAGGAAATTAGTGTATTATAAGAATTATGTTGTACCCATTACTTACTATCAGGGATAAGGATTAGGAAATTAGTGTATTACAAGAATTATGTTGTACTCATTACTTACTATCAGGGATAAGGATTAGGAAATTAGTGTATTATAAGAACTATGTTGTACCCATTACTTACTATCAGGGATAAGGATTAGGAAATTAGTCTATTATAAGAATTATGTTGTACCCATTACTTACTATCAGGGATAAGGATTAGGAAATTAGTCTATTATAAGAATTATGTTGTACCCATTACTTACTATCAGGGATAAGGATTAGGAAATTAGTCTATTATAAGAATTATGTTGTACCCATTACTTACTCTCAGGGATAAGGATTAGGAAATTAGTGTATTATAAAAATTATGTTGTACTCATTACTTACCATCTGGGATAAGGATTAGGAAATTAGTGTATTATAAGAATTATGTTGTACCCATTACTTACTATCTGGGATAAGGATTAGGAAATTAGTCTATTGTAAGAATTATGTTGTACTCATTACTTACTATCAGGGATAAGGATTAGAATTTAGGAAATTAGTGTAATATAAGAATTATGTTGTACCTATTACTTACTATCAGGGATAAGGATTAGGAAATTAGTGTAATATAAGAATTATGTTGTACCCATTACTTACTATCAGGGATAAAGATTAGGAAATTAGTGTATTGTAAGAATTATTTACACATTACTTAATTAGTGGTTTCTCTCAAAGGGCCTGGCGACCAACCACCTTACCTTCCTCCCCATCCATGTCCCTTCTCCGTTAATTTATCTTTGCGGTACCAATTGTAGAGTTGCTCCGCTTTCTATATCATACCTAATTATTACAGGACTCATCATGCACTGCTTGAAATCAAAAGGACAATTCTAACATACATAAATTAACCATAAGACCTATCCGCTACAGACGGACGTACAGACTAACGTACAACAATTTTAAATCCTATCTTTCCTTTGAAAGTAATATCTTCAAACCTTTTCCTCCAGTCATTTTAATTCATTTAGCAAATAAATAATTCAGTTTCCAGTATGGGTTGAAATCGATTAATACCCGCTGGATTATAACCAGTTCTTAGAAATAATAAAAAATCATATATAGGCATAATAGTACAGATAATATTCCGCGAATATTGAATAATAATCAAAAAATCATTACCATTGCCTTTTGTTTTAATCTTATAATTTTTCATTTTAATATCCGCGGAAAAGTGGTAAATATATGCTGCGGTAAATAACTATTTTTTCAACTGAGCTGTGGTGGGGAAAGGTGGGTTTGTGTAGGGGATATAATTTTATTGTCTGTTATTGTAACCCTAAATTCCTGGGAACCAGTTAGTATGGCATCAGCCCATTCTTTGCACACAACTAAAAGTGCTCAGCTGCAGATTAAATGGAATAGGCCTGACTCTGAGTACATTTTTCCTAGGATTTGGTTCTGGGGACATTTGATGCTGTTGTATTACAGCACACGTTTTTAAGAATTTCAGCTTGGAAGTTCAGCATGGAATGGGTATCTGAAGGGATAAGACAATGAACGATAAATTTATATACATCCCAAAAACAAAATTAGCCGTCCTGTAGATTCTAAAATTATTGGCAGGTAAAAATGTTTTGACTCTGCTAGTTTAAACCAACCAATCAATATAGTTCTCAAGAGGTTTTTTCATTCGTTGGATTAAAATGGAGTGTTTTATCAATCTTTATTGGTTTGTTTACGTTAGCAGTGTCCAAACCTTTGAACCAAACTGATAATTTTAATCTAAAGTACAAGTATTTTTTTCATGTTATTTGGAATGTAGATAAATTTGTCTGACATTGTCTTATCCCTTTAGATTTCTGGTTTCAACCGCTTTTCATACTTTGAGCTTCAGTCGTGTGGTGTTGTTAATGTGATTACAGGGCTACTGGTGAACCATAGGAACCAGTCTAGTACAATATTTTTATTGCAAGATAAATCCAATTTTGCTGTTACAATGTGTAACATGAATGCAGAGAGTTTTCTTACCACAGGGGTAAAGTTATAGGCAGTCACTGGAATAAATGTATTAAGCATAGATGTATAACATCTTCCTAAATCCAGTGTATTCGTTTGCTAGCAAATTGCTTTCTGCTCTTTTGTAGGAACTTGGCTGTGTTAATATAATCGACGCTATTGGCTGATATCCATAGACCCAATTAAATGTATGCATAGGGTCCACGGGGTAGGAACATACAGTTATTAACCCCTTCCCTCTCTATCATTTTACTTTAATGTCAATGGCATTGGAATTTTTAAATGTAATTGATTTGTTAAAGTTAGGGAAATACGATGTTTAAAAATAATTATTGGTCGAATTTAAAAGAATGATAAAAAATTGTGAAATCAAAATAATACATTTTCTCGTATTCATTCGAAGCTGGTGGATAGGAACCGGTTTTCATCCGTACGAAAGAACTATGTGTAGCATCGTATTATAAACGTCTTTCTACGAATATAGAAATGTACAATCATAAGATTAAAACCAGTTTTTTTAGCCGGTGCCTTCGGCACCTCGGGGCTAAAAAACTAGTTTTAATCTCATAATTGTACTTTCTATATCCGCGGAAATCCGTTTATAATACGATGCGAGAAATAACTCCCAACCCCCCGTCGATTCAAAGATTATTAATTACACTGATTTTATATTGATTAGATTCTGTTAGTTTTCATTCTCAAACAAGACTTAGGTATTGATTTAAAAACCATCAAAATTCTAATTAGTCTTATTTAAGACCAGTATACAGCTTCAAAATAAGTATAAATACTCTCCATACAATATTTGGAAAAATAAAACTGACCAAAATTTTAAAATTTTACTTATCTGAAACTAAAATAAAGACACATAGCATACAATAAAATCTGCAATGTGTATTGCTCAGGGATGCAGGGATATAAACATATATAATAAAATAACCTCATAGTTTGGTAAAGTTAGGGTTAACATTTGGGGGGAAAAAGACTTGTAGATTAATTTAGCTACCATTATCCCTATATCATCCTGGTAATGTGTATTGTGCCGCTTTCCTTGTTTTCGATTTATCATGTGACAAAACCAACAGTTTGGCAACTCTTTTTATTTTAGTTGTTTTGTTACATTACACATTTTATGTGTGTTAATTTGAAAGAAAAAGTAAGGATTCACGAGTTGAATCATTGTCATTAAGACATGTTAGAATTGTCCTATCGATTTCAAACATTGCATGGTGAATTGATTCCTAAAGTACGATTTAGAATTTGTTTAGACTTACAAATTTATGTTCTGCTCATTAAGGTCTGTCACTCTACAAGAGTTAATGTTCGTTTGTCCTACCGTCTCAGGGCTTCGCTTTTATGAACTTTGTCATTCTTGCAAACGAAAAAAATATGGTAGATTTTGTTACATAAAAGAACATTTCTCTGAAAAAAATGCTGCTTTGTTTGACAGTATACAAATTGTTTTTAAACATTTAACATGCCTAAAATATCTATCTAAAATATATAAGCCCATGCATGATACAAACTGTGCTACATCACTTCTGCATTAAAGCCAGTTAAAATCAGAGATCTAAAGGGATAAGACAATGATAAATTGATGTACATCCCCAATAATGACACTTAAATTACCTATTCTGTAGATTACGATTTGTGGTTGAAAGAATCAACCGACCAATGAGAATTTACCCAAAGAAGTCCCCAAAGTTGTTAAGCCAACAAATAAGATAACGTTATAGAACGTTGGGTACTAGTGTAATAAACACCAGTCTTTCCTTATTCTATACATTATCATACAGGAATTAGACAATTATTAGCCAACAATTGTTTAAGCCTTGTAGATGATTCAAATAGCTTTTTATCAGGGAGTGGACATTGGACTGGTCTGGTAGTTGACACCCAAGGTTTTCTTTTATGTTGACTTAAAAATTGTGGGTATTTAAATGAATCTTAATTTGTTGTCCAGACTAGTAGTGTCTAAAGGTCTCAACCAATAATTTAAATCTACTGAAAGGGTACTTATGTTCATCAACATCGGGGATTTACATCAAATTATCTTCCTTTTCTTGTCCCCGATGATGCCTGAGGTATAATTGTAATACCTGGCTAAACTAATAATTTCAGGGAGGGAGGGGTTATTTGGCTGTTTATTAAACTAGTCCCCAAAGTTTTATATTAACGTTTTCTTATTCGTTGACTTAACATTTTTGGGGACTTTAATTAAATTTTTATTGGTTGGTTCTTAACTTTGAGTGTCTTTACGTTTGAACCATTAAATATAATCTATGTACCAAAGGAGTAATTTTGTGTATCATCATGAGGGATGTACATTATTTTATCGGGAAATGTCTTATACCTTTAGATCCTTGAATAATCATTTTTACAACATATCTACATGCTATTCTTGGCGGTAACTTAAATTTGCGCGAAAACAATTGCTCACTAGTTCAAACTGGAATTTGTATTTAATCCAATTTTTCAGCACAATTTGATCATTTATCTCGGAAACAAACGATTTTAGAATACTGAATAGTATTGGAAATTACGTCAAGTATTTTAGCATTAAAAAGGTTTTTGAATATTTTTAGATGCAGGAACTCTAAAAATTTGACGGTCTGTAAAAAATACAAAATAACATTAAGTAATTTACTGACTTTAACTCTTATTCATATCATTCATCTTGATGATAAATTGATGCAAAATTACCTCTTCTGTATATTAATATCATTGGTTGAAAAGATTTGACACTAGTTTTTATTAGTCAAGGTTTAATAAAAGTAACGAAATTCTTTGAACCACTAATAACCCAGCAAGATATTTCGCCATAGAGTCGCCTTCGAGCTCGTGCAATATATGAACCGATTCCTATGCTAGAGAGAGAGATCATACCCTTCCCGGCTTAATTTAATAAAGAGTAAGATATGTTTTTCTCTCTCTCTTTCTCTCTCTCTCTCTCTCTCTCTCTCTCTCTCTCTTTCTCTCTCTCTCTCTCTCTCTCTCTCTCTCTCTCTCTTTTAATTTTTGCTACTCTGCTACGATATCGATGGCGAACTCGCATGCTACCTTTTGCTTGAAAGGCCGATTTTTCAACGTTTATCGCCAAAAAATTAGGTGGTAATTCATAAGCTACCATTTGAGATATCGAACAACGTACCATGCTAACTTTTTTTTTAAGTTTCGCTGGGAAGGGAGCATTTTTTAAAACTTTGGAAACCAGTGTAATTTATTATCAACTATTTATAAATCCACTAATCTTAAAAAATACAATGTTAAATATGCATTTACTAAACAAAATTGTGCTGCTTGTTATCTCGCTTCTTAGACTTTGTTGCTTTTAAAAAGAATGGATATTAAATTAAATTTTTCCTTGTAATGCGATATTGAAATGTGCGAATATTTGAACTTTTTCAACAGATTTACAACTTTGTTGTGCAGACTGCGAAGATCACACCAATAGACTTGTAGAGTAGCTGCGGAAGAGAAAGAAACCAGTAGTTCCCTCTTTGTTCTTTCTTACTTAATATTCTTAGGGATCTTAAAGGATAAGACAATGGTCGATATATTTTTATTTTTGACACTAATAGTTTGGAAGAAACCAAAATTCAAGAAAAGTACCAACAGTTTTTGAGCTAACGAATAAGAAAGAATGGTTGTAAAACCTTGGGTACCAGTGTAATTTAGAGTACAATATAATCTCAATCCTCCTATTTCTGAAATCAGTTCATATTTTTATTATTATACAATATACATAAGGATAGTATTTCAAGTTATCTATTTTCTCACCTCCTATCTTAAAGCTTACAAATTGAATTTTGCAAACAACGGCTTTTATTGTTTTGCTGTGAGAGTGAGTTTGCAATAAATCTCAATGGAATTTCAATTCTTAAGAGGAAAGGTTAGCTGGTACAGGGGGAAAAAATCTGCAAAATTGGAATTTTTAATAAAAGCATGTCTGTGTGTAGCTTAAAACGCAAGAAAAATAATTAAATTGAGGGGCGGGGGTTAGTTTGTTTGACTTATTAAACTGCGAACCAAAAAAATAGGCAAATCTGAATTTTCAAAATGCCAGCTTCATTATTCATTTGAGACGAATTTACTGTAAATATAATATGTAGATGCATCTTTTTGTTACAAGTTTCCACCGTTGACTTTTTATAATTCAGCACCAATGAAGCACAAGATCTCAAAAACAGCATTTTGGGTAAAAACTGGTGAACCAAAAATATATGCAAATCCAAAACAAATCAATGGAAAAACGATTTTTTTGCACTTTTCTTCTGTTTTAAAGATTGATTCTGATCAATTCACAATTTTTTAAGGGGTTTATGCATTAATTATTATGAAATGTAGTATAAGGTAGAAATTAATAATTTTTTAAATAAGAAATATTAGAAAAAAAAGAAATTCAACCCTTATCACTTTAGAGGTCAGCTGCTGACCTCCAGTTTACTAATACATGTTAAAGAAAAAAATTACCCTGAAAAGTATACAAAAATGCTTTTTAATGTGCTAAAAAAAAACATTTTAAAATCTTGATTTTGAGGATGATGTCCTTTCAGATGCTCCTATTGGTGATGATGGTGAGCCAAATGTTATCTAAGTAGGTACATGCCCATTACAACAACTTGACTATCAACCTATGTACCATTTTTTGTATTCATAGCAATCTTCAATGGAGCCTCAAGACAAGAAATATAAACATCTTCTAAAAACGACAGTATTTACCTTATGCATTGGAGTAATTAAAATTGCAATTTTTTTCTTTTTTATTACTGCTTGGCTGGAGGCTGCTATGAATACAAAAATTGGACCATAGTTCAATATATAAGTTGTCATCATAGTCATGCACTTTGATAACATTTGGCTCACCAACACTACCCATAGGAGCATCTTAAAGGCCATCATCCTCAAAATCAAGATTTTAAAATGAATTTTTTTAACACATTAAAAATCATTTTTGTATACTTTTGGGAGTAATTATTATTTTTAATATGTATTTAGCTTCATCCATAAGACTGGAGGTCCGCAACTGTCCTCTAAAGTGATAGGGCTCGAATTTATTTTTTTCTAATATTTCTTATTTTAGAAAATCATTAATTTCTACCTTATACTACATTTCATAATAATTAATGCATAAATCCTTTTAAAAATTGTTAATTTATCAGAATCAATCTTTAAAACAGAAGAAAAGTGCAAAAAAATCGTTTTTCCATTGATTTGTTTTGGATTTGCATATCTTTTTGGTTCACCAGTTGTTACCCAAAATGCTGTTTTTAAGATCTTGTGCTTCATTGGTGCTGATTAATAAAAAATTAACGGTGGAAACTTGTAACCAAAAGATGCATCTACATTTATATTAACAGTAAAATCATTCTAAATGAATATTAAAGCTGCTATTCTGCAAATTCAGATTTGCCTATTTTTTTGGTTTGCAGTTTAGATTAGGTTAGGTTATGTTGTACTGGGTATACTTACAGGGCTAGGTATACCCGCAGGAGGCACATAAAAAAATTATTCGCCCTTCCTTATTTTGAAAATAATTGTATTTGGAGGGGGGGGGGGGAATAAGTGCTCAACCGGTCAATTGTTTGAAAGCACCAATAAATGCAATGTAGCAAAAAAATCTTAATCTATTTCTAACATTATAGAAGTTTTAATCTGTTATGATCCCCTGTTTGTATATTTGTACTCTCTGTATATTTAACTAGCGGCTGCGCACCAAGCATCTAGGAGCTCTATATTCAAAGGAGTAAGAAAAGTAGGAAATAGCCTAACACAAAACTTAGATATAGAAATTAAGTAGCTTAAAACAATCCAGGGACCTATAAGAAGATTCCATACATAGACGTCCAAGGGGGGGGGGGTAATGGGGCGATTACCCCCCCCCCCCCATTTAAAATTTACCCCTACCCTGGGGGTGCCGTAGGCACCCCCAACCATTAAGGAGGGGGTATTTACCCCCCCCAAACAATTTTTGGGGGGGTAAATACTCCCCCCAAAATAGAAAATCTCTAACAAAAAAAATTTTTGCGCGCTTCGCGCGCATTTTTAATACTAAATTTTTGATAAAATTTAAATTATCCCCCCCAAAAATTTTACCCCGGGGGTAAATTTTGGGGAGGGGGTAAACATATTTTACCCCTGCCAACAGATTTCAGGGGGGGTAATTACCCCCCCCAAGCAAATTTTACCCCCGGGTAAAAAAAATTTGCGGCGCGCTTCGCGCGCCATTTTACCCCCCCCCAAAACCGATTTAACCCCCCCTTAAAAAAATTTTACCCCCCCAAAATAAAATACTTGGACGCCCCTGATTCCATAAAATTAAGAAACTCAATCGGTTGAGTAGTTATCGAAATCTTAAGCTAAAGAAAAACTTATTACTTTATATAATGGGATTTGAAGCTTTAATCGTTAAATTAAATGGTTTTTATTCCTAAACAGCTGCCTATAAGTCAACATTGAGGTCCTTTTCAAAACTTTTAAAACATTATTCTGCTTTTCCACTGTTTAAGTTAAAATTGTGGGATAAGGAAAGTTGAAAGGGCATAGAAATTTAAATTTTGTGAGATTCTGAATTCCCTAGCACAGCTGATTCTTGTTGTAACCTTTCTTTTCACAAACATTCAATGTTATACATTAGACGGTTTCAAATGTGTTTTGTTCTGTTTCTTCGCACATGTATAGATATATGGGTGCTTGCCTATAAAGTTTCATCGACTACTGAATCCCCTAACACCCGCCCTTTTTTTATTTAAAAAGAGAAATTAAATATAGAGACTGGTTTTACAAACATGGTCTCTCATTCATTAGCTTATAAGTTTGATAACTTAATTGATTTTGATTGGTTGGTGCTATTACTTTTTTATATCTACAGAAGGACTTTTCAATACTGTGTGTACATTTGAACTTTTACTAAATGATATTTTTAAGTCGAATTAAGAATATTTTCTTGTGAAACTTCATGCAGTCTAACTAATTAATAGAAAATTAGAAAAAGCTTGTCACCAAAAGAAATTATAACACAGTCAAAACATTTGTGACAAAACCAGGGATCTTCAGGGATAAGACAATGGACAATAAATAGATGTATACTGCATCCCCAATTATGGTTAACAAAATTGCTTCATCTGTAGATTAAAATATTGATGGAAAATTCGGGTCACTGCTAGCATGTACCAACCAATCAAGATATCAAGTTTCCAGAGTTTTTTTCATAGTAAATGAGCATATGGGTTTTTGGTATAATTATAAGAACAAAAAAGTTGCACCATTTCTAAAAGATTTGGAACCCTCTATTTTGCATTGAATAATATTTGTATGGAGGTGTTATGGTTGATATGTAGGTAAATATTTCACCCCATTTTCTATTCATACGCAATTTTAGGTCATATATAGAATTCATATTAATACCGTTTGCCTTTCTGTTTGGAAATTTTATTAATAAAATGTGATTTAAACTGAAGTTTTATTTCTGTTAAGTTAAAAGTCCTTACGATTAATACCTATGGCTAAAAACGAGTAAAAAGACTTTCTTCAATTAAATTATGACAATAATGGGCTAGCTTAACTCATTGGTCAATTTTGAGTTCTACAAAGTTATAAGCATTGTTTTCTGTAATTTTTAAGGGAATCAATGATGGCATAAATGTCACGTTGTCAGTCGCGTTGATAGTTTTTTTAAAAAGCCAAAAAAATACTCTGTTATGGTTTTTTTTGTAGCGAAGATAATTTACAGTTCACTTTGTTTACCAGGCCGTCAGTCCGTAACGCTATGGGGAAATGTAATTTTTCTCAGCTGTTAAGATAAAGGTCTGATTTATTTTAGAAGATTCCATTGCATCCAGTATCTAATTTTCTTTGACCGGTGGTTTGCATTTCTTTAAAGCTGCTTTTATATTAATCTTGTACTTAACTGTTGTTGTTTGTTTTTACGAGGAAAGTCTGTTTTCCGGCCAAATAATTTAATTTACCATCTTAAGTTTATTGCTGGTCACATTTCTAAAGAATTGCTTCAACCTAGCTTACCCTATACTATTCACCTTCATAGATAGGGACACATTGTTGTAAAATAATATTGATAACAAAACCTGCAAAATGTAAAAGTTATGAATGGTCAGTTTGCTGAAACGGAATATTTGCTTAGTCCATCCCTTTATCCATTTGAAAAGACTGTATATTTGTCTAAGACAGCAAAAGCTTTAGTGTAAATGAGGCTTCAAGCAGCAATTATTTTTGGATGGGACTCTATTTGGGGGGGGGGGGGGGGGTGCTCAAGCTGCTTCATATGTTATTGGATACATAAAGAAATGAAAAATAAATTATTGAAAAATAATTGATTCGATACTTATGGAGATAAGTGTATTTCTTTTTAAGAATTTAATTCTAGATCCTAGGTAACCTTTAGCTCATGATTTTCAAAGGAAGTTTAAATATGTCCATTGTTTGCTCTAAATAGAGTAAATGTGTGAGGGAACAATTTAGAGATTGCCAGAAATACAGGTATAGGACAATGGGGGAGGAATAATATATTCTCAATTTTTGTATGAAATATTGTATATTGGGGAATAAAGGGTTGTAGATTAATTCAACATTCCATTTTCCAATATTACTTTTTCAAGTCAATAATAGCATAATAATTTCAACACATAGATGATTAGGTACAATTTTGTGGTATCTTTTATTCATGGTTAATCACTTTTAGTTCTATCAATTTTGATGTATTTATTAAGATGCTTTTAAACAAGGATGGCAACATCCATAAAAGCGAAGCACTGAAACGGTAGGACAAACGGACATTAACATTTGTATAGTGTCAGAAATGAATAATCACAATATAAATGTATTAGAGTCGAACCAAAATTGTAAGTAAATTTGTTAAAAAACTGCTGGATACAGGATAATGTTTATGGACTTACTTACATTTTTAGGACTAGATTATAGAGTTGCTTCGCTTATAACATTATACTTTGTTGTCCCAGGAATAAATATACCAAAAATCAGATCAATCGGATAATTAGATCACATGAAAATTTGTTGTTAAAAAAGTTAAAAAATCGACAAATTTAAAATGGACGTACGGACATTCTGATAATGATTATAGAGTTGCTTTCTAAATCGTACCTAACTACTAAAGGAATCCCCATGCAAAGTTTGAAATCGATAGGACAATTCTAACATGCCTTAATTAACGAAAAAAGCTATCCGTTACGGACGGACGGACGGACCGACTCTAATTACAGAAAAGCTTCGCTTTAAAAAACTGCAGGTACACTTAATACTAAATGACACTTTATAGGGGTTTTAAATGGATTGTAATAGTTATTTATCGCATCGTATTAAAGTCAGCTTTCTGCTGATATTAAAAAGAAAAATTAAAAGATCAAAACCGGTATTCTTAAACCCGAGGTGCCTACTGATTTATATTTAAATATTTGTAGAAATTTGTCTGTAATACGATGGTATTCATGAATTTTCAGTAATGCTGAGAACTGCGTTTGAATATTAATCGGTTCCGAAGTCATACTGAAATAATCTTCATCCTAGAACCTTATTTGTTTTAAATCAAGAATGATTTATGAATTTATTTTATCATCTGTAGTATACATTCTTGAAAACTAAGAGGCCAAGTTTGCCTATTTCTGTAATAAAATATTTTGCATAATATATGTATATGAAGCACAGTAGGAAATAATAAAAATATTGGGAGGAAATTTTTATGAGCTCTTTAGTTTTCTAGTTTTATCAGGAATACAGGACTAGGTCTTGTTCACCTAATTCTTGTTTGTTATATTTTATCTTTGGTAGCTTATAATTAACAAATGAAATAGAGGGATGATGATGAATTTAAATTTATTGTCATTTCCTTCCCTGTAGTTTTGCACTTTGTGTGTTGTTAATTGCTACATTTTATGGCAATATAAATTTTCTCAATGCTCTTAATAAAACATTTCAATATACAGTAAATATTCTTTTTGTTTCTACAGATTGTTATGCGAACAAGATCAGCTCCAAATGGATTTCCTATTCTAGCCCTAGTTTCCTAAAGTTTACAGCAGATAACCCAATTATTGCAGACCCTTTTTTCAGCTACTCCGGAAATTTGCGAAAAACAAAGCGATTTATACATTATACATTTAAAATTTTAATGTTTAAAATTTTAATTTTTTTTTGGAAGTTTGAAGCTTTTTTAGCTAATAGCAAATTTCGAGATAGGACGCGGACGCTAGGTACACTTTCGGAAACTAAATTGGAGTTCATCGCGAACAAGGGTAATAATGTCCATAATTAACGCAAGAATTATGGACTTGTTGGTGCATAATACCTTTTAACATAAAATAATAATAAAGATTTCTAAGTATTTTTGTTGATTATAATTTTAACAAAGAGAATAATGCCAAAAGTAACAGCACTTTTAATTAAAAGGTTTTTTTAAAACCTGTAGGTAATTTAATTTTTATAGAAACTCGTTAGATAAACTGTAATATTAGAAAAGTTTAAAATTTAATTGTTGCAAAATTAGATTATTGCATGTTCTGTCAACAAATCACCATTATGCTGTAGTCCCACTAATTATTGAGCACTTCAGTTTTCAAATTTTTGGAATTCTACCAAAAACGTAATTTGTATTAACTCACTGTAATGTGTGGTAGTATATATTTAGTTACAGAGTAGCTGCACTACTTGAAATAGTCAAAAATGGAATCCAAGTTCTTGATTTACAAATATGAAAAAGAATGAATATATTTGTCTCTTATGTTTGGATACAAAGAAATATATTCCCCCATTTGGCTTTAAAGATATCATTACTTATTCTGGCTTCCACTCATCCTTTACATTGATTCCTATGCTTTTCTTAATCATTTGCAATTTCCAGTGAATATTGTTATTATTCTATCATTATAAAGGGAGGGAGAGAACATTTGAGTGTAAATTACACATGTACCCAAAGTTTAAAAACTTTAACAATATTATCTTATACGCTGCTGGCTTTAAAACTGGTACTATAAGTGACTTAGTTGTTTGGTAACAAAGTAAATCAAAAAAACCAAAAACTAATTTTAATCAATAGAAGGGTTAATTTTGTTTATCATCATAAGTATATTTATTATATTAATATTTTTATCAATGGTTCTATATTTCTCATGGGCTAAAGAAAAAATGATAATCTCTTATGAAAGAAAATCTGCCTATAGATACTTTGAAAAATTTTCCCCACCTTGCAAAATATTGCATAAGAAATAGTATGTGAGACACAAGGTTGGTAGAACAGGACATATTCATATCAGGGATCTAAAGGGATAAGACAATGGCTGATAAATTGATATACATTCCCAATAATGATACACAACATTTTATTTCTGTAAAATACAATTAGTGGTTGAAACGTTTAGACACTCAGCTAAATGATCAAACCAATCAAAATAAAATGTCCCCAAGATTCTTAAGCAAACGAATAAAAAAACGTTTTTTTTTAGGGATTAGTGTAATAAATAGACCCATGTACCCTCCCTCCCTGCATACATATGTAAAGCTAGGCAATTTTTAACACATTTTGCAATTAATCAAAAAATGCAAAAGTTTTTACATTTACATGTACGACTTGACAAGAATATAAAATTGTCTTGAGATTTAGTTATATTTTAAAATAGGGAGGATTTCTATTTGTTACTTATGATCTCTGAGCAACGCTTTTATCTATCCATTGATATGTTAGGATATTTTATAAAATTTTAAAACTAATAATGAACTTTGGGATGGTATTCCTAAAGTTCTTAGAAATCTTATATCAGTGTTTAAATAGTTTTTATATTTAAAATGCAGTTTTAAGGGAATTTTTGCCCATTAATGATATAACACAAAAAATGAGAACAAAATTATTTCAATTTCTAAAGGCTGGTATTTTTTTTTATTTTGATGGCAAGGGCGTGTGTAAAACTTTTACTAGGGGAACTAATTAAAATTCTCAAATTTAGTTTGCCCTTTTTAGACTTATTTTAAATCTTATTTAATTGCCTACAAATATTGTTACCATAGTAATTAAATACTTTTTTCATAAGCTTGGGGGAGGGGGTGGGAGAATACGTCTAAACTACCCTGCACCATTTTTCGCATTGACATATTAACCTTGCACTTGATGCATTTGTGCCAAAACATTCTAAAGATGTCAAAAATGCAATAAAAACTGAACATATTATTTCACCAAAAATATGTAGAAAATATTACGAAATTCAAATCATTTAATGGAAAATTTATAAATTAAGTATTGAAAATTCCTCCTATAAAAGTAACATGATGTTTGTCTGTGTGTACCAAAGGATCACACTAAACGCTGAGCTAATATGGTTCTTCTTTATAGTGGATCTGGGAAGGTTTATAACCTAAATCATATAAGTTGTAAAATATAAGAGTGTATTTTTAAATGATTATTAAAAAATTATCTACCATTTTGTATCCCTACCTGTCAAACATATTATACAAACCTGCAAAACCACTTTTCTTCTCCTCCACCCTCTCTCATGGAGGGAGGGTAATTGGACTGTAAATTGCACTAGTCCCCAAAGTTTTATAATAACGTTTCCTTATTCATTAATTTAACAACGTTTGGAACTTTTCTTCAATTTTGATTATTTGGTTCATTAGGTTGAGTGTACAACTGTTTCAACCAATGATAGTAATCTAAAGAAGGGGTGATTTTGTGCATCATTATTGGGGACGAACATCAATTTAACGACTATGTCTTATCCCTCAAGATCCCTGACTCTTTCCAGTTTTACTTCTCCTTCTCGCTTTCTTTCCAGGGATGTAAAGGGATAAGACAATGGCCAATAAATTAATGTACATCCCCTATGATGATACACAAAGTTACCATTTCTGAAGCGTAAGGTTAGCCAAATGCCCATCTCTCTCTGCTTTCACTCACTCGGTCATCTTTTGAAGTGAAAGGTAAAATCATTGAATAAAAATAAATATACAGTGTTAGTGATTATTAAAGTTGTCAATTCATTAAATGTTTGTAGCATACATAACAAGAGAATAATGATTATGTCTAACTGAAAGACTTTTCAAATTTGCATAAGTCACAAGTTCAAAATTTTTTTACTATTTTATTTTGTAAATGAATTACATGTTAGAAAATTTTAATACTTAATAACTTAAACATAATTAGAAATCAAAATATCGTTATGCACTAATTTTATATTGATAAAGTCTGCATGAAACTCCTCTTTTATGATTATGTTTTTTTTTATAACTGGTAGTTTATCCTAAAGTTTATCTGTATCCTATGACTAGTTTAGATTAGGGGACCCATGGATTTGGTCTTGTTTAGCAAAGAAACCAGACATATCAAAAGTAAAGTAATGTGCCTTATAACATTTTACTTAGAAAAATTCCTCTAAGAGTTTATCTTTAAGGGCAGGCATATTATTCTTAAAAGTTTTTCTTATTATTAAGCATTCTCTCTT
Organism: Acartia tonsa; assembly: GCF_053477335.1. NCBI lineage: Eukaryota > Metazoa > Arthropoda > Copepoda > Calanoida > Acartiidae > Acartia > Acartia tonsa. The sequence goes on along the minus strand of NC_137265.1, from coordinate 39,345,309 downwards.
ATCGTATGTTCTGGTTTCTTGAGTCCTCCATGGCAAACTCCGTGGGTCCCCTCTAGTGTGGATGTATAAATTCCAAACTGTTCTCTGATGCAGTTTTCTTGTAGTGTGTAGAAGTAATGCAAAATAAGGTAGTTTATGCCAAACATCTAACATCATAATATTTCTTTCCAGGGGATATTTTTCCTCCAATGAATGAGGGGAAGATTGTGTTTGTGTGTTTATCTTTGTTTCTTTATCTTTTTGTATATCTGTGTGTATTTTTGTTATGTGTTCACACTGCTATTGAAGTTGAAATATGTTGTATCACGGCTGGTTTTTTATTAAATGAATAAGTTAGGGTACAATGTTTGGCACTTTCGATATAAGTAAATGATAATAAAAAACCCATAGAATGCGATAATAACTTCAGAAAAATCGAAGAAAATAGTTTTCATACTTAATTAACGTTTTTAAGTTTTTCTTCAAAAAGTTTAGATAAGATGCCTTTAAAAGTCGTCTATGATTTTGTCAGGGATAAAAATGTAACTTTAAAATAAGAATTACAACATATTTTGTCAATTAGTACAAAGTAAAATTTTGAACATTTTATTGATCAGTATATTTTTTAAAATGTGAAGTAGAAACCTGAATATTTTATCATGAAAATTGTGTTATGATTTGATTGTCTGCTAGATTACAAGAAAAAAGATACTGACAGTACTTGTTGGTTCTTTAAAAAAAATTAGGTAGATTACTTTCAGAACCCCTCTTTTTGCAACGTTATTTTAATAGAACAGAGACGTAATCTTAGTGTACTCAATATCTAGACAGCCAACCATTGTTTTAGAATTGTTCAATTTTTTTAACTTCTGATAAAAACAGAATTAATGGTATTTTTGTAAATATTATACCTCCAAGAAATGGCTATACTTCCCAATCATATGTTGTGTGATATTTAAGAGGAATTATTTTGATATAATGTCATTAAAATATTCGTTGAAAAAAGTGCTATTCTAGCTTATACTTTACATTTTAATGTGTATGATAATTCAAATAAAAGATAATGAAGATTTATATTATATTTAATTGTTATAATTATAAAGAAAAACCTGGAAACAGTAAAAAACTGACTTTATTTTATTGACGTAGGGAAAATTTTGTCAAATATTTGAATAAAAAAGCAATATAAAACAAAATAAATTATTTTTAATATAGTCACAAAAAGGCTTAATGAGTTTAGGAAATATTTCATTCACTAATCATGTCATTTAAACTCTATTACATAGAATACAGTGTAAATTTTAATTTTAAGTAATTTCAAATGCATTTTAATACCTTTTAATGATTTATTTTTTGAAACATCTTTTTATAAAATGTTAATGATTTTTGAAGTTATATGTTAAATGTTTTTAAATTATGTTAACATTTTGTTTTAAATGTAGAAAATTGGTAATTCTAAACATTCTAAAAATGATTTTATTAAATTTTCATCACTTAAATTGCATGTTTGATGAAATTTTCAACTGATAATTCAAGAAAAATCGTTTAAGTTTTATTATATTTTACTTTGAAATGTTAAAAAAATATATTATTGTCAAAAATGTGGAAGTTATACTTTCCTCAAAAAAAGACCTAAAACATGCAAATTAACACGTGTAATGAGATTTTTTTTCTTTCAGGTTTAATTTTAAGTAATTATTGATATTTTTTGTAAAAAGGATTTTATATAAAAAGTTTTAAAACTCGAGTTATGTAGTGGTTCTAAAAAAGGTTGCGAATTTATGCAATTTTCTTGCAAAAAAAATTTTCTAGGATTTTAAAAATAGCAAAGGATGTTATTAGACGTACTTACAGATACAATTGCTAAGTCATTTTGGCCAAACACTAAAATAAAGTTTTGACATCTGAGGGCCCATACGTGGTATGTAAGAATGGATTTAGTATTACTTTGATCCTTCACCAAATTATCATTTATTCTAATAAAGTGAAACTTGTAGCTGGCTAAAATAACGATACACCCATTCACCCCTTTTACTCCATCCCCTCCCCTCCTACTGAATAAACAAACTGACCAATAAGTTATATTCAAGCAACCTAAATTGACGACAATTTTCCCCTGACATAATATCCACGTATGTTCTATATCCATCTATGTAAGATGCCTAAAAATTTTGGTTTCATTGATTTTTTAATTCCATTATTTTTCTCATGAAAGCAAGGAAGCATTAGATAAACACATTCTTTATTTTCAGAGCAATTTTTTGTTTTTATCGCAAAGTAGTTGGAAAATCGGTGTACATCCCTAGTGATGATAAACAAAACTACCCATTCTGTAAATTACAATTAGTGGTTTAAACGTTTGGACACTCAACTAAATAAACCAACCAATCAAAATTCAATAAAACCCATTACGGTTGTTAAGCCAACGATAAAGAAAACTTTATTATGATTATAACTTTTACTTTCAATTTCTTTAATAAAGCATCACAGTGTGTGTTGTAGAGTTGATGTGTTGAATACTTTAGATTGTTATTTCAGAGATGGTTGCTTTCTATAGTTTATCTTATAAACAATACTAATATAGCAAAAAGTTACAAAAACCTAAAATGAACTTGGCATTTAAACTGTCAATTCTTACACATTTCCAGTATGGCTTCGAAACCGATTAATATCCGCTAGATTAGAACCGGTTCTCAGTCACTGAAAAATCGTGTATAGCATCGTATTACTGATAATTTTCCACGTATATTAAAAGGAAAATCATAAAATTAATATAAGATTCTTTGTCCCGGAGTTCGGCCCCTCGGGGTTAACAAAGAAATGAATTGAAATTACATTTTGTTTATAAAATTGTTTCAACTATACACCCTTCCTTTCCTCTCTCTTGTTACATAGCCAGTTTCCCCACTTCTCCTTTATTTGTTGGTTGGTTATGTAAAAGTAAAGATCTATACAGTAGCTGTGAATTTAAATTTTATTTTTTATGATATATTTTAACATCTTGACTACTTTTGTATAATTCTTAATGCTTTTTTTCATTTATTTATGTTGTTGTTTTGTATTACAGATGCGATTGATAATGAAATTTTCTTTGAAATATATTTCGTTATGAAGCAGCAGTAGTTACTAATTTATAAATGTTATGGTTGAGATAGATTTATAACTATAAAAAGTGTTTCAAGTCCTTTTTGAGATTTTAAGCTTCTATGTTTATATTTAGGTTTAAACGAACTTTCCAAGCTGAGATAGAGAAAGGTTTGAAAGACGCCAGAGAAAAGAAGAAATTTTAATCATGTTGTTGAATTTTGCTTTAAAAAAATCAGGTTAGTTTAAAAAAAAAAATAATTCGGCGTTCCCACTCAAAGTGCCTTTTAAATAAACCTCTATCCCCCCGGCACCCCCCCCCCCTCCCACCATATATTATAAAAGGGTGGATGGGTCAGGTCAGGTTACATTGAGCAATGGGTTGTCGCACAGGGGTAGTTTATTGGGAGAATAGCTGGGGCTCCATCTCCTACACTTCTGGAGGGGCGGGGGGTTGAAGATTTTTTGTATGAATTCTTGCAATCCCTATAATTTTATTTTCTCTTCTCTATACATAAGAATGCTGCAGTCAATATAATAACTATAATAACAATCATAAATGACAAGTAAAAATTAAACGGTGAATATTCTTTTTCAGGTGTAGCAGTTGGATTATTAAATAACTATACAACAAGAGTTGCTCTTACTAGAAATATTCATTCTAACATTAAAAATCTCTCAGAGCAAGATGTGAAACATATTCAGGTCACTTTTAAAATCTATGTATTAATTTTATGTTTAATTGTTTCTATAACAACTTGAATTTGATAAAGGGAATAGTAGCATATTCAATAATCCGTAAAATTGTGAGCAAGCTTCCAGTCAAAAGCGCTTATTAAATCTTATTTTTCTTAATGTTGACCAATTAATTATAATAATTATACGCATGTTTAAAAACAGTTGACCTAATGTGCGCATTTGACTGGAAGCTTGCTCACAATCGCATAAGCTACTATTCCCTTTTGAAAGGGGAAGAACAAAACACTCACTTTTCGAACCCTCGGTCAAGAAACTCGGAATGAAAAAATCACTGTAACCGCGTGATTTTGTACGATAGTTGATTCACAAAAGTAAAATATAAAACTTAAAAAAACACGGCGTTGTAACCGTCACTGCTGCCGAAACTGCCATCTCTCTGTGATCCTAGTCTAAAACTTTTCAGCGGCTTTTGTCGTCATTGAAATACAAAACTGGTGTAACTTACTTCTTATTTTATCTTGTAAATTATATATTTTCTTTCAGGAAAAAGGTGAATTTATAATCGAAGTGGAAGGACATAAGCCAGCTTTCTTAAGATACCACAAAAAGGAAAGGTAAGATTTGCTCAAAAAAGACAAATAAATTGTAAATAATATGTAAGTTGTACATAAGTTGTATTTTTATGGAGCTTTTAGATGCTTAACTTATATTTTTATCTTAATAAATCATTTAGGTAATAAAATATGAATATCAATTTATGTGGCGATTCAATTGTCTAAAATGTCGCCTCTATATGTCTGATGGCAATTATTACCAAAAATAATTTTCAATTTTATATGTATTAAAGGCATTTTTTTGGTTTTCAAATTCTTTTTCTAATAGTTACATTCTTGTTCTACCTAAACCTATATTGTAGTGTAGAGATAGACCTATATACGACCGTGGTGCCACCGAGTATGGAAGGAAACGGAGTTGCTAAAATCTTGGCAAAGGCTGCCTTAAAGTTTGCTAGGTAAACAGACACAAATATTTTCCAGGAGGATCTGGACAATCATATAGAAAATTGGATGGTTTCCCTCAAAGTTTCTAGTCGTGCACACAGACACAATCCCCCACACCTTCACATTTTAAAGTAAATTTAAAAATACGGGTTGAGGGAGGAGGTTCATTTTTCCTGTGTAAGTTTTAACATTAGGTTAATTGTTGGGAAAGTACCAACAATTATAGAGTTGCTACTCCACTATGTTCTATTGACTGTTACTCAATTTATTATTTATCTCTTGATATTTTGTTTGAAAATTTTAAATTGATTTTATTCTCTATGCACTTAGTAGAATCTTACATAAGATGTTACATATTATTATTATTACATAATTAATGGAATTTATTTAGTTTATTTTGGATATTGCAATAGTATTGAAACTTATTTTGATTCATGAAATGGGAAATTAAATGAATAGGTACTTCCATATAGGATATTTTTATGAGTTTAGCAACTTAGGCCAATAATCTTTAACAAGTCATTACTACAAGGTCTTTATTAAAATTTTCATACTTTTTATATTTATAGACAGTTATCATAAAGATTAAATAAATACATATAGAAAGTAAAAGTAACATTCCCTTAATTTAGGATTAAATCATAGAAGAAATCCTTTTTTTGAGTTGGATGTATAATTGTGTCGGATTTGATTAACCATCTGGGGGTAATACATCTATTGATTGATCAATTGATTTCAGGGAGACTGGACTACCTGTACGTCCAACTTGTTGGTATATAGATGGATACTTAGCAAGGTTTGTGTTATTAGTAGCGCAGCTACCCTATGATTAGGGTATATCAGTGCTTCCGTCCGTATGTCCCTACTTCACAAAGTTCAGCTTAATCAAAGATTTAATTAGAGTTGGTCTGTCTGTATGTATGATATAGTAGGTTTACTTATATTGTAATTTCCTAGATGCTATAAAAGTTAGAGGTTTAATTTTGCTAACAGTTATAGCATTGACAGCCTAAACGCTCCTTAAGTCGAAACTGTTTTTTTTTATATGGGGATTGAAAAAAAACACATAAAATTTGCTAAAAGATTAATATTTGTTCTGTTTCATTATCCTGCAATGTCATATCCCTTTAGATTCTTGGTTTTCTTATTCTTACAATTTCATCACAGCAGTAGTTGGACATGTATCCAATAAAGTAGCTGATCATTTGTCAATGTCATGGGAATCTTTTTAAAATAGACATCTATCTTAAATCACAGCTATGGGTCACGTATTGCAGACAGACGTGACGGACATTTTGAATCATTGAGTAACCTATTTGTACTGTCTTGCCACAAATTTTGGTCACTAACAAAGTGAATTAAAATCTATCACGACAGTAACTGCTAATGATGGATATAGTATACGTGGTGGATATTGTTACATAAGATTTTTTTGCCGTTAATTTTGGTTGCTAATACAGTTCTCATATATTAGTAAATATGTTCCTTCACAGTCAGAGGATGGGGCTAAGTCATAAGGGGGTATATTTATATTAGCCAGCTTGGAGAAAACAATATTACGTATTCTATACCTATCTATTCTTATAATTTTTGATTTTAGGCATCCTGACCCGACCATTAAAGTAATTCCGCCAGAAAAATAGTCAAACTATTGCAGCAAAATGGTTCAAACTTGGAAGAAACCACCGTAGACATTTTCTAGACACATTATCAAAGTTATTTTATAGAATTTTTAAAGTATAATTTTGAGACGTGATCCTTTGAACTTGTAAATAACAATCAATCAAGTGTATCATCATTGGGGATGTACGTACATCAATATTTGCACCTCTAGTCCAATTTTTCATGTCTCACTTCCCTCAATCCCTGTAATGTAATGAATTCAAATAAATCGGATTGTTGTATTGTAGTTGTTCAAATTGCTCATAACATTATTGGCCACTGACCTTAAGCAGACAGATAAAAATTTGCACATGTTATATTTGTCCTTGACTTATCTGTGCTACAGGGAGAAATGAATAAGTGAATTCAGAGGTGGGTTCTTAAAAACATTTACCCCACTAAAATCAGTTTGGAACATTATAACCAGTGGGGCAAATAAAAAATTTGGTAATATTGATTCTTAAAAAACTTTTAACCCACTGGTTATAATGTTCCAAAATGATTTTTTGAGTGAGGATAAATTATCCCCCCTAGACCACTTTTTTGGGACAAAAAATTACTTGACACAAAAAATCCCAAGCTTAAACACAGCTTCACATTGTAATTTTTTTTAAAAATAAAACTAAGAAATCAAAGTAAAAGGAATTATCTGCCCTCAATTGACTCCAAAAAAAATCGCTCATAAAAAAGGGAACAAATTGCTGAGAAAAATTGTCCTCTCATTTTAGGTATAAGCCTATACAAAATGGCAACAAAACGGGGTGCCAAGTTTTATTTGAATTAAAATTCAAATTTTTTTTGTCTTTGTTGGTATTTGTTTTTTTAGACATGTTTTTTTATGCTTAATTTAGATATTTGAAAATTTGAAAAATCTCTGAATTAAAAAAAAATATTCCAAATTTAATTATGGCTACCCAACTTAATCCACTGAACTAGGGAACACTCTTTGGAACATTATTTTGCCCCACTTTTTTTCTCAATTAATTTTTTTTTTAAAATGAGAATCACATTTACCTCATTTGATGTTCCAAAAAAATGGGAAAACAAGGGAGCAATTGAGTGTTCCAAACGAGTGTTCCAAAGTTCAGTAGGGTAAGGTTTTTTAAGAACCCACCTCAGATCTAGAAATTATTTATTTGAATTAAGCAATTATAGACAGCTCTCCTTTAATATTAACATGAAAAAATCAAGGGCCTGGGCTGCCAAAACTGGTGTCAGTTCTATGATTATTATTTTAATATTCATGGAAAGTTATCTGTAATACGATGCTATACAATACATTACATGATTTTTTTAGGTTCTAATCCAGCGAGTATTAATCGGATTCGAAGCCATAGTTGAAATTTTCTTTATAGTTCTGTAGATCACCGTTTTTCTCCACCTTATTTTCAAAAAAAGGTCTACCTTGCATATGCAAAGCATCACATTTAAGTGGTAATAAGAGGTACAATTGCATAAAGGGCATATTTGTACAAATGTCTTTTTTCGGGCTTGTATCAGTTTTCTCTCCATTAACCTATCCTCCTATTCTTACTTGTTGACAACCACAACTTTGATCCGAACAGTTTTAGGTATTCTTTTATTTGAATTCCTGAGCAAACAAATATTTTTTTTCAGGGAGGGGGGGAGACATTGGGCTGTTTATTACACAAGTCCCAAAGTTTTATAATAACGTTTTCTTATTCGTTGGCTTGACAACTACGGGGGCTTTAATGAATTTTGACTGGTTGTTTCATTAAGTTGAGTGTCAAAATGTTTTAACCACTAATTGTAATATCTACAGAAGGGGGAATTTGTACATCAATTTATTGGCCATTGTCTTATCCCTTTAGATCCCTGATTTTTTTCAACACTGTCCTACAAACAATATTACAAATCTTCACAGATGATTTGAGCTAGATTCAGTTTTTTCAGGAGATAAAAAAAATAAGTAAGATATGTTAAGTTCATCAAACGTAAGACTTATGATGACTTCTGCATAATGCTTTTAAAAAAGTTGATTTATTCACAAGAATTAAAAACTAAATTTATTGTATTTTTTAACATTTTATTGAAAGGAAGACAAATTAATATAAGATTTGTATCTTTTTACTATGGAAAAAACATTGAGAAAAATACTTAATAAATACTGTAATTTGCTGTTTTAAAAAAACAAACATTTTTTAGTTCAAGAAAACTGTGTTAAGACATATTTTCCTCCACTTACGCAACATATTTTTATTCAAATAACCAATAACAGAATTTACCTTAAAATAGCACAAAAATGTGCATGGATACATGTTTTCAAATTTAATTGATGTGCATATCTGTAATTAACATTTATATTTTAAAAAGTTATGCCTAATTTCTTGTGATTCCTATTCTAATGTGTCGTTTGAAATTTAATTGTCCTAGTTATTCTAGTTTTGAAAAGTAATTATTCATTCTGTGAAAAATATAATCAAATTGTATCTTTTTATATCTATTTATTTACAATATTTATGGTCAAATTAATTTTATTGCATATTTTGCCATTTCAGTCTAAATAAATAAAACAAAAAATGATGAAATTATTTATTAAATGATATAAAAATCTTATGTTATTGTTCTATGTTTATTGTTGGAACACATTTTGTAGGAAAAAATATTTTCTTTCAGAAAAAATGTTTCGAGCCTTACCAAGAGGTTCTGTAGATTGACGTACATACGTGTCATAAATGTAAAGTAATTTCGCCTCACAAAGGCTAAAATATAACAGGACTAGTAGGAAGCATCTCCAAAAAGCATTACATTATCGTTCTTGTAGTTAATGAGATATTTTACATATGTTTTAATGATGGATAAACAAATCCTCGTTTTCCTGGATATATAAGAAGCTTCACTGCAAAGGAGAACCATATCGGTTCAGCTGTTAGTCAGATCTTTCGCTACAGACAAAAAAAAAGCTTTTCACTTTATATAATAGGACCAGGTTATAGACCCTTAGCCTCAGAAGGGTAGAAGCAATGTTCTCGATATTGGGGTTGAAATAATTTAAACCATGAGGTATGTCACCTAAGAAAATGCAACCTTATTTGTTCAGCTGGTGGCGACAGTTTTTAAGGACGAACGAACAGACAGACTAACAAACATCGGTCTACTTTATTTTACCTAAAAAGACTTTACAGGATTTTGTAGCAAGGTTTTTTTGTGTGTCCTGCTCTTGCCAACCATTGAACTGATATGGTTCTCCATAAGTCTTAGGGTGGTTTTAGGCCATTTTCTGCCAACTCCTTCCAATTCAAATAGAGATCCTGTAGTTAAAAATAATAAATATGAAGAATTGATAAAAATTGTGTATGCCATGCATCTGGTATTTAAATGATGTTTGGAATGATATTTTTAAATCAGGGATGCAGGGATAGGACAAAGGACAAAAAAATACCTAATTCAAATTGGAATATTCTTACTTTTGTAGCTGATCCCCCTTCCCAGAAATAAATATTTTGTATTGGTGACTTTTGTTTTTTTTGCAAATCAGATGAAAATTTTGACATATCACACCAAATATCTGCGTTTTAACCCCCCTCACTCCTTAATAAAATATTTTCGCGGGACATTTCTGTTCCCTACACCCTATGCAGTATTGGAACCAGATATGTGTGTGTATGCAATTTATCCTTGCATTGAAAAAATGTGCATAAACCAGGGGAAAAGGGATAGGATAATAGTGCAAAATAATATGGAAATAAGGAAAAATATGTCTAAAATAAGTGCAACAATAACAGTTAATACCAGGTGCTAAATTTTTTTTTTAGACAAGTTAGTAAATGTTATTTGAAAATTGTAGAAAATTCTGCAATAAGTAAAGTTTTTCAGCAAGGGATATATCATCTGAAGGAAAACTAGTTTTCCAAAAATGCAAATCAATATATTAACAGGAAATATCAGTTTGATTGGCTAAAAAGTTGTTCACCGAAAATCATTTTTACTTAGTTTTACTCATTTAATAGGAATCAATGACATAACAAAACGGTCATATTTGAAAAAAGATGGGCATTTTTTTGCTATATTCTGTAAAGCTGGCTGCAAGCTTCCAGTCAAATACGCTTATTAGGTCGAATTGTTCTTAATTATGAAGTATAGTATAATTAAACGCATAATTAATAACAGTTTGACCTAATAAGCGCAGTTGACTGTAAACTTGCTCCCAACTTTAAGGAATATTTTGCGCCAAATTTTCCATTCTTTCTATTTCTGATAGGAACACGTGCAACCAGGGATTGAAATGGGACTGTAAATTTTTCTGCTACCCAAACTTTTAGAATCACGCTCTCTCATTCATTGGCTTAAAAACATTGATTAGTTGGTTTAAACTAGCAGAGTCCAAACCAATAATTTTAATTTATAGAAGGGTTAAATTGATTATCATCTTTTGAGAGTATATTAATTTATATTCCATTGTCTTATCCCCCAAGATCCCTCCATGCACAAAACAATTCAAAAAATCCTTTATCGATGTTTACTTTTTGGAACCCGACACATTGATCCGTTTCCAAAAATTGCAGTGTTGTACACTTATTTTGGGTTACCATGGATTTGTCCGATTACGTTGCAAAAACCGGCATATTTAATATGAATTAAATCTGTATAAAAATATATGGCATTTATAATGGCTCTGCAATTGGGTTAATGTTTTATGTAGATCTATATTGTTTTCAATTATCATTTTAATTTTTTGTTTTCAATTAAAATATCTTTCATACTATATGTTCTGGATTTCATATTATAATGTGTGGCACTCCGTAGGTGCTATTTACATACATCCGTATTTCCTACAAATATAACATTTTCCTTAGAATACGGGTTCTAATTCTTTTCCAGGATTTTCAATTTTTTTCCCGGAATATAAAATGTAAGAAAGAATTAATCTTGTAAATAAAAATCCAGTTGATGTGTTTATGAAACAGATGTACATTTGTATCTCTACTGTTTTTCAATAAAAAAGGATGACAACATCCATAAAAGCGAAGCTCTGAAACTAACATTAATATTTGTAGAGTGTCAGATCTGAATAAGCAGAAAATAATAAGTCTAAGCAAAATTTTAAGTATATTTGATACAAAACTTCTAAAACAGAGAATACTGTTTGAAGACATTTTTGGACTTGATTATAGAGATGCTTTGCTTATAACATTCTACTTTGCTGAGCTAACCGTTTTGGAAAGACGGACCCTAATTATAGAAAATCATTGTTTTAAAAATATTTTTTTTACAGAAAAATGCTCTCATAGCTTTTGTGAAAGCAAGAATAAAATGACAGAGTTTTAAACAGTGATCAACGTTTCGAATAACGAACACATGGCCACTTCAGTATTTTTTTTAAGGGATCACAAATTTCTAAAATTTCGTTTATTTTCGTTCTCAGGGAGGGAAGTGTTATTAGACTGCAAATTACACTGGTACCCAAAGTTTTATACCCATATTATCTTATTCTTTTGCTCAAAAGCTTTTGGTACCTTTGATTTGATTTGATTTGTCTTTCCAAAATAGTAGCGTCCAAACTTTGCAACGACTAACTTTAATTAAGGGATAATTTTCTTTATCACTATTGGGGATATATAGCGGCTTAGTTCTGAAAACAAAATCAGATTTATATTTGAATTATTAAATTTTAGTCTATGCGTAGTTAACTTTAAAAAAAAAAGTTATCACTTTACCAATGACAATTACAGATAATTTATTGCAATATTTCAATGCTAGCAAAGACAGAATTTCACAATGACCTTAAAAGTTTATTTTTATTGTTCTTAATTTCTTTGTCTTTAAAAAAATTTCTTTTTTAATAAATCTTTCCTCTATAACTTTGTTGACTGAGAAATATGGGAATAATAAGATGCGAATATATATTATAAATTTGAAATAAGTCCTGTCAATCCTTCTTCTCAAATTTGTGCATAGGATATCAGGAGAATTAATCATAGTAGCTAGCATTGGACCACACATATCCCCCCTTTTTTTTGAGGGGGGGGGGAAGTGAGCCACATAAAGTTTCACCCCGTGATATTTTTTTGCTAACCCCCCCCCCAAAAAAAAAAAAAAAAAAATTGGGAAAGGAGATTTTTTCCCGAGGAATGTTTATGGTTCGATACTCCAACAAATAACAAATTCACCAAGGAGGGAGGGGACACAAGGCAATATCTATCCCAAATTTATATAACAACGTTATCTAATCAGTTAGCTTTATTTTGTCACCGAGAAAGGACACACCATTTTTTTTACTCCCCAATATCCTACAACTTAAAGTGAAAAATGTCTAACAAAGTGCTTTTTAAATCAAAATCTGATATTACTAATTTTTTCAATAGTGAAGCTAACCAATCTCGCGAAATCAAGGATGGTGACCTAACAAATATTAAGCAGTTGAAGCTTAATAATCTTGAAGAAACATTACTTAATTTCTGTCTGAAAGCAAATCAAAAAATCTTTGAATTGGGTAAGTCTATGGAAAACCTAAAAAAGCATAATGGCTTGGGAGAAGGAGAGGAGGGCGTGGGAGGAGGTGCAAATGCTTCTGGTAACGGAGGAGGAGAGAGGAGCTCTAATTCTCAACAAGAGAGAGGTAGGGCAAGGGAGAGAGAGGAGAGGGGGCGTGAGGAGTGGGATGTATCCAGCAACTTCAAGCACAAATTTAATAGACTTAACAATAGATTAGACTACTTAGAGAGTCAAGTCGATGAAAACGCAACTCGCCTTAGAAAAGGAACACTGATTTGTTCCTCCTCTAGCAAAGAGGGACATAGCCTACTACAACCTATTATGGCCAGGAGTAATGGTGCAAATGTTAGTACCAACAACAAATGCACAGAGGACGAACTTGTTCAAGTCTTGGAGCTAATACAGAAGAAATATAGGGTACAACTTGTACCCTCCAATATATCAGCCTCTCATTGGCTTCCCAATGGTTCCTTTATTATAAGATTTAATGATAGAGGAATTAATTCACCATGGCAGAAGCTGGTGGAGGCCATGGCTGAAGGAGGAGACAGGAATATCAACTTATTCCTAAACTTCAACCTCACCAGGAAGAGGTTGTCTTTACTGGCTGAAGTGCGAAGATTCAAAAAGGAGAAGAAAATAGAAAAATATGAGGTCAATGAAAATGGCCAAATATCCATCAGAGTGAGGAGCAAATGGATGAAAGTAACTCAACATTATTCAAAAAAGACTGACATTCAACCAAGTGAAATGATTTACACATACTCTAATTATAAACTTCAAACAACTGTAGAGGATTTGTATTCTCGCTCGTAAATTGGTATATAGTTATAAAGTTATGTAGATACTACTGACACTCTAAATTATTTTCTCTGTTATTTGTTTTACAATACAACACACACACACACACTCACGCGAGCGTCTCCTCAACATAATCACATTACACTTCCCCTTACACTTTTTTTTACTCAAACGCACACGCACATAAAATTCCTCTTTTCTTTACCACACGCACGCACACGCACGCACACATACATTTATAATTATATACTCACACTTACATTTATTTGTATTTCTAATTTTTTTATCATTTATAATTTAATTACAATGTTTTTGTCAATCACTAAAAGTTTATTTTTTCTTAGTAAAATGGCTTATATTCTACTTTTCGTTTTGTTAATCGTTAATGTTTTTTTTCAAACATTTATTCTACTTATGGTTTTTATTCTTTTTCTTAACCCTTACTTTAAAATACATTTTTTTGGATATCTTTTGCTTAAAATGTTTTATAAATGGAGCAAAATAGGATTCTGAATTTTGAATTAAACAGTAACTTTTTCTCAATTTTAAATAATGAAACGATAAATGAAGATTTATTATTTAATCCATATGAAAATATTGATATAAAATGCCAATACTTTGATATTTGTAAAGTTATAAACCACTTAAAATCAAAGAAAGGTTTAAAAATTATAGGTTTAAATATTCAAAGCCTTCAATCAAAATTTATTGATTTTCAAGAATTTGTTGATGAATTCTTGAGGCAAGGTTGTTATCTTGACATTATATGCTTAGGGGAAATCTGGAATATAAAAAATGATGATTATGTTAAACTAAAGGGGTATGATTTTATATACAAATGTCGATCTCAATCTAATGGAGGTGGGGTTGGTATATATATAAAAAAAAGGTATTGCATTCAAGGAAATAAAAGCTTTATCTAGATTTGAGGAAAAAATAATTGAAAGTTTAACCTTAGAGATTAGTATTGGGAAAAATGATAAAATATTTCTAACAAACGTCTATAGATCAAATTGTAAACATCCTAATCTAACTGAAAGTGAGCAGTTAGACAGGTTTATCAACTTGTTCTCTGACTTACAAGCAGATCTAAATAGCCGCAGATACCCTTCCTATATTATTGGGGATTTAAATTTTGATCTATTAAAATTTGAACAACATGATAAAACTAGATCACTACTTGAAAATAGCTTTGCAAATGGTTTCTTAGAATTAATCTCATTGCCAACTAGGATCACTCATACAAGTGCTACTCTCATAGATCATATTTATACCAATGATAATAAAAATAAGTTTGAGTCATTTATTATTACAGCAGATATTTCTGATCATTTCCCTACTTGCACTATTATTCTTGACAAAGTTAAAGAGTCTGGTCCTGTTTTTATTCAAACTCAAAATTTTAGTGAGGAAAATATTTCCTCTTTTAAACATGATATGTTAAATGCTGATTGGAGTTCTGTGTCTAATAATTACAGTGCTCAAGATGCATATAATAAATTCTATAGTATTTTTAATGAGTCATACTCAAGACATTTCCCATTTAAAAAAGTTAAACTAAATAAAAATATTCATAAAGTTGAACCTTTTATGACAAATGCTTTGCTTAAATCTAGAAAGACAAAATTTGAGTTATATGACATTAAACTTAGAGAACCAATTCAAGAAAACATTTCTAAATACAATGAATATAGAAAATGCTATAATAAAGCAATTAAAACAGGAAAAAAATTGTATTTTCAAAAATCTTTTGAAGAAAATAGGAATGATTTGAGAAAAACATGGTCAATATTAAGGGAAGCAATAAGGAAGCAAAATGACAAAAGTTCAGTCATAACTGAAATTTTTAGTGATGGGGTTTGCTATAAGGAGGGGAAAGATATTTCTAACAAATTTAATGAATTTTTTACAACCATTGCAGATGATATTACAACTAAAATAAATCCATCAGATAGAGACTGCACTTATTATACCACTGCATCTGACTCCATATTTTCATTTACTCATATTCAGCCTAAAGATATAGTAACAATTGTAAATGGTCTAGAGTCTAAATCAAGCCAAGACATGCTAGGTGTTTCTAATAAACTTATGAAAAAAATCATTGAAAATATGGGTATAGTCCTTTCCATGACATCGCTCCATATGGGGCGATGATTTTCTATAGCTCCTTCAAGGAGCTATAGCATAGCCTCTTATCATATGGAGCGATGTGATAGCCCCTTTTAAGGAGCGTTCATATCGCCCCTTATGATAAGAGGCTATGCTATAGCTCCTTCATGGCCTCTTAATAGCTCCTTTAAAGGGGCGTTCATATCGCCTCTTATGATAAGAGGCTATGCTATAGCCCCATGATGGCTCCTTTATAGCCTCTCCATCGCCCCTCCGTAGTCCCTTACCTTAATTTATATAACAACCCACTTGATGGCCCCTACATCGCTCCTCCATCGCCCCTTCTCCAAATTTATATTACATTGTACTTTGATGGCCCCTACATCGCTCCTACATCGCCCCTTCATCGCTCCTACATCGCTCCTTCATCGCTCCTTCTCCAAATTTATATTAAATTGTACTGTGATGGCCCCTACATCGCTCCTACATCGCTCCTTCTCCAAATTTATATTAAATTGTACTGTGATGGCCCCTACATCGCTCCTACATCGCTCCTTCATCGCTCCTACATCGCCCCTTCATCGCTCCTTCTCCAAATTTATATTACATTGTACTTTGATGGCCCCTACATCGCCCCTCCATTGCCCCTCCATCGCTCCTACATCGCCCCTCCATTGCTCCTTCATCGCTCCTTCTCCAAATTTATATTACATTGTACTTTGATGGCTCCTACATCGCCCCTCCATCGCTCCTACATCGCCCCTCCATCGCTCCTACATCGCTCCTTCTCCAAATTTATATTAAATTGTACTGTGATGGCCCCTACATCGCTCCTACATCACTCCTACATCGCTCCTACATCGCTCCTTCATCGCTCCTACATCGCCCCTTCATCGCTCCTTCTCCAAATTTATATTACATTGTACTTTGATGGCCCCTACATCGCCCCTCCATCGCTCCTACATCGCTCCTTCATCGCTCCTTCTCCAAATTTATATTAAATTGTACTGTGATGGCCCCTACATCGCTCCTACATCGCTCCTTCATTGCTCCTACATCGCCCCTTCATCGCTCCTTCTCCAAATTTATATTACATTGCAACTTGATGGCCCCTACATCGCTCCTACATAGCTCCTCCATCGCTCCTCCATCGCTCCTTCATCGCTCCTACATCGCCCCTTCATCGCTCCTTCTCCAAATTTATATTACATTGCAACTTGATGGCCCCTACATCGCTCCTCCATCGCCCCTTAATAGCCCCTTACCTTAATTTATATAACAAAGCTCCTATATGGCCTCTCTATCGCCCCTTAATAGCCACTTAATTTAATTATATAACATTGCCCCTACATAGCCTCTCCATCGCCCCTTAATAGCCCCTTACCTAAATTTATATAACAAAGCTCCTATATAGCCTCTCCGTCGCCCCTTAATAGCCCCTTACCTTAATTATGTAACATAGCCCCTACATAGCCTCTCAATCGCCCCTTAATAGCCTCTTACCTTAATTTATATAACATAGCCCCTACATAGCCTCTCCATCGCCCCTTAATAGCCCCTTACCTTAATTTATATAACATAGCCCTACATAGCCTCTCCATCGCCCCTTAATAGCCCCTTACCTTAATTTATATAGCATAGCCCCTACATAGCCTCTCCATCGCCCCTTAATAGCCTCTTACCTTAATTATGTAACATAGCCCCTACATAGCCTCTCCATCGCCCCTTAATATCCCCTTACCTTAATTATATAACATAGCTCCTACATAGCCTCCCCATCGCCCCTTAATAGCCCCTTACCCGATTTTATATAACATAGCCCCTAAATAGCCTCTCCATCGCCCCTTAATAGCCCCTTACCTTAATTTATATAACATAGCCCCTACATAGCCTCTCCATCGCCCCTTAATAGTCCTTTACCTTAATTTATATAGCATAGCCCCTACATAGCCTCTCCATCGCCCCTTAATAGCCTCTTACCTTAATTTATATAATCCTTACCTTAATATATATAACATAGCCCCTACATAGCCTCTCCATCGCCCCTAAATAGCCCCTTACCCTAATTTATATAACATAGCCCCTACATAGCCTCTCCATCGCCCCTTAATAGCTCCTTACCTTAATTTATATAACATAGCCCCTACATAGCCTCTCCATCGCCCCTTAATAGCCCCTTACCTTAATTTATATAACATAGCCCTACATAGCCTCTCCATCGCCCCTTAATAGCCCCTTACCTTAATTTATATAACATAGCCCTACATAGCCTCTCCATCGCCCCTTAATAGCCTCTTACCTTAATTTATATAATCCTTACCTTAATATATATAACATAGCCCCTACATAGCCTCTCCATCGCCCCTAAATAGCCCCTTACCCTAATTTATATAACATAGCCCCTACATAGCCTCTCCATCGCCCCTTAATAGCCCCTTACCTTAATTTATATAACATAGCCTCTACATAGCCTCTCCATCGCCCCTTAATAGCCCCTTACCTTAATTTATATAACATAGCCCTACATAGCCTCTCCATCGCCCCTTAATAGCCCCTTACCTTAATTTATATAGCATAGCCCCTACATAGCCTCTCCATCGCCCCTTAATAGCCCCTTACCTTAATATATATAACATAGCCCCTACATAGCCTCTCCATCGCCCCTGAATAGCCCCTTACCCTAATTTATATAACATAGCCCCTACATAGGCTTTCCATCGCCCCTGAATAGCCCCTTACCCTAATATATATAACATAGCCCCTACATAGCCTCTCCATCGCCCCTAAATAGCCCCTTACCCTAATTTATATAACATAGCCCCTACATAGCCTCTCCATCGCCCCTTAATAGCCCCTTACCTTAATTTATATAACATAGCCTCTACATAGCCTCTCCATCGCCCCTTAATAGCCCCTTACCTTAATTTATATAACATAGCCCTACATAGCCTCTCCATCGCCCCTTAATAGCCCCTTACCTTAATTTATATAGCATAGCCCCTACATAGCCTCTCCATCGCCCCTTAATAGCCTCTTACCTTAATTATGTAACATAGCCCCTACATAGCCTCTCCATCGCCCCTTAATATCCCCTTACCTTAATTATATAACATAGCTCCTACATAGCCTCCCCATCGCCCCTTAATAGCCCCTTACCCGATTTTATATAACATAGCCCCTAAATAGCCTCTCCATCGCCCCTTAATAGCCCCTTACCTTAATTTATATAACATAGCCCCTACATAGCCTCTCCATCGCCCCTTAATAGTCCTTTACCTTAATTTATATAAAATAGCCCCTATATAGCCTCTCCATCGCCCCTTAATAGCCAATTTATATAACATAGCCGCTACATAGCCTCTCCATCGCCCCTTAATAGCTCCTTACCTTAATTTATATAACATAGCCTCTCCATCGCCCCTTAATAGCCCTCCATCGCCACTTAAAAGCCCCTTACCTTAATTTATATAACATAGCCTCTACATAGCCTCTCCATCGCCCCTTAATAGCCCCTTATATCCTCCTTCAAAACAGTTATACACCTTCCCAGGATCTATTGGAAGCTACCCTATAAAGGAGAACCATATTGGTTCTGCAGTTAGCGATCTTCTTTGATACATACAGACAATGATCCTGTTACTTTTTATAAGGATTAAAAATAAAATGGCCTAAAGCCATCTCATTACCCATAGGAAGCTTCACTGTAAAGGAGAACCATGTCGGTTTAGTGGTTAGCAAGGTACAGACAGACATACATACAGACAAAGATCCTGTTACTTTATTATAAGGATTAAAATAAAATAGTTATTAACCTCCCTAGGACCTATGAGAAGCTACCCTATTAAGGAGAACGATCTCAGGACCTATAGGAATCTTCACTGTAAAGGAGAACCATATTGGTTCAGCGGTTAGCAAGATCCTTCGGTACAGACAGACATTCATACATACAGACAAAGATTCTGTTAATTTATTTTAAGAAATACAGATAAAATTGTTATAAACCTTTCCAGGCCTAAAACCATCTCAGGACCTAATTTCTGCCGTTGACAACTCGAGTTAAGTTACTATATTATTTTTACAATGTTTAACTTATCTGTTATTATTGGCTGACGAAAAGTTTGGGCAAAAAAAAAATTTATTCTTCAATGAAATATCTCTCCAGTATAATTTTGCCAAGTGCTAATTTATTAAGAATAAAGTTTGCCACAAATTTACCAAAAAATCTCATTGTCATTTCGCCAGGGAGGATTAGGATAGTTCCCAAAGTGTTATAAGTTGGCTTATCCAAGAGTGCTGTCTAGTCTCCAAAGTTTTATAATACCGTTTTCTTATTCGTTAGATTAACAACCTTGGGGACTTTTTATTGTTTTGTGATTGTTTAGTTCATTAAGTTGAGTGTCTAAATGTTTCAACCACTAATTCTAAACTAAAGAAGGGGTAATTTTGTGAATCATCAATGGGAATAATTAATATATAAACATACATATATATACAGTGTTTTTTTTTATGAGAGCATTTTTGAAAGCAATTTTACCCTACTTATAGTTATCAGAATTTAATGATTAATGGCTTATTCTCTTCGTTTTTTATAACCATTAACAGAAAAGCAAAAAAATATTTCAGTTTTTATTTAAAAAGTACAGTAAATTCAAAATTTCAAAACATGGGTGTCAACATCTAAAATAGTTATTTCTCGCATCGTATTATAAACGGCTTTCCGCGGATATAGAAAGTACAATTATGAGATTAAAACTAGTTTTTTTAGCCCCGAGGTGCAGAAGGCACCGGCTAAAAAAACTGGGTTTAATCTTATGATTGTACATATCTATATTCGTAGAAAGCTGGATATAATACGATGCTATACATAGTTTTTTCGTATGGATGAGAACCGGTTCCTATCCACCGGATTCAAATGAATACGAGAAATGGTTTTAGCGCATTTTTCTTATGCTCAAATCTTCTACCCTTTCCAAGAATGGAGGGAGTACATTGGGGGGCCAGTATTCCCTCCCTGGTTGAGATATGGCCTTCAAATTTCAAAATGTTCTAGTACATGTCACAAGTAGTATCTATATAAATTTTTAGCTCAATATCTCAACTTTGAAGCGTTTTGCAGCCATTCTTGCAAAGGTAGATTATAAGAAAAATGCACTAAAACCATTTTTAGATGTTGACACCTAAGTTTTAAATTTTTTAATTTACTGTACTTTTTGAATAAAAACTGAAATATTTTTTGCTTTTCTATTAAAGGTTATAAAAAAGAAGAGAATAAGCCATTAATCATTAAATTCTAATAACTATAAGTAAGGTAAAATTGCTTTCAAAAAAGTTCTCATAAAAAAACACACTGTATATATGTATATATATCATTTTATCGACAATCGTCTTATCCCTGTAGATCTCTGATTATCAGAGCATTTTTGAAATATTTGCTGCTTATTTTTTGGCTGCCTTTGGCAAAATAATTTTTTTTCATAAAAAATGTATACAAAATTATCGTATTAATTTGGTAAATATATCATTGCACTTGAATTATTTTTAAGTCACTAACGGCTAATCCCATAGATGACCCTAGGAGTACTTTAATGAATAGATGTGGTGGAGAGGGGGGGGAGGGGGAAGGTTAAGAATTTAAGGGAAGTGATACCTTCCGGGGGCTGAAAGTGTTAGTCCCCTCCCCAAAATGAAAACTTTTCCTGCGAGTAAAATAAGCTTCAATGTAAAGGAGAAGCATATCGGTTCAGTTGATACTGATAAACATCCTGTTACTTTAATGTAAATATTAGTTTAAGGATAGTCTGTATAATCTCAGGGATAAAGGAAACATTAGGCAATTTTTACAATAGTCTCCAAAGTTTTATAATGAAGTTTTCTTATTCGTTGGCTCAAAACTTTGGGGACTTTTGTCATATTTTGGTTGTAGTGTTGCAATTTTGTGTATCGTTATTAGGGATGGATAAAAATTTATCGGCCATTGTCTTATTCCTTTAGATCCTTGGTATAATCAACTGAATAACAGTTCCAACAACAAAAATTAAGATATTGCTTCGCTTTTTATGGACAAATATCCTGTTATTTTATTATAAGGAAAAAAAATAAACTATCTTAAAATCATCTCAGTACTCAGCGGTTAGCAAGATCCTACGGTATAGACAGACAGACATACATCATATCATATCAAATGGGGGGGGATTTTTTTGTTTTTGGGGGGGTTGGGGGTATCCCACCCCCCAAGAAAATAGCCTAAAACCACCACAGGACCAGTAGGTATATTCCCTGAATAGTAGAATATAATCGGTCCAGTGGTTACCGAGATCTTAAGGGACTGACAGACGGACAGACAGACGGACAGACAGACGGACAGACAGACAGACGGATGGACAGACATCATTCTACTTTGTATTATAGATTTACGCTAATTTTAACAAAATTTATGTTTGACCTCCTGATTTTAGAGCTTTGCTTTTGTGAATGTTGTTATCCTTGTTATCTTGCTTTTTTTTCCTTTTTCATAACCTATTATATAAAGTAGTAATCTTTTTTTTGTCTGTAGAAAAGCTAACCGCTGAACCTATATGGTTCTCTTTTACAGTGAAGCTTCTTTTAAGTTCATAGAGGGTTTATAATTATTTCGAGGGAGGGTATCTCCACCCTCCCAGAAAATTCACCCCAAGAAAAATATTACCCCATCCCCACAAAAAATCTTTTTAACTTTTTAAAAGCAAAGCTTTTCTATATTAAGGATCAGTCCGTACGTCCGTAACGGTTAGCTATTTTCGTTAATTTAGGCATGTGATTCCTGTAGTAGAAAGGTACGATTTAGAAAGTCTATAATCATTATCAGAATATCCATACGTCCATTTTAAGCATACTAATTATTAACTTACAACAAATTTTTATGTATCAAAATTATCCGATTAATCTGATTTCTGGGATACTGATTCCTAGGACAACAAAATAGAATGTTATAAGCGAATCATATCTATAATCAAGTCCAAAAAATGTGAGTACGTCCTTAAGCATTTTCCTGCATGTAAGCAATTTCTCAATAAATTTACTTACAATTTTGTTTCGAATTTTAAATTTATGTTCTGACTATTCAGTTCTGACACTCTACATTATTAATGTTCATTAAAGGACGCCTGCAAGAAATAACACGCTTTAACTGCTAAAAGACTGCCACAAGAAGACCCAATACCCCAAATTATAAGCCTTCAGCTTCAATAACAAAAAAGTTCTAGGCATTTCAAAATAGCATTTTATGTACAATGGAATTTTTGAAAGATTTCCAATGCTCATAAAAGAAAAAACAATATTAAATTACGTTGCCTAGACATAAAATTATAACCTTATCTTTGTCAGAAACTTAGATTGCCTGTAACTGATTACATTTTTACAATAAAAACACCACATTTCATAGTCAAAATCTATGAAAAAAAATCGATTTAAATTGCATTTTTAAACAAAAATCATAGCGGAAACAAAGGGGTAAACTAATACAAGCTTAGCTGTGATTGGTTGTTAAGCTGATTCAGCCTTCTGATTGGCTACAGTACATTCGGTACAACGCAAGTAAAACTTATTTTTTTTTAATGATTTTGACTATAAAAATGGGTATTTTTATTGTAAAAATATAATTAGTTACTGGAAACCTAAATTTATGACAAAAAAAATAAGCTTATAATTTTGTTTCTAGGCCACGTAGTTTAATTTTAAAGTTTTCAACATGAGCATTGCAATTCTTTCAAAATTTCCATTGTACATAAAATGTCATTTTAAAATGCCTAGAACTTTTTTGTTATAGAAGCTGAAGGCTTCAAATTTGGGGTATTTGGTCTACTTGTGGCAGTCTTTCAGCAGTTAAAGCGTGGTATTTCTTGCAGGCTTCCTTTAAACTTTTTTCTACCGTTTCAGAGCTTTGCTTTTATAAATGTTGTCATCCTTGTCATCCTTTTAAAACTTAAATTTAAAACTGTAGAGGGTCACATTCCTTCCTTACCTTAATGCCCTACCTTCTATAATGAAGGGGCAATACAATTACAGAGGCTGTACAGGAGCCATAAAGGGCCTATGTTATATAAATTAAGGTAAGGGGCGATGAAGAGGCTATGAAGGGGCTATGTTATATAAATTAAGGTAAGAGGCTATTAAGGGGCGATGGAGAGGCTATGTAGGGGCTATGTTATATAATTAAGGTAAGGGGCTATTAAGGGGCGATGGAGATGCTTTGTAGGGCCTATGTTATATAAATTAAGGTAAGAGGCTATTAAGGGGCGATGGAGAGGCTATGTAGGGGCTATGTTATATAAATTAGGGTAAGGGGCTATTTAGGGGCGATGGAGAGGCTATGTAGGGGCTATGTTATATATATTAAGGTAAGGATTATATAAATTAAGGTAAGAGGCTATTAAGGGGCGATGGAGAGGCTATGTAGGGGCTATGCTATATAAATTAAGGTAAGGGGCTATTAAGGGGCGATGGAGAGGCTATGTAGGGCTATGTTATATAAATTAAGGTAAGGGGCTATTAAGGGGCGATGGAGAGGCTATGTAGAGGCTATGTTATATAAATTAAGGTAAGGGGCTATTAAGGGGCGATGGAGAGGCTATGTAGGGGCTATGTTATATAAATTAAGGTAAGGAGCTATTAAGGGGCGATGGAGAGGCTATGTTATATAAATTAGGGTAAGGGGCTATTCAGGGGCGATGGAGAGGCTATGTAGGGGCTATGTTATATATATTAAGGTAAGGATTATATAAATTAAGGTAAGAGGCTATTAAGGGGCGATGGAGAGGCTATGTAGGGGCTATGCTATATAAATTAAGGTAAGGGGCTATTAAGGGGCGATGGAGAGGCTATGTAGGGCTATGTTATATAAATTAAGGTAAGGGGCTATTAAGGGGCGATGGAGAGGCTATGTAGAGGCTATGTTATATAAATTAAGGTAAGGGGCTATTAAGGGGCGATGGAGAGGCTATGTAGGGGCTATGTTATATAAATTAGGGTAAGGGGCTATTTAGGGGCGATGGAGAGGCTATGTAGGGGCTATGTTATATATATTAAGGTAAGGATTATATAAATTAAGGTAAGAGGCTATTAAGGGGCGATGGAGAGGCTATGTAGGGGCTATGCTATATAAATTAAGGTAAGGGGCTATTAAGGGGCGATGGAGAGGCTATGTAGGGCTATGTTATATAAATTAAGGTAAGGGGCTATTAAGGGGCGATGGAGAGGCTATGTAGGGGCTATGTTATATAAATTAAGGTAAGGAGCTATTAAGGGGCGATGGAGAGGCTATGTAGGGGCTATGTTATATAAATTAGGGTAAGGGGCTATTTAGGGGCGATGGAGAGGCTATGTAGGGGCTATGTTATATATATTAAGGTAAGGATTATATAAATTAAGGTAAGAGGCTATTAAGGGGCGATGGAGAGGCTATGTAGGGGCTATGCTATATAAATTAAGGTAAGGGGCTATTAAGGGGCGATGGAGAGGCTATGTAGGGCTATGTTATATAAATTAAGGTAAGGGGCTATTAAGGGGCGATGGAGAGGCTATGTAGAGGCTATGTTATATAAATTAAGGTAAGGGGCTATTAAGGGGCGATGGAGAGGCTATGTAGGGGCTATGTTATATAAATTAAGGTAAGGAGCTATTAAGGGGCGATGGAGAGGCTATGTAGGGGCTATGTTATATAAATTAGGGTAAGGGGCTATTCAGGGGCGATGGAGAGGCTATGTAGGGGCTATGTTATATATATTAAGGTAAGGATTATATAAATTAAGGTAAGAGGCTATTAAGGGGCGATGGAGAGGCTATGTAGGGGCTATGCTATATAAATTAAGGTAAGGGGCTATTAAGGGGCGATGGAGAGGCTATGTAGGGCTATGTTATATAAATTAAGGTAAGGGGCTATTAAGGGGCGATGGAGAGGCTATGTAGAGGCTATGTTATATAAATTAAGGTAAGGGGCTATTAAGGGGCGATGGAGAGGCTATGTAGGGGCTATGTTATATAAATTAGGGTAAGGGGCTATTTAGGGGCGATGGAGAGGCTATGTAGGGGCTATGTTATATATATTAAGGTAAGGATTATATAAATTAAGGTAAGAGGCTATTAAGGGGCGATGGAGAGGCTATGTAGGGGCTATGCTATATAAATTAAGGTAAGGGGCTATTAAGGGGCGATGGAGAGGCTATGTAGGGCTATGTTATATAAATTAAGGTAAGGGGCTATTAAGGGGCGATGGAGAGGCTATGTAGGGGCTATGTTATATAAATTAAGGTAAGGAGCTATTAAGGGGCGATGGAGAGGCTATGTAGGGGCTATGTTATATAAATTAGGGTAAGGGGCTATTTAGGGGCGATGGAGAGGCTATGTAGGGGCTATGTTATATATATTAAGGTAAGGATTATATAAATTAAGGTAAGAGGCTATTAAGGGGCGATGGAGAGGCTATGTAGGGGTTATGCTATATAAATTAAGGTAAGGGGCTATTAAGGGGCGATGGAGAGGCTATGTAGGGCTATGTTATATAAATTAAGGTAAGGGGCTATTAAGGGGCGATGGAGAGGCTATGTAGAGGCTATGTTATATAAATTAAGGTAAGGGGCTATTAAGGGGCGATGGAGAGGCTATGTAGGGGCTATGTTATATAAATTAAGGTAAGGAGCTATTAAGGGGCGATGGAGAGGCTATGTAGGGGCTATGTTATATAAATTAAGGTAAGGGGCGATGGAGAGGCTATGTAGGGGCTATGTTATATAAATTAAGGTAATGGGCTTTTAAGGGGCGATGGAGAGGCTATGTAGGAGCTATGTTATATAAATTAAGGTAAGGGACTATTAAGGGGCAATGGAGAGGCTATGTAGGAGCTTTGTTATATAAATCAAGGTAAGGGGCTATTAGGGGCGATGGAGAGGCTATGTAGGGGCTTTGTTATATAAATTAAGATAAGGGGCTATTAAGGGGCGATGGAGAGGCTATGTAGGGGCTATGTTATAAAAATTAAGGTAAGGAGCTATTAAGGGGCGATGGAGAGGCTATGTAGGGGCTTTTTTATATAAATTAAGGTAAGGGGCTATTAAGGGGCGATGGGGCGATGGAGGAGCGATGGAGGAGAGATGTAGGGGCCATCAAAGTACAATGTAATATAAATTTGTGGAAGGAGCGATGAAGGGGCGATGTAGGAGCGATGGAGGAGCGATGGAGGAGCGATGTAGCAGCGATGTAGGGGCCATCAAGTTGCAATGTTATATAAATTTGGAGAAGGAGCGATGAAGGGGCGATGGAGGAGCGATGTAGGAGCGATGTAGGGGCCATCAAGTTGCAATGTAATATAAATTTGGAGAAGGAGCGATGAAGGGGCGATGTAGGAGCGATGAAGGAGCGATGTAGGAGCGATGTAGGGGCCATCACAGTACAATGTAATATAAATTTGAAGAAGGAGCGATGAAGGGGCGATGTAGGAGCGATGGAGGGGCGATGTAGGGGCCATCAAAGTACAATGTAATATAAATTTGAAGAAGGAGCGATGAAGGGGTGATGTAGGAGCGATGGAGGGGCGATGTAGGGGCCATCAAAGTACAATGTAATATAAATTTGGAGAAGGAGCGATGGAGGAGCGATGAAGGGGCGATGTAGGAGCGATGTAGGGGCCATCAAGGGACTAAGATATATATAATAGTGAAGGGGCCATGAAGAGGCGATATTTAATTAAATAGCCCCTTGGGATAAGAGGACATATCATCTCCTCTTTAGAAGGGGCGATAAAGGAGCGATAAAGGATCATTTAATCGCCTCTTAGGGCAAGGGGCTATCAAATCGCTCCTTTCAAGGAGTCATAACATCGCCTCTTGTTATAAGGGGCTATTAAATCGCTCCTTTCAAGGAGCCAATACATCGCCCCTTGTCATAAGAGGCGATCAATTAAAATCATCGCCCCATATGGAGCGATGTCATGGAAAGGACTATACCCGAAAATATTGCTATTCCTCTCACTCACATTATAAATTTATCCTTACAGTCAGGCAACATTCCAAATGAGCTCAAAATAGCCAAAGTTTTGCCAATTTTTAAACTTAAAACAAAAGAATCGGATCTATTAAGTAACATGTCTAATTATAGACCAATAAGTCTTTTGCCAATCTTCTCAAAAAATTCTTGAAAAAATAGTTGCAAATAAACTTACTGCATATCTTGATGAAAATAACCTTATTTACAAACATCAATATGGCTTTCAGAAAAAAAAGTCAACCATACAGCCCATTTTTCATCTAATAAATGAAATTGTAAAGAATAGTAATGATAAAAAGTATACAGTTGGAGTCTTTTGTGATTTACAAAAAGCTTTTGATTGCTGTTCTCATAGAATCTTGCTGGACAAACTTTCTAAGCTTGGAATCAATGGTACAGAATTGACATGGTTTAAAAATTACTTAGCAAATAGACAACAATTTGTTTACATCAACAATGAAAAGTCTGATATGAAATATATTAACAAAGGTGTACCTCAAGGTTCTATTTTAGGACCCTTACTATTTTTAATTTATATCAATGACTTAGCTAAATGTACTACTCTATTTACATTACTTTTTGCTGATGATACCAGTTTTTTAATTTCAGGTAAAAACCTTCATGATATTATTGATATTCTTAATATTGAATTAAGAAAAATAACTTATTGGTTTAGAACTAATGAGTTAAGCCTACATCCATCAAAAACTAAATTTATGATATTTACAAAAGATGAATCAACAATTGACTTTGATAGCATTAGTATTAATCTTGATCACAATAATGATAACCAAAATGATCCAAATTTGGTACACAAACTTTCATATGTCAACTCAAGGAGTGAAACTCCTGCAATTAAATTTCTAGGTGTTTATCTAGATCCTAAATTAAACTTTAAATATCATATTGATATGATAAATAAAAAGATTTCACGCTCATTATTTGCTATAAATGCTGCAAAACATATTATTGGTGGAAAAGCATTGCAAACTCTATACAATTCACTTGTCCATAGCCATCTTACATATTGTGCCCCAATTTGGGGAAGTGCAGCAGCATCAACTCTTGATAAAATTGTAAAACAGCAAAAAAAAGCCCTGAGAATAATCACCAACTCAAAATATAATGCACATACTACAATTTTATTTAAAAATTTAGAAATTCTTCCTGTAACTCAACAAATTGTCTATTCTAAATTACAATTTATGTTTGATTACGTTAATCATAGGCTTCCATGTTCTTTTGATAACATATGGATTAGAAATAGCACAAGAACAACAAGAGTCCTTAGAAATAATCAACAGTACAATGTTCCATTTGTTAGACTTGAGACATTTAAAAAATTCCCTTACTCTGATCTACCAAAGTTATGGAATGAAATCATTATTCCTAATACTAATCCTAATCCTGAAAATGAAAATAATAATAATAATGACGAGGTTATTTATACTTTTAGCACAGTTATGTCAAGAAAACAATTTTGTATGAAACTCAAAGATTTTTTGTTGGAAAAACTTAATTTTATTTGTAATAGAGAAAACTGTTCTGAGTGCATAAACAGATCTTGAAAATTGATTTCATAAAAAACCTAGTGATTTTTTTAAGTAGGGGGGGGGGGTTGTCTTTTGGCGGGGAGGGGAGTGTTGTTTTTTGGCGGGGAGGGGAGGGTTGAATATAGGGCAAAGCTCAAAGTGGCATTCTATAAAAAAATATTATTTTGAATTGAGAAATTTCTGTTTTTTTTTTTGAAAAATAATACAATGACAAAGGCTTGACGTATTGCTTTTTTTTCCTTTTTATGTTTTTTTTCTTTCTCCTTTCTTTTTATAAAAACTTTACTTATTAATCTTCAATGATATTTTAAAACTTGAAATATGGTATTAAAATTATATACAACAATGATCTATCTTATTATTTTTCCTTTTTATTCTCTTTACTTTCATATTAATTTTGTTTTATTTTTCTCTAAATTCCTTCACATATTTTTTTTTTCATTTTTCTTATTATTTACTGATTTCTCTAACATAATATAAATGTTTATTTGTGTTTTTTTTTTTTACTTTTTTTTACCATCCTCACAACTCAATTTAACTAAATTAAAGTTTCAATTTTCCCTTTCACATTTAATTTGTTTTATATTCTTTTTTTTCTTTTCGTCTTCTTTAAAAAGGGGCTTCAGGAATCAAATACACTATCCCCATTTTGGTCAAGATAGTACTCCTGTAGCTCCTGGTGCATATCCTGAAAATTTTACTTCTTTTCCACCAATTTATATTTAGTTAATAATTAATCTCTTAGTATATATTATTTTATTTTGTATGAGACTAAACATCATAATGTAAACTCTAAATTGTCGATAGATAGCAGCAATTTAGAGTATTGTATGTGCTATCTCCTAAGCTAGGGGGTACCTGGCAGCACCAAATAAACATTATTATTATTATTATTATTATATCTTATTCATTGACTCTAAAACTTTTTATTTTTGATTGGTCAGTTCCAAAATATGAGTGACAATACTTCTCAACCAACAATTTAAACTTATACAAAACTAATATTCTTTATCATCATTGGGAATGTACATCAATTTATCGTCCAATGCCTTATCCCTTAAAATCCATGATACTCACTACTACCTGGCACCGTAGTTTTAAGATTAAAGGGGGTGGGGGATCTTAAGTGGCCCTATCGCAAAAGAATATATTTTGTCAGAGTAAAGTTGAAACTTGAAGGGATGGATGGATGTATTGGCAATATTTCATCCATATCGAGTTTTAGATGGGAATATATATTTATTGTATGACCGGAAAACTACTGCCCAAATTTGAAACTCATGACTTTTCTTGCAAATTTTCTCAGATTTGCAAATTTGTTTAGGCTGGGTATAGTAGGCTATAATTGAATATTAAGCTTATTAGGATTTCTCTTAATGTACTGGATACTTAGAAATACAGAATTTCTACAATTATCCTATCGGTGCTTTCCTTAAAAATTGCCTGTCGAGCACTGATTGAAAATAAGAAGGTAGTTTGTTTTCCTATGCACATTGCATAATCTCTGTGGGGGACCTTAACCCTAGCTAACCTAAAAAAGCATGAAAAAAACAAACGAAACTACCTCCTCTTTCTTATTTTTAATTTTGTTTAAAAATAAGGGGGAAGGGTTTCGATACACAACAAGGCACTTTAAAACGCAATCTTGTCTCTCTTTTTATATTCTTGAAGATAAACTTATAATGAACAAGGGGATAGTAGCTTTCACAATATTGCGTAAAGTTGTGAGTAAGATTCCAGTCAAAGGCGCTTATTAAGTCTAACTGTCCTTAATGTTGACGAACAAATAGCATGATTAAACGCATATTTAAAAACAGTTTGACCTAATAAGCGCCTTTGATTGGAATCTTACTCACAACTTTACGCAATACTGTGAAAGCTACTATTCCCTTAGTGAAAACATCCTCCATACGACAAAGTGGACATTATACCTAATCATACATGAAAATGGTTTTTATAATAATTTGTGGTGGACAGGAAGAATATCTTCAACTTGGCCAGATATAAACAAAACTCAGGTTGGTTACAAACAAGGAAAATTATGTACAAAGTAGCGCAGCAATTATAAGCTAACAACTTTAAATGAATGGAATACAGACATCTGTAATTAATCATAAAGCTATGTACAGTATATGTAATTTCTAATGTAAGTATTATTTTTTAGGTAATTAGTTTTCAAAATAAAGTAATTCTTTATCAAGAAAATAAAATTTGAAAATTAAACTTATTTGTTTAATTTTTTCCTGCTTTGATTGTTATTTATGTACAGTCTTTGTGAGAATAAACTTTATTCATATCCAAATGGAGTCTAAATAGAATAATTACGGTTTAGCAAACAAACTTATTTTGTATGGAAGGAAAAGGAAAATGACGCTCAAATTAATCTATATACTATCCCTTGCTAGTTATCAAGAAATAATACACTCATATGATTTTGAAGATTAATTAATGGTTAATTGGCCTCTTCCTAAATCCCTGTACGCTTTGTTTTCCTGGTTTACAAAGGATATTGCACTCAAGTTTAAAGTAAATTTTCCTCAAACATTTCCGCCAGTCAAATCCAAACAGAGTTGAAATGTGGAAACTGTAGAAAGATAAAATGAAAATAATCAAAACAAACAATTGAATTTTACTTAATATTTCTATTTGAAGAGTATAGCATTACATTAATATTTTTTGGAAGTATGAACTTTGTAGTTACATAAAATTTGGTAGGTACTTTAACTGTTTAGATTTCGCTATAGAGTAGCCACGCTTGTTTGTAATGTATTGCCTATTCTGTCCAGATAAGGTTTATAACTTTTTTGGAGGACAGTACTTCAACCCTCACAAAAGGATCGCCTCTATAAGAAAATCGTCCCATCCCCAATAAAACTTTTGCTGTAAGTTTAGTTTAAATTTACATATTTTTTTATTGCTTGTTATGACCGTAGGCGTCCTTGGTTTTAGTCTAACCTTATTTTAGGTTGCATAAGATTGTGTTGTGAATCTTATTACAATAATGCTGGACCTAGTAGGAGCAACCAGAAAAGAAAATCTAAATATGCATCGTGCTACAGGTCATAATTCATTTATTTTACTACTAGCGGCTATGCCCCTAGAGGCCTCTAGGGGCACTTGAGGAGGAGAGAGTCAAATCTAATAACCCAATTTCTTATTTTAAATTTTTAAAGAAAAAGTAAAAAAAAATTTAAGTTTACACGTATGGGCCCTCAGATGTCAAAACTTTATTTTAGTGTTTGGCCAAAATGACTTAGCAATTGTATCTGTAAGTACGTCTAATAACATCCTTTGCTATTTTTAAAATCCTAGAAAATTTTTTTTGCAAGAAAATTGCATAAATTCGCAACCTTTTTTAGAACCACTACATAACTCGAGTTTTAAAACTTTTTATATAAAATCCTTTTTACAAAAAATATCAATAATTACTTAAAATTAAACCTGAAAGAAAAAAAATCTCATTACACGTGTTAATTTGCATGTTTTAGGTCTTTTTTTGAGGAAAGTATAACTTCCACATTTTTGACAATAATATATTTTTTTAACATTTCAAAGTAAAATATAATAAAACTTAAACGATTTTTCTTGAATTATCAGTTGAAAATTTCATCAAACATGCAATTTAAGTGATGAAAATTTAATAAAATCATTTTTAGAATGTTTAGAATTACCAATTTTCTACATTTAAAACAAAATGTTAACATAATTTAAAAACATTTTAACATATAACTTCAAAAATCATTAACATTTTATAAAAAGATGTTTCAAAAAATAAATCATTAAAAGGTATTAAAATGCATTTGAAATTACTTAAAATTAAAACGAGAACATCTTTTTACACTGTATTCTATGTAATAGAGTTTAAATGACATGATTAGTGAATGAAATATTTCCTAAACTCATTAAGCCTTTTTGTGACTATATTAAAAATAATTTATTTTGTTTTATATTGCTTTTTTATTCAAATATTTGACAAAATTTTCCCTACGTCAATAAAATAAAGTCAGTTTTTTACTGTTTCCAGGTTTTTCTTTATAATTATAACAATTAAATATAATATAAATCTTCATTATCTTTTATTTGAATTATCATACACATTAAAATGTAAAGTATAAGCTAGAATAGCACTTTTTTCAACGAATATTTTAATGACATTATATCAAAATAATTCCTCTTAAATATCACACAACATATGATTGGGAAGTATAGCCATTTCTTGGAGGTATAATATTTACAAAAATACCATTAATTCTGTTTTTATCAGAAGTTAAAAAAATTGAACAATTCTAAAACAATGGTTGGCTGTCTAGATATTGAGTACACTAAGATTACGTCTCTGTTCTATTAAAATAACGTTGCAAAAAGAGGGGTTCTGAAAGTAATCTACCTAATTTTTTTTAAAGAACCAACAAGTACTGTCAGTATCTTTTTTCTTGTAATCTAGCAGACAATCAAATCATAACACAATTTTCATGATAAAATATTCAGGTTTCTACTTCACATTTTAAAAAATATACTGATCAATAAAATGTTCAAAATTTTACTTTGTACTAATTGACAAAATATGTTGTAATTCTTATTTTAAAGTTACATTTTTATCCCTGACAAAATCATAGACGACTTTTAAAGGCATCTTATCTAAACTTTTTGAAGAAAAACTTAAAAACGTTAATTAAGTATGAAAACTATTTTCTTCGATTTTTCTGAAGTTATTATCGCATTCTATGGGTTTTTTATTATCATTTACTTATATCGAAAGTGCCAAACATTGTACCCTAACTTATTCATTTAATAAAAAACCAGCCGTGTTTAGTTAAAATAAAAAACAAAGTATGTCAAAAATATCTATAATCAAATACAATGAAAAAGTCTAAAGCGCAATAATAAAACTTGTATTTATCATCGCAGCGCAAAAAGATTTTTATTCTAATAAATAAAATTTTCAATCCTGAAAATTAGTTTGCACTTTCAGGACTCTGGAACTGCCAGATGATTCCACTAGAGAGGCTGTCAGGTAAAATAAAATATTCTTGACACGCAAAATTTGTTCTGTAAAGCTTTGGATTTCTTATAATTGTCTGATAAGGAAGCCATTACATTAATACAGCAATCGATTCAGAGAGAACAAAAATAGGTTTGCAAAGAATTAAATTGGTTT
The DNA here is from genome assembly GCF_053477335.1 of Acartia tonsa. NCBI lineage: Eukaryota > Metazoa > Arthropoda > Copepoda > Calanoida > Acartiidae > Acartia > Acartia tonsa. The sequence goes on along the minus strand of NC_137265.1, from coordinate 39,310,789 downwards.
AATTAAATGAAAGAGAGTTTAAAGGGGGGGGGGGGTCATAATGTCATAATGAAGGGTTCTTTCATTTTAGATACCTTACTGAACACACTTACCTAACATTTAACTACTTAAGAATACATATAAGATTGTTGTTATTGTGTTGACTATATTGTTCTCTTGTTTACTCAGGTATCTAAAGGGATAAGACAATGGCCGATTAATTGATCCCCAATAATGATAAACAAAATAACTTTTCTGTAGATCACAATTATTGGTTGAATCGTTTGGACACTTAACTTATGAACCAACTAATCAGAATTCAATAAAACTCTCCCTTTCTGTTAAGCGAACGGATAAGAAAACGTTATTTGAAAACTTTTGGGACTATTGTATTTGTGTTTACTATAATATAAATATAGGAGACAATATATTGAGCTAGTGAAAAAGTACCATCCCGATGCTACCAAAGATCCTTCAGATAAGTTCAGGTAAAATCTTATGTTTATGAGGAAGTATTTTTGTTTGTCTGTTTGATTTGGTACTGAAAGATCTCGTTAACCCTTGAACCAAACATGGCTCTCCTTTACAATTAATCTTTGTATAGCCGTATAGGGATTGTTTAAATTGTTGTTTTTTTGGGAATTTATCCTAGAATTACCCAAGAAAAAATATTACATTAAAAACGAATCTCAGCGATTTATCATAAAACAATTTTAACAGAATAGAATCAATTTTTAATAGGTACCTAACATTTCTCATATTTCTGTCATTAATTCTATACTTAAATGTTTTTCCAGTATGGCTTAGAAACAAATTAATATCCGCTTAAACCGTTTCTTAGCCATATTGAAAAATCATGTATAGCATCGTATTACAAAAAAATTTCACGAGTATTAAAATAAAAAATTAAAAATCATAAAGTTTTTGTTAGCTCGGGACTTCGGCTCCTGTGGTCTGACAAAACTGCTATAATCTTTTAATTTTTACTTTCACTATTGTGAATTTAGTGATATTGACAAAGCCTACAGAACCCTACTCATTAAATTTAAAGAGGACAAGGAGATGGAGGAGGCATCAATTGGTGAATACGGCCTTTATTATAAGGTAATTTAATAATTGCACTGAATGTTTTTCTGTAGCTAAGGTTCTTGTTAATCGCTATCCCCCAAGCGAAATCGCCCCTGAAAGTGATGGTTTGATTTTTTCCCGCCCTCCCTTCCTTTTTACCTCTAGAGGCATCTAAGGGTATAGCCGCTAGTCTTCTTTAGAAGTAAGTATAGTCAATAGTATTGGATTTTCACCCTTCGGTCAAATAATAACTTTGGTGTTTTGTTTTGACTGAAGTAATTGTCAAAGGATGAAAAAGGGATAAGACAATGGCCGATAAATTGATGTACTGTACATCCTCAATGGTGATACATAAAATTGTGTAACATTTAAACACTCAACTTAATGAACCATTCAATCAAAAGTTAATGCCCAAAAATTGTTGAGGCAACGAATAGGAAAACGTTATTATGATTCTTTGGGGACTAGAATAATAAACAGCCTAAAGTCTCCTACCTCTCCGATGGAAACATCAACAAGAGTATTACAGTGGTCCTGTTTCTACTAATTATGTTCTCTCCTAGGGTGAGCAGGTTAAGATGGAGGATGACAGTGATGATGATGACCTGGACCATCCAGATATCAGGCATCCTGCTCCTCAACATAGACAGTACCTGGGTAAGTGATGATGATGATGACCTGGGAAGGTTTATAACGTTAGTGGTTGAGAAAATCCCAACACCTCCAAGAAATATCCCCAAAAATTTCTTTCTTTTTCAAACTAAAACAAAAATTGTAAGGTCAATCCCTATTCCCCTTCCCTCTAACCTAACTAATTGTGTGAAACCAAAAGTATTGTGCGATAAATTAGATAATTGCCCTGAAGGTGTTTGTGCACCCATGTTGTACACTTTGTAATAGTTAAAAGTATCTTTTTATGGTGTAAACTGTATATATACATTACACACAAACATACATACAAACACACACACACAAACAAACACACGGTCTCTGAGTGCAATTAAGACATTAGATCTGGTACAGTTCTTGATTAAATGTTGCAGGAATCCAACATTTCAAACAAAGAAAAAAAATAATTTCGATAAGTATATTTAAGAAAACTTAATTTTTATTAGATATGGCAGATGGATGTTCAGTTTATTGTTTGTTCCTTATATAAAAGTATCAGGGTGTGTTCTATAGCTAAGGATCTTGCAACCAGTTACAGGGAAGCTTCTTATAGGTTCACGAAATCTGAATGACTATTTTGGTGAGGTTTTTTTCTCCCCACCCCTATTTTTTTTCTGCAACTAAATTTTAAAAAAGCAGGTTGACTTAAACACCTTCCTCCCTTCCCTCGAGTGTCTCTATAACCTCTAGGGGCGAAGTTGCTAGTGTAAAAATATCTTGACTGCATTCAAGGACAACAGTGTTACAGTGCATTTGAGTAAAGCTGACACAGACAAGAGCTTCATACTAAACCATGTCCTTGCATTTTTGCAATCCGTAGCATACCAAAGAAACACAGGGATATAAACAATTATACTAACAGCATAGCTACTCTATAATCCACAGCATACTAAAGATTCACAAGGATATAAATAATTATACTCACAGCATAGCTACTCTATAATCCACAGCATACTAAAGATTCACAAGGATATAAATAATTATACTAACAGCATAGCTACTCTATAATCCACAGCATACTAAAGATTCACAAGGATATAAATAATTATACTCACAGCATAGCTACTCTATAATCCACAGCATACTAAAGATTGACAAGGATATAAACAATTATACTATCAGCATAGCTACTCTATAATCCACAGCATACTAAAGATTCACAAGGATATAAACAATTATACTCACAGCATAGCTACTCTATAATCCACAGCATACTAAAGATATACAAGGATATAAACAATTATACTAGCAGCCTAGCTATAATATAATCCACAGCATACTAAAGATATACAAGGATATAAACAATAATACTCACAGCATAGCTACAGCATACTAAAGATATACAAGGATATAAACAATTATACCAACAGCTTAGCTACTCTATAATCCACAGCATACCGAAGATATTCAGGAATATAAACAATTATACTCACAGCATAGATATTCTATAATCCACAGCTTACTAAAGATATACAAGGATATAAACAAGTACACTAACAGCATTGCTACTCTATATTCCACAGCATACTAAAGATATACAGGAATATAAACAATTATACTCACAGCATAGATCAGGGGCGTCCAAGCTTTTTTTTTTGGGGGGGGTAAAAAATTTTAGGGGGGGGGGGTAATTCGTGTTTGGGGGGGGTAAAATAGCGCGCGAAGCGCGCCGAAATTTTTTTTTACCCCCCCCAAAATTTTTACCCCAGGGGTAAAATTTGATTGGGGGGGGTAATTACCCCCCCTAAAGACTGTTGGGGGGGGTAAATACTCCCCCCAAATCTGTTGGGGGGGGGTAATTACCCCCCCAAACTAATTTACCCCGGGGGTAAAATTTTTGGGGGGGGTAATTTAATTATGTAAAAAAAGCACCTACCTAATCTATTAAGTTAATAAGTACTATCTTATAACATAAAGTAGTAAGTAAGGTTTATTTGACTATAGCTTCAGATTTCATTACTTTTAATACTGAGTTCTCCTTTTTAGGAAAGCTTCACATAGATCCCATGATGGTTCCACACTATTATAGGTCAATCCTTTGAGTGGTTTTAGGCTATTTTTCTCCTCCCTTTTTACCCTTTAGAAAACACGAGTTCTTAGATGCTAAGGGCGCCACTACTATTCAAATATATAGTAGTATCTCATTCTTTAGAACATAAAAATACAATAATTAACTCACTAACCAATGAACCAATATGATTTTACTTTAAAGTGAAGCGTCTTATAGGTCCTGGTAAGTTTTATAACTAGTTTTGAGACACCCTGACATCCTCCCAAAAGAAATCGCCTATAGAAATTCTTTTTCATTATTTAATGAAATATTTAATTTAGTTAGGTATCTATTTTATGGAATCTTCAGTTCTTTACAATTACATCATAGATCCCCGGGATGGTTTTAGCCCTTATAAAGGCCCAAGCAAATAAAACATGATCAAACTATTAAATTTTTTGTTTTCATGGTTAAGAACTGTTTTAACTGGTTGGACAGTAAAATTTTTTTTTTAAGAACATTCAATTTGGGGGGGGGTAAATACCCCCCCCCAAAAATTTTTTTTAAAGAACATTTATTATGGGGGGGGTAATTACCCCTCCCCCCCAAAATGGTTTGGGGGGGGTAAATACCCCTCCCAAAATCGTTGGGGGTGCCTACGGCACCCCCAAGGTAGGGGTAATTTTTTTTTGGGGGGGGTATTGTTCACAAAATTTTGGGGGTGCCTACGGCACCCCCAAAATCGTTTGGGGGTGCCAAATGGCCCATTACCCCCCCCCCTTGGACGCCTATGGCATAGATACTCTATAATCCACAGCTTACTAAAGATATACAAGGATATAAACAATTATACTAACAGCCTAGCTACTCTATAATCCACAGCATACCAAAGATATACAGGAATATAAACAATTATACTCACAGCATAGCTACTCTATAATCCACAGCATACTAAAGATACAGAAGGATATAGATCATTATACTAACAGCATAGCTACTCAATAATCCACAGCATGTCATTCCATGTTGAAGTTATAATAAAGTAAAAGGATGTCTGTTTCTGTCTGTTTGTACCAAAGGATTTTGAACTTGTATGATTTTCCTTTACAGTGTAGTCTCTCATTGGTCCTTGGAAGATTTATAACCACTTTTGGGTTGGTACCACCAACCTGCGAAAGAAATTTGCCCTAAATAAAAGTGACCTTCCCCCTCCCCATTTTTTACTTTTTCTTTTTTAAACTAAAGTTAAAAATTCGAAGGGGGGGGGGGCAACTTCCACCTCTCCCGACCTCAAAAGCCAGTAAATGTTTCTATCGATATAGCCGCTAGTTTAAAATCTAGTTATTACTGCCCTACATGTTATAAGTTCAAATGCATAAATACATTCTTGTTAATTAATTTAGAGCATGGAGGCTTCGGGTTTGGTACTCCTGCACAGAGACAAAAACAGCACCAAAAGTACAGAGCCTTCAGGGCTAATGAAGCGGTCTTTGAACACAGGTCAATATATTCTTGTGAAGCTACTACCTAGTTGATTACCTCGTACGGGCGGGAATACAGTCCAGGACCTTTTCGACTTGGTGTACTGTCTAGGTCCTGGTTCAGCAATTCAGGAGAACTAAGGATGACTGTTACGCACCCTTCTCTGTCCAAACACCCAAGGATATTAGGTTAAGTAACATCCAACATACAACCAACTCTCTGTGATGCACGTCCTTTGTCTGAGAAGTCCCAACTATGCATGGTAACGAGTTGCGCCTGTTTTGGGCCAAGGCATCCCCCCTACTCTAACTATTTATGTCGCGCATCTGACATAGAAGCAGTAGGGACCATTTTTAACGTCTTTAGTTATGACGCGGTGTCGGCCCGAGATTCGAACCTATCACCTTCCCGACGACGAGCGGATGCGCTACGTGTTGAGCCACGGTCGCGGGTGTGAAGCTACTATGTCATTCTATCTATCCGCCCGTTCGTAAGTGTATAACGTTATGGGAAAATGTAATTTTCTCGGCTGCTCTTCGTGAACCCAGATTATAAATTATAATCTTATTCTCATATTTTCGATGCATACTAAATATAATTATGAAATTATTGCACTTTGTGGGAGAATTAAGATTATTATTAAAAGTACAGGCCCTACTGGGCTTATGAAGCTTTATTTGAATTTTTGTACTAAAATAAAGCTTTAAGCCTTATTTTTAAAAAGAATCTTTGCTTGTTATTTAATGCCTAATTTTCCTAGAAATCATCATTTCAAAATATGATAAATAAATCACGTAAAAATAATATTATGAATCACTAAGTTTAAAATAAATAGGATGATTCTTAAGTAGAATAAAAAACCACTAATTAATTACTATGCATATCTTCCTCTATCTATAAAAGAATATATTTTTGATCTGCTGCACTAAAGTTTAGAGTTGAATACCTTTAATTAAAAGAATCTACATTCGACCCTTCCCTCCTAACAATTTAAATTTTCGGCTGTATTTCAAAAATTACAATTAGATCTGTAACGAACTTGTTGAAATTTTTTTAAAGCTTAAAATAGTTCAGGTTAGGTTTTAAAGGTAAAAGCCATGAGAGATAGTATATGGCCCTGCGTGGGACTAAAGGTTTAACCCTGCGGGCTCTACTGAATACTGGTTGGCGTGAATTAGCCTGAGAAGGCATATAAAAACTTAAGTTTAAATTTTGAAATAAAATATTTGAGGGGGAGTGGGGTTATTTGCTCCACAATGTCAAATAGAGGGATATTGCCAAGTTTTAAACTAAGTAAACTAGAGAGATAACCTTGATCAGACTTAAATGCATTAACTCTTAAATCTCGGGGATAAGGAGCAATATTTCCAATAGTAATTACATTGTAAACAAGGATGATTATGTCTATAGCTAAGGCAGTGATAATAAAATTAACACATTTTCATAGGAGTTTGCAGTCAAAAATTGTAGCAATTGTAAAAAAAAAGAAGAACTGAAAATATGACAAATAATGTATTGCCAAATTCAAAACTACATTAATTAAGACTTTGAGTCAAATGTATACTTAGAATCAGGAAGGAAGGGGACAATGGAATGTTTATTGCACAAGTCCCCAAAGTTTTATAATAAAGTTTCTTATTTGATTGGATGGTCCGGTCAATTAAGTTGAGTGTCCAAATGTTTCAACCACTAATTGCATTCTAGAATAGGGTTGTTTTGTTTATCATCATTGGGGATGTACATCAATTTATCGGCTATTGTCTTATCCCATTAGATCCCTGATTTTGATAAGTTGATTCATTCACCATATTTTTTTTTCAGAAGCATATCTCTGTGTCTGAGGAATCTTCCCTCCTAAGACCCTTTTCTTTTCCTAATTCCCATCCCCTATATTCACATCAACTTGGAATTTTCACATTGAAACAAAAAATATTTTTGTTTGTCTAACACAAAAACTACCTTAGAATACCTTAAAACCACTCTATTTAAAAGGCTTCCCTGGAAATTCAATTTAGACCAATATTTTATGATTCTTTAATTTGGCCTCAGAAAATTTTCATTCGGCTACATGTCCTTTTATTCAAAGTTATCTATGTATATATTTTGTTACTTCTTTCAAAATTTAGCTATTTAAATAGATTTTTGTAGTTTTTTGTTGTGGAATGTTCTGGAATGTTGCCTGATGAATAGTATTGAGGGGGATGCCAGGGAGGGAAGGGACAATGGCAGATAACTTCACATCACCCCTTTCCTCATTTATTCACAGATCATAATAGGCAAAATATTATACATAAGAATTTTGGGGACGAATTAGTTTAGCTCAAATTGTCAGTAAATTCCTGGAAGGGAGATGCATGTGAAATCAATAACTCATTAATTTTAGATTATGTGCAAACTTGAAATTGCACGCACTCAAACTACATACCCAAACTATTTTGTCAAGTAATCCAAATGGGTAAAGTACAATTGTTGCTATAAAAGAAGCGCAGCCATACCAAGCAAACTTGAAATTGTACCCAATTACATTACATTATACAACTACTAGCGGCCACACCCCTAGAGTCCCACTATTATATGTTAAACTATTTGTATAAATACTATGGTAAATACTGACTACTATACCGCTAACAACATAGTTCTATATAATATTCTCCTCTCCCACTATTATATGTGGAACTACTTGTATAAACACTATGGTAAATACTGACTACTATACCACTAACTACATAGTTCTATATAATATTCTCATCTCCCACTATTATATGTGGAACTACTTGTATAAACACTATGGTAAATACTGACTACTATACCACTAACAACATAGTTCTATATAATATTCTCCTCTCCCACTATTATATGTGGTACTGCATGTATAAATACTATGGTAAATACTGACTACTATACCACTAACAACATAGTTCTATATAATATTCTCCTCTCCCACTATTATATGTTGAACTACTTGTATACACACTACTGACAACTATACCACTAACAACATAGTTCTATATAATATTTTCCTCTCCCACTATTAAATATGGAACTACTTGTATAAATACTATGGTAAATACTGACTACTATACCACTAGCAACATAGTTCTATATAATATTCTCCTCTCCCACTATTATATGTGAAACTACTTGTATAAATACTGTGGTAAATACTGACTACTATACCACTAACAACATAGTTCTATATGTATAATATTCTCCTCTCCCACTATTATATGTGAAACTACTTGTATAAACACTATGGTAAATACTGAAAACTATACCACTAATATTCTACTCTCCCACTATTATATGTTGAACTACTTGTATAAATACTATGGTAAATACTGACTACTATACCACGAACAACATAGTTCTATATAATATTCTCCTCTCCCACTATTATATATGGAACTACTTGTATAAATACTATGGTAAATACTGACTACTATACCACTAACTACATAGTTCTATATAATATTCTCCTCTACCACTAATATATGTGGAACTACTTGTATAAATACTATGGTAAATACTGACTACTATACCACTAACAACATAGTTCTATATAATATTCTCCTCTACCACTAATATATGTGGAACTACTTGTATAAATACTATGGTAAATACTGACTACTATACCACTAACAACATAGTTCTATATAATATTCTCCTCTCCCACTAAACACTCCTACTATTTAAAGGTACACTAAGTTAATTCAATAAGAATTATTTTTTACTTAATTGTGCATTTTAAAAATTCTTCATCAACTGACCTTATTTTAACGGAGAACATTATTTATTAAAGTGATATTTTTATACACCTGCCATACTCAAATTAGCAAGGGTTGAGGTACAACGTTTTAAATAATAATATTTTGCCTATGCTCACCATAAATATGGCTAGTAAAACACTTAATAAAAATTAAACATTTATTAATTAGCGAAAATCCCTTTTAAGTTAAAATTGTCTGCCATATAGCTGTTGGAGACCAAAAAACGACCTTCTTGGTCCAATTTACAAATAATTAAGATTATAGGGGTAATTTTTTTGACTTACATCCAACCAAGTTACCAGATTTATCACCAAAATACAACAATTCCAATTGTTTACGATTACGATGATCTTTCTCATCGCCCCCTCCCCCCAAGGGCGTCCAAGCTTTTTTATTTGGGGATGGGGGGGGAGGGGGGTAGTCTTTTTATCATTTAAGCAAGGATGTCAAAGCCTTTTAATTTTTGTTGAGGGGGGGGGGGGGCTAAAAATTGAAACTTATTTTTTGGGGGGTAATCCCCCCATTTCTATACTTTCTATACCTAACACAACTCAATGCAATATAATATGTATTAAAATTCAAATGAAATTATGATATGTTGGTAGTTATATGTGGACGACTTTAAAAATAATGGATCATATCTACCAGTATTTCATTTTCTCCCCATTTATTTTTTTTAGAATGCCTTTAAACTCACTTTATTATCTCTAGATCCGTGGATAACTCTTGGTGGTGAATTGATCCGTGGGCGCTTATGCTGAATATTTAAACAATTCGTCTCAATTCAAATTCATTCCTAACCTCGGGAAGATTTTATATGTCAAGGATCTTTAGAGATAGGTCTAGACAATCATAGAAATAATTTTTCTATTATTCAAAGAAATAGATATGTTGTTTTGTTTGTAGCTTAAGATTTTGAAAGCTACTGAACCGATTGAGTTCTTAATTTTAAGGAAGTTTAACATTGGTCCGGCGATGTTTAAAAGCAAAGATGAACTAATCAGAAGGTCGGACAAACGAACATTAAAAAATATAGAGTAGCAACGAATTTAATATTAAACATTTTTCTACTCAGAATTATTAAAATCAGAGATTCTTACATACTTACATTCCAAGATCTAATTATAGAGATGCTTCGTTTTTAACTTTAAACATAACAATCCTAGGAATCAATATTCCAAAACCAATTGAATAGGATTATTAAGTTATCAAATGTTATCTTACAAGCTGATTCAGACTTTATGGTAATGAGTATTGAGTTGTTGTACCTTACTATAGCATGAATCATCTTGTGAAGATTGGAATTGATATGACAAATAAAACATGCCTAAATTATGTTATCCTGCCATGAGTTTCTTATTGAATCATTAACAAAGATCCTTAAATTGCCATGTTTTTACCACACAGTACAATATTTTTTATTTTGAATATTTAGTAATACATAAAAGTATCTAATCCTGCACTCATTCCAAATCTTTTGTTTTCCAATGTTGTAAGCCAAAAAGGTGATTCCTTCAGTCTCTATGTTTCAATGGTATAACTTCTTTGTATTAGGCATTACTTAGCCTGAAGCTTACTGTTATTTATCAATATTTGATTTCTCTAGAAATCTTCTTAAGTTTGTTAGGCAAAACTTTTGTGAACTTGGTCAGTTGTTATACAAATTTGTTTGTCCCAATTTGTAAATATTTACCTTACCCTTGTGCTTTACAGTGTTTTTTTTTATTTTTATGTAAGCTACATTCTGGGTGCAAAATTTATTTGGCTTTAAATATCATTGTGATTGAAACCAGGGAGGGAGGGCACATTAGGCTGCTTATTACACTAGTCCCCAAAATGTAATAATTCTTATTCAATGGCTTAACAACCTTGGGGACTTGTTTTGAATTTTGATTGGTTGGTTCATTTATTGGAGTGTCAAACTGTTTCAACCACCAATTTTATTCTACAGCAGGGGTAATTTTGTGTATTATCATTATAATCAGGAGAGGGCACAGGAAGTAAGAAAATAGCTTAAAACCAGCCCAAGACTTCTTTAAACCTTTTCTGAAAAATACAACTAAATTTTAGTTAAGATCTTTAGCTACAGAGAAAAAAACTTTTTACTTTATATTAAAGTTAATTTACCAAATAGTAAAACATTGTTACATGTTATTGAATTTATTTAAACTGGCGTAAAAGTTGAAAGCAACTGATCACTTAAAATATTATCTATAAATCTAATTTTTTAGGTTTAAGTTAATGAATTAGTAGGGCAGCTACTCTATGAAAAATATCGTTCCGTCCGTCTGAACTTACTTAAGACACAATAAGTTATTTTTCTAGTTTAGATTCTCCTAACTAAAGGATATGCTTAGCCATTTTATAACATTAGCAGCCAGGCAGCTGCCAAACTGCTTTTTATCTTCTTTAATATTTACGTTTTATGTTTTAGGATGGGTAAACTAACAGCTCAATATGAAGATAGAATAGCGACAAGAGAACGTAAAACAATCAAGAAACATGCTACTAGAAATCAAATTGAAAGGTTTGTATTTTTAAGGCTTCAAGTAATCTTAATAATTTTTGACAGAGACATTATACCTCTTTTATATCAAGACTAGAAGCTTTGATCCTAGATTCTAGGGAAGGGCGAGGTTGGTAAGAAAAATAGCATATTTTCTTTTCTAGATCTTAAGTTTCAGACAAAAATTCTTACTACTTTATGATAGGATCTTAAGGAAAAAGATAATGAAAAGATAATGAAGGATAAAAGATGCAAACCACTAAGTATGACAAACAAAATATAAATTACCCCGTCTGTAGATTTAAATTTTGTTGAAAAAGTTGGAACATTGCTAGTATGAACCAACCAATCAATAATAATCATATATTAAATGCCCCAAAGGTTTTAAGCAAACGAATGATTGAAACTTTGGGGTGCAAAATAGATTATAGTCTAATATCTCTTCCCTTCCTGGGACATATACATAATGCTAAGAGTTGACTAGATCTCCAATGTAACATTGCCACAAACCTCTATTAATTGGTTAAGGTTGCCATTTGGATGATGTAATCTGGTCATATACACGAACTGTTTATTACTATAGTTTTTATTAAGGAGAGAGGACTCTTTGAACTGTAAGTTAAACTGTTTTATAAATACATTAAATAATTTGTTGGCTTAAACTTTTGGAACTTATATAACACTTTGATTAATTGGTTCAAATTAGCAGTGTCTCAACGTTATCAATAGTGATTTAATCTACAGAAAATGTAATTTTTGGCTATTTTCTTCTTTCGAATGCAGAGCCCCTATACGATTGTGGCGTAGCTGCTAGTATTGCAAAAATAGAACCCTTTTGACCTCCACTATAAATGATTTCTTTTTGCAACTACCTATACAAAAAGCTGATTGGATTAATTATAGATATTCTTATTTTTGAATTACGTTAGTCTCAATATACTAATAGAAAATAATTATGCTTTTGAGCTTACATATTACTTTCATGGACTTAACTTTTTGATGAGTTGTGGTCTGTAATAGGTGTGGGGGGGGGGGGTGTAGGATGTTACATGAAAGAAGTATTCAAGTCAAATGCATCATAGCATAATAATTTCAACAAATTTCAGAAATGGGTCATCTGTGTAATCAAGAACTAAGGATTATTCAAAAAATATTTATGTTAGCGGTAATTAATATCATCATTAAAACTGCAACTGTCAGCAGATAGGGGTAGATGATCTACTTTTGGCTGCGGATCAATTGGGTCAATACGGTGGCAGCAGCTGTATCTTTACAGTGCTTTGACTCTTTTTTGGTCTAATTTCTTTGTTTTAAATTTTTAAAGTTGCATACCCATCCTTCCCCCTCACCCATCGAGTTTTATCTCAATCTATCCAACCCTTTATCCCGGTGCAACTACATTTGATTCTTGCATTTTTGTTTTAGGTTAGTTGAAGATCTTATCCAAGAATCCATTGCTTCTGGCGAATTTGATAATTTATGTAAGTTTTTATTTTTGCAATTTTTTGTTATTTTTACTTTTTATTTTCAGTGGTGAAGGTTATAATCATACATGCAGCAGTCAAGGGCAGAAAATCTATTCAAATAGAATATTTTTTTTATGCCTTAAATTTTAAAGTTTTTACCTTTCTTTTTCAATAAAAAATTATTAGTTTCATATCATTTGTATGGCCTACAGGACCCACAAAACAATGGTCTTTAACACTAATGAAATCAAACAACTTAACCATAATTATTGTTACCTTTACTTATACTATATTTTAATAATTCTAACTGGAGCAGGCAAGCCTCTACCAGAACATGTTGACTTTAATCAATATAGTGACTATAAAACTATATAAATGCCTATATCTGTACTTTAATATTATAATTAAAGCTGGAGCAGGCAAGCCTCTACCAGAACATATTAACTGTAACCATTATAGTGACTATACAACTATATAATTACCCATATCTGGACTATAATACTATAATTAAAGCTGGAGCAGGCAAGCCTCTACCAGAACATGTTGACTATAACAATTATAGTGACTATAAAACTATATAATTACCTGTCACTGGACTTAGATACTATAATTATAGCTGGAGCAGGCAAGCCTCTACCAGAACATATTAACTATAACCATTATAGTGACTATACAACTATATAATTACCTGTCACTGGACTTTAATACTATATTTATAGTTGGAGCAGGCAAGCCTCTACCAGAACGTGTTGACTATAACCCTATATAGTGACTATTCAAATATATAATTATCTATATATGGACTATAATACTATAATTATAGCTGGAGCAGGCAAGCCTCTACCAGAACATGTTGACTATAACCCTTATAGTGACTATACAACTATATAATTATCTAAATCTGAAATATAATACTAAAATTATAGCTGGAGCAGGCAAGCCTCTAATAGAACATATTAACTATAACCATTATAGTGACTATACAACTTTATAATTACCCATATTTGGACTATAATACTTTAATTTTAGCTGGAGCAGGCAAGCCTCTACCAGAACATGTTGACTATAACAATTATAGTGACTGACTATACAACTATATAATCACCTAAATCTGGACTATAATACTAAAATTATAGCTGGAGCAGGCAAGCCTCTACCAGAACGTGTTGACTATAACACTATATAGTGACTATACAACTATATAATTCTATATCTGAACGATAATACTATAATTATAGCTTGTGCAGGCAAACCTCTACCAGAACATGTTGACTAAAACCCTTATAGTAACTATACAACTATATAAATACCTATATCTATTCTGAGCTGTACTATAATACTATAATTATAGCTGGAGCAGGCAAGCCTCTACCAGAACGTGTTGACTATAACCCGTACAGCGACTATACCACGCACAAGATGAATCAAATCATGGTGGAGGGTGGCTTCGCTCCTGAATGGGTCATGCTCAGGTAGGTACAAACGGATTGTAAATTATAGGGGTACCCAAAGTTTTATAAACATTTTCTTTTATTCTATGGCCTATGGCAAACTTGAATCAAATCTTGTTTCATTGGTACTTACTAGTAGTGACCACATCTTTCCACCAATGACTTTAATGTACAGAAGAGGTAATTTTGTTTATCATTATTGGGAGTGTCTTAACACTTCAATTTTCTAATTTGTTGGCTTAAAAACTTTTATGAATCTTGATTAGTTGGAACTTAAAACTAGCATTAATGATAAACTTCCCCTCCAATAATATTAATCTACAAAAGGGGTAATTTTGTTTATCATTCTCTGGGTTTTACTTATTGTCTCATCCCCTTTTTATGCTTTTATACAAAATTACATTTTGAATGGACTGGAAGCATCAACTTTTTAGAAGTGCTTTAAAGGATTTGCAAGTTCGAGAGAAGCTATACTAAATATCTATATGCAAATAATGCCGCGACAATCTGTTAATTAAATAATTAAATGTGATTGTAATTCTGCACAAATATTGTAATTGCAATGTTCTTATTTGGGTCTGTATACAGAGAGAGATGGGACATTGGGCTGTTTATTGCATTAGTCCCCAAAATCTTATTATAACGTTTTCTTATTCGTTGGCTCAACAAATTTGGGTACTATTTTTGAATTGTGATTGGTTGGTCATTAAGTGTCCAAACGTTTCAACCACTAATTGTAATCTACAGAAGGGTAAATTTTGTGTATCTTCTTTGGGAATGTACATCAATTTAACGGCCATTGTCTTATCCCTTTATATCCCTGGTCTGTACCCATTCGGAAAAATTAAATTAGAGGACTATATTTTCTTTATTTTTTTTGGTTGACCCATTATCTACCTATTTGTTGCTGCGCCCTAGCCTCTAGGGGAAGGTGGGGAAGTCAGAAAATATCTACACCACTACCACTACACCATAAGTCATTTATAAAGCTTCCCTGAAAATTACAAGCAAGTCGGACAAATATTTTTAGATATATCAAGCTCCAGACAAAAACCTTACTACTCCTTATTATAGGATGTCTGTTTGTTTGTCTGTCCCGTAAGATCTCTCTAACCGCTTTTTAGAGAATATACTATAACTTATTAGGCTATTTTTGGGGTAGGGGAGAATACCCTCAAACAAAGAATTAGGTAGACAATGTACCCTTTCCTTGCAATAAGTGGTCTAATATTTTATCTATGGGATTTTGTAGTTTCTTGACCCCATGTAATTAATTTAGCCTCATTTAGTTATAAGCAGGGAGGGAAGGGACAATAGGGTAAAAAATAATTAACATTTTATTTTGTTGCTAAGTTTTTAAAGCTTCTAAAAGCAGAATATTACGCAGAGAAGATTTTTATTTCCATTCGTCCTGTCACTTAATCCCTGAGTTATTATAGTAAATAGGGGGACATAAGCAAGTTAGTAACAATCTCAATATATTGGCCTTTTGGGGACTATTTTAGATTTATGCATTGAAGCTAATTTTGCACTGGGCGACCTAATTAGGACTTGAAATCGTTATTAGTATAACTTTTTTTTGTTTATATCGATTAAAGATTTAATTGTTTTTTATCGTATCGTATTATAGACAGCCTTTCATGAATATTAAAATGAAAAATTTTTAAAGATTAAAACCCCCTCGGGGCTAATAAACTGGTATTAATTTTATTATTCTTAATTTCATCATTTGTAGAAAATTGTCTTTAATACGATGCTATACATGATTTTTCAGTATGACTAAGAACCAGTTCTAATACAGCGGATACTAATCGGTTTCGAAGCAATACTGGAATCAAATTATTCGTCTGCCGTTTGTTTTTTATGATGGGTTTAAGTATCTCTTAAATAGATTTATTATCCCAGACGGACAATCAGACACAATAATATGCCAAACCCATATTCTTATAATAAAGTAACAGGATCTCTTTGTGTATGTGTGTCTGTTCCGAAAGATCTCGATAAACGCTGGGACGATTTATATCCACCTATTTGGTAATAATATAATATCTTTTTCATAAGAAATTCGTAGATAAATAAAATAAATGACTGCATTTTTAAAACTACGGTAGTCCTATTTGTCCAATTAAATGATTGATCATCTAGACTTTATATTTTTATTTGAAGTCAATTCATAGAGAATTTAGCTTGTTTGAATTAAGCTCAATATTTAGAAATGTGATTAATATTGGAATTGTACACAAATTCAATATATTTACAATATTAATAAACGTGAATGGAAATTTTAGAAAACTATATTTTGTGTAATCTCATTTTTGTGTAGGTACATATTTTAATACAAAAGAGCTTTTTTTTCATTTCAACCAAATAATAAGTCATTCTTTAAGTTGAATTTCTTAGGATAAAGCATTGGCTGAACAAATTATTTTGTATAAAACTTCCACCAAGCGTTTTATGGGATTAAATGATATTTGACTTTAATTTCACGAATCTTAGTTTGCTGCCAGAGATTCCCTTTTAATTTTGACGGATTACTCATTGCACATACGGGCAACCAGGGGATTTTATTCACCACCCCCAAATCAAGTTTTAATCATTCTATGAGTATTATTATATCCATATTACATCAGATTTCAAAGGAATCGTAAAATTACGCTTTTTAAGTAAGCTTTCTAATGCCTGGAAGTTAAGAAATGCAAAAAATGTCTTACAGAAAAAGGCATACTTTGTGTGTTTCACCAACAATTTTAAAAGTATTATAAAATCTCTTAGAATCAACGTAATTAGACAAAATAACTTTTGTTGAGTCATGCATTACATGTATATTGAGAATATAAAAGAAAAAAGCACAAATTGAAGATATTAGTCCTAAATAATTCTAGTTGAAGTAAAGATTTTAGTTTATTTTTGTTTGTTTTAAAATCAACATTTAAGTAGACAGTATCAGGAAACATGTTTTCACCGGGTGCCACCGGCTAAAAAAGCGATATTTGATTACCAAAAGACATATTATTATCGCCAGTACTGGTTTCATTTACCCCCCCGCGCCCCCGTAGGGGTTTTTAGCCTGTTTTCTGAAGGTGGGTGCAAAAAAACTTTGTAAGAAAATGCTTTTAAAGGCGCTTTTAAAGTCAAAATTTAAGAACATAGTTGTTTAATTTCATTAAATCCCTGCTTTATTTTACCTCTAAAGTATATGGTTTTTTTCAAGTTTGATATTGCTGCGCTAATTTCTTAGATAATTCTTCCTGTCAATATTGTAAGAACCCGAAATTAGAATCTTAAAAAGGGATATATACCTAATTACTTGCATGTTGCACCATATTTTCTCCAACTAAAATGAAATGGTCTTTCCAGCATGCTAATATAACGATATCCCCTCCCCTCATACTGGACGTAAGAACTGACCAATAAATGAGGACTAAATTAGCAACCTAAATTGACAACAAAATTTACCCAGTTATAATATCCACGTATATTATGTCTATTATTTTAGAGTGTTTAGATAAATTGGAAACACTATAAAAGCTATTCAGTATGTAATTTACTATTAAATTTAAGCATTTGCTCTTAAATTGTCCATATTCGCAATTTATCACAGTAGATTTTTTGTGCTTCGTTGCTTATGAATTGTATCATCCTTATTGTTTTCCTTAGAGGTTGAGATAGATAGATAGCTGGATGATGGATAGATGGATAGATAGATGGATTGATAGATGGATAAATAGATGGATAGATAGATTGATATATAAATAAATAGATAGATGGATAGATAGATGGATGGATTTTGCAATTTACCTCACTAGATAGATGGATAGATATCTGATTGTGACAGACTTTATTTATTCAGACTTTGAACTAATGATAATAATGAATATTTGTAAGTTCTATTGCACTAAATGGTATGGAGGGGCAAAGCCTAAATCAACACCTCTTTATGTTCGAAGTTTTAATGTAACTAAATAATCGTTTCTAAGGATTATTACCATTATCAATGATCTAAAGGGATAAGACAAAGGTCAATATAATTGATGTACATTCCCTATTATAAAACACAAAATTACTGCTTGTGTAGATAAAAATTAGTAGTCAAAACATTTTAACACACAACTGTAAATCTTTAGCGACTAGTGTTATAAACAGCCAAATGTCCCAAAGGTTAAGTTGATATCCAAATAACGTGGTGTTCTTATAATTAATAGAAATTGGAATTAGCAAGTAGTGTTATGTGTCTGTCTATTGGTAATGCTTTGTTTTTAAATTATGTAATTACTTAGTCTTCATTTTAAAATCTGCAGTTTTATTTAGGAAGGGAGGGGACATTGGGCTGTTTATTACACTAGTCCCCAAAGTTTTAAAATAAAATTTTTATATTTTTTGGCCTAAAAACTTTTGGAAGTTTTATTGATTTTTTATTGCTTGGTTCATTAAGTAGAGTGTTGAAATATTTTTATCACTAATTGTCATCTACAGAAATCAATTTCGTAATATAATTTGATGTATCAATATTATGTAGGTATATACAATATACAATGATACATATATTAATCGGTCATTGTTTTGTCCCTTAGATCCCTGTTTGTAAATTAACCCTTAACAGTTGGGCCTCTTGTCGCACATTTATTTGTCGTGGGGAGGGGGTTCTTTTTGCAGGTCCCCTGATTGATAATGAATTTCCGACTATAAGTGATTCAAAGTCAATTTTCGCTTACTTTGCTCTTTTATTCAACAACCTTTGTTTTTAGGTCCTCTTTTACTTAAAAATTTCAAATAGCTGTTATTTTCTTTTTTTTGAAGCTACAAATACAATTTTTTCAGAAAATGTTTATCTTTATGTAAATTTTATATTATAAATCTCAAAACATAAATTTTTGCGGCCGCAGCTGTACTTGGCAGCTGCCAGCCGCCGCAGTCGGCGGGTGGCGGGAAAACGGCGGCAGATCTTTAGGAAATTTTAATACGTTATGTAGACATACAAGAAAAGCTTAAATTTAAAATTTGAAGTCTCTAAGTCAAAAATTGCGGTCACAGGAGGCTTTTAAAGATTTCTAGAGACCTGGAGGATCAGGACCTTCAAGATCATACCTGGAACCTAAAATTGACTTGAATACCTATATATTACATAAGGGTTTACTACTAGATGATATTTTAGTAAGATAAAAGGCTTTGTTTAAGTCAGAAAAAATGTTTTGCTTTTTATGTGGATGAACCTGTCAGGTTTGCTGGCATGCAGTGCCCACCAACTCTCAGTTATGTGGCATAGCCATAGTTAACAAGTCACTCATTTATAGCCCTCTATCTTTTACACACAGAAAATATGATAGAAAAAACGGAGGGGGGGGGGGGGAAATGACCCCCTCCTCCTAACCGTTAAGGTTTAATATACACAAACAGTAAACAAAAATCATAATTTCATTATAAATATAGATATTAGTTTATAAAAATTAATGTCAATCATGCCTACATTTATAATGGATTTATCATCACTGAACAAACTTGTAGCTGACTAAAATAAGGATTTCCCATCCACCCTCTTTACACCATCCCCTCCCCTTCTACCGAAATGAATTCCCAGGCCCCAACAACCCCTAATTTGACACTTTTAACACTAAAATCGGACTATAATTGACATAGATACACTTTAAAGGGCCCAAAAAGCTAGTGATAGAGTAGCTGAGCTACTGAAAAATTTTCGTATTGCTCTGATAAGTTGAGAAATGCATTCCCTGACCTAAAACATTCTAATTTGACATTTTGAACACGAAATTCAGGCTCTAAATAATTAAATCCCCTTTTTGGCTGATATGCCCCAATGTGCATTGGATTAACCAGAAATCTATTTTTTCTTTTCTTTTCGCATCAATTAAAAATTTTTACGATCACCAGAAATTGAATCACAACAAGTAAATGTACAAGAAAGTAAAATATTCTTATTGTTTAGCTATTTAAAGCTACGTTGCCGATAGCGGTTGCCATAATGACCAGTTATGTATTATTTACACTTTTTTGTTTAAGGAAAACAATTTACGATGAGTTTGAAAGTATCCGAAGTCAGCTGAAGAAAAAACGATCAGAAATGGGGGAGCAACCATTTAGTCCAAACAAATTAAAAGAATGGGAAATGTTGTGTAAAAAGTAAGTTTTATTTTTAAGGCGAGGATTCTTTACATTTAGTTCAGGTCTGAATAAGAAGGCGGATAGCTTTTTTAGATTCTATGCTCTCCTTCTGTTTACTTATAATGACAACATCCATAAAATTGAAGCTCTGAAACGGTACGACAGTGTCAGAACTGAAAAAGCAGAATATAAATGTATAAGTCTTAACAAAATTATAAGTAAATTTGTTGCTAAAGTGCTTAAATACAGGATACTGTTTTTAAGGACACACTTTCATTTTTAAGACTTGATTGTAAAGATGCTTTGCTTTTAACATTTTACCTTTTTGTGATAGGAATCAGTATTCTAAAATTCAGATAAATAGGATAATTATATCCCATGAAAAGCAACATGGTTTAAATCAGCATACGGACTTTCTGGTAACGATTATATAGTTGCAACGCTTCAAAAATCTGTTACATGAATGAATTTGAAATCTATAGGATAATTCAAGCATGTCTAAATTAGCGAAAAGAGCTAATATATTTTGGACGGACGGACTGATCCTAATTAAAGAAAAGCGTTGCTTTTAAAATTTAATTATTAGTTTAATTTAGATTGGAAGATGGAGAAGTAAAAGGTGTAAACAAGAAAATATCAAATTATAATCTAATTGTTCCTATGCTAAACAGTCAAATGTTTCAGGTATTTATAGGGCAGGGGAAAGGTGTCATAAATTGTTGTAGTCCAGTCTTTCTTTGAGGTTTTTATTATATAGTAAGATGTGTGCTTTAACCTTCCACTATAAAAAAAGCACTCTTTTATACAGTAAAGTTAAGACTGTTTATGTCAAAATGCAGTGTTAGACATTTCAAAAGATGGATTTCGTCAATGCAAAAATATATATTGCCAATTATCTACACCCAATCTTGAAATTGACAAAAACACATCCACTCATAAAAAATAGTCAGGATGTTAATATTCACAAATATCAAACTATAGTATACAAAGGGAGGGAGGGGAAAAAAGGGGGCGGTGTCGGATTCTTAATAAGGGAGGGACTAAACTTTCAGGAGTTAAGGGATTTAAATGTCTTTAAAGAGGGGTTTCTTGAGAGCATGTTTATTAAAGTATTTACACAAAACGGCAGATATAAGATAATAGGAAACATTTATCGCCCACCAAATAGTAACATTGATATCTTTCTACAAGACTTAGAACTTATTCTCAAAAAGCTTGACTGTAAGGAATTTAAAAATGCAGAGGAAATTTTAATTTCTGGAGATTTCAACATTAATGTTTTATCACATCTAAATCATGCCCCTACAAATAGATTTTTATCATTGATGCTTAGCCATTCCTTTATGCCTACTATAACTTTACCATCTAGAATAAGTGAAAACACAGCCACTTGTATCGACAATATATTTTCTAACAAACAAAATTTAAATTTTCAAAGTGGGTTAATACTAGAACATATTACAGACCATTTACCTGTCTTTTTAGCACACACATGTGAGGGGAAGGAGGAAAGGGATAGTATAAGTGAAGATAAAGTCAGAAGTATGTCTAAGAAAAATATTAATATTTTTAAAGAAAAATTAGCAAAATCAAATTGGGACAGTGTTATGAATGAAATTAGGCCGGAAGTAGCTTTTGAGTCATTCCAGAATAAAATAGAAAAGGAATTTAATGAAAGTTTTCCCTTCTCAAACAGAAGAAAAAATCGAAAAAAACACCCCCAAAATCCATGGATGACACAAGAACTACTTTCTATCAGAAGACAAAAAGATAAGTTATTTAAAAAACGCATAAAATGCCCTAATGAAACTAATTTTAACGATTGGAGGGACTTAAATCGGCTTTACCAAAATAAATTAAGGAAGGCAAAAAAAGATTATTATCACAATAAATTTCTAGAATTATCAAATGATATTAAGAAAACTTGGACTCTTATAAACTCAGTTATAAATGGAAGAAAGCATAAGGAAAGTCTACCTAACATCTTTTATGATGACATAAAATCATATTCAGGGGCAAAGTCAATAGCTGATGGTTTCAACGACTTTTTTTCAAGTATTGGGTCTAAAATTGCAGAAAATATACCAAATTCTGAATCCAATTTTCATAGCTTTCTTGGGGAGAAAAATAATACTAATTTCAATTTTGGTATTGTAACTAAAAAGAACTTGTTGTATGCTCTAAATAAACTTAAAAGCAAAAAGAGTTGTGGGGAGGATAACATCTCAATCTTTCTTATCAAAGAAGTTATAAATGAAATTATTGATCCGTTAGTATACCTATTTAATTTATCATTAAAAACAGGATTCATACCACAAAATTACAAAATTGCTCGTGTAGTACCTATTTTTAAAGCAGGAGAAAAAAATAAGTTTACTAATTATCGTCCAATTTCTATTCTTTCAGCATTTAGCAAAATTTTAGAAAAAGTTGTTGCATTACAAATGATCAAATTTTTATCAGATTGTAATATCCTATATAAATATCAATATGGGTTTCGTCCTAATCATAACACAACACAGCCTTTATTAAATTTACTTAAGCATATCTATGAAAATCTAAATAAAAAGAACCCTGAATATACAATAAACATCTTCTTAGATCTTTCAAAAGCCTTTGATGTCCTAAATATAAAAATTCTTTTAAACAAACTTGAACACTATGGTTTTAAAAATACATTGAAATGGTTTGAAAACTATTTAATAGGACGGCAACAGTTTGTTACAATCGATGGTGTAAATTCAGCTAAAAAAATCATTCAAACAGGGGTTCCACAGGGAAGTATTTTAGGCCCACTCTTATTCATTCTATACATAAATGATTTACCAAATGCAACATCCTTTTTAACAAATTTATTTGCTGATGATACTACTTTTAGCAAATCAAACAACAACTTAAATGACTTAATTGCAGATTCTAATTTAGAACTTGATAAAGCAAAAAATTGGTTTAGAGCAAATAAACTAGCCTTAAATGTATCAAAAACTAAATATATGATTTTTCGCCCACATAAAAAGCCATTTGATCCAGAGTTATGCACATTAAAAATAGGAGGGGAAAAAATTGAAAGAATTGGCAGAGATTGTAATACTAAATTTTTCAAGTTTGTTGGTGTTCTTATAGATGATGAACTTAAGTGGGACAAACATATAAACTATGTAGAAAATAAAATAGCAAGCTCAGTCTATGCCCTATCCCAAACAAAAAAGCTCTTTCCAACCACTACTTTAAAAACAATTTACAACAGCCTCGCTAAGCCCCACATAGAGTATGGCTTAATTGTTTGGGGGGCGGCAAAGGATGAGCATATCACAAAAATTCATAACCTACAGAAGAAAGCTGTAAGAAATGTTTTAAATGCTAAGTACAATGTGCATGCCGAGCCCCTGATGGGAAAACTAGATATTCTTAACATTTTTGACCTAAGGGATGCAAATGTAGTTGAATTTGTCTCTAAATATTTAGAAAACAAACTTCCCAAATGTATGCTTAATTTTCTAACACCATTGCAAAATACTAGATCAAAATGTCTTAGAGTAGAGAAGCCAAATTATAAAATCTATGAAACTTTCCCTTCAGTAAAAATCCCGAAAATTTGGAATAGTTGGGCAGGTGAGCTAAGATCATTAAATTCATCCAAAGCTGTTAAAAAATATGTAAAAAATAAGTGTATATCAAAGTACAAAACATTTCAATGCAGGGAGAGAAAGTGTTATCCCTGTGGAAAAATATAAATATAATTTGAATATCGCAACCAGTAAGCTACTTTAATGCCATACCCTGTAAATAGCTAATATTATTTTATATTATTTGTGAAACTTGTAAATATTTTTAAAAAAAATTAAATGAAAATTGGGCCGAAGGACAGTCAAGATTGACTTTAAAGGCCCTGTAGTACAGTTACCCTAATTATGCCAATATAAATAAATATATCTATAAAAATGATGTAATTTAAAATGTATTAAATTATTTGTAAAATTAATCTGTAATTTACTGCTAATAAATCATATCATATCATATCATATCATATCATTGTCAAAAACACAATAGTTATATTTTTGCTGCTGGTAGAAATGAGAGCACCCCTTACCCATGGGAAAATACCAGGGAGGGAGGGGACATTGGGCTGTTTTTACACTAGTCCTCAAAGTCAACGCTTTCTTATTCGTTGGCTTTACAACCTTGGGGTCTTTTATTAAATTTTATTTATTGGTTCATTTTGTTTAATGTCCCAACATTTCAACTAATTTTAATCTACAGAGGGTAATCATCAATAAGGATAAATTTATCGGCCATTGTCTTATTCTTTAGATTCCTGGAAAATTGCAATACCATAAGCTATAAGACCTCAAATGTACAACTGAATTTGACCATTATAAATTCTTTAATTAAAACCAATAACAGTGCTTATTGATTCTAGTTTAATATGGATAAAGAGTGTAACAAGATATTGAATAGTCCATCTGATTCATCTCAAGATCCTGGAAATAAAACCACAGAGAGTCCTCAACCTAATATTAAGCAGGTAATATAATATTAGTGCTTTTCAGGGAGGGAGGGGATATTGGATTGTAAATGCAACTGGTCTCCAAAGTTTTATAAACACGTTATCTCGTTCGTTGGCTCAAAAACGTTTAAAAGTTTTTCTCGTATTCATTTGAATCCGGTGGATAGGAACCGGTTCTCATCCATACGAAAAAACTATGTCTAGCATCGTATTATATCCAGTTTTCTACGAATCCGGTGGATAGTAACCGGTTCTCATCCATACGAAAAAACTATGTCTAGCATCGTATTATATCCAGTTTTCTACGAATATAGAAATGTACAATCATAAGATTAAAACCAGTTTTTTAGCCCCGAGATGCCGAAGTACATTCTATATCCGCGGAAAGCTGTTTATAATACGATGAAAGAAATAACTATGTCTAGCATCGTATTATATCCAGTTTTCTACGAATCCGGTGGATAGTAACCGGTTCTCATCCATACGAAAATACTATGTCTAGCATCGTATAATACGATGAAAGAAACTATTAATGGATTGTGTGAATTAGTAGTGTCCAAACTTTTCCACCAATAATTTTAATATTTAAAAGAGATAATTTTGTTTATCATCAATGGAGGTACATAAAGGTATAAGGGAAACTAGATATCTAAAATTACTTCATTAGTTATTTATGGTATTATAGACAGCTTTCCGTGGATATTAAATGAAATATCAAAACCAGTTCTGTTAGAACCGAGGGGCCGAAGGTCCGAGCTAAAAAAACTGGTATCAAGTTTGTGGTGTTCATTTTAATATTCGTGGAAAATTGTTTGTAATATGATACGGTTCTAATCCAGCGGATTTTAATCGGGTTTGAAGCTATACTGGAAGAATTCTTATTTTTAGATCATTTCTCATGCCATTCTTTGTAGTCTTAAATCTAATGTTGAATCTCTCTCTAGGGTAAACCAGAAACAAGTATTTGGAGTGATCTTATGGATTCTCTCTTCAAACCAAGATGACCATCAATCAAACAAAATTAATTTTAATTAACTTTCCAGTATGGCTTCCAAACCGATTAATAACCGATGAATTAGAACCGGTTCTTAGCCATACTGAAAAAAGATGTATAACATCGTATTACAAACAATTTTCCACGAATGTTAAAATAAAAATCATGAAAGTAATATAAGCTTTGTTATCCCGGGTCTCGGCCCCTTCTGGGCTAACAAAACTGGATTTAATCTTATAATTTTTCATTTTTACATCCGCGGAAAGCTATCTATACTACGTTGCGATAAATAACTATTATTGAAGATTAAGTATATTATGTGACAAAATACTGATAAAATTTATTAAAAATACATTTGATATTGTTAAGTTTATATGAAATATAGAAATACAAGTATAAAAATAAGTTGTTTTTCAGTCAGTGTTTTTGATTTTCTTTTGTTATCTTGGATTAAAGCTGAACCTAAAAAGTAAATTCATTTTTATTTAATATTTTGAAAGGATTTATGTTGGGCATTTATTTCAATAAAAAAATGGATTACACATTAGAAAGATGGTTTTAGAACTAAGCTATTTGTAATTTTACCTTCAAAAGTATTTCTTATTTTTATTAAGTAATATAAACTGATAGAATAATATACTTTGATTAATTAGTAGCTTCCATTTCAATTTGTATAAGATCTTTTTGTACCTTAGCGGCCCTTCTGGAAATATTACTATTTCAGATTTAATACCAATAGGGGGGCCACTCCATCCAATCTAAAAAGAACATATAATAATATATACATATTAGTTAATATATAGATGTATTATTTTGTAATATACTAGCAGCTACACCCATAGCTCTTGTGGCACTTCATGTAATTAGGGAGGGGTGAGTCAACCCATTCCAATCCAGCGGTGAAAAAGATTTTAAGCTACTGACAAGCATAGAGAGGATATCTTGTAAGTTTTATATAATGATAAAGTAAACTATGTCTGCTATACAATATCTAGTTGGTTTAAACACACACCTATACAGATGTTATGTAAATGAATGATATATAAACTAAACCATGGCGCTATACAAATACAATATTTAGTTGGTTTAAACACACACTTACATAGATGTTATGTTAGTGTATAGTAAATAAACTATACCATAGCTGCTATACAATATATAGTTGGTTAAAACACACACATACATAGATGTTATGTTAGTGTATAGTAAATAAACTAAACCATGGCTGCTATAAAATATTTAGTTGGTTTAAACACACACTTACATAGATGTTATGTTAGTGTATAGTATATAAACTAAACCATAACTGCTATACAATATTTAGTTGGTTTAAACACACACCTATAAAGATGTTATGTTAGTGTACAGTATATAAACTAAACCATGGTGCTAAACAATATTTAGTTGGTTTAAACACACACCTATATAGATGTTATGTTAGTGTATCCTTATAATAAAGTAACAGGATGTGTGTCTGTCTGTCTGTACCGAAGGATCTCGCTAACCCAATCAGGTTCTCCATAACAGGGGAGCTTCTCATAATTTTTTCGTTTAAAAACCAAAATAAGAAAAGCGTATTAGTATATAAAATAAACCATGATTGCTATACAATATCTAGTTGGTTTAAACATACACCTATATAGATGTTATGTTAGTGTACAGTATATAAACTAAACCATAGTATAAATAGAAGATTTTGCACTGGCTCAAAGTTTTGCCAATATTTCATCAAGTGTTGATACTAAATACCAATTTTTAACTTTCGATGTTATGAAGGTATATATCATTGTATTAGAAAATATTTAAGGGTTAAAAGGAATTTTAACATAGTTTTGAATTTTTAAATCTACCTTTGGACGTATAGATCAATGTGTCGCTAAATATGAACTAAGCAAAAATAAAAAATAACATCAAATGCTTTGTTGATATCAAGGTGTCAGTAATTATAGCCCTAAAACTAAACATAAATAACTAATACATTGCTATTTTTATTCTAATTGTTGTTTAAGCAAATTATATTTAATAAAGAAGTCCTCAGGTTTTATATATCATGAATAATTAATTATTCTTTACTATTCTTCATTAAACTTAATATCTTACTTTTATAATTTACCATTCTAATTAAAAAATGAATTGGCCTTTTTATAGATAATGTAAATATGTACCCCACCCCTATCATATTATTTAGCTAAGTTTAGGTTTAGGTGTGGGTTTTAGTTGCATCACAATAAAGGTTTTATAGTGAGGAATATGAGTGTACCATAGTTTAGGTGTGGGTTTTACTTGCATTACAATGAAGATTTTATAGTTGGGTATATGTGTGTACCATAGTTAAGGAGTGGGTTAAACTGCAGAGCATTAAGGAATTGGCTCTAAAAAATGAGCAAATTACAGAAATGAGTTATAATTTTTTTTAAACTAAGGGTCTAAACTTAGCTGCTTTAGTTTACAGTCATCCACTGACATCTTTCACTCTTTTAGGTAATAACTCAAAAGTTTTGTTGCCTTTTGTTTACTTTAAATAATATGGTTCATTCCATGTTTTGGATAAAAATTATTGTTAATTTATATTTTACTAGTTGCTTCGACCCTAGCCAGTAGGGAAGTGCGTTAGAGGTCAGGTTAATAGCCTAAAACCCCCATAAGACATTTATGTAGCTTTTGTAAAATATAGAAAATTCTGATGAAAAATTCCCGAGATATTCAGACAAACAAATGTTACTAATTTGGCTGCAAATTGGCTACAATAAATAACTTTTAGAATTGGAATTACTTTAAACTGGCTCTAATTTTTGCCTGCTTGTAAGCAAATTACACTGCGAACTAAAAAAATAGGCAAATCTGAATTTTTAGAATAGCAGCTTTATTATTCTTTTAGGATGATTTTACTGCAAATATGAAATTTAGATGCATCTTATGGTTACAAAGTTCCACTGTTAATTTTTTATTAATCAGCACCAATGAAGCAAAAGATCTCAAAAACAGCATTTGGGGGAAATACTGGTGAACCAAAAAGACAATAAACAATTTTTAAAGGGATTTATGTATAAATTATTTTGCAATATATTGATAAAAAAAGTATTAAATCTGAACCTTACATTATAACTGTTAAGTACTGAAAAATTTATTATAATCATTAAGCTCTTGTGACGCAAAATGTTCAAGATCTCGAGAAGATTGGATATGTGACATTGGTAGCATTGATGATAGCATTGGTAACTTAAATACAGGGTTTTTGGTTCAATGTTATATTAATGGATTTATTATTTCTTTGATCTTACTGCAGATTTCTATGTCCTCTAATATAGAGAAACGAACAACTGGCTAAAACAAAGGCACCTTCTAATCCATTTTCTACATCCCCTCCTCTCCTACTGGATTAAATAACTTACCAATAAGGGAATTCCCCCCTCCCCCTCATAATATCCATGTATATTCTACATCCATTGAAATATTATTTGGATGTCACTAAACAGTCAAGATTTTTTTTTTAGATAAGTAATATTTGATTTGTTAGCTTCCATGAAATCAAAATCACTTGGGAGCTTCATATTATACAATATATCCCCAGAAATCATAATTTATAATTAAAACCATTCTTTCAGATCAAAAACAAGTCTGTACACCCCTGACAAGAGGAGAAAGAAATAAAACCATTCTTTAAGATCAAAAACAAGTGTGTACACCCCTGACAAGAGGAGAAAGAAATGTTGGAAAGTGAATTATAGCAAAACTTTGATATTAAAAGAAAACTTAAGAGACAATACATGCTCTGCAGGGATCTAAAGGGATAAGACAATGGCAGATAAATTGATGTACATCCCTAATAATGATAAAAATTATCCCTTCTGTAAATTATTATTAGTTGTTGAAACGTTTGGACACTCTATTTGTTGAACCAACAAATCAAAAGTCAATAGGAGTCCCCGAAGTTGATGAGCCGACGAATAGGGGGAACTTTGGGGACTAGTGTAATAAAGAGTCCAATGTCCCCTCCCTCCCTGCATGCTCAGTGCTCACATATACAACACAGAGCATACAAAATTGTTATGGATATACAAACATGCTAAGGATACCCACAGAATTTGCCATTAAGTATAGAAATATCTTGCCATAAATGTCAAACCCGAAAGGAAGCCCTAGACGTTTACCTGAGTAGTTGAAAGTATAAGAATAAACTTGTAAAGTTTCTAATCTTTAAAACTTTTCAATTTCCAAAACTCCCATAACTTTATGTATGACTTTATTTGGGTTCTGTACTCTAACTAACTTGGCAAAATCTGTGAACCTCTTAAATAAACACAACATTTGTAACATTGAGGGAGGGATGTTTGTACCATATACTTCAACATGTCAAAATCTATGGATCTCCTAATTCAAAAATTTCTTTACATGTGTCACATCCTTGAGGGATTTTTGTAACTCGTACTCCACCATGACAAAATGTGTAGATTTCTAATATCTATATAACACAACATTCTTAACATATGTCATATTCAGGGTGGGATATCTTATCTTAAAATAAGATAATTCAACATAGGAAATTAGTATGTGTAATTGACAAAGTGTATGTTGTCTTTTCTTCAAATGTAATCATTTTTTGCTATAAGTTTAGATTTCTTATGATGTTTTCCCCTTAAAATCCATCCATTGTTTCTGTTATAGCCACAAACATAGGCACAATGTTGTAGTTGTCATACAAGAGAAAGGAACAATTGTAAAAGTTTGACAAAGGTGCAGAACTTATTTGCAATTAGCCTAGGGCGATTGCTGTGGTCATATTTTATCCACAATAACAGTATTAGTAGCGCAGCTACCCCAGTGGTTGGGTCTGTTCTTCTTTCTGTCTAAATCTATCATAATTTATTATTTTTTTGTTATCCAATCAGATCACTGATTTGTATGCATCCATATACACTTATATTGTGTCTCATACATACAAGTACAGACCATTACACACTCGGACACACCTTTACAGACCAGTACTCACCCATACAGACACACACTTAAAGAAAATAAAAAAAAAACAACCACATATGCTGGAAGCAGCTATTTATATTTCTTTATTTGTGCAGTCTTTAATGTATCATAAGATTATCTATAATTTCCTTTACTACAGTTAAATGCTCATTTTTATTTAAACTGTGACTAATCTATTTTATTGCAGTTTAGTTGTAGTAGCGTAGCCACTCTAAAACTAAGGGAACCATCTGTCTATCCTTCAAAAAGATCCTACTAACTAAAACTTTTAATGCTGAGCTTTTTAGGGACATCATTGTCCTTTTTTTCTTTAATTTATTGCTTTTTCAGTTTACTGTTCTTTTTTGAAAGCTTATTGATGCAGTGGTTACTTTATACTTTTTTCTCAATAATTACATTCTATTAGAAAAAAAAAAATGTACTGTTATATTAAAAAGTTTCACAGCACTAGAAATGAGTGCTAATTTGATGAAAGAGCACTCTTTTTGTCACCTTATAATGGACAAAGTTTTAGGTTTGCACAGAACTCTGCCTCGCCCATCAACACTTTGGCTTGTTATCAAATAAGGAGGGGAAGGATAATTTTAGGGTCAAGGAAACTGTATTGTCTTTTGTAATACTCAAAATAAGTTAGATATTCATAATTAGCTGGCAATTTTGTTTATTAAAGACCAGTAATAGTCAGAGATATAAAGGGATATTGACATTGATAACACGCAAAAACTACTACATCTTTAGATTACAATTAGTGGTTGAAACGTTTAAACACTCAACTTAATGAACTAACCAATAAGAAATCAACTAAAGTCTCCAAAGTTGTCAAGCCAACCAATAAGGAAACTTATTAAAAAACTTTGGGGACTAGTGCAATAAACGGCCCAATATCCCCTCCCTCCCTGAGCAATATCAAGAAAGTGCTATCAAAAGAATCCTTCAGACAAAACTAGTGGCTTGGCCCCTAACACCTTTGTATTTGAAAGGACAGAAAATAGCCAAAAGCCACCCCGGGACCAACAATAAATTCCTTACAACTTAATGTCATAGGAGAAAAAATCCTTATACTAAAGTAACAGGATGTTTGTTTGTCTGTGTGTGTATCTGTGTATCTGTGTGTCTGTGTGTCTGTACCGAAGGATCTCGCTAACCGCTGAACCGATTGGGTTCTCCATAACAGGGTAAATTCTCATATGTCCCGGGAAGGTTTTTAACTATTTTGGGGGAGGGTACCACCACCCTCCCAAGAGAAATCACAATAAAATCGAATTTTTAAAAAAAATATTTTCGCCGCATAGTGTCGCTAGCGTAGTCTCGCTAGCTTAGTCGCGCTGCGTAGAAGCCTGAATTTAAGAGCTGATAACATAGACAAATTATTTCTCAAATTAGATATTTAAAACAAATTAAAAACATTTAAATGCCCCTAGAGGACTCTAGGGGCGTAGCCGCTAGTATATTATAAACTAATAAGCATATTTTATGAAGAATTGTCAATAAATGCAATAAATATATTTGGGTATAGTCCCTTTTGTGGCAACGCTCCTTAAGTGGCGTTTCTTCGTATTTTCAGAGTAGCTTTTCTCTTATTTCTAGTCCCTGCAGGGGGGCTCAAACCCTGCGGGGCCAATTGCCTAACCCTGTGGGGCAATACACTAACCCAATATTACCTAACCTAAAATAACCTATCAAAAGCCATTTTGAAAATACGACGAATCGCCCCTTAAGGGGCGCTGCCACGAAAGGGACTATACCAATATATTTTATGTGTTAAATTTTTTAAAACTGTAGATAAACAAGAAAGTTAGAATCAATTATGATTATCTTTCTTTGACATACTATGAATGGACAATATTATAAAAAATAAATCTATAAGTATACCTGGATCCAGTGTTGGGGATCTTTTTTGTCTGCTAGCTAATTGCCTTTTGCTCTTTTATAGCGGCGTGGCTGTGTTAATATTTACGATGCTATTGCTTATATTCAAAGACCCAGTCGGCACAAGGTCCTCTAGGTGGGACATTCAATTATTTAACCCCTCTATTGTTTTACTTTAATGGTACAATCTAAAAAAAAAAACCTACTTTGAATCTTGAAACCATAGTTGAGACTATTGAAAATACTTCCATCTCAGTAAACCTTCGTCCAACACACATCCTTAATTAACAACATTTTTAACAAAATTCAGGGAGGAAGGGACATTATATTGTTTATTAAACTGGGCCTTTGGCCCCACGGGTTAACAAAACTGGATTTAATCCTAATATATTTTCATTATATTGCCCGTGGAAAGCTGTCTATAATACGATTCGATTATTAACTATATTTCATAAAAAATGTGAGCAAGCTTCCAGTCAAATGCGCTTATTAGGTCAAACTGTTTAAATATGCGTTTAATTATACTATACGTTTGGTCAACATTAAAGACCTTTAGACTTAATAAGCGCATTTGACTGGAAGCTTGCTCACAATTTTCCGGAATATTGCGAAAGCTACTATTCCCTTTCTTAAATTAGCTGATTAAGTAAATTTTTGTAAAGAGACCCCTTTAGTTTTAGAGATATTAAAGGATAAGACACTTATCATAATTCTAAGTATATTCTAACATTAAAGAGTATTCTTCCTGCTTTATATTTTGAATTTTTATTTAAACCCAGAATATAAATATAAAATTATGCATAGATTACAGTACAAGTTGTCAACAAGGCTTGGCAGGTGAAGATTTCAGGTTAGATTTATAGTTCTTGGGTGTACTGTACGTACGTAAATAAAACAAAAATTAAAACTGAATATCATTCATTATATCATATACATAACCTAGCGGCTTTGTCCCTAGCATCTAGAGGCTCCGTGATGGAAATTTTAGGAAAGTTAAAAAAAATAGCCTAAACAATCCCAAGACTCAATTATAAAAATAAGTCTAGTTTTTATTTGAAACTGTTTGAAATATGCAATAAAGTGTATTCACACAACAGGTTATATAAGTTAAAAAATACTGGAAGGATTTATTCAATTAATGCTTTTTAAGATTGGACTGGCTGTTGCTACGAATTGTTTAGTTTAAGCTAAAAATTCTCGTGTGTCTTTTAATAAAGCAATACGAAAAATAAAGATTGCCAATGTTAAAGACGGCGGGTAATATATGTTTTCAGTTTTTTAAGCAGCTGCCTTTTTGGCAGTGCGCTGTGCTTCCAGCTACTGCTTTTTTGTTTATTTGGCGGATAGTAACTGGGAATATTACAGCTGCGTCCGCCGAGCCCTGTAAGTTTGTGTCATTCAACTCAGCACAGGAAATATGAAATTATAATTCAACAACTTTTATTGCTGGCATGCATAGGCGTGCAGATATGGGTGTAGAATGTTTAGACCACCCATTATTTTTATTGAGGGGAGAATGTAAGACCTTCTCCTAAAGTAAAATTTTAGTTAGGGAAAGAAAATAAAAAGCGAAGTATAAACCATAACGGTTACCCAGGGAGAAAGAGGATATTGGGCTGTTTATTATATTAGTCCCCAAAGTTTTATAATCACTTTTTCTTAATAGTTGGCTTAGCAACATTGAGAACTTTTATTGAATTTTGATTAGTTAATTGATTGTAAGTGTGTCCAAACATTTCGACCAATAATTGTAATCTACAGAAAGGATAATTTTGGGGGGTATAATCAATTTATCGACAATTGTCTTATCCCTTCAGATATCTGACGGCTACCCAATCAATAAAATCTTTCAGTAAAACTTTACTAAATACCCTCTCTAAGATTTTTTTTATGGATTGGGCACGCCCAAGCTTTAATGCTACAAATATTACACATTTCAAACAATTTAAACTAAACAAACAACAATTTAAATCATTTTCAAGAAAATATCAAAATAGTATTTTACTTTAGAATTATGAAAATAACAGAATGCGCTATTTAAGAAATAAAAAAACATCAATTAGTTTTGTAATGTAGTGGCTCTACAAGTTGGATCCTTACTTATCCTTAACGTGTATACTTAACTTATAGTCTTTTTGATTTTTATGATATTGTTTTATTATGATATTTTTTCATTTAAGCTTATTAAACTGCCCGGAAGGTTTCCAAATTTTTAATTAATGAAAGAAATAAAATTACTGCTAATATCATAAATCTAAAAGGATAAGACAATGGCCGATAAATTGATGTCGTCCCCAATGATGATTAAAAATTACCCCTTATATAGACTACAGTTAGTGGATGAAACGTTAACTTAATCAACTAATTAATAAAAATTCCATAAGTTGCCCCAAAGTCCTATTGAGCCAAACCTTTGTCATAATATTTTCGTGTCTGGGGTAAAATTATGGATGTGATTACGAAATAAAAATGTTACCTTGGTCCCCATCCAAACGGTAAGGTCAGGAAAGAATGGATATCTTCTTTCTAAAATTATTTTATAAATCATTTTTTAGAAAAAAAATATTATTCAAACAAGAATGGCAACATTTGAGAGTAGTGAAGAACAAAAAAAGATGGAGATTTTTTACAGAGCAGATATCCTGTGAAAAAAAGTTTTAAATTATACATAAAGTAAAAGCCAATCTAATGCCCAATTTAATCTAAACTAACCTAACCAAAAGTAACCAAATAAAGAACCCCCCTTCAAATTATTTAAAAAAATAAAATTGGGGGAGGGGGGTTCCGAGCTCAACTTGGCACTTATGGAATACACCAAATTTTACCTCATTATTTCTGACCCATCTTTCAGGTTTGAAAAGATGCGGATTGTCCACATACTGCCGGTTCTGTGACATCGTCTGGTGAGCTGAAATTTTAAATCATTTAACAAAATAACAGGCGCGTGGCAGCCACAGCCACCCAATCAACTTCAGCAACAAAACTTTTATTCAACCACCCTTCAGATGCTTATCGGTTCATTAGGCCACCCATTAATACGCAGCATACCTCAGAAACGCCGATTTTAGAAGAATGATCCACTCCACAGCCAATCTCATCTTTGCAACTTAAACAAAGCTGCAGCCGTAACAAATTCTGAGAAAACTGGGCGGCGGAGGAAGGAAGAATCATCTTCTTTCAGCCGCAGCTTCAAATTTTTAATTAACCTTCCCCGAAAAATATTAAGTTTTACAGTGATCATACCATGAAGGACAACTCGAAATCTACGAATTAAATTGTTTCATTCTAATTACACATCAAACGTTTTGCTAAGTTCAAATTGTATATAATTCAAAAAAAAATTATAATTTTCTTCCAGCAAAAATAAACTACTGATGTGTCATGATTCTAATTATCAAAGAGCATTTAGTATACAACTTACTTGAACTGTCGATCTATCGGTCATGCTACAATGGTTTTATAACATTCCCCTATTAAGAATAAAATTCTTTTTTTTTCTCTCTTTTAAATGGCCACTGCACATCTGCTCTAAAACTTGAATTGCCCTTTTGTCCAACCATGTGCTTTTCTACTTGTTGTCATCCTCGTTAAAAACTACAATCATATTCTTACCTAGGACATAAGTTGTGTTTGGTTCAATAGTATATTCACCAAGAGTCAGGGGTACTCCCAACTTTCTAAAATTAAACACAAATTTAGAAAAATATCTACCCCACCTCCCACTCCCGTTAAGTACCCCAAATAAACTAGTAAGTAACCGGACCTAAAGTAATAAACAAACAACTGCCTAAGTAAGAAACTGCCTAAAAAAGATACAAGAACATGACAACACACGCAAAAGCGGGGCTCAAAAAATCAATTAATCTATCTTAAACTTTAGTATTATCAGGAAAGAAAGGGGCATTAGACTGTAAACTACACCGGCCTCCATAGGTTCAGAAACACGATCTCGCATTCGTTGGTTTTAAAATGTTTGAGACTTGAACTTGGATTGGAATTGATTGTAAAACCTCAAGTGGTCAAACTTTTCCACCAATAACTTTAATCTACAAAAGGAGTAATTATATTTATATTTTAATTATGTTATTTACTATGATCATTAAGTATCAACATAAATTAGATTCTAATCTAATTCAAACTATATATATCAAATACCTAGAGCAAAACAATTCTATATATTTTACCCAGTCTGTCTGGCTTGTCTTTACCGACCTGATATTACCAATGGCTGGCGGATACAACCTCATAGTTTCCTTCACAACTGCGCGCAAATAGTTCTGTCCATCCTCAACATTAATATCTTTGAAACAATTTAGTAAAGTGATTTTTTCAACAATATTTTTGGAAGAAAAAAAATTATTTTTCTTTTGAGATTCTAGTGGCTTCGTCCCTCACATGTTTGGACTCTTTGTGAATTTGGGAATATGCGAACTCACTACTTTAATTTATTTTGATTTTACTTGAATTTCATGAAATCTAAATATAGGTAAAACCAACAACTAAATAAATTAAAAATTTTTTTTTGGTTAATACGATTATTAATAAATCAATTCAGTTGAATCTATAGGGGTTATCTACATTCTTAAATCTCTTTTTAGTAGCGAGGCTACTCTATAACTTGCTTGGTCAGCTCGTCCAAAGGGCTAATTAGATTTATTTAAATCCTATTTAAGTTATAATGCTAGCTTTATGATCGGTTTCGAATGAATACGAGAAAAACATTCCAAAGATGGATTTGAAACCAATTAATATTCGCTAGATTAGAACCGATTCTCAGCCGTACTGAAATTGATGTATAGCACCGTATCAAAAACACTTTCCCACAAATATTAAAATAAAAATCATAAAATCGATACCATTTTTTTAGCTATAATTTTTCATTTTAATATCCTCGGAAATCTGTCTACATATAATACGATGCAATAAATTACTATTATGTTTCAAAGATTTTTACCTTATCGTTAGATAATTCTTGAAATAGAATATTTTGTTGATGTTGATTGTTTGCTAGAAGGTAAAGGGTAAATGCAGCTGCGTGCGCTGTTTGTTCAACACCTAAACAATTAGTTTTAATACTTTAAAAAATATTAATTTAAATTTTCGTACCAATATATAATCAAATATTGAAGTAATAAAATAGTTTATGAAAAGGTATGTTTTTAAAGGGTGAATGTCCAAAAATTTGAACAAAAACTGGCTTCAACTTTACAAGAAATACTTTTCTTGTTATATTCGACTTGAACCCAAAGTTTTTAAATGCTTTTGAATTGATTAATGACCCCTTACGTATACGTATACCTGTCTTTTTACGTAAGCTTTACTTTAAGCTGAACTAATCAAATTTCAGATTGGTATATATGAGAAAAGCGAAAATGTCATCATTTATGAGTTAGGATTATGACTATTGTCCTATGTTGAGTTTTTAGAAGTATGACATGGATTATTACCTCCAAAAATGAGATCAGTAGCCATAACTGTCATTGTTCTCTCATCACATCCTTTAGAGAAAAGGTTTCCCAGCAGGGTTGTGGATAGTCCGCCCTTCTCCCCTCTCTTCTCTCTATAATATAGAATAGGTTTCCTAACAGGGTTGTGGATAGTCCTCCCTTCTCCCCTCTCTTCTCTCTATAATATAGAATAGGTTTCCTAACAGGGTTGTGGATAGTCCGCCCTTCTCCCCTCTCTTCTCTCTATAATATAGAATAGGTTTCCTAACAGGGTTGTGGATAGTCCTCCCTTCTCCCCTCTCTTCTCTCTATAATATAGAATAGGTTTCCTAACAGGGTTGTGGATAGTCCTCCCTTCTCCCCTCTCTTCTCTCTATAATATAGAATAGGTTTCCTAACAGGGTTGTGGATAGTCCTCCCTTCTCCCCTCTCTTCTCTCTATAATATAGAATAGGTTTCCTAACAGGGTTGTGGATAGTCCGCCCTTCTCCCCTCTCTTCTCTCTATAATATAGAATAGGTTTCCTAACAGGGTTGTGGATAGTCCGCCCTTCTCCCCTCTCTTCTCTCTATAATATAGAATAGGTTTCCTAACAGGGTTGTGGATAGTCCTCCCTTCTCCCCTCTCTTCTCTCTATAATATAGAATAGGTTTCCTAACAGGGTTGTGGATAGTCCGCCCTTCTCCCCTCTCTTCTCTCTATAATATAGAATAGGTTTCCTAACAGGGTTGTGGATAGTCCTCCCTTCTCCCCTCTCTTCTCTCTATAATATAGAATAGGTTTCCTAACAGGGTTGTGGATAGTCCGCCCTTCTCCCCTCTCTTCTCTCTATAATATAGAATAGGTTTCCTAACAGGGTTGTGGATAGTCCTCCCTTCTCCCCTCTCTTCTCTCTATAATATAGAATAGGTTTCCTAACAGGGTTGTGGATAGTCCTCCCTTCTCCCCTCTCTTCTCTCTATAATATAGAATAGGTTTCCTAACAGGGTTGTGGATAGTCCGCCCTTCTCCCCTCTCTTCTCTCTATAATATAGAATAGGTTTCCTAACAGGGTTGTGGATAGTCCGCCCTTCTCCCCTCTCTTCTCTCTATAATATAGAATAGGTTTCCTTGCAGGGTTGTGGATAGTCCCTCCTTCTCCCCTTTCTTCTCTCTATAATATAGAATAGGTTTCCTAACAGGGTTGTGGATAGTCCTCCCTTCTCCCCTCTCTTCTCTCTATAATATAGAATAGGTTTCCTAACAGGGTTGTGGATAGTCCGCCCTTCTCCCCTCTCTTCTCTCTATAATATAGAATAGGTTTCCTAACAGGGTTGTGGATAGTCCGCCCTTCTCCCCTCTCTTCTCTCTATAATATAGAATAGGTTTCCTTGCAGGGTTGTGGATAGTCCCTCCTTCTCCCCTTTCTTCTCTCTGTAAAAAATTAAATTGCGCGACTTGTGTTAATATCTATAATACAAAGTAGCTTGATGTCTGTCCGTCCGTCCGTCCGTCTGAAGCTTAAGATCTCAGTTTCCACTGAACCGATCGGATTCTACTCTTCAGGGCATATACCTACTGGTCCTGTGGTGGTTTTAGGCTATTTTCTTGAGGGGATGGGACACCCCCAACCCCCCCAAAAACAAAAAAATCCCTCCCCAATTTTTTTCTGTAGGAGATATCCTTGTTCCATTTATTTTGTAGAAGATTTCCTTGGTCCTTCTTTTTTTTTTTTACAAAGTTCACCTTAACTTTTTTTATCATCTCTTGGGGCAAAGCCCCTAGAGGCTAGGGGCGAATCCGCTAGTATAATACAAAGTAGAATGATGTCTGCCTGTCTGTCTGACTGTACGTCCGTCCCTTAAGATCTCAGCAACTACTGAATCGATTGGGCTCTACTTTGGAATGTAGATACTGGTCCTGCGGTGGTTTTAATCTATTTTGTTTTGGGGTGGCACCCCTCGAAAAACGAAAAATTCTTTGTAGTTTTGTTAAATTCATTAAATAAAAAAATATAAAGATTTACCTCTCTATAGCTTCTTTAATCATTTCTGAGGTCAATCTGACATATCAAACAATTTTAAATCTTTTTTTATTTTGAAATATTAAATTAATTTTTTTTTATCCTAAATAAATATGTATGTATTTTTTAAAAGTAATTTATTAAATATTATATTGATTTTGATGATTATTATAGAACAGCTTCACTTCATTGATTGAAACCAATTGTGGTGATAAGTCTTTTATTGTTCATTAAAAAAATAACTTCTAAGGTAGATTCTTAAGAAAATTAGGGTCGCTGCATCGCTGCTTTTCCAAAATAATTCTTGTGAAAAATCCTCTAAAATCACATAAAAAATCTACAAAAATTTAATAAAATCATAGAAGGGTTATTAATAAAGTACCTATGTTAGTTTTCTTACAAAAGAATTAGTTTTGCTTAAAATTTTTATATATTTATACATTACTTTCTTATTTTTGAAAATTAGTAATTAAATTTTAACTTTTATTATATTTTAAAATTATTTTATGTTATACAATTTTGAGTACGAAATATTTGATTTTTGTTTCTTATAAGTTGAGTGATTTATGAGTTTTGCCGTCTACAAAAGATGTAAAAAGATTATACAGTTAGGCCAATCTAGTACATACATGTTTTACGGGATGAAGATTTTAGAGTTAGGTCAACATAGGAAATCAATGTTTTACTAAACGAATATTTTAATTTACTGAAAAATTATTTCATTTATACAGTTAGGGGAACATTGGAAACTAATGTTTTACGGGAAGAAAGCCTAAATTCTACCACTTAAATCATTTGGGTTGATTTACTTTCAATGACGTATTCATAATTTACAGAGGTTGAGCTCTAAAATAAAAAAACGTAATGTATACTTATATTTAGAAGTAAATAAAATTAAGAAATATTTTTTTGTGTTCTTTGACCTATAAAACATCCATTTCTGTAGTTGACTTCACTTTCACCGGCAGAGAGAGAGAGAAATTTTATTTTGTCAAAATATGTCAATATTTTGATTGAGATACAAACTACCAAACAAATCTTGTCCCAGGGACGTCCAAGCTTTTTATTTCAGGGAGTAAAATGAGGGTTTTTAAAGGTTTAGGGGGTAGGTGTTAATATACAGGGTGGGGCAAATAAAACCGGACATTTTTCAAACGGCCATGGCTCCAAAACTACTTGACCAATCAGGAGGTTTGACCCCACTATAAAAAACTCAGGTAATGACCTTTTTGCCCTGAAAAATCTTTGGACGATGGAGGACATGTACTCCGAGCTGGCCGCGCATATGTTTAACGAGGCGGATTTGGAGTGCGCCCATACATTATCCTGGATTCTCGACTATGGCCTACTAAATCTGACCTTAGTCCATCTGTAGATAAGATAGACTTATAAAATTCGCTGGAGTTACTGTTATATGCATAAGTAAGACACTTGAAAAGACTAGAACTCTCTATCCCAGCTGGCTTGGCCGTAGTACTCCAGCAAAGTGAAACGTGGCAGATTTTGAGATGTCAAAAACGTCTAAAATCTTGAATATTTCTCGGTTCTGGACTTTTAGTGGCCCATATGGAACCCTGAAACTCGTTTTAGACTATGGGTTGCGCTAATAACCTCAGCTAAATCTTCATGCAATTTTTAAAAAGATATAGAACGTTAATCTAGCTCAACTGCGGGCGGTTCAGGGGGCTGGTAGAGGCGGTGTTTGGGGCTGGGATCGATTTTATTGAATAATCTAATAGTCTTATAACCAATATGCTTCCCAGTTTTTGAATTTAATAAAATCTTTAAAATTAACGATTTTATGTTAATTTGTTTAAGAAATGGAATTTGTCCGCTTTTATTTGCCCCACCCTGTAATGTTTTTTTTATTTTGAGAGGGGGGGGGGATAAAATAAGGGGTTACAAAGTTTTTATAGTTACACATTCCCCCCCCCCCTGCCCTTAGACGTTTATGTTCTGTACTTTGTTAGATTATATACATTTCTATAGATTTTGCTTCTATGATTTCTTTGTGCTCGATAAACCACCTAAAAATAGTCTGATCCAGCCATTTCATATATTAGACACTATCTTTTATAGGATACAACAACACACATTTTAAAGTGTGTGCCCCGACCAGCAATTAATAGCCTCACGGCCGCGG
This sequence comes from Acartia tonsa, assembly GCF_053477335.1. Taxonomy (NCBI): domain Eukaryota; kingdom Metazoa; phylum Arthropoda; class Copepoda; order Calanoida; family Acartiidae; genus Acartia; species Acartia tonsa. The sequence continues at coordinate 39,268,352 of NC_137265.1, read as the reverse complement.
GTACGACCATAACCTTAACTTAAATCTCTTTTCGTTACTTAAGGCATGTCAGAATCATTCTATCTTTTTAAAACTTTGCATAAGGATTACTGAAACATTAAGGTACAATTAAGAAAGCATAGCCTGAAACTATAATCATCAATAAAAAGACTGAAGGTCTATTTCAAACATTATGATAGGAATTATTATCCTATATATTTGATTTTTGGATTATTGATTTACAACACAACAATACACAATGTTAGAAGTAAAGCACATCTTGCAAACTGTGGTTGAATGTATCGCCCATTGTCTTATCCTCTTATCCCTAAGGTTATGTAAGATTTGAAATAATACAATGATGCATTATTATGATTTGATGCAAATTCATATGAATAACAGTTAGAGCCACTAACACATTATTATTAACCAGAAGAGTTAGTATAATATTGTCTTAGGAGTTCTTGAATGACTTGAGGCATTTTTTAAAGTTTTTAAAAGTAAAAATAAAAATAAACTTTACCCAAAATCGTTGTAAACCTTCCTAGGAACTATGAAAAGACATAGTAAATGAGGAAAATATTGGTTAGCGGTTAGTGAGATCCTTTTTTACAGACAGACAGATCTTTTATTACTTTATTATAAGGATTACTATTATGGTGTTGAAGCTTACTTTATAACTTGTTAGAATTACACTCTAGAACTAAAATTATCAGTTTTAACATGATTATACATATTATTTACTTTAAAGCTTAGTATTTCTCACATTGTCTGTAATGCATTATTCTTAAAGTATACATACAAGTCAAAGGTTCGAATTCACGCAAAATATAAAGAACAACTTTCATGAGATAATAATATTAAACACTAAACAGTAATGCGTTTATGGATCTATCTGAATAATATAGAATAGAATATCATTTGTGATAACATCATTCAAATAATACATAATACAAATCTAAATATAAGATTAACTCTACATTGTAATTTTGAACATAACAATGAACTGGTCATAAATACATGAGATGCACTCAAATAAGGGCACAAATATTTGATTCTATCCTACAGGGTGTTTCAAGAGAAATGTCTTTTAAAATTTAAAAATCTTAAAAATTATGCATAGAAAATAAAACAATTATATGGAAGATTCATATTTATGTTTCAAATATTAAAAAATGATTATTTCAACAAATTATGCCTTAAAAACCGGATTTCCAAATACCTTATTTTTGAAGATTTATGGATTTCAAGGTTGTGCAAAAAATGTGCACAGTTTTAAAATTCAAATTGCTCGGCTTGTATTAATAGTAGAAAAATGTTATGCATACCGTTATAATCGTCAAAAACTCTAGTTTTTTTTTCAAATATAAGTACCATTTTTCGTGCTATTTGTAGTTTGGAAGCGAAAAAGTTTGAAAAGTTTCAAGTAAGTTAGCACATTTTACCACATAGATTTTATACTATACAAAGCACAGGAATGGTTCTTATATATCTAAAAACTAGAGCTTATGACGATTCTAACGGTATGCATAAAATTTTTCTTCTATAAATACAAGACGCGCAATTTGAACCTTAAAAATGTGCACGTTTTTTTGCACAAACTTTTGCCAACTTATCAATTGATATTGTTCTTGTTTCGTTTAGGTTTTCCATTGATCCACAGAAGGTTTTTAACTATTTTGGGGAAGGGTATCTACACCATCCCAGGAGAAATCGCCCCAAAAAAATATAACCCCCCAAATTAAAATATGATTTTAAAAGTTTTCTTTTTTAAACAAAAGTGTCCCTAGAATCCCTTAGGGGCATAGCCTCTACTAATCTATAAAGTAGGTTTCTGGAAAAGCCAGAGAAATTGAAAAAAACAGTCTTATTGTGTGGGTATTTAAATATAAGTTTTAATTGTTTTTTAGATTTAAAATTTTAATTTCCTAGTCAGGCTCTTCACATCAGTATCCAGTTTCCTAAAACAAAAACACAGCATCATAATTTGTTAATCACTCATCATTAAATATAGAAAGTCTAAATGATCAATACAATAAATGGGAAAAGGAGTTCAGTTTAGAAACAATCTGACATTTTTTAAGTTGGGGTGATGGGTTTGATAGTTTAATTATCGTTGTAACAAAAACATATGAAAATATTTCGATTTTCCTAAGTGCTAACCTAGCTGACTTTGCGACCAGCCGTTTGGCAGTAGGTAGACTACAGAGTTACGAAAATAACTTCCTTATTATAAATAATTAAAAATGTTTTTATTGTGTAATTTTTATTTTGTAATTGAAAGGGTAAAGAAGAGAGAAATAACGTCACAATAGCAGTATTGACACAGAATGACACGTTAGTAAGACTTGTAGAGTAGCGTAGCTGCTAAAAAAAAATAATACCTGTAGGTTTTTGAAGGTAAAAACTGCCAGAGTTTTGGACCAACATCAAGCTTCTTGGAGCTTTTTAATATTTCCACTATCACACTATAATCAGGGGTATGCAAACCATATATTTATTTTTGGTGAGTCCGTCTGCCTGTAAATACATCGTGACGCTTTGCTCTTAATCATTTATTAAATAATCAGAATTTGAATTTATAATAATCTACATAAAATTGGGTAAAATCTTGTATGTTGCAGTTTGAGAACTAGTAACGCCACTCTTTTACTTTTTATACAAGGGGATTGGGGAGTGTTAATATCTTCTTATTTTGATGACTACGGGGGCCCTAACCCTGCGGTGCTACTCAGTACCCAATATAACCTAAACTAACTTGATTTTAAGTTAAAAAAACACACAAAAATCTACATGATCAAAACATGATTGGTGGATTTTAGCGACGAATACAGAAATTTACAGTTGTGTCTTCTCCTAATAATGAATAGAATTGATTAATTGATGTTATCTTAATCTTGAACCACTTGCATACCTTGTTTTTCTTCTTAGTGCATTTTACAAGTTTATTTATTTTAAAAGATGCAATTAGTATTTTAATGCATAACATCTGTCCGTCAATCAGTTTATTTAACGTAACGGTTAGCTCAGGTTGTGAATATAACAAGGATGATAACATCCATAGGAGCGAAGCACTGAAATCAGAAGGTAGAACAAACGAATAATAAAAAATAAAGAGTATCAGAACCAAAATTGTATGTAAATTGTTGCAAAATTGCTTAAATTTATTGAGATACTTACATTTTAGGAATGTATGTATTCAGATGATTCGCTTATTATATTGTACCTTGTTGTCCTAGGAAACATAAAAAAAACATATGAATACTAATAGGATAACTTTTTGGGAAAATACTTTCATTAATGCTTAATTTTGGGTTAGGTTAGAGCCCCACATGGATAGAATCCTGAAAGGGTAAGGCCTATTAGGGTTAAAGCCCACAGTATAGGCAAGAACTATATTTTAAAAAAACTAATTAGAATGGGGTTGGTTCTGCGTGTTCCAAAAAAAGGTTTGAGTAAAAGTACAAATAATCTTTTTTAACAAATCTATTACTTTTACGTAAACAATGGAAGATGATTAAAGTCCCTCCACAGATCACGACGTCATACGATAGAATAACCAATAGGAGGCCAGCATAAATTTTAACATTGGTCATTTACAGTGTATACTGGCCTCTCTTTGGCTATTCTATCGAATGACGTCATATTCTGTGGAGGGACTTAAATCATCAACAAACAATGCATATTTTACTCCACAGACAACAAATGTATGCAATAAATTTATTAACTGTTTATTATGTCAACTTAATATATTGTGTAGGTATTTCTTTTTAAAAATTCAGCAAAAGAAAAAGATAGGCAAGTAACGTGAAACTTAAAAAATACCTTTTTTAATCTAAAGAGTAAATAATTATCCCCTGGTAAAACGTGATGTAATTTTTTTACATGCAATATTGACTTTATGATCAACTTACCCCACCCCCTTTTCTCTCAAGTGCTCCTAGAGGCCTTTAGGGGGCGTAGCCGCTAGGAATTAATGTTTTACTCCATATAAACATTTATAAACATTTTAGTAATGAGGGGTAAAAATAAAGTACTGTACAAATATGAAACCTTACCCCTAAAAAGAAATAATTTGAAATCTTAAATCTATAGTAACTTACAAGTTTGGATCCAGAATAGTTTTTCTTCAGAAGAAATATCACTCACTACCTGTCCTAAAGTATTTTATTAACGACATATATCCTACTTGTATAGCAACAAATAATGACAAAATTTATGAGGCGATATTTGAATAATTTCAATAACAACAATATTCAGGCAATAAAAAGAGGCAATTTCCCTGGTTGGGAAAGTGGACCATCCTATCTATTTAAAAAAAAATATTTTTTAGTAAGCAAAGACATCCAAGCATTTTTGGATAGGTTGGGGGAATGCAATATCTAATTAGGGGGGGGGGGGTAATTCAAGTTTTGGTGATGGGTTAAAAACCCACAATTCAGGTGTAATGATATTTGGGGGTCATACCCCCCCCCCAAAAAAAAAATATTCATATAGATTTTCAGGTTCTCTGATAAAGTAAAACACGCAGCGGGCTAATATAACTATTCTTCCCTTCTACATCCTTTACCCCTTTCCCTGCCATCCTACTGGATAAACTAATTGACCAATAAATGACAAGGGTATTAATGTTGAGTGTGTTATTCTGGATACAAATAGAAATGCTACGCCACTACATAACCTTTATATTTTCTAATAATTCATGATTTATGTTTTAGGTTATTTTGTATTATTTAAGAAGTGAAGATGCTCTATAAGAGTTTGTGTCTGTCTATCTGTAATGTTTGGGTTTTTTTATTACTTGGAAGTAGTTGTACTTGTACAAATTAAAACACAATAAATTAAGGGGGGAGGGGGGAGACTTTTTTGGAAAAAAATTTTCTTTATAATTTCAATACAGAAAGAATAAGATAAAAAAAATTTTGCAGAGTAAATATTTCACTTTAGTAGACACCAATAAACTTTCGCGTACTTTATCAATGTTAAAGGTTCGAACCAACCCGAGAGATTGAAAAGAGGTGGGAGGGGGGGGGGGGACTTTTATAGTTTTTAAAAGAATAGCAGTATATTAAATTTGCAGCGAAATTGCCTCATCAGCCGAAACCACCGGCTGTGATATCAAAAGAAAACTGCCGTCATCGACGGCTTTGGCAGACCCGCAGGGTCTATTTTATTAATAAAGAAAGTATTTTTTACCTAAAATGAAGATGGTTTTAAACAATTCAAATTGGTATTGTCTAAAATTGCCAAAAAGAACAATTTCTTTGACTAAACTATTTGTAAAAAATGAGGGAAATTATTGAATTTTCCTTCCACCCCCAACCCCTTTAAGTATTTGGTAGATGGAAAGCCTACACCGAAAATGGTTGAGTCACATGATAAAGACCACAAAGCAATGGAATTGTCCTAAACATTCTGAATTAAAATTTTCTTTATGATATACAATACTTGTGAGTAATGGTTTGGTTTTGTGTTTTATACTTCACAAATAAAGGAAAAAGTATAGCAACTCTATATTCGTATGTCCGTACGTTCATTTAAAACATATGTATTTTTAACCTGCCTAACAACAATTTTTATGTGATATAATTATCCTACTTATCTGAATTTTTTAATACTGATTCCTATTACAAGAAGGTACAATGCTATACATGAAGCATATCTATAAACATTATCCTGTATCAAGCAGTTTTTAAACAAATTTACTTACAATTATGCTTTGACTCTTGTACATTTATATTCTGATTATTCAGTTCTGACACTATACAAGTGTTAATGTCTGTTTGTCCTAACGTTTCTGTGCTTCGCTTTTATGGATGTTGTCATCCTTGTTTCACTAATATACCTTTTCCTTGGTCCATAATTGTAAGGTTATATTATATATATCTAAAAACACGCAAAAACGGTTATTGTAGTTTATTACAAAAGGAAAATTTATTACACCGTACCCAGTCCTCAGTGGTACCCAGGTAGGGAGGGGACAATTGCACCAAAATTAATCTACAGCACTTTCGTGTAAAGTCGCTTTTGTGGCAACGCCTCTTAAGGGGCGTTTGTCGTATTTTCATAGTAGTTTTTCTCTTATTTCAAGCCCTTGCGGGGGACTCTAACCCTGCAGGGCCAATTGCCTAACCCTGCGGGGGAATCACCTAATCTGACCTAAAATACCTATCAAAAGCTACTGTGAAAATAAGACGAAACGCCCCTTAAGAGGCGTTGACACGAAAGTGCCTGTACCCACGCTTTCTACTAAATGATTATATGCTATTAAAGACATTTATAAGAAATGAGGATTTATGGAAGAAATCAAATTATTGTCCATTGTCATATCCCTTTATCTACCTGGACTCAGTGTTACCTTATAGCTATTATTATTCATTTTTTTATACTATTTTATTTCCTTAAAGTATAAAAATAGATAATTTGGTACTCATGTACTAAATTATCAAATTATTCCAGTAAAGATTGTAGTCAAATAAAAGCAGGACTCGGCACTAGGCAGCCGCCTGTAAGCCACATGGAAATCAATCTTTTACAATTTTAAAAATCAGCTAGAAGTATAAACCTAACCGAAATATGGCAATTCCTATTTTTTTAAAATTAAAGCAACTAAACGAGTTTAAATTTGAGGCCAAGTCGCGGCTCACGCGAGCAGCTGATCAGTCTAAATAAAAGCATCAGAAATGAGTCATGTAAGAGCAAGTTAAGTGATGTCAACAAGGGCCAACAAAGTTTGATAGCTTGATTTTTCAAAAATTGTCAAACTGTCAAAATATACACAACCTCGACTAACTAAACATGCGCAGCCGCTGTTTCATGCCTTAATTCTTGCTTGAATCTGAAATTGCTGAAATCAGCTAAGGGGAGAATTGTGTCTATAAGTAACAAAACACAGGATGATAACAAATAGGATAAAGGAGAAAAGAACAGTAAACAATAGGATTTAAAAAAACATGATATTATGTAAGGAAATTAACTATAAATAAGATATCAAAAAAAAATTAAAAGCTCAAGTTCTTTTTGACAGAATGGCATACAAACATACCGTGACAATATCTGCCGTGCTAACAATGATCTGTAATGTGTGATATGCTTGTTAAAATCCATTAACTTTTTCTGTGTTGTAAAATTGTAAAATCTGTGAGCATAAATTATGCACAACTTTAAAATTTAGGCAGCATCCCTTAAAACGTCTAGAGGGACCTCGCATACCCTACCCCCCTCTATTTTTTTTTCAAAAACTAGTTTCCTGCTTCTTCGGGGGAGCCCATAAACCTTTTTACAAAACATTCCTTGACTTGGGGGGAAGTTTTCATCACTGGCGATTGGAGACATTTTGGCAAAATTTGCTCACTGCATCCAATACCATAGAATAATTAATAATAGAAGAAAAAATGGATGGTAACATGGAGGATGGTAAACAGTGATTAGATGGTACACCGATAAACCTCCTAAAGGGACAAAAGTCCAAAGGGACAAACGTACTAAAGGGACCAACGTACTAAAGAGACATCTATTAAGAAAAAACGTACTAATTATTAAATAAAAAAATCTTCCAAAATTTGAGAACAAAATCTACTAACAATAAAACAATTTAACAATTTAGTGTATATTTAGAATCTGTCTAGTTGATCTAGATATGATATTCTTTGGATTATACAAAGATGTGAGGTTAACTTTATGCATGTAAGAAATATAGGTATAGGGCAGTTGGAATTAAATTAATCTACACCCATATTTTCCCAAATATTAGTATCGATTAATAGGCTCTACTCCTGTGGAGCCTATACCTCCAGTGCCCTATTCCTGCAGTTTACGCGGTAGGCAATATAACCTAACAAAAACAAATAATAAGGGTTCTTAACCAGTGAAATCGTCGTTCTAAGTTAAGATTCTAAGGATTACTTAGACTTGAGGGATAAGAATTAGAAGTTGGAATTACTAATTAACAATAAGAATGGTATTGAAGAAAAATGTATTGTCCATTGTCTTAACCCTGCAACCGTGGTGCATATTAATATTAGGATAAAAGATTTGTATTATATTGATAAGCCAGGCTTATAAATCTGTATTAAATTTTAACAAGAACAATTAAGTTCTATTGCAGCTTAGCCTGTGTTGTTGTATGTTATCTAAAAAGCTTTGCGCAGATATAAAAATGTACAATTATTAGATGACATCCAGTTTTTTTTTTCCCGATGTAGATTTTGTACTCGTAGAAAACTAAATGTAATATGATTATTAACATAATTTTTCAGTATGGCCGAGAAGCGGTTCTAATCAACCGGATATTAAATGGTTTCAAAGCCACGCTGGAAATTTTTTTTAACTACAATAGTTAAAGGAATGGATGAATCCTAACGGGATCTTGGGGCTTGTGTGAATTAAAGGTTTTAAGGCTAAAAATTTTTATGCCAATTTTGAATATTAAAAAAATTCCAGTTATCAAAGCTTAAAAGTACAAATTTGAAGAAATCATGAAAACTATTGAAATGAATATTATGGACCATTGTAGTGTACACACACTGTACTGAAAAACATAAAAAGTTATGATAATGAAATAATATTTTTTTATGACATCGTATTAATGACAGCTTTCCGCAAATACTAAAATGAAAAATTATAAGATTAAACCAGTTTTGTTAAGCCTTAGGGGCCGAAGATTTGGGCAAACAATCCAGGGGATATTAATCGGTTTCGAAGCAATACTGGAAAAATTGTTAAAGAAGGCGTATCAACTTTTTTACTTTTTATTTAACACTAGCGGCTTCGCCCCTAGCCTCTAGGGGCTTTGCCCCAAGAGGTGATAAAAAAAATTAAGGCGAAATTCCTTAAAGGACCAAGGAAATCTTAAGCAAAAAAAAAATGGGGGGGGAATTTTTTTGTTTTGGGGGGGTTGGGGGTCCCCCCCCCCTCAAGAAAATAGCTTAAAACCACCACAGGACTAATAGGTATATACCCTGAAGAGTAGAATCCGATCGGTTCAGTGGTTACCGAGATCTTAAGGGACAGACAGACAGACAGACAGATGGACAGACAGACATCGTTCTACTTTGTATTATAGATAGCTAGCCGGTTCTTTTAGTAAGTAGTAGATGTAAAATTTTTGATAGAATTCAGATATGCAATCGGTTTTTTTGTAGACCTCTTATTTTTAAAGTAATTTAATTTTTTTTGAAAAAATAATTAAGTCGGTTTTAAGGTACTAAAACGCAACAAAATAAAAGAAGAAAATGGCAAGTATGAACAAAAATAGTAAGTTCTTTAATTTGACACCTTACTTTTAAAATTCTGTTGAGTAATTAACCTCGGTTAATCAAAACTTTGAAGTAAAATATAATCTTCCACAGGCATAAAAAATATGGGTTCATATATACCTTTAGAATCAGAAAAATATTACGAATCCATTGTAAGCAAAATTGAAAAAAGTAAAAAAATAAAAATAATAAAAATGGCCTAACGTATTATTTTTTACAGGTAACACTTAATTGTAACTATTAAACTAGCCAATCACAAGTCTCAAAAATTGACTAATCGGGAAGCTTAACCTCAAAACCTCAACCAATAGAATTGACAAAAAAAAAAGGATAATGTTCATAGAATATATACAATAGATACTACAATGACAATAGTGATACTTACATAACATGTAAAGAACGAAAAACTATGAACAAATATGCTTCAATCTGTTTATATACTTCAAAACAATGCAGTTAAAAATGCTTTATTGTTTCTTGTGTTTAAAAGATATCTGTTACATTGTATGTATATTTATTTAGGTTTATTTCAAGTTTCAAGTTTTCAAGTTGTTCAACCCTTTAAAGCCGAAAATTATGATTCTTAAAATAAACTTATATTTTTTATTATAGTTTTATAAAACTTTTTCAATTTAGCTTACAATGGATTCATAATATTTTTCTGATTCTAAAGTTATATATGAACCCATATTTTTTATGCCTGTGGAAGATTATATTTTACTTCAAAGTTTTGATTAAACCGAGGTTAAAAAAATTGATTTTTCAATAATTACTCAACATAATTTTAAAAGTAAGGTGTCAAATTAAAGATCTTACTATTTTTGTTCATACTGGCCATTTTCTTCTTTTATTTTGTTGCGTTTTAGTACCTTAAAACCGACTTAATTATTTTTTTTAAAAACTTAAAAAATAAGAGGTCTACAAAAAAAACCGATTGCATATCTGAATTCTATGAAAAATTTTAAATTTACTACTTACTAAAAGAACCGGCTAGCTATCTTAAATAAAAAGTGAAAAAGTTGATACACCTTCTTTAAAATTTTTAGTTTGGAGTTTGGTTTTTTAGCATGCTCAAGAAATAGTATATAATTTATTTATTTTCTTCTAAAGAATTACATTCTAGAAAGAGTTCTGAGTATTCTATCCTATTATAAAGGAAAATGTAATAAGAACTAATTGTTTTCCGTGAAGATCTCTCAGACTAGTTCTATATTTTAGAAAACATTCACAAAGGTCCTGGGTTGGTAATATGCTATTTGATTTTTAATTTAAGGTTTTGGATGGTTTTAGGCTATTTTACTGCCCTTCTCTACTAGATGCTAAGGTTGCACCAAAAAACTTACAATTTACCTATCATATCAAACGTTTTTTCAAAATAAATTTTGGCCTTCAACTTTTTTGTGTATTTCAGCAGAGTGTGTGAATGCACGGGGGGTGCAAAATCCACAATAGTTAATGGTTATGTCTTGGCAATAAAAACTCCTGTATCTTAATTCAATGCTGGAGCTCGGGATTGCTTTTTAATTTAATTTCCTATTCAAATCAAAATTAATTTTATTTTTGCAAAAAAAGAAGTTGAATATTTATTAGGTCATAGGAATAGAAAAGCATTCATTGTTTTGATTTTATATTTAAATTTGGTTTTCAGCACTCAAAATATCTTAAAAGGGGATATTGGACTGGGTATTAAAACATCTTTGCAAAGTATTAAACTGGTGTCCAAAGTTTGATACACACGTTCTCTCATTCTCTGGCTGGAAAATTTTAACACTTTCATTAAATCTTGATTAAAGTGTCCAAACTTTCAACTTTCTACAGAAAAAAAATATTCAAAGACATCCATTGTATCATCCCTTAAATTATTGAAGTTATAGAAATATATCATAAATAGGTATATTTTGTAATAAGTGAGGGTGTAATCAAGGACGTCCAAGCTTTTAATTTTTAGTAGGTAGGTAAAAAATATGCATAAGGAAGTAATTTTCAATTTTCATTTTTCATTTTGGGGGGGAGAGGGGAGGGGGATTGGGTTTGTAAAAAATAATTCATTTATATAAAACATTTTAAGGGGGAGTCGGCTGCTAGATAATATGATTTGTGTACGGAATTGATTTCACAACATTAACTAAAATGGGTTAATTAGGTTAAATGAGGAAAAAAGAATGTTTTTAATGCCAAATAATTTTCCATGTGATCAGGGATATTGAGAAATAACTTGATGTACATACCACATAGTGATGAACAAAATTACCCCTTCTGTAGATCAAAATCAAAGTTTAAACTCCACTAGTTTGAACCAACTAAGATTTTAGACAAAATAATGATAAAGCTTGTTTATAAAACTTTGGGTACCAGTAAAATTTACTTTGCAATTTTTCCTTCATTCCTGCATATGATGCTTTACCTGCCTAGCAATGCAAGTTTTGAAAGCCATAGCTTTTGTACAATTAGGTTTTGTCAGTCTGGCTGTGTCTATTTTATCACAAATTAGCTATATGTTAGATTTAAATCCTCTTTTTTTAATCATTTGGTAGAAAAAGAAAGCCAATATGTAGACATTTAAAATAAAAATTAGTTTCAATTTCTGGTTCGTAAGACGATAAGGTGAGACAATGTTATAAACCTGGCATTCTTAAATTACTTTCGTAGGAAGTGTCTTGGTTTTTAAAAGCAAATTTACATGAAAGCGATTTTCACAGCTGATATATTGAAAGCGTTGCTAATCTATTATAATTAATATTCGTTTGTTCCTTTGTCAGATCTAATTATGAAGCTTTACTGGCATTGGAAGCAAGCTTGCTTGTTTTAACATTGACATATTTAAAATAGTTATGCAATCAGGAAGGGATACTTAATCTAAAGAGAAATTATACTGTCTTTTCCCTGTCAAAACTGTTGACATTCTATTGCAATTTCAAGTATTTATGTCGAATATATGGCTTTGATAACAAGAATCAATAAAATCCCTCACAGTAATTTTTATTTGTGAAAAAGTGTGGTTTGAGCTTATCAAGCGATTCATTTCTGTATTATAGTTGTTTGTACTTTTTAAAAAATGATAAAAGACATAAAAAATTAACATTGTTAATTTTAAAAAATTTAAGTAATTTTTTATCAAGTTTTTTTGTATTGAATTCAGGCGTTTTTGTGCACTAAATGATTGACAAAAATATATTTTTACTCAGATAAAATATCCCTCACAGAGCTTAATTTGGCGTTTAGGAGTTTTCTTTTTTTTATGTGCAAAATTGGTAGATAGTTGATAGATTGAAGCTAGCATTTTCCTCATTAGTTCATGTGTGTGCAGAAATAAATTTCATTTGTAAAATAAGAATTTTTGAGTTTGCCGACTAAATAAACCAATCACAAAGCACCAGCGTATTATTAGATAATATATATAGCTGAGAACCGGTTCTAATCTGGCGGATATTAATCGGTTTCGTAGTCATACTGAAAAGGAATGCAAAAGTATTGGAATTTTATGTTCTAAAACTATCACAATGAATTTTCCTCAAAGTGCCAAGCAAGTACAGAAACCCTTGAAAACACAATTTTAGAAACGAATTTTGAAAAGGGGGTGCGGGGGCTGTATTTTTATTAAGGAAGACTTGCTATTCATATACCTGTGGTGCCCTAACCCTACAGGGCTACTCTCTTCCCAATATGACCTATCCTATCCTAGCCTAAGGTAACAATTACCACCAGAAAAAAAAACTATCCATCCCATTAATTTCAATTTTTTTTTTTTTGGGGGGGGGGAAACGACTAATAATATATTTATACGTTTTTAAAAGTAACCTAATTTTATTTTGAAGCCCCGTACGCACTGGTTTGATTCAATTTTGCCAAAAACATTTCAAATCAGTTTGCAAATTTTGTAAGTAGTGAAATCAGGAGTAGGAAAAGAAGCAGAAGACTGCGTTTGACTTTAAATAAAAATAAAAATCCTTTAATTGAATCAAAATTTATCAATATATAAAGACAAAAATAAAAACATCCATAAAGCGATGCTGTATAAGGCAAAAACATTAACACTTGTAGAATTTTAATTAAAAGCCTTAAATACAGGATACTGTCTATATTATTGATTGGACTTACTGACTTTGTGGTAATAAATATTAGGGTGGGTCGATTTTGGAATTTCACATTGGTAGACATTGGCAAGGGTTACTGGGCCAATATAAAACCCTGTGAAACTTGAAAGAGGTTTTTTAATCCAAAAACAACGGGCGCGCGGGGGGTAAAAATAAGCCCAACCCCTTATAAAACCAAAAATTGAAATTCCTTCAAACACAGGCATGTTGCATATCAAAATGACCGCATTGAAATGCTGATTACAGATCTGAAAACCGCTTTGAAAAATATTGATTCAGTCTGAAATGATTTACAAATAACCTACCAAAATGAACAATTTTGACTAAATCAGCTGTTTTTAGGTACTTAATGAGATCTTATTCGAACTAGGAGCAATATTTTTCAAAACGGTTTTCAGATTCGTAATCAGCATTTCAATGCGGTCATTTTGATATGCAACATGCCTGTGTTTCAAGGAATTTAAATTTTTGGTTTTATAAGGGGGTGGGCACTTTTTATACCCCCCACGCGCCGGCAGCCATAAGAGCCAAGTCACTTTTGAAACTTGAATGAGGCTTATCATACATATATATGACTTCCGCAACTTATGATAACAGTAAAATCTAAAAAAAGGGGGAAATGGACCCACCCTAATAAATATAGAGTTGCTACGTAATCGTACCTTACTGTTTCTTACAATTACAAAAATCACCCTGCAAAGTTTGAAATCAATTGGACAATTCCAAAATGCCTAATTTTACAATAAGAGCTATATTCGTCATAGACGTATGGACGAACGGTCGACCAAAGTCAAAGAAAAGCTTCACTTTTAATATAACAGAAAAGCTACTCTTTCAAAAACTGAAAACTCAACAAGAACAAATAAACACATAAAAGAAAATAAAAATGCATAGTAAAAGTTAAACACTAAAAGTTAAAGTATCATATGTAAGTGAAGTATAAAAGTTTATGCATTGATACTATGTACAGAGTATATTCAATGGTTATATACAGAATTATATGTAAATATACAAACTTGTATACATATGTATACGGTGACAAATGCCCATTACTCCGATAATCTATGCAAGTTTTAAAACAAAAACAAGTAACCACTTAAATAGAATTGGTCCCAGGACAAACAGGGGAGTGAAAAACGTCGGAGTAGACAAACGCAGAAGTGTCTAAAATATTAAGTTAATTAAGTATTTCTATAGGGTTAGGTTAGGATAATATATGAATATACAAGGGTTAGGCATTAGAAAAAAACATATAAGATGGTTTAAAATAGGTTATGTTAGGTTAAGTGTTCACTCCGACGTTTGTCACTCCTGCGTTTGTTCTAAGGGTCTGGTTTAGAACATTTATTTGATTATAACTGTATCAACCTGCGGCTGTAGCGTATCACGTAGTGAATCCGCAGTAATAAAGCTCAGCCCAATACTGTATCATAACTACTGACTTCAAGACAAGGGACGCGCAATCAAAGAGTTGGTTGTCTGATGGGGGATACTTAACTCCCAATACACAGGATGTTTGGACAGAAAAGGAGACGGAGAATGTCTTTGCCCAAAAACAGGCGCAACTCATTACCATACGTTACTAAAAACCATGCATTATACGCATAGGCTATTCGAGACTTAATAGAATTGTATAAAAATATTTGTACATTTTGGTACATTACGTGTCCTGTACAAAATCTGACCCCGAGTTAGCCTGTCATCATGTATACAGTAAACAACTAGATGTGTGTGAATGCACTTATGCTTGCAAAATAAATATATACTAAAAAATACATATTATTAAGAGACAAAATGAATTCTAATTGTGATAACCTACATTAAAAATTGTAAAGCTTTTTAAAAAGTATGAGTGTTTTTAACCTATTGTCCCTCTAAATTTAATATTATGGCCAAAAATTAACACTCCAAAAGATTTTAACCTTTAAACATCTAAAATAAACATTAAGCAAATCCGAACATCCAAGTACTTTGATGGTTGAAACATAGACTTAACAAGGATAAATATTCCATAAGAAGCGCAGCTCGGTTGATAAAAAATAGTTTTAAAACACGAAGCTTGGAAAATTAAGAAAATATAGTAGAGAATAAGAAAAAAGATATAAATAATAATACATAAATACGAAATCGCGTGCTTTTAAATTGTGGCATAAGGATTGGTGGACGTACAGACATACCCTAATTTATATACACATGTAACTGGACAAGTGTCTCAAAAATGAGCCATGTGACGTCATAAAATGAGTGATTATCCATCTCTTTTTTAGGGTTTTTTCTTCCCACTTCTCCTCTCATCTCCCTCATATTTATGACGTTACTTGGCTGATTTTTGAGAGTCTTTGTCCAATTACCATACACATTATAGTTTTTATGGTTAGCATTCCTGAGTATATCTTTGGTCAACGGATCCTGAAATAAAAAGAATAATTATAATAACTTAATTTTATGTATGGCTTCGAAACCGATTAATATCCGCTGGATTAGAACCGGTTCTAAGCCTTACTAAAAAATTATGTCTAGCGTCGTACTATAGAATTTTTTTTTTGCGAATAACATTAATAGTCATAGCCTTCGGCTCCTCGGAAGTAACAAAACTTGAATTAATCTTATCATTAGTAGTTTAAATATCTTCGGAAAGCCTTTTATAATACGATGCAAATCCGAGTAAGTTTATTATTAACTAGCGGCTTCGCCCCTAGCCTCTAGGAGCTTTGCCCCAAGAGGTAATTAAAAAAAAAAATTTGTGCTGCCCCAGTATCATTTTCAAAATTTTCGGGAAAAAAAATTGCAGCTGCCCCAGTATCAATTTTAAAATTTTCGGGAAAAAAAGTTGGATCTGCCCCAGTATCAAATTCAAAATTTAAAAAAAAAATGGGGGGGATTTTTTTTGTTTTTTGGGGGGTTAGGGGTGTTAGGGGGTTAGGTATATACCCTGAAGAGTAGAATCCGATCGGTTCAGCAGTTACCGAGATCTTAAGGGACAGACGGACGGACGGACAGACATCAAGCTACTTTGTATTATAGATGTATTATCTGTCCGTCTGAGTGTCTTTTAAAGTAACTTTGATTTATATTATGTAAAAGGAATATTTATAAAATGGAACATGCATTGCATACAAACGATTGAGGTAAACTATGATCTCGTAAACGGATAGACCTTACAAAATTATCAGGAAAGTTTAGTAATGGTCCAAAACAGGTTGCAATGCACAGGATGGATTTATTATTATTTAGATCTAACACCAGATTATCATGTACTCTAATAAAGTGAAACTTGTAGCTGGCTATATAAAATACCCCATTCCCTGCCCTCCTACTGGATGAAAGAACTGATCTATAAGCTATGTCCATGTTTTCAACCTAAATTCACGGCAATTTTTCACCTGTCATAAAATCAGCGCATATTCTATATCTTTTTGTTTTATTTTGACGACAATCGCCCTCCCCCCCCTGACCTCTAGAGGCGAAACCATTATTATTTGATGCAGCGAGTCTTTGGTA
Source organism: Acartia tonsa (assembly GCF_053477335.1). NCBI lineage: Eukaryota > Metazoa > Arthropoda > Copepoda > Calanoida > Acartiidae > Acartia > Acartia tonsa. The sequence goes on along the minus strand of NC_137265.1, from coordinate 39,251,521 downwards.
AAACCGAAGGAATTTTATATTGGATTGTAAAAGTATGTTAGTGGTCGCCAATGCACTTGCAAATTTTATACAAAAAAAGGAATGGGTAAAATGGCAAAGGACTGTTCCAGGTTAGCCTCTGAACTGATACATATCCGCTGGATTAAAACCGGCTCTCAGCCATACTGAAAAATCATAGGAATGGGTAAAGATGGCAAAGATATTTTCGTAATAACTTTTCTCGTATTCATTCGAATCCGGTGGATAGGAACCGGTTCTCATCAATACGAAAAAACTATGTCTAGCATCGTATTATATCCAGCTTTCTACGAATATAGAAATGTACAATCATAAGATTAAAACCAGTTTTTTAGCCGGCGCCTTCGGCACCTCGGGGCTAAAAAAACTAGTTTTAATCTCATAATTGTACTTTCTATATCCGCGGAAAGCCGTTTATAATACGATGCGAGAAATAACTATTCCAGTATTTTCTCGAAACTGATTAATAAAAAATATTTTTGGTTGATTTCATTGGGATAAAAAAGGCTTTTTTTCACCTTGGAGTCAAATGTGACAAGCTGTATTTATTTTAAAACAAAAAAGGAGAAATTTATTTTTGTATTTTTCTTTATATTCTGTGAATAGGGCATTAGATGCACTCTTGTGGGTTATTAGTTACCCAGAGAGAGAGAGAGAGAGAGAGCGAGAGAGAGAAAGAGAGAGTATTCCTGGAGAGAGAGAGAGAGAGAGAGGCCAATAGGCTGTTTATTATTACAATAGTTCCCAAAGTTTTATAATAACATTTTCTTATTGTTTGCTTAACAACTTTTGGGACTTTCGTGAATTTTATAATCTTGTGTTTTTATCACTACGGATGTACTTCAATTTATCGGCCATTGTCATATCCCTTTATACCCCTGATAGATACCAGTAAATGCTGTATAAGAACTAGTTATAAAATACAAATTCACTTATACAAATTTTGTACACAACATAGGTTTTCTCGACTTATTTAATTGTTTTTAAAAGCGAAGCTTTTCTATAATTAGGGTCGGTCCGTACGTCCGTCGGTCCGTCTATACGTCCGTCCGTCCGTCCGTGCGTCTGAGACAGATAGCTTTTTTCGTTAATTTAGGCATGTTAGAATTGTCCTATCGATTTCAAACTTTGCATTGTGATTCCTGTAGTAGTTAGGTATGATTTAGAAAGCGTAGCAACTCTATAATCATTACCAAAATGTCCGTACGTCTATTTTAAACATGTTGATTTTTTACTTTTTTAACAAAAATTTTTTATGTGACCTAATTATCTGAATGTTATGATTTTTTGTATACTGATTCATGGTACAACAAAGTACAATATTATAAGCAAAGCTACTCTATAATCAAGTCCTAAAAATGTAAGTATGTCCATAAACATTATCCTGTATCAAAAAGTTTTTCAACAAATTTACTCACAATTTTGCTTTGACTCTTATTCATTTATATTCTGATTATTCAGTTCTGACACTATACAAGTGTTAATGTCCGTGTGTCCTATCGTTTTAGAGCTTCGCTTTTATGGATGTCGTCATCCTTGTTTTTATACAAATTTACCGACCATACCACATTTTACGCGGTCCAAGCATAATATAAAAAAAATCGCTGTTTTATTTACTAGATGTACAAAACAAAACCAGATAGGGATGGGACATTAGGCTGTTTATTACTCAACTCTCCAAAGTTTTATAATAACGTTTTCTTATTCGTTGGCTTTACTTTTATAAATTGACGTATCCCTTTAGATTCCTGAAACAAAATACTTACTAAACTTTTAGAAGCAGCATCTTAGTGCTAATTTTCCCTTTACAATTTTTAACTTGTGAACATTGTCAGTCTTTTGGGCTTCTGTCATCCTTTGACTTACCTTTTTGTTCTTGTTGAAACAATATAAACGCTTCTCTGAAAATTGCAAAATAAAATATCAAACCAATAATAAGAAGTTCTAGAGTAAAATCTTGGCAAAAATATCGACCGTTGGTTTAAGGCTATTTTTTTTGTCTGAATTAAAGGATCTAATCAACTACGATCTTCTATAGATTTTGATTACAAAATAAATTTTTAGAGAAATTTTTCAGTCGTATTCAGACATTCTTATGCTGAATTTAGAAGAGAAAACATGATAATCTTTTCCCAAACTAAAACTAGCCCAAACCCTGCCTTCCTTGCTTTCAAGTTTTTAAAAATCTTGTAAAATGTCTTAATTACAAATAACTTTGAAATATAACACGACTTTGAACTAGAGATAATTTTATCTTATTCAAATTGGATTTTCTTTAATTAAAAGTGTCAGGTCAATTCTCATAATTTCTAAAGTTATCCAGGGATAAAGGATAGGTCAGTTCTCATAATTTCTTAAGTTATCCAGGGATAAAGGATAGGTCAGTTCTTACAATTTCTACAGTTATTCATAGATAAAGGATAGGTCAGTTCTCATAATTTCTAGAGTTATCCAGGGATAAAGGATAGGTCAGTGCTCATAATTTCTTGAGTTTCCAGGGATGAAGGATAGGTTATGTTTTAATATTCTTTTGCAATTCCTAGGGCAATAGCAGCAATTGATTCCAGAGCCCACTTATAAAATTCCTGAAAAAAAATACTTTTATAGTTAGGTTTTTTTTCTTTTTTGAAAAATAACATTATCTACAAAAGTTAAGAATAACTTGAAAAAAGAACGGTAGACTGTTAAAAAATTAAGGAAGCTGGTAAAATTTAAAAATATAGTAAAAGAAGGCGTCTTAACTTTTTTGCTTTTTATTTAGAATAGCTAGCCGGTGCTTTTAGTACGTAGTAGATGTAAAATTTTCTATAGAATTCAGATATGCAATCGGTTTTTTTTGTAGACCTCTTATTTTTGAAGTAATTTAAGTTTTTAAAAAAAATAATTAAGTTGGTTTTAAGGTACTAAAACGCAACAAAATAAAAGAAGAAAATTGCCAGTATGAACAAAAATAGTAAGATCTTTAATTTGACACCTTACTTTTTAAATTCTGTTGAGTAATTATTGAAAAAATCTATTTTTTTAACCTAGTTTTAGTCAAAACTTTAAACTTAAATATTTTCTCTCACAGGCATAAAAAATATGTGTTTATATATGACTTTAGAATGAGAATAATATTAGGAATCCATTCTAAGCAAAATTGAAAAAGTTTTATAAAATTATAATAAAAAAATATAAGTTTATTTTAAGAATCATAATTTTCGGCTTTAAAGGGTTGACTTGAACAAAACCTGAACAAAGATGAACTCCAATTTAGTTTCCGAAAGTGTACCTAGCGTCTGCGTCCTATCTCGAAATTTGCTATTAGCTAAAAAAGCTTCAAACTTCCAAAAAAAATTTAAATTTTAAACATTAAAATTTTGAATGTATAATGTATAAATCGCTTTGTTTTCACAAATTTCCAGAGTAGCTGAAAAAAGGGTCTGCAATAATTGGGTTATCTGCTGTACACTTTAGGAAACTAGGGCTAGAATAGGAAATCCATTTGGAGCTGATCTGAACAAAACCTAAAAAAATGTACATACACTGTAACAGATATTTTTTAAACACAAGAAACAATAATGCATTTTTAACTGCATTGTTTTGAAGTTTATAAACAGATTGAAGCATATTTGTTCATAATTTTTCATTCTTTACATGTTATGTAAGTATCACTATTTTTACTTTAGTATCTATTGTATATATTGTATGAACATTATCTTTTTTTTTGTCAATTCTATTGGTTAAGTTTTGAGTTGAAGCTTCTTGATTTGTCAATTTTTGAGATTTTTGATTGGCTAGTTTAATAGATACAATCAAGTGTTGCCTGTAAAAATATAATATTTTAGGCCATTTTAATTTTTTTAAGTTTTTACTTTTTTTCAATTTTGCTTAGAATGGATTCTTAATATTTTTCTGATTCTAAAGGTATATATGAAACCCATATTTTTATGTCTGTGTGACAAAATATAGTTAAAGTTTTTATTAAACTGAGGTTAAAAAAATAGATTATTTCAATAATTACTCAACAGAACTTAAAAAGTAAGGTGTCAAATTAAAGATCTTACTATTTTTGTTCATACTGGCAATTTTCTTCTTTTATTTTGTTGTATTTTAGTACCTTAAAACCGACTTAATTATTTTTTTAAAAAACTTAAAATTCTTCAAAAATAAGAGGTCTACAAAAAAAAAACGATTGCAAATCTGAATTCTATGGAAAATTTCACATCTACTACGTACTAAAAGCACCGGCTAGCTATTCTAAATAAAAAGCAAAAAAGTTAGGACGCCTTCTTTTAAAAAAATCACAAAACTGAATAAGCCTAGATGCTTTCACATTGTGACAGACGTACGGACTGACGACAGGCAAAAATATCCTAGATATAGGGTAGCTGCTATTCTTACAATGAACTGCAAGTAAAATTATTTTTCCAAGTTCTATTATTTTTCAACATTTTTTTTGATAAAAAATACATTATTCTAAGACATGAAGATATATATCGATTTTAGATATCATTTTCCATTCACTTTGTCAATTTTAGAAGTAATCAAGCAATTGTAGCTTGGTCGTTTTAGTATAAATAAAGTTTACAAAAAACTGGGAAGGAAAGCTAAGATTTATTGAACATGCTTGTTTCAAACGTTTCATTTGCTTGGTAAAACTTTGATTTATAATTTTACAGCATGTGTGCGTGTGTGTATTAAAGACAGGGAGGGAGGGGACATTGACTGTAAATCATCCCGTCCTCCATTGTATTATAAGATATGTTTTCTAATTTGGTGACTTATAATCATTGAAGACTTTAATTTATTCAATCTTGATGTGTAATGCAAACCACTAGTGTCCAAACTTTTCAATCAATGCTTTGAATCAACAGAACAGATAGGTTTTATTATAATTGAGTGTGTACATACATTCGTTGGGCATTGTCTTATCCCTTAAGATCCCTGCATCTAGCTGTAAATAAAATAGTTAAAACTGTGTCAGCAACAAATATCCTCTCCAATTATTCATTTTCTCTCCTCAACCCTTCATCTTTATCCACGACAGTAGATTTTATAATGGAAGGTGTAATGTTAAAATTTGAACTTTTACTTAAGGGATAATTTGATATACTTTCCCTACAAAATTACCCTTTCTATAGATTTAGTTATTGGTTAAAATGTTTGAACACTGCTAGTTTGGAACAAAAGCAATAAAAATTTCATAAAAGTACCCAAAGTTTTTGAGCCAGTAAATAAAAGACATGGTTATAATGCTTTGGGTACCAGTGTAATTAACAGTACAATATCCCTTTAACAGACAATCAATCAAATCTTTGTTTTAAAAATTTTTGTATACCTTTTAGATCGTTAATTTGAAAAAAATTAGATAATTTAAAAATAAAAATGCTTTGAAAAAAATCATCGGTAAAAATTCTCAACTTTAAAATACTGTTATGATTTTTTTGTTGTAAAAATATTAAATTTGTCAAGCTTAAAAGTATGAAACAAGACATAAAACAATAAAAATCAATCATAAATACTAGACACTGCTTCTCTACATATAAAAGTAAGTTTAATCCATTTTTTAAATATAATTTCTACATTAAATCTACTGTGTAACTCCGACAAAGGCCTTGTATCTTCCCTCTATTCTTTTTATGATAATTTATCAGTTTAAATGGAAATTTGTCTGTTTTTGTGTTGAAAAATTTGCATTGCATAATAAGTATACAGATAGAAATTGGCTCAACAATTTGTTTAGGCTACATTCATTATTACATAAACAGCTGTACTTTACAGTAATGGTTTGTTCGTTTGTTCGGGCGTAATTCAAAGTCATTTAGTAACAAGGATGACAACATCCTTAAAAGACTAAGCACACAACAAATCACGGATGGACAACGAGAATAAAAATGAGTCACAAAGATGTTCTGTTGCCATAAAAAAAGATAAAATATATCAATCATAATCACCAAACTTATCCTATCGTATAAAGTATTAAGTTTTTTGTTTGTAGCTTAAGATTTCGATAACTACTTAACATATCTAGTTCTCAATTTTGGGAAAGCTTCCTCAAACCTAAATAAATGGAAGTAAAATTAAACTCAATATTTAACAACTAGCGGCTTCGCCCCTAGCCTCTAGGGGCTTTGCCCCAAGAGGTTTGATCAACCTATTTTTTCGTATTTTAAGATTTAAAAAGAAAAAGTAAAAAATTTTTTTTTTTTTTTTTGGGGGGGGGGGGGGTATTTTTCATTTTTTGGGGGGGTTGGAGGTGTCCCACCCCCCAAGAAAATAGCTTAAAACCATCACAGGACCAGTAGGTATATTCCCTGAAGAGTAGAGCCCAATCGGTTCAGTGGTTACTGAGATCTTAAGCTTCAGACGGACAGACAGACGGACAGACAGACATCGTTCTACTTTGTATTATAGATAAGAAAGTTTAAACCTTTGTATTCAACAATCTTATTATATATTTAAGCTAAGAAATTAAATAAGATACTATTCGCACATATAGTGCTTAAAATATTTTAACGAACATCATGAGGAGATTGATGAGTGGCGACATAAACTAAAAATATTTGAAAAGTTATTTATCTAAATAATTATACAAATCTTGTACGATGATTTTTTAATTATTTTTCAAATACTACAATATTTTAAAATCATAATAGCCTTCTTAGTTATTCTAGAAATACACTCGTAAAAAAAAAGTTTTCATTATCAATTAATGTTTGTTGATAAAATTTTTGAAAAACTAATTTATCTAGTGTATGAATATAAAACTAAACCTAATAGTCATATAAGCTAGTAATTAACAATAAATTACAAATGACAATTTACAATAAATTATAAACGAAAATTTACAATTTAAAACTGTAGCCAAATTATGAAATAGCACTTAAAAGTTTTTAAAATGAGTGTCCAGAAAAATCCTGTTCATATGGAAAGGATAAGGGGAAGGGTGAAAACAAGTTTGAAAAATGCTAGATCAAGGTGCGCCACTCACCTCCCCCCAGGGACAAGGTGCTTTATACACCACTAAGTTGTAAACACTAAACATCAATTATTGCTAGTAAATCATTCCGTAAAGATAAAATAAAGATAAAAAGATAAAATCCTTAAACCTAAATAAATGAAATTAAAATTTAACTCGATCGTTATTTACTAAGTATATTTGCAATAACTTTTATTTAATGAAATCTTCCAATTTTTAACATGTACAAAACGGCCTGCTTAATTGCTTCAAGATCCATGTCAGATCTATATAGGAAATAAATGTCTATAAACGAGCTCAAGTTTTCCAAGGAATATTTGTTTAAAACTCATAGTGCTCCAATAATCCATAATAAACTCTCATTGCCCAGAACGATAAGACCCATTATTTTACTTTATTAAAAATAAATTCCTTTTTTTAATTTCATGTTGCTATTTACCTTATATCAATGTATTTAATTTCTAATCATAAAAAAGAAAATTTAAATTTATAATATAATAAATTTAAGAAAACTCTGTTTTAAAAGAATTCGATTGTGGCGACACTTTGTGTGTTCAAATATTAAACTAAAGTTGTAATCATCATCATTAACCCTTTGGTGATGGTAATGTAAAGAAAAAAATATAATTTAAAAAATCTTTTTAAAATCATTTAGATTATTAAATATTCACTTTCTTTTAGATAGTAATGCCGGGTGAGGACAATAGATTTATTGAGAAATAGATATGCATATAGAAAACTAGCCAATAGGGAGATAATTATATCGAGCCAACTCTAGTTTCTTTATAAAAAGGACATGATTATAAATAAGAATTCAGAGATATTTTCATTGAAAAAATAGGGGTTTTGATAACTATTACGCACAATACATGCTTCATATATTACAACTTGTTGGACGTACAATTAGGGGTATGAGAGAATTGGGTTAACTGAAAATTTGAATAATTTATTTTTAAAAAAAGCATTTAGAATCTTGCAGTTTAGATACACCAATAGTATTTTTTTTTTAAATACTAGGATATTTGTAATCAAAACAACTCGTTTATTCATTTCAGAAACGTTTTTTAAGTAAAATATTTATTATTTTTCAAATTTTCATGATAAAATGTATGAAAAATTAACTAACCTAGGTTTTAAATTTGGTACTAAACATTATTATATAATTTTAACCCTTTGATGCAGAATAACAAAACAACAAATACTAGGAGTTACTAAAACAATAATTGAAGGACAACATCATTAGAGAGAGTTTCTAAATGATTATATTTATAAGTAGCTCTTTTAAGACCATGTAGTTTATAAAAAAAAATACATTTTCTAAATACTATGATGTTAAAATCAGAAAATTTATACATTTTCTATAGATTGAAAGTCGTAAAAAATATCTTGCCTGTCAACTTATGTTTAAAGATATAACATAAATGAAAAACTAACTAACCTAGTGTTCTATTGTACTAAACAAAAGTATCTAAAAGATAATTTTTTTTATATCTTTTTTAGATCTAAAATATAAAAAAATTGGTTTGTCGAAATCAACCCTACTCCTCTCTTCAAGTGCCCAAAGATGCCTCTAGGGGGCGTGGCTGCTAGTATATACTAATTATTTTCTTTAAAACCAATGACCAATAATCCGATGATCCAAAAATTCATACACTGGATAATAATTGTTACAGGAATCGATTCTTAACTTACCAAATATTTCTATATATGTATCTTTACTAACATCTCAGAAATTCTATATTTCCCATAGTGTTAAAAATGAAATATTCTCAGTTGCTACGAGGGAGGGTGGTGACATTGGGCTGTTTATTACACTAGTCACCAAAGTTTTATACATAAAGTTTTCTTATTCGTTGGATAATATTTTTGGGGACTTTAGTTAATTTTTGAATGGTCGGTTCATTAAGTTGATCGTCTAAACGTTTCAACCACTAATTATAATCTACAGATGGAGTAATTTTGTGTATCATCATTGGGGATGTACTCCAATTTATCGATAAGTCTATTCCCTGGTTGAGAAAAAGAATCTATTCAAGCTTTAACATGTTTTATTTGTCCATACTGTTATACAATTATTTATTCAACAAAAGAAAAAAAGAAAAATAGGTCGCGCGTGAAAAATTAAGCTGTTTACTCTTTCTTCAGATTATTATAAAATCTGTTGAATAATACTTAATTGGGGGTGGGGGGGAGGAGTAAAATAGTATAAAAATAAAGTTTTTGAAAGCGCTAGAAAGTGCTTTGTGTGACGTCATAAAATACGTCTAAAAAGAGGGATGATGAGGGAAAGGAAATTCCTAAAAAAAGAGGGATAATAGATGTATTTTCATGACGTCACACATGACACTTTAGAGCGCTTTAAGTTTTTCTTCCATTTAAAAAGGAAAATTAAGTAACAATATCTTTGATTTATGAATTGGATCAATTTTACTTTGGGAGATAATTATTTCGCTCATTGTTCTATCATTGTGTCCTAGGCTATGATAGGCTAGGGATCTTTAGGGATGGGACAATGGACGATAAATTGATGTACATCCCCAATTTAGATTACGATTATTGGTTAAAAAGTTTGAACACTAATAAGGTTTTTAAGGATTAATCATAGCCAGCAAATGAGAGAACGTGTCTACCTGAGTAAAATCTGCGTTATCACCAAAGGACGCCACATGTTCTGTAAACTCAGCTGATATCTAAAGTTATTTATGAGGCTATCAAAATTTATATCTTAAATAGAACAAAACCAAAATTTAAAAATGAATAAATGATTCTAATTCTTTTTACAAATATTCTGCGCTCGATAGTCACGAAATATGTTAATATATACAAACTTTTAATATTATTTTAAAATGATTTTAGTGTACAAAGGACCTTTTTATATTGCATTGTTTTTAGACAACCATATAGCAATAATACATTAAGCTAATTTATTTTATTCATCAGGTAAACGGACGGACGTACAAACGTACGTAACCCAATTATAGAGTAGCTTCAATATTAAGAAAGGGATTCTTTACCTCGTGTATAACTGTTGTGAAAGTTTCAATCACTTTGGGATGAAGTAGACTGTATTGAACCTGAAGTAAACAAGGATGAAAACATCCATAAAAGCAAAGCTCTGAAATCAAACGGTAGAACAAACGAACATAAACATTTATTTAGCAGAATATTTAAAAGAATAAACACAATGTGAAATTGAGTAAATGCAAGATTCTGTTTAAGGACATACTTTTTATTTTGTATTTTTAGGATTTGATTAAAGAGATGCTCCGCTTAAAGTATTGAACCTTGTTGTTCTAAAAATCATTGTTCTAAAAATGAGATGAAACATACGTTTTTTTTGGTAATAGTTATAAAGTTGCTACGCCTTCTAAATCATACCTAATTGCTACAGGAATCATCATCGATATGAAATCGATACGACAATTCATGCCTAAATTAATAATAAGAGCTAACCGTTACGCATGACTGGACGCATGGACGGACGTACACACACTAATCACGTAATCTTAATCCCTATTACAATATGCTTACGTGTACCTAGTCAATCTGAACAATTCTAAACATTTGAGACAAGTGCCCAGCAAACGTACACACACTAATCACGTAATCTTAATCCCTATTACAATATGCTTACGTGTACCTAGTCAATCTGAACAATTCTAAACATTTGAGACAAGTGCCCAGCAGTGTTGTTTTTTGGCGGGGAGGGGAGGGTTGAATATAGGGCAAAGCTCAAAGTGGCATTCTATAAAAAAATATTATTTTGAATTGAGAAATTTCTGTTTTTTTTTTGAAAAATAATACAATGACAAAGGCTTGACGTATTGCTTTTTTTTCCTTTTTATGTTTTTTTTCTTTCTCCTTTCTTTTTATAAAAACTTTACTTATTAATCTTCAATGATATTTTAAAACTTGAAATATGGTATTAAAATTATATACAACAATGATCTATCTTATTATTTTTCCTTTTTATTCTCTTTACTTTCATATTAATTTTGTTTTATTTTTCTCTAAATTCCTTCACATATTTTTTTTTCATTTTTCTTATTATTTACTGATTTCTCTAACATAATATAAATGTTTATTTGTGTTTTTTTTTACTTTTTTTTACCATCCTCACAACTCAATTTAACTAAATTAAAGTTTCAATTTTCCCTTTCACATTTAATTTGTTTTATATTCTTTTTTTTCTTTTCGTCTTCTTTAAAAAGGGGCTTCAGGAATCAAATACACTATCCCCATTTTGGTCAAGATAGTACTCCTGTAGCTCCTGGTGCATATCCTGAAAATTTTACTTCTTTTCCACCAATTTATATTTAGTTAATAATTAATCTCTTAGTATATATTATTTTATTTTGTATGAGACTAAACATCATAATGTAAACTCTAAATTGTCGATAGATAGCAGCAATTTAGAGTATTGTATGTGCTATCTCCTAAGCTAGGGGGTACCTGGCAGCACCAAATAAACATTATTATTATTAAATTAATCAAAGACAGTTTGACTTTGGAATAGCGTTTGATATAATATAATTATAATAAAAATTTAAAGTAAGGCTTTCGGAAAATATACATGGAATAAACTATTGGTTGGTTCAAACTAGCAGTGTTTAAACTTTTCAACCAATAACTTTGAAATTTTAAATTACTAATTAATTGAGTAATTTTCTCTTATTCATTGTATTTATAACTATTTTCTTTGGGGGTGGGACACCCCCAACCCCCCCAAAAATGAAAAATACCCCCCCCCAAAAAAAAATTTTCTTTTAAAACTAAAATTAAAATGATGGGGTCGACTAACCCCCCCCCCAAAAAAAAATTTTTCTTTTTCTTTTTTATTTTAAATCTAAAATACGAAAAATTGGTTTGATCAAACCTCTTGGGGCTTCGCCCCTAGAGGCTAGGGGCGAAACCGCTAGTATATCTATAAAAAGTTTATTTATGAAAAAGTTTACAAATTCTTTAGAAAATGTCTCTAAAACAAAGCATACAGACCGTTTCAGGAATCTTAAGTAACAGACAAGCACCAATGATTTCCCTCAAAATACCAGCAAGCACTCCCTTTTATTTTAACTAAATTTAAATTAAGGGAGGGTAAGTTAAATGTCTTGCTAGACAGACATAACCCTCTACATCTACCTGCGTTACCTTAACCCTTCGAGACTTCCTATCAATCAATATAACCTAACCTAAAGAAGGAAAACTAAAACCAGCTTATTTTTAGAGGGAGGGGAGTTTCAGTGTTCGACTAGTCACATTGAGGGAAAGCACAAAATCTTGAAACTAATATAAACCTACCTTAGTTCTAAACTCTTTCCACTCCTCTCCTTGTGAAGGAATGAGGCCTTTCAGTCCTCCTGTCTCAACCATAGTTTTCCTAAAATATCATTATAATTAAAAACTAGCGGCTATGCACCTAGAGGCCTCTAGCAGCACGTAAAATGTTTTTTTTTTCTTCAATATATGTTATGATCAATATATCAAGAAGGCCGCTAGGTGGGGCTAGTAATATTTTTAAATTTTTATCGATTTCTCTTAGGAAGGTAGTGGTACCCTCCCTCAAAATAGTTATGAACTTGACCAGGACCTATGAGAAGCTGCACTGTAAAAGATAACCATATCGGTTCAGTGGTTAGCAAGATCCTTTGGTACACACCCAAAGACAAAGATCCTGTTACCTTTACATAAGGATTACTTTAAAATCTACATAATTAATAATAAGGAGTTTTTTATGTTAGAAATAAACTTATTTGAAATATAAAATTATATTTAATAACAATTATTTTAGAATAAGTAAAGTCTCATAATTATTTTTTTTCAAGCAAGTGATTAATGGAATTTCTCTAAAACAACATTTTACTTTTATTATCCAAGTTAAATATACATACACACTTCAATTTAACTTGGAGACACATAGATTAACCGATTAATTCACAATTCAAATAAAAATTAAGTTACCTAACTTGTCCTAAGGACTCAAAACCAGGCCTAAAATATAAAAATTACATTTTAATCAGAAAATATAGTTTTATGATCTCATAAGATAATTGAAAATCATAGCAACCGCCCCTTAAAAGAACAGTGTAAAATAACTTTTCATTCTGGTTGTTTTGTATTAGAATGAAGTATGAAGTATTTCAGGAAGTTAAAAGAAGATTAAGTATCACATACAATAAAAATCTAATTTAAGGGTAGATCAATACATAATCTTACAAGCCAACTAGATAATTCACATAATTCTTAATTATTACAAAACATTGGATTTAAATTACTTTTATAAATGACTCATAACAATTACGATTAATTTTCAACGTTTTTTTTGCAATTCCAGTATATAAAGAAATCTTGCCATCTTCCTTTTATATAAAGTAGTAAAGGATTTTTGTCTGAAGCTAAAGATGTCAATAACTACTGAACCGATAAGGTTCTCTATATTAGTAAGTATCACATTGTTTGTTTTTCACATTTAAGACTTGGGATGGTTTTAATCTATTTTTTTAGCCTCTAGTACATTTATATAGAATGATTTCCTTTCATAGGGTAGCTTAAAAAATCCATGAAATAAGAAACCTTGCCATTTATTCAATACTTACTTATATTTTAAAATCAAATTTGGAATCAAATAAAAGTAAAATATACCTTTATGTACTAAGATAGGATAAACTAAATCATAAGTGTATCTATTGAAAACTAAATTCATAGCTTGATTTAATTGAAGCTTTTTTCAATATTCTCTTGAACTCCTGAGAAAAGTCTTGCTATAAATAGTCTGAGAAGTCTAGAATCTGACATTCACATTTTCATACATTTCTAAAGTGTTCTCATACCACACAATTACAGTAAACTAAAGGATAATATGCATTAATAACATGTTGTGATTTTAGCCACGAGCAGGGGTTTAGAAATCGAATTTTATAACACCATTAAACTACGAACTCAAAAAACATATTCAAAGATTTTGCCTATAAATTTCATCTACATCTATCTATTTTACTTTGATATCCAATTTTGGTAACAAGACGAACTGCTGTAATTTTGTTGAAAACATGTATTATTATTTTTATAATATTTTAACACATAAAAAGAATTTCAACGAAAAAAAATCAAAAAATGAATGACAAAATAATTAGCAAAAGTAAATTCTAATATAACGAAGATTATAGAATAAACATGTCTAATTAGTATTTTTTAATGTCAATCTTAGATTAAAGAATTAAAGTGTTTGTAAATTTATTTAAAACAATTAAAGACATAATTTTATATGTAGAAATAACAGGATGTCTATCTGTGTGTGTGTTGTCTGTTAGTAGGGAACGATAACGTTAATTTCTTTTTACAGGTCCTCTAGGAAAGATTTTTTGGGAGGATTCCTTCAAAAATCCAAGAGAAATAGCCATTGGAAAAAATACACTCCTCAATTTTTTTTTACTTTTTTCTCTTGAAAACTAGAATTCAAACAGGCGTAGCCGCTATTGAAAATGTAAAAGTAAATATTTTAAAAATGTAAGTATTCCAAAATATTAACATAATTTGCATTAATTTCGACATGAAAACATTATTTACCAGGAAATGATTAATTATAAGCAATGAATATACTTAATATTTTTAGCACGTTGAAAAAAAAATAAAAAGGAATGAAAGTATCCATCAGTAAAAATCTTTTTTAATCTTCTTTTAAAATTTTTTTTACTATAATATCCTGGGAGGGGGAGATGAAACACCCACTTTTCTCCCCTCCCCAATATTTTAGGGTAATTCAAGATTAATAAATGCATAACAATAGCAAGCTAAAATTTGGAAAAAAAATATTTTTTTCTCAATATGCATTAACAAGTTTTAGGGTTGATGGGTAATAGTATAAATCTTAAATTTTTCAAGTTGTATGTTAAATGTATTTTATGATAAAAGTTTGGGTCGCTATCACATAATGTACCCTGTTAAGCATGGATATCCCACCCCCCGTTTTTGTATTAAACTTTAAAGATGGGATGGGGAGGTAGTTTTTTATTTTTTTTTTATTTTACTTTAGAACAGGTTTTGGTAGTTTGTATTAGGTATTTGGTTAGGATACTGCGAGTACAGCCCCGCAGGGATTAGGTTTTGGAAATAAACTAACCCCCCTTCACCTCCAATTTTCAATATAAAAAAACGGGGGGTGAGGTTCAGCAGTGCTCAACAGGCACATCGTGTGAAAGCACCAGCTATAGTTTAAACAAGAGTTAATTTTTAAAACTTTTTATATTTCTTGAAGAGTAACCCAGTAGTGTAATATCTATGCTGGGCTCTTATTAATCTTACTCAACCTAACCCTATTTCAGGATTTTAGGGAATAAGACAATGGACAATAAATTGATGTACATCACAAGTTATGTTATCTAAAACATCCATTTCTAATGATTAAAATTAATCGTTGAAAAGTTAGTTTGAACACTGCTAGTTTTAACAACCATTCATAATTTAATTATTGTACCAAAATTTTTAAAGCTAACTAATAAGATAATGCTTATAAAATATTAGGTACAGTTCAAATTAAAGTCCAGTGTACCTTTCTTTCCTGAGTATTACAAACTTTTGTTGGGTTTGTGGTCGATCCACTGGTGGAAAGAATGATTTTGTAGTAGTTTGAAGTAAAATATCGGAAACAGATGAAAAATACAGGAAAATGTTGATGACTAAAAACAAATTATTTTGTGGGCAATAATTTTATCAAAATATAGGAAGTTGACAGTTGAGAATCTACTCTTTAATTTACCCCGTCATATTTTAATTTTAACGTCTTTTTATTTTCATCTGTTTTTGGTTAATTTCAAATACATATTTTTTTAATACAGAAAATATTATGTCTTGTCCAAACTTCCAGTGAGATGTAATATATTCATAAATATTAGTAACATAAAATTAATAATAAACTTTTATTAAATAGATCTTGAGAGGCATACTTTTAATTTTTTTACTATAAAACATTATAAATTATTACTTTGGATAATGATGTTCTTGCTTATTGTTAAATGTACCATATTTAGTTTTGATAAGTAAAAAATAAACTTGTTTATTGTTTAATTATTTAAACTTTGTTCCTTAAATTGTTAAATTTCCCTTATATAAACCTTTAATCAAACAAGACTAGTCATTATGATCATATTTTAGAATCTATTTTCAATTGATTTAATTTCCTTCTTATTTTGCTGCTTTAGTATTAGTTTAAAAGTTTTTTTTTTTGGGGGGGGGGAAACTTTTTCTATGATTTTTCTTGGGAGAGTGGTGACCCTCCCTCAAAATAGTTATAAACCTTCCCGGGACCTATGGGAATCTACCCTGTAAAGGAAAACATGATCAGTTCAGTAGCTAGCGAGTTCCTTTGGTTTAAACAGACAAACAAACATCCTTTTACTTTATTATAGGGATTCACCTATTATCATAAATATTAAGAGACTGTCAACGAATACAAATATATTCCATGGTTAACAGATTATTCATATTTGAGCACTTCTTACTTCCTTATACAAAAAAATCACGCATGAACGGAAAAAGCCTAAAAATTATCCTTAATTATAAAAAATACATTAAGAAATGATGGTGTGTTGAAAAAAAATATTTTTTCCAACAATTGAAAGAGATTTTTATATTTTTCTTAGCGTCTATGGTGAAGCCATGGCTGCCAACACAAAAATGTTAAAACCGTATTTTTGTTCTCATTTCAACAATTTCCAGAGTTGACATGAGATTCATACCTTAAACTTTTCCTTTAAACTTGCTTGGCAATCGAAAACCTTTAAATCAACACATTTATTAATGTGTAGGAGTACAGCTCTTCACAAGTCATTTTTACCTGGAGGTCGATTGTGGAAAAACCCCTGCCTAATATCAAATTTTTTTTTCATAAATGGAATAGTCTATACTTGGGTAAAATATGGTGTCAATTCTAGATTGGAGACGTTATTCTAACTAGTTCTATAACTGAATAATCTTTTTCTAAAAATCTAGCTTCCTTTCTTTGCACTTCTTTGTACTTTTTTTTCTTGTCAAAATGATAAAATGATTTAACAAATAGCTGTTTAGGCCTTCCTAAACGAAGATCCAATGATTGTGATGAATATAAGCATCCATGATATGCTTCACAGCTCAATATGTATAAGGTATCTATAATACATAGTAGCTTGATGTCTGTCCGTCTGTCCGTCTGTCTGTCTGTCCCTTAAGATCTCGGTAACCACTGAACCGATTAGATTCTACTCTTCAGGGAATATACCTAATGGTCCTGTGGTGGTTTTAGGCTATTTTCTTGGGGGGTGGGACACCCCCAACCCCCCAAAAAATAAAAAAAAACCAAACCCCCAAAAATTTTTTTTCTACATTTTTTGTAAAATCTCAGTAACTGCTGATCAAATTGGGCTCTACCCTTCTGGGAATAAACCTACTGGTCCTTTGGTGGTTTTAAGCTATTTTCTTGGGGGGTGGGACACCCCAACCCCCCAAAAAATAAGAAAAATCACAACTTCCAAAATTTATAATTTTTTAAAATTTTTGTAAACAAAAACCAGTAATTGGGGTGGGGGAACCCCACTGCAACATGGGGCGAAGCCCCCATGAATCCAACCCCCCCCCCAACAAAAAAAATAAAAATATTTTTTTTTCAATTTTAATTTTTGTGTATGCGAACAACCTAGGTTTAATTTTTACGAATTGAAATTTTTGTGTATACGGCAAACAACCTGGGTTTAATTTGTACAAATTAAAATTTTTGTGCATAAAGCGCACAACCTGGGTTTAATTTTACCACAGAGTAATTAAAAAAAAAATATTTTTTCTTTAATATGTCTATTAAGGAAGGTTGACTTCCCATAACTATATAGGGCGAAGCCTCTAGAGGCTAGGGGCGAAGCCGCTAGTAGTAAATATTACAAATCTTAAACGGCAACCATGATTTTACATCAATTTCTTTTTGATCTTAAGAGCTTTGCTTTAATAATTATTGTCATCCTTTTAACTTTTAACAGTCGTGAGCCTTGCCGTACCTTAATTGGTTGGGGGGGGGGGGCGTTCAAGGCTCCCCCCCCCTATTATCTCAGTTCCTATTAGAGTTAGAGGGGTAATTTTTGTTGTGCAAGTCCCCTGTTTGATAATGAATTTTCGACCTTTTATAAGTCAAAGTCAATTTTAGCTTCCTTCACCCTTTTATTTAACAACCTTTGTTTTTAGGTCCTTTTTTACTTAAAAATTTCAAACGGCTGTAATTTTCTTATTTTTGAAGCTAGAAGAACATTTTTTTCTAGGAAATTTTTTCTTTATGTAAAATTTTATATTAGAAATGTCAAAACATAAATTTCAGCGGTCGCAGCTGTATTTTGCAGCTGCCAGCCGCCGCAGTCGGTGGTCGGCAGAAACGGCGGCGGATCTTTATGAAATTTTAATACGTTAGACATGTAAGAAAAGCCTAAGTTTAAAATTTGACGTCTCTAAGTCAAAAATTGCGGCCACAGGAGTTTTTTAAAGATTTATGGAGACCTGGAGGATCAGGACCTGCAGGATCATACCGTTCAACGCCCCCCCCCCCCCCCAACCGTTAAGGGTTAAATAAAAATTAACAATGTATTATTTTTTTAGTAGCAATGTCTGTCCGTCTTTTAGAGACAAAAAGGGGGAAACATCATTTTCTCAGCTCCTATAAAAGATAGAAGGCTGAAACTTCTCGTAAACATTCAATCAATATGGAGCATAATTAAGTATAAAACATCCATAGCAGTCGGACTGCTGTTAAGCCGCTTATATTTTTCACAACTAATTTTCTCAATGTATTATTTCTTTTAGTAGCAAAGCTGCTCTAAAATTTGAAATGTCCATCTGTTAGAGACAAAACGGGGATGGGGGGGGGGGGGTGGAATCGTGATTTTTCAGCTCCTGTAAAAGATAGAAGGCTGAAAATTCTTGTAGCTATTCACATAAATATGGAGCATAATTAAGTAAAACACATCCGTAGCGGTCAGACTGCTCTTTCTTTTCTTTCTTGTGATAACAGATAATCAGCTCTATAACTCACTTTGTCCGTTTGTCTATTTCAGAATAGATTTTAAAATAAGGGGAAGGGGGTTGTACACTTTCACAGTAACAGTGCGCTCTGAGGCCCATATTCAAGATAGAGCTCTGAATTATAATACAATGGGTCAGTCTATAAATATTCTGCAAAACTTTTAATTTGGCGGTTTGGCGGCTGACCACTGGTGCAATTATTTAGCTAAACTTGTAAAATTGAACATGCAATCTTGTTTTTTTTTGGGGGGGGGGGGTTTGTTTTGGTTAATTATGAGAAAATATATCAACAGTAACAAAAAACTGTTGAGCTGCAAACTACCAGCCGCTGGCTGTGGCTATCAATAAATATTACAACAATTTTGCAGCTCAGCAGTTTTTCGTTACTGTTGATATATTTTCTCATAATTAACTAAAACACACCCTATGGTTTAAACAAAATTAATTTTCAAGTAGCTTCGCTACTGTAAAGTTGTTTTCATGCATAATGTATTTTTTTGTGTCCCATTTATGTAGGTTTAACAGGAAGAGATAGTTCATCTGTCAAGAGGTAATAAGGGAAAATTTAGCCAACCTCCCTGGATATACTTTTCTATCTATATTACCTTATATATTTAAGACTATTTGTTAAAACATTTTATCATTTTGAAAAGAAAAAAAAGTACAAAGAAGTGTAAAGAAAGAAAGCTAAATTTTTGGAAACAGATTAATCAGTTATAGAACTAGTTTGAATAACGTCTCCAATCTAGAATTGATACCATATTTTACCCAAGTATAGACTATTCCATTTATGAAAAAAAAAAATGATATTAGGCAGGGGTTTTTCCACAATCGACCTCCAGGTAAAAATGACTTGTGAAGAGCTGTACTCCTACACATTAATAAATGTGTTGATTTAAAGGTTTTTGATTTTCAAGCAAGTTTAAAGGAAGAGATTAAGGTATTACTCATGTTTTAACTCTGAAAATTGTGCGTTTTAGAACAAAATTAGTATCTCCTCTTCAATGTGGTAAAATTGATGGCGTTGCTAAAGTCAAAACGAAAAAAATTAATTTTGTATTATTTAATGACTAAATGAATTTTTTTTGAAAGACTATCAATTGTTTATGTATGTTTAATTATTTAGGATGGTTTTTAGGCATTAAAAAAAATTTCGTGAGTTCTATAATATTCCAGTCAATTTTGTCTCATTTGTTTTACCATAAAGAACGTGTCCTAACTTTTGTGATTTATGTTTAACCCATTTGTGACCAGCTAACAAAGTTCAAAGTTTTGATTCACCAGGCTTCAACAAAATAGATTTTTTTAATGATTACTCAACAGAATACAAAAAGTAAGGTGTAAAATTAAAGATCTTACTATTCTTGCTCAAAATGGCAATTTTCTTCTTCTTTTGTTGCGTTTTTGTAATTTAAAACCAACTTAATTTTTTTTAAAGAAAAAACTTGAATTACTTCAAAAATAAGAGGTCTACAAAAAAAACGATTGCATTCTAAATTCTATGCATCATTTTACATTTACTTCTTAATAAAACACCGACTAGTTATTTTTTTTAAATCACAAAAGTTAGGACACGTTCTTTGGCAACTATATGAACTGTGTTTAAATTTGTAATTCTAACAATGTACATAATTAGTCTGTGTTTAAGTTTGAATTAGGGTGGGCTGTTTTTAGATATAGAATTTTGATTTTAAAATTCAGATATTTATATTTATATATTTATAGTATATGTATCTGTGAGAAACAAGGTTTAAAATATTAAACACTTTTTGTTAATATTTTTTTTGCATAAGACCTTTTGTAGGCATATTTCACAAACTAAAATATTTTTCAAAAAGAAAGTTGCATTTCAAGAAGTTTCCAAATAGCAAGAATTATTTGTAAGGTCTCCTCATATTTTTTTTATCGTCGATATTATACATTTTAAAAATCTGCTATCTTGGATATAAAGGATGGAAAATTTGTCAGATACGAAACAACGTATAGTATCCAATAAAAAATTACGTCATACAATACAAATTACCAATGGCAAGTATGAATTGTAATTGACCAATGGTAAATTTTATACTGGGCTATCATTGGTCAGTTGTATTGTATGACGCCATTTTTTATTCGACACTATACGCTGTTTCTCAGATACCATTTATGGGTATTCATTTTAAACAATTGGCCCTGCCTATTTTGTATAGGAAGTGTGTTCATACTGAAAGTTATAACTCATTCAGGGTCAAACTAACTTACAATAATGGATGTATAATTACTTGGATTTTACACCAGATTTTCATGTTCTACAATAAAATGAACTCTGTAGCGAGCTAAAATAACGATGTCCTCCATCCCCCTCCTTTACCCCATCCTCTTTCCTCCTACTGGATAAGACCAATAAATGCGGGGGAAATTGCAGCCTAAATTGACAACAATTTTTTTCCTGTTATATCCTCCACGTATATTCTACATCCATTGTTACAATTTACTTCCTTCAAGCTCACACCACAAAATTATCAAAATAGAAATCATATTTTCATCCGGTATGTACTTGAAATTCTTACCTACCTTATTGAATAAAGTAGTAAGGTTTTTCTTTTAGTAGCTTAAGATTTTAACAACTACTGAACTGATTGAGTAGAACTTAATGGAAGCTACACATAGGTCCCGGGATTGTTTTAGACCATTTTATTTTAAATTTAAAGGTATGGAATACGTTTAGGCTATTTTAATTTTCCCTTTATTGCCCTTTTTAAAAGCGAAGCTTTTCTATAATTAGGGTCGGTCCGTACGTTCGTCCGTCCGTCTGTACGTCCGTCCGTCACAAATGGATAGCTTTTTCCCGTTAATTTAGGCATGTTAGAATTGTCCTATCAATTTCAAACTTTGCATGGTGATTCCTTTAGTAGTTAGGTACAATTTCGAAAGCGTAGCAACTCTATAATCATTACAAGAATGTCCGTTAGAATTGTCCTATCGATTTGAAATTTTGTATGGTGATTCCTTTCGTAGTTAGGTACGATTTAGAAAGCGTAGCAACTCTATAATCATTACCAAAATGTCCGTACGTCCATTTTAAACATGTTGATTTTTTTACTTTTTCAACAACAAATTTTTATGTAATCTAATCATCCGATTGATCTGATTTTTGGTATGTTGATTTCTAGGACAACAAAGTATAATGTCATACGCGAAGCAACTCTATAATCAAGTCCTAAAAATGTAAGCATGTATTAAGCAGCTTTTCAACAAATTTACTTAAATTTTGCTTCGACTCTTATACATTTATATTCTGATTATTCAGTTCTGACACTATATAAGTGTTAATGTCTGTTTGTCCTACCGTTTCAGTGCTTCGCTTTTATGGATGTTGTCATCCTTGTTGAATACAAGAGCATCTAGATGCTAGGGGCGCAAAAGCTACATTATTATGACATAAAAGCAAATACTTTTTACAAATTTTCAGTGATAAGAATATATTTATTCTTATAAAAAAGTGATTATTATAAAACGACCAAGCTAATATTGCTTGATTCACTTCTACAAGAGACAAAATGAATTGAAAATGATTGCTAAAATCGAAATATATCTTCATGTATTAGAATAGTGTATTTTTTTTTAAAAATAGGTTGAAAAACATACTAACTTTAAAATAGATTATTTTGACTGGCAGAAAATGTACAACAGTACCTGACAACGTCATAAGGTATGGATTTTTTGAAAATGGGGTTCAAACCAGGGATATAAAGGAATTAGACAATGGCGGATAATTTTATGTACATCCCCAATGATAAAACTCAAAATTGCCCTTTCTGTTGATTGCAATTAGTGATTGAAACATTTGGCCATTCAACTTATTGAACCAACCAATCAAAAAATTCAATAAAAGTCCCCAAAGTGGTTAAGCCAACGAATAAGAAAACATTATTATAAAACATTGGGGTTTAGTGTAAATAACAGCCTATTGTCCTCTTCCTTCCTGGGTTTAAATGAATCACTTTTATGGGTTAGTATGCAAATAAATGTTTATTTTTCTCTAGTATTAAGCATAATCCGTTTAAGAACGTGTCAAAAAGGTAGTAACATCTTAATCTAATAAGTGGGAACAAAAATCTAATTATAAGATTCCATGAATATGTGTGTATAACCAGGATGGGAGGGAACATTGGGTTGTTTATTACACTAGTACTCAAAGTTTTATAAATACATTTTTTATTCGTTTGGAGAACTTTATTAAATTTTGATTCTTTGGCTCGCTAAGTTGAGTGTCCAAACGTTTCAACCACTAATTGTAATCTACAGAAGGAGTAATTTTGTGCCTCATCATTGGGAATGTACATCAATTTATCGTCTATTGTCTTTCCCTTCAGATCCCTGGATCATAAATATGAGAACAAATACATCATATCCATGCGTAGCTCAGCAAAAATAAACTAACAATATATAAAAATCAAAAAATGTAATATTACAAAAAAATATATTATAATGCTTTAGATAGCATAGAGAAAATTGTATACTTAGACACCGTGTTGACTGGATAAATAGGAACTTAGGAGACACTGCGTAGATACTGTAGAGTCAAGACTGTGTAGATTCTGTATTGCCAAAGCAACGTAGATACTGTAGAGACTAGACTACACTGATAGAAACTAAGCAGACACTAGACTACGTTTATACTGCGTAGAGAAAGTAAATACTGTATTGCGCATGAAGAAACTATGTAGACATCATAAAATCTATAAAGCATATACTGTCAAGACTGCATAGCTACTGTAGAGTCTAGACTTTCTAGATATTTTACTGTCTATACTGTAGAGTCAAGACTGCATAGCTACTGTAGAGTCTATACTTTCTAGATATTTTACAGTCTATACTGTAGAGTCAAGACTGCATAGCTACTGTAGAGTCTAGACTTTCTAGATATTTTACTGTCTATACTGTAGAGTCAAGACTGCATAGCTACTGTAGAGTCTATACTTTCTAGATATTTTACAGTCTATACTGTATAGATACTGTAGAGTCAAGACTGCATGGATAATGTATAGTTAAGACTGTGTAGATACTGTAGATCCAAAACTTTGTAGATACTGTAGATCCAAGACTGTGTAGACACTGTAGTGTATATACTGCGTGGTTAATTGGATACTTAAGACTGTGTAGATACTTTAAAGTCTTCTTTAGTAAGGACACTTAATTTTTAAATCCAGTAGTAAGCGTTGACATACCCACAAACATATCCTATCTATAGAGTAGCTTCGCTATTGAATAACACGAATATATAAGGATAAAAAATACTATGGCGTAAAAAATATTTTATGTAATGTAAAAAAAGCTTATTTTTTTTATATATTTTTTATAAAGGTAGCTACTTTACTATAACTGAGTGCACTAAATTAGGGCGTGTTCAAACACTTGCATATTAATATTTTTAATAATTTTATACCATAAAATCATTTGCACTTTATTACTGAAATCCTTATTCAAGTTTTTAAATCAATAGAAAGATTCGAACATTGTAGTATAAGTTCAAAACATACAAATATTGGTGTAGATTAGTTTAACTGCTAAATATTTTTTTTTGTTTAGTTCGTTGATAATTCAGCTTTAAATTGCCGCTACAATAATCCAATTATGCGTCTTCCCAGTAGTCGTTTGATAAATAGGAGACGTGATTGGTTTATTTTGGCGGCAAATAAAAATTTCATAAATTTAATGTTGAATTATGAGTTTGTGAATAATAAATAGGAAAAGGATTTGCATTGTCAAGAAAATTTAATAAAGTAGATAAAAGGATGAAGTTATTCTGGACAGTGTGAACATAGAAAAAGTTTTGGATCAAGTATGTTTATCTTTGTGGTGACTTTTATCCACTATTAACTATCAATTAATTAAAATTTTTAACATTTAAGTAAGCTATTTGTAGATAAATTGTAGGGATCTAAAGGGATAAGACAATGGCTGATAATTTAATGTATATAATACACAATATCACTCTTTCTGTAGATTCCAATTAATGGTTGAAACGCTTGAATAGTCAACTTAGTAAATCAACCAATAAAAATTTATTAAAAGTCTTCCAACTTTTTAGGCCAACCAATAAGTAATTTTATGGATTAATGCCCCCTTATCCCTGGTTCATATAATGTGCGAATTTTAGCTGATTGGTCACCAATGTGGACAATGACATATCTGTATTTAAAGTTACCAATAAATACTTTCTATTTTTGTATATACTACTTAATATTAAACTGTTTTTGAAAGCAATTAATATTTAAAATCCTAATAAAATGTATGCGGGTTATTACTCTTATTTTTTAACTCTGCAGTATAATTCTACAGGTGTCTGAGTATATCTTTGATTCCTTTTTCAAAAATGCTTCAGAAAGTTTAAAATTCTAAAATAAATTTTACGTAATTTTAAAAAGTAATGTAAACTTTTCTAGAATTCACCCTGTTGTAATATACAAATATGAAGACAGTACATATTTGTTTGAATAAGTATCTTATTTCATATTTTTTTATATTCGTACTCAGTGGCGTGCACAGGGTATTGTCAGACAAACATCCTGTTTATTGTAAAAAATATTACCTGTTTGGAAAATAGCCCTCATTTCTATAGACCTGTTCAGCATATCCTAAATACAAACAAAAATATTAAATATAACCAATTGCGTGCACAGGGTTTTGTCAGGGTTGGGCAAAAATATCGAGAACCAATTCAATGTTACCTCTGTTAATTCTGCTCTAAGTTGTGTACCTACAAAAGCTTGCTCTAATTCTTGGTTATGAAGGAATTCATTCATTTTGAAAAAATATAATTCTGAATAATTCGTATTTTTTTGTCTTAAATTTTTAACAATGAATATAATCTCCTAAACCATGAAGAATTTATTTTTTTCCTTCCTAGGTTTAGCTTTGTTTAAAATTACTGTTTTTTCAGTCTTAAATTTTTTAGAAAGCTTTTTATTGTTCATATTTGTTTCGGGGGGTATGAGTACTAAAAAAATATTAATAGTTTAACACATAAAGAATCCCTCACAAATGAAATTTCTTTTTTCAGGAAAATAATTACCATAAAAAATACAATTGGAAGATAAAAATGAAAAAGAAATACACCCCTGGCAAAAATCTGTGTACCCCACTTTTACCAATGCCTCCTCATAATATCAAATATTAAGGTTATTTTATTTAAAATGTAAATGTTATAATTCAAAATTTCCTTTACTAAAAGTAAAAATAAGTCTGTTTGTGTTCTGTCTGTAGCAAAGGGTTTTGCTAACCGCTGAACCATTATGGTCCATCTTTACATTTTATTTTTTGAGATAAGGTGACAAAACACTGAAGAACAAAGTCAAAGAGTATCTTTGGTAAATATTGAGGTTATATAAAATGTAATTATGTTGGTATTATGTTAAAATCTTGTAATTGACACTTTTTAGACACTTTTTATCCACAGATAAGTCCTCTTCATAGGAATCAAAGAATCTTAATGAGCACTATCCCTCAAATGATAAGTGGTGCAAAAATACATACTCCTTTCTATATTTTTATATTTTTTGTCTTTTTAGAGTATGGATACACACATAGTCATACTAAAGACAATAAAAGCACAGTGCTTTACAAAGCAAAATTTTTTAAACCACTGAAACTAACCCTTCCACTATTTTTTTTGAGTTAACATAAATCTAGACCCTGCAGGGCTGTTATAACCTAACCTCACATAAAATAAAAAACTTTTTTTATGGGGCCCATATGATATTTAAAGGAAAACACCAAAACTTCTATTAACGCCAAATTTTTGCAAGTTAAGAATTCATAATATTCATGATTTAAGTGGTTCTAATTAGTTGGGGGTTTGGAAACTAGATTTTTGTTTACAAGAAGGGAAAGCCTGTATCAAATAATAAAGTAAAAATCAATTATACCCCCTTCCCTTTTTCTTTTCCCTTTATATGACGTCATATAGGAATCGTCTTCCTCACAGTGGGACAGATTGGGCTTCGTCAATTTTTAAAATTAGTTTTAAAAACATGTGTATGAATATCATTTCTCATTCTTTTTAACTTAATGTAATCTATATAGTTTTCTTATCCATTTTTTTATGGGGGGGGGGGGGGATTTTTTTCGGCAGCACACCTATCCCCCCAAGAAATACCCTAAAATCAACGCAATCGCATCTTAGGGGAGAAGCTCCTAGGGATGAATGGACTAGTTTGTAGTACTAGAGGACTTTACGAACACTAACGGTTTATCAAATATAAAATCTTAGGCTACAGACAACAAAACCTTATTACTTTACTTATTCGAATTTTTGTTTTATTTACCTGGATCAAAGACTAGCACCATTGGATCAGCTCCTGGCAGGTCCAGCCTAAAATAATACACAATTAATAATAAAATTTTGAAATTCTACTTTTGTGTTTGATTTATGTTGTCTGTATATTATTCTACATATATTTGTGTGCAGATGAGGTTTTAAGAGATGAGACAACGAAATATAAATTGATGTGCATTGCACCCTCCTTCATAAGATTATAATTATTGGACAAAAAATGGGGACTCTGTTAGTTTGTACCAACCAATCAAAATTAAATGAAAAGTGGGCTGGTTAAGTGGTATCGTGAATATCCAACAAGAATTCATAAATGGCATGATTGGGTATTATAAATGTAGAAGTATATCTATCAAAATTTGATATATATATAAACTAAATTAATTTTAGTGTTCTATATAAAAAAAGGTTTGACCTATAAGAAAAATCTTAAGGATAACTTTCAATTATTTATCATCTTTAAAAAGACATTCACGTTTTTTCCCTGAAAAACTTTTCTTCTGTTATCTAATAAGATTAAATTTTTTTATCCCAACTTGCCATGTTATAATGTTTATTAGGTTAATTTCTGTTTCGTATGATCCTTATCCTACTATTAAAGTAACAGGATGTGTGCCTTTCCTTGTGCTTGTATCAGACGATCTCGCTAAACAATGAAAATGAACTGATATGTCTTTTCTTTAAAGTGAAGATTTTTATAAGTTCCTAGTTTAGAGGTTCTAAATCATTTTAAAAGCGAAGCTTTCCATAATTAGCATAGGTTCGTCCGTCCATCCGTAACGGTTAGATCTTTTAATTTTGGCTTGTTAGAATTGTTCTATCGATATCACACTTTGCATGATGATTCCTAAAACAGTTAGGCACAATCTAGAAATCGTAGTAACTCTATACTCGATACCAGAAAGTCCGTACGTCAATTTAAAACAAGCTGATTCTTTTAATAGTTTGACAACTTTTTTGCGTGATATGAGTATCCTATTCATCTGATTTTTGGAATAATGATTCTTAGGACAACAAGGTAAAGTATTATAAGCGAGGCAACTATATAATCAAATCCTAAAAATGAAATTATATCCTTTTACTGTAACCTATATATTTGCACAATTTTGCAACAAATTTATTTAAAATTTTGTTTAGTCTTAGAAATTAATGTTTTGCTTATTAAGTTCTGACACTTTACAAGAGTTATTGTTCGTTTGCCCTTCCTTAAGATTTTATACCTGCGCTTTTATGGATGTTGTCATCCTTGTTTGTATTATATTTATTTAATTTGAAATATCAGAGTGTTCTTTTGATGAGAAAATATCCAACAAATCCAGCGGATGATTTATTAGTGTGGCATGTGTGCGTGTGTGTGTATGTGTGTGAATGTGAAAGTGTGTGTGTGAATGTGTGTGTTTGTGTGTGCGTGTGCAATTTGTGCATGTGAATGGGTGTGTGTGTGTGTGTGTATGTTGGTGCAATGGCTAAATGCATCTGGACAGGTATGCAGATCTGTGTCTTTCTGGAGCACCTGCCAGGTTTCTTCAGATCCAGGTTCGGAGATAGGAATGGAGAAATAGGTCAATAGGGGAAAAAATAGTCTCCAACAAAAATCTACTTTTATACATTTTGTCCTTAAGTTAGTTTAGGTTAAGTTAAAAAGGGTATTGGGAGCCCTACAGGGACAATGCCTTAAATTACTGGTAAATGGTTGTAGATGTCAAGGCAGTTTTTAAAAATCTAAACAATTTCTCAGCTCCAAATCCCCTGATCTAAGGGCCTAAAGCAGCTAAGCTTTACTTTTTATCCAGCTAAACTATGTGTTAGTGTTATTTCAGGGAAGGAAAGCACTTTGAAACATAAATTTAAGCTATAACTTTTTCAGTGCTAGAACCTACAATATCAATATGCCTAACAAACACCACTGAACCCTCCCCTTATTAAAACAATTTAAATCAGGAAGGAATTTCCTGTATCTTACTTTATAAGGGAAGCTCTAACACTGCGGGACTTCCTAATACCCAATATAACCTAACCTAAAGTAATAAACAAACGAAAAACTGCTTCCCTCTTGTTTTCAATTTACTTTAAAAAAGGGTGCCGGGTGATTCTGCCTTTGACTAGGCACTTAGAGGGAAACTGTAACTTTTTTCTTATCAGTATAAGCTTCCAAAGGAAGAATCATACACAATAAAGATGCGGTATTAAGAATAATTTTTCGTCCATTGTCCTATCCCTGTATAACTTGTATTCTAAACACTTGAGCACGTATAACTACATTGTTCTGTACTGTACTTAGACACAGGGAGAGAGGGTATAATGGGCATTTATTACACTAGCTCCCAAAGTTTTATAATAACGTTTTCTTTTTAGTTGGCTTCACATCTTTCGGGGACTTTTATTGAATTTTGATTTGATAATTCGTTAAGATCAGTGTCCAAACGTTTCAACCACTAATTGTAATCTACTGTAGGGGTAATTTTGTATATCAACATATAGGGGATGTACATCAATTTATCGTCTACTGTCTTATCCCTTAGCATCTCTGACTTAAACATAAAGTTACATAGTGAACAAGCTCGCATCTTTTCATGTTAAGCGCATCAATGTCAAGCCAACAAAGTACATGAATATGTGCAGTGTGCTGTGTCCTACTTCATAATAAGACACATTTATATAAAAAAATGTTATTAATAATTTCAACTGTTCATTTCAAAAACCTAAGTTACATATAAACAAAATTAAACCTTCTTTATATTAAGATTATAGATTGAAAAGATTAACACTATTATTCTAGAACCAACGTTATGTATTGACTAATGTATTTTGTATTTTTTGGAAAGACTTTATTTTGAACCTGTTTAAGGGTGTTATGTCAATCCTCCCGCCTATTTTATAAGGAAACTAAATATGATTATGTATCACTATAAACAACAAGGATGACAACATCCATAAAAGCGAAGCACTGAAACGGTAAAACAAACGGACATTAACACTTGTATAGTGTTAAAACTGAATAATCAGAATATAAATGTATAAGAGTCAAAGCAAAATTGTAAGTAAATTTGTTGAAAAACTGCTTAATTCAGGATAATGTTTATGGACATACTTACATTTTTAGGAATTGATTGTAGAGTTGCTTCGCTTATTTCAATATACTTTGTTGTCCCAGGAATCAATATACCAAAAATCAGATCAATTGGATGATTAGATCACATAAAAATTTGTTGTTAAAAAAGTAAAAAAAATCAACATATTTAAAATGGACGTACGGACATTTTGGTAATGATTATAGAGTTGCTACGCTTTTAAATCTTACCTAACTACTAAAGAAAATCACCATGCAAAATTTGAAATCGATAGGACAATTCTAACATGCCTAAATTAACGACGGACGGACCGACCCTAATTATAGAAAAGCTTCGCTTTTACAAAGTAAGAATGGTGACAGCATCAAGAAATTTAATTACATAGAATTCTCATAATTCTTTATAAAGACTGCAAAGTGAAAAGGACAAATTAGTTTAAAGTTTGATGAATTTTTGCAAAGATATTGAATTATTTAGCAGGTTTAGGTAGAACCCTCGAATCCACAAGTGGAGCACACACAATCCTTCCCTATCTGTTTTTTTTTTATGTTTAATCAATGTAATTTTAATGGTACCCAAAGTTTTAAAAACACGATCTCTTATTCGTTGGCTTTAAAACTTTGGGGAAGTTTATTAAATGTTGAGATGGATGTACAATCACGAATAGTGTCCAAACTTTTTGACCCATAATATTAATTACATAGGTAAGGGATAATTTTGTTAATTATGATTTTGGTTAAATTTGTCATTCATTGATTTATCTTTTAAGATATCGGTTTAATGTACACAAATACATTATGTTGTATGCGTTTGTAAAGTAGCTGCACAACTTACAATCACAAGATGGTATTATGGTAGGGGGAATGGTATTAGCGTTTCACTAGCAATTGGAGGGTTATAGGGCAGGTTCACTGCTGAAATTGGGTCAATCAATCCAACCATAATACATCAGAAACATAGTCTTGCATCTCAGGGAGAGAGGCCGGGGACATTGGACTGTCTATCACACTAGTCCCCAAAGTCTCATAATCACGTTTTCTAATTCGTTGGCTTATCAAACTTGTGGACTTTTAGTTGAGAGTCCAAACGTTTAAACCACTAATTGTAATCTATCGAAGAGGTAATTTTGTGTATCATCATTGGAAATTTACATGAATTTATCGGCGAATGTCTTATCATTTTAGATCCCTGCTTGTATCTAGATTATATAATCTCTGGTAAACCTTGTTGATGATATTATTGACGTATGAGGGAATGTACAGACAGACTGCGAATACGAGTATAGAGTAGCTCCGATACAATTTAATAATCAATAATCTAACAAAGTATTTCTAAAAAAATACACATTTATTAAACATATAAAACTGGTTAGAAATAGGCAGATTAATGGGATTATTATTATAGGATATATTTATTATGATATATATATTAAAGGCTTGGACGTCCTGTTTCTTAGTTAGGTAAGAAACGACGTACTTGAACACGTGGGAGATATAGATACCGCCGGCCTAGACTTATAGGCTTGTATCTAACCGAGTGCAGACGGGAGGAAGCGTATTCACTCTTTGGCCTGCAACAATCAACTAGCCCTCAACACAGCAGGATGGAGTATGGTGGCGGTTACCAGTGGAGGTCTGACTCAGCCAGAGAAGTATAGGAATGTGAACAGGGATAAGGATACATAAACTTGGGTGTATATTACCACACTTGCCCCCTCTGAGGGAATATGAAATATTCCCTCACAGTTGACCTGCACGCCGGCTTCTGCGGGTTGATGTGGTACTCGCAGGTTCTTCGATTGCGGCCATGGCCCTCTCTACGATATCCACAGGATTGGGTTCAGCGGGAGTAGGATTTTCTGGAGCTGCTGGAGGCTCTTGAGCGACAGCATTCTGGAGGGCTAACATGCCCTCACAGGGAGCCGTGGCTACTGGATCTTCAGAGGCAGCGCCAGCCTGCGGATTAACAGGCAGATCAATTCCAGATGGAAAGAGCTCATTGATTTGATTATCGAGCTCTGTGTCACTGTTTTCCTCTGCAGGATCCAGGACCTCTGGATTGCCTTCTCTATCGGTAGGCCTGTACTCATCAGAGCATTCAGAACCGCCATAATGGGAGATCAGCTCAACTCCATCATCATCTGGCCGGGGTACGTCCCCAGCGGGAAGGGATGCCTCTATGGGTGCCACATTCTGCCCAGGTACATTCATTACATTACAACGAGTATTAATATATTTAATTACCCTGTCGGAGTTTTGGTCCAACAGTCGACTAGTGGCCTCAATAACCGTGGTCATTCTTGATTTTAACTCAACGGTCGAGTCCTCAGAGACGGTGCGAATTTTGTCGCGTAAAGTTCTGCGGTTCCGCAGTAATTCTGCGGAAATTTCAATAAGGCGCTTGCCATGTTGTATATATGCTTTCTCAACAAATGAAGCATTGCTAGCAATTTTAGTTTCCAGACTTCTCTGGAAGGGGAGAAGAGCTTCCTCCATTGCTTCTTTTACAGTGGAGGATAGGACTTTTTTCCATTCCTCAGCGGTCACCCAAAAAGCCTTAGGCTCACTTTTATTTTCCGCTAATGTCTCTTTCTTTTTAGGGGGTAATGGAGGCGGTTGAATTTCCACCTTAGCCTTTTTGGCTACTGGGCCGCCGCTGCCTGTTGGTGTTGGCGGACGTTTTTCTACCGCTTTTGGGGCAGATTTTACAGCGACTACCTCCAATTCAGGTGAGGCACTACGTTTTGGCGGTGATTCCACCCGATTTTTTTGCGGTTCCCCTCCCCTATTTTGTTCCGTTAGAGGCCTGGTTCTAGGCCTGGCTTTATCGGAATATTCGTTGGCTTCTAAGTTTTTAGCCTGCCGCAATTTTTCTTGTAAGTCTAGGAGTTCCTTTGGAACATCTTTTCTCGCGGTGCGGTAAACGTGGATTGACTTTGAGACACATTGCAGGTCACTAAGGTTTTCAGGGTTGCGCGGCGGTTTTACACGCGGCTGATACCTGTTTTCATCAGGTTCATAGTAGGCTTCCTCAGGGCCGCCCTGGGGATAGCCATGATTGCTGTCATAGTAATAGTCCTCTTCATTGTAAAAGGGTGCCTCTTCATATTCTCGACGGTATGAAGAGTGACCGGCCCCATGGGAGTGGTGAAAACCCCTTGAAAAATTCCGCCTGGGATATCCTAAAACAAAAATAATAAACTTAAAATTAAGGGTCATTAATTCCTTATACCGAATAAGGAAATATTTTTACAAAGACGACCTTTAGAGACGACAATTTTATAGGTATATATGCTTGATACAGGTCGTCCGTTTTTGAGGGGATTAGTTTTCCCCATTATTTGCAAAATCCCGCAATTCGTGCGTTTCACTCGTACCTCCTTCCTTGTACGCGTGAATTTTGGTGCAGGCTAATATGTAGATAATAAAAGCGACGCATAATAACGACCCTATTCCTGTAAGGATGGCTGCTACTACAAGCACTATATGATACCAAGTACTGGATAGAAAATCAACCACCTTATGATACGTTTGAATAAACCAGGAATCAGTTATTTTTACTTCAAAATTATTGGAGTCTGCGGCAAGTTGGCTGAGGTATAATTCCTCGGCACTTTCTGAGAAATTAGTTTTTTCTAGGCTTTGCCAAGAATGATATAGAAATAAGCTAATCGGTTTATCCATAAGATATTGATTTACATTTAGTATTTGCATACCCTGCCCTTGATTACCGAGGAATTTTCCTTGGTACAAATGTAAGAAAATTGGATTTTCGGCACATTTAGTCGGGGTTAGATGGGTGGTATTGACCAATCTGCGTGAAAATGGGGATATTCCCATAGTCTTATTATTAAATGAAACCGAAAAATGATCCACAAAACAGGGTAGATTTTCTCCCAAAGAAACATTGATTTTAAGACTGTCGCACTGTATTACTAAATCTAGCTCACCGAGCGCCCTAACTAGTTTTTTACGATGAGTCTGAATACTGCTTTTAGACAGAAAATGGTTCTGTAAACAGCGAGTTTCGGGGACAATTAATTTGTTATATTGTTGGTAAGAATAGAAAATCTCTAGTGGTAACATATCATCTTTTTCCTTAGCGTTTAAGAGTGGGAAATATGGTTTTATAGCATTTGTGAACCATACCATTAAGTTATCAATATTAGTTTTGTAATAAAATAATTCGGGAATTAGACTTTCAAAATGTTTTTTATCTTTAAGTTCTAGTGCTAGAGTAATTTGGGGATCGATCACTAGATATTTTTGGGTACCCTGTTCTCCTTCAAATGTAAACAATGAAATATTAAAGATGTCTACCGTTCGCCAAGGAGAAGTGAATTTTTGTGCGCTATCAGTTTTATCATCTGAGATAATCCTATCGTAGCCTAATCTCAGATTGTGATCTAAACAATTGTTTCCCACCCAGTGACTGCCCAGGTAACAGCCCGCTTTTGTTTGTAATAATTCAACAGGCTCAGCCTGGACCCCTATTTGTTTTTCCTCAAATGTCCCAGGGATAAAAATGCCGTTAATGTTTACGCCGTTCCCCTCGCAGGCGGGGTCGATGCCGTTAAGGATGTTGTTGGGGTAAGTAAGTGTCCCGTTTACCAGGAAGCGCGTGTATGACATCTGGTGTTCATACACTGAGACTGATTTTCCTTCAAAGTTAAATATTTTAGTTTTGGACATGGTGTAACAGTCTTCATAAGTTACGAGGTTCGGTATCTCTACAAGAGCTGGAGCAGCGAGGTGTATGTGGCTATATCTGCCACAATACCAGTAATGAGTACTGGTTCGGAGGTGGCAACGAATTCCAGGTATAATTTTTCTTTCAACCTTTTGCAGCAGGTGAAATTGTTTTTGTTCTATTTTAGTAATATTAAGAAACGCAGCGCATTCAGAGATTTTCAAACGCGGATTTTCGTTTGCTACACATTGAGTCGCATCTATTTGTATTATTTCGGACGCATTTGATTTTGCCAAAATAATAAGAAGCCCCAAGAATCCCAAAATAAATTTACCTCGAGCTCCTGGTGCCTTTGCCAAATGATGCTGCATTTTATTTTTATGCTTCTCGTTTTTCTCTGAAATATGTTAATTAGTTAGTTTTAACATATATTGTTTATTTTCGTTATTATACATACGTAGATTAAGCTATATACATTTGCCACCTTGGTTTTATATATTACATTTATATACATTTTATTTTTTCCTTTTAATTGGGTTATGCAGTCCGATTTGGACATGTATGCGGTTATCCCCCCCTTGTGACCTAGTTTTTCTTTCTTCTTCTAATATATACTTAGGTACTATGCTTTGTTTGTTAACGTTAATAACCTTTTCAGGGCTGGATTGTTTGGGTCTTTGCGCGAAGAAAGAAGCCTCGGACGGGACGGTTTCTTCCAAGAAACTATTTTCGACGTGAATTTGAGGACCGGATGACCGATCTGCGCCAGGGGGTTCTTGGTCTTTGGGCTGTGACTCAAATGGTGAGTTTTTTTCCATTATATCCCCTCCCCCATCACAATCCACCTCCCCCTGGGGTAAATCCTGACTAGTTTCAGGGTTTTTATCTATAAAATCGTCACCATCGTTATCTAGGTAGGTAAAATCGTCATTTTCCATACCTTTATTATCGTTTATTTCGGTTTGCCCGGTATTATCTATTCCTAAGGTTATTTCCTCAGACGGGACGATTTCCTCAATAGGAAAGACGTTAAAGGAAAGTGTTTCCCCGAATAATTCTACTTTAGAATCTATTTTCCGTATTTTATCTCTACTAACAACTTGGTTAGTTTTTATTGGATTTGATCCAAAGGGACTGAGCTCAAAAAGGGCCTCTGAGAATTTTTTTGTTACAATAAAAGGACCTCCATAGAAAGATTGCAATTTTTTACTGACCCCTATTTTGACTAGGTTAAAAAATGCAAAGACCACGTCGTTAACGAAAAGGGGAGATGAAGCCTTCCTAGATTTATTTTGAAACTCTAAATAAATCTTAGATTTTTTGGAAACCTGTGCAATAATTTCTTCCAAATTTTTTAGGTAGTTCAAGTAAGACCTGCAGTCAATGTCCTGTCTTTTCTGCAAGATTGGAGAAAAGAAATCGAGATTGAGAGTTGGTTGCCTGCCGAACATGAGGTAATAAGGCGTATACCCCGTTCTTCTAGACGTACTAGAGTTAATTACAAAAGTGGTCAAGGCTAATTTTCTTGCCCAGTCTTTACTTTCAAATCGGTCATCGGATCTAAGACCTGCATAAATGCTTTGATTATGCCTTTCACATGGGTTACTATTAGGGTTTCTTGGGGGAATAAGTTTAGTTTCGATACCTAGTTCATACATAACCTTTTTGAAAACTTCCCCAGTAAAATTTGTTCCCCTGTCACTTCTCAATGACCGAAATAAGCCGTAGATGGGTACCACCTGTTCAAGGATGACCTTCACCGTGCTTTCCACGGTGGCGTCCTTGATGGGGTGAGCGATAATATACCTAGAGAATAGGTCAACCAGTATAAATATGTAGCGGACATGTTGTCCTTGAAAATAGTTAGTGGTTAAAGGACCGATAAGGTCTACTGACACCTGGCCAAAAATCTCGTGACTAATGGCTGAATGGGTGATAGGTTGCTTGTGTTTAGGTACCTGTCCTATTTTTCTTAGGCAGGTAATACAATTTTTAATGCGTGATTCGACAAATTTATTAATTCCTATAAGGAAGAATCTTTCATTTATCTTGCGTGTTGTTTCGTTAACCCCCTTATGACCTATACTATTATTATGTGCCAATTCGAAAACTTTATTGTATAATCCAATGGGTACGACGGGTCTTTCAATGAATGTTCCATTGCTAAGAGGTTGTCTAAATATTAGAAGTCCTTCCATAACGTATAAATGTTCTATTAACTTAAAAAGGACCTCTTTCCGGCCGGTTAGTTCAGCTTTTTCAAAGCTCGACAACTTCTTTTTTTCGAATATCCACCTACGAATTTCAGATAATACTTGATCTTTTTGTGTTTCAGATTGCCAAACATTGTTCACACCGACTTCCGAAGCCGAATGTAACTCAAAGATCTGGTCTTGGTATGGGCAATCCTGTTCATAAGGATCCAAGGTAAATGAGCTAGTACATTTTTCACAATCGGTTTCCTTATGTTCTTTGCATAAAAATTGCCCTCTAGATAAAT
Organism: Acartia tonsa; assembly: GCF_053477335.1. Lineage (NCBI taxonomy): Eukaryota > Metazoa > Arthropoda > Copepoda > Calanoida > Acartiidae > Acartia > Acartia tonsa. Next base: position 39,213,938 of record NC_137265.1, on the reverse strand, counting down.
TGTCGGCATTACAATGGTCCCTACCCTTTCGATGAATTACTGTAAAGTCAAAACTTTGGATGAAGTAAATCCATCTTACAGTTACACCATTTATTGTTCCTTTTTGCCATTTTTTGTAATGAACTAAGGAAATCGAATCTGTACGCACAATAAAGTTTCTGAATCTTAAATAATGAAGAAAGGTTTTAAGAACAAATACTAGACATGCTAATTCGCCTTTATAACTTGGATAATTTTTCTCTGCCCCGTTACATTTTTTGGAACATATTCCAATAATTCTTTCTACCCCCCCCTGATTTTGGCTGAGAATTCCAGCGAAATAACTCGTAGAAAAATCTACGTCTACTATAAAGGGGTTAGGATTATCCCACTGGGGGTAGCCTTTACTTATAGAATTTGAGAACATATTTATGAAATTTTCCCAATCTTTTGATAGGGAATTAGTCCATTCGATAATTTTATCATTTCTGTGTTCATCTAGGGTGCAAGAATTTTTTGCATATGATGGGAAATAGGCCCTATAATAATTGGAGAAGCCCAGGAAACGCTGGAGTTCCTTGCCTGTCCTGGGCCTGCTCCAATTTTTAATTTGTTCTAAATATTCGGGGTTCATTTTAAGTCCTTGGGAACTGACTATATGACCTAAATATGTACATTCGGATGTGAAAAATTTACATTTGGCTAGATTTAACTTAAGTTTTGCTGTTTTTAGGACTCCGAAGAGTTTTCTGAGATGTTTCAGATGTTCATCAACATTCTTTGAGAATATAATAAGATCATCAAGGTAAGATATTATAAATTCATATAAGCCAGGGATAAGGGTTAGGACCTTATCCATCAAGTGGCAGAAAACACTTGGCGCGTTACACAGTCCAAACGGCAGTTTCTTGAAAAGATACTGCCTGTTAAGGGCTGTGAACGCGGTCAAGTGTTTACTTTCCTTCGAAATGGCTAGCGCATGGAATGCGCTAGTCAAATCGAGGGTGGTAAATACATTACCAGTGCCTAATTTTTCTAAATTACTAGAAATCAGGGGAAGGGGCCAATTAATTTTTCGTGTTACACTATTAAGCGCACGAAAGTCGATAACGAACCTAAGCTTGCCTTCCCCCCCAGCCGTCGGTTTTTTCTTTACCGCAAAGATTGGGGAGGACCACTCGCTGTAGCCCTCCTCAATGACGCCCCCCCTTAGCCAATTTTCAATTTGTTCTTTTAATTTGGCTTCGTATAATGGGTTTAACTGAATGTTTCTAGCCTTAATAGGTTTAGCCCCGGGGATCAAGTCTATTTTATACTGTAAGAGGTCACAGTTACCGATATCAGCATCATCAGCCGAAAATATATCAAAATGATCAAGGCATAATTTTATTACCTTTTCCTTCATCCCTGGGTTGTTTTTGATAAGATCACTATTTTCTAAATCTAATTTTTCTTTAATGAATTTAATTCTTTTAAGAAGTGTAGTTCCTGATAATTCATTTATTTGATTAATACTTTTATTGCAGGAATTTGGGGGATCTGATTCGAATTCAAAGCAATACCCAACTTTAACGTTATCCAATAAGGTAATATTTTTTCCTGCTAAATTAACAAAATTTACCCAACATTCTCCTTTCTCATTTACATTATAAATACCCTCCATAAGCATTAAGCCGTTATGGCTTGTCATTTTAGAATTATTTGGGGATATATACAGCTTCCTATTTTTCTGATGAATAGGAATTGTTATAATTGTTGTATTCCCCCCCGGCAAGAATGTTGTTTTCTTTGCTAATTTTACGCATGTTTTATTTTGTTTTAATGTCCCAGTACCCCCCTTGTTACTCCAATTTATTCCCGGGATAAGGGAGTTTTGTTCCGTATGAACATTACTTGTAGGAATTAGGGGTATGTTTTTACTTTCTTCAACTATATTAATTGTTGAATTTTCTATGGGGATTTGCTCGCCATTGGGGAGCTCAAAGGAGAACTTATCTAATAATAAATTAATTCGATTAACTTTGAGAAATTCATATCCTAGATTTATAATTTTAGACGTCGTTTCAGGGATGTAAAACGTTTCTTCGAATATTTTATCTGACCCATCAAAGCTGAATTTTAAACTTACATGTCCTATGATATTTACTGGTTTTAAATCTACAGACAGAGCGCTAAGATTGGCGGGGGTGAATGTGATTTTATTATCATCTAAAATTTCTCTAGAAATAAGGGACCTAAAGTTATTTCCTGTATCCACTAAAGCGGTTTGCAGGAATTCCCCCCCCACGGGATTAAGAACTTTTAGTTTTGCACAGATAGGCATTATAAAATAAATTATATTTTTAGTCGAAGCCTAAGATGCATATTTTCCAAGATCCCCACCTCAGCGGTTAGGCGATGGTAATCCTCACACAGAGACTTCCTGTGTTCCAGGTATAGTTGTCTGTCGAAATTTTTTAAATAATAAAATGTTTTAACAATATGGTTAATTGTTAAAATAATTTTGTATAACTTTCTGGGTTTCATTAAGTTTTTATCAAGCGCTTTTCAGCTCCAGAAATGTCTCAATAAGCATGAGAATGTTAATAGTTCTAAAGAAACTACTTAATTTTTATACGGGTCCTTATTTATATACTTGGATATATGATAGAAACCTATCGGAATATAACTGAACTAAAAAGTTTTAAAGGATTGAAGGGCTACAAAGTAGCTTAAAAATAAGTGTTCAGCTTGCAACTAACAAGACATTAAAAACAGACTGACTTATTTTTTGATTTACATCTGTATTTATACAAAATATAGTGTCATTAGTCAGTATCTGATTCACGATACAAATAATTTAAGGTTAGCGCTAAATTATAGCTCAAAAAATTATTAGATATGGTTAATATAATAAAGAGGGTCAATGATGACTGGTTTATTATTCTGATATTGTTAGTATTTATACTTAATTTTTTCCACCTATGGGGTAGAACAAGCTTATATATTTACTAGAGTATAATTAATGCTGAAATCAGCTTAAAAAAATAGGATGTGGTTTGTAGTAACTGCTTTGGTAGTAACTGGCCTCGATTAATAATGTGCATTCACTTTATATAGAATTTTTATTCCACTGGTAATCCTAGCGGAAGCTAATAGAACTAACTTTTATTTCATTCTGCTAGTAATCCTAGCGGAAAATAATTTAATCAAAATGTTTTAAGATTTTATTAATCACATCTTAAGTGATTAAAGATTTTAATTTTTAAATGCTGCTTGATTGCAGCTCAAAAATGAGTAAATGATAACAACAAAGAACTGAAGGACAACTGAATTAGGTTTGAAAATTTGCTTGTATTTATACAGATTTTCCATAGACCCCCCCCCTTCTTAACCTTATCATTTACTTATACGGACCGCGGTAGCATTCTAGGCGACATCTTTCGGATACATAATAAATTAAATATAGTTCTATTATTGTCACTGTACAAAATGCAATAATATGTATCCATATGGATAAGTTAATATACATAATTGCTGAGATATTTCAGCTACAAAAATCAGAGGCTAAGAGTGAGCAACTCTCAGATAAAGTCGATACTGAGGGTTCAACTCAAAAATCATTGTTTATATACAGATAATTCGCTTAAGTTCCCCTAGCGGTTAAAAATTAAACTAGAATGTTTTAGATTCTACTATATATACATTCAACATATACGATATTTACATATTAGATAAGTCGTGCAATATTAAAAATAAATACTACTAAATAGAAAATAGGTATTCACTTATTAGCTTCTTGATAAAGACTATTAGATTTTAAAAAATGGAAATATTAAGTGCATGTGAAATGCTCCTCAGGTTACTTCCCTACTTCCCCCAATTTCCTGTATCAGCTACATTTGGATAGGGAAAGGAGGGGGAGGAGTTTATTTTGTGTTGCTTAGTCAGATTTAATAACAATAATTTGTTTTATTTTTTCGCGCCAAAGCATTGCTTGGCAAGGGATATTTGATATTAAGGAATTTGCAAGCTTAGCTTGGCATGGGATATTTTGTTTATCTTTCATATCAAAATATGAAACTCATTCAGCAAATATTATTTTCTGGGATAGGGACAATTAATATCGCATAAATCCACTTTTATATTTAGAGGACGTGATTTTTAACAATCGCTTGAACATATTTATCTATTTCAGATTCTTCGCTGGCTTCCTGATCCATTTGGTTGATAGTTTTACGCGCATACTGCTCAGGTATTTTATTACTATTACTTGGAGCTTTTCTGGGCGTGAATTTACTCCGTGTTTTACCAAAGCGGGACTCAGGATTTGGGGGCTCCCCAGCTTTCTTTTTGTTGCAATTTTGCACTACATGGCCAGGGATATTACAATGCCAGCATTTAATAATTTTACTCCTCCCATTAAAGGCTCCTATAACGCCCTCGATTTGATCCCAAGCAATAGGATCATCCTCATGGTCTACCCAAGAAGGAACCTCGTCAGGTTCTTCGGTTAAGTTTTCTTTATACATTGCCGTGTTAGTGGGGATATTATCTTCGATAATACTGATTATGGGTTGTTTTTTCGTTTCCGCAGAATTTTTAGGTAGGAACATTTCCATAGCTTGAGAATAGCAAGCAGAAAGGTTTTCCTTGCTAATATGGCCAGACCCATCCCAGTTAACGTATCTCTGTCCGAGATTAATAAGTTTATTTAAGTAAGCGTTGTAATCGTCCAAAAATTGCATACTCTCAACATAATTGGCCATGTCTATGGCAAGGTTGGTATACAGCAGATTTTTGCTAACGTTAAGATAGAATTCTTTCCACTTCTTTTTAGGTATGAGACCAGGATTCATGAGTTTGAACACCCTAAGTTTGTTTTCAAAATAGGTGTCAAGGGGTTGATTAGTCTCCTGTTTTAGGTTGTAGAAGTACTGAGAGGCTACTTCTGGATCCGAGAAAGGAGTGACCAGCCTCCTAATCATCAGGTAATAACTTAAAGCAGATAAGGCCTGATTTCTTTCAGGCGTAATTAAGTCTCCTAATCGTTCCCCTCTAGAGTCATAAATTCGCTGGTATAAAATATCCTTAAAAAGGATTGGGTCACAGATTCTATATGTCTTTGCAACCCTCCACATATTAGAAAAGAAGTTATCAAAGTCAGCCCTACCGTCCCACCTAGGGGCATCCCTCGCAAAATCGGAATCCCATTTTTGTCCCTTAATAAAGCATTCTTTAATAAAGTCATCGTCGGCGGCGCTAGTTGTTGCCGTTGCGGCTGCGCCTGTGTTTGGCGTATTCCTTGTAGAGGGTCTATTTGCTACATTGGGTGCAGACCTTGTAGTTTTACGGAGGGGTTCTAACGACTTAATCCTATCAGGGATAAAGGGAATCCTTTCTAGCAAGGTTTTTTCATATTCAGTTAGAGAAGTTTCTCTTACATTCATCCAATTGTCATTATCCGCCGGACCTATAAAGCCTACAATTGAATAGGCCATACAACCTGGGGCTGTCATCCTATCCTTGGCAACCCATTCAACCACGTTTATCTTTTGCTGGACCGATATACGGTCATAAAAAGTGGCATTAATTGAATCGTCACCTATGGTGTTAAAATGAGTCATGTTAAGACTTTCGTTTAGCGTTTTTTCAGCAAACAATGGGCCAAGATTTCCGTCCGCTGGGAGTTTTGATACTCTGCGTTTTAGGTCTAAAATGTCGGTATCGGCTAATAATCTGCGATGTGATTCTGTGTCCTTAAACCCTGCCCATTTTGTTTCTAATTCGAGCTGCATAATCTCGGATTCTTGTTTTATTAAATCTCTATAATGTGCCGAATATTCGTTTAACTTATCATTTAACGCTTCCGATATGAGATCTTTGATTTTTTCAGGGGAAAGCGGGTCAGCCTGCTGCTGCTGCTGCTGCTGCTGCTGCGAGGTGCCAGAGACGGCCGGAGCCGGCGGAGGCGGCGGTTTTTGTTTATCATCATTTTTCTTATCGGTCATGGTGCTGGAGTGTAGTGTTCGTTAACACTGATTTGTCTACCACGAAACTTTTTAAGAACTTGGGAATATCCCTTTCTTCCTGTTTTAAGGAGAAAATATGAAAATGTGTGAAATTAAATACTAGTGTGAAAATAAAAGGCGGGTTCCTTTTTATCTTTATTTGGCAGTTTGCCACGAAATAATTATTATAAATATTCTGTAACAAATTGTTACTGTAAACCGTTTCCGTGAATAAACTTAGTTATCAGGAAAATATTAATTTCACTTTGCAATCGAAGCTACTTTACAATTTAATTTTGTCTGTACGCTAATTATCTAAACCTTCCCCCCTCAAAAAATGAGTGGTAGACAAGACTGCGCCAAAATGACGTATGAGGGAATGTACAGACAGACTGCGAATACGAGTATAGAGTAGCTCCGATACAATTTAATAATCAATAATCTAACAAAGTATTTCTAAAAAAATACACATTTATTAAACATATAAAACTGGTTAGAAATAGGCAGATTAATGGGATTATTATTATAGGATATATTTATTATGATATATATATTAAAGGCTTGGACGTCCTGTTTCTTAGTTAGGTAAGAAACGACGTACTTGAACACGTGGGAGATATAGATACCGCCGGCCTAGACTTATAGGCTTGTATCTAACCGAGTGCAGACGGGAGGAAGCGTATTCACTCTTTGGCCTGCAACAATCAACTAGCCCTCAACACAGCAGGATGGAGTATGGTGGCGGTTACCAGTGGAGGTCTGACTCAGCCAGAGAAGTATAGGAATGTGAACAGGGATAAGGATACATAAACTTGGGTGTATATTACCACATTATATCAACATGGAAATATAATGTATTAATTTTTAAAAGCGAAGCTTTTCTATAATTAGGATCGGTCCGTACGTCCGTCACAAACGGATAGCTTTTTCGTTAATTTAGATATGTTAGAGGTTGTCCTATCGATTTCAAACTTTGCAAGGTGATTCCTTTAGTAGTTAGGTACGATTTAGAAAGCGTAGCAACTCTATAATCATAACAAGAATGTCCGTACGTCCATTTTAAACATGTTGATTTTTTACTTTTTTAACAACAAATTTTTAAGTGATCTAATCATCCGATTGATCTGATTTTTGGTATGTTGATTCCTGGGACAACAAAGTATAATGTTATAGAAAAAGCCACCCTATAATCAAGTCCTAAAAATTTATGTATGTCTATAAACATTATCCTGTATCAAGCATTTTTCAACAAATTTACTTACAATTTTGCTCCGATTCATATACATTTATATTCTGATTATTCAGTTCTGACACTATATAAGTGTTATTGTCTGTTTGTCCTTCCGTTTCAGTGCTTCGCTTTTATGGATGTTGTCATCCTTGTTTTTCTAGTAGTTACACTTAATATGGACGTAATAAGGGAAGGAAAATATTTGTTAATCACATTGGACCCAATTAAAGTAATGATATGATTCACCTTCAGAGAGAAGCTTCTTATAGGTCCAGGATGTCCATAAAAGGTTTTAAACTATTTTTTGGGAAGGTACCTCCACCAACCCAAAAGAAAACACAGTGGAGAAACTACCCCTAACCCCATATTTTTTTTGCTTTTTCTTCTTTAAATTTAAACTAGAATTGAAAATAGAGGGTCAACTTACCCCCTTCGTCCTTGTTTTCTACAAGTCGTCCTAGGGCCTTTAAGGGCAATTAGTTTAGATTAAAGACTTCTGATAAATTAATATCAACAGAATGCTTCAAAATCAACAGTAATATTTCTAAGGTCATTCAAATCATATATTATGCCAATGTACTAAAAAATTCATGGAAAATGCCATCCCTGTATTTTAGGCTTTTCTTGATTACAGATACCCAGTACACTGAAAATGTACTGGAGCTTTAAAAGAAGAAGGGCAATTAATTACGTAAATGCTCTATCTAAAAGTTGAATCAATATTTTTAATAAAGTTTAATAAAAGACGCTTTTAACAAAACTTATAAAAACCAAATGTACAGCAGAATGTGTATTGTACAAAATTATCCCTGAATCTCTAGTGCTAAAAATTTGAAATAGTACCATTTATTTTTGTTATTTTGACGTTTTGCCGTATAATCATATTTGTCTTGTGTGTAGTATACAATAAATGATTATGAAAAATGAAGTAAAATATACTACAAAGTAGAAAATATTATTTAACATTTTCTTACTTTAAAAAACTGTCACTTTGCAATTAGCCAAAATAGTAATGTTAAAAAACCAAAATTAAAAATCATTTGCTGCTACGTGCGCATCACTAATTTTTTGGGGAGGGTGTGGGGATCATTGTATTTTGAAGTTAGGGTGATATTAAACGGGAAATAGGTTAAGACAATAATCATAGGACCTAAAAAGCACATTCTAATCGGTTCAGTGGTTAGTGAGATCTTCAGGAAAGTACATACGTACATTCGGATATAACCAACGTTCTACTTTGTATTATTCTACATAAGTATTCTTTTATATTAATTAGCGGTCTCTGGGGGCACATGAGAAAAAGGTTTAAGTAAGTCGATCCTAAAATTTTCGAATATAGTTATAAACCTTTACTTGACCTATATGAAGCTTCACACACAAACATAGAGATATCCTTTTACTTTTATAATTATCAAATTTGTAATATTGATATTTTTTATATTTTATTGGCAATTTCACCTCAGTGCTAATTTTCACACAATATTGTTTTAATGTAAAATGTCAGGGATCTAAAGGGGTAAGACAAAGGCTCATAAATTGATGGACATCCCCAATGATGTTTCTCAAAATTACCCATTCTGTAATTACAATTAGTGGTTGAAACGTTTGAACACTCAACTTAATGAAAAACCAATCAAAAAAGTAAAAGTCCTCAAAGTCATTAAGCCAACGAATAAGAAAATAAAGCCCAATGTTCCCTCCCTCCCTGGTACAATGTGCATGGTAAATTCAAAGTAAATAATTCATAAATGTACAACTTTATTTTGTTCAGTAAATATGATTATAACGCATGTAATTTATCAATAATGTAGCTTTTTATAGTGCCTATAAAAATGACGTCACGTCATATCATGACGTAATTCTGGATTTTTCTGCCAAAAGTTTTTTTACTTTAGTGCTTATAAAAAAGGGATAAATTAAAAAAAAAATTAGTGGAAATTCCGAATGACGTCATATTAGAATAATGGACTATTCTAATATGACGTTATTTTCATAGGTACTATAAAAAGCTTCATTAATCACTGGTGACTTCGCCCCTAACATCTATGTGCTCTTTCTTTGAAGAGGGAGTGAAAGGGTAACAAAACAGCTTAAGACAGATTAAAAAAATTCAATGGCATACAAACACCTATTGAAGATTATCTTAATCTTAATCGGCTCAATAGTTAGTAGGATCTTAACGGGAAAAAACAAACAAATTTCATGACTTTAAATCTCATAGGATATTAATGATTTTTAAAATAAAAATTGCATATTATGGAACAACTTTTAAGCAAAGTTTTATATCCATGTACATTCTCATTCGTTGGTTCAAAATCTTTAACTACATAATAAATGGGGAGGATTTATTTGTCAATTGTCTTATCCCAAAGAAAAAAATTCAAAACTTTACCTGACCAAGGGTCCATACACTTGGTTGAAATATTTCCAGATCTGGGGAGATTTTTTGGGATCTCGTCCTATGCCAGGCGCATGGTAACCCAACAGATTGCCTGGAAATCATTTATATTAATAGAGTCTCCTAAAGGGGGAGGGGGAGGGGAGGGGATGTCGACCCTTCTTTTCGATTCTAATTTTGAAAAGATAAAGAAAAAAAGAATTATTAGAATCATTTTGAGGATTGAGACAATGGACGGTCAATTGATATGGATATTCCAAATGATGATAAACAAAAAAATTTAATAAAAGTCCCCAAAGTTTGTAAGCTGTTAAAAAAAACAATGTAATCTACAGTCAAATGTCTATCCCACCTCTCCTTGCATGGAACTAATTAAAAAAGGTTTTACGCTGTAATTGTTCTCCGTAAAATGTCAAACACGATATTTCTATCCAGGGCTCGGCAGCTGCGCGACAGCCGCGTTTGAGCCTAAGTGAATTCGTGATGTTAAAACTTTAAAATGTAGCTGGATGGCAAAACCTGTTCCTGAACAGACTATCCATCTTTTCATAATTTGATTATGCACAAAAACAGGTTAAAATATGAGACTTGCGTGGCTGAGGCGCGGCTGCCGAGCCCTGGTTCTAACCTTTCAAATAAAAATACCACGTAATTTCAATTTGAAAAAGATGCATATTATATTTTTGCAAATAGTATAAACAGAATTGTGTAAATATTAATGTGTTAGTTGCATGATTGATTTATGGATATATTATTACTTGGATCTTACATCCGATTTCATGCTCTCTAAAAAATAAAAACACAGTGGGCTAAAATAACAATTCCCCTCTATACCCCATCCCCTCCACTCATATTGGGTGAACAAACTGACCAATAGCAACTTAAATTGAAGATGATTTCCCCCTGACATAATATCCACCTATATTCTTTATCCATTGATTGAGACACAGTCAGAGTAATAGGACAGGTTTAGACTTTTAGCTCTAGGTTTGTGTATTTAAGTAGGATTTAATGGGTAATTATTTCCTCATATTCATTTTCAGGGGGGGGGGGCGGGGGGGGGGGGGGAAATACTAAACTGAATTTTTAAAGGATAAATAAACCACAAAAAATATTAATCCAATAGGATAAAAATATTAACAAAATGAAACTACAAAAAATTACCTATTAGCGGATAGCTTTTAGGGCCGGGAAGATGCTTAAAACCTTTCATTTTTAACCTGAAAAGAATTTTTAGAATTTATTTAAATTCTTATCAAATAGGTGGGGAAGGGAGTGGACAATAGCAGATTAATAACTTGTATACACTATACAAGGATCTAAAGGGATAAAACAATTGCCTATAAATTGATGTACATTACCATTGATGATACACAAAATTACCCCCTCTGTAGATTACAATCAGTGGTTTAAACTTTTAGACACCCAACCTAATGCACCAAGCAATAAAATCCCAAAGTTGTTAATTCATCGAATAAGAAAACGTTATTTTAAAACTTTGGGGACTAATGCAATAAACAGCCCAATGTCCCCTTTCCTGAATTAAATATATAGATCCATATTTACAAAAAAACTTTCATTAATTCCACGTCTCTATACATTCTTAAATATATAAATTGTGTCAAAACATGTAGATTTAAAAAATTAATATGAATGCTTTATTATAAACTTTTCATATTGAACCCACAAACAATACGACACGATGGAGCATTTCCAATTCAAAACCATACTATTGCATGCATAACCAACAGACAGGCTAAAACCCTAGACTCATAATAGTTATTCTCATCGTATTATAAACGGCTTTCCGCGGATAAGGAAAATACAATTATGAGATTAAAACCAGTTTTTTAGCCTGTGCCTTCGGTTTACGGGCTAAAAAAAACTGGTTTTAATCTTATGATTGTACATTTTTAAATTCGTAGAAAGCTGGATATAATACGATGCGAGACATAGTTTTTTCGTATGGATGAGAACCGGTTCTTATCCACCGGATTCGAATGAATACGAGAGAGAAGTTTAATATAACAACAAGGACCATTATATCTTAAGAAGCGCAGTAAAAACAATCTTTAAAACATAGACGTACCGAAGGGGGGTGTAGGGGAGTTTCAACACCACTATTAATATTGAAAATGGCTTCCCCCTCACCAAGTAAGATATTAACATCAGTAAATTTTGACAATTAAGGAAGGTGTATATTTGTACGACGGCAACTCTTTTATACATTGGCTTAAGAATTAACTCTAGATATAGAGTAGCTATTCTCCTATAGATATTGTGTGTTGACTGGTAACCATGAGGAAAGGGACATTTTACTTTAATTTTTACCGGTACTCAAAGTTTTAAGAAAGTTTCTCGTATTCATTCGAATCCGGTGGATAGGAACCGGTTCTCATCCATTCGAAAAAAACTATGTCTAGCATCGTATTATATCCAGCTTTCTACGAAAATAAAAATGAACAATCATAAGATTAATGCCAGTTTTTTTAGCCCGTGCCTTCGGCACCTCGGGGCTAGAAAACCGGTTTTAATCTTATAATTGTACATTCTATATCCGCGGAAAGCTGTTTATAATAAGATGCAAGAAATAACTATTCTTTACTTTGTTGGCTTAAACATTTTTGGTACTTTAATCAAATCTGGATATGTTGGTTTAAACCAACAGTGTCCAAATCTACATAAGAGTTAATTTTGTTAATCATCATTGGGGAGAGTGTTAATTTCTTGCCCATTGTCTTATCCCTTGTGATCCCTGTTGGTAATAGTTTATCAATTCTAAAAGCATAAACCAATATATCACAATAAATACAGTCGTACGGCGGAATACACAACAAGGATGACAACATATTTACATGCGAAGCTTTGGAAACAGGAAAAAAGATTTAAACAAGCTCAGATTTGAATTTTATATCAGTTATTTATCAGTATAGTGATAAATAACTGATTTATTGATTTTATGATTTTTATTTTAATATTAGTGACAAAATTGTCTGTATTACGATGCTATACATGATTTTTCATGGCTTATCATCAAAGGACCCACTTGTAACAGAAATCTCAAATCAAACTTTGAAATAGATATGAAGATTCTAACAAGACTAATCTTACGACCAGGGCTATTGCATACAGACGTACGCTAAATTTATAAAATTTTTGCTATTAATAAATACAGTATCATGACTGAATATACAATATCAACCACACAAAAAAGTTTATATCAGTCATCCTTGTTAACAAAAGAGGCATAATGTTGACTGACAATTTCAATTGGTTTATCTCGACATTATATTGCATTTACATTTTACATAGATAAATTAAATAAACCATCTTTTAGGTTTATGTACAATGTTAAAATGTTTAGTAAGATTGAAATATAATGAAAGTGCATGGAAAACGTATGGTATATATATCCTTATAAAAGTATCTGGATTTCTGTGTGTCCGTCTGTAGTTTAATATCTCGGTAACGCCTGGGTTGATATTGTTCTTCTTTACAATGAAGCTTCTTATGGGTCCAATTTAAGGTTAATAACCAACACCCTCTCAAGAAACATAGACATTGAAATAAAATACCTACCCCCTAAAACCTTCTCTCAATAGTCCTTTGCAGCCTCTAGAAGCAAAGCTAAAACTTTTTAGTCCTAGTCGGTTCGGTCTAGTAGTTCTATTCTGGAGACTTTATACAACTCTTATGGTGGTGTTAGGCTGTTTTCTTGCTAACAATCATAAGTTGCTAGTAGCTAGGGGCACATACTTATAGAACTAATTCATAGGATTTTTTTAAAATTAATAAGTTGAGTACTTTTAATTGTAAAAGAATTCGCATTCTTTTTGCAAACCCTACTAACCCACACAACGCTACTAAATCAATAAAAACTCAATAATTGTCTCATGTCGATATAGCAACAGGTCAAATATTAACAGAGCTAGACTCACTATTCTTATTTATTTCATTTCAATTTTTTTTGTTATGTACAAATAAAAAAAGTATTAAATTTTTGTGTTTGTATAGTAAACCATCCTCGTTTTTTTTATACAATTGGCTACGCCTCTAGATAAATCTATTTTTTTGGGGTAGGAAGGGGGGTTGGTGTTTCCCTCGCCAAAAGAGTTATAATCCTTCCAATGACCTATGAGAAGCTACATTGTAAAGAAGAACCATTTTGGTTCAACGGTTAGCGAGACAGACATACAAAGATCCTGTCACTTTTATATAGTATATTAATATTCAGGTCTCACTCAAACTTACAGTTTCTAAACAACTTCACTACTAAAAGTGTCATACTTTTTTATGCATATAACTCTCCCTTTTACTTTCTAAAGATGAAAAACTATCAGTAGCGCAACTAATCTATAATTAGGAAATTTTTGCATGTCTGTCCATTCGACGAAACAACTGTTCGATTTAGACTTTATTAATTATCGTGTTATATATGACATTATTTTTCTGTTTACTTTACTTAACTTAACCAACCCTAATCCAAAATAAGAAATCAATAATATGTTTTTTCTTCTTGATTAAAAAAAATTTTCATGTATTTTTTAAATATCTGTTCTAAATAATTGATAATTACATCAGCGCCATTTATTGACATAATTATTCTTGTTAATTTGTATTCTGTTAGATGATGTAATAATACTATGGTACTTGTAAGTAATGACAATGAGAAATATTTCATAATGACAAACACCCAGTAGCATGAAAATGTACACATCAATTAAAAAAGGGCAAATAACAAATCAAACTTTGGTTCTAAAAATTGATAATTTAGTTTTAGAATATCTATAATTTTTTACTTTTCAATAATTGAAACCTTTATCTAAATATTTTTAAATTTCGAGAAAGCTAATATATATTAAATTTTTTCCTGTACAAAATTGGAACCTGTATTATCTACCAACCCTTTCTTGACCTTGTAAAATTACAGAACGATTTTGTTTAGATCTGAATAGTTGCTTGAAATTGAGATTGAAGAAGCACATTCGTCTACAATTAGCAATTACTTAGAATAAATGCAATTTTTGATATACCTATATCCAACTAGGTGGTAAAAATAAAAAAAAAGGGGGGGGGGGTAACATCTTATAATTTTTTAAAATTTGGTGGAGGGGGGGGGGGGGTAGTGTAAATACCCCTTCATCAGACGTCCTTGCTTTTAATTGTGATTTTGATGAAAGAACTTTATTGTAATTATGATTTAAATTGCAGAATTGGTATACACATATTCTTTTAATCACTTTACTATACAGAATGATTTATATTTACTGAAGACGATTTTATGTTATAAGTTGTATATACTATGACAGCTGGGACTTTGACTGGACTACTGTATACTAAAGAGGCCATTCTTATCATGTTAATGTATATCGATATTATTTATATTTTGTCACATATTAAGTACTAGCGACAAAAACTTTTCGAAGGTAGTATATACCCAAGCAAAGCTTTATCATAAGAAATTTAAGTATTTTGTTACATTTTGTTTTGGTTGAGGATGGAGAAAATCTTTATAGGGGTTTGGTTTAGCAAAGGTCGGGGACCTTGTACGTCCTTGCAGCTTAATTAAACAATAATCTCCTCATAATCCCCACTCTATTTTATAGAATTATACAATTGTTGAATTTATCAAAGTTTCTTCACCTAGTTGTTAATCTAAGCGGGATTATTTGGGAGTCAAAGTCATAGGGATATGCGCATATTTTAATAAAGATAGGAAGCTTAAGGGATAAGACAATGGATGATAAAGTTAAGTACATCATCAAAAAAAACTCTTTGTGTAGATTGAAGACAATAATGGTGTAAAATCTGGACACTTCTATATAGTTTGTTCAAATAAATAAAACTTTGTGGTTCGTTTAAAGTTTTTAAGCCAACAAATTAAGGGATGTAATTAGAAAGCTGATATAATTTAAAATACATATTATGTCCCGTTTCTCGCAGAGTAAAGATGAGTGTATAAGGTTCTCTTTCGCTTCTTTCATTCTAGTATTTAGGTAGTATTTAAAGGGGCCAAAAAATAGCCTCAAACTATCCCGCGTTATCTCTTATTTTGTCTTGTATCTTTTAAACTTTTGTATATATTCTTGGGCTATTTATTCGATCTGTTATCTAACTTTGATTTATTTCAATTTGATACAAAATTGTTATCGTTTTTGGGTTGTTATTATCGTCAGCAGGGAAGGGAGGGGACATAGGCTCTAAAATAAACTGGAACCCAAAGATCTTTAAACACTTTTTCTCATTCGTTGGATAAAAAATTGTGGGAACTTGTATTAAATCTTGACTGGTTCAAACTATACAGCAGTGTCCAAATTACATAATTCACTAATAATCACAATCAACAACAGGAGGAATTTTGTTAACCATAATTGGGGGTGATCATCAATTTATCATCAATTGTCTTTACAAATAATAGAATATAAATTAACAATAAAACTGCTTAAACTGCATATTCTTTTATAAAAAGTATTAAGGTTTCTTGTGAATAGCTTAAAGTTTCTTAAATCATTGAAAAGATTGAGTTCTCCATTTTACAAGAAGCTTCGTTCAAGTCCTGTGATGGTTTTCTGCTATTTATCTGCTATCAGTTCAGAACTCTTTGGTAAGAAGATGATTAAAGTCCCTCCACAGATTATGACGTGATACGATAAAACAACCAATGAGAGGCCAGCATAAATTTTACCATTGGTCAATTACAGTATATACTTGCCCCTCATTGGCTATTCTATCGTATGACGTCATAATCTGTGGAAGGACTTTTATATCTTCTTTGGTAATCTATACAAATTACAAACTATAGACATGCATTGTATTTAAAAGAATGACGGGAATAATTTAGCCTGTTTTCAGCCAAGTCACTATAAAACGAGTAGCTGAATAAATCTTTTAACACAATTCAATGTACATTTACAAATAAACGTATATTGCAAACTTTCACCGTAACCAAACAGTATTTGTACTGAATGACTTCAACCCCTTGAAGCAATTTACCAATAGAATTAATATTATAGATACCGTTACTATATATACACTTGGGCCGGTAAAAAAATTGCCATAGATCCTAAGGGATAAGACATTGGACGTTGAATTGAATTACATCCTCAATGATAAATAATAAAATTACTCCTTCTGCAAGACAAACTTATTGGTGGAAAAGTTAAGACACTGCTAATTTAAACCAACGTATCAAGATTTGAAATCAGTACTCAAAGTCAATGAATAAGAGAACTTTAATAACCAGTATAATTTACAGTCCAATGTCCACTCCCTCCCTAGGAAATTGCACCTAAAGAATAACTTTGACCATTTATAAATAATAGGATATATAAGTTGGAAGGAATTTTAATGTTAGAGGGAGATTTGAAATCTGCACCAAATTTTAAGGATTTTTTATAAAGTTTTTTTTTGTACAATTCTATATCTGAATGCGGAAATACAATTTAAGTTCGTAAATTTTGACCAATAGGATTGGTGGATTGGAAACTACCTGCACTCTAATTGGTTGAATGATTTGCGACACTTAAGCTTCTCCAATTAGAGCGCAGATAATTTTCAATCCACCAATCACAGATGTCAAAATTAATTAACTTAAATTGTATTTCCGCTTTTAGATAAAGAATTATACAAAAAAACGAATTTTATAAAAAAAAATCCTTAGAATTTGCTGCAGATTTTAAATCTCCCTCTAACATTAAAATTCTTTCCAACTTATATATCTTAAATAAATAATCTATTGTACTAACTCTATTGGTTTTTCTTCAGGTTTACTCAAGCGTAAAATGTCCGAATTGATGTTGAAAACAAAAAATTATTATCGTCAATTCAGCTTTCTTTCACGAATCTTGTTGATCAGTTCGTTTAACTACTAGGAGGGGAGGGGATGAAGAATAGGGGTGGATGGAAGATATCGTTATTTTAGCCCGGTGCTAGTTTCACTTTATTAGAGAATATGAAAATCTAATGTAAGATCCAAATAATAATAAATCTATTAATGTCCGGCATGAAACGATTTCTACAAAAGAAAATTTACACCCCCCCAACACATATATTTTTTTTACAGATTGCAGCGTCCGTCCCTCCTTCTAGCTGACAGATTTAATGAAGTTAATTAACATACGCAGTCAGACAGACGGACGGATACCAGACGGGTTGGGCCGGATAGTTTTTTGGCAGGATACTGGATATCCAGCTGATTACTAGTGACGGATATCCGGTATCCGGTCGGATATTTGACCAACAGCGGATATCCGGTATCCGGATAGTTTCAATATACGGTATCCGGTCAAACCAGACATCCGGCCCAATCCTATTATGTTGTTTATATAACAGCACAAAAGAATGACTGAATTAATAAATGAATGAATAGAATGATAGTGCTAATCCTATTTCTAACAAAAGAAAAATAAATAACATGTGTAGGTCTATAAAGTCAGTGCTACAAGGAGAAGAGGAGACTTGGGACAATCATTTGCAATAGTTCTTTCGTTGGTGTAAACATTTTAGTTTTCAAACTTTTTAGCCAATCATTTCTTGTTTACTGAAGCCATTCTTGTTAATCGTAATTGTTGTGTAGATAAATTTATCGTTCTCCATTGTCTTATCCCTTAAAATCCCTAAAAAAAAACTACAATCAAAGCAAATTATCCTATCCTAACTTTTTATTTGCAAAGCTTCTCTATAATTCTCATAAATCCGTGTGACTGTCTGTTTGTTGGGAACGTAATTTTCTTTTTTTGTAATGGTTCCTTCTAGTTCGTCTGACCATAACGCTGCTAAGAAAGAAAGAGCATGGAGTGAGGGGACATTGGTTGGTAAATTATACTGGTACCCAAAGTTTTATGAATATGATTCTGAATGGTTGACTTTACAACTGCTATGTAATCTAAATTGGTTGGTACAAAAGTATTAGTGTCCAAATGTTACAACCGACAATTTAACTACAAAAGGATTAATTTTAGTTTTTATCACTGGTGATTTATCGCCCATTGTCTTATCCCTTAAGATCCCTGAGAATTAGAATGTTGGGAATTTCCTGTGAAATTTCTATAACTACTAACATGAACATTCATAATTTCTTGTGAAGATTCCCTCACTGTAGATATTATTATCCTTGTTCTCTTACATAAGTCTGGTGATTATAACTATAAACATGAATATTTAGAATTTCTTGTGAAGATTTCCTACCTGTAGATGTTATTATCCTTGTTCTCTTACATAAGTCTGATGATTATAACTATGAACATGAATATTCATAATTTCTTGTGAAGATTTCCTACCTGTAGATGTTATTATCCTTGTTCTCTTACATAAGTCTAGTGATTATAACTATGAACATGAATATTTATAATTTCTTGTGAAGATTTCCTACCTGTAGATGTTATTATCCTTGTTCACTTACATAAGTCTGGTGATTATAACTATGAACATGAATATTCATAATTTCTTGTGAAGATTTCCTACCTGTAGATAATATTATCCTTGTTCTCTTACATAAGTCTGGTGATTATAACTATGAACATGAATATTCATAATTTCTTGTGAAGATTTCCTACCTGTATATGTTATTATCCTTGTTCTCTTACATAAGTCTAATAATTATAACTATGAACATGAATATTCATAATTTCTTGTGAAGATTTCCTACCTGTAGATAATATTATCCTTGTTCTCTTACATAAGTCTGGTGATTATAACTATGAACATGAATATTCATAATTTCTTGTGAAGATTTCCTACCTGTAGATGTTATTATCCTTGTTCTCTTACATAAGTCTGGTGATTATAACTATGAACATGAATATTCATAATTTCTTGTGAAGATTTCCTACCTGTAGATAATATTATCCTTGTTCACTTACATAAGTCTAATAATTATAACTATGAACATGAATATTCATAATTTCTTGTGGAGATTCCTTACCTGTAGATATTATTATCCTTGTTCACTTACATAAGTCGAGTGATTATAACTATGATCATGAATATTCAGAATATCTTGTGAAGATTTCCTACCTGTAGATGTTATTATCCTTGTTCTCTTACATAAGTCTGGTGATTATAACTATGAACATGAATATTCATAATTTCTTGTGGAGATTCCCTACCTGTAGATAATATTATCCTTGTTCTCTTACATAAGTCTAGTGATTATAACTATGAACATGAATATTCATAATTTCTTGTGGAGATTCCCTACCTGTAGATAATATTATCCTTGTTCTCTTACATAAGTCTGGTGATTATAACTTTAAACATGAATATTCATAATTTCTTGTGGAGATTCCCTACCTGTAGATAATATTATCCTTGTTCTCTTACATAAGACTGGTGATTATAACTATGAACATGAATATTTATAATTTCTTGTGGAGATTCCCTACCTGTAGATAATATTATCCTTGTTCTCTTACATAAGACTGGTGATTATAACTATGAACATGAATATTCATAATTTCTTGTGGAGATTCCCTACCTGTAGATAATATTATCCTTGTTCTCTTACATAAGTCTGGTGATTATAACTTTAAACATGAATATTCATAATTTCTTGTGGAGATTCCCTACCTGTAGATAATATTATCCTTGTTCTCTTACATAAGTCTGGTGATTATAACTTTAAACATGAATATTCAGAATTTCTTGTGAAGATTTCCTACCTGTAGATGTTATTATCCTTGTTCTCTTACATAAGTCTGGTGATTATAACTATGAACATGAATATTCATAATTTCTTGTGAAGATTTCCTACCTGTAGATGTTATTATCCTTGTTCTCTTACATAAGTCTAGTGATTATAACTATGAACATGAATATTCATAATTTCTTGTGAAGATTTCCTACCTGTAGATGTTATTATCCTTGTTCTCTTACATAAGTCTAGTGATTATAACTATGAACATGAATATTCATAATTTCTTGTGAAGATTTCCTACCTGTAGATGTTATTATCCTTGTTCTCTTACATAAGTCTGGTGATTATAACTATGAACATGAATATTCATAATTTCTTGTGGAGATTCCCTCACTGTAGATATTATTATCCTTGTTCTCTTACATAAGTCTAGTGATTATAACTTTAAACATGAATATTCATAATTTCTTGTGAAGATTTCCTACCTGTAGATGTTATTATCCTTGTTCTCTTACATAAGTCTGGTGATTATAACTATGAACATGAATATTCATAATTTCTTGTGAAGATTTCCTACCTGTAGATGTTATTATCCTTGTTCTCTTACATAAGTCTGGTGATTATAACTTTAAACATGAATATTCATAATTTCTTGTGAAGATTCCCTACCTGTAGATGTTATTATCCTTGTTCTCTTACATAAGTCTGGTGATTATAACTATGAACATGAATATTCATAATTTCTTGTGAAGATTTCCTACCTGTAGATGTTATTATCCTTGTTCTCTTACATAAGTCTAGTGATTATAAATATGAACATGAATATTCATAATTTCTTGTAAAGATTCCCTACCTGTAGATAATATTATCCTTGTTCACTTACATAAGTCTAGTGATTATAACTATGAACATGAATATTCATAATTTCTTGTGAAGATTTCCTACCTGTAGATGTTATTATCCTTGTTCTCTTACATAAGTCTAGTGATTATAACTATGAACATGAATATTCAGAATTTCTTGTGAAGATTTCCTACCTGTAGATAATATTATCCTTGTTCACTTACATAAGTCTGGTGATTATAACTATGAACATGAATATTCATAATTTCTTGTGGAGATTTCCTACCTGTAGATGTTATTATCCTTGTTCTCTTACATAAGTCTAGTGATTATAACTATGAACATGAATATTCAGAATATCTTGTGAAGATTTCCTACCTGTAGATGTTATTATCCTTGTTCTCTTACATAAGTCTGGTGATTATAACTATGAACATGAATATTCATAATTTCTTGTGGAGATTCCCTCACTGTAGATATTATTATCCTTGTTCTCTTACATAAGTCTAGTGATTATAACTTTAAACATGAATATTCATAATTTCTTGTGAAGATTTCCTACCTGTAGATGTTATTATCCTTGTTCTCTTACATAAGTCTGGTGATTATAACTATGAACATGAATATTCATAATTTCTTGTGAAGATTTCCTACCTGTAGATGTTATTATCCTTGTTCTCTTACATAAGTCTGGTGATTATAACTTTAAACATGAATATTCATAATTTCTTGTGAAGATTCCCTACCTGTAGATGTTATTATCCTTGTTCTCTTACATAAGTCTGGTGATTATAACTATGAACATGAATATTCATAATTTCTTGTGAAGATTTCCTACCTGTAGATGTTATTATCCTTGTTCTCTTACATAAGTCTAGTGATTATAAATATGAACATGAATATTCATAATTTCTTGTAAAGATTCCCTACCTGTAGATAATATTATCCTTGTTCACTTACATAAGTCTAGTGATTATAACTATGAACATGAATATTCATAATTTCTTGTGAAGATTTCCTACCTGTAGATGTTATTATCCTTGTTCTCTTACATAAGTCTAGTGATTATAACTATGAACATGAATATTCAGAATTTCTTGTGAAGATTTCCTACCTGTAGATAATATTATCCTTGTTCACTTACATAAGTCTGGTGATTATAACTATGAACATGAATATTCATAATTTCTTGTGGAGATTTCCTACCTGTAGATGTTATTATCCTTGTTCTCTTACATAAGTCTAGTGATTATAACTATGAACATGAATATTCAGAATATCTTGTGAAGATTTCCTACCTGTAGATGTTATTATCCTTGTTCACTTACATAAGTCTGGTGATTATAACTATGAACATGAATATTCATAATTTCTTGTGAAGATTTCCTACCTGTAGATGTTATTATCCTTGTTCTCTTACATAAGTCTAGTGATTATAACTATGAACATGAATATTCATAATTTCTTGTGGAGATTCCTTACCTGTAGATGTTATTATCCTTGTTCTCTTACAGAAGTCTAGTGATTATAACTATGAACATGAATATTCATAATTTCTTGTGAAGATTTCCTACCTGTAGATAATATTATCCTTGTTCACTTACATAAGTCTGGTGATTATAACTATGAACATGAATATTCATAATTTCTTGTGGAGATTTCCTACCTGTAGATGTTATTATCCTTGTTCTCTTACATAAGTCTAGTGATTATAACTATGAACATGAATATTCATAATTTCTTGTAAAGATTCCCTACCTGTAGATGTTATTATCCTTGTTCTTTTACATAAGTCTGGTGATTATAACTATGAACATGAATATTCATAATTTCTTGTGAAGATTCCCTACCTGTAGATGTTATTATCCTTGTTCTCTTACATAAGTCTAGTGATTATAACTATGAACATGAATATTCATAATTTCTTGTGAAGATTTCCTACCTGTAGATAATATTATCCTTGTTCACTTACATAAGTCTGGTGATTATAACTTTAAACATGAATATTCATAATTTCTTGTGGAGATTCCTTACCTGTAGATGTTATTATCCTTGTTCTCTTACATAAGTCTAGTGATTATAACTATGAACATGAATATTCATAATTTCTTGTGAAGATTTCCTACCTGTAGATATTATTATCCTTGTTCTCTTACATAAGTCTGGTGATTATAACTATGAACATGAATATTCATAATTTCTTGTGAAGATTTCCTACCTGTAGATGTTATTATCCTTGTTCTCTTACATAAGTCTAGTGATTATAACTATGAACATGAATATTCATAATTTCTTGTGGAGATTCCTTACCTGTAGATGTTATTATCCTTGTTCTCTTACAGAAGTCTAGTGATTATAACTATGAACATGAATATTCATAATTTCTTGTGAAGATTTCCTACCTGTAGATAATATTATCCTTGTTCACTTACATAAGTCTGGTGATTATAACTATGAACATGAATATTCATAATTTCTTGTGGAGATTTCCTACCTGTAGATGTTATTATCCTTGTTCTCTTACATAAGTCTAGTGATTATAACTATGAACATGAATATTCATAATTTCTTGTAAAGATTCCCTACCTGTAGATGTTATTATCCTTGTTCTTTTACATAAGTCTGGTGATTATAACTATGAACATGAATATTCATAATTTCTTGTGAAGATTCCCTACCTGTAGATGTTATTATCCTTGTTCTCTTACATAAGTCTAGTGATTATAACTATGAACATGAATATTCATAATTTCTTGTGAAGATTTCCTACCTGTAGATAATATTATCCTTGTTCACTTACATAAGTCTGGTGATTATAACTTTAAACATGAATATTCATAATTTCTTGTGGAGATTCCTTACCTGTAGATGTTATTATCCTTGTTCTCTTACATAAGTCTAGTGATTATAACTATGAACATGAATATTCATAATTTCTTGTAAAGATTCCCTACCTGTAGATGTTATTATCCTTGTTCTCTTACATAAGTCTGGTGATTATAACTATGAGCATGAACAGACTGAATCAGGGATATATACAAAATAAATTTTGTCATAAAACTATTTACTGAATCAAATTTTTGTCAAATTTTCTAAAAATTGTGAAAAGTAAGAGAAGTGAGCAAGAATAGTTAATTGTCGCATCACATATAGACAGCGTTACAGATAGTAAAATTAGAAACAATTATTTTCAGTTTTATTGGCCCCATAAGGCATAGCGCGATATGATGTACTAGATTTTTAGTATGGCCCAGATTGGATTCTAAGTCACAGCGGATATTAATCGGTTTCTGAGACATACTGTTATTAAATTAATTGCTATTAGCTCAGCTGCTCTATAATCGAAGTCTGGCCAAACGTAACACACTAAATATCTTATTATTACAACGCTTTATCTTAAAAACTGTCAGGTTATTATTGCTGTGCTGCTTATAGGATTATTTAGTCCTTTTCTCCTGAAAAGGCTTTCAAACACTTTTTTCTTCAAGTAATTAAAGTTGGAAGGGGGAGGTTAAATGGAGCGCGATGGGTGGTAAAATCTATTGAATTTATACGATTTTGGGGTAACCTACAACACCACTAAAATTTTTTTTAGGGAAGGGGAGTAATTAGTCTTTACTCTCATCTCCCCCATTTGATATCTCTTTCTCACAGAGATCCCATTGATTTACTTATCCTTTTTTCCCTGGTACAAATATATTACCTGTATGACGATATTAGTTTTAAGATTGATTTATGAGAATTGGATATATTGTACTTCATATGTACAATACACATATCAACATTTATTTTACGTTATTTTAATACATTTAATTTTGATATAAAATTAAAATCACTCGCTAGTCTTGGGAAATTCCAATATTGTTTATCATAAATAAAATAACCTAAATGGCCAATGAAGCATCCCTAAAATATTTGACTCAATCGGTTCAGTGGTCAGTGGGATCTAAAGGGACAAACTAAAAACTTCCTGCTTTATATTCTAAGCGTTGCGGCCTCTAGAGACACTTTCATTTTCAATTTTTTTTTGTTACTTTTTGTTAGGGGCGATTTCTCTTAGGAGGGTGATGGTATCCTCCACAAAAATAGTTATAAAGCTTCCCAGGGTCAATTATAAGCTTGTCTTTAAAGGAGAACTATATTGATTCAGAAGATAGCGTTATCCAGAGACATTCTGTTACTTTTATAGGAGAATAAATAAAGATTGAAAA
Organism: Acartia tonsa; assembly: GCF_053477335.1. Taxonomy (NCBI): domain Eukaryota; kingdom Metazoa; phylum Arthropoda; class Copepoda; order Calanoida; family Acartiidae; genus Acartia; species Acartia tonsa. The sequence goes on along the minus strand of NC_137265.1, from coordinate 39,188,653 downwards.
AAAACATGTAGACATATTAATTTGCATGCCAATATTCATGTCTTTAAAAAAATATGAATCTTAAATTTAATAATTTTTATACCGATTGTAACTTGTTTAATCTATACATTTTGTTAAATACAAACTTTTATTTTAGTAGCGAAGCTGCTCTGTTATTGTATGTCCGTTCTTAAATTTTAGGGTCTACGGTCTACACTACACTGCTAGTTTAGAACGAATAAAATAGTGTTCCAGCAAACGAATAAGAGAACATTGTTATAAGACCTTGGGTACCAGAATAATCAGCCAAGTAAATCAAAACTACCTTTGAATTTTCATTTCCTTGTTTCATATTTTTGTTTGTGTGATCGCGAGTGTTCAGGTGCGTGCGTGAGCGTAGGCGCGAGTTTGTATCATTTGACCGCCACACACATAATTATAAACTGTACAAAATTACATAAAGTGTACACTTTCATGATATCTATCCATCAATATTTAGTTGATTGAGTTTTTAGTAGCAAAGCTACTCTATAATTCACTTTGTCTGTCAGTCAGTAAGTTTGTAACGCTATGGGGGAAACGTGATTTTCTCAGCTCCTATTTAAGATAGACAGCTGAAATTTATTCACAACATTCAAATTATTAAGGAGCATAATTAACTATAAAACATCAATGGCGGTCGGGCCGCTTTTTAGCAGGTTTTAGAAGAGAAACAATGGCGGTCAGACTGCCTATTAACAGGTTTTTGGCTATTTTTATATGTTTGACATATTTCCCCATATCTTTGATATTTTAGGTCCAATTTTCAAACTTTTTTGCGATGACAGTTTCAAAATATTTTTTCACATTGTTATGTGCATCTTGACTTGAAAGTTATTCTGTCTCGTAAGACACTACTATATTTCTGTTATGTGCATCTAGTAAGTAATTTTCTTTAACCTCTTCATCATACAAAATAAAACAAGGTTTCTTATTATTTTCTCCAATAAATCTGTTCTTGATTTTAATAAATACACTTTAAATCTACATGTACATATTCCCATCCACGAATTTTTATGCTTCGCTACTTATGGATGTTGTCATCCTTGTTTACCATACGCCTTATGGCTTGGCTGGCTGACTGTGACTGCAAAAACTAAATAGTTTTAAAGTGTAGCGGCAGATAGGCTTCGACTGATTTATGAATTTGACGGCCGTTTAGCAAAGTTGCTAGTTTTGAAGGCTTTGTTAAGCATCTGACTCAATGCGGCTGCTAATAATGCTGAAACCTTATATCTTATGGGAGGGAGGGGACAATGGACTTTAAATTATACTGATCTAAAAAAAATATTTAGATATTTCCTCCTTTTTGGATGAAAAACGGGGACTTTAAAATTTGGGATGTATAATGTGCTTCAGTTAATCGTCCATTGTCTTATCCAGTAAGACGATATTATAGATGACTTTCCATTGTCAAAAGCGTAGCTTTTCAATGGACTAAGGTCTTGGTCTGTTCATCCTTATGTCAGGAAAGCTAGTTTTGTTTCTTATTAAGTAAAAATTTTCAGTAATAATTAAAATTTTTTTTTTAATTATTGGTCAAGATTTTATGTATAGATTTATAGCGTAATGTCTTTTTTGCAATCATAGATAAGAGAGTTTTCAGTAGTAAATTTAATTTGTCATGATATAAAAATGTACATTTCATAATAGTAGCCCGTCGCTTTCATCGATGTTATCATCCTTGTTTAAATAAACGTTTTAACCCTAATATGTGCGGGCAAACGTGAATTTCTACACGCATATAAGCTTTCCTTATCCCTCATTATTCCCCCCCCCCCCGAATCCAACCAATCATTCTTTCTAGAATATTCTAGTTACTATGGACAGCTTTTACCTCTACCCTATCCCCAAAACCTTAGATTTAGGGGTAAAGGGACATACATAAAAAGGGGGTGGTATGGGGGAGAGGGGGGGGGGGGCAATAAATATAAATGACGACAGTCTAGTATTTATAATTAATCTCAGTTAAACTTTGTTATCATATCTATATTGTTGTGCGAGTATTTTAAAATCTAAAATGTGGGGTTCTACTCGAGTTGTTCTTCGCAGGGTAAGAATTTATAATTTTCTTTTTAATCAACAATTTATATTTAAGTAACTTTGTCTATATTTGTGTGTAGCAAAAAATCTCGCCAACTGCTGAACTAAATGGTTCTCCTTTACAATAAAGCTTCTCATAAGCCCAGGGAAGATATATTTAAAAGTGTAGGTTTGACTGCCCCGTCCCAGCACATCCATAGAGTCCTCTTTGAGTTTATCCGCTTGTCCTCTACAAAAGTAGCTGGATGCCAATTTTTTAAATTCTAATATTCCTGTACTGTGATTCAGGGCTGGAGACCCTTGATGGAGCCTAGCAGACAAAAAACTGACATCCAGGAGTGGATCAACGCTCACAGAAAATTTGACAAGCTTCTCTATGAGATGATGCCCTCCTCATTTGTTGAGTTTCAAGAGGTAACATTTTAATATTTTTTTACAAAATATTTTACTTTTGTACATACAATAACTAGCCTACAGCTCACGTTGTTCGCTGGTCTGTAATGCTATTGAGAACATTAAATATCTGTAGGGAAAGGGTATAAGGCTGATGCAATTATAAGAGTATAAAATCCGGTAATTAAGAATTCGTATAGGGTCTGATCTTTCAGGGATAAGACAGAAGGCTTTTTTATGTTTGCTGACCCATGCACGTCTACTCTATGAATAACATTGTCCGGCGATTTATCGTTAATGCTCTAAAATATTTTGTTTTCAGCTTTTATCAATGATAATCTTTTTAAATGTTGTGTAAATATTCAAATACCACTAAGCATCATTACTTACTATGTCTGTCTGTTGTGCACCATTTTTGCTTTCATTTGCTTTGCCTTTTATTTTTTTAATTCAAGAGCTTCTATAGTTATGGATGTTGTCATCTTTATTTATTTGTTAAAAGTTTTATTTCTCACCTTCTTCGTTATTCTGTCTATAGTGCTTTGAAATTATTAAAATTACTGTAGGAAAAATGTTTATTTTCCCCTCTGTTATTTAACATTGAAGATTGAATTTTTTTTAGACCAATGCACTTCTGCCCGCATAACCGTCGATCAATGAGTACTGCATAAACACAACTTTATTTTCTGATGTCAAAGACTGCTAATATTTTGTTTGAAGATTTGTATGACCACTGCACTGATCATTGTTCGTCATTCTGTCAGTTATGCCCCTTTTCCTTCTTTTTGCTTTTGTGTTTTTACTTTTACAATTAGGAACGTTGCTACATGTGGACATTATCATCCTTGTTGATGATTTTTAAACTCATGGATCTTAATAGATAATGTACTATATTTATTTTACATCCCCCATGATGATAAATAAAAGTAAGCCTTCTGTTGATTGAAAAGTTTGGACACTTCTTGTTTAGAAGTGACGAAACACAGATTAAGTTTTTTAGTCAAAGTGGTTACTAAACTTTGGTTTACAGTGTTATTTACAGTCAAATGTTCCCTCCTTCCCTGAGCAAAAGAAATTCTGGAATTGAAACTATCCTTCTTACTCTATAATTCACATGGTCCATTAGTCTCTTGGATCGAGATTTCATATTTTAATAGCTAAAATATTTGTTTTCTCAGCTGCTATCAAAATTAGATGGTTTAAATTTTTAATCAAGATTATAATGACACATTTGCAAAGTTCATTTTCATTTAGTAGCGAAGATTATCTTTAATTAAAATGTCCTTTCGTTCGTCTGTTGGCTATGATTAGAGGAAAATGTGATTTTCTCATTTGCTATTAAATGGCTGAAAAGTTGTGTAAATACTCCCTACATAGCTTTCCAGTATGGGCCTCATTTATTGGTCAGTTCATTCATCCTGTAAGAGGGAAGGAAATGGGGTAAAAGGGTTGTATAATGTTGTTAATGATCTATTTCTTGTTAAAAGCAAAACTTTTTTACAGTGGGGGTTTGTCTGTCCATCCGTACGTCTCTAACAGATAGTTCTGATTGTTAATTTAGGCATATTAGAATTGTCCTATTGAATTCAAACTCGACAATAAAATTCTTGAAACTGTTATGTCCTGCAATGAAGTCAAAGTAAAATTTTTTTTTACCGTTGCTTTACATAGTTGCCCTATCACCATGACGTTAGTATGTCCAAATAAAATATCTTGTATTTAAGCTATTAAATGATATAATTACTATTTTTGGTAAATCTAGATATTTCATCTTAAGTGCAGTTACTCTAAATTTCTTATATAGAATTGATCGAGTTTCTCTTTTTTTTAGGATTTTGTCATTCTTGTTAATCTTATTAATTATCAGAGATAATTACTCTTTTTAATTAATAATTAATAATTACTCTCGCTCATTGCCTTACAAATTTTATTCTTTTTTTCTTTAATTAAATGAGTTATTTAATTTAATCAAACAAAATTTAGCATAAATGAATATTTAAATCTCGAGGAAATAAATGATCGAGCGATATAACCTCCCCTCCTCTCTCTGTCTCTCTCTACTTCTTTCTTTCTCCCTCTCCCCGTTCTCTCTCTCTCTCTCTCTCTCTATCCCCCCGTTCTCTTTATCTCCCACCCTCTCTCTCTCTCGCTCTGTCTCTCTTTCTCCTTCCGTTCTCTTTCTCTCCTTCCCCCAATCTCTCTCTTTCGCTCTCTCTCTCTTTCTCTTGCTTCTCACTCTCATATCTGTTAACTTATTTATTCAGTAATTTGTTTTATATTTACACCCAATGTAACAATACACGATTTAACGTTTTGCTTCATTTTTATATATTTTTTTAAAGATTAAATTTCTAATATTTTTCAATTAAAATTTTTGTCCTGAAAGGGTTAAAATGATTAGTTTAATATCTGACCGCATTACGTGGAGTGTCGCACAAATCAATTCATTATAAAACTAAGTTTTCCTATGTTTACTATATTATTAACTTAAGTTTTCTGTTTTATGAATACAAATCAAATACTTCAATGTTATTTAAATAGCAACATGAATATAAAAAATGCATTTATGATGCATAAAGTAGAATAATGGGTATTATCGTTCTGGGCAATGAGAGTTTAATAGTGATCATTGAAGCACTATGAGTTTTGAACGACATACGTTTGGAAGATTCGAGCTCGTTTATAGACGTTTATTTCCTACATAGATCTGTCATGGATCTTGATGCAATAAAGCAGGCCCTTTTGTAAATGTTAAAAATTGGAAGATTTCATTAAATAAAAGTAATCGCAAATATACTTAGTAAATAAATGCCTTATTTTTTGGGTGTTTCGAGTCGCTGTCTTAAACAAATCAATTATAATCAAGATATCAGATTCATAATGCTACAATGTCAGGCGCCTGAATTTAGGGTTACCAGTACGCTAAGAGGTAGTCTTCCCCCCCCCCCTTAAACTGGCTCAATTCTTTACTATCAGTAATTGCAAGGAAAGGTTGTCCAATAAAAGTGCAATTATTTAAGCCTTTGAGGAATTTATACACAAAGTTTTATTAGTTCGTTGACTTGATAACTTATGGTATATTGCTTAATTCAAAATAAGTGTCTAAAAGTCCAAACCTACAGAGGGTGTAATTATTTTACCATTACTGGGAACATTAGTTTATTGTTTATTTTCTTATCCCTAAAATCCCTTATAATAATTAACTATCGTAGGGCCGAAGAGGCTATCCCACAGATCTGGAGAACCACAAGGATGGTGTCGTGGTCACACATGAGGATCCTATGGGACTTGTCATGAAGGAGTTCTTCACCCCATTCTTCTCTGGCAGGTACTTGATAATTTTTTCAGTAATTTTCAGGATCTTTGATAATCCATGTAATTATGCATGTAATTTTAAATTGAGCTTTTTTTTTCGGTGACGGGCAAATTCAATATAAGTGTCATTTTACAGTTTAAAAAACTGCGTATAATTTTGAATCATATAATTCTAACATAATTTGAGCCTTTTCTTACTCTGCATCTATATGAAAAAAATTTTATTTGCACTTCTTTATGATGACAGACACCCTGAAGAAGTTTTTAAAAAAATAAGGAAAAATAACCACTAAAATAATGCCTATAAATTTGCTAATAATCTCTTTGTTTTGTACATTTTGTGCATAAACCTTGAGAAAATCCATATGCACAAAATATAGTCCTAAATAACCCCCCGCTATCTTATTTGCAGGTTGATAACCCCAAACCTGGATGCCCTCCATAATTTTGGAGCTACAGAATTTCAACAGGATGAGACCTCTATCAAATACAAGATTGATGTCAAGTCTTTCAATCCAGAATCTCTAAAGGTAAAATTTCATAGAAATAGGGCATTGGACTGTAAATTATACTAGTACTCTAAGTTCTATAAAAACGTTCTCTCATTTATTCTGTTTAATACCTTGTGTCAAACTTTTCAACCAATAGTAATGTTCTGAAACTTGAAGCAGTTTTGTTTAATATCATACAGGATGTACGTACAGTACATCAATTTATCCCTTAAGATCTCTTATAATTGTCCAGAATCTATTGGTACATTTTTTAAGTTCTGCATTTCATACAAATTCATATTTGTACAAACTGTAAAACCTTTATTTTATGTACATTAGTAGTGAAGCTACTCTATAAGTTACCCCAGGAGATTAATGAGCATCAAGTGTATAATTGACTTTGCCAGCAAGTTTGTAGGTCATGCATAAAAAGACATTTTTTAATGTTATGTCAGAAAGGGGTCATGATTTCTTTGAATTATTGCATATGTTTCAACTGAACATCTTTACAATTCCCTTTGTCCGTTTGTATTTCCATGAATTTTTAGTGCTTCGCTACAAATGGATGTTTTCATTCTTGTTTTTAGATCCGACTCATTGGAGAGATGTTAACTATAGATGCCAAGGAGGAAATTAAAGAAGAAAAAGATGGCTCCAAAAGATTAGAAGTCAAGGTAACTGTCACAGAAATTATCATGCCAAGTTTAAAATGGAAAGGACAATTCTAAAAGATATTTAACAATCCATATGAAAACCTTATAATAAAACTTCTGGAACCATATAAACCAATATCCCAACTCCACTAGAAAAAATTACTAAAAAGATAAAATTTGAATTAATTTTTTTTCCTAGCATTCATCGCTCAAAATTTTAGGAGATGACCAAGAGCTTTATCCTACCTCGCGGAGTCCACAAGGAGGACATCAAGACTGTCCTCTCAGAGGATGGTTTCCTAAATATCACCATACCTAGACCTAAGGTAAGAAATATTCCAGAGACCTTGAGTGGCAAAGTACGATAAATTAAGGTATATTCTCTATAGAAATAATAAACAGATATTTCTTCTTTTGTTTAGAATTATTGGTTGAAAGGTTTCAACACTAGAGTATTTTTTATTGGGAGGGGGAGGATAATCTTATTTTAGGGGAGGATTTTTTTTGTGGGGGGGGGGGGTAGAAGCATCTCTTTACCCCCCCCCCCTTCCATTGTGGGTCCTTGTGAACACTTCTATTTTTTTTTGTACATTTGTTTTACTGTTTATCCCTCGTAGCTTCTAATGACCATCTAATCTTGTACATCTATTCTTAAGGTTGAGGAGCTGACTATTGAGAAGGGAGAGCCAATCAATATAGAACACGAGAAGAAGAAGGTTGAAGCTTAATTTATCAATCATCATTTGCATATTTATACATGTAGTTTCGCCAATACCATAAAAATATATTGTTCATTGCAAATGATTTCCTATTAAACCAAAATTGCCAACAAATGTATTAATGCTTTTTTTATTTTCTTAAATCTGACTTAAACTCTATTCTATTTCATATTTATTGTAATTTCACATTGATCTCTTAATCTTGTAATTTTATTATTATTATTTTAATTTGTCAATAATAAAATATTATTAAAGTCATATTCTGTATGTTTCAATATTTTCGTTACTGAATTAAATTCTAGCACAAGTAGCAACCGAGAAAATTTATTTTCGCTGATCTAGAATTCATGCAGTTTTATATGCATGTCAATTGTCCGTGGATAAGCATATGAAAAATTAAAACAATGAACTTGTGATTTTCAGTTAAGGATTTTATCCCATTAAAATTTATTTACTCCTTATTTTAAATTTTGACAACATTTGCAGCTTAACAATAATGCGAAATAATACAAAAGATCTGTGAAAGTAATTTTTAAAATAACTTTACCTTTAACAAAATTTCTCTTTTCGGATCAGGTCTATAATGCGAAATAAGATATATTCATTCTGAATATTTCAAACTGCTTGAAGTACATGAATGCGTTTTAAACCCCGCATAAACAACATTACCTGAAAGACACAACCAATTCAGACCATCATTTTTTATCTTTGTTTTGGATAAAAAAATCCCTCTTACTTTTAAATAAAAAGTATAATTTTCATTCCAATGTCCCTTCTCTTCCTCCCTGCTGGTTTACCCTAGAAAGTAATAGGTTTGGTGTGTCTTGCAATATATCTTTTGTGTTTACTCTTCAAATTACTTCCGACCAACTAAACTATGTAATCCTTGCTTATACACTCGGTAAGGGATGCATTCATTCAAGAAAATTTAGATTTTATTTTATTTTTTTCCCTCTCAAATTGAAAGGTTAAATGTTATATGTATATTAAAAAGACAAGAAGGTGTCGGGTTCTAGTTTGAACTTCAAAGTGTCATGTTAGAGTAGTTAAAAATGATAATAATAAAGAATATTGAATCGAGTAGGTAAATGCCTGGGCCTTTATCTTGCAGTTTTGTACAAAGGTTGTTTACTAAAAAGGGTTAGTTGTCTGTTGGGTGTTACTAGTAATGATAATTCCGGTTTTTTGACAGAAAATAATAAATTGTTTGGATCTACTGCAGTTCACGGTAAAATATTGCTGGTAAGCAATATTTCCAAAAATCTATGAATTTTAAAGGCTGCTAGCGGCCAAACGGCTGAACGTACAGATCATACCCGCACACCATTTTAAGCGGCATAAGAAGGTCTACAAATAATCTGGAATAGCCAGGGAATGCACAGTGCACAATAATGCACAGGGAAAGCTTCACTGAAGAAAAAACGCGTAAAATAGGTCCTTTTCGCGCATTTCTCTGCACTGCGAGATAATTATGCATTATGATTTATGGCTATTCCAGATTATTTGTAGGCCTTCTTATGCCGCTTAAAACAGTGTTCGGGCATGATCTGTACGTTCAGCCGTTTGGCAGCTAGCAGCCTTTAAAATTCATAGATTTTTGGAAATATTGCTTACCAGCAATATTTTACCGTGAACTGCAGTAGATCCAATTGTTTCAGTTAGTTAAACCTGGTTGTTGGACCTTGCAACTTAATAGTGTCATTGACAGCAGCTAATTTAAAATTTATAAAATACTACATAGCGTCAAAAAGTAAAAAATCTATCCTGATTTATGTTAAAAATATATTAAATACTTACTTGAAATAATTAAACTCAGAACAATATCTTACATAGCAGCTGATTAAATTCCAACTGATAATCTTACTCGTTCCGTCGGACGAACATACCCAAGTTATACAGTAGTTGCGCTACAACAGAGCCGGATCTTTAAATCATTTTAGTGGTGAGCCAGATCGGGGTGAGCCAACTTTCCACTAATTAGAGCACAGCATTTTATGAAATGCCGCGCTGTGATTGGCTGAAATTTGGCTCACCCCGATCTGGCTCACCACTAAAATGATTTAAAGATCCAGCTCAATTACTTATTATTCCTGGTTCCTTATACGCCTAAGATAGGTAATTAACTATAATTATCCTTATATTGATTAATTATATTTGATAAAAAGCGTGATTATAATCTATTACTCGTATAAATAATTATAGCCTAGAAAGTATTGATTAATAATTAAAATAACCTAAAAGCAAATCATTATTATATTACAAAAAGTGATTTTCATTTTTTGTTCATTGTGAAAATGAGCAGCCATAAAACCTAATTTACCCTAAATTTTCTGCCTGTTTTTAACGCTAGTTTAAAGATCATATCACAAATATTCTTACATTGTGAAAATGAAAGCATGATAATTTATTGTTATATAAATTTGCTTTGGTTTAAATTTCTACATATTTCATTTTGCATGTTGTGGTCATAAGCTAAAAAGATATTCAAAAATTTTACAGTTTTTGTGTAGTGATTTATTATTACTTACACCAGATTTTCTTGTTCTCTCATAAATTAAACATTATAGCAGGCTAACGATCTCCCTTCACCCCCCCATTTACCACATTTCCTCCCCTCCTACTGGATGAACAACCAATAAATAACAGGGTAAATAGCAAGATAAATTGACGACAATTTTCCCCCTGTCATAATTCCAAGTACATCCATTACTGTACAATTATACTATTATACAATTAAATATTGCTCAACCTTTAATTATGAATCCTTATCAATTTGAAAAATTTATTTTCAAATTTTAATAAATTCATTTATTTTGAAGCCAAAAAAGGCAATGCACAAAATAGTTTGACACAAAAAACAATGTTCAAAGTATTCACATGCTTACTTACATTGAAAACAATTATATTTCCATTAATCACAACACATGGTTACAGAGATATGACAATGAACAAAAAATAAAAAGCAAACAGGATAAAAAAATTAGTAAGAAATTCGGCCCACATCAATCCAAAGAGTGATGGTACATTTATATGTTTATTACACTAGTCTCCATATTCTTATAATCACGTTTTCTTATTCGTTGACTTAACAACCTTGGGGACTTCTATTGAATTTTGATTCGTTGGTTCATTGAGTTGAGTGTAGAAACGTGTCAACCACTAATTGTAATTTATTGTAGGCGCAATTTTGTGAATCATCATTGGGGATGTACATCAATGTATCGACCATTATCTTATCCCCTTAGATCACTGCACAAATTTTTAATGGTTGGTCCAAACGTGTCAACCACTAATTGTAATCTACAGAAGGGGCAATTTTTAATATCATCATTGGGGATGTACATCAATGTATCGACCATTATCTTATCCCCTTAGATCACTGCATCAATCTCTCCTCCCCTCCCCCCAAAGTCTTAGGAAATTAGCTAAAAATAACAACTGTTCAGACATTATTTTAAATTTTAATTCCATTGTCCTATCCCCGTATCTCTGTCATAAGTGAACACGAAATGTTTCCAACAATAATGGAATCAATCTAATTTTCCATCAAAAATAATAATTTTCACGCCAGGAAGAAAAGAATCAACTAATTGAGTTAAAACATTTTATGAATCTTTTTACATTTGAAACTGAATTTTACATATGCATCGATAATGACATTGTACCTAATTGTCTTGTGAATCAACAATTTAAAAGTCAAGATTATATGTCATTTTCTTAATAGAAATTTTAAAAAAGGTAAAGAAAATTTAACAAAAAATTAGTATAAGGATTTTCTGGTAGAGTTGAGCAAGATTTGAATTAATTGGACCATTTTAACATGCCTAATCATATATTCGATTGAATGAATCCTCTAGTAACACACAAACAGGCACAACAAATTATATACATAGAAAAGCATTCCTTTTAAAAACAAGGACAATTATGATTTTAAGTACATATCAAATTGAGACTAACTTTAAACTGTAGTTTTAAAAATAAACTGTATATAGAAAAACTAAAAAATTAAACTTTGTAAGCTAAAGTACTTTTTTTCCGCTGGAAACTGGATGACAAATAAACGGTCTAACTGACATACTCCAATTATATAGTAGCTGCGCTATTTACAATATCCGTTAAGTTGCAATGCGTAGCTTCACAATTTTCTAAACCTATTACTTATCAACGTATCTGTGGCAAATTATATGATTTGTGGTGTATTACTACATGAAATAAGTTTTTGTTATATTTTTTTTGTTTGTTTGCTATTCATGTTTTATATCATTTATGCAATATTCAGCTGCTTTCGTGGAATTTTAATATTATTTTTTAAAATGTTTTTGTAAATATAAAGTAATTTTTTAAATTAACTACCATAATTAACAATTAAGGTTAAATACTCAAATTTTGACATGTTAGAATCGTCCGGGGAATTACAAACTTTCTTTAAAGATTCCAAAAGTAATGTTACTTTGTCAAATTTTGACATATGGACTGACGTACGGACAAATAGCCTAATTATATAGAGCAACTGTGCTACTACCAAATTCCAAAGTATGAATCCTGCCGTGCTAAATAAATGTATGTTAGCACCATCCCCACAGCTGTTAGCGGATCTAACAACCCCCTTTCCAACCCCCCATTTTAAAGTGTTCAAGTAAAGAAAATTCTTTTTTGTCTTAATTTGAGCAGGTTTAAATTACCGAAAAGAGCTTACTGTCCGGACGGACCCTAATTATAGAGAAGGTTCGCTTTTAAATAAAAAAAAATAGTTTGACTTAAAAGTCAAAATAAGTCTACTTGCATGTTTTCATAATTAAATACCATAATTTCTTTACTTTTATTTGGTACTTTATAGTATTTACTTTAGTATATTTTCCCTATGTTTGACTTGAAGTTTGTTTAACTACACATTCTTGAATATTATATTGTAGCAAAGCTTCTCAATAGGCGTTCTTGTTGTCTACAATGTATTGATAGTCAGGGAGTAAGGGAGGGAACAATGGGCAATTAATTCAATTTAAGAGTTTTCGCTGAAAAGCAATGAAAACCAGATTTAGCCAGAAAATTTGACCAAAATTGTAAGGGGATCATGGTAATATAATTTAGAACTAAATTAGTTCCAAGAAAAAAATCATTCACTTGAAAATTAAATTACCAATACATCACAATGTAGTAAACATTCTGTAATTAATCACTAAAAAAATTGTGCTTAGAACTTCGTCAAACCTTCTCATATATTTTTTACTGCAACATAAATTCAAGGGGTTCTTAGATTGTGTAATACATAAATATCACAGTAGAGTTTCTATATATGAAATAACATTTTCTTGGGAAAAAATATTTGTTAAAACCAGCCATCTTTTCTGTCTGCTATATTCAAAACAATAAATTTATAGAATAGATGTTTAAACAGTTTACTAAATGCTTTTCAATTGCAAGGACTTTAAATCTTGCAGACGAGAAATAATTTCATTACAACTTTGCTTTCTAAATTCAGCTGTTTAATTCTTTCTTTTTCTTTTTGAAAAGAAAGGGACAACATTAATAAATAATTGTTATTTCTGTGTAAACTGTAGCAAAGTCTTTAAGACTACCATTATCAATTTCTCACATCTAGGCTCCTGACTATAAAATTATATTCATAATCATCTTTCCGATTTACACTACTGCATTTTTAAATCTAGTTATTTGTGATTAACAAAACATTTTTTTTAATAATGTGAATATTTTCTTGCAAATAATAATTCTCAAGTTTTTAGTGACATCTAGCGACAAATATAGAACTAATATATTGCAGATGTTCCCAAATTTGATTTTTGCCTGAATTTACGTTGTTTTCAATTATTTTTCTGTTAAGGGTTGAACTCTCCCTGAGGTGTTGGCAAATTAACTTTGTCCTTATTTTAATTAATTGGGTTATTGTCAGTTTTATGAGATCAATAGATAATTTTCAAAATATTTTTCAGCAAATGAAAATGCAAAACAAATTTATCTAGATAAAAATGCAGAAATCATTATAACTCATACATAGATATCAAAGTAAAGGAGTAAATGGGTGTTTACCCCTTTAGACTTTGAAACCTCGTATTTTACACCCCATAAGTTTTTTAAAACATACGTTAGATTACCCTCTTGAACCTATGGAACCCCCCATTCAAAGTAAAAAGCTTGGGCGTTCTTGGGTTCACATTAGTTTACAATTTGCTTTATGTTCTTTTGCCGGCACCTGGCTATATTTACATTTTTGAAAGATTTAGCTAAAACGAAAGACCCAACCCATAGACAGTACAAGGCCCTTGAAAAAGGAAAAGGGTTACACAGCTATTTATCACTCTATATATATTACTTTAATTTCAAAACTAACTCAGCTAGTTAGCGGGGCATTGATGCGCTAGTACCCAAAGTCAGTCAGAACCTGCTGAATTCGTTTTATTTTTTTGGGGGGGGGTAAAATTTTGGAAATAAAAATTTTGGGGTTGCCTACAGCACCCCCAAGCTCATTTGGGGGGGTATTCTTTATTTCATAGAGGCATTTTTTTTATTTGGGAGGGGAGGGGGGGGGATTAAAAATTGAAAATCCAAAATTTTAAAATCCTAAATTCATTTTGGGAGGGGGTAATCACCCCTTTACCCCCCCCCCCCATCCTTGGACGTCTATGTTCCCCTGTTCCCTGATTCTAGTTTTCTGTTCTTTTTATATACAGTGTGTTTTTTTTTATGAGAACTTTTTTGAAAGCAATTTTACCCCACTTATAATGGCTTATTTTCTTCGTTTTTAAGGGAAATTATAAAACAACCAAAAAAAAATTTCAGTTTTTGTTGAAAAAGTACAGTAAAGTTGAAAATTAAAAACTTTGGTGACAACATCTAAAAATGGTTTTAGCGCATTTTTCTTATGCTCAAAATTGGATTTTCAGTAGTCGACTTTGGGGGGCCAGTACTTTCTCCCTGATTGAGATATGGCCTTCAAACTTTAACCTATTCTAGTACATGTCCCCAATAGTATCTGTATAAATTTATAGCTCTATATCTCAACTTTGAAGCGTTTTGCAGCCATTCTTGCAAAAGGTAGAATATTTGAACATAAGAAAAATGCGCTAAAACCATTTTTAGATGTTGACGCCTAAGTTTTTAATTTTCAACTTTACTGTACTTTTTCAACAAAAACTGTAATTTTTTTGGTTGTTTCATAATTTCCCTTAAAAAACGAAGAAAATAAGCCATTAATCATTAAATTCTGATAACTATAAGTGGGGTAAAATTGCTTTCAAAAAAGTTCTCATAAAAAAAACACACTGTATAATGTTGTTGCTGCGCTACTTATGGATATACTTTCCTCGTCTTTATGTGTTTGTTGGCTGAATGAATCACCTACTTTATATATATGATATAGCTGTGAATAATTTAGAAGTTTATCTTTTATTTTTATTAAATTACAAAACAGGATTCATCCTATACTTTAATTTTCATTTCAGCAGAAAACTACCTATAATACGATGAGATAAATAACTATTTTTCTAGTATTGCTTCGAAACCGATCAATATCCACTGGATTAAAACTAGTTCTCAGCCATACTGAGAAATCATGTCTGGTATCGTATTTTAGACAATTTTCCACGAATATTAAAATAAAAATCATAAAACTATTACCATTTTTGGTTTTAATTTTATAAAATTTCATTTTAATATCAGTGGGAAGTTGACATTAAAATAATACGACAAAAAACTATTCAGTCTGTTATATTTTAACTAATTAGCGGCTTCGCCCCTAGCCTCTAGGGACTTTGCCCCAAGAGGAGATCAAAAAAAAATTTAGGCGAAATTCGTAAAAGGACCAAGGAAATCTTCATCAAAAAAAAGGACCAAGGAAATCCTCTGCAAAAAAAAGGACCAAGGAAATCTTCTGCAAAAAAAGGACCAAGGAAATCATCTGCAAAAAAAGGACCAAGGAAATCTTCTGCAAAAAAAAAAAAAATGGGGGGGGGGATTTTTCGATTTTTGGGGGTGTCCCACCCCCCAAGAAAATAGCCTAAAACCACCACAGGACCAGTAGGTATATTTGCTGAAGAGTAGAATCCGATTGGTTCAGTGGTTACCGAGATCTTAAGCTTCAGACGGACGGACGGACAGACATCAAGCTACTTTGTATTAAAGATAGTTTTCGTTAAAACTGTCCCCGCATAAGATTGTGCCTGATTTCGTGACCTTGTAATTGAATTGAAAACAAGGATGATTTTATTATTAAGTAGCACAGCAACAATAAGCTGATATCATAATTATGGATAACTTTGAATGCTTTTCTTCAAATTCGGTAGGTATTATTTTAAATATGCAGCAGTTTAATTTGAATTTTTAATCAACCAGAGACAGACATCCAGTGGACTAAGTATGTACAAACTTTAAAAAGTTCAAGGGCAAATAAGCATTAAAAATCCTACTTCTGAAAGTTTAATTAATAGAATAAAAATATTTGTAAGAATCTTTAGGCTTTGTATATTAAAGTAAATGAGCCGTTTAACAATATTTGCAAAAGAGAATAAAAATCCGTAAGAAAAAAATATACAGAAGAAAGTTGGTTCCTGAAATAACAATACATTTCATCTTTTAGAAAAACTATGACAAACAGGTCTGGTGGACAGAGTAACATACAGGCCCTAATTATAGAGCAGAGGCGCTAATAAGAAGTATATTACAGCAAGGTATTGTCGTAGTATTGTGATTGCCACAAGGGACGTACATTTTTGTTGATCCCCTATAAAGATAAACAAAATTACCCCTACAGTAGATTAACATTCTTCGTGGAAAAGTTTGAAAACTCTTGAAACGTCCTCAAAGCTTTAAAGCCAATAAATGGGAGATTGCGTTCATAAACCTTTGAGGACCACTATAATATACAGTCAAATGTCCCCTCCCTCCCTGGGTTACTGCAGGGAGAGTTGTGTACATCAGTTAATATTAGAGACAGAAAGTGAATGGGGGGGGGGGGGGGGGCATTCAGTAAGGTGTTTAATTGTATGTGTCGAAAAAATATACCTATTGATCAATTTTTTATTTGACTGAGCTTTATTGATGTCCATTATGTTTGGTGAAAAGTTACCCGAGTTTGGGATAAGGCATTCCCCGGCTACACTCCAGTTCCATTATTTTCAGTAGGAAAGCTACTCTACGTTTTAATGTTCAGCTGCCAGCCAAGTTTAGGGGGAAACGTTATTTTTCGGCTGCTGTTTGAGATATACGGCCTACTGTTTGTTTCCTGGCAATGAACTCTACTCTGTAACTTGCCTGGTCTTCTAAAATGCTCTGGCGGAAATCAAATGTGTTTTTAAAAGCGAAGCTTTTCTATAATTAGGGTCGGTCCGTCCGTCCGTCTGTCCGTCCGAGATAGATAGCTTTTATGCGTTAATTTAGGCATGTTAGAATTGTCCTATCGATTTCATGATGACTTTGCATGATGATTCCTGTAGTAGTTAGGTACGATTTAGAAAGCGTAGCAACTCTATAATCATTACCAGAAAGTCCGTACGTCCATTTGAAACATGTCGATTTTTTTTACTTTTTTAACATCAAATTTTCATATGATCCAATCATCCGATTGATCTGATTTTTGGTGTATTAATTCCTGGGATAACAAAGTATAATGTTATAAGCGAAGCAACTCTATAATCAAGTCCTAAAAATGTAAGTATGTCCATAAAAATTATCCTGTATCAAGCAGTTTTTCAACAAATTTACTTACAATTTTGGTTCAACTCTTATATATATTTATATTCTGATTATTCAGTTCTGTCACTATATAAATTTTAATGTCCGTTTGTCCTACTGTTTCAGTGCTTCGCTTTTATGGATGTTGTCATCCTTGTTTATTTGCTATCTAGGAGGAAATATGACATAATCTTCCATATTTTTATTTTCGCGGATTTGCTGAAACACTATTTTTTTATTTCCTTGAAGAAATTGTACGCGACAGAATTCTTATAAAGATATTTATTTCAGAAACACAGGGATAAACCAATTGATATATTATTACTTGAATGTTGCACTAGATTTTAATTTTTTCTGAGCTGGATCTTTAAATCATTTCAATGGTGCGCTAAATCACCCCGCGCAGAATTTGAGCCAATCACAGCGGCGCATTTTACGAAATGGGACGCTGTGATTGGCTGAAATTCAGCGCGGGGTGATTTAGCGCACCATTGAAATGATTTAAAGATCCAGCTCTGATAAAGGGATGCTCGCAGCTGGCTAAATTAATGATACCCTTATCCAACCCCTTTACCAAAACCCCTCCCTCAAATATTTTTAGGAAAATTGATGCGCAGTTAAAAAATGATATCTTCTTTTTTGATCCCAAGCACTTACATACCAACCATTGTAGACAATTAACCCTTAGATTGCATAACCTTTGTCTTAGAAGTCCTAAGACTCTGCATGGTAATTGGTTGCATTTTTTACGATTTACGCTAGAAACGCTGGTTATGGATTTAAAATTTTCTTTAGGTAATGGGGTATTAGACTCTTATTTCTAAGATTTTGATTTTATTACAAAATCTGGCGGGATATTCATTTGACGTCATTGATAAAATGCCGATAAATCAATTTGACGCCATTGTCCTATCCATAAATTCCTGATTTCTTTTGACAAAGTACCAACTTTCAGGAAAATAATAGCGCGCAACTTTTTTAATGCTTTAAGTATTGAATAACAATTAGTTCTGTTATTTTTTATATATAGAAAATTGGGCTATTTTATAATTAAGACGTCTATTCATTGGATATTATTAGGATAACTATCCTATCACATAAAGTAGTAAGGAATATTTGTCTTGAAACAAATCAGTTACCAGAATCAGTTGCTATATCCTCATTACCTTTACAGCTTATGGGATCTAATTCAGTAAAATGGAAACGCACTACCGACCTGTGTGAAGCCATAATAAGTTATAAAATGTTTAGATAAATAAATATTAGATATTAGAATTGAACCTATTTTGCTGTAGTTGCATAATTGTGTTTCAAACAAGACCGAAAACGGTCATAGATGCGTAGATGTATAATATAATTTTAAATAGAATGAATATCATATTATATTTATAGAGAGATACATATCAATTTAATTTTCGTTGTCTTTGAAAATTAGACAATTAAAAAATAGTAGAGGTGTTTTCAAACATATTACACAAATATACGCTAATACATTTGACTCTAAAGGCAATCAAATTGCATATACTCTAATACGAAATAAATTTTTCTGTTGAAGGCAGTTAGTCATTCAGTGAGGGAAGCTTAATCCTTTAGAGTTTCTACGTATATATATCAATAATCAAAATTAAATTATTTTATTTCTACGAAAGTATTTGGTATATTTGAATTTCATAAATAAGCAGTAATTTTAATAAATTTATTTAGCCGATATTTTTCAATATTTGATTTATTGTTGAAAATTGGACCAATGAAAACATTATTTCCAATTGAAGAATAGTTATCTCTCGCATCGTATTATAAACAGCTTTCCGCGGATATAGAATGTACAATTATAAGATTAAAACCATTTTTTCTAAACCCGAGGTGCCGTAGGCACGGGCGAAAAAAACTGGTTTTAATCTTATGATTGTACATTTTTATATTCGTAGAAAGCTGGATATATTACGATGCTAGACATAGTTTTTTCGTATGGTGAGAACCGGTTTCTATCCACCGGATACGAAAGAATACGAGAAAATCAAATCCTTACATACAATAGGAAGTATCTGTATGGAAGTTTCTTACTAACAGCCGGACTGATCTAAATCATCTTTACAGAAAAGTGCCTCCAGCTTTTAAATTCCGGGGGCCTCCAGAGTATAAATAGTAGTAAGAAATATCTGCAGGCAGCTACTACTGAATTGTTTTCAGCCGCGTAGTGAATGTACAATGCGGCCGGAGGAACCCTGTCGACAATTGTGTTATTAAGTATGTAGTTATAATTTCATAAGTTGGTTATAATATATTTCAAATATTCAATTTGATTGATATTTAACGTATTGAACACCATGCATTGCATAAACTTCAAATACAAAATTTAAATGTTACAAATTTTTTGCACAATATAATTTTTGCCTAATATCAATATTTTTTAATTTATAATGTCGGCTCTTTTGTTCCATGTTTCTTTTCCATAACTCGTTTTGTACGACTGTTTTACTTTCATAAAGCTGGAAGTTATTATATGAAAAGCCATTTACTTGTCTCCTTTTAAAGATAGATACTTAAAATTTCATGTGAATGTTTTTATGACAATTTAGTATTTACTCCCTAATTTAATATTTTGGTAGCAGAAGTTAACTAGGTTCGGTGCGTCCGTTCAGTCGGTTAACATAAATTAGAATTTCTCAGAATCTGTGAAAGAGATCTGTAATTTTTATAATGTAAATTCCTCTAAATATGGGGCATGTTTGGCCATTCTATAAATTTGGCAGCAAGACCGGACCTTGACTGCTTTTTCAGCCGCTATTCATCCTATATTTTTCCTATTTTTTAGCTTCTAACAATGGTAGATTTTGTTGGTAGATTTTTTTTTGTCTTCTAGATAGATTTTTAATTCATTGTCCTATAATTGTTGAATTTGTAAATATCGAAACCAGTATTAAGAGATTAGATGGTTAGATAAATCAGGAAGTAAGGGAGGGGACAATGGGCAATTAATTCAATATAAGAGTTTTCGCTGAAAAGCAATGAAAACCAGATTTATCTAGAAAATTTGACCAAAATTGTAAAGGGATCATGGTAATATGATTTAGAACAAAATTAGTTGACTTGAAAACTAAATTACCAGTACATCACAATGTAGTAATATTCTGTAATTAATCACTAGAAAAATCGTGTTTAGAACTTTGTCAACCCTTCTCATATATTTTTAAATGCCTCCTAAATTCAAGGGGTTCTTAGATTGTTTAATACATAAATATCACAGTAGAGTTTCTATACATGAAATGACATTTTCTTGGAAAAAATATTTGTTAAAACCAGCCATCTAATAACAAATTTTTTTGTCTGCTATATTTAAAACTAATTCAGCAAGTTAGCGGGGCATTAATGTGCTAGTACCCAAAGTCAGGCAGAACCCGCTGAATTCTTGCACATTCTCTTTAAGCCATTACCCAAAAACTGAGACTCTTAAAAATTGAATATTGAATAAGCATTTTGGGCAGGAGTAGCTTATGGAGTTGGAGGTTTCCCAGTTTCAGCTTACTGGGCTCTTTTGGGGTCTTACAAAATTGATGAAAAGTCAAAATTGTAAGGAAGTCTTATAGTAAAAAAGACTACAAAGGTTCTTGTCAAAGATTTCTTAAAATTCACAATAAGTGATTCGCTCCTGAAGAAAAATTTTGTTATTAGATTTATTAAAGGATTAAATAATTGTATAACAATAGATAAATAAAAAATATTATGTTGAATAACTAAATATATGATTTTATTGGACATTAATATAGTTTAAATAAATTCTTCTCGTGCTTCTCCTTAGAATTTAAATTCCTGAAAAAAGAAAAAAAAATTTAAAAATCCTGATAAAAGTATAGAAGTGTATGTCTGTTTCAAATATGTTTATATATCCTTTTACCCTTCTTAGCAAACTCGCAATTGTTTTACTATTCCCTGTTTAAACTGTACTACGCCCCTAGAGGCATCTAGTGCACATAAGGTGGAGGGGAATCAACCCCTTCACACCCTTATTCAATTTTGTTTCAAAAAAAAATATTTTTTACGGGGGCTTATTTTTCCTAGGGGCGATTTAATTTGGGATTGTTGTAATTATTATAAACCTTTGAGAAGCTACACTGTAAAGGAAAACAATATCTGTTCAGCGGTTGGTGAGATCATTCGGTACAAACAGACAGACAGACAGACTCACAGTATTAATTTTATGTAAGACTTGTATTTCCAAGTTCTTCCTATTTTTAAGTAATTTAAAACTGCAATGAAAAATGAAGTTTACTTTTATTTTTATTACCTTTTTTAACACAGACTGCGGGTCTTTTTGCATCACATGGGGCGTCCCACCATTGGTAAGGGCTTAGATCCTAAAATAAAAACGTGCATCATTTTTCAGGGATTACCCAACAATTACAGAGGGGTAATTTTATTAATCATAATTGTTATGCATATAAATTTTTTTCTATTGTTTTGATTAATTTACAAAGGTTTCATATTATCAGAAAAATAATAATTAGAAAAAATATTCATTAAGAAAAAGACAAAATGACTAACAGACATAAATTTAAAGTTTTAACCTGCTGGGCTGTACATTTTTCATAATTTGTGTTTGGTTCTCCCGACTGCCAATTTGTATAGGTTACTGAAATAGAATATAAAATTACATTGCATGTTGGCAAACATTCATATTGAGTAGATCTACTACCAAGAAGAAAATAAAAACCTGCGGGGCTATTTAGTAACCTAACCTAACCAAGCTGAAGTAATAATGAATAGTCAAAAAATGCTGATGAAATCTAAATCTGAATTGGACATTTAATCCTTTATTTAAGGTCTAATTTTGAAGACGACTTTCAACAACAAAAAGCTTTTAGGATAAATTATACCTGGATAATTAGTAGACCATTCAAAATGTTGGTTATCTCCCACAGTATCTCTCAGTCCAATCCATACCCCACAACCATCATACCAGTACAAACCAGGACAAGATCTGGTCTGTAGCAAATCTAAAAATCAAATAGTTTGTATGTCAAAAATCTAAACTTAGCTGAATTGTTGAATTAAATTGTTTTAGTTGTAATGATCTTAGGGGGGGGGGGGGAATTGAACATTACTACTCTTTTAAAAAGTATAATATTGAGACATTTTATTTGTTGTTTTATTGCGGACACTAAAGTTTAAATCTGATAAACTAATTCTATCAATGCTAATTTAATTCTACTTACTTGTTGTGATGAATTGTTGTTCCTGTTGGTTTCGGACGAAAGCTAATTCAGCTCCCCCATGAAAATCACTCTTAGCCCTACAAAATATGATTATGAATAAATGGTCGTTTAAAAGACTTTAATGTTTAGATTGGCTGTTAAAGTATGTGTTGATTAAGTTAAATTAGGCCTAATAAGGTCTGTAATATAGATTCCCAATAAAACAGCAAATGAGTTGTATACAGGATAAAAATTTTGAAAAAAAGATCTTAACAAATATAATGCAGAATATCTTTAGTAGCAGTCAAGAAAATCACATTTTCATAGCATTACTGCATTCGAATTTGGAAAGAAATGAATTAATAGATCACCTGCAAGCAAGTCTAGCTTCATCCCATGTCAAGTCTTGCTCAATTATTGTATAACAAAATCCTGTGATAAAATATTTAATAAAATCAGATTAACATTTTTCAAAGCATTAAAAAAGCATTGAACCAATGAATGATAACATTTAGCTGCCAAATGTATTTCTTTTGAATAAGTAAGGAAAATGAAGTTTGTTTAAAAGCTCCTATCGTGGCTTCTAATTTAGGAAGATGGCTTTTGGTTCATACCTGAAAATCTAAAATGGTACAAAGACAATCTTGTGCATAGGGTTCAGCTTTAAAATATTTCTTTTCAGCAGCTAACTATAGTGCTCTAGCAAAACGGGGATAGATAAAACTGCTTTTGGCCTACCTATTCTATTGACGTCAGGAAATACCCTATACCGCAACTCTTTTCTGAAAGGTTTCTTATCCCCTTCACTTTCTCTTTCCCTCTACTATGACGTCAATAGAATAGGAAGGCCAAAAGCGGTGACATCTAGCCCCATTTTCCTATGGTACTAGGAACAGCTACACAGTAACTTCTAAATTAAAGCCCACCTGTTGATTGATCAAATCTCCAGCTTGCATCACTGCACCTTGATCCAGCATTGGTGATATGAATATTATTCCCGTCACGATGTACATTGTGATTGCCAATCAGGTTGATGTTCACATTAGCATTTCCACCTTAATTAAAAATGGCTGGTATGAACATCAGAAAGAGATGAGATAACTGTATGAATTTAATAATTCTAGTTTAAGCTTTGTATGATTTGGGATAATGAAATAATCTTCATATGATTATTAAAACTCTAGTGCTAGGACTAAATATACAAAAAGTTCTCTTACCCAATCCAATTCCCGTGCCAATACCAACTCCTTGCGCCGATCTGCCTTCTGATTGGTCAGTTGGATGACCAATCGCATTTGAGAATAGACAGAACAAGGGTAACAAAAACATATGGCAAGCCATCCTAGAAAAAATAAACTTAAAAATAACATAGAGACAAGGCTTATAAATCTCACTAGCGCCTTCGCCCCTAGCCTCTAGGGGCTTTGCCCCATGAGGTAGTTTTTAAAAAGATATAAAAAATTTCGGGTGCCCCGAACCATACTCCCCCCCAATTTTTGGGGGGGTTTGGGGTGTCCCACCCCCTAAGAAAATAGCTTAAAACCACCACAGGACCAATAGGTATATACCCTGAAGAGTAGAATCCGATCGGTTCAGTGGTTACCGAGATCTTAAGCTTCAGACGGACAGACATCAAGCTACTTTGTATTATAGATAATAAAGAGTAATATAGAGCAGGGGGGCCATTTATTATCAGGTTGTTAATTACACTAGTCCCCAAAATTTTATAATAACGTTGACTTCTTATTCGTTGGCTAGAAAATTTCAATCTTCGTGCAAAAGGGGTAAAATTGTGAATCATCATTAGGGATGAACATCTATTTATCGTCTCTGATTGAAGGGTAAACAAATATTATTAAAAAGAAATACAAATAATAATTTTAATAGTTAAACATATCATTCATCATTATTTATCTCATGACAACGAAAATTTGATGAAAAATTACCGTTTGTAAAGATGAAAATTTGAATATAAATGTACCTGTTTTTACCAAGACTATCTAACTGCAACTGAGCAGCATTCCTAATTTTTTATTAAAATCAAGTTATTTCCCCTATTTTTAAACCATATAGCTCCACCCTTTTATGTAGTTATAAATATCACGTAAGAGTATTATATACTTGTATTTTTACCTCAAACAATTTAACCTACTTAACCCATACAGATCGGGACCCAATCCCCACCTTAATATATCGGGGGGAGGGGGGGGGGGGGGCTAATTTACAGATAGTGACATAAAATTTTTGTGCATTTTTAGAGAAATTACTTTTTACAGTTATATTAATTATATTTTCATCTGCTTCTTATCACAATAAAAAACTAGATAAAAATTTGGCTGTTCTAGAGCTGTTTTGAAATTCAGCGGCTGGCAGCTTATGAACGGCAAAATTACAAGTAGGAATTTGAAAATTGTTTAAAATCGGTCAAGAATTTCAAACGGTCATGACTTTACCATTCACGGAAGTTTATTATTGCTCAAGGATTTACAACAATAATTTTTGGGTCTCTAGCTGTAAAAGAAGCCACGATATTCATTATTTATATCTAAAGTAAAAGCTGGACAAAAAATCTGTCATAAAAGTCATAATGCAGAAATTAAGATTTATTTAGAATTTTCTAAATTTGGTGCCACCTAATTTGGCCGGATACTACGACCGACAGAGACCAGATATCCTTATATAATCAACTCTTGCCGACGTATAGTTACTAAACTTAAAAAGTCATGAAGTCACAGCTTACCTACAAAAAAGTGTCATCAAACAAAATTGAGGTGGGGGGGCTGATTTAACCCCCCCCCCCCTCGATCTTTTAGGGGATAAAAATTTCTTTTTGTTATAAGCTCCACTCACTTTACGTATTTGTTTCCTCTATTATTATATCATACCTCAACCCTTTTAAAATGTAATTGATATCACATAAATTCTGTAAATACATGTATTCGGTTATTTACCCATTTATTGGTCCATTCCTGTTTTTATCCTAAACTCCGCCCACTTTTTTTCATTAATTTAAGCCTGATAAGTAAAGTAATTTCCCCTATTTCTAAATCAAGCTTTAACTTAATTTTGTGTATATTGTGATTTTTAAAAATAATTGTTAAGCTCCACCCACTTTAAAGCTCTACCCTCTTATAATGTGATAAATATCATGTAAAGTTTAAATATACCTGTATTTATATCTTAAACAATTTACCCAAATCATAATAATCCATTACAAAACCTTTATCAAATTGATTAATAACACATAGATTTTGTTAATACAGTTTGGGAGTTGAATCCATTTTTATATAAGCAGAAATATAATCTATGATTACGGTTTTGACCCTCTAAAAAACATAATCTACCATTCCACTTTCCCCTCTCTTGGTGATGATATCATCAACGGCGATATGATTTTTGTAATCTACCATTCCACTTTCCCCTCTCTTGGTGATGATATCATCAACGCCGATATGATTTTTGTAATCTACTATTCCAATTTTGCCTCTCTTGGTGATGATTTCATCAATGCCGGTACGATTTTTGAAATGTACTATTCCACTTTCAAATGTTATGTATAAAGGTAAACTATCAACCTTTTTTGAGATTGTAACAGGTGTCAGACAAGAATGCCTTCTCTCTCCCTTCCTATTCCTCCTTGCCATTGACTGGATCATGAAGAACTGTGAAAGCAATGATGGCATTCGCTGGCAGTTATTTGGCAATCCCAAATATTTGGGAGATCTGGACTTTGCTGATGATATTGTTTGTTAACAAGCAATAGAAGTCAAATGCAAAGAAGGACTAACATGATAGCTGAAACTTCCAAGAAAGTTGGACTTGAAATAAATGTTCCAAAAACCAAAATACTCAGATTAAATGCAAACTCCCAAGAACCAATAACTATTGGAAACCAAATTCTTGAGGATGTTAACTGCTTTGAGTATCTTTAAAGTAAAATTGATGAAGCTGGAGGCACTTTGACAGACGTTAAAGCTAGAATTAACAAATCCAGAACAGCCTTTGCCAGCTTAAACAAAATTTGGAATTCCAACAACATCTCTATAAAGACCAAGTTAAGACTTTTCAAGTCAAATGTTCTCTCTGTTTTGCTGTATGGGGCACAGCAGTGGTCTCCAAGCTACAGACATATGTCAACAAATGTCTTAGGAGAATCCACAAGATCTTTTGGCCAAACAAGATCACAAATGCTGAGCTTTTAGAGCGCAGTGATATGTCAGACATCAAACTGGCAATAAAACAGAGAAAATGGAGATGGTTGGGGCACACTCTAAGGAAAGGGCATGATGATTTAACCAATCAAGCCTTGACTTGGTACCCCTTCACAGGAAAAAGGAAACCAGGTAGACCAAAAACAACCTGGAGGAGGGAATTCCTTGAGGAACTGAGAGCTGAGGAATTTTCATCTTTCAGTGAAGCCTCTCCTGAGGCCCAAATCAAAGATAAATGGAGAACCATTGTGCGTGGCCTATGCTCTAGAAAGAAGAGATAAATGGCGATGATGATGACCATTCCACTTTCAAGAGAGGCAAAACTGCAACGGCGGTTTACACTTTTAACATCGACATAATTGAAATCATACATACTATTTCTAAATCATGTTAATCATAAGAATATTCGATCCATTGTCCCCTCCCTTACTCCCTGGATAAATACATGATTATTGGTTAACATGCTAATTTAAAGCTACGCTTTTTCAAAGTAAGTTCCAGGGAGGCAGGGGACATGGGACTGTAAATTATTATGGTACCCAAAGTTTTATTAATCACGCTCTCATTCGTTGTAGTAAAACTTTGGGACCTTTTTATTTGATCTTTAGGTTGCTAAATTTTTTTAATTTGATCTACGAAAGGGGTAATTTTGTTCATCATATACAGATTTAGGTCAAAGTACCTCGGAAAGTCATTTGAGAAGTTTTGGGATGAAATCAAAAGAAAAAGGATTGTTCATTTTTTCATTAATTAGAAAACTTCGTATATTGCTTTGTTTCTAATGAGAGGTGTACATATGTGGATGTTGGAATTCTTGTTTTTTTACAAATCTGTATTTTCATTTTATAATAATAAAATTATTCTCTTTATCTTGATACAATAGATTTATTATCCTAGAAGGTAAATCAGACACAATAATTCGTCCATTTGTTTATATCTAGTCCCATGTGACTCAAACTCAAACATTATAGGAGCAACGAAATCTGCAGCCGTTATAATTTTCTAAGGCAATGATTAATTCTAAGAAATTCAGCTATTCAAAGCGGTATTACTATTTGAATGCAATTATAATTTTTTTCGCTCCAAAATGTGTACACTTTCTATCCAATAAAGTTGTCTGATTGTTCCTACTATGTATTTCTTTTGGTCCAATAATGTAATTAGGGATCCAGAAATTCTATATTTATTCCTGATTCTTAACGTTTTTCCTGGGTTTTTCTGCAAGAACCAAACATTACAAAAAGTATAATCTAGTAATAGTTATTTATCTCATTGTATTGTAAAAAGCTTTCTTCTATCAAAAACAGTTTTGTTAGCCCCGATGGACCGAAGACCAGGGCTAACAAAACTGGTATTAATTTTATGATTTTTGAATATTCGATTCAACGTTTAGAGATATCTGAAACTTCAGACAGACAGACGGGTTACTTTGTATTATTTTTTCTCACTTTGAATTAATCTTCAACCCAACAATATTAAAGTATCTGTCAGGATTAAAAATTGTTGTTAGATTAATTCAAAATATTCCTTCCTTGTATAAGTATGCAAAATTTCAAACATATATAAAATTGCGAAGATCATTAGCACTGCAGAAATTTAGGAGAATAATAAATGATCATCAATTGCCATGAAATCCCTGACCCTCCAACTAATATTATAATTCCTTACTCTCAATCATCTTCCATTGTCATACCCGGCCCTGTATCCCTGTATGAAATCCCTGACCCTCCAACTAATATTATAATTCCTTACTCTCAATCATCTTCCATTGTCATACCCGGCCCTGTATCCCTGTATGAAATCCCTGACCCTCCAACTAATATTATATTTCCTTACTCTCAATCTTCTTCCATTGTCATATCCCTGTACCCCTGTATGAAATCCCTGACCCTCCAACTAATATTATATTTCCTTACTCTCAATCATCTTCCATTGTCATACCCCTGTATCCCTGCATGAAATCCCTGACCCTCCAACTAATATTATATTTCCTTACTCTCAATCATCTTCCATTGTCATATCCCTATATCCCTGCATGAAATCCCTGACCCTTCAACTAATATTATATTTTCTTACTCTCAATCATCTTCCATTGTCATACCCCTGTATCCCTGCATGAAATCCCTGACCCTTCAACTAATATTATATTTCCTTACTCTCAATCTTCTTCCATTGTCATATCCCTGTATCCCTAAATAAAATCCCTGACCCTCCAACTAATATTATATTTCCTTACTCTCAATCATTTAAAATTGTCTTATCCCTGTATCCCTGCATGAAATCCCTGACCCTTCAACTAATATTATATTTCCTTACTCTCAATCATCTTCCATTGTCATATCCCTGTATCCCTAAATAAAATCCCTGACCCTCCAACTAATATTATATTTCCTTACTCTCAATCATTTAAAATTGTCTTATCCCTGTATCCCTGCATGAAATCCCTGACCCTTCAACTAATATTATATTTCCTTACTCTCAATCATCTTCCATTGTCATATCCCTATATCCCTGCATGAAATCCCTGACCCTTCAACTAATATTATATTTTCTTACTCTCAATCATCTTCCATTGTCATACCCCTGTATCCCTGCATGAAATCCCTGACCCTTCAACTAATATTATATTTCCTTACTCTCAATCTTCTTCCATTGTCATATCCCTGTATCCCTAAATAAAATCCCTGACCCTCCAACTAATATTATATTTCCTTACTCTCAATCATTTAAAATTGTCTTATCCCTGTATCCCTGCATGAAATCCCTGACCCTTCAACTAATATTATATTTCCTTACTCTCAATCATCTTCCATTGTCATATCCCTGTATCCCTGACCCTTCAACTAATATTATAATTCCTTACTCTCAATCATCTTCCATTGTCATACCCGGCCCTGTATCCCTGTATGAAATCCCTGACCCTTCAACTAATATTATAATTCCTTACTCTCAATCATCTTCCATTGTCATACCCGGCCCTGTATCCCTGTATGAAATCCCTGACCCTCCAACTAATATTATAATTCCTTACTCTCAATCATCTTCCATTGTCATACCCGGCCCTGTATCCCTGTATGAAATCCCTGACCCTCCAACTAATATTATATTTCCTTACTCTCAATCTTCTTCCATTGTCATATCCCTGTACCCCTGTATGAAATCCCTGACCCTCCAACTAATATTATATTTCCTTACTCTCAATCTTCTTCCATTGTCATATCCCTGTATCCCTGCATGAAATCCCTGACCCTCCAACTAATATTATAATTCCTTACTCTCAATCATCTTCCATTGTCATACCCGGCCCTGTATCCCTGTATGAAATCCCTGACCCTCCAACTAATATTATAATTCCTTACTCTCAATCATCTTCCATTGTCATACCCGGCCCTGTATCCCTGTATGAAATCCCTGACCCTCCAACTAATATTATATTTCCTTACTCTCAATCTTCTTCCATTGTCATATCCCTGTACCCCTGTATGAAATCCCTGACCCTCCAACTAATATTATATTTCCTTACTCTCAATCTTCTTCCATTGTCATATCCCTGTATCCCTGTATGAAATCCCTGACCCTTCAACTAATATCATATTTCCTTACTCTCAATCTTCGAGCACCACAATGCCCAATTCTCGGTGTTCATACTAAATAACAAAATAAAAGTGCTAGCACGTCTGTTTTTACTAGAGTGAGGCTTCAAAACACGCCATAAACTAATATCTTGAAAAGTATCTCTGAAGTAATGTCAGATGCTTTTCATAAGTAATAGAAGAAAAGTCTTTAGGTGCAGGTATATTACACTAGTACAATACAATAGTTGAAATTTATCAGATATTGTTCATAAATCACTAAAGAACATGCCATTTTCATTATGTTACATTAATTCTAACTATTAAATTTTGAATCCACTAGCGAAAAAAAATTAAAAAAGAAAATTTTGAAGCACAGACGTACTCACATTCTCAATATAGAAAAGTGCTGTGCTTTTAATATCTACTGTTTCATATAAACATCCAATTTTCCTGATTTTGCAATGTTTAAGGCCCAGAAGCAAAACAGGACAGCCCCCCTCATCCAACCCCCCCCCCCCAATAAAATACTCTGGATCATTACATCTGGGAGGAGGAAAGGGGGGAGGGGTGTGGGATTTATATGAAAATGGTTTATCGGAGGTTTGCACATAATCTCACCGGCTCCCGGAGGCTTTAAACTCCCTCCGACACAAGTTTGATTCCTCGCAACCTAAGAAAAGGAAGCTATGGACAAGGTGATTGGGGGGGGGAGGGGGCGGGGGGGTTAGGAAGGGTTTAGTTGGGAACAATTTAGTTCTTACTAGATCATTGTTCAGTTATTATGTGAATATATAAAAAAATAAAATCGACAGGCATATTGAAACATGACATGTTGTTTTAGCCAAAGGGTTTCTTTAACTTTATACCCAATAATGTAAAGGAGCAAGATTAATTCAATATTTAAAAATTTTATTTTAGTATGCAATTTATTTATTTATAGTAATATGAAATTTGAATTGAAAATAATCCGTTTTTTAATGAATTCCTAATCAAAATATTTTTATATTTCCTTTTTTTTTTTATTCATGTAGCATTAATTGTACAATACATTACATATATATGATATTATATTTTCTTTAAATTTCGTAGTAATTTGGCACAATACTATTAAACAAGGATGACAACATCTATAAAAGCGAAGCTCTAATTTTAGAAGGAAGGACAAACGAACAATAACTCTTGTAGTGTGTCAGAACTTAATAAGCAGCACATTAATTTCTAAGTCTAAATGATTTTTCTAAAATTGCGTAAATATAGGCTACAGTAAAAGCACATGCTGACTTTTAGAATTTATAATAGAGTTGCTTCGCTTATAATACTTTACCTTGTTAGACTAAGAATCATTATTCCAAAATCAAATGTTGTCAAAATATTAATAAATTAGCATGTTTTAAATGGACGTGCTGACTTTCTGGTAACGATTATAGAATTGCTACGCTTTCTAACATTTTCTTTATGTTATAGGAATCACCATGCAAAGTTTGAAATCGATAAGACAATTCTAACATGCACAAGTCAATGAAAATAGCTAATCGTTACAGACGGACGTACAAACGGACCGGCCCTAATTATAGAATAGTTATTTCTCGCGTCGTATTATAAACAGCTTTCCGCGGATATAGAATGTACAATTATAAGATTAAAACAAGTTTTTTAGCCACGAGGTGCCGATATAGAATAAGATTAAAACTTGTATTTTTGACCGAGGTGCCGAAGGCACGGGCTAAAAAACTAGCTTTAATCTTATGATTGTACAATTTTATATTCGTAGAAAGCTGTATATAATAATAGAAAAGCTTTTCTCGTATTCATTCGAAACCGTTGGAAAGGAACCGGTTCTCATCCATACGAAAAAACTATGTCTAGCATCGTATTATATCCAGTTTTCTTCGAATATAGAAATGTACAATCATAAGATTAAAACTAGTTTTTTTAGCCGGTGCCTTCGGCACCACGGGGCTAAAAAAACTAGTTTTAATCTTATAATTGTACATTCTATATCCGCGGAAAGCCGTTTATAATACGATAAGAGAAATAACTATTCTTTAACAAGGGTTTTGATTCATCAGAAAAAGTTTGAAAATGACCAAGATTTTAATATTTTGTCGGGGTAAACTCGGGGTATAATTGGTTCGGGATGTTTTTTTAAGGAAAGCGGGTATAACGAAGAGGTTAAATAAAGAAATTAAATTCTAAGATCCCTTATCCCTGCCTAAATGTTTTACTACCTGAATAATTGCTAATTTACTCAATTAAGTTAATTCATTAACAAGGATGATAATATCTGTATATGCGAAGCATAAAAATGTAGTGGAACAAAGTGTTTCCAAAATTAGCCATGTGACGTCATAAAAATGAGGGAGATAAGAGGAAAACCCCTCAAAAGAGATGGATTATCCATAATTTTTAAAACGTCACATGGCTGATTTTTTACTACCATAAAACGAAAATTACGGCTCCGGCTCCAGCAAAATATGGCGGCTCCGGCTCCACAACACTGATTAGAACACAGTAATAGTGTCTGACTGATTATGACGTAACAAAAAAAATTAGCCAATGAGAGGCCACTATAAATTTTACCATTGGTCAATAACGGCTTCTCATTGGCTAATATTTTTTTGTTACGTCATAATCAGTCAGACACTATTACTGTGTTCCACTGATTAAAACAAAAAATTTTAAAAAAAATATCATATTTGTTTTCTCATTAAAATGACAGACTAAACTACGACCCTCAAATAAAAAAGATTTCTTTAAAAGACAAAACAAATCAAATGAAATTGAACTGTCAATACCTAGATTATTTCTGTCCAATATATAGCAACACAATCATTTCTATATATGTATATATTGAAAATGCCTTTTATGACAATTTGAGTAGCGGGACAAAGTGTCTCAAAATGTGACGTCGTAAAAATGAGGGATTATCAATCTCTTTTTTAGGGGTTTTCTTTCCCACTTCTCCTATTATTTCCCTCATTTTTATTACGTTACATGGCTGATTTTTGAGACACTTTGTCCCACTTCCAATTTGATTTTAATTCAATATTAAAATGTGAATTAACAAGGATAATAGCATCCAAAGCAAAGCAGAGCTCAATAACTCAGACGGATTACCGCTTAAATCGTTTTTAGACTTACTTATAGAGGATTGCTTATCAAATGATGGCTTATATTACTAGAAATCGCCATAATGACCAACGTATTAATTGTTAAATCACGTAAAAAAATAATTTCAAAATGGACATGGAGACCTTTTAGCAAATATTTTAGTTGTTATGCTTTCAAAATTGTTCCAGGAACCATCATGGAAAGTTTGAAATTGTTAGGACAAATCTAACATTCCTAAATTAACTATCAGATCTGTATGTTACTTAATTCGTTGTTTCGTACTTTGTTATTATGAAACGAGTAATTTGGTATTCTAAAGCTAAATTAGACTTTAAACCACAATCATATGTATAAAATATATAAAAGTTCCTACAACATATATTGTAGCAGGTTCACTCAAAGTAGTTAAGCACACAACCTCCCTCCATTTAGGTTGGGTTAGGTTATATTGGGTACTGGGTAGCACCGCAAGGTTGGGGCACCACGTGTATAGGCCCCGCAGAGTTACAGCCACCCTCAGGGGTTAGGCATAGGAAATTTTTAAAAAAACTCTAGTTTTATCCCCCCCCCCTTGATATTATAAAACGGGGGGAAGGGAGGGGGGTCTAGGCACAATAAGAAAAAGCACTATTTTATTCACTTGGACAGAATGATGATCAATGATATTTATAAGTATTATGATATGCTATTATATAACAATAATATGAAGATAAGAGGGAAATTAGCCTCCCTAGTTTAAAAAGCGTAGCTTTTTTATAAAAATAAACTAGCGGATATGCTCCTAGAGGCCTTTAGGGGTACTTGAGGTAATGTTGGCTTGAATTCGACCCCTCCTCTATATTGTTTTATTTTAGTCTCAATAAGAAAAGGTATAGAAATTGAGGAGTGGGGGGGGGGGTCGGGTAGAAATACCCTCTCTTAAAATAGCTATAAACTTTCAAAGGACCTATGAGTAGCTACACTGTAAAGGAGAACCGTATTGGTTCATTGGTTAGCGAGATCATTCGCTACAGACAAAAACACTTTTCTACTTTATATTATAGGATAATAAAGTTTTTCTGTCATTATTATCGTTCATCATAGGTACTAAACTTAAAATTGTTGCAATATTATAGTCCTTTGGGCATTCAAATATTAGCTATTATTTCTCACTGAAAAATACTTGTTTAATTCCCCCTTTTTCTCTGGTATTCATGCTAGCTATATTATTATTCCCTTCAAGTTATTTGACAAAGTATTTGTATACATGCATACAAGGTGTCCCATAGATTTTACAATAATGTCATACTTAAACCTGACAAAGTATTTGTATACAGGCGCAATAGACACCCCATGGATTTTACCATATTGACATACAGAAACTAGACAGAGCATTTGTATACATGCATACATGGTGCCCCATGGATTTTACCATATTGACATACAGAAACCTGACAAATTATTTGTATTCATGTATACAAGGTACCCATGGTTTTTACCATGTTTGCGTACAGAAACTAAATTATAAAAAATAAGAGACAATGTATGACTAAAGCGAATCTTCACAAAACAATTCAGACATGTATCTTAAAAGTAGTCGATAAAATTAAGTGTTTTTACTGCTTAATTTTGTGGGACCATAATTTTCTTTATATGCTGGTACAGTATCTGTATTTCAACATTGTAAAGTGCTAGGTTCCCTAATGCATACAACAGTAACTTTTTGTATATAGACTCTTATAAACAATAACAGTAATATATATAAAAAAGTAAATAATATGCCTTCTTGTCATTATTCAAACCTTGGAATACTACATATAAAGTAATAAAGTGGTAATAAAGTGTTTAATAATACAATTTTGTACTAAAAAATTCCACTTTGCGTTTTGCGTTAAATCCTGCCACATATTTGATATTTCTTGTGTATTTAAATAAATAAAATAAAATAAAATTATATAAAAAATATACCTATGTAAATATTCTGATCCTATAATTGTGTATATGTTGAATAAAATAAATATTCTGATTTTTTTGGATAAAAATTTCATATTTTTTGGTTCTAGAAAGGAGTTTGTGTCGAACTTAGGCTATACCTGGTTACACAGCTGCTAAGTCAGATTTGTGACAGTATAATTAGGATTTCAGGGAATGTCTTGGCGTGAATAGTCGCATTGCTTTATATTAGGGATTCTCAGACAAGATTTTTTTTTGAAAAGAACTTGTTGTATTACATTTCAAAGCAGACACATATTTGAATGGGAATCTTCACAAAAATTACAGACGTCTATCTCAAAAAGGAGCTAAAAACATTACATTCCCTTCGCGGAATTTCCGCATTTTTTACAGAGTAGCTTAGCTACTAAAAATTATATATGAATTGAAAGGTAATAGATGTAGAATTTAGGTGGATATTATGATATTTATCTTTAAGTTATCTTGCTAACTTGGAACTCGTTTATTGGTCATTTCATTATTCCAGTAGGAGGGGAAGGCCGGGATAAAGGGGCTGGAATGGAAGGATTATTATTTTAGCCCGCTTAGAGAACATGAAAAAGCTGTTGTAAGATCCAAGTAATAATATATCCATTATACAGGTATAGTGCAAGAAAAATTTAAAGCATTTTTGAGTTTGTTTTAAAATATTGGTAGCAGTGTTTTGAAAATTAATATGTTTAGACGGATTGACGTCATATAAAAAAGTTTTGTCACAAGGAAACGGGGAATAGGTTAATGAATAAAAAATTGTAATTAATATTTGTAGAACTCTAAAATTCTTAGCTGGTAAAATATGGAGTAGATAAAGAATTTAAACTCCATTGTTCTATCCTCCCTGAGGTTTATTCAAATTTTCTTTATTTGCATGACACGCTGAAATAAAGAAATATATTTCCAGTACGGCTTCGAAACCCATTAATATCCGCTGGATTAGAAATTGTCATCAGTCATACTGAACAATCATGTATAGCATGTTATTTCCTGATTACTTTTTATTTTTAACCCCTTAAAGATTTAATCCTTACCCTCCCCCTGGTGAAATGATGTGCACGCAATTGGTCGACAATATAGGGTACATCTACCATTTAACCCAAGCATAAGTACTATTGATTATAAATAGTTTTATGTTGATTCAATTAAAGCAACAAAAATTAGCAGTTTATTTATTTTGGATAAGAATAGCTTAACGATTAATCTATTTAAAAATAAAATATATTGTACTTGGCCACTAGCCTCTAATGGAGGTAGGGAAAGTCAGGAAAGTAGCCTTTAACCATCTCTAAAAAAAAGCTTCCTTGAAAAGTAAAACCAATTGGGACCAGCCCTCTTAGATTATTAGACAAAAACCTTTCTACTTTATATGATAGCTTGATTATTAATTAAGAAATCTTGGTTTATAGATAAGCTACATTTTATATAATACTAGCGGCTTCGCCCCCAGCCTCTAGGGGCTGTGCCCCAAGAGGTAATTAAGAAAAAAAAATAAATACCTCTGGAGATGCCCCCACAAATTTTAAACAATTAAAAAAAATAAGTACCTGATGAGAAGCCCCCACTCCACCACAAATTTTAAATAATTAAAACAAAAATGGGGGGTTATTTTTTTCATTTTTGGGGGGTTGGGGGTGTCCCACCCCCCTAGAAAATAGCCAAAAACCACCACAGGACCAGTAGGTATATTCCTTGAAGAGTAGAATCCGATCGGTTTAGTGGTTACCGAGATCTTAAGGGACGAACAGACGGACGGACATACATCATTCTACTTTGTATTATAGATACCTAATGTTTCTAAATTATATTTATTTCCTAAGGAATCCTAACATTGACTCAAGGTTGGCTTTTATTATGTTATATGTGTATTTAATAACAAGAATGACAACTTACATATTAAACGAAGCACAGCAAATTACAAAATGAACATTGATTATTATAAGTTATAGCTTTTAGTGCTTTTGAAAATTTCTTTCAGATTCTTATTTTATTTAGGTATGGTTAGGTTAAGTTTGGGATGGAGGGGTCATTGAACTGTAAATTATTCAAGTGTACAGACTCTTCTCCCAATAGTTTTTTTTTATCTACGTAAGGTGTATTTTTGTTTATCATCATTGGGTATGTATATCAATTCGTAATTTATTGTCCTATACCCAATTATTTTTTTTCCAATAAACAACCTGAGCAGTCTGATACGTTGAAAGAATGAACCCATGAATCAACCTTATTGTAGAAAATATTTGCTTTTAAAAATGCAGCATTTTCTATACAAAAGATTAGTCCCAAAGCCATTTAGTCTCGATGCTTTTACAGTAATAAATTAGGCTTCGCAAAGTGTATTTTGAAATGTGACACTATGATTTAAACATCTTTGGAAATGTCTGAGGTGTTTAAAGGAAAATTCAGTGAGCTTCTTTCAAAGTAAACTCTAACACTTTAAAGATTTTTTATCACTTAAAGCAAATTTAAGGATATGATAATAGTCTCTCATGACTAAAGTAAATGGATGTTTGTTTTTACGTCTGTGTATTATATGATCTCCACAAATCAGTGTTGCGGAGCCGGGAGCCGTGGAGCCGCCATATTTTGCTGGAGCCGGAGCCGTAATTTTTGTTAAAAAACGGCTCCGGCTCCGAACTAGATAAAGAGATTTTTTTATAAATTATAATTTTGTAACTCTGTTTTGTCATGTGCAAATGCCCCTATTAAGTTTTTCAAGTCCATTTTTATCAAAAATTGAACTTTTAAAACCTTCAAAAGTCAAAAGTCAAAAATAGACATGGGGAAAAAATACGTCGATTCTTTTCTTGATTTTAGGTCGGAGCCGGAGCCGCCATCATCACAGACGGCTCCGCGGAGCCGTAGCCGGGGCCGCACCAAAATCAAACGGCTCCGCAACGCTGCCACAATTGAGTATTGATTTTAGGGAGGAAATCTATTCCTGAGATATTAAGAGACACAAAGACAGATACGCTTTCTAAAAAACTTTATATAATAAGATGATCCTAAACTACAGAGTTTCCCATTAATAAAAGATTTAGTAATGAATGTTAACTAAAGCCCTCGCTTCCTCCATCCAATATACCCCCCCCCCCCCCCCTATATTCCTAAGCCCTGAAAAAGCTTTATCAAGGTTAATTAATTTTTTTTGAAGCAAAGGTTTTTACACTTATGTTAAGTCCGTCTGTACGTGTTTGCATTATTCAATTTAAACGTTGGATGGTCACTCGTAGAAGTTAAGCTAAAATGTAGAAAACATATCAATTCTATTATTAATACCCAAAAAGTTCGCGCGTGTATTTTAAAGATGTTGATTTTTTTTTGACACCAACTTTTTTACACGGTATGATTGTACTATTTCTTTATTTTTGGAATACTGATTCCTAAGACAAATAGGCAAAAGATATAAGACAAACTTCTTTATTATTAAGTGTTTAAATGTAAGTATGTCCATTTTAAGCAACCTGTATTTAAGTGATTTTGAAAAGATTCAAGTTTTAAAAAAGTTTTAAAACTGCTGTCTAACCCCCTGCATAAGCAATTATCCCCAAACTCTGGTTTGTTATTGGGTGTTCACTGAATCAATACAGGATTTACCGATAATAAACGCAAATATATCCATCGGGCATTATAGAAAATACATTATCTAGGCATAATAACTTATTTTCTTTGGTGTCAAACATTTTATATTTGCCGAAAAAAACACCGTTTCTAGCTTAATCAACATGAAATCGGCCAAAAAAGTTATCGAATACTTTTCTAATATAATGACTTACGTTATATTTTAAAAAGCATTTTATTTACATCATTAAAATTCTTTTAAAAACTTACCTTTTCAAATAATTAGTATAATTAGTGTCGTTTAGACTTTAGCGGCACGTTTGACAATACGGAGAATTTTGTCTTATAAGTTTTAAACTTTTAATTGATTAATTTATAAACACAATAGGTTCCTGTATTTTCGAAAAGCTACTTCTTATCCATCCATAATACAAAGTAGAACGATGTCTGTCTGTCTGTTTGTACCGAAGATTCTCGTTAACCGCTAAACCGATCGGGTTCTCCCTGACAGGGTAGCTTCTCATAGGTCCCTGAAAGGTGTATAACTATTTTGGAGGAGGGTACCACCACCCTCCCAAGAGAAATCGCCCCTAGAAAAAAATTGCTCCCCCCCAAATGAAATATCAAACAATTTAAGAGATTCAACATTTAAAATCAAAGACTTTCTATAATTAAAGTCGGTCCGTCCGTACGTACGTACGTCCGTAACGGTTAGCTCTATTCGTTAGTTTATACATGTTTCCTATCGATTTCAAACTTTGCATGATGTTTCTTATTACAGTTGGGTACGAATTAGAAAGCGTAGCAACTCTATAATCATTATATGAAGAACCATTAGTGTATATACTTATAGAAAGACCTTTAGCATTTATAATTTTTTTTATGTTTTTCTTCAATAAAAAATAATTTAGTAATTCGGACTTAATTTCTGATTCTAAAAGAAAACACACTTTCAGGATAGAGGTTGTAATTTTTTAAATTACTTAAAACTTTGTTATCTTAATACTTTATTGACTGAAAACAAGGTCAAATAAGCTAGGATTTGAATCATATAATATTTTCAATTAAAATTACAATTGTTACCTAACATAAAATTAATGCAGTGTCTATAGATAGATAGGCACAAAATAGATAGATTTATTAACTGTGAAAGGGCAAAAAAAAGTTCTCGGATGCATTTTGATGAAATTGAATTGTGAACTGGATAGGAAGGTTAACTTGGGGTTAGGAACTATGGAAATTGGAAGGCAGGTTTCGGGATGGTGTTGGGGGTAAAGGGATTATCCAAAGTAGTAAGGTTTTTTGTAACAGATTGAGTTCTCCAGTTTCGTATAGGTTCTAGAAAGGTTTCAGGCTAATTCAACTTTTATATTTAAGGATTGTTTTAGGCTATTTTTCTGTACCTCTTGGCCTTTCGAATTCAAAGCCCCTAGATGCTAGGGGCCCATCCGCTAGTACATTTTAAAGTAGAATCCGACCAAATAATTGGCATTTCATTAATTTTAAGTAAAAAATGATGGTAACTGATGAAAAAAAATAATGATCAAAAACATGTTGTGAATTATCTTACTTATCATGCAATCCGTGACAACATAGTCGTATGATTTTTAAAAAAAGAAGCTTAGCTTATATGCTAATTAACCTTTTCCATGATTCCTGTGATGATGGGGAATAGATATGTAAATATCAGGGAGGGAGGGGATAATGGAGGAATTAATTCCAAAATAATTGCCAAATATAATTACTTAGACTGTTGTGAAGGTTGATAAATCGTCCATTGTCCCCTCCCTTCATCCCTGGACAGAAATGTCAGGGTTGGTTTTGGGGGCAAATTTTGATGCTTTGTGGCTTTGACAACAGACACAATTCTTTTGCATAAAGGTTACACACACACACATGTATATATGCAAATAAAATATCTATCTATTATTGATCTATCGATCTATGTCAATAAGATATTTTAATTCTTTTAATTTTAGGATATTTAAAGTCGTCTGTCCATCCGTAGATAGAAGTAAGTTAAAAGATATACTACAATTTATGGAGGGAGGGAACGTTGGGCTGTTTATTACACTAGTCCCAAAAGTCGTATAATAGCATTTCTTATTTGTCGGCTTAACAACCTTTGGGGACTTTTATTGAATTTTTATTAGTTTGTTCATTTAGTTGAGTGTCTAAACGTTTCAACCAGTAATTGTAATCTACAGAAGGGGTAATTTTGTAAAATTTATCGGCTATTGTCTTATCCCTTTAGATCCCTAAATACTATAATAAAATATGGTTTAAAATATATAAAGGATTTTATTTTGTAATTTATACGAAAGGAACAACAAAATAAAATAATCCAAAAATACAATTTAGAAACAAAGCAGCCTAAAACCATTCCCAAAAACTATTCAAGGCTTCCCTAAAATCAAAGTAAGAAAAACATATATTACTACTTTGTATAATAGTATTGTGTTACACAGAAAAAACTTAAAATTTTATTTTGTAAACTGAAGTTTTAATAAGATGTAAGAAAAAAGGTCTAGATTTAAAGTAAATTAGAGACAAAGTTTTGTTTAGAAAAAAAACATTCTTTCAACAAACTTTCCTTTTATTCTTTTGTCATATATAACTAGATTTATTTCTATAAACATGGGTGTCTGCACAGGGATATAAAGGGATAAGGCAATGGCCTATAAATTGTTTTACGTCCCTAAAATTACTTCTTCTATAGATTACAATTAGTGGTTGAAACGTTTGTACTCCACTCACCTTCAAAAAAACAATCAAAGAAAATTCAATAAAAGTTCCCAAAATTGCTAGGTTAATGAATAAGAAAACGTTGTTATAAAACTTAGGGGACAAGTGTAATAAACAGCCCAATGTCCCCTCCCTCCCTGGGGTGTCTAGATTATTTATAAAAACAAAAGAACTATTGTAATCAAAGTAGCACGGCTAATAACACCATCTTGAATAGATAATTTCATGTAAATCTAATCTATATTAAGTTAACTTATTTAGTGAAATGATTCCATATAAAAAAAACCAGAATTTAACTGCTTGAAAAGTTTAAAATTTAAAAAAAAATTTCTTTTTTTGAATAAGGATTTTATATATTTTTCCAATACAAGTTCAAATATTTCCATTCAATTATGGAAAATTCAATCCAGAACCACACTCAGGCCTCTGGGCCTGCAATCTGTTTACACTTTGGCAAAATTAGTGTGCGAAATTTATTTCCGTCAAATACAATATCAAGAGGGTTATGCCTTAAAAAGAAATTAACATGTTTGATTAGTGGTGTTTAAGGCCCCATTGAGAGGTTAGTAAGTCGACCCTCCACTTTAAAATTTTAGTTTTTAAAAGAAAATATAAAAAATATCAACGTGTTTAAAAGACTTTCTGGTAAGGTTATGATACGATTTATATATTTTACTTTTATGTTACAGGAATCTCAATGCCAAGTTTAAAGTTGATATGACTATTCTAACATGACTAAGAGTTATCCGCTACAGAAAGAAAGGGAAAAGTGTACTTATGCATGCACATCTTAGAAAAGTGAGATTGTGCACATCTTAGAAAAGTGTGATTATGCACATCTTAGAAAAGTGTGATTATGCACATCTTAGGAAAGTGCGATTGTGCACATCTTAGAAGCGTTAAATTTTATTTTTTTAAAGAAAATATAAAATTTGTTTTGAGAGGGATGGGTGCATTTTTAACCAGGGGCGATTTCTGTTAAAGGTACCCAAAATAGTTTTAAATCTTCCCTGGTCCAACAAGAAGCTTCATTGTAAAGGAGAACTGTATCAGTTTAGTGGTTAACGAGGTACTTGATTTCCAAAGATATAGACATCCTGTTACTTTTATATAAGGATTAAAGAATTAGGATTGGGACTAGAAGTTGGTCGTGTTTATAAATCTAAAATAAAATAAAATAAATTTTGCAGCAGAGCCTTGAAATATTAAAAGAAACAAAGTACGTGCATGCAATAATAACATAATGATTTAGCTATTTTGGTTATAAGGTATTTTGTATATATACTGGCGGTTGCAACCCTAGAGGCCTCTATGGGCACTTGGTGGAGACGGAGGGAGAAGGGAGTGATTTTTTACTTTTGATCCATTTAAAAACTCATAATCCTTTTCTGAACATAAAAATTGTGTTTTGCTTTAGTATCTTTAAAATTAGCAACATTGAACCAACAAAATATTTCTATACAACCATTTTTCTTTTCTAAGATGTGCATAATCACACTTTTCCAAGATGTGCATAATCACACTTTTCTAAGATGTGCATGATCAGACTTTCCTAAGATGTGCATAATCACACTTTTCTAAGATGTGCATAATCACACTTTTCTAAGATGTGCATGATCAGACTTTCCTCAGATGTGCATATCACACTTTTCCCCCTTTTACAACTTTCACCACCTTGGTTAAAGGAAAGATTTTTAATCTTTAGGGCCAGTCTGACCGCCCGACTTTAACGGAAAACTCTTTGATATGTTATAATAGTCGTATCAATTTTAAACTAGGCATTGTGCTTCTTGTAACTCTAAGGTACACTATATAAGTTGTCTAAAATCAGTGTTGCAGAGCCGGAGCCGGGAGCCGTGGAGCCGCCATATTTTGCTGGAGCCGGAGCCGTAATTTTCGTTAAAAATAGCTCCGGCTCCGGACTAGATAAATAAAGATATTTTTTTATAAATTATAATTTGGTAACTCTGTTTTGTCATGTGCAAATGCCCTTTTTAAGTTTTTCAAGTCCATTTTTATCAAAAAATGAACCTTTAAAACCTTCAAAAGTCAAAATAAAAAAAATATTTTTTTATGGGCAAAAAAATATGTCGAGTTTTTCTTGATTTTAGGTCGGAGCCGTAGCCGGAGCCGCACCAAAATCAAACGGCTCCGCAACGCTTACAAACCTTACCAGAAAGTCTTTTAAACATGATGAGATTTTTTTAGCTTCCTAGGACGTTCAAGCACTTTGTGATAAACAATGCCCATCTTTATATGCAAGCATTAAAATGGGTACCAGTATAATTTACAGTACATTGTCTTCTTGCTCCTTAGCAACACTACAAACATGTTTCTATTAAGAACCTGAAGTTAAATTTTTTATATATAATTTTTTACCTTGATAAACGAACTGTCAAACAAATGAGGTTAATATTAGCAACCTAAATTGATACAAAATAGTAAAGAATTTTATGGCTTTATTAGTCCATGCTAAAATTTTCCTACGAAATAAATAATGTGGAGTGAGGTTATCTAAAAAAAACTTCTGCGGAAGGCCCTAACCTAAATACACTAAACACTATCCAATCCATATTTATATCAAAATAGGGATGTGGAGTTCTGTGCTCCAAAAGGCACTTTATGGGAAACCACATAATGATTTAATTTAGCTTGATAAAAATGATGCAAAATAAATGATATTTGGGCTGTGCTATAATATATACTTTTTCCCCTTTCTATGCAACTAATAATTTACATTTAAAGATATTAT
The DNA here is from genome assembly GCF_053477335.1 of Acartia tonsa. Classification (NCBI taxonomy): domain Eukaryota; kingdom Metazoa; phylum Arthropoda; class Copepoda; order Calanoida; family Acartiidae; genus Acartia; species Acartia tonsa. The sequence continues at coordinate 39,144,225 of NC_137265.1, read as the reverse complement.
TTACTAAGTATATTTGCGATTACTTTTATTTAATGAAATCTTCTAATTTTTAACATGTACAAAACGGCCTGCTGTATTGCATCAAGATCCATGACAGATCTAAAGAGGAAATAAACGTCTATAATCGAGCTCGAATTCTCCAAGTAAAGAACGTAAAAAACTCATAGTGCTCCAATAATCCGTTGACCAGAACAATAAGACCCATTATTCTACTTTTAGCATCATTAGTTCAGTTTTTTAAATTCATGTTGCTATTTGAATAACATTAAAGTATTTGATTTCTATTCATAACACAGAAAATTTAAATTTATAATATAGTAAATCTAAGAAAACTTAGTTTTAATATAAATTGATTCGTGTGACACTCCCGTAATGTGGTCTGATATTAAACTCAAAATTTTAACCCTTTAAGGACGAAAATTTGAAATGAAAAATATTAGGTTATATTCTTTAAAAAAATGTTAAAAAATGAAGCAAAATGTTATATCGTGTATTGTTACATTAAATATAGATAAAACAAAAAATTACTGAATAAATCAGTTAAACAGATATTATAAAATAAGTCGTAATCTTTATGTGCAACTTAATATTTTTAAAAGAAAGAGAGAGAGAGAACGAGGGGATATATATAGAGAGAGAACAGGGGGATAGAGAGAGAGAGAAGAATAGAGATAGAGAGAGAGAGAGAGAGAGAGACAGACAGACAGAGACAGAGAGAGAGAGAGAGAGAGAGAGAGAGAGGGGGGGGGGGAAGTACATATGGAATTTTTGTATAAAATAAAATTTGAGTAAATATATCATTAAATAGCATAAATACAAGATATTTTATTTGGACATACTAACGTGATAGAGCAGCTATCTAAATTAACAATCAGAACTATCTGTTAGGGATATTCGGATGGACATTGATTAGTAAATGAGAAAATCACATTTTCCCTAATCCTAGCCAACAGACGAACGGACAGACATTTTGAATTATAAATGAGATTCGCTACTAAATAACAGCAGAAAATGAATTTTGCAAATGTTCCATTATAATCTTGATAAAAAATGTAATCCAAAACAAATATTTTAGCTATAGTTGGATAGAAGTGCATTGCTTTCCAAAAAATTAAACCTTCTATATTAAATAGCAGAAGGGAAAATAAACAGTAATTCTCCTACAGTAATTTATTTATTTCAGAGCACTTAAGACAGAAAGTAAAACTTTTTAAATTTAAATTTATTGACTTTGCTACCAACATTTAACAGATAAATAAGGATGACAAAATCCATAACTATAGAAGCTCTTGAATTAAAAAAAAATAAAAAGCAAAGCAATTGAAAGCAAAAAGGGTGCACAAAAGACAGACATACTGAGTAATGATACTTAGTGGTATTTGAATCTTTACACAAAAAATATCTTTGATAAAAGCTGGGAAAATTAGTTAAGAGCATTACCGATAGACCGACAGACAATATCATTCTTAGAGTATACATGCATTGGTCAGCAAACATAAAATAAGCCTTCTGTCTTAACCCTGAAAGATGGGGCCCTCTACAAATTCTTAATACATCGGATTTTATACCTTAATATTTGCATCAGCCTTCTACCTTTCCAGTATGGATATTTAATATTCTCAAGAACATTACAGACCAGTAAACAACGTGAGCTGTAGGCTAGTTTTGAGATAAAAGTAAATAGAAAAAAATACATAAAAATGAGACAGTCTAGATGATTAATATATTTATTTTTCCTTCTCTGTCTATCATTTGTCACTCATTCACTGAATAATATCAGAGATACAGGGATATGACAATGATATAAAAACCGAATATTTCGTCCATCAACAATTAGATTTTTACAGAATAAAACATAGGTTACATGTGTATGGTTAAATACAGGCTTTTTATTGGAGGAGCCTATGCTTTACAGAACACGCTTTTCGTGTTCATAATTAATTTTGCAGGTTGTATGTATTCAAAAAACAATTTCATCATATCATACTTTTCTTTAAAATCTTAATTTCATTCAAAAAGCCAAAAAAGCTTTAGATAAAATAATTTGAAAACGTTTTTATTTCAGTAAAATTCTTTTATCAGATGTTTTCCACGTTTTTGTTGAAATCTTTTGATAAACTTTTTAAAAATTTTCTTCGATGAGAAATTTGCTAAAGTTTTATGGTTAAACCACTTGACTAACTTTTAATGGTTGAGACAACTATTTAGCGCCTAAACTTTGATGTATGAGTGAATTTAGGGAAAAACAAGGATGATAACATCCATAAAAGCGAATCTCTGTAACAAAAAATACAATTTGTAGAGTTCAAGAACTGAATAAAAATGATGCTGTTTAAGGACATACTTACATTTTTTGTACTTGATTATAGAGATTCTTCGCTTATAATTACATTGTACTATGCTGTCCTAGGAATCAGAATTCTAAAAATTGAATGAATAGAATAATTAATTAATATATAAAGAGTTAAAAGTTAACATGTTTTATTTATTTTTAAACGTTTATAGAGTTTCTACGCTTTATACATAAAACCTAATTTGTACAGGAAATATCATGCAAAGTTTGTCATCGATAGGACAATTCTAATATGCCTAAATTTACGAAAACAGACTGTTACGGACGAATGAACGGACGGACTGATCCTAAATATAGAATAGCTTCGCTACTAAAAAGAAAAAAAGCTTCTCTAGTTCTAAAGGTTGGTCTTTATCAGGATATACTGATATGTCTAAATTCATTTTACTTTTTCCAGAGAAAGATAGTCTCGATTAAGGTATGGGAATAACAAGGATGACAACATCCATAACTAACGAAGCACATAAGATCATAAAATGGACAAACGGACAATGTAAATTACAGAGCAGATGTTCAATAATTTCAAAAAAAAGAGAGAGAATATACAAAAACTCAAATTAAATCACAAAACCTTTCAAGTATGAGGTTTTAGTCTTATCAAGTATGACCAACAGAGAGACGGACAAAACAATGTATACTACTACTAAAGAGTCGCCAAGAAGGTTAAGGGTTTAGATATAATAAGTTGTCATGCCTAAAGACGAAATATTTGACATTTCTGCTTTTCAATGCCACATTGAAATAAAAGCATTAAGCCGATAAAAAGGAAGAAATTCTATTGCTTCTCCAGAAATACTTAACAAATCTCCTATGATTAATAAAACAAGTAAAGAAAATGTGAAATTAAAGATAATCTTTATATTTCATCTATTTTGTAGTGAAAACAAATTAATTCCCAGATATCTATCACTTATCTGGATAATATCAATTTTTATATTATATTTTATCATTATATTGTAGCTTTCTTTTTTTTCTTTGTAGCTTAGGGTTTCGGTAATAAGATAACTGATTGAGTTCTCCATATAAGGAAGCTTCACATCTAGTCCCGGGATGGCTATTTAACTTTCAGATTTAAATCTCCGGATGGTTTTATGCTATTTCTCCACGCTTTTCCTTCTTTTAAAATACCTGTGCCCTATATGCTATGGTGCATATTGAGATAAAATCAACCTTATTCGACGTTCACTCAAAGCCCAAAAATAATGGACTTAAAAGTGTATTAAACTGCATATAAGACATTTGCGAATATATTGATACCATTAATTTGCCTCTTAGATAGAAAAAAGTATGTGTTTTTAATATTTTTCTCTTGCTTCAAATCAAATTTCAAATTTGAGTCACCAAAAATGCTAAACTAATTTTTGCTCTAGAAGAATCAATTTTTGGAGTTAGAAAGTGCTTAATACCTCATTTTAATCGCCTGGCATTGCTTTATAATATACAGGTAATGACTTGGTTTTTTATGGAACAGCTGACTAAAAAATCGAGGTTTTGTGATAAACCCACTTTTGTTGTTGCTCCATAAATGATATTTTTTTTCCCAATTTTTTTGGCTGTAAAGAAGCTTTATATATTCATATAACATCCACCTAAATTTGACTTTTGATATTTTATTTATAACATCACCAGAGGGAATTGAATTTTGGAAAAAAATATCAATTTATATTTTACACTGCTATGCATTGTTCTTGTTCTTGTTTCTAAAAAAAATTTATATTATAAAAAAGAGAATTATTTAACGCTTCTATAGGTATGTTTATCATTTTTCTAGGCTAAATATAACTATAATTAGACCATTTTAAAGTTAGACATCTTAACATATTAACACAATTATTGAATCGGTCTGTATTATTAAGCTGGCAACCCTTAAAACAGCTGCATTTCATTATCCTATTATATATAGTAATTATTATATGTATAAACACACTTAATTTTTTAACTTTTTATTGATGGAATACATATGTTTCTCTATAAAAATAGATCATCAGTTCCAATTAAGATGTATAAAATAAGAGTTAAAAAAAAATATACATATATATGTCAATGCATTTTGAATCATTTTAAAAGACTAAATAAGAAAGAAGTGTTAGAAAATTGTGCCCCCTGCGGGTTTTTTTACTGCTTATATCCTCTTGGGGTTGGGGGGGAATTAGCATCTTTATATAAAAAGGGGGAGGTGTTTAAAGAGAATTTTTAAAGAGAAAAAAATAGGTCATATTTTATCATTTGCAGTTTTACAAATTAATACATATTATATAAAGCTTTTTTGTCTGTAGCTTAAGATTTCGGTAAAGTATAAGGCTATTTTACTAATTTCCTTACTCCTTTAATTACAGAGCTTCTAGATGCTTGGAGCGCAGCTGCTAGTAAACAAACAAAGTAAAACGATTCCTGAATAATTGATTTACAATTTTAAAAAGCAAAAAATTTTTACAATTAGGATGTGTATATCCACGCCATGGTTAGCTCTTATTGTTAATTCAGGCGTGTTAGAATTAATCTTAAATGTTGGAAGATGATTTTTATAGCAGTAAAGTACTTAGCAACTTTATAATCATTACTTTATGTAAAGGGATGTCCCGGTGGGGGGGGGGGGGGGGGGGGGGTTAGGGGGTTAAGGGCTATTAATTAATTTGGGGCAACCCCATAATTTTTAAATTTTTAATTTTTAATCTTCCCCTCTCCCCCCCCCCAAACAAAAAAAAATATAAAAAGCTTTGACGTCCTTGCCTCTATAATATAAAGATTACCCAACAAAATAAACATGGGGATGCCCAAATTTAGATATTTCAATTTCCCCCCCCCCTTCCCCCCCAAATCAAAAAGCTTGGACGTCCTTGATTATGTAAGCTCATTTAAAACATACTGAAATCAATTTGTGTACAACAATTATCCTATTTAGTTTTTTAGTAGTGAAGCTAAACTATAATTCAAAATATTTGTCTGTCCATTCATCTGTATGTCTGTCCATTGGTATGTCTGTCTGTCTGAGACAGAAAGGGGAAAACGAGATTTTCTCGGCTTCTATAAAAGAAGGCTGAAATTTTCATGGATTGAATATTCTCTCTCTCTATCAATACTCCATATTTTCATCAAGTTTCATTAGGATTTGCCAAAAAACTGGGGTGGGCTATATCGATTCCTACATTTCAAGTTTTCATGATTTTCTCTACTCCTATTCAAGATAGATGGTTGAAATTCAGGGATTGAATACTTTGTTATTTTGCATAATTTTATGAAGTTTTATTGAGATTTACTTATTGGGGTTCTACCTCAAACATAAGAGTCCCAAATGTCGGAGTGGACAAATGCAGGAGTCCCAAACATCGGAGTGGACAAACGTAAGAATGGGACAAACGTCAAATTGGACAAACATCAAGGTGGACAAACATCGGAGTGGAAAACATTGGAGTGGACATTGCTTAAATAAAACCTAGGAGTGTCTACTATTTTAATAATATTACAATTTTGAAATTTTTTATACCCCTGTCTACAAAATAATGACTATGGCTGCAGCGCTCAGCCCCCTAGCCTATATCCTAACCTAACCTAACTAAGAAAAGTAACAGGACAAAGGTAGGGGGGGCTGTGTTTGTATAAAAAAAATTCAAAATTGAAAAAAAAGTTTGGGACTCCTGTGTTTGTCCACTCCAACGTTTGTCCCAAAAATCCTGCGTTTGTCCACTCCAACTTCTGTCCCACTCCTGCGTTTGTTCCATTCTGTTGTTTGGGACTCATGCATTTGTCCCTCCAATGTTTTTCCACTCCTACATTTGGCATGGAACCGATTATTGGTTGGGGTGCTAGTTTGATTCCTAGATTTGTAAGTTTTAAGGATTTTCTTTACTCCTATTAAAAAAAATTTTAAAGGCTGGGTTTATACCCCCCATAATATATTAAGGGGGGTGATTACCCCCATCTCTAAAAAAATTACCCTTTTACAAGCACCTCCCCCTAGATACTCCTGCACTCCCCCTTGTAGTGACTAGGCCAACTTTATGGTCTCTGGTTTCAGGAAGCCCATTCAATTATGAGAAGTTCACATTATAAGAGCACTCTTATAGCATCCTCTCTATTAGCATTACATGTGTAATGCATTATAGACAGACAGATAGATATTGTGAGGGATCCTACACTTTATAACACCTTGTTTTGCATGGTAAAAATTGTTCCAATAGTTCTTGATATTGATATTTTATTTAAAAATTACAATAACTTGAATATAATGATGTTTAAAAAATGCTGAAATTATAGTTATATTTAGACTAGAAAAATGATTAACATACCTATAGAAGCATTAAATAATTCTCTTTTTAATTATAAAAATATTTTTTAGAAACAAAAACGAGAACAATGCATAGCAGTGTAAAATATAAATTGATATTTTTTCAAAATTCCAAAACTATCCAGGGTCCTATAAGAAGCATCCATAAAACACAGAACTCAATAGGTACTGTAATTGTCAAAATCTTAAGCTGAAGACAAAAAAGATACTACTTTATATAATAGGATAATGAAATGCAGCTGTTTTAAGAGTTGCCAGCTTAATAATACAGACCGATTCAATAATTGTGTTAATATGTTAAGATGTCTAACTTTAAAATGGTCTAATTATAGTTATATTTAGCCTAGAAAAATGATAAACATACCTATAGAAGCGTTAAATAATTCTCTTTTTTATAATATAATTTTTTTTTAGAAACAAGAACAAGAACAATGCATAGCAGTGTAAAATATAAATTGATATTTTTTTTCCAAAATTCAATTCCCTCTGGTGATGTTATAAATAAAATATCAAAAGTCAAATTTAGGTGGATGTTATATGAATATATAAAGCTTCTTTACAGCCAAAAAAATTGGGGGAAAAAATATCATTTATGGAGCAACAACAAAAGTGGGTTTATCACAAAACCTCGATTTTTTAGTCAGCTGTTCCATAAAAAACCAAGTCATTACCTGTATATTATAAAGCAATGCCAGGCGATTAAAATGAGGTATTAAGCACTTTCTAACTCCAAAAATTGATTCTTCTAGAGCAAAAATTAGTTTAGCATTTTTGGTGACTTAAATTTGAAATTTCATTTGTAGCAAGAGAAAAATATTAAAAAAACATACTTTTTTCTATCTAAGAGGCAAATTAATGGTATCAATATATTCGCAAATGTCTTATATACAGTTTAATACACTTTTAAGTCCATTATTTTTGGGCATTGAGTGAACGTCGAATAAGGTTGATTTTATCTCTATTATAAAGAAGTAAGTTTTTTGTATAAACCTAAAGATCTCGGAAATAGCTGGTCCGAATTGATTATACTATTTGAATTTCTTGCAGTGATTTAAGCTACTTTTCTGACCTTCCTCGCCACCCCCTAACCTCTAAGGAAAACTTTGTCTGAAGTTAAAAATTGCTGATCCAAAAAGATTGTACTATCCAGGGAAGCTTCTTACCCTACACAAATTTATACATTATTCTATGCTTCTGCATAAAAAATATAAATGTAATTGTAGTGCAATGTTTAGAAAAGTAAAAATCCAGCCAATAATGGGACATAATAAATTATATGTAAGAAAAATCACCGTCTCGCCTTTTAATGCCACTTTTTCTAAATATTCTTGTTGCTGTGCCTTCAGCTTCTAGGGACATATTTGATATAAAAAACGCGATGGATTGTCCATATGTCCGTCTGGATAAAGCTTACAATCTCGCTAACCGGTGAACCAATTGGGCTCTACTTATCAGTAAATATTCTTTGTGTAAATACCCTAGTTTAAAACTATTTTCTTTAGTGGTTGAATACTTGATCTAAAAAATAAACCCTTCCCCCCCTAAAAATGATTATAGTCATGGGGGACGAGCATTTTACTAAAAAATGATAGATAAATATATATTTTCTTAAAAACCTTGTGTAATACAATATGAAAATACATTCATTTGTATAACTATTGGTAAAAACTCCTTAATTTAAAATGATCACATATAACCTAACCTACCTTTATTTTTAATAGGGAAGCTACTGCTACTCTATAATTCAAAATGTCCATTCGGCTGTCTGTAAGAAATGGAATGGGGGGAAGCAAAAATTGTTGACCTCTTATTTAAGATAGACAATAACATCTGGAAAATTTCAAGTACCAATGAGCATCCAGTATATAATTTACTTCATTTATAGTCACCAAACATTTGCAATAAGACTCATATTGTTCGTTTGTCAATCAATGGGTTCTTTTGCTTTGCTACTTATGGATGGAGCATCCTTGTTTCTCTCTAAAACTTTCACTAACACTAGCGGCATCATAAAAAAAAATAATGGGGAATTTTTTGATTTTTGGGGGGGTGGGGGTGTCCCACCCCCCAAGAAAATAGCCTAAAACCACCACAGGACCAGTAGGTATATTAACCTGAAGAGTAGAATCTGATCGGTTCAGTGGTTACCGAGATCTTAAGGGACAGACGGACGGACGGACGGACGGACAGACACATAGACGTCTAAGGGGGGGGGGGGGGTAAAGGGGTGATTACCCCCCCAAATAAAAAAATGCCTGTATAAAATAAAGATTACCCCCTTAAAATTTTTATTTTCAAAATTTTATCCCCCCCCCCCAAATAAAAAATCTTGGACGCCCCTGGACAGACATCATTCTACTTTGTATTATAGTTTATTGGAGCCTAATCCTGAAAAGGGCTTTTGCAATTAACTAACCTAACCTGAAAGAATCATTGGAATCATTTTTCTCTCATAATATTTGAACTAATATGAACGGGGGTATATGCCCCACTGGAGGTTACAGGGCTTATCTAACCCTTTGTTCCATTAAGGGCTAATTAGAGGTATGATTACTTCTAAATCCTGTTTTCCCTCTCTTTCTTTGCTTAGCCAATATATTACAAAAATATCACCCACACAAAATTCATACGTTTGTATTTCTTAGATGACATACCAAGAATAGTTATCGTAGATAACTTTCCGCGGATATTAAATTTAAAAATACAAGTTTTAAATCAGTCATGTCATAATTTTAATTCAATATTCGTGGAAAATTTTCTGTAATACGATGCTAAACATGATTATCAGTGTGGCTAAGAACCGGTTCTAATCCAGCGGATATCAATCAGTTTTGAAGCTATACTGAAAATTCCTTTAATTCGACTAATCCTTATATTAAAGTAATAGGATGTCTATAAGTGTGACTGTACGAAAAAATCTCTGATTTACAGGGAAGACTCTTATGATCTTATTTAGGGGATGGTACCTCCAACATTCTATGAGAAAGCCCTCCCCCCCCGCCCATGCAAAAAAAAGATACTTTTCCTTTGAAACTAAAAGAATTAGGTAATAGGCCAACCTTATATGTATTTTATGTTGGATGAATAAAATAAACATTGACTAATAATAAGCAATACAAATAGTGGAGCTAGGTCTGAACAGCCGCAGGAACTCCTTAACGTTATTTATTTTGCTTGTCTTCAGCTATAAGAGGATAACGCATGCTGGGACCAGGGATATTAAACCAGAAGATAATTATCATTGCCTCCACAATGTTTTGGTTGCAAAGAAAGATTACGGACAGGCCAAAGGACTTACGGAGACACAAAGTGAATTACAAAGTAGCTTCGCTATCAAAAAGTATTATTGTTTGCATACTCACACACACATACAAATACACACACACGCACACACAAACACACACATGAGCATCAATCCTCTTCTGTGATTATTCTTCCATTAATAAAAACAAATATCAGGGAGAAGAGATAGACAGGACATACACACAGACAAACAACTAAGTGGTAGTAGCAGGGAATTTAATTAGGAATATAAAGGGATAAGACAATGGACGATAAATTGATGTACATCCCCAATAATGATACGAAAAATTATCCTTCATGTAGACTAAAATTAGTGGTTGAAACGTTTGGGCACTCAACTTATTGAACCAACCAATTAAAATTCATTAAAGTTGTTAAGCCAACGATTAAGAAAACGATATTATAAAACTTTGGGGAATAGTGTAATAAATGGCCAATGTCCCCTCCCTCCCTGGAATTTAATGGATAAGACAAATAAATCTATAAATTGATGTACAGTACACCCTCAATTATGATAAATAAAATTTTGTTTTTTTTTGTGGAAGTTTTTCTGATTTTTTTAAAAACCAGCAAATGGGAAATTGTGTTTTTATAGTTTAGGTATCAGTATCTTCTTGGGACGAAATAATTGTTTATCAAATGCTTTACTTAAGTTCAACTTACAAAAAGTTGCATTTAAAAGCAAAACTATATACTATTATACAAAGTTTTTTGTCTGTAGCTTAAGATTTTAAAATCTTATGAACCAGTTGGTTCTTCGTTTTAGGAAAGCTGTACATAGACCCCCGAATGGTTTTATACTGTTAAATATTTAGGATAGCCTTAGGATTTTTATGGCCTAAATAGAAAACCCCTAGAAGCTAGGGGTACATCCATTAGTTTATTTTACATGTACATGTATTTTTTAACGATAAATATGTTTTAAAATAAGCATAAAAGTTTGCTGCTTTTTTTTTTGGAGAAAGCACAAACTAATGCAATTTTTAAAGGTAAAATTTAAGGTTGCACACGCCTTATTACAAACATAGTACATTTATTTTGAACAAATCACTTCAGGAATACGTTAAGGAGTTTTAGTAGTGAAGCTACTCTATAATTCACTATGTCTGTCCATCTGTCATTCCGTAACGTTATGGTAAATGTGATTTACTCGGCTACTATTTAGGAAACACTGCTCATTTTTTTGTTGACATTACGACATCTCTGTTCAAAGAGCATCCAGTATACCACTACTTGGTCAGTCTGTCAATCATTCTACAAAAGACATGCATAGTATAGTATTTTGTAAAAGTATCGTGAATTTCTAATATTTTTGTATTTCTCTGAAAATCTTCTCTATAAAATCAGATTGCAAGTTTGTCCATCTATGTTTTTTGTGCTTCGCTATATATGGATGTTGTAATCCTTGTTAGAATAATATTTATAGAAAGTGAACACCGTATGTCTTTCAACGCAGGGGCAACAAGTTTCGTTTTTTAAAGATCCTTGTCATCCTTGTTATATAATAATTACATTTATTACGAACAAATCACTTGATAGATCAGTTGAGAAGAATAATAGAGATAATCTAGAGACTTACTCTCTAAATCAACCAATAGGGAAATTTGAAGAACAACCCGACCATGGTATTGGCTGAAATTGTGTACAGATTATGGTAGGAAACCGCATATCTTAAGATAATGATTTTCGTGGATAAATTGAATCGTGTAAAACTTTTATAGTGTGAAGCACATGACAAAACATTTGATAAAAATTTCGTCGCGCTTGTATTACTAGAATACAAAAAAAATTAACAAAGGTGATTTTCTGCTAGGAATCCATTTTAAAGTTTGACGAATTTTGGGGTCAGATGAACCATCTAGTTATATTATGTCTATTATGAGAATGAAGAGGTCAATGAAAGGGGAATATTTATTCCAATATGTTCCCGAATTTCCGCAGGACTATAACAGGTTCTAGGCCATAATGAAAAATAATTTCTCGTAATCTTATAATAGTCAATTGTCCACGAAAAGTTGATCCCTGTTGGCCCGGGTCATTGGCTGTTCAGGTCAACCAAAATGTTATTATCTCATATTCTTTTTATCATCGGAATATGACGGGTTTAATTGTTAACTTATTATGTGGTTTAGCAATTCATATTCTTTATTTTGTAAGAAAATTATTTTTTTGGGAGGGTGGTGATACCTTCCCCTAGTTGTAAACCTTTCCAGGACCTATGAGAAGCTACCCTCCAAACGAGAACCATATCGGTTCAGTGGTTAGCGAGATTCCTAGGTACACACACATACATAGCCTGTTACTTTATTATAAGGATTCATGGATGTTTTACTTCTTGTTTTGATAAGGTTTAAATGTTCAACCAAATCTGCTAACATTTTGAATATTCAAAATAAATTTGTAATATTTTGACCAGATTATTGTTGCTAAATCGAGCAGAACAGAGAAATGTAAAAAGTTTTCTTCACAAAGAAATATTTCAAAGATTACTTTAAACTTGTTCAAAACCAAATTTATTTGGGAGAAAAATTGAAATGTTTGAAATGTTCAAGTCTGTTTTTGTGTGCGTATTATGGGTGGGTTAACACACAGGAGTATTGAGGGAAAAGACAATAGACAATAAATTGATGTTCATCTTTAATAATGTTAAACAAAATTACCCCTCCTGTAGAATTTAAACATGCTGGTTTAAACCAACCAATCAAATGTTGTTAACCCAACAAATGAGAGAATGTTTTCATGAAACTTGAAGTTACATTGTAATTTAAAGAACAAAAAATGGTATCTTCTTGGTTAGAAAAATATACAAGTTTACTTCTATATTCTAGAAAAAATCGATAAAAAACCCTAAAAAACAATCCTATTTGTCTAGTGGTTAGTGAGATCTTAATGTTCAAGCTTTATTTGTAGGACAGGGTCTAAATAGGTAGTGTGGGGAACCCTTCTATATTGTATGAAATTAATTAAACAATCTACTATTTTTTTCTTTTTCTTTAAAATTAACCTTTTATGTACATAGGATTTGTAAGAAAGGGAAATGACATAAAACCTTGTGGAAAAAAGTGTGAATAAGTGAAAATGATGGGCAGCATTGCTTTGAAACCAATGTTTTTGTTTATTTTGCATTTTAAGAGTTCTATGATAGTAAGGGTGTTAAAATAATTATTTTTTGTTTATTTTCATTCAGTTTCTAACTTATTTTTTTTTATTAAAAATGGTTCTTTCTCTCAAAGTGCCTTAAAACCTACCCCTTTTATTTTTAAATATTTAAAAATAAAAGGGGTGTGGGTAGATTTCTTCTATGCATTTCCCCTGCGGGGGTCCCTAACTCTGCTTGTCCTATTCCCTGGCCTAGCCAAACATTTGTAGGTAAAAAGGTACGGAATAATCATTTTAATTTTTTTTGTCAATATTTTAGCAGCCTTAATGATAAGCCTAGTTGCCCTAGCACAGCCGCTAAACTAAAGGGCCCTATTCAACATTGCAAGATATAGATAAATATTATCAAAAAATATTTCTTAAAAATTTAGTGAGTCTCCCAGGGCAATGGTTGATAAAATACAAGTGGCTTCCCCCATAGACTCTAGTAGCTTTAAACCTTTTTTAGATGGCCTATCCCAAATTCAATTTTTTAAAGGTTTCCTCCCTTTTTTCCTTTATATTAGATATATTTAACCTAATAAGAAATGGTTCTTATTAGGCTAAAGTTAGTTAAAATTTAGAGGGGGGGGGGTTATGTTAGAAAATAATCTTATTATTCAAAGTTTAAAACAAAAAGATAATAAACTTGGTCGAAGCGGTACAACTGAAATATATTTGAAAAAAAATGTATTAATTGGTTTATTTTCTTCAAAATTTCCTTTATAAAAGCTGCAAAAATAGCTATTCTTTAAAATTGGTAAAATTTCCTAATTTTGTACAACCGGATCCGTGTGAGTGTTCCATGCTAACTAAAGAACTCAAAGTTTGATGAGTTTTCTTAATATTTTTGTGCAATGCTTAAAACTTCAGGCTTGCACTCAATTTGTTGATTCATTTCAACCAGAGCTTGTAAGCAAAGCATTACCAGGTCATAATATTTTTTAGATTACCTTTTTAAAAGCGAAGCTTTTCTATAATAATTAGGGTCGGTCCGTCCGTCCGTCCGTCACGGATAGCTTTTTTCGTTAATTTAGACATGTTAGAATTGTCCTATCGATTTCAAATTTTGCATGGTGATTCCTTTAGTAGTTAGGTACGATTTAGAAAGCGTAGCAACTCTATAATCTTTACCAAAATGTCCGTACGTCCATTTTAAACATGTTGATTTTTATACTTTTTTAAATAGCTTTTTTCGTTAATTTAGGCATGTTAGAATTGTCCTATCGATTTTAAATTTTGCATGGTGATTCCTGTAATAGTTAGGTACGAGTTAGAAAGCGTAGCAACTCTATAATCATTACCACAATGTCCGTACGTCCATTTTAAACATGTTGATTTTTTTTACATTTTTAACAACAAATTTGTATGTGACCTAATTATCCGATTGGTCTGATTTTTGGTATACTGATTCCTAAGACAACAAAGTACAATATTATAAGCGAAGCAACTCTATAATCAAGTTCTAAAAATGTAAGTATGTCCATAAACATTGTCCTGTATCAAGCAGTTTTTCAACAAATTTACTTACAATTTTGCTTTGACTCTTATACATTCGCATTCTGATTATTCAGTTCTGACATTATACAAGTGTTAATGTCCGTTAGTCCTACCGTTTCAGAGCTTCGCTGTTATGGATGTTGTCATCCTTTTTTTATAATTTGTTCAATAACTATTGATAGTATTGTTTAAATATTACTATTTTTTTTATGTAAACTCCATAATAGTCTTTTGTGTGGTTTTCAGAATATTTTTTTTGTAAAGTAGCAAATTTACTTCCTTTTAAATTATACTATAAGAATACATTTTTTTTTGAAACTTTTACAGTTTAAAATTGGAATTTTTTGCAGTCAAATACGGAATATTACTCTATAACAATACAATTTTGAATAGTTTTATAAGTTTCTTTGACAGTGAATCATTTGTTAATATGCTATTAATTACATTAGTAGGCAAAGTCATGTAATTTCTTATTCGTTGACTTAACAACCTTGAGGACATTTATTGAATTTTGAATTGTAATCTATAGAAGAGGTAACTTTGTGTGTCACCACTGGGGATGTACATCAATTTAAAGGTTATTGTCTTATCCCTTTAGATCCCTGTATGCTTGTACTTGTTGAATTTCAACAGGGTTAGACACACATGATAAAAAGTTTTGGCTTGAACTGAATTGTTTTGTTTTGTCTCTAGCTGATGCCAACTTTGGCGAGAACAAAAAATTACATTTCTCAACTTAATTATCCTTTCTGCAAGGATCATTAGCAGGGATCTTAAGGGATAAGACAATGGAGTTACAAATTTACCCCTTCTGTGAATTGTGATTATTAGATGAAAAGTTTTAGACACTGCTATTTTTGAACCAAGTAATCAAGATTTAAAGAAAATAACCTAATATTTAAGCAAACGAATGAGAGGATGTGATAGCAGGAGTTCAAAAAATTACATTTTTCAACTTGATTATCCTTTCTGCAAGGGTCATTAGCAGGGAACTTAAGGGATAAGACAATGGATTTACATCTGCAATGATGATAAACAAATTTACCCCTTCTGTGAATTGTGATTATTAGATGAAAAGTTAAAGACACTGCTATTTTTGACCCAACAAATCAAGAGTTAATAAAAGTAAAAACTTATGAATTAGAGAATGTGTTTATTAAACTTTGGGTACTATTATTAATTTACAGACCAATGTCCCCTCCCTTACATGTCATAATACAAATGTAAATAGACTATTGCTTATAAATTGTATTTTTTATTTGGTGTTTTATAAAACAAGAGTTGTCAATATAAAATAAAATTTTTAAAAAATAACATTAAAGATATAATTCAAAGATTATCACAAGCATAATTATTTCTGATATGGATTTAAAGACAATATCTTTTTAAAGGAAAACTTTTCTGTATATTGTTACATGCGATGCTTTTACATTCTTATAAAAGGTTATTTCGTTAGTATCGTTTCATAATTTTAAAACGTTGCATGTTGAGTCGAGTCCTGATTCGATAGTCTTTTTTGAGCTTCGTCTGCAAGGATGTTTTCCATTTGAGAATTCTTTGAAAAGCACAACCTCATCTGTTATCGAGATCCTAAGCTTCATAATTCTGGAGTAATTAATGTATTTCAATACTTTTTCTGTATATTTTTAAATGTCCTTCACCGTGTTTAAAAGCTAGTAAAAGTGTCTGACTCAGATGATGACGTCAAAAAATTAACCAATGAGAAGCCACTATAAATTTTACCATTGGTCAATTACAGTGTATACTGGCCTCTCATTGGTTAATTTTTTTCGACGTCATAATCTGAGTCAGCCACTTTTACTAGCTTCCCGTGTGTATGTTATATGTTGTATATTTTCAGGGCAGGGTATCAGTCAACCATAAACAATTTGTCAACTACAGGGACATTCAGAAAAATACTCTTTTTAAGGCAATCATATAAAATAATCGCCCTTTAAGAGGCGTTGCCACGAAAGGGACTATACCCCCTCTTTTTTAAGGACAAACATTCACCCCTAAACATGAAAACTTAGTAAAACATGAAAATAAAGATATATCATCTAGATTATTTGACAATTATTTAAGCAAAAGATAATTATTACAAAAAAATTTTGCAATGTTTCTTTTAAAGTATTAATTTTTCAAATTGGAAACTATAAGATTTCTCATTTTTTCTTATTACCACTCTGTCTACATATAATCCAGGAAAGTAGGGCCGGATCATTGGTACCCAACGTTTTATAAATGCGTTCTCTTATTCATTATTAAATCTTGATTGGTTGGTTCAAACAATATTTCTATAATGGTAATTGTCTTCAAGGGAAAAGTTAGTTCTAGCCAATCTTCAAGTGCAATTTCTTCAATAGTATTTTCCTAAATCCCAGGGACTTTGAGGATAAGACAATGAACAGTAAATTGTTGTACACCATCAATAACGGTAGACAACTTCATGTTAAAACCATGTACATCCCAACAAAAATCTTTTATGAAACTTTAGGGACGAATAAAATAGACGAACATTTCCCTTTCACCTTACGGAAAACCATAATCTAAACTGTCTTTAAGAGAAGCTTTGCTACTAAAAAGTCAGCGTATTCATATGTTTTAACTTTTGTCATGGCAAACTTTGTTTCTCCTAGATTGGGCAAAATCAAGGTCAACTAATCAAATGTTTTTGCAAATTAAATCAAGACAAAAATGTTTTATTTTACTACAATTTTCAAGTATGGCTGAGAACCGATTCTAATCCAGAGCATATTAAATGGTTTTGAAGCCAACTGGAAAAAAATTTCTCATTAAAGCAATGAAATTTAATTTTCAACATATAAATATCATGTCCAAAATGTAATCTTTGAATCTCCAATTCTTGAAGAAATGCAAAAATGTACAAAATCTGTGCTAAAATCTGTACAGGGAAAAAGAGACAGGTAATGGCAGATTTAGTAACATGCACATTCCCCTTCAAGCAAGTATGTTAGTTACTAAAGGTACCAATGAATTGGGAATCATATTATTATTTCTCTTTGCCCAACCCCTGTTTCCTTGGAAGCTGTGTGACACATCACTTGTATATGTGATAGAAAACATTCTTTCTTCAAACTAAAACATGAACAAATTTGTATAATGTATACAAGTAGCGCAGCATTGAAAAATGAAATAAGTAAACTGATATAACCCGCACTAATAACGAAAATGAGAGCATGCCTGCTTGCTTTCGGGGAGGTGTCGGTTTCGAGTCTTTTCCACTAGAGACATTAAAGATAATACCTTCTGCTGCTATGTCTACTAATGTAGATAGTAGGCAGAATGCCTAAATCCGTAAAAAGGCGCAACTTATTATTTGCACAGTTAGGACTTTAAAGCAAAGTTTGTCCAATCAAAGAGATGGTTGTCTATTTGATGTTACTTAATTTAATAACCTATAGCGGTGTTAGATAATCGTATCCCATTACAATCAAAAGATTCTTCTGGGGGAAATTATCCCTTCTTAGAAGAAATTATACACTGATGGACAGACGAACAGACATTGCCTTAATGTTGAGCAGCGGTGCTACTAACTAAAAATATTTGTGTGTCATTCTGAACAATGCAACAACATTGCTGTAAGAAAAATGTGCATTCTTTCAGCAAAGATATCATAGATTTCTTTCAAACTGTTAGTTTTGCTTAGGAAACTAATTAATGGGATAAGACAATAGATAATAAATTGAAGTACATCTAAAATGATGATACACAAATTACCCCTTCTGTAGATTAGAATTAGTGGTTGAAAGTCTACTGACATTCAAATAAATAAACCGACCAATGAAAATTCAATAGAATTCCAAAAGATTTTAAGACAAAGAAAAAGAAAAGAAATTTACATAAATTTTGGGTACTAATGTCATAAACAACCCATTATCCCCTCCTCTCCTGAGTTTTAGCACTTAGGGACAGCTCTTCTCTTTAACTTCAAGTGTCGCATCTTACTCTGACACCTGTTTATAGGTTTTATTATTGGTTTAAAATGGGGTGTCTTAAGCCAAACACCAACAGACTTTTAAGTCATTACCCTGAAACCCAGGGAGGTGAGGGACCATGGACTGTAAATGTATTTGGTACTGTGTAGCCCCAAATGGATAGGTAATCGGAGGTGTAAGCCCTGCAGGGTTAGAATCTCCCGCAGGAGTTTGGCATAGGAACTACCCCACCCCCTCCTCCTCCTACGTTCTTTTTTATTTTTAGTAAAACAAGAGCCTGTATTTATAGAAAGTAGTTTTGATTGATTATAATTATTCAATCCTTTCATAAAAAAGCCAAAATCCTGCCCCCTGTAAATTAACCCTATGTGCCAAAGTGCTATGCAAAAATTGTGTGGTTATTATGTCAACAAAGTAAATAATTCTAATTATATTAGATAATCGATATGTCGATATTATATCAGCCAGGATCACTTTTTAAAAATGTCATATAGTCGATATGAATCATTTAAATTATTTCATAAATACAACCTAATATTTAACCTTTTTATATTTCAGATAGTATTATGAGAATAAAATGAAAATGCTGTCTCTTCTTATAATTTTCGTGACTTTATTAGGTAAATACTTTTACTTAAATTCTTTACATTTACATTTACTTAAATTAAATAGTATAAAACATGGAAAATTTTGTATGTTAATATTGAAGCAATAACAATTTGTTTAATGAAAAAAAGACTTTTATAAAAGTTAAATTACACAGAAAGTAAGAATAATACAAGTTAAAATTTCTTACATTAACTCAATTGATAATTTTTAATTAGAATGATTTACAGAAAATCTAGCTGACAATTCTTTACTTTTAAAAATTTGATGAATTGTATAGGAAGAGTATTTGGAGGAGCCAATTGATTTTTATGCGAAAAACAAATGTAATACCTAAACATTTATAGTAAAAACTTTATTAAACTTAAGAGTATTATAAAATTTTTGGAATGGATATCTGCTCAAGGCTGACATATTATTGTTTTTCATTTAAGTCCACTTTACAGACAACATACGAAGCTTTTTATGGTGCCTATAATAAATAAGACCAAACTGGCCTAACCTTGGTCAATCAAAATGTGTATTAGCCTATCGTTGTTCATTTGTATTGCATAGCGTCATTTTTTATAGGCAATATAAAAAGCTTCCCAACACTCGAAACATGTACCTTACTACGATGTTTCTACATATATTGATGTAATGATTCACATTACAGTTTCTTATAGAAGAAAACCTACCTATCCTATTTTGATAATAACTAGTTAATTATGTATAGTTGTAAGGTTTGATCCTAACCATTAACCGATTGAGTTTTAAGAAAGCTTTGCAAATGCCCTAAGATTTTATTAGGCTTATTTTCAAATTCAAGTCTTGGTAAGCTATCTTTCTGCGCCTTCCTTCCCCTTTCGAATAACGATACTTTAGATCAAAATGCTTAATGTTCCTTTAAAACATAATGTAATTTGTGGGGGTTGGGGTAAAGTTCTACTTCTAGAATCTTCTTTTCATTAAAGGCTTGGTGTATAGCCACTAATTCATTAAATTTGAACTGTGTGTGAACACACAAAGAGGGAGGGGACATTGGGTTGTTCTTTACAGTAGTCCACAAAGATTTTAAAAGCGAAGCTTTTCTATAATTAGGGTCGGTCCGTCCGTCCGTTCGAGATAGATAGGTTTTATTCGTTAATTTAGGCATGTTAGAATTGTCCTATTGACTTCAAACGTTGCATGGTGATTCCTGTATTAGTTAGGTACGATTTAGAAAGCGTAGCAACTCTATAATCATTACCAGAATGTCCGTACGTCCATTTTAAACATGTTGATTTTTTTTTACTTTTTTAACAACAAATTTTTATGTTATTTAATAATCCGATTGATCTGATTTTTGGTATACTGATTCCTGGGACAACAAAGTACAATATTATATGCGAAGCAACTCTACAATTAAGTCCTAAAAATGTAAGTATGTCCATAAATATTATTCTGTATCACGCAGTTTTTCAACAATTTTACTTACAATTTTGCTTCGACATTTATACATTTATATTCTGATTATTCAGTTCTGACACTATACAAGTGTTAGTGTCCGTTTGTCCTACCGTTTCAGTGCTTCGCTTTTATGGATGTTGTCATCCTTGTTTAATAACGATTTCTTTAGCAATTTTGGGGACTATTATTGAACTTTGATTAGATGTACATAAATGTATCGACCATTGTCTTATCTCTTTAGATCCCTGGTACATATTACATATTATCTGTTTTAAAATTGACAGGACATAACAATAGAATACAATTTCAACAAAATTCTGATATTTCAACAGATTATCTTATTGGTAAAATTTCTAACAACTCACCTTTCTCTCCTTTATTTTCTCTCTTTCTCTTTTAATCTATTCTTTAATTTAATTAAGACATTTTACACTATAAAGACTAATTTGGAATTAAAAAGCGACGCACTTCCAAAGTATTTTTAAGCTTAGTTTTACTTTCTTAAACTTTAAAATACAATCATTCTTGTTTACAAGAAAATTTTAGAACCGAATCAATTAAAAAATACTATATTTTTATTATGTATACTACCTTATTTAATTTCTAATTTGTTCTTTTTCTTAAGAGGGGAGTAGAGGAGGGGTAAACCTACCCAGCTATAGAAAACTTACCCAATCGTAGGGTTTGAAGTTTTTAAAAAACCGTTCACGAGATCGTAATTAACATACATTATTATCTCATTAATGAGCTGTTTGTTACACTAGTCCTTAAAGTTTATAACAACGTTTTTTTTCATTTGTTGGCTTAACAACTTTTTTTACTGAATTTTGATTGGTTGGTTTATTAAGTTGAGTGTTCAAACGTTTCAACCACTAATTTAATTCTACAGAAGGAATAATTTTGTGTGTCATCAATTGCAATGTAAATCAATTTATAGTCCATTGTCTTTTCCCCTTAGATCACTGTTCCTAAGTATCTTGATAACAATTAACAGGGACGTGTTATCTTCCACACCCCCCCCCCTCCCCAACCCCCAATTCTTGTTTCTAACTTTCTCCTAATTCTCTTCTCTACTTTAGTGTTTACAAACTAAAATGAAATTGCCTCAATTCTTTCCATTGTCCATTTCAAGGCCATGGATATATCCCTGTTGAACTTTGCTGCTATTATTGTATCAACAAAAGATAAAAATGGAGTTTCATACAAGATATTTTTTGATAAATTTTATGGTAATTGCTGACATAATATCGAGTCAAAACACAAATAATGCTTTGTTTAATATTTTTGCTGATATTAGCTCAACATAAGGCTAAAGTTCTAATGCCATTATGAGATCATCGTTAAATGGGTAAAATTCATTACTCTAAGTATTACTTCTTTTGACAACATGAACTTTAGTCGACTAAAAGGAACTTATCTGTCAACAAAATACTTCTAAGTTTGACTGGACTAGCTCTAAAGCTCCAGAGCTTGGATGCACAAAGTTTGGGGCACCTCAGATCAGTTCTACCCCCTCCCCCTTCCTCCCAAATACAAACACTACAATTGTTCCCTTTTCTCACACCCCTAACTAATACACAACAGGATAAAGATTCTTTAAAACAAATCTTTAGGACTATTAAATGCTTTGTTTAGTTCAAAGTGTATTGAAACTAATAGGATGCAGCGACCTAAAACTATAAGATAATTGCCGACAAATTGATGTAAACCCCCAATAATGATACACAAAATTGGGTTACAATTACTGGTTGAAACACTTGGACACTCGACTTATTGAACCAACTAATCAAAATTTAATATAAGTTCCCAAAGTTGTTAAGAAAGTTGTTAGAAAACGTTGTTATGAAACTTTAAGGACTAGTGTAATAAACAGCCCAAGATAAATTAACATATACTTTTCTTAAAATCTAATATATTAAAGTTTTTCGAGGAGGGGGGGGGGGCATTGTTTCAATTACCTCCCCCATATTTTATACAGGATGCTTGCTAAAACTTAAATTTTTGTTGAACAAATTGCTTTTTAGAATCTTCATACCAATCCAAGCCTTTAGAAAGATGATTTATCTACTCCTCCCCCTTCCCCCCCCCCTCAACTCTTTCAATATTTCTAACTATCTTAGCAGATAAATATAGTTTGAAAACAATAGAAAGAATAAATTACCTATGGGATGATATAATAGGAGAATAGGCATTGAAACTTCAACTACTTATTATGTACTTATCCTTTCTAATTATCAAGTTTGTTTGATTAAAAAATATTTAATCTTTAATCAATTTGCAAAGGATTTACTTAACAATTGCTTTTAATAAAAAAGAAAATAATCCACTAAATACGTTTTTTTTTTATAAAGTCGCCCTGAAACATAGAAATATAGCCCGTGACCGTAGCTTAAGTAGCTTAACACTTAAAGCATGAGCTCGTATTCGGGGAGGTGATAGGTTCGCTTAACACAGAATCAGGAGCGTCCAAGCTTTTTTTATTTTTTTTTGGGGGGGGGGATTTCTTAAAGGGAGGGGGGTAAATTATATTTTTGGGAGGTGTAATATAGCGCGCGAAGCGTGGCGCAAATCTTTTTTACCACCCCCAAAATTTTTACCCCGGGGGTAAAATTTGCTTGGGGGGGGGGGGGGTAATTACGCCCTCTGAAATCTGTTGGCAGAGGTAAATTGTTTGGGGGGGTAAATATCCCCTCTTAAATGGTTAGAGGTGTCTACAGCAGCCCCATGGTAGGGTAAATTTTAAATGGGGGGGGGGGGGTAATCATCACTTAACCCCCCCCCCCTTGGAAGTCCTTGCACAGCTTCATAGCTAAAGACGTTAAAAATGGTTCCTAGTGATGCTATGTTAGGTGCGCGATACTAATAGTAGAGTAGTTGGAATGCCTTGGTTTAAAATAGGCGCAACTCATTACTATGCAAAGTAAGGACTTCCAGACAAAGGTCTGGCAATAAAAGGTTAGTTGTTGATGGGTGTTACTAAACTGATTAACTCGAGTGTTTGAACATATAAGAATAGATTTGGCTCCCCTTAGTTATCCTGGGTTGTTGGACCTGACATTAGAATGTCATGGACAGCAACCTTGCCAGTATGAGGTAATTGAAAGGTAGATATAGAATTATATTGCAAATATATACAGTGTGTTTTTTTTATGAGAACTTTTTTGAAAGCAATTTTACCCCACTTATAGTTATCAGAATTTAATGATTAATGGCTTATTTTCTTCGTTTTTTAAGGCAATTAATAGAACAACAAAGAAATATTTCAGTTTTTATTTTAAAAAAACAGTAAAATCTAAAATTCAAAACTTAGGTGTCAACATCAAAAAATGGTTTCAGCGCATTTTTCTTGTGCTCAAATATTCAACTTTTTGCAAGAATGGCTGCAAAACACTTCAAAGTTTAGATATAGAGCTAAAAATATATACAGATACTATTAGGGACATGTACTAGAACATATCAAAGTTTAAAGGTCATATCTCAAACAGAGAGGGAGTACTGGCCCCCCAAAGTCGTCTACAGAAAATCTAATTTTTTTCTTAGAAGATTTAGGCATAAGAAAAATGCGCTAAAACCATTTTTTTTAGATGTTGACACCTAAGTTTTGAATTTTAGATTTTACTGTACTTTTTAAATGAAAACTGAAATATTTTTTTGATGTTCTATTAATTGTCTTAAAAAACAAAGAAAATAAGCCATTAATCATTAAATTCTGATAACTATAAGTGGGGCAAAATTGCTACCAAAAAAGTTCTCATAATAAAAACACACTGTATATTGAATTACATTTTTTTTCAATATATAGATTGAAATACATTTTTGTAAAATATATTGAGTAGGTAAACATGCAATATTTAAATCATTGAAATTTCCTTTCTCTTTTACTCTTTGTACACGTTAAAAAGTAATTATTTCTTTTAGAATGTGTAGCTCCCGGTGAAAGGAAGCACAGTGAAGATACAATTATTGAAACAAGGTAAAAAACAAAAAAAAACATCTATATTACTTCTAAGGGTCCTAAGACAAACGCAGGAGTGGAAAACGATGGAATGGACACTTAACGTAACCTAACATATAAACTATCTTATATGTTTTAATTTCCTAACCCCTGCAGGGCTTTTTTTGTATATTCATATCTAAAATTATTTAACCTGTATAGAAATACTAAATTAACTTAATATTTTAGAAACATCTGCGTTTGTCCACTAAGACGTTTGTCACTCCTGCGTTTGTCCTGGAACCATTATAGGGATGTATAATGTAAGGATCATATGCCTAAACATCTCTGGACATCCTTATTCAATGATTACATGATAATGGGCCCTAAAAAATTGTAATTCCTAAAAAGCATTTATATAAAAAAGTTGGTGGATGGCTAAATTTTTGTCAAATAGTTTAAAAGTTATAATTATTTTCAACTTTTAAAATACAAATTGAAAAAGAAATTAAATGAAAAATGCAATCATGAATAAAGATACAGCTCTATAACATTAAAAAAATTTAGTCTTTAGTTACAATTTTAACTTTTTATTATACAAAATTCTGCATAATTATAAATAAAAAAAAGAAAGTCTACTTTTTATTTATTTTAAAAAAATGTTTTATTTTTTTGTTGATGTGATGATGTCATCCTTATTTGAATAAAATAAATACAGTTTGTGCAAAATTTGAATATTTATCAAGAATGTTTATGTGCAATAGTGGCAAAGTTTTTTGATAAATTATTTTGACGTGTTTGTCTTTTTTTTAGCATGAAAACATTTTCTTTCTCATAGCCAGTCTGTGTGGCAGTCGCGTATGTTCATGTAATTTACTCATTTGTGATTTCTTATTAACAGCTTCTTAAAGAAAAGGTTTACCACCTAATTAAAGCATAGAAGCATAAACAATTTGACAGTTATTCCAGTTGGAGTCCTACAGACAGGCACGGCATATCACATCTATAATACAAAGTAGAACGATGTCTGTCTGTTTGTCTGTCTGTTTGTTTGTAGCGAAGGATCTCGCTAACCGCTGAACCGATCGGGTTCTCCTTTACAGGGTAGCTTCTCATAGGTCCCGGGAAGGTTTATAACTATTTTCTTTGGGTTAAAAATTTTTCTTTAAATCTAAAATACGAAAAATTGTTTTGATCAAACCTCTTTGGCAAAGCCCCCAGAGGCTAGGGGCGAAACCGCTAGTATACATATAAAGAAGCATCTCCTCCCTTAAAATTAAAATTAAAATTAAAAAGGCGTACGTTCCCTTTCATCGGCCCCAAATGAAATCACACCCCTCTGGTGAATCGCTGTGCCACCAGCTGTTTAAGGTCTCTTATTATAGAGTATTAAAAATGTATTTTATTTTAGGACACCTCCTCCTTAAAACTGAAGAGGGAAATAAAAAACGGTCGAATAGACGTATGGATTTAATTATCGAGTACCTCCGCTACTTTAAATGTATTTTATTTTAGAATTGAGGAGACGACCTCGTTGGAAATAAGTTTTGTACAAGAGAACTACAACGGACGTAAAGACTGTAATTATAGAGTAGCTGCGCTACAAAAACATGTATTTTATTTTAGAATTGAGGAGACGACCTCGTCTGGAAATCTGACAGTAGTTGCTGGTGAAACAGTTATGCTGGTGTGCACTGTTCTAGATCTAGGGGATAAATCTGTAAGTACATCTCAATAATATCAGGGAGAAAGGTGACAATGGCTGTTTATTACAATAGTCCCCAAAGTTTTTAATAACGTTTTCGTGTTCGTTGGCTGAAGAACTGTGGGGACATTTAGTCAATTTTGATTCATCAAGTTGAGTGTCCAAACGTTACAACCATTAATTGTAATCTACAGAAAAGGGAATCATCATCGGGGATCTAATGTATTTACAAAATTTGTTTTGGGAGGGGAGACACTCCTATATCCCTTCCCCTTGTCATGCTTTGTTCCAAAATCTTTTTAATTCATCCAACTTATAATCCATGTTATCAGTTACTTTTTTTTATAGTTCTCAATAAAATTTTTTGAGACAAATAAATAATGCACATAGCACATTTAAAGGGCGCGGAGAAAATTTCATTCTTTTTGTTAATTACACACCAAAATCGATAAGCGTCATTATGGAAATTAAGCATTAGGATATTAAAAACATTTAAGGATCCGATAGATGTCCATAAAGCAATTAAAAATATAGAAAATATTAGCAAAGAAATGAAAGAGTATAAATTTTTCTTATTTCAATACGAAATATAATTGCTTTGTTTTCGACATTGTGTTATTTTACTATATATGTCAGCTTGACTTTAACAAAACATTTAATATATATATACAGTTTGTGTTGACTGCAATTTAAAGACTTAATATTTTTAAAAGCGAAGCTTTTCTATAATTAGGGTCGGTCCGTCCATCCGTCCGTCCGTCCGTCCGTCACGGATAGCTTTTTTCGTTAATTTAGGCATGTTAGAATTGTCCTATCGATTTCAAACTTTGCATGGTGATTCCTGCAGTAGTTAGATACGATTTAGAAAGCGTAGCAACTCTATAATCATTACCAAAATGTCCGTACGTCCATTTTAAACATGTTGATTTTTTTACTTTTTTGACAACAAATTTTTATATGATCTAATTATCCGATTGATCTGATTTTTTGTATACTGATTCCTGGGACAACAAAGTACAATATTATAAGCGAAGCAACTCTATAATTAAGTCCTAAAAATGTAAGTATGTCCATAAACATCATTCTGTATCAAGCAGTTTTTCAACAAATTTACTTACAATTTTGCATCGACTCTTATACATTTATATTCTGATTATTCAGTTCTGACACTATACAAGTGTTAATGTCCGTTTGTCCTACCGTTTCAGTGCTTCGCTTTTATGGATATGTCATCCTTGTTGTATTTCAAAATTATGCAAAGGTCTGAGCCAAGAGGTTATGCTTCAGGAAAGTCTATAGGGATCGAATGCACTCCTTAGCCCGTGGAGTATGAATTTTTAGCCAAACCTTGTCATTAACAAATAATTAAAATCTCATTCCAACTGATTCTATGTCAAATACATGACATGAATAGTAAAAGAAAGAAAATAATAAAGTTCCATGGAAGTTCAATTATTATACAATTATAGACAAGACTGGCGGAAAAGGAACTTGCTATCTTATCAAAGTGATAGTTGTATTCTATACAAATCAAGATGAATAATTAATAATATAACATAAATACATTTAAATAAAACTTGTCTTAAACATTAAAAATGGCAAGGACAAAACTTAAAGAAAAAAAATGTTATTTTCCTGTTTGAAGAGACAAAATAAACCTGACGTTTTTCTCAAGGCAAAAATAAATTTGACACAGAAAAAACAATTTAACAAGATCTTACAAAGCTGTTTTATTTAATATTCCATATATGTTTGATTTCTGTGTGAAACTTAATATTTCTATAATGGCCGGGATAACAAAGATGTATACTATTATAAAGTTAGCTTTTTTTAAATTTATCTCCTAAACATAGCAAAAATAATTAATTAGGACTTACTATAATACCGCTTAAAGACTTTTGTCGGGGCAGAGAGTAGGAGGTTTTGTTCATCTCCGTAAATTGGCCATAGGGGTGTTTACACCCCCCTCCAAATCCCATGCCCAATTTTAACAATACCTGCTATAAAAGCAATGTACTTTTCTATTTCAATATTTGTTTTAATAATAAGAAAATAATTGTGAACTATTAAAACTAAAATTTATAAACTTGAATCAAATATTCAGACAAATTACCAATTAGTCCAAGCGCTGCAGTATGAAGAGGCTTATTTGTACAAGGAAAAATGTAAAAATTTAAACATTGCGTGAAAATTAATAAGCAAAAAAATTCTGTAAAATTCCTAAAATATATTTAAATTTTTGAATTTCTATTATTGAAATCTAAATACTACATAGAAAGCCATATTGTGATTTCTATGTTTATTATTTGTTGTCTGCTAAGATCTCACTAACCACTCAATCAATTAAGTTTCTCCTTTTAGGAAAGCTCTACATAGCTCCTAGGATGGTTTAGGCTATTTTTGCCTTCTCCTAGCCTCCCTAAAAGCTGTAACTGGACAAAGTGTCTCGAAAATCAGCCATGAGACGTCTTAAAAATAAGGGATTATCCATTTTTTTTAGGTTTTTATTTTCCAATTCTCCCTCATTTTTATGACGTCACATGAGACACTTTGTCCAGTTATCTAAAAGCTGGGGATGAAGCAAGAATAGTTTGTTAAATTGAAATTCTGTTTTTTTTCCCTGCTGTCCGAATTTACCCGCATTTCTATGAATTTCTCCTATTGACCTGATTCATAAATCTGTCTTTAACTTTATTATCGGAAACCATTTTATCAGTAATAGTTGATTCAACTAGACAAAGGGGGGGGGGGTGGGGACACAGTTGCTTTCAATCAGAAGTAGAAATAATAAAATTTTCAAATGTAATTGTTATAATATTAATTTTCTTAAAATTAGATTTTTTTCTTCCAGATAGGTATCAAATACTAAATAAAAATCTAACATTAAGCTATAAATAATTATGACATAGGTCCTTTACCCACATATAATAAACTTCATTCACTTGAATACCAATTATCTTAAACAGAAATAAAATAACCTACATCCAATTCAGCACCACTGTGCTAAGGGAAAATATTAAAGGATACAATCACAAAAATAAATAGACAAAGGGTAAAGAATTGATAATTTAATTCCTTGTAAAAAGAAGGGATCTTTATTCTTTTTACAGGGTTTATAATTGTTGTTTTAAGTTGTAAGTAGAAAAACAAGAACAATTTCTTCATAAACAGCATTATAATTTGGAATCATTATACAAAAAAATAATTCAAAATATGCATAATTAATCTTTTGAATAACTAATAGTTGGGAGATGTTTTCTTCTTATCTAGGTTGGTTTTTGGTTTGTTTGTCCATTGAAATCTCACAAATACTATACTGATTTCATTTTCTAATTAAGGCATAAGTCTTTTGATAGATTAAGAGTTTGGACTTTTTTATTTTTATTCCTTAATAACTTTAGTCATTTATGTCCCTTTTGTTTACAGAGTCCCTATAGGATAGGGGTACAACCACTATAGTTAAAAGAAACATTGCATACACACAGTACATTAAACACTTATTAAAAAATGTAAAACTTAAAGTAAACAATAAATGGAAAGTATGAATGAGTTTTTTTTGCATGTTATACCAAACAATAGAAGTATTTTCCTAGATGGGTAATCAGAAACAATAATGTGTCAAACTTTAAAAGGATGAATACTTTTTAAAAATTTTTTTTATCTTTTAGAATAAATCAACTACTTTAAGATGCCTTATTGTATAAACAAATACAAAATATGACACAAAGTGGACCCCTTTAAATTAGGGTTGGGCCGGATATTTTTTTGATATCCGGCCCAACCCTACTTTAAACCAATCATTTGTTCGAATTGTTCTACACTGAGATACAATTAGACCAATCAAGTGGTTGTAAATACTTTCTATATCTATTAAAAATGTAGGTATATCTTTTACTCAGGGAAAACGTATTTCTCCTATTAACGCACTACTTGGCAGAGAGTCATTATTAGAATTGCGTTTAATTGCAGATTAGATCACATATCATAATGTTAATTATAATGTGAACGTAATTAAGTTCCTGAAGCGATCTCTATAGACTATAATAATATATAGCAATGTAATAATAAGAACAATGCTAAACTAATTTTTTACGTGGAAAAACCAAAATTTTTAAAATCCCTAATTATTTATCTGTCATCCGTGTTTATATTGCATAAATCAGGGTACAATAAGGCTATGACAAGAATTTATTATTTATATTTTCAGCGGTTTCCCTTAAAGTACATAGTTAAGTGTTGATTACATTGAAAATAATGGAGGGATGGGCGTAGTTTCTGCCATTTCTATATCTTATTTCAAGTCAGGTATATATTGGGTACAAGGTAGTCCCGCAGAATTAGGTCCCTCCTGAAGGGTGAGGTTCAAAGGAAAAAACTACCACTACCCTTTTTTTAATTTGCTTTCAAAAATAGTATGGTGGATCTACTTTGAGGGAAAGACAAAACCATTTATTTTTACTAAATATGGGGGAAAATATAAATTTATTGACCATTTGCATATCACTGTATCCCTGAATGTAATGCCAACTGAAACTTTCTGCTCAATCTTGAGAACCGGAAGCTGGAGCTATTTCATCAAAACCCGTCTTTGGTCATATTTATGTTTAGCATACCTCTTGCATAGAAAGCACAGCCACTTTATAATACATTAAATCTTTATTAGCTACTGCTCCCCTATCATTTAGGGACTCCGTATCAAAAGTAAAAAATTTAAATTTATAGCACCTTTTATAAGAAAATAATATTTTCGGTTGGCGTAAAGCAATAATAAATTCCACGAAAGAACTAATAATACTTACACACACAAACAAAATACGTTGAATGTTTTGTTAAAGTCAAACTAACATTAAATATAGGAAAACAGTTTAATTTCAACAAAAACATAATGTATGAAGTAAATGTAAATTAAAATAAGTACAAATATAAAACAAATGCAAATTTAACATTTTTCCGTATGTCGCTTTTGGACCCCAAATAAACACTATAAAGAACATAGTTGTATACTTATTGTAGCTTAGGTTGAGTAAAGAAGATCCTAGCAGGGACACTAGAGCCCCGCTGTGTTTAGCTCATCTCGAAGTTGCTAAAATATTTCGTTATTATTCAAGATAAGGAATGAGTTAAAATGAATTTGTTAAGAAAAAGATTTGGATAAAAATAAAAACTTTGATCAATTATATTTGTCTCAAATGCTAGCTAGCAATTTGTTTTGTTTTACTACTTATAAGTATAATATTCCTGTTTCATACCAGACAAATTATACGTCCAATAATCTAATACCATGAAAAAAATAAGCTATTTAAGTATTTGAACACTTCATTAGGTAAACATTCTATCACAATTAAATTTTTTAACAACACTCTTTAACTTCCTAAATATTGTAGGTAAAATATTTTTTATTATTGCTTAATAGAAATATATTATGTTTTTTCATATTTCAGGTGTCCTGGGTTCGAATCCATGATCCCATCCCCCAATTGATGTCACTGAATAACGTCACAAATTCATTGAACCCAAGGTAATCATGCTTTGTCAAAGTGAATAAATTTTATGCCCTTACGTCGTTTTAAGCGGCATAAAAAGGCCTTTATATAATCTGTAATACCCAAGATTTAATGATGCACAGCTAAATTTTGATTGAAAAAAACCCGCATAAAATAAGTCTTTTTCGCGCATTTATAAGTGCTGCGAGATAACTGTGAGTGTGCATTATTAAGTGCTATTTTAGATTTGTAGGCCTTCTTTTGTTGGTTAAAATTATGTGCGAACATGATATATGCGTTCAGCTGTTTTGCCGATAGCATCCTTTAAAGCTTCTTGATTTTTGGAGATAATCTATCCCATGAACATTTTGCTACGTACTTCACCTTATCAAAAAATTCTTTTCAAATATATTTTATCTCCTTTTTCATGAAATATTCAATGTTGTGGTCTTGATATTTATGTGATATTTATTTTATATGTTTTCTAGGTTTAAAGTGTTAGCAACAGACTGGAAAGAATTCGTGTTATTAATCAAGAATATTCAAGTTGAAGATGGAGGTCCTTATCAGTGCCAGGTAGATTTATTATTATTCAAGAATATCCAAGATGGAGGTTCTTACCAGTGCCAGGGATATTTATATTAATCAAGAATATTCAAGATGGAGGTCCTTATCAGTGTCAGGTATATTTATTATTAATCAAGAATATTCTACTTGAAGACGGAGGTCCTTATCAGTGCCAGGTATATTTATTATTAATCAAGGATATTCAAGATGGAGGTCCTTATCAGTGCCAGGTATATTTATTATTAATCAAGAATATTCAAGATGGAGGTCCTTACCAAAAGAAACAGAGCATATGATTTAATCACTGTTCTTGCATTAGAAAGGGTTAAATAACTGTATCTCCCCATCGCAGTGTCTTTGAATTTGGTCATTGAAAATCAACCAATGGTGTTGGTTATACTAACACAGCCAAGTAGCAGAAAACAATTTGGTAGCAGACGGAAAAGGTCGTTGAAAAAGGGAGGGAGGTAGTTATCTGTATATACATCTATGCTATAGATCTTTTGTTCTTGATATGACTATCTAAGAAAAGTTTTGGTCTAGTTATTTTAAGACAGAGTTATAAACTTAGTTGAAAATTATTAATAAAAAATTGCATTAACCAAACATTGACGTCATAAATGTACAAAATTTTCATACTTTCCCTTTTTCTTTTTTATTTATTTAAAACAAAGAATTCCAATTTGAAATAAATATTTCCGACAAAGAATTATTACCACATAAAATTTTATCTGATTTTTGGAAACGAATCACCCCTATCCTTCTTTTTCTTTGTAACTAACTTCAAACATCTTTTTAGTTTTACCATAGGCTGCGTCACTAGCTTCTGTAACATCGGTCTGTTTGTTTTTGTTAAGGGCAGGGGTTAGCCTCCCTCCAATTAATTATAATTCTTTTTAGAACTAAACAAATTGGTTTTCAAATATCCCCATAATTTTACTATTTTTAAAGCAAAATAAAACATGTTGAAAATATCCAGGTGCAATTTACCTAAAAATTTTCATTGTTTTCTTTCTAAATTTTTTTTTAAATCATAAAAAATCCAATGAAATTGGGTTATAAAATTATATATGATCCAAATATAAAATGATATTTAGAGAAATATTAGGATATCTCAATTTCTAGATTTATAAAATGAAGGCTTTTATTTTTCTAACTGCATCAAATTTATAACATCAGTAAATAATTTTTGTCTGGTGTGTTTATAAAATCTAGTTGCTTCACATATTTTATTTCTAATTTTCTTCAACTTTAAAAATATTTTGAAAAATATATAAATTTGAAATTTTGGGGGTTTGAAAAATAGACGAACACATACCCAATAAAAAGACAATATAAAGCTGCAATAAAAATTATAATTTAACGAAGATTTTTTATAATGTATTAATCAATAGCGTAACAACTTTAGAGGTTATTTTAAAATTTTTAATGGTTGGTTCATTGAGTTGAGTGTCCAAATGTTTCAACCACTAATTGTAATCTATCTATTTTTGTGTATCGTCATTGGGGATGTATATTGGCCAATGTCCTATCTCTTTAGATCCCTAGCCAATCCTACTATAAAATAAAAATATAAATAGAGAGCACACAATACTAAGGAAGTAAATGATAATAAAGAAAGAATGTTGAAAAAAGAAAATATGAAAAAGAAATTTTCTGCTTTGAGCTTTAAATAGTGTTTAGGAATCTTTACAAAAAATAAAATTTCTAGTATTTATTCTAGCTTATGTGTTTCTTGCCAGATCAGTGAAGTTTAGTTTAGAGACAGTTACGTTACAAATGTTTTTGGGTTAGTTTTGATTAATTTTGAGGTTATTTTAGTGGACAAGGGTTCTATATATTAATATTGGACTTATTTAACGTTTTTACATACAAGGATGATAATTCATTTTTTATCATTTCAAAAGGGAATCAGTTTTCATGAAAACTAATCTTGTTAAACTATCATATTTAGTCAGTTATTCATAAATTTAAACAAAAGACATAAAGCCTTTTAGCTAATTTAGAACATAAATTTCTAACAAAAATCTTTATTCTTACTGTTTAAATCTACTTTGCTGTTGTTTTTATATGAAAACTGTTGATATTGCTGGATATTGCTATGGATATTAATATTTATGATTTATAAATAATTATGATTTCAAACCATCCTTATTTTAAAATCAACCGTATGTATCATTAACAGGGAGGAAGGGTATTTTGGACTGTAAATTACACATGTACCCTCAATATCCAATCTTTCAACCAACAACTTTATTCTAAAAGAGGGGTAATTTTGTTTATAATCATTAGGGGTGGGTGGACATCTATTTATTTTGTATTCCTTATCCCTTAAAATCCCTGGTTTGTAAAAACTTTTTGTATAGCAGACCACATGATTACTTTATTCTTAATCAACACAAAAAAAAGTTGTAAGCAAAGTTTTTTTTCTCTCATAATACATTTAGCATTTCCTTGTCTTATTAAGTTTTATTTATTTTAAATTATAAATAAGTTTTTTTTGGCCTAGTTATGTTGTTTCTTATAACTTTTACTTAAATATAAATAATTTATTTACGGTCTGAAAGAATGACGGACGAACTGACGGACGGACAGACAAAGTATACTATAGAGTAACCTTGCAAGTAATAAAAAAGTTAACTAAATTATGATAAGTATTATGTGCCCCAAACAAATCTATACATATATGTACTTTTTAAGCGTGAAATTGCAAAATAAACTTGTTGATAAACAAAATTACCACTTCTTTTATAGACTAAGATTATTGGTTTAAAAGTTTGGACACTACTTGGTTATTGAACTTTTCAAATTTTACATTCTTTTGTCCCCTCCCTACCTGGGTTTCTTAGTAGTCAACACAGGGATATAAAAGTATAAGACAAAGAAATATACATCCTAAATGATAATAAACTAAATCAACCATATTCTATATTAAAATTATTGGTTGAAAAAATAGGACACTACAAGTTTGAAACAAACCAATCAATTATCCATAAAAGTACCGAAAGTCTATGAGCCGATAAATAAGATAAACATGGTTATAAAACTTTGTGTACTGGGGTAATTTACACTACAAAGTGTCCTCCCTCCCGTCCTGGAGTCAACATGTATGTTTGAATATAAACATACACTACACACTATATTACACTCACATACTTGAGTAATCCATGGAATTCGGGTGCTCCGAATATTCAACAAAATTATACTAAAGCAAAATTACTTAATTTTGAAATAAGAGTTTTATGACATACGCCCGACCACAATAGATTTAACCCTTTAACTAGAAATCTTTAAGGATAAGATAAGGACGATGTATTATGTACATCCCAAATGATGAAGCACAAAAAAATCCATGTGTGGATATTAAAGTTATTGGTTGAAAAGTTTAGACACTGTTAGTTTGATGCAACCAAAATATATTTTCTAATCCAACGAACGAAAGAACGTGTGAGGGAACCACTAAGATTGAAAGTCAAAGTATGGAGGATGCCTCTAACAAATTTGATAATTTGAACTAGCTAAACATCTGTGTAAGAAGTTTAGATGAAATATTTAAAATCCCTTTCTCGTATTCATTCGAATCCGGTGGATAGGAACTGGTTCTCCTACATACGAAAAAAACCATGTCTAGCATCGTATTATATCCAGCTTTCTACGAATATAGAAATGTACAATCATAAGATTAAAACCAGTTTTTTTAGCCGATGCCTCCGGCACCTCGGGGCTAAAAAAACTTGAGAGAAAGAAAGAGTGTATTAGAGACAAAGAGAGGGAGAGGGAGAGGGAGAGGGAGAGAGAGAGAGAGAGAGAGAGAGAGAGAGAGAGAGAGAGAGAGAGAGAGAGAGAGAGAGAGAGAGAGAGAGAGAGAGAGAGAGAGAGAGAGAGAGAGAGAGAGAGAGAGAGAGAGAGAGAGAGAGAGAGAGAGAGAGAGAGAGAGAGAGAGAGAGAGAGAGAGAGAGAGAGAGAGAGAGAGAGAGAGAGAGAGAGAGAGAAAGATATAGATAGATAGATAGAGAGAGAGAGAGAGGGAGAGAGAGGGAAGGTAAAGATATATAGATAGATAGAGAGAGAGAGAAAGAGAGAGAAAGAGAGAGACAGAGAGAGACAGAGAGAGAAAGAGAGAGAAAGAGAGAGAAAGAGAGAGAGAAAAAAAGAGAAAGAGAGAGAGAGAGTGATAATTCTCTATAGTAATCTATTTTTTCCGTTTGTTTATAATGTTTGCTATCTACGAATGTTGTTATCCTTGCTATGTTTTCAGTGCGCAAAGCGTCTTTTATGAAAATTTTCCATCTTAATATATGTTAAAGTTATATTTATTTATTATAAAAAAAATTTTAATTAAAAACTACAAACTTTTTCATAGACAAAGTTTTGACGTAGCAAAAGTACTAAAATAATAATAAAAAGGATTTTGTAGACATGTATGGAACACGGCCTTTTTTATACAGTCAGCAGAAATACATCTGGATTAGTATTTCTCGTATTCATTCGAATCCGGTGGATAGGAACCGGTTCTCATCCATACGAAAAAACCATGTCTAGCATCGTATTATATCCAGCTTTCTACGAATATAAAAATGTACAATCATAAGATTAAAACCAGTTTTTTTAGCCCCAAGGTGCCGAAGGCTTATAATTGTACATTCTATATCCGCAGAAAGCCTTTTATAATACGATGAAAGAAATAACTATTAAATAATGGTTGTATTTATGACATCTTTACAAAATCCAGCTGTAAATTTGACACAAAAAAGTTTTATATTTTTTTATAGTACAATGCAATCTTATCAATGAAATTGGAATGAACAATATTCAGTCGCCAATATTCTGCATTTTTTTGACATACTCTGCAATTTATTTTAACAAAAAAAACCAACAACTGTATTAATCTGGTTGCGAAACTGCCATATACCAACCACAAGTAATATTCAGGCTATGTAATATTTTTGTGTAAAATTATACACAAAATTGTATAGTTTACAATCAAAAATACATCATATAATTTATACATTTTTGTCGCATTACAATAATTGTTTAAGTTTTCCTTTACAGGTTAAATGTTTTTGTACCTTTAAATTTTTCTGTTTGAGTCTGAGATTTTGTATTTTAAATAATTCTATTTCAAATGTAATAATTTCTTTAAAAAAATTTATGTCCCCAGATTTAAACAGTTGTTTTTAATTATAGCATTAACAGCAATTTGTTTAAAATACAACATCCATGGAACATCCATAAAAGCGAAGATCTGAATTGGAAGGACAAGCGAACATTAACACTTGTAGAGTGTCACATCTAAATTAGCAGAATATTAATGCAAAATTTTAAACAAAATTGTAAGTAAATTTGTTGCAAATTGTACAGTAGATTTACTGGTAAGAAAAGCATCTTTTCTTTATTTTGATGCTTCATACAAAAACTTCATCTTGAATGAATAGACAAAATACCCACTTAAAGCTTTTTAGTTGCAGGTTTTTATCCCTAATACCCTTCATTTGTTTTATCCAAATTAAATAGAATCAAAATTTAGAATGATGCATATACTAAACCTTAACCTAATTCCTTTTTTTCTTTTCAATGGCATTCATTATAATAATATAGTAGCGGCTACGCTCTCCTCTTTCAAATGAGATGGGTAAAAATAAAAACTATAAGATTAAAACCACGTTTATAGCCCCGAAGACATTTAACTGGTATTAATTTTATGCTTTTATTGTAATAGTTGTGGAAAATTGTCTTATTCGGTGCTATAAATGATTTTTCATTATGGTTTAGAATCAGTTCTAATCCAATGTAATCTATGTTATTGACATTGAAAAATTGTGTCAACTCAACGCTTTAAGATGGAATTTCCAGGGAACTAGAGGGATAAGACATTGGCCGATAAATTTATGTGCCTCCCCAATGATGATACACAAATCATTTCTTTCGATTAAGTTTAGTGGTTGAAATGTTTGGACACTCAACTTTAAGATCCACTCAATCAAAATATGATAAAAGTCCACAAAGTTGTTAAGTCAACAAATAAGAAAATATTGTTATAAAACTTTGGGGATTAGTGTAGTAAACAGTCCAATGTCCCCTTCCTCCCTGTGAAATTTCACATTATAAAACCTTACATAAAAGTTTAAATAAAGTAAGGAGGGGTTTACAATTTGGTGCACACGCCCTTGAGTTGCAAAAATTTCAGGGTTCCAAGGAATAGGGCAATGGATTACACAACTTCAACAAAAATTCTCTTCTAGGATTAAATTATTGGTGGAAATCTTTTGACACTGATAGTTTGTACACACCAATCAAATTTTATAAAAGTCCGCAAAGTTTTTAAGCCAAAGAATGAGAATAGTTATTTCTCGCATCGTATTATAAACAGCTTTCTGCGGATATAGAATGTACAATTACAAGATTAAAACAAGTTTTTTAGCCCCTAGGTGCCATTGGCACGGGCTAAAAAAACTGGTTTTAATGTTATGATTGTACATTTCTATATTCGTAGAAAACTGGATATAATACGATGCTAGACATAGTTTTTTCGTATGGATGAGAACCGGTTCCTATCCGCCGGATTCGAATAAATACGAGAAAAGGGTTTATAATTTTCTTTTGAAACAAGTATTATTTACAGTCCAATGTCCCCTCCCTCCATGGCATATT
Organism: Acartia tonsa; assembly: GCF_053477335.1. Taxonomy (NCBI): domain Eukaryota; kingdom Metazoa; phylum Arthropoda; class Copepoda; order Calanoida; family Acartiidae; genus Acartia; species Acartia tonsa. The sequence goes on along the minus strand of NC_137265.1, from coordinate 39,105,313 downwards.
TACTCAAATTTCCTTGTTTTCTTCAAATGGTAAAATATTATAAAGTTGTGATGAGTAGAAAATTATGATAGTTGAGCTCAATGTTTATTTATCAGTGCATCAACTCTTAATGCAAAGCAAAGCAATGTGAAAAAAGGTTTCATTTAAAGTTTTGATTATTATAAGAAAGTAGGAAAACTTTTTAGGACAAGGTAAAGTATCAAAGTATTTTGTGCCAGAAGCAAGGGTGCGACAGCCGCAAACAATTAGAGAGCACTGAATGTATGTAATAAACAATAAATCTATAAAATTAGATGTATGACCAGACAACTACTTGGATCCCCCTTATGGGGACCCTTTTGTCTGTTAGCAAATTGTTTTATGCTTTTGTAGCGACTTGGCTGTGTTAATATTCCCGACGTTATTGGTTGATTTTCAATGATCCAAATGAAAATCGGTACAGGGTCCTTGGGGTGGGAGTATACATTTATTTAACCTCTCTCCACTCAATCGAGTTACGCTTATTCAGAAACAAATAGGTAAACTCGGATATGAAAAAAAGAAATTTGCTCTAAAGAAGGCAATGGTAAATGTTTGCAGCTAGCAGCAGCTTTTTTGCGGCTACAACGATTGCAAAATTTCTAAAATAGTTAGGCTGGCTTTAGCTTTGGATTGTTATTTAATTATTCGAGGGCTGCAAGTGGCGAAAAAAACGCGACTTTATTAAGCTACGGCTGCACAAGCCTTACTATTATGATACACATATATAAAAGAGTAAATATTAAAGCCTCAAGTATTTTTATGTATTTGTTTTCCCTATGTTGGGGGATATATTGAAATTTTTAGCACCTTTGATCATTCAAACACTGCCTAGTAAAATTCATATAAAATTGTAATATTTATAAAGATAAATATGGTCCTAGGACAAACCAGGCGAAATGTACTCTTAACCTAACCTAACCTATTTTAAATCATCTTATATGTTTTTTAACGTCTAACCCCTGCGGGGGGATTATTTGTACATTCATATCTTAACCTAACCTAGCCTAACTTGTATAGAAATACTTAATTAATTTAATATATTTTAGGCACTCCTGCATTTGTCTACTCCGACGTTTGTAACGCCTGCGTTTGTCCTGGAACCATAAATATCAAGTATCCGGTGTGGAGTCTGGAGGGGGGGGGGGGGGTGGGTGCTGAAGGGCAAGATTAAATAAAGACTTTATTAAACAAAGTAAAATTATAATTTTCAAAGGAAGATAGGGGACATTGGGCTATTTATTACTCTAGTCCATAAAAGTTTTTTTTAAAATTACGTTTTCCTTTTTAGGCTTAACAAATTTGGTTGAATTTTGGTTGTTTGGTTTAATAATATGAGTGTCTTAACGTTTCAATCGCTAATTGTTATCCATTTAGGATGAATATCAATTTATTGATCATTATCTTATCCCTTTTGATCCCTGTAAAGTGTTAAATTTGATTATGATTTAATGTTTTTATTTTATTTTTAGATATCTGGTCCGAAGCACACTTCCTTAACAAGAACTGTTGTAGTCAATGTGATAGGTAACTTTTTTTATATTTTCACGTTTCACTTTTCTTTATTCATAAGTTTAGTGTGTGAATGAGTAGATGGGTTGAGTAGAATGGTTTTCCCTCAAAGCGACTTATCGAACACAAACCCCACTTCTCATGTTATTTTTAAGTGATATTACTTTTGGTCAGGCTATGTTAGGTTATGTTGGGTACTGGATAGCCTTGCAGGGCTATAGCCCCGCTTTTTTATATTGCTAAGCAACGCTACTTATGTATTTTTTCATCCTTGTTAAAATTCTAAAACCATTGTTTGATCCAATTTAGTATTATGTATTGGTTTTATCGGATAAGACATTAATACCTGATATATTAAAATGTACTATTTATCAGAAGCAAATCTACTACATAACTAACTTTATAGTTGTTATATTAGAATGTTATATTAATTTGGGAGCAAAGCTGCTCTATAATATGTGCTCACTAGGAGCAGGCATAGTGGGATGGGACATTGGATCTTATATCGTGTTGTTGTAGTCTTGGGGTGTAGTTTCTTGAATTATACCAGTGGTTTGTGAGATCATAAGCTTCATCCAGAACGACTGACACAAATATGCTTTTATTACAAGTCTATTCTATTCTGCACATAATTAGGAACTATCCTATTATACAAAGTAATAAGTTTTTTTTTCTGTCTCAAATTCAAATTCAAATATTTATTGTCTGTAGCTAAGGATCTCGCTAAACCGATATGGTCCTCCTATACAGTGAAGCTTCTTATAGGTGCCGGGATGGTTTTAGGTTATTTGTATGAAAAGTATCGTTAGTCTAGATTCTAGGGGCCTATCCCCTAGTATATTATATAATAACTATATCTTTAGTAAAAAAATTACTTTATATTTTTTCTAAGAAATACAATTTTTTCAGAGGGGGCGACAGAAATCCTAGATGGTCCAATAATCTACGTAGATCCCAAATCAACTCTTGTCCTCACCTGTAGAGTGGATTTTGGGGATAAAACTCCTGAATATATTATTTGGAGGAAAGAAAATAAGGTGAGCAATGTTTTAATGTTTTATTAAGAAGCTTTTCTTTTAGGTAACGAAGCTACTTTAGATTTAGACATTTCCGTCCATCCGTAACGGATATTTTCTTAACGTAATTTAGGCATTTCAGATTTCTTCCTATTGTTCTCAAACTATGAATGATGACTCCTGTAAAAGTTACATTTTTTCATCCATTAAGTATCAAAAAGGATATTATTTTTTTTATTTAAAAAGGCATAAGTTTTTATGAAAATCAATCTTTTTTGCCAGTATGGCTTCGAAACTGATTAATATCTTCTCGATTGAAACCGGTCCCCAGCCATAATGAGCCGTGTGACGTCATAAAAGGGAGAGATGAGAGGAGAAGTGGGAAAGGAAACCCCTTAAAAAGAGATGGATCTATTGACGTCACACGGCTCATTTCTGCCACTTTGTCGAGTCTCATGTTTGGCATCGTATCACAGACAATTTTCAACGAATAGTTAAATAAGAATCATAAAATTAATACCAGTTTTAATCCTATAAATTTCATTTTATTATCAGCGGAAAGCTATCTTTAAAACGATGCGATAAATAGATATTATATAATTTGATTGAATAATTCTGGGGTTACTTGAGGTTAATGGCAAGTCTGGTAGAAATATTCTAAATAGATAGGTTAAATAAACAAGAAAAAAGCATCTCAGTTTTTCCTCCAGTCCTTAACTTAATGCAAGTTTTATGTCGGCGGGGTGCAGAGTGCATCTAGATTAACAGGGATAGCACAATGGGTGAAAATTTTACTCAGATTTTACTATTTTTATTACCTTTATTACCACTGTACATAGAAATTGAAAAAAAAACTTATTTGTTCTTATTTTTCCCATCAAATAGTTTTGAAAATACAGCATATATTTACATAAAAAGGTTTTGGGTTTTCATTTAGATTGATTAAATGCTTAAATTGAGAGGGTCAAACGTGATTTAAGTATTTGCTTATTATTTGATCTTGACTCCAAATCAAACATTTACGGCACCGAATATTTTTACCCTTAATAATTCTAAAATGAACCGTAAATCAGTGGATGAAATAAGAATGAAATGAGCAAACTATTACCTTTACTGTGTTACAGTCAGAATTAATTTATGGAAGAGAAAACCACACCAATTTCTAGCCTTCTATCTCTATTATAAGCTGTGATAATAGGGAGGCAACCCCTTCATTTTCTTGCCTTCCATCTCTATTATTTATAAGCTGTGATAATAGGGAGGCAACCCCTTCATTTTCTTACTGATAAAGGTAATTAAGGTTTTAGTAAACATTAGGGATGGGCTGGATACTTTTTTGGCCGGATACCGAATATCCGGCCGATATCCGGTTCCGTCCTGAAATCTGGCCAACGTTCGATTTCCGGCAAATTACCAGATATCTTGCATTAAAAATCAGCCGGATATCCGGCCCAACTATAGTAAACATTTCTTTTTCTTGCCGGTAATGATGCAACACCCAGTCATGTAAAAGAGCAGGAAGTTTGTTGTGGTAACTAACTTCAAAGTAACAATAAATTGCCTGGAATTTTAACATTCTCGTCATAACTTTGGTGGAATATGTAACCATACTGAATTTTTTTGTTGTTGGGGGGATAAGAACTGAAATTATGGTTATGATTTATAAATACAAAGCTTTAAACTATGAAATGAAGCGGCAATTTTTTGGGTTGGTTTCAGAGATTTTTTGGGGGCGCCTATAAATTAAATTATCCCCTCTTCCATGAGGACGTCCTTGTATAACTACTTTAAAATGTTCTAGCGGCTTCGCCCCTTGCCTCTAGGGGCTCTGCCCCAAGAAGTTTAATCAAACTAATTCTTCGTATTTTAGATTTTACAAAACATTTAAAAGAAAAATTTAAAATTTTTTTTTTTTTTTTTTTTGGGGGGGGGGGTTAGTTTCAATTTTAGTTTTAGGAAGAAAAACATGGGGGGGGGGTGGTATTTTTTCATATTTTGGGGTTGGGGGGTTGGGGGAGTAACACCCCCAAGAAAATATTTATAAACCTTCCCGGGACCTATGAGAAGCTACCCTAAAGGAGAACCCGATCGGATCAGCGGTTAGCGAGATCCTTCGCTACAAACATACAGACAGACAAACAAACAGACAGACAAACAAACAGACATACAAACAAATAGACAGACAGACATCAAACAGACAGACATCGTTCTACTTATAGACTTTGTATTTTAGATTGTATACAAATTCAGTTTAATTTAATTTAAATTCCTGACTTGAATATCATTATTTTGAGTAAAGTTTTTTTTTATCAATGGAGGCGTAACAACATTACCATACATATATTTAGTTAGGTAGAACCAATTTGCCGACACCTAAATTTTAAACCAAATTATCATAATTATACCATTTCAGATTTTAAAGTTTCTGGGAGGAGAAGATAGAAAAGAAAGATATTTGGACACAGACGCACAAGGAAGACATCTAGCACGTCTAACAATCAAGGTAAAGATAGCAAGAGAAGATATATAGCCATCAAAAGATAGCAAAAGAAGATAACTACCTTATAACGATACAAATGAAATAATCCTTATAATAAAGTAATAGGATGTCTGTTTGTCTGTCTGTGTGTTTGTACCGAAGGATCTCGGTAACCGCTAAACCCATCGGGTTCTCCTTTGCAGGGTAGCTTCTTATAGGTCCCGGGAAAGTATAAAACTATTTTGGAAAAGGATACTTCCACTCTCCCAAGAGAATTTTATTTTTTATTTTTAAATCTAAATTGGGTTATAAAATTCAATTCCCCTCTCCTCAAGTGCCCTTAGACGCCTCGCGAGGTTTAGCCGCTAATGTAGAAAAATAGAAATATTTTAAAGATAGAGGTATTTTGTTAGAAAACGGGAACACAGTAATAGTGTCTGACTGATTATGACGTAACAAAAAAAATTAGCCAATGAGAGGCCACTATAAATTTTACCATTGGTCAATAACGGCCTCTCATTGGCTAATTTTTTTTGTTACGTCATAATCAGTCAGACACTATTACTGTGTTCGAAAACGGTAAAAGTTTTACTGATGATGTATTTTATTTTCTTTAATTTAAGGAGGTGAAAAGCAGTGATAGCGGGAAATATTTTTGCCAGCCAGCCATTGGTCCACAACACAGTGTCCAAGTTCATGTTGTTGATAGATACACTGATGTTCTACCTGTCCTAGGAGAAGGTAATATTTGTTCTACCTGGGTTCAGGTTCATGTTGTTGATAGATACACTGATGTTCTACCTGTCCTAGGAGAAGGTAATATTTGTTCTACCTGTGTTAAGGTTCATGTTGTTGATAGGTACACCGATGTTCTACCTGTCCTAGTAGAAGGTAATATTTGTTCTACCTGTGTTAAGGTTCATGTTGTTGATAGGTACACTGATGTTCTACCTGTCCTAGTAGAAGGTAATATTTGTTCTACCTGGGTTCAGGTTCATATAGAACTATAAACTAGGAAAAAAACGATATAATTTTTTTTAATGACAGATCAAATATTTTGTTGAAGTCAAGCTGCTCTTAATCCCTAATTTTAATATTTGACCTATTATCAAAAATGGATTATGGGATAAATTCTTTTTACTGTCACTTTTATTGGTGTGGAGCTAATAAAAAATGTCCTTACGTATTTAAATTTGTGAAGTCGTCAATTTATGAATAGATTTAAAATGTGTATTTAATGCAGTTGCCTAATAACTAGTACATTTGTAAAATAAACCTAATAGTTACTTTTTATCAGTTTACTTGTTATTTTCTTTGCATTTTTTGTACCACAAAAAAATCCTTTTTTTTGTATGAACACTTGTAAAGAATAATTACTTGCAACAGCTTGCTTCACTTTTATATTCTTTGTGTTAAGTAGCAAGCAAATAATATTATGAGCATGGATATAGTCAAATATATACATGGTATCAAATACAACTAACGAGGACATTACAACCTGATGTAAGAACAAATAAAAAAAGAATTATAAATAAAGCAGCTTATAGTGCTTAATAAAAATGACGTCATACAATACAAATGACCAATGAAAGGCCAGTATACATTGTAACTGACCAATGGTGAAATATAGGTACTATAAGCTACTTCATAAGGAATGAAATAGCTATAACAAAAAATAAAATAATTAGATATATTATCTTTAAGTAATTCTTTGTTTTCTTTGCTGTTGACAATATCAGCAAATGTCTCAAAAATAATCATTCAAAATAAGGCAAAAGTGATTTTAAGATGATTTCTCCTTAGAATAATATATCCAGTAATCGAAAATATAGAATGAAGTAGTAGTAGGAAAGTACTGGGTGTCTTAATATTTTCTTTAAAAATGTTTAATAGGATCAACATATTTCAGGCAATGACCAATAAATTGATGTATATCTCCAATGTTGATACACTAATTACCCCTTCTGTAGATTACAATTAGTGGTTAAAACGGTGGACACGTAACTTAATGAACCAACCAATCAAATTCAATAAAATTCTCTTAAGTCAATGAGTAAGAAAACGAATATACAAAACTTTGGGGACTAGTGCAATAAACAGCATAATGTCCCCACCCTCCCTAATCAAAGAACCTCGTAAAAGTGTCGAACTATGACGTCAGAAAAAAATAACAATTAACCAATGAGAAGCCAGTATTCACTGTAATTGACCAATGGTAAAATATATAGCGGTCTCTCATTGGTTAATGGTTAATTATTAATTTTTTCTGACGTCATAGTCAGACACTTTTACTGGGTTCCTAATCAAAATGTATAATTATATTAGCTACAGTAATATTGTCCTTTATTTTTGGCGCACCCTGTTTCAAGACAAATTATCCAATTAATATGTCAACTAACAAAAGCTTTGACCGCATTCCCGGCACAAAATTAAGTTCTGTTGGTGGTGGCTTAACAAACTGCAGTGCAATTAGTAATTATTATGATTTATGTGGTAAATAATTAGGGGAAATAATTATCATAATATATGCTCTATTAGTGGCTCCGACCATAACTTCTGGGGGAGATCATAAACAGTTTGAATTATAGAGTAGCTTCGCTTATAAAAATATCCTATCCCAATAATTCATAAGCTTCCCTGAAGAGTACAACCCATTCATACAAGCAATATTCAAGCTCTTAAGCTTCAGACCAAAAATATTTACTACTTTATTTGTAGGATATATAAAACAGCCTAAATTCTAAAGTAGCTTGATGTTTATACGTTACGTATATTCAGTAAAATCGTATACACGGCTGAACTAAATATTAGAATTTTTTTCCTGAATTTGTAAAAAATAAGTTTTTTGATTATTTTTGGAGGGGTTTTAAAAGTTTTAAGATTGTGTAATACCCCCTACCCCCAACAAAAATTACGCCAGAAAGGTAATCAAATGACATTATGACAAAGACCTTTGTTAATTAGATAACAGGTTAAAAGTTTGACATGGGTTGTGTGGCAAGTTATGAGAATTCTTTTTCTTCTCTTGATTAACCTACCTGACTGCCATGGAGGGAAGTGACATTGGACTGTAAATATACTGGTACCCAAAGTCTTTTAAGACATTTTATCTCATTCGTTTTGCTGAAAAACTTTTACTTCTTTGAATTGATTTAAATTGGTCGGTTCAAACTTTTGAACCAATAATTACAATCAACAGTGTAATTTTGTTTATTATCATTGCGAATGTAGACAAATTTTTCGTGCATTGTCTTATCCCTTAAGATCCCTGATGCCTGCCTATTAGAATTCCTTTTCATCTTACCAATCTTTATAGCAGCGAAGATTCTCTACAAAGTTTCTTGTCTTGTCATTGGTCTGTCATCCAGAAGGTTAATTTAGTTGTTATATAAGATAGACATATGCTATTTTAGTTATGTTTGTGATTATTCTGAACTTGTAGCATCTTATAAACATTTATTTGTCTGTACATAAGCAGGGATCTAAAGATAACACAATATTAGATTAATTAAATGATGTTTCAAAAACTACCCCTTCTGTAAATTATACAGTATTTAAACACTCGACTTCTTGAACCAACCAATTAAAATTCAATAAAAGTCCCTAAATTTGTTCAGTCAACAAATAAGAAGTTGTTATCATAAAACTTTGGAGACTACTTTCATAAACAAACCTTCAAATATTTTTAAAAGCGAAGCTTTTCTACAAATAGGGTCGGTCCGTCCGTACGTCCGTCCGTCCGTACGTCTGTACGTCCGTAACGGATAGCTCTTTTCGTTAATATAGGCATGTTAGAATTGTCAACTTTGCATGGTGATTCCTTTAGTAGTTTGGTATGATTTAGAAAGCGTAGCAACTCTAAAATCATTACCAGAATGTCCATACGTCCATTTTAAACATGTTGATTTTAAAAAAAAATTAACAACAAATTTTAATGGAATGTAATTATCCGATTTATCTGATTTTTGCATATTGACTCCTGGAACAACAAAGTATACTGTTTTAAGCGAAGCAACTCTATAATCAAGTCCTAAAAATGTAAGTATGTCCATAAACATTATCCTGTATCAAGCAGTTTTTCAACAAATTTACTTACAATTTTGCTTCTAATCTTATACATTTATTTTCTGATTATTAAGTTCTGACACTATACAAGTGTTAATGTCCGTTTGTCCTACCGTTTCAGTGCTTCGCTTTTATGGATGTTGTCATCCTTGTTTTTACATAACTGAGCTTCTACAATAATGGATGTTGTTATCCTTTCTCTCTCTATTTTATACGCTCGTTTTTTCTGCCTTTGACAGTTTGACTTTTTTTTTGTTTTATTGACTTTGGTATTCTTAGTCCACAGGGGCGCAGATGGATATTTCATCAAGGCGGGATGAAAATTTTAAAGAGATGTCTCATTTTTCGCATAAATTAGTGTGGTTATATATATTGGTTAAAATACATACTATTATATAGTTTTAATAATGGACTTTTTCATTATGAAAAAGTTAAAACATATACATATGATGTAATCTTGTTTTCCAGAAATTAACCCTTTCAAATTCAAACTCCACTAAAACACACAGACAGACACACATACACACACACACACACACACACACACACAGAGAAAGAAAAGAATTTAATTAATTAAGATATTGTCCAACCCAGACCATTTAGAAAATTCAGCCATAGAAAATTTAAATAGTTGTTACATAAACGTTTCAATATATGCATTTGAATTTTAATGAAGCATAGTGAATCCTTTATAAATGGATTTAGAATATACGTGGATATACATGACCATTATTTATTGGTAAGTTCGTTCATCCAGCAGGAGGGGAGGGTGTGGGATAAGGGGGTGGATTAGGAGGATCGTTATTTTAGCCAGTTACAAGTTTTTTGCTGTATTAGAGCACATGATAAACAGGTGTAAGAATAAGATCCAAGTAATAATAACTCCTTTCATTTTTATGAATGTTCACGCTTTATTGCTTTCAACCCTGTAATAAAAAAATATGCGAAAATGTAAAATTTTAGAAGCATAATTGTTTATTCATTAATCTTATTTCCTGAAGACCATATCAATTTTATTTTATTCCTAAATAACTCCCCATTTGGCTTCCCTTTAATTCTATTTAACTTTTAGACATCCCCCCAAAAAATTACCAAAGATTTTCCTGATATCCCCCCTTTCAAGGGAATTTTATTAAAATCCTAGACACCCTCTCACCCCTTGCTTTGTAATTTTTTCATTTATTCCAAAAGACTGGCATATGATCATATGAAAAATCTAAATTTTTTCGGGCAAGAAATATCTTTTTTTTCTTCAAATTCAAATTCCCCATACCCGAACCCATGCAAAATATTAGAATTCTTGCAGTAAATCTAGCAGTACATAAAAAGTTTTTATGTATTTGCCATGCAAACTTTTTCACAAGGACAACATTCATTCATACTCTTTTTTATATTCACTTGACATTCACCTGACCCTTAAACTTAGAAAATACATAAATGTTTATTCTTTCCAGCAAAAATAGAAAACAAAATTAGCAAAGATATTTTAATAAATTGCTATCAAAAAAGCATTTAAATTCTTTTTGCCCCAAAAAATCTGAAGGAATATTAATCAGGAAACTTTATTCTGCGGATATTGAAAAGTTACAAAATTATAACCAGTTTTGGTAGCTCCGAGGGACTGAAGGCTCGTGTTAATAAAACTGGTATTAATATTATTATAGTATTTAATGAAAATAGTTTGTTATACTTTACTATACATGAATTTTTGATATGGCTGACAACCGGTTTTAATCCTGCGGATAATAATCGGTTTGGAAGCCATACTGAAAAATATATTCCAATGTTTTATATGAACGTTAGGTTCGCCTTGTATTTAATAATATCTGATTAAAATGCAGTTCAACCATGGAGGGAGGGGACAATGGGCTGTTTTTTAAACTAGTCTCCAAAGTTTTATAGTAACGTTTTCTTATTCATTAGTTTACTACTTTGGGGACCTTGATTTAATTTTTATTTGTAGATTAAGTTGAGCGTCCAAACGTTTCAACTACTAATTGTAATCCACAGAAGGGGTGATTTTGGGTATAATCATTTAAGATTTACAACAATTTATCTGCCATTGTCTTATCCCTGTAGATCCCTGAGTACAACCTTCATTAGCCTACTTTTTCTTTTTAACTTTTCGTGCAATACATTTTCTATAAAGATTTGTATCTCCAGCTCTATGCACATTTCTGTAATGTTCGTATTGCTTTTATATATTATCTGTTCATCTCATAAAGTAACCAGTGCAGTGGATTCACCCCTAGAATGATGTAGGGGCAATTCCATATGGGTGTTCTTATTCTTTGGAGTAAGGAAATACCCTCTCTCAAAGTAGATTAATTTTACTAGGTTTATACTATTGAAAATATCCTTTTTCATTAGTGTTTTTTTTTTCAAGCAGAGCACGTTTTGACTCTCAAGTCCTATCCACATTACCTTTGAACATACTCTGCATTTTAAATTGCAATGTAACGCACTCAATCGCCTAGGGTATCAACACCTATCAGACAACCATCCCTTTGATTGCACGACCTTTGTCTGAGAAGTCCTAACTGTGCAGAGCTCGGTTACTCGCAAGGAGTTTGACATTTCATCCTACTATATAAAGCAGTATAAACCAGGGAAGTTTCACGTTTTTTAATTATTATATGTATGCCTTAGGGTGGATTTAAGCTATTTTCTGTCCTTCTCTATCTCTTCAAATCCAGAGCCTTAAATAACTTTATAAATATGTGATTGTGCATGTTTTTTTTAATATGACAATCTGCTTATTAAGCGGTTGACAATGCAGCGTAAATTACACTGGAACCCAACTTTCATAAACCCTTTGGGTACTTGATTGGGTGTTACAAATTATCAGTAACCAAACTTCTCCACTAATAATTTGAATCTTCAAAGCAAGAATAATTTTGTTAATTGTGATTGAGGGTAACAATTTATATTTTTATCATCAATTATCTTATCCCTAAAAATCCCTGCTAACCACTGAAATAGTAACCTTGCTGCACCTTGTTGTGATTTAATAATAGATTTAGCAATACCTGTCACTAGACTTATATAACTATTATAATTATCATGGATACAGGGTAGGATAATGGATTTAATAATAGATTTAGTAATACCTGTCACTAGACTTATATAACCATCATAATTATCATGGATACAGGGTAGGATAATGGATTTAATAATAGATTTAGTAATACCTGTCACTAGACTTATATAACCATCATAATTATCATGGATACAGGGTAGGACAATGGATTTAATAATAGATTTAGCAATACCTGTCACTAGACTTATATAACCATTATAATTATCATGGATACAGGGTAGGACAATGGATTTAATAATAGATTTAGTAATACCTGTCACTAGACTTATATAACTATTATAATTATCATGGATACAGGGTAGGACAATGGATTTAATAATAGATTTAGCAATACCTGTCACTAGACTTATATAACTATTATAATTATCATGGATACAGGGTAGGATAATGGATTTAATAATAGATTTAGTAATACCTGTCACTAGACTTATATAACCATCATAATTATCATGGATACAGGGTAGGACAATGGATTTAATAATAGATTTAGTAATACCTGTCACTAGACTTATATAACTATTATAATTATCATGGATACAGGGTAGGATAATGGATTTAATAATAGATTTAGCAATACCTGTCACTAGACTTATATAACTATTATAATTATCATGGATACAGGGTAGGATAATGGATTTAATAATAGATTTAGTAATACCTGTCACTAGACTTATATAACTATTATAATTATCATGGATACAGGGTAGGACAATGGATTTAATAATAGATTTAGTAATACCTGTCACTAGACTTATATAACTATTATAATTATCATGGATACAGGGTAGGACAATGGATTTAATAATAGATTTAGCAATACCTGTCACTAGACTTATATAACCATTATAATTATCATGGATACAGGGTAGGACAATGGATTTAATAATAGATTTAGCAATACCTGTCACTAGACTTATATAACTATTATAATTATCATGGATACAGGGTAGGACAATGGATTTAATAATAGATTTAGCAATACCTGTCACTAGACTTATATAACTATTATAATTATCATGGATACAGGGTAGGATAATGGATTTAATAATAGATTTAGTAATACCTGTCACTAGACTTATATAACCATCATAATTATCATGGATACAGGGTAGGACAATGGATTTAATAATAGATTTAGTAATACCTGTCACTAGACTTATATAACTATTATAATTATCATGGATACAGGGTAGGATAATGGATTTAATAATAGATTTAGCAATACCTGTCACTAGACTTATATAACTATTATAATTATCATGGATACAGGGTAGGATAATGGATTTAATAATAGATTTAGTAATACCTGTCACTAGACTTATATAACTATTATAATTATCATGGATACAGGGTAGGACAATGGATTTAATAATAGATTTAGTAATACCTGTCACTAGACTTATATAACTATTATAATTATCATGGATACAGGGTAGGACAATGGATTTAATAATAGATTTAGTAATACCTGTCACTAGACTTATATAACCATCATAATTATCATGGATACAGGGTAGGACAATGGATTTAATAATAGATTTAGTAATACCTGTCACTAGACTTATATAACTATTATAATTATCATGGATACAGGGTAGGACAATGGATTTAATAATAGATTTAGCAATACCTGTCACTAGACTTATATAACCATTATAATTATCATGGATACAGGGTAGGACAATGGATTTAATAATAGATTTAGTAATACCTGTCACTAGACTTATATAAGCATTATAATTATCATGGATACAGGGTAGGACAATGGATTTAATAATAGATTTAGCAATACCTGTCACTAGACTTATATAACTATTATAATTATCATGGATACAGGGTAGGATAATGGATTTAATAATAGATTTAGTAATACCTGTCACTAGACTTATATAACCATCATAATTATCATGGATACAGGGTAGGACAATGGATTTAATAATAGATTTAGTAATACCTGTCACTAGACTTATATAACTATTATAATTATCATGGATACAGGGTAGGACAATGGATTTAATAATAGATTTAGCAATACCTGTCACTAGACTTATATAACCATTATAATTATCATGGATACAGGGTAGGACAATGGATTTAATAATAGATTTAGTAATACCTGTCACTAGACTTATATAACTATTATAATTATCATGGATACAGGGTAGGACAATGGATTTAATAATAGATTTAGCAATACCTGTCACTAGACTTATATAACTATTATAATTATCATGGATACAGGGTAGGACAATGGATTTAATAATAGATTTAGTAATACCTGTCACTAGACTTATATAACCATTATAATTATCATGGATACAGGGTAGGACAATGGATTTAATAATAGATTTAGTAATACCTGTCACTAGACTTATATAACTATTATAATTATCATGGATACAGGGTAGGACAATGGATTTAATAATAGATTTAGCAATACCTGTCACTAGACTTATATAACTATTATAATTATCATGGATACAGGGTAGGATAATGGATTTAATAATAGATTTAGTAATACCTGTCACTAGACTTATATAACCATCATAATTATCATGGATACAGGGTAGGACAATGGATTTAATAATAGATTTAGTAATACCTGTCACTAGACTTATATAACTATTATAATTATCATGGATACAGGGTAGGATAATGGATTTAATAATAGATTTAGTAATACCTGTCACTAGACTTATATAACCATCATAATTATCATGGATACAGGGTAGGATAATGGATTTAATAATAGATTTAGTAATACCTGTCACTAGACTTATATAACCATCATAATTATCATGGATACAGGGTAGGACAATGGATTTAATAATAGATTTAGCAATACCTGTCACTAGACTTATATAACCATTATAATTATCATGGATACAGGGTAGGACAATGGATTTAATAATAGATTTAGTAATACCTGTCACTAGACTTATATAAGCATTATAATTATCATGGATACAGGGTAGGACAATGGATTTAATAATAGATTTAGCAATACCTGTCACTAGACTTATATAACTATTATAATTATCATGGATACAGGGTAGGATAATGGATTTAATAATAGATTTAGTAATACCTGTCACTAGACTTATATAACCATCATAATTATCATGGATACAGGGTAGGACAATGGATTTAATAATAGATTTAGTAATACCTGTCACTAGACTTATATAACCATCATAATTATCATGGATACAGAGTAGGACAATGGATTTAATAATAGATTTAGTAATACCTGTCACTAGACTTATATAAGCATTATAATTATCATGGATACAGGGTAGGACAATGGATTTAATAATAGATTTAGCAATACCTGTCACTAGACTTATATAACTATTATAATTATCATGGATACAGGGTAGGATAATGGATTTAATAATAGATTTAGCAATACCTGTCACTAGACTTATATAACTATTATAATTATCATGGATACAGGGTAGGATAATGGATTTAATAATAGATTTAGCAATACCTGTCACTAGACTTATATAACTATTATAATTATCATGGATACAGGGTAGGATAATGGATTTAATAATAGATTTAGCAATACCTGTCACTAGACTTATATAACCATCATAATTATCATGGATACAGGGTAGGACAATGGATTTAATAATAGATTTAGCAATACCTGTCACAAGACTTATATAACCATCATAATTATCATGGATACAGGGTAGGACAATGGATTTAATAATAGATTTAGCAATACCTGTCACAAGACTTATATAACCATCATAATTATCATGGATACAGGGTAGGACAATGGATTTAATAATAGATTTAGCAATACCTGTCACAAGACTTATATAACCATCATAATTATCATGGATACAGGGTAGGACAATGGATTTAATAATAGATTTAGCAATACCTGTCACTAGACTTATATAACCATCATAATTATCATGGATACAGGGTAGGACAATGGATTTAATAATAGATTTAGCAATACCAGTCACTTATGTAACAATCATGACAATTTTAATAGTTTAAGTCAACCTTTAAATAATGGTTACAATTTAGAGATATGTTATCTAATAATGATGTCTACATATTGGACAACACTCAAAACTATATGAGGAGCTTCAGGCCTATTAATTTATCTTGCATTGCTCTTTCCCCTCGTTCCCTGATTATTTCCCATTATTTGCAGTTATTTTCAAATATTGAATTATTTGTGTCGCTGTGTGCACTTAAAAATGAAAAAAATCAATCATATTTGTGCAACTGGGTAATTTTCACGTCAATGTGTACAATGTCATATAAATCTGAAGGTCAGAAGTACTTTGTATTTGTATATAAAGTGTTGTTTTGCTACTAGCGGCTGCGCTTCTAGAATCTAGGAGCTCTGTATTCAAAGTGGTAGGGAAGGGAAGAAAATAGCCTTAAATCACCTCTAGACCTACATGAAGATTCTCTAAATCGGTTTAGTTACAAAAAATATTCTACTATTTAATAGGACTAGCTACTTCGCCCCTAGCCTCTACGGGAGTGTGGAGGAGGTGTAGAAAACACCATATGAAATTCATAAAGCTTTCTTGATAGTACAACAATTTCAGAACAACATTTCAAGAGATCTTTAGCTTCAGACAAAAAACCCTACTGCTTTTCATTCTAACTAAGGTTCAACAAACGACCAACCTTTTGATTGCACGACCCTTAACTAAAACTGTCAATGCATGGTAGTGAGTTGTGCCTGTATACGGGTTACTGCATTTCCCTTACTTTCAATATTAGTGTTACGGACTTTTTATACTCTTTATCATACCACGGTATTTCCGGAGAACCCAACACGAATGAATAGTCGTTAGCGAGATCTTTTCTAAAGGGAAGACAGAAAGACATCCTAACCTGAATTATTTATTTTTCAGACCCCGGAGGTGACAAAATCCTGGTGTCAACCCTGTCAGAAAAATCCGCCGCAGAAAAATCCCAGCACCAGTCAACTTTGGTTCAGTTAATAGTTACCTACATCTTTATGATGGTTAATATTCGTCTATATTTGTAAAATATTAAGCTTGCTTAGTTTTTAAAAGCAAAGCTTTTCTATATTTAGGGTCGTTCCGTTCGTCCTTACGTCTTTCCAAGCGTCGGTTCATTTAAGGACGTAAAAATTGTACATCTGAAACAATTTTTATATGATATAATTATTATATTGTTCTGATTTTGCAATAAATGGCAATTGTGCACTATGTTATAAGCGAAGCATCTCTCTAATCAAGTGTTTAAATGCAAGTATGTTTACATTCATAAAATTCTTGTTTAGACTTCTAGATAATTTTACTTTAAATTTATTGTTATACGTTTGACTGTCTAGTTTGAGCTTCGCTTTTATGGATGTTGTCATCCTTGTTTGTTTTTTGTAAAGCTAGCATATTATTGGTAGTGCAACTTCTCTATAACTAGTGATTATCCGTCTATTTTTGTAAAGTTATAAGCTTTCTATTCAAGTATATTTCCATAAATCCAAGTATAAATTGTTGTTAATACTAAAATATTGTTCTACATGAAATAATATTATTAAAATAAGAGATAATATGAACGCTGTTTTTTTTTCTTCAAAAATTGACATTTTTATTTGCTTGTTCGTTTATATAAATAGTTGTTTAAACAGATTATGATAATAGTTATTTATTTCATCGTATCATAGATAGCTTTCTGCGAAAATTAATATGAAAAAATATAAGCTTTAAACAAGTTTTGTTTTGATATTCGTGGAGTATTGTCTGTAATACGATGCTATACATTATTTTATATGGCTAAGAACTGGTTCTATCTTTTGAAATTTAAAAAAAAATCTTCTAACAAAAAAGAAAATATTCTTCGATTAAAAAATATGCTTTTCTTTCTATGTTGATCAAATTAAGTTCATATAAAGACAATTTAGTTGTAAAATTTAATGTGAATGTTAGAATGGTCAATTTTCTAATCTCACACACTCATAGAAAATAAATATGGCATTTTTACAACTAGCAAAATTGTGCAACTGTGTTTTTGACAGTGTTGTTTTAAAACTATGGGATTTGTCAAAAATGCTACATCCATGAACACAGCGTTAATATCATATTTAAAACCTGTATTTTCAAGGTATATTACGTAAACTGTTAAAAACACAGTAACTGTATTTTTTCTGGTTGTAAAAATGGCAGCACCTCAATAAAGACTGACATATATAGACCCATTATTCAGGGATACAGGGATAGGTTAATGGGAAACTATCAAATCTTACCCTAATTGTACGTTACATGATAAATAGTAGTTGGAAGTAGACACCAGGGATGTAAAGGTATAGGGCAATGGCCGATAAATTGATGTACATATACACATTATTTTCCCTTCAATAGATTACAATTAGTGATTGAAACGTGTGGACACTCAACTTAATAAACCAAGTAATCAAAATCCACTAAAAGTATCCAAAGTTGTTGAGCCAAAGAATAGGAAAACGTTATCTAAAAACTTTGGGGACTAGTGTAATAAACATTCAAATGTCCCGGTCCTCGCTGCACATAGATAGACCCATTAACACAATTATTATTATCAATTAAATGCACTTAAAGGACATTCAACAGACCATTAAATGCAATAGATAGAGAGAGAGATGATTCAATTTCCAGTATGGCTTCAAACCGCTTAATACCCGTGGATTAGAACCGGTTCTCAGCAATACTGAAAAATTATATCATCGAATTAAAGACAATTTTCCACGAAACTTAGAATAAAATTCATAAAATCAATACTACTTTTGTTAACCCCGACCTCCGGCCCTTCGGGTCTAACAAAACTGGTTTTAATCTTTTTATTTTAATATCCATGGAAAGCTGTCTACAAAAGATGTCGAAAAACGATAACTTTTCTCAAAGATACTAAGTTATAACAAAACATTTTTATATACCTTGATTTGATTAATGCTTTGAAACTTTTAAAAAATGTGTTATCACTGTTAAATAGATAACCTACATAAAAGCCCAAAAGATATTTAAATAACGGTAAAAAATCCAATATTTTGTAAGCTCATTATAAAATCATCTCACATCAGCCCGTAGCATCCAATATTACATGTATAGGATATAGAATCTAAAATATGAGGGTTTGAATGTCTGAAAAATAATTTTTTGTACATTCTTTTTGGAATTCATACTAAGAAATGATCTGATTATGCTTTTTTAGGAAACCTTTTAAAACAACACACTTTGTTAAAAAAAAGGACAATTTTGGGACAAAGTAAATTTTCTTTAATTGTCATATTCCTTTTGTTATATTGCATATTTTTCCTTTACTTTACCTACTTTTATGTGTATGGCAAATGCATAATAATTTGCAGAATACAAATGTGTCTATATTAGCCATGACCATTTTTTTTATATAGTCGACGTAGATAATATTCATTTTTATATAATATAAATAGTTGCTTCGCCCCTAGTCCCCTACCATATGAAATTCTTAAAGCTATAGTAATATCATTAAAAAGTAATTTCTTAACAAAGTTGCTCCCTAAAAATAGCTTAAAACCAACGCAGGATCAGTAAAAATATTCCCTGAAGAGTGGACTCCATTTGGTTCAGCAGTTACCAAGATCTGAAGCTTCAGACAGATAGACATCTTTCTATTTTGTATTACAGATGACAAAGTCATAATGACAAAATAAACTTATAGAATTGCTAATATAATTTTTTTGGGTATTTTTAAAGGTAAAAATTCGATCTGTATTTTCAGATTTTTAAATCCTTCTTAACAATTGTATTTTGGCCAGAAATTAGCTCTACGGCTGCAAAATATTCAATATTCCTAACTATTTAAATTTTTTATTGTTGGATTTCTAATGGACTTATGTCTACCCTTGATTAGTAAAGCTACTCTAGAATTCACTTTGCCAGTCTGTCCGTCTGACTTTCAGTCCGTGATGCTATAAGGGGTATGTAATTTATTTTAATAAAATTTATTCTTGAATAAAGATTTCTAAAAATCTGCAGTTTAATAGTTATTTCTTTCATCGTATTATAAACGGCTTTCCGCGGATATAGAATGTACATTTATAAGATTAAAACTAGTTTTTTTAGCCCCGCGGTGCCGAAGGCACGGACTTAAAAACTAGTTTTAATCTTATGATTGTACATTTTTATATTCGTAGAAAGCTGGATATAATACGATGCTAGACATAGTTTTTTTCGTATGGATGAGAACCGGTTCCTATCCACCGTATTCGAATGAATACGAGAAATAGCTTCGTCAGTATTTCCATCTAAGTTTGTCTTGTGCTACTTATGGATGTTGTCATCCTTGTTTAAGACTTAAATAAAAAAGTAATAACATGGATTCATAATCTGTTTAAACAAAAAAAAATAATTTTGTTATATTTATGTATATAAATTAATTAAGCCAAAGAAAAAAATATTTTTATATAAAAAACTTCAAAAAGTTGGGTATATAACACAATTTAAAATACTTAAGAACCAGTGATTTAAATTTGTTGAAAAGAAATCCTGTTATATATCAATGACCAAATTATTTTTTGTTGTTTAAACCTTTATTTAGATAATTAAACCATTTAGAAATATATTTATAGTTGCGAAGATATTCTACAAGTTTTGTTTAGTTATTTGTCAGTTAGTCTCCCACAAAAATTTAACCAAGACCCGGATCGATGCAGTTAAGAGAAACTAAGGAAAATAAAGGAATTTTATGTTGAGAAAATCTCCTAAAATTAAGTAAAAATCTGGCGGTTTCACACAACAAGTCATTTCATAAACTTAACAAGATACTTTTTTTTTGTATAAATAAACATAATCTTGTTGAATTTTGTCCCAACAAATTCAGGGCCCAACAGACACCTCTTGAGAAACTTCCCAAAATTAGAAAAAATCAGATACTATATTAGTAAAAAAGGTTCGCTACATATTGAACGTAATCGCGCTTGTTCTTTATTTTTAAAAGTTATGAATTTGTTTGTATTTTTTTGTAAATTAAATCCGCACATACTTATACATATAAATTGTACATATATGGCAGTTTTAAGCAATAATATTATAATAAAGACATATTGTCATAAAATTTGTGTTTTTTGTTTGTGACAGCTAATCTACTCTATATGTATTACTAGTCGGTCTTTTTTTTCATACGATATATTCTGGCGTTTACCCACACGTACCTTATTGAGCACAAACATCCCCCTTATTTGTAAAATGAATTGAAAATAGGGGAGGGGGGGGGGATGTAGTTTTTCGTTTTCGTTTATTGCTTTTGAGTAAGGTAAGGTTAGATTATATTGGATCTAGGTAAAGACTCGGGGTTTGGGCACTGCAAGTAGAGGGCACCCCACAGGAGTTATAAATGGATGAAAACTACCAACCTTCCACACTTAGTTTCAATTGTTTACTAAACTGAGGAAGGGGGTTACAGTGCTCGACTGACACTTTGAGTAGAAGAACTCTGTTTCTTTCCCTTCTGCTCAATATAACTTATAACTAAACATATTTATTTTTCCCTTCCTACTTCTTGTGGTTTCTTATTTTGATAAAATTTTAGTTTTTAACCATAATTTTCCTAATTCTATTTCAATTTTAGCCAACAATTTAATCATTATTCTGTAGTTCTTCGGTAGGTTTTGAAGAGGGGTATGAACGCCACCCCCCCCCCCCCCCCACCTAAAATTGAAAATAAGAAGGCCTGCCTTCACTTTTTTCACACCCTCCGGGTGAATCGCTTTAAGCGCCACTACATGTTTTTTTTTAGGGGGGGTTACAACAACCCACCCAAGCTATATCGCCCTAGAAAACAATGAACTAGAAAATAAAACTGAAAGTTTGGAGAGGGTTCGACTATAACCCGCCACTAGAGGCCTCTAGGGGCGTAGCCGCAGGTATATCCTTATACTAAAGTAACAGGATGTTTGTCTGTTTGTTTGTCTGTGTGTCTGTGTGTTTGTACCGAAGGATCTCGCTAACCGCTAAACCGATCGGGTTCTCCTTACCAGGGTAGCTTCTCATAGGTCCCGTGAAGGTTTATAAATATTTTTTTGGGGGGTGGGACACCCCCAACCCCCCCAAAAATGAAAATTATCCCCCCCCCCAATTTTTTATTTATTTTTAACTAAAATTAAAAATGATGGTGGGAGGACTCCCCCAAAAATAAAAAATAAAAATTTCCACCCCCCAAAATATTTTTACTTTTTCTTTTAAAATCTAAAATAAGAAATTGGGTTATCAAATTTGACTCCTCCCTCAAGTGCCCCTAGAGGCCTCTAGGGGGCGTAGCCGCTAGTATATATATACGGATAAATATTGACAAAAACAAGTTTTACATGTAACAAAATAGGCAGAGACTATGTAAGTTTGGCAGTATAACGTTTGTACATCTTTTCAATGGACTTTTTACAAGTATAAACTTATTTGTTACTCAAATATATACGTTTGGGATGAAAGGACAGACAATCAATCAATAGCATAATGATGTTCCTACGTTCGCCACTTAACTCGTCGGGAAGGTGATGGGTTCGATTCTTGGCCCATACTGCGCCCAGATGCGCAACAATAAAATAAGAGTAGGGAGAATGCTTTGGCCCTGCTCAGTTAGGACTTGCAGGATTCTCTTTAAAATATAAATGCTCTCAAAATATATGTAAAAATATTTATTTGAAAACTAAAAAGCCACGGTTTATGTAATCTTACTTACATTTCAACAAAAAAATTATATCAGAATAAAGATTAACGTATAAAAGGTTTCAATTACGTGGACTTTTTCTTTGATATTTACTTATTTCTTTAACTCTTCTAAATGATATCATGCATACATATATGTATATTATGTTTTTATATTCAAATCTATTTTTCAGACCTTCCATCCGTCTGTCTATCTATCAGTTCGTTTTATATTGGTTGTAATCAGACCTCTGCGCAGTGGCGGGCACAGTGTTTCCTACAATTTTGACAACACCCTTGCGATTTTTTAACAAACTAAATCGAGGGCATGGTATGGTATTGGTATGTTTAAGGTTATTGTTTTGATTTGTAGGGGAGAGGAGTAATCAACATAATAAAAAGGTTCCAGGACAAACGCAGATGTCCCAAACGTCGGAGTGGACAAACGCAGGAGTGTTAAAATATTAATTTTATTATGTATTTCTATACAGATTAGGTTAGGTTAAGATATGAATGAACAAGTAAGCCCCCCGCAGGGGTTAGGCATTTAAAAAAACCTGCAAAATGGTCTAAAATAGGTTAGGTTAGGTTAAGTGTCCACTCCGACGTTTGGGACTCCTGCGTTTGTCGTAGGACCAATAAAAAGTGCTAGTAGTCAGGGAGGGAAAGGATTTTGAACCGTAAATTATACTGTTCCATAAATGATTAATAAACACGATCTCTCATTCGAACCTGGGGACTTGCGTGAACGAATGCGACACGTGTTAAGCCATGGTTGAGAGTTCACTGTTCTACTGGTTGATAAATGACGAAGTTATGAAACTATTACGCCTTAACAATCTAGGTAAAGGAAAAAACAATGACACCTCCCAATGGATAATACTATTCTTGTTTATATTTACAATATATAAAAGTGACTTGCTGGAAAAATGAATATACAATACATATGTTTTTATCACAAGGTGTGCGAAAATAAAAATGACAATTATGGCCAAAAACAATAATACCAGCAAACTACAGTTTTGGCAATACTTTCGGTTTGTAGTTCTCTAACTTTTTGTTTTCTTGAAGTTGAAAATAATTGAAAAATTAATGAAAAAAGTAAAGTTGATATTGATAATACAGATAACGACTGACATTGTCATTATGGCGTAATATGTTTCTGTCTGTTCTTCTGTCCGTCTTTTGTTAATGTTATGGGAATGCTAAATTTTATTTTTAGTTGTTTAAATGATTTACTTTCCATTTTTTTCAAACATTTTCTATTTCTCATTATTTGGTTGTATATTTTGTTAACACAATTTAGCTTCTATTAAACTGGACGTAATCATTCTTGTTTGTTTTCTCTAGCCTCTATGACTTTTACTACAACCGTATGTAAATATGTAAAAGTGATATGGTTTATGAAACATAAGAAAGGTTTATGGATATTAGATAGTATGAAGATTACTTGATGTCTCTCGTGTTTTTATGTTATTTCGTTCTCTTAAGAAGCATATATTTTTTATATATATTTTTAGTAGCGGAGGTACTCTGTAATTCGAAATGTCAGTCCGTCCGTATGTAAGAAGCCGTTAGAGGGAAACGTGCTGCAATTAAATATTGCCGCCCAATTTTTATGTGATTATTTCCTGTGCCTTTGGTATATATTTGATTTGGTCCGTCGGTTCGTTCATGCTACATAGAACAGTACATATGTTATGCAAGAAGGTTTCGTGGGTTTTTGCTGTCTAGGTATTATTATGACATTTAATATCTGCTGTATAAATCACTTTATCTGCTAGTTCATCAATAATTTTTTGTCTTTTGCTACTTACGAATGCTGTCATCCTTATTTTTTTAAATATATGGTTTCTTTTAAAATACAAAAAATAAAAAAAGACATGTTTTCATATGTATTGTACTATGACAATAAGTCGCTATAAAATACAAGAGGTTATAAAAAATGTATTCAAATAATAAATGTTTGCTAAAAGTATTACATAATTATACTTTTTTTTAACTGTAGGGTGGCTGCTATGTGCTAGTAAACAATACAAGAATTATCACATCCATAGGTAACCCAGCAACAATTTATTTGAAGAAGTATAACAAAATTTTAATCGGTTTTCTCAAAGAATTGGTAAATATAGATACATATCTATTGCATTATCTATCTAAGATTTTTCCATAAATGAAGGACATGTACTATAGAAATGCTGTTCTGCTTTAAACCCTTTTTTACAATTTGAAGTGTTTGTGTCTGTCTGTCTGTTTGTTTGTTTGAAATGCTAATTAGTCCATTTTGATTATTTCCAACCCTTTTACAAGCAAATAATTTTAAAAGGATAATATCAATGATTCAATAACTTTGATTGGTAAATAAATATGTTAATCAGGATATGGTGAGCCAAATACGATTACTCCTTTATCGAATCTTAAATTTTTAAATTCAAAATCTATTAAATTGCACTATAATATTCTTTTTACTTGCTCCTTTTTACTTTTTCTTATACACCTTGCTGTATTCCGTATATTTTGCTTATGATTTCAAATATCTTCGCTGCTATTTGACGTAATTATCCTTGTTTAACCAGCAACATTACGGAGAAGAGTTGCAAAAAAATTTGAAATATTGAAAACTAATATTAGATTTGTTTTTACTGGTCCAATTCTAAGAAAATAAATTATTTCTACAGTGTCCTGGGAAGGTGTGTTTAGGGGGGGGGGGGTGAAAATTTAAGGGAAAGTGACTGTCATCGAAAGGGATTCTTGCAACTAATAAAGGAGTTTTTAGAATAGATTCATATAATTTTGTTAGCTTGTTTAATAAAAGAAAAATTATAACAGAAACTGTTGATATCATGAAAATAAAAACAACAAAATATTTGGGAGTGAGAAATGATCAAACCTTCCAATCAATAATTATATTTTACAGAAGGTGTAATTTTGTTTCTTATGATTGGAGATGTGACTGACTTTTGTGATATGGTAGTGGTGCTCAATTGTTATAAAAATAATCCACTACAAGAACTATCTAACATTCAAATTATATAGCAAATATCATAGCATTAAAAGATAAATTAAAATTCTAAATATAAAATAATTTTTAATATGCGAATATTGCATCCTAACTCAATACATTTTTTTAGTAGCGAAGCTACTCTATAATTTGAAATGTCCGTCTGTCCGTCTGTCCGTCTGTCCGTCTTAGTTTGGGGGAAACGTGATTTTCTCGGCTCCTATAAAAGATAAAAGGCTGAAATTTTTTGACAACATTTCCATTATCAAGGAGCACAATTATCTATAAAACATCAATGGCGATAGGACCGCTTTTTAGCAGGTTTTAGGCTATTTTTGTATTTTTCACATTTTTCTCCATATCTTTGGTGTTTATGGTCCGATTTTCAAAATTTTTTTAGTTATAGAATCAAAATTAAATTTCCTGTCGTTTCAAGAAAACAACTATGACGGTCAGACTGCCTTTAAGCAGGTTTTAGGCTATTTTTGTATTTTTCACATTTTTCTCCATACCTTTGATGTTTATGGCCCAATTTTCAAAGTTTTTCAGTTATAGATATCAAAATTAAATTTCCTTTCGTTTCAAGAACACATCAATGGCGGTCAGACTGCCTTTTTGCAGGTTTTTGGCTATTTTTATATTTTTCACATTTTTCTTCATATCTTTGGTGTTTATGGTCCGTTTTTTTAAATTTTTGTAGTTAAAAATATCAAAATTAAATTTCCCGTTGTTCTGAGCATCCAGTATGTAATTTACTTTGACCGTCAGTCTGTTAGTCATAGTACTGAAATATAAATAAATATTAAGAAATTAAAAACAAATGTTGAAAAGGTTTCGTGATTTTTTCCTAATTTACATGCTTTTGTCAACTAATATCTAAATTCTTATTTAATTGTTTATGCTTCGCTACTTATGGATGTTGTCATCCTTGTTTTCTAAAATAATAGATAATATATCAATTACAACATTATGACAATTGATTTTAGATTGTGTATCTAAATGTTATTATATCAATTGTAAATTTGGTCTAAACTCGGTATCGGTTTTTCATCATTCCTAGTGATACAAATACTAAAGTATTATTTATTCAGATTATCAGAAAAAAAGGGAATATCATTTTCAGTTCTAAAGTCAAAGTATTTATTTTCTGGGGCTTGTCCGTACGCTTCTCCAATTGTACGCAAAACGGTGAGTTTGGTACTTTCATAAGAAGTGCCTGCTGAGCTCTGATAAGACCCCCATCTTATATTTTTAATGAAATTTCGGATCTACTGCAGTTCACGGTAAAATATTGCTGGTAACGCAATTTTCCAAAAATCAATGAATTTTAAAGGCTGCTTGCTGCCAAACGGCTGAGCGTACAGATCATGCCTGCACACTGTTTTAAGTGGCATAAGAAGGCCTACAAATAATCTGGAAAAGCCATAAATCAATAATGAATAATTATCTCGCATTGCAGAGAAATGCGCGAAAAAGACCTATTTTACGCGTTTTTTCTTCAGTGAAGCTTTCCCTGTGCATCATTGAATCTTGGCTATTTCAGATTATTTGTAGGCCTTCTTATGCCGCTTAAAATGGTGTGCGGGTTTGATCTGTACGTTCAGCCAATTGGCAGCTAGCATCCTTTAAAATTCATAGATTTTTGGAGAATTGCGTTACCAGCAATATTTTACCGTTAACTGCAGTAGATCCGAATTTTCTTATAACGGTCGTAAATTCTGTAATTATAAAACAATTGGTATGATGTAATTTATTGTGAACAACAATGACGACATCAATAAGCAAATCGTACCTAACTGTTGCAGAAACATCATGCTAAGTTTGTAATCAATAGGACAATTCTAACATGCCAAAATCAACGATAAGAGTTATCTGTTAAGGACGGACTGATCATTATTACAGAAAAGATTAGCATTAAAAAAGATAATACAAAAAGACACTTCAGTTGTAATAAATGAACATGTTTGTATGTTCAGAATTAGATTAGCTTACTTATTAGTAGCGAAGCTACTCTATAATTCGAAATGTCCGTCTGTCAGAGACAGAAAGGGGGAAACGTGATTTTCTCGGCTCCTATAAAAGATAGAGAGCTGAAATTTTTGGGGATTTATTATGCTAACAGTCTTCATATTTTCACCAAGTTTCATTAAGATTCGTCAGTTGGTTGGAGTGCTAGATCGATTCCTACATTTTTAAGTTTTCATGGTTTTTTCAACTCATATTTAACAAAGATGGCTGGAATTTTCAGGGATTAAATACTTTCATATTCTGCATACCTTTATTAAGTTTTAATCAGATTTGCTTATTGGTTGGGGTGCTAGTTCGATTCCTAGATTTTTAGGTTTTCATGATTTTCTTTACTCCTAACTGAGATAGACGGCTGATATATTTAGGGATTAAATAAGTAAACAATTTACTTATCCCCACAAAGTTTCATTAAGATTTGCTAATTTGCTGAGGTGCTGGATCGATTCCTAGATTTTCACGTTATAAATCATACAAGGTTTCCTGATTTTTTAGTTTATTGTTTTTTTTTGTGAAACTGCAATAAAGTTAAATTTTTACAGATATCCATCCATAATTTTTGAGCTTCGCTACTTATGGATGTTGTCATCCTTGTTTTCTATTTATTTTCCATGTATCCTACTACACCATTAAAAAGAGAAGTTATAGTATTGTCTGATATACCAGACAGAGAACAATTATCCTTTTTAAGATTAAACTTGTGTTGGTATGTAAGGACAGCTAAGGATATTCTAACTTTTTGGTTGAAAAAAAACATTAGTTCATGTTAATTGATTTAAGGCTGAAATACTTCTTTGATACTTTGTTTCTTTGAACTGTAAATCATACTAGGTTTAAAAATCTTGTTACTTTTAGGAAATTGTATTGTTGATGTATTAGTTTAAACTAGCAGTGTTCAAATTTTTCATCCAATAATTTTACTCTTCAAAAGAAGTAATTTTGTTTATCAGAAAGGTGATTTACCATCTATTGTTTATTGCTGGAATCCCTGGAATAAAAATTTAATAAAAACACAAGGATTAGATAAAAACATCATTCAAAATAAAAAAAAGTTTCAAAAGAAGAATAGACAATTTTAATTGTAAAATCAACAAGGATCCATGAGTAGAAAGGCTCAACAATTATAAAGGGATATCAGGAAATAATATAGCACAGTATCATACAATAAACATTAAAAATAAGGGAAATTAAGAAACATTTAATATCACACAACCTTTAAAATTATGAAAACTTAAAACTCTAGGAATCAATCAATCACCGCAATTAATAGACAAATCTTAATGAAACTTGATGGAAAAATATGGAATATGTGCAAATTCAATCCCTGATAATTACAGCTCTCAATCATGAAAAGGAACAAAGAAAATTAGAAAACCCAAAAATCTAGGAATCAATCTAGCACCCCAATTTCTAGACAAAACTTTGTTAAAATATTTAGAATGTAAAATTGATTAATCCCTAAAAAGTTGTGCCCTCTATCTTGAAAAGGAGTTGAGAAAATCACAAAAACATAAAAATCAAGGAATTGATCTAGCACCTCAAATAACAGACTGATGGACAAAACAATGTATATATTAGATGGGCATATATAATAGGAATCTTCACTAAGAAATTCAGTTGCCTATCTTTCATAGGAACTGAGAAAATTATGTTTTCCCAAATGTTTTTTACAGACAAACAGACAGATATTTCAAATTATATAGTAGCTTTGCTACTAAAAAGATTAAATGATAAGTTTATACAACCTGTTTATTGTACCTGCAAATTTCAAAATCAATCTAAATACTTGAACTTTATGGAAATGTAACTGAATATGTATTTAAACATACACATTATATAAAGTAAATGTCAACTTGTGTTTCCATTTTACAGACCATAACTTGTTTAACACTGCATGCATTGTGAAACTTTTCACTACAACTTTGCTCATTGAATATCATATGTTTATGGGAAATGTTTACATAGCCTGAAGTATATTCTTGAACTTCAACAACTTTAACTAAATCATAAATTTAAACAAGGATAAAAGTGTGCATTAAGACACTTAACACTTAATGGTTTAAATCATTCACACAAACAAAATATATAAAGAATCTTTGTAGTTAATTATGTTTAAAAATACTTAACACACATTACTACAGTAAAATACTTGAAAAGTCTAAATCAGATAACAATTTAATTTCCATAAATGTTTGAAAAGTAATATATTATGAAAATATAATTTTTTTCTTTTTATAAGGATTGTGTGCGTAATAAATAAGTTTATAATAAAATGAATTATAAGTCGAAATACCAACAACTTTGTGTCATAATTTTCTTTTGAACATCTGTAGAAATCTCAATAAAAACTGAACAGATTAAAATCTTCATTTTAGGAAAGCTTCACACAGGTCCTGGGATTGTCTGCATACTTTGTTATGGTTTCATTATATTTAATACTCTCATTCCTAGAAGCTAGGATCATCAAGTCACACTTTGTTTTCTTTAATAGTAAAAATTATATTTATACAGATTTCTAAAAATTACTTAACCCTCAAAAGTAGTAAATTATAGTTCATGTTTCTGTGTCTAGTAGTTGGATATAATCATCTATCTTAATTAGAACCTGTGGTTCTAACAAAT
This sequence comes from Acartia tonsa, assembly GCF_053477335.1. Lineage (NCBI taxonomy): Eukaryota > Metazoa > Arthropoda > Copepoda > Calanoida > Acartiidae > Acartia > Acartia tonsa. The sequence goes on along the minus strand of NC_137265.1, from coordinate 39,074,811 downwards.
TAAATTATACATATATAATGCAAATTCAAAATGCAAGAAAGTTTGGATTTACAGTCTAACAAAAAAAAGTAATTAAATTTAAGATTAAATCAAACAAATTTTAATTACCACTTACAAAATAAGGCAAAATTATTGCAAAGATCTTCAAAGATGAAGAGATGTACGGTAAGACATCACCATTTTAATGTAGATAATGCATGTTTGTTTAAGTTTTTACTGTTACATTTAAACCTAGCATGATTTTCTGATGATGAAGAAGCGTGCAAAAGTGGGTGAATCCGCAATTTTTGCAAAATTAAGCAGTCTATCCCTCCTTAAAAATAGTCAAGGGGTGTCATGGAAACAAGGATAACAATATCCATAAAAGCAAAGCACTGAAACAGTAGAACAAACAAACATTAATAATGTTAGAACTGAATAATCAGAATATGAATGTACATATAAGAGTCAAAGCAAAATTGTAAGTAACTTTGTTGAAAAACTGCTTGATACAGGATAATGTTTATGGACATACTTATTACTTACATTTTTAGAACTTGATTGTAGAGTCGAAGCAAAATTGTAAGTAAATTTGTTGAAAAACTACTTGATACAGGATAATGTTTATGGAAATACTTTTCACTTACATTTTTAGGACTTGATGATAAAGTTGCTTATAACAGTATTCTTTGTTGTCCCAGGAATCAATATACCAAAAATCAGATCAGTTGGATGATTAGATCACATAAAAATTTGTTATTAAAAAAGTAAAAAAATCAACATGTTTAAAATGGACGTACGGACATTCTGGTAATGATTATAGAGTTGCTACTCTTTCTATTTGTACCTAACTACTAAAGGAATCGCCATCGAAAGTTTTAAATTGATAGGACAATTCTAACATGCCTAAATTAATAAAAAATCTATCCGTTACAGAGGTATGGACGGACCGACCCTAATTACAGAAAAGCTTCCCTTTTAAAAAGGCTATATGCCCATAAAATTAAGGGTGTGGTTCCTTCATACACTCCCCTTGATTTTAAACTATTGGTAGAAGCATGTTATTTAGATAACAAATTAGATAACATTCTTAGCATTTATTGAATATGAATCTATTGCTTTTAAATTCTTATTGCTTTAATAGGAGATATCAATTTTGTTCAAAAAACGAATTGTAGGTAGGGAATCTAAAAAATAAGAAAATTCAAAATATTTACACTTATTGTATTTTAGTATTGACCTGCATTGTCCTAATTGACCAACCTATACACAATTACACACACTATAGCATTATTAACTTAACTCCCCTTTCCCATATAGATACATTATTTACCAAGTATGCACTCAAATATTTAATTATAAATGAAACTACCCACAACACAAGCATACATAAATTGCAAAAAATGTGGCTGGCAAGGGCGGGTTTGATTCAAATTAAAAAGTGGAAAATATGGGAACCATAAATTTTTTTAAAAGTCAAGGTATATGACTACTAAACATTTAAAATCAAACTTATATTTCAATTGATGATTTAAGCATTGGTTTTTTAATATAAACAACGCTTATTTCTTATTTTTTAAAGAAAATATTTCTCCTCCAAATCGACAATGTCTAAAACTAAAATAAGAAAGAAGAATGGATATAGTTTGCTAATATGGACTTTATTTTTGATAAATTCGTTCATCTAGTAGAAGGGGCAAATGGAATCGATGGGGAGGGGGTTTCGTTATTTCAGCAAGCTGGTAGTTTTATGTACTTTTTTATTACAGTACATGAAAATCTGGTGCAACATCCAGAACACTACCGTAGCAAAAAAACTCCTCTGTATTTACAGAAAAATGATTTATTGTTTTTTTTTATGCATCATATTACACCATAGGAAGCTATAATTGGGAAGTTAAAGAAAACAATATTTGAAAAAAAAATAATAGCTTGCACATTGCAGGCAGTTTTATTCAAAACAGGTTAAATTCATGTTCCAAAAATGCGCCGTCTCGTTGCTGTTTACTTGATGGATTATGATAAAAGTCATTAATAATCACATTATCTAATTAATACTTCTAAATTAATTTATTGCTAAGGATATAATAATGGGGCAGGGATAAACACTTTTATTAATAAAAACAAATAAGACTACAAAAGGTCAAAAAACACTTTAATACAAAAAGCAATTCACCCAAAGAGGGAGAGGACATCGGGCTGTTTATTACACTAGTCCCCAAATTTTTTTTAATGATTTCTTATTCGTTAGCTCAACAACTTAGTAAACTTTTATTAATGGAATGGTTCATTCATTAAAGTTTCAACCACTAATCGTAATCTACAGAAGGGGTGATTTTGTGTATGATCATTAGGGATGTACACCAATTCATAGGCCATTGTCTTATTCTTTTAGATCCCTGAATCCAACATAAATTTTAAAAAAAATCATGTTTCTTAAAGAGAAATTAAAAAAAAACAGTGACAAAAAAGTCATAAAATGGTGTTTTATTTAAAGGATGGACAATTGAATTTATGATGTATGGATGAACCCTAATTACACAGCAGATACGCTTCAAATTAGATAAGAATTTTAAAAAAGAACACAGAAGACAAAATAGTTTTTTAAAGTCTATCATTGTTTAAAAAAAAAGAATCCTTATCCCAATACATAAAAATAAATACAGGTAGGGGGTATATCAGGGATCTTAATGGATAAGACAATGGACAAAAAGTATATATACACCCCATATAATGGTAAAATGAATAAACCTTTCTTTGGATTATTTTTGGGTTTTGTTGATGAAAGGTTTAAACATCAAATAATCAAGATTTAACAAAAGAATTAAGCACCCAAAGTTTTTAGGCCGTCCAATGAGAAATTGTTATTATAAAACCATAGGAACTAATATAATTTACAGTCCAATGCCCCCTCCCTTCCTGGGATATATACATACAAACCCTCCAAAAAATATTTGCTTTGTTTATAAATTAATAATGATGAGTAATATATTTTTTATAATTAGCTTTTCTTAGATTATTCGGTTGGAAATAATGTACCTAATGAAAATTCTATTATTTTGTTAAATATTTTTTGTTTATTTTTCCTTTAAGTTAGGTTTTAGGCTATATTACTGCCCTTTCTTCACTAGGGGCGAAGCCATTATTTTCATTGAAAGCTTTAGCAACTCAAATTTCACAAATAATAAGATTTTCTGTATGAATGTGTGATTGTTTATAAATATGTATATTAGAGTTCCTTAAAAATATTTTGTACACTATTGTTCTTTACTTTTAAAACCTATTTATCCTAAAACTATAATAATGTACTGTATATTAATTATGTTTTGGTGAATAATTAATTCTTTTTAATTATATAATGAGGAACCTTCAAGTCAAAGATTGAAATGACCCCTCCTCTGTCACCCCTAAAGATCTCCCGTCATACATCATCAAACTAACCTAACCATAATACCTAATTTCTCCTTTCAGTTAGGTAAAGTTATAGCTCGCTCCTATTGGTTAAGACATGAAAAAAAGACATGGATCTAAAAAACAGCATATGAGAATTTTGAGTAGTTTCGAATATTATTCGAAATTGAGGAGTGTTTTTTTTTTGGGGGGGGGGGGGGGGGGAGGGGGTGGACCTCCTCCTCAACTGGGAAACTTGTAAATTATAATTATGTCCTTGACTCCCCGGCCTACCATAATTTAATTTTCAAAGGCATATTCATTCAAGAAATTAAATACTCTGTGGAGAAAATATTTTTGTATGATTACCTTTTTAGCAAATGGGGCAACAATGAGCTCCCCCCCCCCCCCCCCCCGACAAAAATAAATTTAAAAGCATTCAGAATTAAATAAAGACTTTTTTTTCATCTCCTTTTTATTAAGGTTTAAGATTTAGTCATCATGCTACTTTTACAATAACAAAAATTTCATTACGAAAATTGATTTTAAATTTAATCAATAAAATAACACCTTCAATAAATGCTATTTTCTTGTTTAGGACCTTAAGGAATAAGGCAATGGACTATGGATTAATGCATGTACATATCAATGATTATATATAAAATTTATTGATTAAAATCATTGGTTAAAGGGTTTAGAAACTAGATCTAGTTTAAGCCGACTTGTATACTGCTTATATAACAAAATTTAGAATCAACCTTTACAAAGCATTTTAGAAACTTAAAGTTTAAATCTGGATTAGATATGTTACTACCAAAGAAAAATATAGAACAAACTATTAGGTTAAACAAGGATGACAACATCCATAAAAGCGAGGTACTGAAACGGTAGGACAAACGGATATTAACACTTATATAGTTTCAGAACTGAATAATCAGAATATAAATGTATAAGAGTTAAAGCAAAATCATAAGTAAATTTGTAGAAAAACTGCTTTATACAGGATAATGTTTAAGGACATACTTACATTTTTTGTACTTGATTATAGAGTTGCTTCGCTTATAACATCATACTTTGTTGTCCCAGGAATCAATATACCAAAAATCAGATTAATCGGATGATTAGATCATATAAAAATTTGTTGTTAAAAAGTAAAAAATCTACATGTTTAAAATGGACATACGGACATTTTGGTAATGATTATAAAGTTGCTACGCTTTCTAAATCGTACCTAACTACTAAAGGAATCACCATGCAAAATTTGAAATCGATAGGACAATTCTAACATGCCTAAATTAACGAAAAAAGCTATCCGTTACGGACGGACGTACGTACGGACGGACCGACCATAATTATAGAAAAGCTTCGCTTTTAAAAACGAGTATTCCAACAGATGTGAGCAATTACATTCTAACATATCTAAAAGCGAAGCTACTCTATAATTTAACGATGTATTCCGTCCGTCGGTCTGCCCATAATGCTATTTATGATAGACATATGAAATTTTTAGTGAAGATTCCCTATACCAATAAGCATCTAGTACATAATTTACTTTGTCCGTCGGTCTGTCAGTCATGGTCCAAAAATTTAAATAAAAATTATTATAAAAAAAGTTTCGTGATTTTTTCTAATATTTTTCATTTGGATTATTAGCTACCTAACTATCCATCTATATACCTCTAGCTTTATGACAAAGGTATTTAAGTCTCCTGAGTGATAATTGTTGTTATAGACTTACAAACCACAAATCTATGTGTAAGCCTCAAACTTATTTAGGTAACTACAGCGAGGAACTTAAATTGATCTAATAATCACATTCCATAAGGCTGCTAAAGTGGAATGGCAACATTTCTCTTACAGTTTAAATAAATGTACCCCTTAAATATATTTTATAAATGCCTATAAAATTACCTCTTATGTAGGATTACACTATTGGTAGAAAAAAATTTACATGTTAGAATCTAATAAAGATTCAACCTTACCTAAACATTTTTTTAAACTAACGCATAGCAGAACGTGTTAACAAACTTAGAGGTATTATTTTGATTTCGTTGCCCCCTCCCTCACTAGAAGATATATAAACCCAGGCCAGAACCACTTCATTATGCAATCTACATTTTCCTGGATATTTTGTCTACGGTAGTCCATAAGTGTACAGCTTTACAGTACATTGTTTCTATTTGTTAAAGCAACACGTATGATAAAAGAAAAAGATTCTGTTTAAAGTAAAATGCTTATATTTCAATCAAAATCTATATTTTTGTATCTTTTACCGATCCACTTCATTATGCAAATCAAAAGAAAATCAATGGAAAAACGTTTGTTTTGCCCTTTTCTCCACTTTTAAAAAATAATTCTGATTAAATAACAATTTTTTAAGGGATTTATGCATTAATTATAATGAAAAACAGTTTAAGGTAGAATTTAATGATTTTTCTAAATAAGAAATAATTGAAAAAAAGAAATTCTATCCCTATCACTTTAGAGGACAGCTGCCGACCCCCAGTCTTATGGATGAAGCTAAATACATGTTAAAAATAAAAATTAGCCTGAAAAGTACACAAAAATGTTTTTTGATGTGTTAAAAAAATCCATTTTAAAATCTTGATTTTGAGGATGATGGCCTTTAAGATGCTCTTACTGGTGGTGATGGTGAGCTAAATGTTATCAAAGTGCATGCCCATGATGAAAGCTTATATATTGAACTATGGTCCAATTTTTGTAGTCATAGCAGCCTCCAGCCAAACAATATTAAAAAAGAAAAAATTGCAATTTTAATTACTAAAATTCATAAAGTAAATAATGTAGTTTTTAGATAATGGTTATATTTCATGTTGAGAGGCTCCACTGGAGGCTGCTATATCCAAAACAAATGGTACATAGGTTAATAGACAAGTTGTTGTAATGGTTATGTACTTAGATAACATTTAGCTCACCTTCGCCACCAGTAAGAGCATCTTAAAGGCCATCATCCTCAAAATCAAGATTTTAAAATGGATTTTTTTAACACATCAAAAAACATTTTTGTATACTTTTCAGGGTAATTTTTATCTTTAACATGTATTTAGCTTCATCCATAAGACTGGGGGTCAGCAGCTGTCCTCTAAAGTGATAGGGATAGAATTTCTTTTTTTCAATTATTTCTTATTTAGAAAAATCATTAAAATCTACCTTAAACTGTTTTTCATTATAATTAATGCTATAATCCCTTAAAAAATTGATATTTTATCAGAATCATTTTTTAAAAGTGGAGAAAAGTGCAAAACAAACGTTTTCCCATTGATTTTCTTTTGATTTGCAAACGTTTCAACCACAAATTGTAAACTACGGAAGAGGTAATTTTGAGAATGTACATCAATTTATTGGACATTGTCTGATCCCTTTATATCCCTGGAATAGGAAACTCTATATCACTCTATATAATTTAAATTCCCGAATGAACTACTTAAAATCTTTTCATAATTTTGGTATAAACTGTACCAATATATATAATACCTATATATCTCTATTACTGTGCCAAATCAAGTTATCCCTACATAAAGTAGTAAGGTTGTTATCTGTCTGTTCTCAGAGAGGGAGGGGACAATTGGCTGTTTAATACACTACTCCCCCAAGGTTTAATAATAGTGTTTTCTTATTTGTCGGATTAACAACTTTAGGGACATTTATTAAATTTCGATTTGTTGGTTTATTAAGTTGAGTGTCCAAACGTATCAACAACTAATGTAATCTACAGAAGGGGAAATTTTTGTATAATCATTGGAGATACTCATCAATTTATTGGTCATTGTCCTATCCCTTTAGATCCCTGGTCTGTTCTTCAAACGTCTGTACTGCATAGTTTTTCTAAAGCTTCACATGGTCCCTGTTAAGGTCCTAGCAAATTTGGCTTTTGGATAAATCAGATCATGTAATGTAATCCCGGTATGATTACAATATTATATTTCTGGCTGAAAAATTATTTTTTAGAAGCTATTCTATAATTTATTTTGTCTCTCTGGACGTCCATCAGTCTATTCAAAATAGATGGTTGATTTTTTTTACGAAGATTCTTAAACCAATAATTAACTTGGTCCGTTGTCCGTCATTCTTCTACATCTCCTCATTACATCTCTTTATCCGTATTTCTATCCATATTTCTTGTGCTTCGCTACTTATGAATGGTGCAATCCTTGGCTTCAAGTACTAGTCAAATTCAACAACCCCCCAATTTTACGGAGACATAGATAGAAAATACATACTGACAGAGGGACAGACAAGAAAAGGGACAGACTGACAGACACAAACTGTAAAAAAATATGGGAAAAAGGACAGACAGAACAAAAATTCTCATAGAATAACTACGTTACAAAAGATACATACTAGATGATTTGCAAAAAGGTGTAATCTGAAAAAAAAAATTTATTCTTAACTGAGATTTGTGTTTAATAGAAAAAGTTTGAAACCTTAAATGGTGAAATTTTTACTTTTAAAAACTGAAACTTATCGAATACAATTATTTTCCAAGAAACAAGAACATGTATTTCCATAAATAGCTTGGACATAACAAGCAAAAACGTCAAAAAGGAAAGAATATTAAAAGTCGACCCTTTACTTTCAATTTCTTTTTAAAATTAGGAGCGGACGTGTTTTTTTTTTATGAGGATAACACTTTTAAAAAGATGTAAGGTTAATATCTAGATCCAAAAGAAGTAATTGATTTATAATTCATCATTTCCGTATCCGTGGACAGCTGACGAAATAATCATTTTAAAAATATTTTAATTTGAATCGAGGAAAGAAGGTTAGATTAAACAGCTACATAACTGGTTTTAAAATAATTGACTATAATGAGTGAAAGAGTAAAGAGTACAAATCAATAATTCTCCTGAGGTGGATTTTTAAAAAAAGTTTGCCCCACTAATCGCTTAGTGGGGCAAACTTGTTTTCGTGATAAATCCACCAAAATTACATTAAAAATCTACAAAAAATAAACAAAATCATAGAAGGGTTATGAACATAAGATTTGATTCAATTTTTGTAGATTTTTTATGTGATTTTGGAGGATTTGTCACGAAAACAATTTTGCCCCACTAAGTGATTAGTGGGGCAATTTTTTTAAAGAATCCACCTCTGGTTTGTTCTCTCCCTCCCTTGATATAAATATTTGTTTCCTGACAGATATATATCAAGGGGGAGGCAAAATTTGACTGAAAATTTTACTGTTACCCACTCTGTGGAAAAAAAACAATTTCTATATTTTTTTTTATTTGATCATTTGCCCTCAGAGTGCCTTGTTGAGCACAAAACCCCATCCTCTTATTTTGAAATAAATTGAAAATGAGGGGGAGACATATTCTTTGCTTCTTTGTTTATTACTTTAGGTCAGCTTATATGGTGTAGCCCCGCAGTGTTAGGTCACCTCAGAAAGTTTTAAAATTACCCTTAACCCTTTAACTGAATTAATTTTTAAAAGCGAAGCTTTTCTATAATTAGGGTCGGTCCGTACGTCCGTCCGTCCGTCCATACGTCACAGTTAGCTCTTTTCGTTAATTTAAACAGGTTAGAATTGTCCTATCGATTCCAAACTTTGCATGATGATTCCTGTAGTAGTTAGGTACAAATTAGGAAGCGTAGCAACTCTAAAATCAATAACAGAATGTCCGTACGTCCATTTTAAACAAATTTTTGTATGTTAAATTTATCCGATTCTTCTGATTTTTTGAAAACTGATTCCTATTACAAGAAGGTACAATGTTATAAACGAAGCATCTCTATAAACAAGTCCCAAAAATGTAAGTATGTCCTTAAACAGTATCATCTATTTATACAGTTTTGCAACAAATTTACTTACAATATTGTTTGTACTGATGCATTAATATTCTGCCAATTCAGTTGTGACAATCTACAAGTGTTAATGTACGTTGTCCTTCCATTTCAGAGCTTCGCTTTTATTGATGTTGTCATCCTTGTTTAAAATAAGGTTGTGGGGAGTTTCAGCACTCGACAGCCGCATTGATGGAGAGCACCGTTTATTGTATTATTTTTTACTATATTGTCTAAATCCCCTAAGATCCCTGAATATAATACTAGTAATTAAACGGTGTGGAGCATTAATATTTGTATTGAGTAGTAGCCAAGTGGTAATGATAGTTTAGAAAGGGTAAATAATCATAAAAATATTCCCTTGACAAAACTAAAGGGAGGGAAGGGACAATGGGCTGTTTATTACACTAGTCCCCAAAGTTTTACAATAACGTTTTCTTATTCGCTGGCTCAAAAACTTTGGAAACTTTGTTGAATTTTGTTTATTTGGTTGATTAAGTTGAGTGTCAATGCGTTTCAACAATTGATTATAATCTACAGATGGGGTAATGTTGTGTAAGGTTTAGTAAAGAAATTTGAAAAGTTATCATTCACAGTTATATATGCGTATTACTATCCCATTAAACTTATTTTTTTTGATTTTCCTAAAACCTACAAAGCCTCTAGAAGCAAGGGGCACAGCCGCTAGTGTAACAAAAAAATAAATTTAAAAATCTTTTTATTTGTAGAATAAAACACCCACTGGGAGTTTTTTTGTAAATCTGTTTGATTTAATCTGTATGCATTAACTTTTAGTTATAATCTTTTCCGATAGGCGTAAATCAAAAGATATTTGAAATATTTTACTGTTTTTTGAAGAAATATAATAAAAAATGATAACATATTTATTTAGTAAGAGGAATAATGATTAAATTTAAAAAGGCAAGTATAAAAACTTCCATAATTAGTAGAGCTTATTAATAAAAGAATAATTTACAAGAAAATTCGGAACATTCCTTAATTCATCAATTTTATTCTTATTTATGAAGGTAAACTAATTGCTTATTGCCAGGCAGTCAGAAAAAAAGTAGATTCACAATATCATGAATTCAATAAAATAAGTTCTGTAGAGTAAACAATATTAGTTGAAAAGTTTTAAAACCAGTCAAGATTTAAATAAAAGTACCCAAAGTATCATAGTCAACGAATGAGAAAAAAATATATAAAACTTTGGGTACCAGACTAATTTAAAGTCCAATGTCACTTCTTTCCCTCCATTTCCCAATTAACCTAGCCAAACTAATGAGGCATTAATTTTAGACTGTTTACCTATCTATTATTTGCCTAATCTGATATATATTTAATTATTATGACTGGTGCACGATGTGCAACACATGGTATAAATCACAGGAAAGGTGGGAGGGAACCTGAGTATATTTATTGTAATCAGAATTGGATTCTTAAAACGATTAGGGTCACCAAAATTGTTTGTTTTTTTGAAAAATCTTTTAAAATCACATATAAAATCTAAAAAAACTAAATAAAATCTTATGTTAATAACCCTTCTATGATTTCATTTAATTTTTGTAGATTTTTTATGAGCTTTCGGGGGATTTTTCACAAAAACAATTTTGGTAAAGTACCGATGCAGCGACCTACTTTTTAAAATAAAGAATTCATCTAATAAGTTTTTGGAAGATCATGTAATCAATTCTTAATTGATAAAATTTACAATCAGAAGCTTTTTAATAGCTTAAAATTTCAAGTCTTTGAAATACGAGTAAAGTATAATGTCCATATTTTTACCTGAAACTCAAGCATGGTACCATTACATAATTCAAATATCTAAGTAAGTCATTCCCCTTTGTTAACCTTTAATTTGTGTGGAACTCTAGTGAATTCCTTCTTCTATATATCCTAATTTTTACTGAATTTTCCATAATCTTGACATTTGACCAGCCGACTGAAATTCGAGTAAATTTTTCTATGATCAGGATTAAAGTCAACATTTCCATCTTAATTACACTAGGATGTGGAACCATACCTCATATCCTTTTCAGTTATTCAAATGTGAGTGAAGTTCCCCCCCCCCCCCCAGCTCACACCCGTCCAGTTATCTGCCCAGAAACAAAAGCAATCCATTACCAAATTTTGCCAACTTTATTCTGCACAACAAACGAGTAGATCTTTTAGTGTGCATATAAAGCAACTTAAAACTGTTGAAAAATGACATATTTGGCAAGGAGGGAGGGGACATTGGGCTGTTTATTATACTAGTTCTCAAAGTTTTGTAGTAACATTTTCTTATTTGTTGGCTTAACAACTTTGGAGACTTTTACTAAATTTTGATTGGATAGTTTATTATTAAGTTGAGTGTCCAAACGTTTCAACAATTAATTGTAATATACATGAGGGATAAATCGATATTTAGCCCTAAAACTTACTCGCTTATTTTGGTGGCTTTTTTACAAATTGGAAAATAATAAGAATGTCGATTTTTATGTTTAATTAAGCCGCCGCCAGTCGCTGACTGAAAAATATCGGATGTCTAAGCCTTCTGCTGCCAAGTATCTAATGAGTTTTGTTTTGTAAAAATACCCGTTTTTGCATTATTCTATGAGCATAAGTTGTAGGCAAATATAAAAGAAAAAAAGAGAGATATAGAATGAAATGGGAAATGAACTGAAGAAGGGAAGCAAATTTAAATATCTATAGAGCTGGCGAAATATTAAGAAACTGTTTATTCTCGTTCAAATAATATATTATCTAACTTTAAATGTTGTAACTACTATTTTAAAAAAATGTTGTAAAATTGCTCCAATGTAATGAGATAACTAAAAAAATAATATTTATATGTATCTACTTTTTTCACTTTTTCATCAAAAGTTGTTAACTACACTACAATTATCCTTGTTATCAACAAGAAGAATAACATATTTTAGTCTGTACCTAGATTATCTAGCAGAGTCTTGATATATCTATCGTATAAGTAGTAAGGTCTGAAGCTAAGTATCTCAGAGGTACTTAGCCCGAATTAGTTGTACTTTTCAGGGAATCTTTATAAATGTCATAGGTTGGTTTAGACTAATTTTCATAGACCTCTTCCGACCTCCCCTAAAGGCATAGGGACGTAGCAATAGTTTTTAAAAAACATAAACAATATGTTTGTCTATTCTTTTGTTTAAAACAAAAAATAAAACTGTAGAATAAATAGAAATTTAAAGAAAATTGTTGAAAAGAAAAATGTATGTTGAAATATCGAGACAGCTTCAATTACCCTAAAGATTTTAATTTTCTCAAATATAAAAGTATAAATACATTACATTTCCTTCACAGATATGCAGCCGCAGCCTGCCGCTTTATTATCAAAATAATCCACAAAAATGAAAATGTTAAATGAAGGCGGCTAGATGCTCAACACCTGGGACTGCTCAACATCAATCGCAATAATCTTAGTGGCGAAGCTAATCTAAAACTCTTTGTGTGTGTCTGTTATGCCCGACTTTCTTTCTCGTCTCTTCTCTTCTTTTCCATCCTCTTCATTTCCCCTTCCATTGCTTGTTCCATGAACCATTCACTAACCTTTTTATTTAATAAATTAACAGAGGTGAATTCTTAAAAAACTTTTATTGGCTCACTGCCTCACTTAAATAGTGATGCAAAATTAACCCCTCTAAATTTTTAGCGAGCCTCACTAATTTTAGTGAGGCAAAGAATTTTTAGTGTGGCAAAAGTTTTTTTAAGAATTCACCTCTGCTTTGATTTATTTTAATCTTTTTTTTACAGCTGCAACTAAAAGGTATGTAACTCTTTTTATGAATGAGTCACCATTAAGTTTTTTGGCCTAATGGTTTTACAATTTTATCCTTAGATTTAAAACAGTTAGCCGCTAGTTTTTTCAACAATTGTTAGCTGCAGCCAGCTGCCTTAAAAACATTTTTCTCTTACTCGAATTTGAAAGCAAGAAAAACCATTGAAGTAAATTGGATAGGTCATAATGAAGACATTTAAGCTTGTACAATTATATTACATTGTTTTTTCTTATACGCGCAGCTTATCAATAAAATGTTAGACTGTCAGTATGTCTAGCGTATAATATCTTCTCACTTCTGGTTTTGTCTGTCTCATTTTTTTGTAAAAGATAAACGGCCATAATCAGAAAATTACTCTGAGGTGAAGTAATTACAACTTTCATTTTTCCAATTATACCACTGGTATACTTTAATTGCTTTATTATATCTTGTAGTAGATGCTAGGGGTGCTTATTACTTTTAAATTGTAAATTGTATCGTGCTTTTTTTCAAATATAAAAAGAAGAATAAAATACATATCTATTTAACTATATAAAGTAGTACGGGTTATTTTGCCTAAGGCTTAAGATCTCAACAACTAATGAAATTATCGGGTTTTAGGTAGGCTTCATATAGGTCCTGTGATGGTTTTAGGCTATTATATTTTTTACCTAAGTATTGGGATGTTTTTAAGCAATTTTTCTAGCCACTCTCTGTCCTTAAGACTACCCAGGTGCTAGGGGCGTAGCTAATTGTATACATATAAAATCCTTAGTATAATAGAATTTATTTTAATTGTTAAAACAATTAAAAACACATATAAGCCCTTGATATAAAACTGAAGCGGTCATAAATCAAAATTAGAACAGTTTAGCCAATAAAAATACAATTATATTTGTTCTTTCTGTGATTATTAAATCCAGGGCTGGCAAATTATAGTAAAAACATTGCAATTTATTGCTAAATGCAGAGTGATTAATTATGGACAGTTTCTACAGATATTTTCAATAATAGAATAACATATCAGTAATTCTTAAATAAAAGTAACATGATGTCTGTCCGTCCGGTGTGTACTGAAAGGTCTTGCTAACGGCTAAGCCAAAATGTTTTTCATATGCATTGTAGCTTCTCAGTAGTCCTGGAAACTATTATAAATATACCCTCCTTAGAGAAATTAACCTTCGAAAAAAGACCTCAATAACGAATGCAACGATTAATTTATCTTTTTTTTAGGCAAGCTTCATATAGCCCCTGTGATGGCTTTAAGGTTTAAATTTTGTGATGGTTTCAATCTGTTTTTTATTGCCCCTCTCTTCCTCTTCGAATGCAGAACTTTAAAGACTAAAGGGCTTAATATTGTGTTATTATAAGAAAAACTCATTTTTCTTTCTTTGTTATAATGATGTGATAGTATTTTCTAAAGGGTTTCTGAAACCAATAATTTGTATGTAATTACCAGTTTCCAGCAGCCTGACACAACTTTTCATTTAATTTATACAATTAGTGGCTATAACATTAATGATATATTAAACAATATATAAAAATAGCGGCTTTTAAGGACTTGAGGTGTGGTTGGGGGGAAGTCGATCACTCCCCTAATTTCAATTTTAGTATAAATGAAAAAGTAACAAAAAATATTGGAATATAGAGGGGCGAGGGATTGAGGGGCTAGTTCACTTGGAAGGTTGGTGGTACCCTTCCCCAAAGTATTCATAGAAAATTCCAGGGCCGAGATAAGAACCCAAAAAGGAAAGTAACTGTTCTGGTAGGTGCTCTATTCTTTATCTAACCTAACCTAATATAACCTAAAAAAGCATAGAAAAAAAACAAACTATTATTACTATCAATTTATAAATTCTTAATGTAATATTTTAACCACAAAAAACAGAAATTTTAATCATTTACCATGCGAAGATGCATTACTTACTGTTAACAAAGAAGTAAATAAACAATTGCTAAACAATAAATCACAATAAATTTTATTTGCAGTTTTTATTATTTTAGAATTAACAAATAACCCAATTATTAACCGTTTATGCAATAATCAATCATAATTTTATATACAAAAAATCATATTTTTTATATAATTTAGTAAAGTGAATTTCTGTTATACTGCACTTATTAGTATTAGTTTATTACTGGCGGCAAATATTTTTATTTGAAATAAAGATTTTATGTAATTTGGTATCTTTTTAAGCTTCTCATCCTAACTAGAAATCCATTTAAAAGATGCTGAATTTTAACTTTTTGACAAGAAAATTTTGGTATAGTCATTTTCGTTGCGACACTCCTTAAGGATTGTTTCTTCGTTTTTTTCACAGTAGCTTTTCTCCTATTTCTAGCCCCTGCGGGGGACTCTAACCCTGCTGGGCCAATTGCCTAACATAACCTAAAATAACCTATCAACAGCCATTTTAAAAATACGACGAATTGACACGAATTGGACTATTCCCGAAAATTTTGTATGATATAATTATTCTATTAATCTGATTTTGGAATAATGATTCCAAGAACGTCAAGGTTCAATATCATAAGCGAGGCATCTCTATAATCAAAGCCTACAAATGAAAGTATATCCTTCTTCTGTATCCTACCTGTTTTCGTGCAATTTTTTCAACAAATTAATTATGTATAATTTTGTTTACACTTACAAATTAATGTTCTACTTATTAAGTTCAGACTCTCCACAAGATTTATTGATCGTTTGTCCTTTCTTCTGATTTTATGCTTTGCTTTCATGGACGTTTTCATTCTTGTTTTCTACAATACATAAGTGTATACTGTTAAGAACTATAGTTTGTAATTGGCAAAAGATAAATGAAAATGCTCTTTGGTATTTTTCTTTCTTTCTACTTCTTTTGTTTGTATACCCTTTTGTTTACTGTTTAGCTTGCCATTTTTAATACCTTGTATACTATTTGACATAATCGTTCTTGTTAGCTATTGGCAACTATCAAAATATTTCAATAGGATAGAGCAAAATTAAATTCCCATTGTCCTATCCCAGTATTCATGATGAAAATATATAATTACAAAATACTGCACCAAAACAAAATCTGTACAAATAGAATTTTAGTTTTACAATAGCTAATAAGCAGTTTTAATTTTTAAGCAAGAATATAAAGCCCGATATAAAAATAAAAAATCATAATAGTTATCTATCGCGTCGTATTATAGACAGCTTTCTGCGGATATTAGAATAAAAAAAGTAGTAGATCAAAACCAGTTTTGTTAGCCCCCAGAAACCGAAGCTTCAAAGACACTGGTATTAAATTTATATTTTTTTATTTTAATAAATTCTGTAATACAATGTTTAAGATGATGATTTTTGAGAATGTCTGAATACCGGTTCTATTCCCGAGGACATAAATCGGTTTCAAAGCCATAATGGAAAAAATTTTTGTCTTTTAAATCCATTTGTTACTAAAATATAAGTTAATTTCTGTTTTATAAAAGGTTAAGTAACCTTGATCTTGAAGTGGTTTGAATTTCAATTCTATTTCCCTCTTTTATACTATTTTTGTTGTTTGGAGCACTGCTACTCTATTTATGTATAATAAACACAGAAAAAGAGTGGTGTATCAAATACGTTATGGAGGTTGGATAGATGTCGCCCCCTACTCCCCTTTGGCACACCACCCTATAACTGCTTAGGGGGGTGTCAAGTTAAAAACGTACAACTCCTTTAACATGAGTGACATGAGTGAAAAAAATGCACGCTTCGCACGTTAATTGTACAATCAAAGGACGCTTTGAGTATGTGTAAATCATATTAGTACCCTCATTTTTATAACCGAGTTATATTATTCGTTGACTCAAAAAATTTGGGCAAAGAATTTTTGTCTAGTACTGTACCAACTTTCTACCATATTTTTGTTATACAAAAATTAGTAATTTTGTTAATCATCATTGAGGATGTACATCAAATTTCCGTCCATTCTCTTATCCCATTAGGTCCCGGGTCCCGGTGAATTTAAGTACATACCGGTTTGTATCCTTTTATAAAACATACTTAGCTTTTTCTAGTTGTGAAACGTTATTTAACTAATTGTCCTTGTTGATAGTTACAACTAAGTAAATTGAATTCAATATTTACTCCATAATATTGCTCTTTTTATTTGCAGGGATCTAAAGGGATAAAACAATGGCCCTAAATTGATATAGATCCTCTAGGATGATACACAAAACTACCCCTTCTGAAGATTACAATTAGGGGTTTAAATGTTTGGACACTCACTAAATGAATCAACCAATCAAACTCAATAAAAGTGCCCAAGGTTGTTAAGCCAACGAGTAAGAAAACGTTATTATAAGACTTTGGGGACTAGTATAATAAACAGCCCAATGTCCCCTCCCTCCCTGGCATTGCTTACTCAACCAAGATGGGTAAAGAGGCCATAAAAGAAAATACAGTTTTAAACAAGATTCGGCAACCGCCTATTTTATAATGTTACCTGGTAGCGGATAGAGATTGCTTAGAAATTTTTAAAAAATGTGGCTACTGGCCATATTGGAAACGCCAACTTTAGCGGCTAAATTATTTCTATATTAAGCCTAATTAAAGTGGTTGATGGCAAGAAGAAAGGGGACATTGGGTTGCTTTTTACACTAGTCCCCAAAGTTTTATGATAACATTTTCTAAGTTTCTTATTAGTTGGCTTAACAACTTTGGGGACTTTAATTGGATTTTGATTGGTTATTTTAGAGTGTTCAAATGTGTTAACCGCTAATTGTAATCCAAAGAAGAGGTAGATTTGTGTATCATCATCAGGGATGTATATCAATTTATTGGTCAATATCTTATACCTTTAGATCAATTGGTTGATGGTATGTCGGCCTAAATTTGACCACTTAAGCTGCAGTAAATGAGCTGTGGTTTTAATTAGCTATAAAAGCGGCAGTAAGATGCCAGAGCAGCTGCCAATACCTTGACAATACAGCTTTTACAGGATTTACCCAATTTAGAGCAATTTGTGGTAATACAATCTTTTTTTCTTCAAATCATATGAACTCTAAATTTTGATAGTTGGGGAAATTTATATAATTTTATCTGTACATTATATATGTATCTATATATGACTCTTTTCAAACTCAAACATGAAATATCTAAAAAGATCAAAATAAAAGGCAAATATCTTTTTAATCAAACTTAGTGGTTCAAATTACATTAAACATCTTAATTCACTTTCTTAATGAGAGGTTCAATAGCAGCGCCCCAGGCCTAATTCATCCCTCCCCCATCCCTCCCCTATCCATCCATCTATCCACCCATCATACTGCAGAGTGTATAAAACTTCAACTTGATTACACTCTAAATCTAATACAAGATTAAAGCTATTTAAAAATAGTTTTAGTTTTATCCTTGCTTAGCTTGCCTTGCCCTCTTTAATCTTGAAAATTGAGAATATTGAATGAGAGGAGTGAATTATGGGATGACTAGTAATAAAATGCCGTTTCTCATGGCCGTACGCGGTTATACGCAATGTTCGAAGGGTTACGCAAATTTCAGATATCAGTTTTCGCTAATTGATTTACTTTTTTTCTCTGTAGGATAAAAGCGATGCTTGCAAGATTATTTAATTCGCGAAATCTGAGATATGAAACATTGCGTATGACGTCGTGCGACTGCGATAAACGGCATTTTATAAATAGTCATCGAATTATGGAAAGGTTAGAAGGGAAAAATTAGGGGAAAGATCAATTTTATTTGAGAGAAAGAGGTAGGTAGGTAAAATATATATTCCTTCAGCCAGTATTGAAATTTTCAATTTAAAATATGAGTGATAAGGATTTTAATGTACATGTATTATTACATGTACTATGAGTATATACTATACATGTACAATTTGCTATAATTCAAAATAAGTTAAAATGGATATGAAAACATAAATGAATTTTATGGATTTTTGACTTTTTGAGTAATTTTATACAGAAAAAAAGCTCCCAAAAATTATCAATAAAGCATTTTTAATGATAACAGATCTTATTACTTTACAAATCAAACTACATCAAAATTGCGTTTCTTATTTTCCCTTTGTCTATCCATAAGTCCGTCAGTGCTAAAAGGTTAAAGAAAAATTTAACTTTTATATTATTACCTACCTTCCTTTTTCGAAAACTTAACATCTGCTATATAACTAACTTTGTTGTTTTGTCCATGCATGATTTCTGGGTTTCGCTACTTAATGATGTTGTCATCCTTGCTTTAGTTTTACACTCTTTACACTGGTCCAACTTCTGTTGTATTTTAGCATAGTGTACTATATATTTATGGGCATGGCAGTACAAGTACACAGGTTCAACTTCTGTTGTATTGTAGCACAGTGTACTATACATATATTTATGGGCATGGCAGTACAAGTACACAGGTTCAACTTCTGTTGTATTGTAGCACAGTGTGCAATATATATATGGCAGTACAACTACAGAGGTTGAAAATATGCATAAGAGTAAGCATGTAGTTCAAATATTCAGGCATACTATGTATTACTATGTATATTATGTGTATTGCAATGCATTGTCACATTTGAGTTTGTCACAAATATTATTCAACCATCATGATAATGTGTTAACTTTCACATGAATAAAATTTTTTACCTGAAATTGAATGTTTACCTTACCTTGTAAGGGCAGGTCTCTATTGATGTTTAAGTGATCATCTAGAGAATCCAGAGCAGCATCTGCTTGTTATGGGAATCTATACTCCAACAGACAACCAACACTTTGATTGCGCGACCTTTGTCGAGAAGTCCAATTTGTGCATGGTAATGAGTTGCGCCTGTTTTGGGGCAGCGGCATTCCCCATTCTCTAACTATTAGTGTCGCCCATAGCAGCAGAAGGAACCTTTTATTACGCTGTGTACATCAGAGATTCAAACCTATCACATCCCCTACGACGAGCGGATGCACTTCATCGCTGGTGTATTATTTTATGTTAATTACACAATACATCGAAAAGAAATAAATTTAGAATGTTTGATGTTAAGTTTTGGAAGTTACTTTTCTATTTTATCCATATGACAAAGAAAATTTTAATAGTAGAATTTCTTTAAATAACGCTTTTACATGTTTTGTTAAAGTCAAACCGCATATTCAAAATTTTTTCTTCAATTTAATTCAAAATATTACAATATCATATGAATAAAATTCTGTTTGTATTTTTAGATTTAGTCTTGGAATTATTTTAAGCTATTTTTTGTCCTTCTCTACTACTTCGAATACATATCCCAGATATGTTCTGGTTGCAGCCGCTAGTAAATTTGTAGAGTATCTGTTAGGTTGTCAGGTGGCCTTAGTTATAGAGCAGCTGTGTGTTTGGAGAATATATTTAAATCTAAAGTTGTAATGAAATTATTGGTAAACTCTCTATATTCATAACTCGTGCAAGGAGTCTGATTTCATCAACCAAGGGAGGTTGCAAAAACAAAGACGATCATGCCAACGTTCATTCCCTTATATAAATTGATAAGGTTTTTTTGTCTGTAGCTTAAGATTTCGATTGTTACTGAACCTATTGAGTTCTCAATTTCAGAGGGGCTTTAAATAGCTAGTTGGGTGGTTTTATGCTATTTCTTAGATATAAGTGTTGGTTTTAGGTAATTTTTCTACCCTTCTGTACTTTTACAATTACAGAGTCCCAATATTTTCGTTTTAAACTTAGTGTCATTATTTTAATAGCGATATCGTTATTAGGTAAAGATGGTTCTGATATAAATGATGATTAATAATCAAAAAATTATTTTGCCGATATAAATAGTTTTTTTTATGAAAATTGTTTTCTCGCTCAAACAAATGTTTTTTTTTGTGTGTACCCTATATCTGTAATAATATGTATGGATTGTTAATTAATTTAATGAAATTCTATAGCGTCTGGAATTATATTAACTAAAATCTAAACATAATATATACCATTGTTTAAAGTTTAAAAGAATAAAAGAAAGAAAAATTTGAAGAAACAAGGATGACAACATCCTTAAAAGCGAAGCTCTGAAACGGTATAAAAGACGAACATTAAATTAACCCTTGTATATTGTCAGAACTCAAAAGATACAAAATATGAATATAAAATTATATGTAAATTTGTTGCAAAACTTCTTAAATACAGAATAATGTTTAAGGACATAATGACATTTTTAGGACTTGATTATAGAGATGTTTCGCTAATAATATTGTACCTTATTGTAACAGGAATCAGTATTCCAGACGATTATATTACATAAGTTGTTGATAAAAAAAAATAAAAATCAACATGTTTAAAATGTACGTTTGGACATTCTGGTAACGATTATAGAGTTGCAACGCTTTCTAAATCGTACCTAAATACTACAGGAATCACCACGAAAAGTTTAAAATTGATAGGACAATTCTAACATGCCTAAATTAACAAAAAAGCTTTCTGTTACGGACGGATGTACGGACCGACCATAATTATAGAAAAGCTTCGCTTTTAAAACCTTTTACGAATTTTTAACTCAATGTGTGAATAATCTTTTGATTTTCAAATAATTTTCAAATAATAATATTTATATTTTTTGTATTATAAAGGGGATTTATATTAGCCCATTCAACTTGAATTAAATGTTGAAGTATGATATTCAAAAGGCATACCAAACTACAACTAACTTAACTTGAAGATTATTTCGTGTTTATCAATAATTACAAATCTTTGTTGTCTAGTAGCTGAGACATTTCAAACAAGGATGTCAGCAACGATAAAATGTGTTTTCATTTAACTATTTGAAAGCCTAAGATAAAAACTAAATTAGATAACACAATCTAATTCTGTTTAGTTGACAAGCGGCTGCACCTAGCATGTAGGGGAGGGAGTGCATATAAAAAACCTAAAACTCTCCAAGACTTGAATTAAAAATAAAAAAAGCACAAAACCATCCCGCTATAGGTACAAATGAAACTTTCCTGAAATGGATAAATCAATCGAATCAGTTATTAGCGATATCTCAAATGACTGATAAAAACTTACCTGATTAGATTCTTCTAAAATATAATAATACCTGACCATAATTTCTAATACTAGCAGTTGCCCCCCTAGCGACTAAGGGAACTGTAATCAAAGGTGTATGGAATGGACAGAAAAATAATCTAAAACCTTCCAAAGGCTTAAATCTAAAAATAAAAAACCTAAAACCCTCCCAGGAACAGAGTTAAACTTCCCCAAAAAGGCAAACTTAATTAGTTAAGTAGTTATTGATATATTAAGCTTCAGAAATAAATAAATTACTACTAAAGGATTCAAAATGCAAAGAATATATTTTTTAACTCGTATTTTATACATCTTAATTGGAACTGCTGATCTATCTAATAGTAAAACAATTGTCTTCCATCAATATAATTTTAAAAAATTAACCTGTGTTTATATATAATATTTTATATTGTAGAATAAATAAATAGATATATACTGACGTAAAAAAAATTGTTGTAATAATGTTTGTATTAACTGGTAGGAAATGTAAATTTGTGCGGGAAAAATCTGCAACATCCCTCCATGCCAACATTGGACCCCCTTTAACCTTTCCTTTTAGGGCATATTATAAAGCATCAAAGGTATAAGAGCTCACACATATATGTATCTATTCAATTTAATTTGATAGGGCTAAAGTTGTAAAATGCAAGTAAAGTTAGGTAAAGTTAAATACATGAAAGTCCTAAAGGGTTTGGCTCCTACAATATTTAACGTGTACTTTTATTAAATTTGATTGGTTGGTTCATTAAGTTGAACGTCTTTCCACATCTAATTGTCATCTACAGAAGGAGTATTTTGTGTATCATCATTGGGTATGTAAATCAATTTATCTGCCATTTTCATATCCCTTTAGATCCATAAAATAATTAGACCAGAATTGAAGGAAAGAGAGGGGGGGAGGGGAGGGAGGGAGTCACAACTGTCCCTCTTGAAATTGATGGAAATCTTCAGAAATATCTTCTTATAAATTGAGCTGTGTGTGTGTGTGTATGAGTGTGTGTGTGTGTGTGTGTGTATGTATGTACTGCATTATAGCAAAAAGGAAATAAAGATAGCCAAGCCAAATAAATGGTTTTAAGCATTGTATTTGTGTGTGTGTGTGTGTATGTGATGTGTGTGTTTAAAGGAAAAAATGTAAAAGAATAAGTTATTTATTCTTTATTTTTAGACATTCCCGTATTTATGTCATATTTTTTTTAAATGATGCATATTTAATTGATTGGTATTCATATAAACTGAACACATATTAGATAAAAACATACATCTTTATGTAACAAAATTAGTTACCTAATTATCAGGGAGTGTTTGGGGAATTTATTGAATTTTGATTGATTTATTCTTTTAGTTGAGTGTCAAAACGTTTCAACCACTAATTGTGATCTACATAGGGTGTAATTTTGTGTATTATCATTGGGGATGTACATCATTTTATCGGCCATTGTCATATCTCTTTAGATCCTTGTATATTATAGAACATCTTCAGGTAACAAAAATAGTTTCCTAATTATAAATGGACTGGGCAGACATGTTTAAAACTTAACCAAGATTGGCAGCATTCAACATTGCAAAACTTAAAGTCATTGCAATTTTGAATTTGTGTTTAATCTTTTTAGGCATCATCATTTCTAAACTCATGACATTTAGGTATAGATAATATTAAAATATCTGTAGCATCAAAACATTTCAAAGTGACATTCCCACGATTTGGTAAAGATTCTAGAGTTTATACTTTAAAGTATACTAATTCAGAAAAATTTAGTTTTACAAAATCAGACAGAAAAAAGGAAACAAATCATAGAGAACAATATCAAAATCAGTTAAGATTCATAGAAATTTAGACAAAAAAATTAAAATAGGGATGGGTATTGATACTTTTTCGTTTGTTTGTTAATTACTTTAGGTCAGGTTAGGTTAGGTAGGTTATATTGAGTACTTTGTAGCACCGTAGTGTTAAGGAACCGTAAGTATTTGGGCTAACGCCCCCCCCCCCCGCAGTAATTAGTCATGGGAAAAATAATTTTCAATTCATTTCTAAAACATGAGGATGGGTTTAAATGCTTATCGAGACTTTAAGGGAAAGCACCAATTAGTGTCCTGCAGATTTGTTAATGAGTACTTATTTAACACAAATCACAAAAGAAAGTTAATTAGATTTTCTTTGATAATCTTAAATGGCATTGACTTTATGTAGGTACTACAAATTCTAATCAACGAACCAAAGAGTTAGAGTTTCATAGACCTACCTAATTGAAGGACAGTTTAAAAAATATGTTAAAAAGGGCAAATTCTTGCATAATTGCACCATTCTACCACCATTATAATATGTATAATACAGGTTGCATAAGGTTTGGTTGCTATGTGGTATCCGCCGAGGATAAATGGCAGACACCGGAGTTCAATTAGATTACGGCAGTGTGACAGACGTGGACACCTTACTATAGAGAAGCTACGCTTCTCTAGCATTCACTAAATAATAATCAACATCTATTTCAGTTGTCACTTTATTGAAGGTCTAAAGAGTACTAAAGCTATATACAACAAACAATAACTACACAGATAGGAATAAATAATCATAACATAAAAGCATTATAATACATATACAATAGTCAGTTTGGGCAATAATGATCCCCCATCCCTGGAAAGGGTGGGGGAATTAACAATAATAAAGCTTGTCAGATTCAATCATTAATTTTAGACATAGGGAGGGGGTCGGCAGACCCCTTCCCCAGGACTCGGGGGAGGGCCGTTGGCCCTTCCCCGAACCCCGGTCAGGGGTGCCATAGGCATGGCTCACGGTTGCCGAATACCACAACTCTCCCCTCGGAAGGCTGGGAGAGGGTTTCCCTACCAGACTTCCGACAGTGGTTGAGGCCTTCGGTCCGCTCCTTAGGGCTAAGATATATACAAATGATAATGATTCAATGGAATCCTAGTGGTGAGTGTTTCTCAGGGCTGATGGGCTCCCAACGTGGGATAGAAGGCAGAGGCTGGCTTTGGTTGGACACGTAGTTCAGCGCCGGCAGGTGTCAGATTGGCGGGTGGCACAGTTGTTGCTGGGACAGTCAACAGCGGGGCATTCTGGTTGTTGTTGGCAGCGGCTGGGGCACTGGCTGCCAAGTTGACCGCCTGGGCGGCAGCCTGACCTCCCGAGGGGCCGCGGGGTCGTCCAGAGGGCGGTCCTGGCCTGCCTGGGCGGTAATGCCCGCTATTGGCTGATTGCATGGACACCATTTCCTCGGCTGCTTCCCGGCCGATGGGAATGGCATCCCAGTCTATTGAAAAGTCCCGGGACTTGGCATGGGTGAGCCGGGCTCTGGCCAAGGCCTTCCTGTACAAAGTTGGATGGTACAGGAACACTTGTGACATCGCATTCATGGCTGCCCGTACACCTCCTTGTGCTGCTGCCAGGGAAATGATGGTCAGGTCCCCCAGCAGTTTGAGGATTAACAACAGCAAGCACAGTATGGCTGCGCCATCTCCCCACTTGTGAATAGCTTGTTTGAATCCAGCCCAGACATCTAGGGCGGCCTCTCCTTCCTCCGCCAGTCGGTCGATGTTGTAGGACACTATCCCATGGTCCCCTGTGGCCGAACAGCTACCTTGCTGAACACATGAGCCATAGGACAGGCCGGTCAGCATAGCGCTTTTATACGCTGGGAACGCCAGCAGTTGCTGCCAGTCGTTCAACTCAGCCTGCGAATACAAGCCCCCTGAACTGAAGTCATCCAAGGGTTCTGTCAGCAGCGGCTTGGGCGTATCCAGCGGGGGTGGCCTCTTCTTAGGAGCGGGGGTTAACTCTATCCAGCCTTCCTCCGCGTGCACAGTCAGGGGGTATGTGGAGGAGCAGGGAATCTTGGTGGCGTGGCCGCTATACACTCGTGTCACGGCGTCTACAAATCCTGTGGGCTCCACTGGTACTTTGTCCCAACATTCCTTGTGTTCACGGACAACATATTTGTTGCGTTGGCAGGTAAGCTGGAGCAGGACATCTCCCCTCAGCACCGAGAACGTGCTCCCCTGGACATGCACCGGGTGGGCCGGGTCTAGTTGCTGGAGCTTCCAGCAGTTGGCCGCTACTTCTTCTGCTGCTGTGCTTTTCATGCGTGTCTCCAGAGTAAATCCAATATAACCTGCATGTATCTGGGCCTGCAAGGGGACATCAACATCCCTGGCCGATACTCTGGGCAGCGCAGCCGCGGCTGGGTCAGCTGCCACGAACAATGCTGGGTGGTTGGTGGCATGGCCTCAAAGTCGCAGTTCACTATTGAGGTGGGGTTGGTCATGTTGATGAAAAACTGGGCTTGATGGTCAACCAGGAACGCATCCATCACTAGGCTAGGCTGGAGGCTGCGGATCAGCCTCAAGGGGCAATCTCTCCCCAGGTGGTCCCACACGTAGGTTGCTTCCCCAGTGATGCAAGACAGCTCAGAATGGGGACATTCTAAGGCCAGGTGGTCAGATTGGGACTCCACCCGTCCATCCTCTACTATGTAGGTCTCTTCCTTGACCAGCAGCCGTCGCTCCTGGAGCACTAATTCATTGCGGTACAGCTGGCCCTTGAAGTGGACGTCCTCCCCTTCACAACCCACCCCCTCGGGGCTGTTGACGAGGGCGCCCACCATATCGAGGGTGAAGAACAGGGGATGGTTCAGCTGGAACGTCAGTGGCTGGGTCTTGCCTGGCAGCGTGTAGACTCGGTTCCTGGCCAGGTCTCGGCACGTTTCTGGAACTATCTTGGTTGGCCTCATGAGGGTGGGGACCGAGGTCACCTTGAGGTGACCCCATACCCCACACCTGAATGTCCACTGGGACACAGTGAGCTGGCAACTGTATCCTGTTGTTTCCCTAATCTTGACTTCCTGCAGGACGTGTACTTCATGGCCCAGGGGCACCTCCTGGTGTAGCGGTTCCGTGTTGCACATTTTTTCTTTATTGTAGGCTGTGACGTGGGTGGGGTTGGCACAGTCCCATCCCACCAGGACGTAGCTGGTTGTAGGCCACACAGCTGCCAGCAGTAGTCCCCACAGGACCATCCACCAGTGTGAGAAGCTACCAGACAGCCATCTACCTCGCGCACGCGGCTGGGGATCTTCGGCTCGGGTAACGGCTGCTTCTCGGGGCTGGACACGGCTGGGCTGCTCCTGGCTAGGTACAAGTTTCCATTGAGCGTTATCTTGGTGTGGCCGGGGCACCCCGATACCCTCCCCAATGACAGACTTGCAGGCGACTGGCGCTTGCCTGGGTGTCGGCTCCCCTAGCCCCAAGGGGTCCCTTCCCTTGTCC
Organism: Acartia tonsa; assembly: GCF_053477335.1. NCBI lineage: Eukaryota > Metazoa > Arthropoda > Copepoda > Calanoida > Acartiidae > Acartia > Acartia tonsa. Next base: position 39,047,604 of record NC_137265.1, on the reverse strand, counting down.
ATGGCATGCCCAGTGGCATGGGGCTGAAGTGCGTGTGGCACAGGCTCGCCCTGACTCACGTCCCTCCCCTGCCCTAGGAACTCAGGTGCATGTGGCACAGGCAAGTCCTTATATCCCCAAATTTCAATCTCCCCAGCCTCTGGTGCAGGGGGCACAGGCAAGGCTGGGGTTTTACAATGGTTTGGATACAACACATTTGTTAAAGTTAACTTATCCTGGCTCGACTGGAAGTGCTGGGCAGCTGGGTTCCTTCGGCTGGCAGGGGGCGCTGGATGGCGTGTAGTTGGGCTCTCCCTGCAGGCTGGTGGCGCTGGCTGGCTGGGGGTGACGGGTGTCACCCCTTCCTCTGGGACTGCTGGCTCGTTCCAGGATCCAGGTCTCTCGGTGGCGGCGACGGTTGTCGCCCCAGGCACCAGGTTGGAGGCTGGCTCGTTCCAGGATCCAGGTATCTCGGTGGCGGCGACGGTTGTCGCCCCAGGCACCAGGTTGGAGGCGCTGGATAGCACCCCCCAGTCATCGCAGGTGGCGGCGCCGGGTGGCGCCCCATACATCGACTCTGATGCGCTGGCTAGCGCCTCCTGCCTCTCTCGTTCAGCGGCCGCCAGGGCCTCCCCGTACACCGTCTCAGTGACGCTGGGTAGCGCCCCTCCACTCTTGCTGGGTAGGCTCGGTCGAGCAGGCTCCATCATGTTGAGGCTAAAAGGCTGGGGCCTCAGAACTTCTGGCTCGGCGATGTTGTTGGGTTGCACAAACTCCGGCCCCAGGTGGTTGAGACTGAAGCCCAGGCCAACCCGGTTGGGTTCAGCCGCGCCGCCCAGTACGTTGATCCTAGCTGGAACGGTCCCAAACTGCGGCATCCCTTCGGCTCGGCCCGCTGCGTTGGGGGCGGCTGCTTGCTGCGGTGGCGCTGGGGGCGCGCTCCCTTCCATATGGGCCACTCTGCTGGGCTTGCCTGGGGGAGCACCCTTGTCTGCGGTGCGCCTGCGGCCGGCTACCTGGTCCCAGTCAGCTCTGCACTCAGCCGCCGTGTGGCCGGCATAGTGGCAACGCTCGCACTTGGCAGAACGGTCACGGCGTGGCTGGGTGCGTCTCTCCTCTAGGCTGACTTCCATAGGCGTCGGGCAGTCTCGAGCTCGGTGGCCTTTCCCTTGGCAGCGGAAACAGCGGCCTGGAACCTTGTCATCTGGAGCGACCTTCCCCATCTGGTGGAGACCCGGAGCCAAGGCGCCAATCTCCATTGGCTCCGACTCGTCATATTGGGGCAACTGGATGCTGGCTGATCCTGTGAGCCCGTCGGTAGCGTCCACTAGGCACACACCCTCCTTCAGCTGCTTGGTAATCATTGTGACGGTGAACATGGCTCTCCGTGTGTACTCAGGTACACTGGTGATCTCATGACTCATCATTTCACGTTTCACATTAGCGTTACGAATGCCGCGGTTTAATTCGTCCACTAATAACTCGAGATCCTCATGGCTGTAGGCGTCCCTATACAAGGCACACTTTGTTGATATGTATGCTTGTATAGGTTCTGTCGAGTGTTGCCTGTAATCCCTAAACGCTTGTTTAAGCGTCTGGGATTCAAAGGCGGGACGAAATAACATTTCACACTCGGCCTTGACCTGTTCGTAGGTCAAGGCTTGGCCTGCCTCGCCAAACAGATGAGAAGCCATTTCCGCCGCTTGCCCTACCAGTGACAGTAAAAGGGCGTTGCGGCGGTTGAGGGAGTCATGGGGCGGTTACTCAGCATCAGCTTGCGGTACTCGGCTGGAGCCGGCTGAGGGTCATCCTGGAGCCATCCTGGGGCTTGGTCGCCTCCTGGCGCTTGCGGCTGTTCCATCGGGTCAACGGTTCAACGGCGGGACACAAGGTTATAAGGCAATATTATAAATGGTTTGTCACTTGAGGCTTCTAGCCTAACAGCCAACACTGCTTTATCACTAGGTTGGTAGTTTAGTTACAAAGATATAACTTAGCTGTACTTATCACTAGTTGGATTCTGAGGTTGTAGAGTAGGCTGGTAGGGGTAGATAGGTGATGAGGGTCTGAACTGCTGTCAGGAACTGATTTGGTTTTCCTTTATCACACTATAGATAGGAGGGAGAAGCTTGTAATTCTTTATTTTCTAAAAATACCTCTGTTAGGTGCTATGGAGTAGCTCCGCTCCGGTGTGTGTGTGTGTGCGTGAAATCTCCTGTCCTTGCAACGCGCTTAGGCACCGTCAAATCCGCGCACACAGGTAAAACGCGCACTTATCCCTCAACTCGCTCTCTCATTGGTCCGCTTTGTCCGTTGAATTTTATGATATTTCTGCACTCCGTTGCGCTACCCGTAAATGGCGCTCTGTGTTCCCGGTCACTAGCTCCACACCGTGGGCGGACTTAGTCAAGTGTGGGTAGGAGGGGGGAAGCGCGTGAGGGGACGGGGTAAATCCGTCCATTCCCCCTGTGAGGAAGGGGGGAGTGCTGTGGGTTTGAGGTAACTGTGTGATGAGGTAATGGTGCCCTTTCTCCTTAATCCTAGGCTTATCTGTTATGTCACCTTGATTGTATTTCCTTCAATGGAGAGTGGGCCCCTCCCTTTCCTCTGAAATAAGGGGTGTATTTTTGTTGTGCTGTAGGCTTGGGGTGGTTAGATTGTTTATCAGGGCATTTGTTATATTACATCTAGCTTCTATTTTTGTCCTTATCACAATACATAACAGATTTGTTTACCAAACCTGTTCTATTTTTAGTTGTTATCACAATACACAACAAATCCAAGCCTGTTCTATTTTTAGTTTTATCACAATACACAACAAATTGTTTGCCAATCTTTGCTCATAAATCTATTGTTTAATCATCACACCAGGGTGGTAATCCCTGCAATGTGATATAATATCTGTTTTTCTAGATGGGTGGCTGCGTTGTAGCCTCTCAGGATACTTGGAGTTGACGTAGTTTTCTCTGCTTTGGTGCACTACACTCGTATGTTGGCTCGCAGCTCGCAGCTATGTGGCGTGTTTCAGCCTATCGGCGGCAGGGAATGTCCCGTCCTGCTAGCGCCGCTGATCCCAATCCGGCTGATGGCGGCAGGGAATGTCCCGTCCTGCTAGCGACGCTGGTTCGGATCCTGCTATCTCTTGCAGTAAGGTTGGCCTATTTTCAGCCGTTTGCACTTATTTGGCTTGTTTCAGCCAGTCCGCAGGCCTGTTTCAGCCCTTTGAGCGCTCAATTCTCCGTTAGATGTCGGCGCTTCTCGCGGTTCTTCGTCAAGTTTCGCTGTTTCACTTCCACAACTGCCGGGTAATTCAGGTTGCTTGTGTCAGTTTTGCCAGTTTCACTGCTGGGAGTACCTTAGCCTCAGCTGCGCGTCTGCTCTACACTTGTGGTTTGCCGTAATCTCACACAGCTGTCACCAAAAGTTGTGGTATCCGCCGAGGATAAATGGCAGACACCGGAGTTCAATTAGATTACGGCAGTGTGACAGACGTGGACACCTTACTATAGAGAAGCTACGCTTCTCTAGCATTCACTAAATAATAATCAACATCTATTTCAGTTGTCACTTTATTGAAGGTCTAAAGAGTACTAAAGCTATATACAACAAACAATAACTACACAGATAGGAATAAATAATCATAACATAAAAGCATTATAATACATATACAATAGTCAGTTTGGGCAATAATGATCCCCCATCCCTGGAAAGGGTGGGGGAATTAACAATAATAAAGCTTGTCAGATTCAATCATTAATTTTAGACATAGGGAGGGGGTCGGCAGACCCCTTCCCCAGGACTCGGGGGAGGGCCGTTGGCCCTTCCCCGAACCCCGGTCAGGGGTGCCATAGGCATGGCTCACGGTTGCCGAATACCACAGCTAAACTATTTCCTTACATTTTTTATGCAGAGGTTTCAGAGATAAAGTGATAAATAACCTAATAACAAAGTTTCTCTTATATAAGTTATTCTTTGTTGAAGTCATATTAGGTGACTTTTTTGGAAAAATTTTAAAAATCCAATGATTTATAAAAAAAAAACTAATGCTATTGAGGTGGCGGGGAGTTGAATTTGACCCCTCCATTTCCATTTTAGTTTTAAAAAGTAAAAGTAAAAAAAATATGGGGGGTCATTTTTGTTCTACAGACAACTTCTCTTGGGGGGGGGGGAGTGGAGGTACCCTCCCCCAAAATAATTATAAACCTTCCCAGGACCTATGAGAAGCAACATTGTTAAGGACAAAGATATTGGTTCAGAGGTTAGCTAACACATAGATACATAGAGTGCTGGAAAAAGTTTTCAGAAAAAAAAGTTTAGTGTTATCAAATAGGACCAATACAATGTAAAAAAGTACTGATTCAAACAAATTCAAATTTATTATGAGAAGCTGATAAAAGTGTTTTCTTAAGAAGGGGAGAAATAATACAATGTTTGTCCAAACTAATCTGATTAATGTCATATTAAAAGGAAATAAGCCGTCAATCAGATAACTTCATCCAAAATTTAGCTGATATATGACTTTTCTATGAAAAGCTGATTAAAGTGTCTCCTAAAAAAGGGGACAAATGATACAACTTATCTGATTTAAGACATATTTGAAGGACATAAGATGTCAACCATAATACTACAGAAAAAAGTTTTTGATATTTCCCCTTTTTTGGGGGACACAATAACCAGCTTCTTATTTGGAAAATATTTCAATAGGGTCTTTGAAGAAAACTATGGGTTGTATACCTATTATCTTAGAGTCAAAATAACCTAAAACCATTAATTTTTACAAACATAAAATATTGACCTCATATTTACACCATTTTATTCCTGGAACATATATGAAAAAGTGCAATGTATGGATGAATAATGTTTGTTTGTGTTGAATATTGAGTATGGACATATATCTTTGCACCAGCCAGCCCTAGGATACAAATCAGGGAAACAGGAATATCCACAGGTTTTTATTTTGATATAACTGAATTAATTATTTGTCGACAAAGTGTATAATTATGATACATTATGATTACAAGATATTTAAGTCTTAACTGCATGGATTAGAGTTGCACTTGTCTATGGACCAAGCTATTCTCATACTGTCATGTGTCTAACAAGACAGCAGTTTGCTTTTTTGGGACTTTTTTAGTTATGGTGTAGATTTTAGATAAGACTTACATTTTCCTCCGCAAATTTTGACCTATATTAAGAAAATCTCAATGGTAGACAGTTTTGTTTTGGAAATCTAAAACCAGATTTTTCTTGAACATTCAAAAATTTGCCTGCGGCAACTTTTTTCCATTAAACCATTTGAAATGTTCTCTGTGCATTTTTGTTCCAGATTTTAATAAATAGCAATTTAGTTTTGTTTTAAAATCTGCAGATCAAATGAACTAGTTATGTGCCCCGATTTTCGCCAGGGGGGTTGTATTTTTTTTAGAGGTGAAAAAATGGAAGGCCTGATACACAATTTCAATTGTTAACACCCCCCTACAACCTTACCCTGCATGCCTGTAAAAATAACATCAACTTAAATTCTAATTGTTGCCTTATCATTTTCCCCAAAAAGAAATTGACTAAAATACTGAATTTTGATACAATTTACCTATCATCTCAGCCCTGTATACAAATTCATAAATCAGAAGGAAACTCGCACATTTTACTTTACGTAAACAATTTATCATTTTTTGTTTTCTTTGCTGACATTGACATCAAGGCTGAAAACTACATTCTTGGATAAAAAAAATCTAATAAAGTTAACTCTCATCTTAATTTTTTTTTGCGGAATTAAGTTAACTTCGAATCAAAATATACATATCAAATGTTTCTCTAATCTTGCTGATGTGAGGAAGTTAGAGGTATTTTCTAAAAAATGCAATAAGTAATATTTTTAAAGCAACCAAAGGATAGAAATAAGCCTTACAAGCAATTTCAAAGAGGTCCCCATCATCTTAGACTTTTGCTTAAAAGGGACGGAAAGCACTAGCCCAAAACTATCCCAAAGCCTATGTAAAGCTGGCAAAAAAATAGATTTAAATTGGTTTAACAGTTATCGAAATAAAAGTCATGGTTTATATAACAGGATTAACAAAATTGAGTTTATACAAAAATATGATTACAACATTATTGTTTTTACTGAAACCTTTTGCATGCTCCTATCCAGCAACACTTGGTCGTCAGTTTTTGGGCAGCCCCACGCAGACTTTAGAGGAAATAATGCCCATTAAGACTCCAGGTAGGTAAAAAAAACTATAGAACAGGATGACAACATCCATAACATGGAAGCTCTAAGGAAAGTACTAAAGAACAATAAGCAGAAAATTTATTTGTAAGTCTTAACAAAGCTGTATATAAATTTGTTGCCAAATTGCATATAAGGGCATACTTTCATATTTAGGAATGGATTACCGAGATGCCTCGCTTATGATACTGAACATATTTTTGGTATCGATTATAGAGTTTTTAAGCTTCCTAAATCGTCCATAACTGTTATAGAAATTATCCTGCAAAGTTCAAAAGGACAATTATAACATTTTTAAATTGCTGAAAAGAGCGATCCCTTACGGATGGTTGTACCCTATTATAGAAATGCGTTTTGCCTTTAAAATTTGGAGCTGTTTTTACTACTCTTGCGAAGCTCCACTTCCCTCCACCTCCATCAAGCTCCGGCTCCTCATGGCTGTCCTGCCGGATATTTTATATATAGTGAAATTGGCACAAAACATTTCCCCTGGGTAAACATTGTGCAAATATTTACCAGGGAAACACAAATATTCTTGCATGAATGCAGGGATCTTAGGGGATAAGACAATAAAATAGTAAATTTATGTACACCCCCTATATATCCTATTTTATAAAGCAGTAAGGTTTTTTGTTTGTTTGAGGCTTAAAATTTCAATAACTACCCTACGAATTTTCCATTTTAGGGAAACTTCACATAGGTCCCGAGATGGTTATAGGCTATTTTTATTTAGATTTAAGTCTTAAGATGGTTTTTACTATTTTTATTTCAATCGTTCTCCTTAGAATAGAGATACGTTCTCCTTAGAATAGAGATACCCTATATGCTAGGCGTGCAGCCGCTACTGATAAATAAAGTTAAAACTTTTGTTAGAAAGGTGGGATGCCTCATTGCCCATAGTTTGAAATAACAAATCAAAATTTTGTAAAAATAAAAATTTATGACAAAAAATGAGAGAATAGTATAAATTACAGTCCAATGCCCCCTCCCTTCCTTCATGCATGTTTAACAGAACCTTAGATTCATGACTTTACTTCATTACTTCCTTATGTAGCTTTGCAATTTTGACGAAAATATTTATCCATTAAAAATGTTCCAGAGATGTTTCAAAAATCCGATTAATTTCTGATAGATTACAACTGGTTCCAAAATACAGAAAATAACTTAATCATGTAATTTCAGTGGGCAACTGTCTATAATACTAACTATATTTTGTGAAATAAAAGATAACGTCCATTTTAGGCCATATGTTACTAAATTGTAAAATATGAAATAAAATTTTATTACATAACTTTCTTAAAGTTAAAATCTAATAAACCCTAGTTATAGATTAGACGTGCAGCTTGAAATGGCAAAATAGCAATAAACCTCACAAAAAAATCCTTAATATTTTAATATGTATGTTTTATTTTGTATATTTCATGATTCCATTTCTAAGATGTATCAATATAAAAATATACCTTTTAAAGTATCTGCAAATATACTTTATTAATGTTTAAAAATTTAGCTCATTGAGCAACCATACCAGAAAATATTTATACGATAAACCTTCTCAAACCAGGGAAGGAGGGGACATTGAAGATTAAGGACGTCCAAGCTTTTTTTTGTAGGGGGAAAATGAGTGGTTTCAATGGTTTGAGGGGGGGTAATCTAGTGTATTTTTTAAAATTTCAAGGGGATTATTCGCGAAGTTTTAAGGGGATAAACACTGCAACCCCCCCCCCCACATGGCCGTTAATGTAAAAAAATAATCTATAATAATAATTTATCATTAATTGTCTTATCCCTTTATCCCTGGTCCACCCTCAGGTTAAGCAGGGATAATGGATAGGAAACCTGGCCATTAATTAGGTCCCGGCCTAAATTCTAAAGGGATATTGCAACTTTTACCAATTCCTAATTAAATGTTGTCACTGGCGGATGCTCCCAAGTAGCTATCGCTCTAAACCAATAAGCATCGGCCTGTTTTGTATCAATCAATCACCAATTGGCGGATGAGAATATAAAAAAACGCGGCAATGAAAAAAATTTATCTTGTCTGCTTCTAAATAAAAATAGGATTTCATTAGTGTTGATAATGAACTAATGCACCTTCCCATAACTGGTTTTTTAGGCCTTGGCTTGATATAGGCCTGAAATAATATTTTCCTATGTTTCCCATCCCTTATCCCTGAGGTTAAGTAACTAAATATAAATCTTTCAGAACATAAATGAAAATGAAAGTTTTCAATCTACAAATGTAATATATAATAAATATATAATTCCAGGGTTACTTCATGCAGCGTTTTTTCTCAGATAATTTTCTATAATAACGTTTTCTTATTCGTTGTCTTAACAACTTTGTGGACTTTAGTAATTTTTTATTAAGTTGAAGGATAAATCGTTTCGACCACTAATTTTAATGTACTGGAGGGGTAATCATCATTAGGGATGTAATCAATTTATCGGCCATTGTCTTGTCCCTTTTGATCTCTGGTTATTTCTAGATATCGATTTCTCGTGTTAAATAATTTCTTAAACAAGGATGATAACTAGCGAGGCACAAAAATAATTGATTAGACAATGGAAGTTAATTGAGTCACAGAAAAGAAATAGAGATAATATGCAAAACTCAAAGAAAATCAAGAAACCTTTAAAAAATAGGAATGGAAACTGAGAAAATTACATTTCCCACGTTACGGAATGACTGACGGACAGACAAATTAAAAAATTGTTTGCTACTTAACATTTTTAGGAGCTACTGAAACTTTTTTATGTGTGTTTTTTTAGCTACGTAGCCAACCCATTGTAGTTTTCTTTTATTTTGTATATTTCTGAAGATTTTGATAACTATTGAACCGATTCAGTTAAAGATTTTATTACAGCTTCACATTGGTTCCGGGATGGTTTTAAGCTATTTCATATTTTTCTGCCGTTCACTAACTTATTGATTATATAGCCCCTAGATGCTAGGGACAAAAAGTAATTTTCTCGTTTCCTATTATTTATTTTTATTATTTAATTTATTTTTATTCTATTTTTCTTAAGGGTTAGATTCAGAGCTGATCGTTCCTTCCATGTGTAAATTCTGTACTAAAAGATTACAGGCACTTAGTCCTTTTATGGCGGTATGCAATTACATCCGTAAAAGAAGACTGTACAATGCAAAGTACGAGTGCGTCTATGCTGATCATTTGCCTAAAGCTCCGCGTAATCAACAAAGATCTGCTCTCAGGTTTTCCATGTTCTTTATTTATTTTGAATTCAATCAACAATGGCAGTTTCCTTAAATTGCCTTTTCGAGCACAGAATCCCCACGCCTTACCTATTTGTGAACAAGAGGGTGGGTGGTTTACACTAGGTAAGTTTAGGTTTGGTTAGAACACAGTAATAGTGTCCGACTGATTATGACGTAACAAAAAAAAATTAGCCAATGAGAGGCCGTTATTGACTTATGGTAAAATTTATAGTGGCCTCTCATTGTTAATTTTTTTTGTTACGTCATAATCAGTCGGACACTATTACTGTGTTCGTTTGGTTATATTAAGTATGTACAGTGTAAACCCGCAGAGATACTGCACAACATGTATAGGACTCTCGCAAGCCTTGGGCTTAAAGAAAAAACTACTTCCCCTCTCATATTTCATTTATTAAGAAATAAAGAAAAAAATAAAGTTATTAGAAGCCTGATGTTAAAAACAATACTTTGGTTAGTAGATACCCAGTAGTCCGAGAATATACGAAAGTTTCAAAAGTACAAAAACATCTATAACATTAATATTTGCAGAATTTAAGAACATTTTTTTTCATTTTAGAAAACAAATACCTATATTTTTTGTAATTCCCCTCCCCCCTCTAAAAAACTGAATTTGTGCTGTACAAAATCGGACCCTTAATTTGCCCATCATCAAATCAAGACATTGAAACTGCTTTAACTTATGTGCAGTTACGAATTTGCGTAAGCGATCCAACATCATCCTGGCCTGAGATATGAAAAATGAAGTGATAAATACTGCGAGGTAAAACATATTTATTATCTTGTATATTAAGATTATTCTATCTTTCTTGCGAGATTTTATAAATATTATATACTTTTAGGAAACATAAATACTAGGTTTACTTTAGTCTTAATAACATATTGTTTATTAGCCGCTGGGCCTCTAACATTTAAGGGATATGCATCCAAGAAAAGGCAGTGGGCAAAAATAGACTGAATCCTTCTCCAGACATTTTTTTGAATTAAATTAGGCTAAAACCATCTCAGGACCTATGTAAAGCTTCCATAAAATGGAGAACTCAATCTGTTTATTGGTTACTGAGATTTTAATTAACAAGCACAAACTTGTCCCTAAAAAGGTTTCACCTTAAGGCCACAGTTGTAAATCACTTTTACATTCTCTTAAAGAAGAGTAGAACTACGAAAAAACAGTAATCCCCCCACTCCCCTGTAAAAATACTCGTAACTAGGGGAGAAGTGGGAAGTTACCCATTAGGCAAATATGTATTATACGAATAATATACCCTTTTTTTTAGTTTAGTTTAATAATTTAGTAATTTATCATAGCTGCGCTACTTATAGACATAATCATACTTGTTATACTTCTTTTTTTATAGTTTAGTTTCATAATTTAGTGATTTATCATAGCTGCTCTACTTATAGATATAATTATACTTGTCATACTTCTTTTCTTTAGTTTAGTTTCTTAATTTAGTAATTTATCATAGCTGCGCTTCTTGTATACTTAATTGTCCTTGTTCTACTACTTTTCACTTAAGTTTGGTTTCACAATTTTGTGATTTATATTCACAGAACATTCTGCTTTACATAGGTTTTAAGAAAATTTTATTTCTAAAACGAACAGGATCACATTTCTAAATCCTTTTGTAAAAGTAACAGGATGTTTGTCTATCTGTTTGTAAAATAAGATTTAGTTAACCACTGAACCGATATGGTATAACACTATCAAGACTTAAATTAATATTTGAGAGTCGACTCCTTCCCCCTCCCTTAACTTATGTGACTATACTATAAACTATTGATTTTGATATTGATAGAACAGTAGTTTGTTATAAATCTATCCTTTACAGTGAAGCTTCTTATAGGTACTGGGAAGGTTTTAAACTATTTTTGGAGAGGGTGTCTTCACTCCCCCCCAAAAAAATATTTATTTAACTCTTTTGAAACTCAAATTTAAAATGGGCTGAGGTCGACTTTTCCCCCTCCTACCAGTGCCCCTAGAGGCTTCTAGGGTGCGTAGCCGCTAGTAAAATATAAAGCATTTAAGTATCTAAGGCCACAACCATTTGTGTCTTAAATTTTTGTAGTGTTTGGTTTAGAAATAAAATTAAAACAAGAAAAATTTAGGTCTTTTTTTACTTAAAAATTTCAAACGGCTATAATTTTCTTATTTTTGAAGCTAGAAGAAAATTTTTTTTCCAGAAAATGTTTAACTTTATGTAAATTTTACATTTGAAATATCATAATATAAATTTCTGCGGCCGCAGCTGTACTTGGCAGCTGCCAGCCGCCGCAGTCGGCGGTCGGCGGGAAAACGGCGGCGGATCTTCATGAAATTTTAATACGTTATGTAGACATGTCAGAAAAGCTTAAGTTTAAAATTTGAAGTCTCTAAGTCAAAAATTGCGGCCACAGGAGACTTTTAAAGATCTCTGGAGACCTGGAGGATCAGGACCTGCAGGATCATACCTGGAACCTGAAAGTGACTTGAACACCTGAATTTCATATAAGGATGTACTACTAGAGGATTTTTTAGTATTTTGGTATGATAAAATGCTTTGTTTTAGTCAAAAAAATATTTTTGCTCTTTACCTGGATGACCCTGCCAGGTTTGCTGGCATCCTGTGCCCGCCAGGATGGAAATATTCAAAAAATTCCAACTCTCAGTTATGTGTCATACCCATACTTAAAAAGTCAAGCAGTTTGGGCTCTTTATCTTTCACACACAGAAAATGAGATAGAAAAAACCGGATGGGGGAGCGTTCAACGCCCCCCCCCCCCCCGACCGTTAAGGGTTAAGTGCAAACAATATAAAAAAAAATCCAAGATCTAAAAATATGAAATGTTTGTTAAATTATCTATATGTGAGCTCTCTACTGCATTTGATTAGATTTAAACTTGGTTTGCACCTCATGGAGCCCATCCCAGAGTGAGAATAATGTCTTATACAAGAAAAATTTTCCATGAGCACCAACCACAAAGGAAGTAATATAAGAGATGAATTCAAGTTGAGATGCATCTTTAAATTTAAAGAATACAAACCATAGAGGTAATATTAGAGATAAATTGAAGTTATTGAATTTGAAAATAGACATATGTATATCTTACATAGTGAAAAATTGGCGCCTTCAAGAAAATTTTCCATGAGTACCAATCATAGAGAAAGTAATATAAGAGATGATGAATTGAAGTTTTGAATAACCACAAATCTAAATTATAACTCACAGAATGCGAACAATAACTTATACAAGAAAATTTCCATGAGTACTAACCATAGAGGAAGTAATAGAAGAGATTAATTAAGGTAGTTGTTCCTTGTAACTTGGCAATTTATATTTTTACATAGTGAGAATAATGACTTTTACATACAATATTTTATTCTTACTAACCATTGAGAAAGTAATATAAAAGATGAATTGAAGTTGCTTCACCTTTAAATAATCAGTAACAGAAACAATAATTTGACAAAATAATAAGATTAAAACTCAATAATCAGCTAAATTATATAAATTATTATATCTAATATATTCATTTTTGCCATCGGGTTTTATGTGTTTATATACTCTAAAGCATATAAAGATTCTTCTGTTGTCAGACTTGTTATTGAAGCCTAGCAAAAGAAATCGGGGAAATTATAATCTATCATACAAAGTAAAACGATGTCTGTCTGTCTGTTTGTCTGTTGTTTGTAGCAAAGGATCTCGCTAACCACTGAACCAATCGGGTTCTCCTTTACAGGTTAGCTTCTCATAGGTCCCGGGAAGGTTTATAACTATTTTCTTCTTAGTAGGTGTTGATGGTAGACTCCATCAACATATTGATGATCGCTTGGAAGTCACTCTGTGATCCCCTAGATATGGACCATGACATCGGCTGAGTGGTTAAATTTATATCTCTGTTGTATGCTAGTCATACGCTAAACAATTTCAAATACTGGCAGCTTTACAAGCGCTTATCTACACTTTGTAGAAAAATAGCGGCTTCGCCCCTAGCCTCTAGGGGCTTCGCCTTATGAAGTAATGAGAAGTCCACCCTCCTAAATAGAAATATTTAAAAAAGTTATTTTTTGTTTAATTACTCACACATAACCTGCCAAGGAGCAGCTGTAGAGTTTCTCTACAAACACGTGTGTTATGTAGTCAATAATTTGGCCACTAGGTGTCTCAATTTTTTCAATAGAAGACCTCCAACCAGAGGTTACATCAAGAAAATATGTTACCAGCTATATGAAAAAGTATAAAGATAGCATTTCTGAGGCGACAGAGCAACTGAATTAAACTGTGTCTGGAGGTCTACCACTGGTTAGCAAACTATCTATAGTCTTTTCAACATATGTCCCAAAAAGGTCAGATTACGGTAAGATTATACTTCACAGAATCATTTCTGTAGTATATATCCTTTGTTTCTTTTCGAAACATAAAGATAGCTAAGCCATGATGATGAGTTGAATGTCATGTCCTGAGCGTGAGAAGGTGTTGATGGTCGATTCCATCAACATATCAATGATTGCTTGGAAGTCACTCTGTGATCTCCTAGATGGACCATGACATCGGCTGAGTGGTTAAATTTATATCTCTGTTGTATGCTAGTCATACGCTGAACAATTTCAAATACTGGCAGCTTTACAAGCTTTTAAATGAAAAATACCCCCCCCCCCCAAAAAAAAAAAAAAAACTAAAATCAAAATAGTGTGGTCGACTAACCCCCCCCCCCACAAAATTTTTTTTCTTTTAATCTAAAATACGAAAAATTTGTTTGATCAAACCTCTTGGGGCAAAGCCGCTAGTATATCATAACGTAAGAAAAAAGAGAAGGGTGTTATACATCTTACTTTTCTTCTTTATGTTCTCAACATTTTTATTTGATCAGTATATTTAACATGAGTACACTTTGTTTAAACTTCTTATTTACACAAAGAAATAATAGGCCTGCACATTTATAAATAATGCAAATACATATAATTGTCTAAATGGAATAATGATTATCTTTTTCTGATATTCTTTAAATTTTAAAAGAGTTTTATTTCTTTTTCTAGCTGTATTACGAGTAAAAACAATTAAAAAAATAGAATTTAAAAAAGAATATTTGTCTGTATATTATCAAACATATTATTAAATTCTTTATTATGTTTTATTTGTCAATTAACAGCAGCTTGACTTCAGCAAATGTTTAACAACAAATTTTTAATTTACCAAATTTCCTTAATTTGTAAATAAAAAATAAGTTACATTATAACGGTTTAACTATTGCAGGCGTATGTTTGAGTGATTGTATTTTTGTAACAATTTAAGTTTAATGTTGACTAAATATAATTTTTTTAAAGGAAACACTTTTCATAAAATACGTGCTACGGACATGATCAAGTAATAAATACAGAGTATATGTATATGCACTTGTCGTGAAATAAGGAACTGAATTTAAATTTGTACTTGGTTGAATATATATAACCTGCCACATAAGTTACCAAGTTTGAATTTCAAAAGTTTGAAATCAATTTGATCAGTTAAAGCTTAATCTTTGTTCCCAGATGATAGAATTTAAGTCAGGAATAGAGGAGACATTGGGCTGTTTATTGCACTAGTCCCCAAAGTTTTATAAAAACATTTTTTTGTTCGTTGGCTCAATAAAAAGGGGGGCTTTTATTACATTTTGATTGAGGGTTTATTAAGTTGAGTTTACAAACGTTTTAACCACTAATTGTAATCTACAAAAGGTTGATTTTGTCTATCATCATTTGGATAAATTTATTGTCAAATTTATCAACTAGATATTTTCAACCTTTGAAAAAAACTTTACTACACCCTACTATTCTTTTCTTTTCACCTTATACTTCGAAATTCAATACTCCTGTTCTTATGTACTTTTACATGATAAGGTTTTTAGGGAAATTCCTTCAAATTTTTCTACTTTATTGAAGGCAACTGAGCTTATGTTGAATATTATATTTGTATATTGAATGGTTCACAAGAGGATGAGTAAACAATAAGTTTTGCAATATAAACCATTCCTCATACTTATCAGTTTACTATAAGGGTGTTCATATTGCAGTTTATATGTTCATTCTTACAGCAAGGACGATAACCTCCAATAGTGATGTTGTTAAGAAATTAAAAGGTCAAACATTGAGAGAGAAAAAATTATCTAAAAAAGAAAAATAGATAAACAAAAAACACCAAAGATTGCGTCATTCCAAATTTCTGGAACATTGAAAATTGCTTCATTGTGTGCAATGGAGTAAGACTCATAGTGTTTCAATTTTCTCCCTTGATAAACAAAAATTGCTATGTAGTAGTGAAGGGGAAGGGAGAAATAAATAGGATGGGGAAGTAAATGGAAAATTAAAAGAAATAAAGTAATGGGGGATTGAAGAAAAGTAAATATTCCGTACTTCTGAGAATAAAATTCACAGCAACCAAACATAACAGAAAGAAAAAAGAACAGACAGGGACAAACGCTTATAGAGTTGCATCGCTACTAAAAACAGAATTGAAGAATTGTCAAAAAATATTAAAATTAAAAATAAAATTACAATTTATACTGATAGTATTTTTACATATATTTTATGCAATCGTGAATTTTTGTCCTAATCCTTTTGGAAAATGTGTTAAAATCTTAACACCCTTAGTGTAAGTGTACAACTTATTCGATATCGTATTCATATTTATTTATCTACCATCAAATAATATTTTTCAATATCCATTAAAAAAGACCCATTTTTTTACTTGCTTCAAATTAAATAACAAAAGTATTTGATTATTTATAATTTTAAAAAACAAAAAAACTTTGTTGAGAGTTAAAAAAATAATCTATTTATACATATGATATTTTCTTTACTTCAAATCTTCAATTTTCTAATTTTTGCTCAAATTTATGCATTGTCTATTGTCTAATTTTAACATCGTTGTGTAATTATATTTATATTTATTTATCATCATCAAATATTATAAAGCTTTTCTTAGATTTTTAAAAGCGAAGCTTTTCTATGATTAAGGTCGGTCCATGCGTCCGTGACGGATTGCTTTTTTCGTTAATTTAGGCACGTTAGAATTGTCCTATCGATTTATATTTTGAATGGTGATCCCTGTAGTAGTTAAAATAAACACAGAACAATTTATTATTTTTTGCAATAAATTAATCTTCTCCCTAATTCTTAGTAAATTATTACCCTTTGAATTAAAGTTAGATTTGAGGTAGAAATGAGTGAAGATTGATATAAGCGTCATTGGTCTTTTCTTCCCTGAAATAATAATGTAATAATATTCTGCGAAGATTAGATAAGGAGATTTTTGATTTGACATGCGAGGATTAAAACAATATTGCATTTATATTACAATATATATTTTTACCATCTACATATATAATAATGGATTTAATATTACTTGGATCTTACACCAGATTATCATGTACTCTAATAATATGAAACTTGTAATTGGCTAAAATAACGATTCTCCCCATTCACCCTTTTTATCCCATCCCTCCTTCTACTGGATGAACGAACTGACAAATAAGGGATGTTGTCCATAGTAGTTTTCCCCTGTCATAATATCCACGTATATTCTATATCCATTTACATAATGTAAGAAATATTATAAAACAAGTAAAATTATGTTCAAAATAGCGCAACAATAACAATAATATGCGATAACAATCAAAAGATCTTAGGCGTACGTAAATCAAGGTACAAATATCAATAGGCAACTATAGATACTGTGATACCATATGATATAGGTAGATAGTTTGTTTTAGCTGTGCTATCATATGATATAGGTAGATAGTTTGTTATAGCTGTGCTACCATATGATATAGGTAGATAGTTTGTTATAGTTGTGCTACCATATGACATAGGTAGATAGTTTGTTATAGCTGTGCTACCATATGATATAGGTATATAGTTTGTTATAGTTGTGCTACCATATGATATAGGTAGATAGTTTGTTATAGCTGTGCTACCATATGATATAGGTAGATAGTTTGTTATAGATGTGCTACCATATGATATAGGTATATAGTTTGTTATAGCTGTACTACCATATGATATAGGTATATAGTTTGTTATAGCTGTGCTACCATATAATATAGGTATATAGTTTGTTATAGATGTGCTACCATATGATATAGGTATATAGTTTGTTATAGCTGTGCTACCATATGATATAGGTAAATAGTTTGTTATAGTTGTGCTACCATATGATATAGGTAAATAGTTTGTTATAGCTGTGCTACCATATGATATAGGTAGATAGTTTGTTATAGTTGTGCTACCATATGATATAGGTAGATAGTTTGTTATAGTTGTGCTTCCATATGATATAGGTAGATAGTTTGTTATAGATGTGCTACCATATGATATAGGTAGATAGTTTGTTATAGCTGTGCTACCATATGATATAGGTAGATAGTTTGTTATAGATGTGCTACCATATGATATAGGTATATAGTTTGTTATAGCTGTGCTACCATATGATATAGGTAGATAGTTTGTTATAGCTGTGCTACCATATGATATAGGTAGATAGTTTGTTATAGCTGTGCTACCATATGATATAGGTAGATAGTTTGTTATAGCTGTGCTACCATATGATATAGGTAGATAGTTTGATATAGCTGTGCTACCATATAACATAGGTAGATAGTTTGTTATAGTTGTGCTACCATATGATATAGGTATATAGTTTGTTATAGCTGTGCTACCATATGATATAGGTAGATAGTTTGTTATAGCTGTGCTACCATATGATATAGGTAGATAGTTTGTTATAGCTGTGCTACCATATGATATAGGTAGATAGTTTGTTATAGCTGTGCTACCATATGATATAGGTAGATAGTTTGATATAGCTGTGCTACCATATAACATAGGTAGATAGTTTGTTATAGTTGTGCTACCATATGATATAGGTAAATAGTTTGTTATAGCTGTGCTACCATATGATATAGGTAAATAGTTTGTTATAGCTGTGCTACCATATGATATAGGTAGATAGTTTGTTATAGTTGTGCTACCATATGATATAGGTAGATAGTTTGTTATAGTTGTGCTACCATATGATATAGGTAGATAGTTTGTTATAGCTGTGCTACCATATGATATAGGTAGATAGTTTGTTATAGCTGTGCTACCATATGATATAGGTAGATAGTTTGTTTTAGCTGTGCTATCATATGATATAGGTAGATAGTTTGTTATAGCTGTGCTACCATATGATATAGGTATATAGTTTGTTATAGTTGTGCTACCATATGACATAGGTAGATAGTTTGTTATAGCTGTGCTACCATATGATATAGGTATATAGTTTGTTATAGTTGTGCTACCATATGATATAGGTAGATAGTTTGTTATAGCTGTGCTACCATATGATATAGGTAGATAGTTTGTTATAGATGTGCTACCATATGATATAGGTATATAGTTTGTTATAGCTGTACTACCATATGATATAGGTATATAGTTTGTTATAGCTGTGCTACCATATAATATAGGTATATAGTTTGTTATAGATGTGCTACCATATGATATAGGTATATAGTTTGTTATAGCTGTGCTACCATATGATATAGGTAAATAGTTTGTTATAGTTGTGCTACCATATGATATAGGTAAATAGTTTGTTATAGCTGTGCTACCATATGATATAGGTAGATAGTTTGTTATAGTTGTGCTACCATATGATATAGGTAGATAGTTTGTTATAGTTGTGCTTCCATATGATATAGGTAGATAGTTTGTTATAGATGTGCTACCATATGATATAGGTAGATAGTTTGTTATAGCTGTGCTACCATATGATATAGGTAGATAGTTTGTTATAGATGTGCTACCATATGATATAGGTATATAGTTTGTTATAGCTGTGCTACCATATGATATAGGTAGATAGTTTGTTATAGCTGTGCTACCATATGATATAGGTAGATAGTTTGTTATAGCTGTGCTACCATATGATATAGGTAGATAGTTTGTTATAGCTGTGCTACCATATGATATAGGTAGATAGTTTGATATAGCTGTGCTACCATATAACATAGGTAGATAGTTTGTTATAGTTGTGCTACCATATGATATAGGTATATAGTTTGTTATAGCTGTGCTACCATATGATATAGGTAGATAGTTTGTTATAGCTGTGCTACCATATGATATAGGTAGATAGTTTGTTATAGCTGTGCTACCATATGATATAGGTAGATAGTTTGTTATAGCTGTGCTACCATATGATATAGGTAGATAGTTTGATATAGCTGTGCTACCATATAACATAGGTAGATAGTTTGTTATAGTTGTGCTACCATATGATATAGGTAAATAGTTTGTTATAGCTGTGCTACCATATGATATAGGTAAATAGTTTGTTATAGCTGTGCTACCATATGATATAGGTAGATAGTTTGTTATAGTTGTGCTACCATATGATATAGGTAGATAGTTTGTTATAGTTGTGCTACCATATGATATAGGTAGATAGTTTGTTATAGCTGTGCTACCATATGATATAGGTAGATAGTTTGTTATAGCTGTGCTACCATATGATATATGTAGATAGTTTGTTATAGCTGTGCTACCATATAATATAGGTAGATAGTTTGTTATAGCTGTGCTACCATATGATGTAGGTAGATAGTTTGTTATAGCTGTGCTACCATATGATATAGGTAGATAGTTTGTTATAGCTGTGCTACCATATGAATTAGGTAGATAGTTTGTTATAGCTGTGCTACCATATAATATAGGTAGATAGTTTGTTATAGCTGTGCTATCATATGATATAAGTAGATAGTTTGTTTTAGCTGTGCTACCATATGATATAGGTAGATAGTTTGTTATAGCTGTGCTACCATATGATATAGGTAGATAGTTTGTTATAGCTGTGCTACCATATGATATAGGTAGATAGTTTGTTATAGCTGTGCTATCACATGATATAGGTAGATAGTTTGTTATAGCTGTGCTATCATATGATATAGGTAGATAGTTTGTTATAGCTGTGCTACCATAAGATATAGGTAGATAGTTTGTTATAGCTGTGCTACCATATGACAAAGGTAGATAGTTTGTATCTACATAATCTACATAAATTATAGCCATAAACTATTAAGAAAGATCCAACACTATCTATTTGAGGGAGAAACAGCCACTCTTTATGTGGTTCCTAAGAATGGTAGAATCTTTGAAATCACAGTAATTTTCGGTATTGTATCTATTCTATAACTAGAACATGTCTGTACATGAATCAACTGTAACAACCAAAAAAAAAGAACTATAGATAGAAAATGTCATAACCATTGATTTATTGACAACTGATATTGAAATTTTCTCAAATTCAATGTTTTAAGCCTACAGATATTTAACCTTACTGGTTTTTAGTAGAAAGGCTACTATATATTTCCCTTTGTATGTCCGTCTGTCGGCAACGAAATGGGGTAAATTTGATTATCTCAGCTGCTATTCAAGATAAACTGCTGAAATTTTTAGTGGGGGAATACACCTTTCCAAAGACCATCCTGTTTTCAAATAATTTGTTTTCTTCATCATAACATGACTTTGCTGCGCTAACTGTGACCGCTCTTGTTACTTTTTTATTTTGTAAGTTTTAAAACTGTACTGTTACAAACAAGGATGAATGTTACCCGAACCCGTCACCTCTCTCCGCACGAATACTTTGTTCTAATTTATTGCTCCTATAGATAAAAATATATTACAGGCTAATGGGTTTCATCTCGGCTGGACATGTTTGTGTGTGTGTTTGTGTATGTGTATGTGTGTATGAAAGGATTATTTTGTGTTTGTGTGTGTAATTGGATGTACATATGTACAGTAACACAAAGGACAATATCCATAGAAGCGAAGCTCAATCAAAATTTTTAGCTTACAATCAAATATTTAAAAATGAAGTATTTTCTGGTAATGATTATACCTGATTTTTACTGGAATCTTTATGATAAATTATAAAAGTATAAAAGTTAAAATCAAAGAACATAAACTAGCGTATCCTAAATTTAAAAATCTGATAAATAATATGGTAAATTTAAAGAATGTGGGTGAAAATTCACCAACAATTTTAATTTAACATTTCATTTTAGGCATTTCCTTTTCATTGCTTTGATGTTGTTTAATGGTTGGACCACCGTTTCCACACAAATTTTCTCAGTCCAAACTTTCATTAATGATGACAAAATTATTGTCTAATATTGTATTAGAAACATAAATTTGAAAATATCAAATACTCAACGAATTAATTAATAGTTGTGTTATTAGTTACGAAACTTTGCAAGAAACTTATGTACAATTCTGTTTATACTTATAAATTAATGTTCTGCTTTTTAAAATCTGACACTCTACATAAGTTATTGGACGTTTGTCCATCCTTATGTTTTAAGAGCTTCGTTTTTTTAGATGTTGTAATCATTGTTCTTATGATAACATGTTTTTTGCGACCGTAATTACGCATCCGGTTAATATGTTGTTAAATTAACCTGGAGATATTTAAATTACTCAAATTCTTCCGAGGAGTAAAAGTATTTCTAAAGTAAATAAAAATAACTTTAACTGAAAATCTAGAGATATACCCTCTAAATAAGAAAATAAGTGAAACAGTAGAGGTGCAATCAAGACATGTCATTGGTTGAAATCAGATTTTGTAGAGGATAAAAACATATTTTTTCATTTCATTCGCATAATGAGAAAGCAATAAATCGTCGCATTTCTAAAAATACTGCTTTTCTTGGATAAATTATATCGTGTAAAATTTTATTTACAGTATAGCGTGAAGAACTTGACAAAACCTATAATAAGTTAGCTATGAAAAGTTTAATTCCTTAAGAAAAAGTAAGCTTTCTAGAAATTATATCCTCAAAAATGTCGCCAGATTGGCAGATATATAACTTGAATGCAAAAACTAAACAAAGGTGCTTGTCTGTTGTGGAATCCCTTTTTAAGTTTAACAAATTTTTTATTTATTATGTATTCCTTTTTATGAACATCTTATATTCTTAGATGTTTATATTGAAAGGAGAACCCCCTGTACACCCTGGATACCCTGTATATATTTGAGTATTTGTTTGCATAATAAACACATTTAATTTGGACAACCTGTAGATATTTGAATATTTTTTATTTGGACACAATGTAGATTTTTGAATATTTGTGTGCATAATAAATAGAATTAATTTGTACATATATTTGATATTTGAATAATTTTTATTTTTAATTTTCATAATAAAAACAATTGATTTGAACACCCTGTAGGTTTTTTAATTTGTGTTTGCATGAAAACTGCATTTTATTTGAACACCCTGTAGATATTTAAATATTTGTGTAACTGTAAGTATTATATAATATTTTGGTGCATGAAAAATATATTTAATTTGAACACCCTGTTAGTTTTTGAAAATAGGTGTGCACATATAATGCATTTATATTGAACACCCTGTAGGTATTTGAATAATATTTTGGTGCATGAAAAATACATTTAATTTGGTGGAAAATTGTGATGGCAGGTTTGGGGTGGTCTTGTGGTGCGAAAGATTTAAACAAATCACGAAAAGTAACATAAATCTTATATATAGTCATTAGCGGCTACGCCCCTAGAGACATATAGAGCACATAATGGAGGGGTAAAGTCGACCTCTCTCTCATTTTCAATTTATGAAAGAAAAATGAAAAAAATGAGGGAATAATTTTCTAGAGTCAGTTTCTCCAGGGAGAGTGGTGGTAACCTCCCTCAAAAAAGTTATACACAATTCCAGGACCTATGAGAAGCTACATTGTAAATGAGAACCATATCAGTCCACAACGGTTATAAAGATCCTTTGCTGCAGACAAAAAAAGCTTACTACTTTATATAATAGAATAATGTTATTTTTATACACGTCCTAAAAGTAATTTTAGATTAGATGTTTTACATAATGTTTATTGTATATTTGTGGGAACACCTAGATACATTTTAGCGGCAGCCGTAGGAGAATTCTTTATCCAGCTGCTTCACAGGGTAGGGAGTGGCAGGAATATTCTTTATCCAGCTGTTTCACAGGGTAGGGAGGGGCAGGAATATTCTTTATCCAGCTGTTTCACAGGGTAGGGAGTGGCAGGAATATTATCTATATAGCTGTTTCACAGGGTAGGGAGTGGCAGGAATATTCTTTATCTAGCTGTTTCACAGGGTAGGGAGTGGCAGGAATATTCTTTATCTAGCTGTTTCACAGGGTAGGGAGTGGCAGGAATATTCTTTATCTAGCTGTTTCAAAGGGTAGGGAGTGGCAGGAATATTCTTTATCTAGCTGTTTCACAGGGTAGGGAGTGGCAGGAATATTCTGTATCTAGCTGTTTCACAGGGTAGGGAGTGGCAGGAATATTCTTTATCCAGATGTTTCACAGGGTAGGGAGGGGAAGGTATATTCTTTATCTAGCTGTTTCACAGGGTAGGGAGGGGCCGGAATATTCTTTATCCAGCTGTTTCACAGGGTAGGGAGTGGCAGGAATATTCTTTATCTAGCTGGTTCACAGGGTAAGGAGTGGCAGGAATATTCTTTATCTAGCTGTTTCACAGGGTAGGGAGTGGTAGGAATATTCTTTATCTAGCTGTTTCACAGGGTAAGGAGTGACAGGAATATTCTATTTCTAGTTGTTTTACAGGGTAGGGAGAGGCAGGGATATTCTTTATCTAGTTGTTTCACAGGGTAGGGAGGGGCAGGTATATTATTTATCAAGTTGTTTCACAGAGTAGGGAGTGGCAGGAATATTCTTTATCTAGCTTTTTCACAGGGTAAGGAGTCGCAGGAATATTCTTTATCTAGTTGTTTCACAGGGTAGGGAGAGGCAGGAATATTATCTTTATCTAGCTGTTTCACGGGGTAGGGAGTGGCAGGAATATTCTTTATCTAGCTTTTTCACAGGGTAGGGAGTGGCAGGAATATTCTTTATCTAGCTGTTTCACAGGGTAGGGAGTGGCAGGAATATTCTTTATCTAGCTTTTGCACAGGGTAGGGAGTGGCAGGAATATTCTTTATCTAGCTGTTTCACAGGGTAGGGAGTGGCAGGAATATTCTTTATCCAGCTGTTTCACTGGGTAGGGAGTGGCAGGAATAT
Organism: Acartia tonsa; assembly: GCF_053477335.1. Lineage (NCBI taxonomy): Eukaryota > Metazoa > Arthropoda > Copepoda > Calanoida > Acartiidae > Acartia > Acartia tonsa. The sequence goes on along the minus strand of NC_137265.1, from coordinate 39,023,097 downwards.
TATTTATCTAGCTCATAAAAATCATTTGCAGATCCCGACTTTGGTCTCAGAAAAAAAATGTCCAAAATCGACCCACCCTAGTACACATTCCCGCTATGGTCTCAAATAAAATGTCCAAAATCGACCCACCCTAATATATAAACTTATAAGGACTTTATTGCTCTGCTCTAGAACTTATAGTCATAGTATGTCTAACAGTTAATATTTTGTTGTAAAAAAAAACTAGGATTGCTCTGCCTTGGCGTGCCTGATCACGTAATCCTATATTCATAGCATGTTTCACAGTTCATAACATCCACACCACAAAATATATGTACAGATACAGTTTTTAAACTCAAATTTAAACATAGCTTATAGCAAGTCATTTTTGAATTGCTTTTATTTGTTTGATACTGAAAATTTTATAAACTGCAATTTTATAGCAAATAATTAATAAATCTATAAATATAGATGAATAACCAACTTAATTTCCTGGATTCAGTGTTGGGCACCTTTTTGTCTGCTTGCAAATTGCTTTCTGCTGTTTTGTAGCGACTTGGCTATGTTAATATTCCCGACGCTATTGGCTGATATCTATAATAAATTTATAAAAACTATGAAAAGAATCAAGATATAAATGGCATCATATGTAAAATTTTTGTATCAAAATGACAAGTTGTAATTTACATTTAAAAACTAACACCTACAATTTTGAGATTTTTGTGTAGAATTTTTTAAGTAGAATTTATAAAATTTTACCTTCTTAGCATATTTTATAGATACAAAGAAAATTAGAAAATTCCAAATTTATTAAAAAGTAAAAATGAGATGAATTTTTGGATCTAGTGCAGTTCATGGTAAAATGTTCCTGCTAACGATTATCTACAAAAATCTATGAACTTTAGGCGTGGTGAACGCACAATGTTTTTAACCCCAAAATTTAATTACTATTTCTATTACGATTTTTAACCACCACCGAACACAAAAATCTTGAACGTTATTGATGCTACTACTTCATAAAATTCATGTTGCTTCGCCCCTAGTCTCTAGGAAAGGGCGGAAGAAGTAAGGAAAAGACAATTTGGTCCTACAAATTTCGGGATCTTTAGTTTCAGAAAAAATATACTTTACTTATTTAAGACATATGCTGGTTGTAAAATGAATTGAAAAACAATAAAATTTTTGTAATTTTCTTTTCTAAAAATTTATTCATAGTGAAACTGTTTCATATTTCATATGTTTGGCAAAATTTACAGTGGAAATAAAACATACATTTAAAGTAAAATACTAAAATGGAATTTTAATAAAAAAGTAAAGATTTGAGAGGTTTATAATTGAATAATTAATTTATTTTAAGTTCCAAATTTATGAAACAGGTGTTAACACACACAAGAGCTACATATATAAATTGATTTGAAAATCCAAACTTGTTACATTTAATGTAAGTTAAATCCTTGCTGCTTCTTTACACAATTATATTTTCTGGTTGCATGTAAAGATCCATATAAAACGACATATTTTATCTAATATATATATTGGGTAGCTTCTTTTTTTTGCGCTATTTATTAACATTTTTATCTTTGATTCAATTTTTTGTAAAAATTTTCCCCTGTGGTGTGCACAGGGATAGGTTGTCACCCTTCTTATGAATATCAGAGTAACATTTATACTAACAATAGAGATTCCTAGAGTGACAAGGTATACTCTAGTTGTCAGCACATGGATAGGTTGTAGCATACTAAATATAGAGATTCCTAGAGTAACAAGGTAAACCATAATGGAGATCACATGTAGGGATTGTGGTATTTTCTCTATGATTAACAAAGTAACATTTATACTAACAATAGAGATTCCTAGAGTGACAAGATATAATCTGGTTGTCAGCACATGGATAGGTTGTAGCATACTAAAAATAGATGTTCCTAGAGTGACAAGGTATACCATAATGGAGATCACATGAAGGGGTTATGGTATTTCTCATGATTAACAGAGTAACATTTATACTAACAATAGAGATTCCTAGAGTGACAAGATATAATCTGGTTGTCAGCACATGGATAGGTTGTAGCATACTAAAAATAGATGTTCCTAGAGTGACAAGGTATACCATAATGGAGATCACATGAAGGGGTTGTGGTATTTCTCATGATTAACAGAGTAACATTTAAACTAACAATAGAGATTTCTAGAGTGACAAGGATACAATAATGGAGATCACATGTAATGGTATTTCTAATGAAATCATAGAAACATTTATAGTAACAATAGTGATTCCTAGAGTGACAAGGTACACCATATTGGAGATCACATGTAGGGGTTGTGGTTTTTTTTTATAAATATCAGAGTAACATTGATACTTACAATAGAAATTCCTAGAGTGACAAGGTATACTATGGTAGTAAGCACATGGATAGGTTATAGTATTTGTAATGCATATCAAAGTAACATATAAACTAACAATAGAGATTCATAGTGATAAGGTTAACCATAATGGAGATCACATGTAGGGGTTGTGGTTTTTTTTATGAATATCAGAGTAACATTGATACTTACAATAGAGTTTTCTAGAGTGACAAGAAATAGTCTTGAAGTAAGCACATGGCTGGATTGTGGTATTTCTCATTATTAACAGATAAAAATGTATACTGACTATAGAGATTCATAGAAGGATAAGGTATAACATAATGGAGATCACATGTGGAAGTTGTGAAATTTCACATAACATTTTACAGTGCGTTCGAAGGTGCTTTGACTTTTGTGTCAGAACCTAAATTGGGACATAGTGCATTTCATTACCCTAGGTTAGGTAACTTCATTTCACTTCTTAATAAAATCTAAAATGCAGCCGTTTTTGAGAAAATTAGATTTGAAAATTTCAAGTTCAATTTTCACCCACTAGGAGTTACCGCATGATCATGACAAGAAAAGCAAAGATTATTTTTATAAAATTTTGAACAAGTTTGCTTTTATAAAGTTCGTCATAAAACCACTCCTGAATGAGTTGATTCAGGGCCATTTTTATCAGTTGCTTTGCTAAGGTCACGGAAATTCAGCCTGAAATAAATCATATATAGAGAGGTTTTATGACAGACTTTATAAAAGCAAAGTTGTTCAAAATTTTAAATAAAAAATCTTTGCTTTTCTTGTCATGATTATGCGGTAACTCCTAGTGGGTGAAAATTGAACTTGAAATTTTCAAATCTAATTTTCTCAAAAACAGCTGCATTTTTGATTTTATTGAAAAGTGAAATGAAGTTACCTAACCTAGGGTAATAAAATGCACTATGTCCCAATTTAGGTTTTGACACAAAAGTCAAAGCACCTTTATACGCACTGTGATTTAAATTCTTCTTTTAAATCAATCTAGATAATAAAATCTACTTGTAAAACAAAGAGGAAAACGTTTCAATTTTTTAAACTTTATTGTTATTAAATAAACTTCATAAAGATTTTTTTTTAAAATCATAAACACAAATCTTTCATGTTTCCATATGTTGTAAGGAATTGAAACAAAATGAAAATCATTTTTCAAGATTTTATGAGACACTTTGTTAAGCTTCCACTTAAATCTAATTTTCTGTCAATGTTCTCTTCCTCCGTGATGATAGACAGAACAAAACAAGAAACCTTTTGGTCAAGTTTGATTAGGTAGTTGCCAACACAGGGATAAAAATGTTCACAGGATAGAATCAAATAATAGTTATTTCTCGCATCGTATTATAAACGGCTTTCCGCGGATATAGAAAGTACAATTATAAGATCAAAACCAGTTTTTTTAGCCCCGAGGTGCCGAAGGCACCGGCTAAATAAACTGGTTTTAATTTTATGATTGTACATTTCTATATTCGTAGAAAGCTGGATATAATACGATGCTAGACATAATTTTTTCGTATGGATGGGAACCGGTTCCAATCCACCGGATTCGAATGAATACGAGAAAAAGTATTAAAATACAACATAGGATAGTCAGCAGAGGAATCTTAAGGCACAAGACAATGATCAATAAATAATGAACAAAATTGCTACTTTGAAGATTAAAAATCTTTAGTGGAATACGTTAGACAATGCTGGTCTGTTCCTTCCAATCAACTCGGCGTCTCGGGGTATTAAATTCAGGATTTTTAGTTTAATATTTTGTGAAAATTGTTTGCAATTCTCTGTTATACATACTTCTTTAGTATTACTGAGATCCGGTTATAATACAACAGATATTAATCGGTTTCAAAGCAATACTGTAAAACCCTTTATAATTTACAGACATGTATAAATTAACTAATCCTACAAAAAAAGTCGACTAAAGTAAGTCACAGAGCAACTGCTTTACGAAAACACAAGAAAAATAAGTATTATATGTGTTTGGAAAAGTTGGTGTTTATGTGGTATCCGCCTCGGTTAAATGGCAGATACCCAAGTTCAAATGATTACGGCAGTGCGAACAGACGTGGACACATATATTATAGAGAAGCTGCGCTTCTCTAGCAATCACTAAATAACAAACAGAGTCTATTCAGATGTTACTTTATTCAGGGTCTAAGGTTTACTAAAGTTATATACAACAAATAATAAATACACAGATTGGAATAAATAATCCTAACGCAAAATCAATATAAATACATATACAATAATCAGATTGGGCAATAATGATCCCCCATCCCTGGAAAGGGTGGGGGAACCAAACAATACAGCTTAACCATAATAAGGCTGTCAAAATCTATCATTAATTTTAAAGCATAGGGAGGGGTCAGGCTGACCCCTTCCCCGGTACTCGGGGGAGGGCCCTCGGCCCTTCTCCGAACCAAGGTCAGGGTTGCCACAGAACATGGCTCAAGGTTGCCGAATACCACATTTATATTCTTTTGCAGATTTATGAAACAGCATAAAAAAACATCAAGTGTAAGTTTTTTTTTATCTGTAGCTTAAGACTTTCATGTTCTCCGTTTAAAGTTTGTACAATCCAGTCGAACTTTAATAAAAGCTCCAACAGTTTTTAAGCTAAGTTTTTTTTATAATTTTTATTTTGGATAAAAATGCAATTTGCAGTCCAATTTTCCCTTCCTTCCTGAAATTTTGACTCATATGTCTTTATTTATCATTTGTTATTACGGCCAAGTTAAGTTAGGACATTTTTTATGGCAAAAATAAATTTGTAATTTGAAAAGTGAGATAGTTCTGAAAACTTTTATGAATGGTTGATTAAAAAGGCTCAAAATTTATTTCATATTACAAGAAACATTTTGCTTTTCTTCAGCTGGAAAATGTGTTTGATATAAAAATAATTAAATGCTTTTCTTAAAGCGAAGTTTTTCTATAAAATAATATTTATATAGAGCTGATTTTTCAAACTGCTTGTTGCAATAGAGACCCTTTAAGTAACCACAATAATTAATATTTCACGCCTTTAATTAAATTAACATTTGAGATAAATGTAAACAATTTTCGAAACTACCTTATTCTGAGCATCAGGAAATACTATTTACAGAGTAGCTGAGGGTTGATATAATACCTTAAATCACCACAGAACCCCCCCCCCCCCAAAAAAAAAAAATATAAAAACTATTTAAGTAATTTGTTTTTTCGTAATTAAATTTTTTATATTTATTGTTCCTACCTAATATACAGCACCCGTGAAGAGAAGCTCTAAAATCAGACGGTGTAGTTTTAAAAATTTGTTGCAAATTGCACAAATATTATAGAAAAAAAAGTTTAAAACCAGCATGATTGAAATGGACTTATAGTCCTTTAATAACGATTATAGAGTTGCTACGTTTTCTAAATTGGACCTAACTCTTACAGGAATCATACAGCATAGTTTAAAAAGGGCAGGGCAATACAGAGATATCGTAATTAACATTAAGAGTTATCCCTTACATCCCGACCATAATTATAAAAAAACTTCGCTTTCATAAAAAATCATTGGTAACAAATACTTAAATCTAAAGCTTAAAGTTGGGTGTTTGTGATGGTCCACTTGGAGAATGTGGAAACTTGCCTGAGCATCTGGGAGGAAATTAAAAGTTGTGAGACAGATCTGTTTATTTTAGAGAAGATGAAATAAAGTTGCTGAAAGTAAACATTGATATAATACCAGGCCATGCTCTATACTACAAAATCTCCTTCTTGTTAAATACTTACTTAAAATGTCATATTTATGCGGAACTTAGACAAAGTAGTCTCGGACAAAGTAGCCTCTAGAACAAAGTAGCCTCGAGAAAATATATAGGTGGTTTAGAAGTTCGTGGATTTTACTAAATTTGGTTGGTAGATTTTTACAACTTTTAATATTGTTTTTACAATTTTAAATATTGTTTTTGGGTATTGTGTAAAACGTCTTGCTAGCACGCTATGCTCGACATTACATATAATGTGGAGTCAAATATTTAAACCTAAGCTGTGATTATGATATTATGTTTTTTAAACAGACTTACAAATCGTAAAAAATAAAACTCTACTTATCATGTAATATGTATAAACATTCTATTAAAGTTGGCAAGACTAAAACAAGGCATCCTAATTCAAAATTTAATTTCAGCGTTGTAAAATCTTTAAACTGGCTTTTAAGGAAAAGTTCTGTAAACTGAGCTGGTAATAAATGCATCAAATTAAAGCTTTAATCTCTTTAATTTAGTTGAATTACAACCCTAATCAAACTCTAGGCTCGCCAACCGCAGCCGCAGTCTTATTGGTGATTTTTAACAAATCATTTTGGTTATTTTAAAAAAAATACAACTTGTTTCTGGCCCCTGAGGAGGTCCTTGCCATAATTGGTTCTATACCTTCTCGTCTCTTCTATTTTTTACGTGAACTAACCTTACCTACAATGAGCATTTATCAAGTATACATTTAAAAATTTCGTCCAAATGCAAATGCCGATCTACAGTTATTTAAGGGCATATGCATTCAAAATATTTAATCTTTTAATTGCAGTATTTTTTAAGAATAATATCCATTTGTATTCAAGCCGTCCTTAAAAGAAATGTGCGGCTACCTAGCCTTAATCTAAATGTTTGAATGAAACATACACTCGTCGTGTCAAATTCTACCAAAGCTATGAGCATGGATGTTTAACTGAAGAAAGCCATTTTTTTAGGTAATTATGTAGAAAAAAAACACATTTTGTATCATCAACGATTATTTAGATTTAAAAACAGTTTTAATTCTTTTTGAATATCCTAAATAGCAAAACTGTCTTGATTATGAAACATTGCAGTAATTAAAATAATGTATGGACACTTTCTAAATAATTGTATAGAATTTAAATTGAATCCTGCTAATTGGGTCAAATTTAAAAGCCTGAACCATAATGGTACAGCCGCTGTTCATTTTAAATATCAAAGCACTTTAAATGTATGAATTTTTAGTTAGGTAAGTTTTATCAATACGCAACATAATACTATCATTTTTAGAGTTAGATTTTTTTGTGTAAATTTTGAACTTCTAAGGAATTTTACTAATACAATAGTAAATTCTTGAATAAATCTATTAAAATAAGAACGGACATTCATGAATTTCTTTAGAATGTAGACTAATTTTTTGGTTTATTACCTAAATTCCACCAAGAACATACTTTATATTCTATTAAATATCTGGTATAATATAATATATCTTTACCTACACCCTGTATATACTTTATATTCTATTAAATATCTGGTATAATATAATATATCTTTACCCACACCCTGTATATACTGTATCAGTGTATATTCTATTAAATTAAATATCTGGTATAATATAATATATCTTTACCCACACCCTGTATATGCTTTATATTTCTGGTATAATATTATATATCTTTACCCACACCCTGTATAAACTGTATATTCTATTAAATTAAATATCTGGTATAATATAATATATCTTTACCCACACCCTGTATATGCTTTATATTCTATTAAATATCTGGTATAATATTATATATCTTTACCCACACCCTGTATATACTGTATATTCTATTAAATTAAATATCTGGTATATTATAATATATCTTTACCCACACCCTGTATATACTTTATATTCTATTAAATATCTGGTATAATATAATATATCTTTACCTACACCCTGTATATACTTTATATTCTATTAAATATCTGGTATAATATAATATATCTTTACCCACACCCTTTATATACTTTATATTCTATTAAATATCTGGTATAATATAATATATCTTTACCTACACCCTGTATATACTTTATATTCTATTAAATATCTGGTATAATATAATATATCTTTACCTACACCCTGTATATACTTTATATTCTATTAGATATCTGGTATAATATAATATATCTTTACCTACACCCTTTATATACTTTATATTCCATTAAATATCTGGTATAATTTAATATATCTTTACCTACACCCTGTATATACTTTATATTCTATTAAATATCTGGTATAATATAATCTATCTTTGCGTACACCCTGTATATACTTTATATTCTATTAAATATCTGGTATAATATAATATATCATTACCTACACCCTGTATATACTTTATATTCTATTAAATATCTGGTATAATATAATATATCTTTACCCACACCCTTTATATACTTTATATTCTATTAAATATCTGGTATAATATAATATATCTTTACCTACACCCTGTATATACTTTATATTCTATTAAATATCTGGTATAATATAATATATCTTTACCTACACCCTGTATATACTTTATATTCTATTAGATATCTGGTATAATATAATATATCTTTACCTACACCCTTTATATACTTTATATTCTATTAAATATCTGGTATAATTTAATATATCTTTACCTACACCCTGTATATACTTTATATTCTATTAAATATCTGGTATAATATAATCTATCTTTGCGTACACCCTGTATATACTTTATATTCTATTAAATATCTGGTATAATATAATATATCATTACCTACACCCTGTATATACTTTATAGTCTATTAAATATCTGGTATAATATAATATATCATTACCTACACCCTGTATATACTTTATATTCTATTAAATATCTGGTATAGTATAATATATCTTTACCTACACCCTGTATATACTTTATATTCTATCAAATTAAATATCTGGTATAATATAATATATCTTTACCCACACCCTGTATATGCTTTATATTCTATTAAATATCGGATAGTATAATCTATCTTTGGTTGGACCAATTTCTTGTGATGGTAAGTTGGATGAAAGTTTAGAGACGGCCAACTTTCAGGCTGACTATATATAAGTGTGTTTGTTCGGGTGTTTGTATTTTAATGTGTGTGTTGTGTAGGCGTGTGTGTGTTTGGTTGTGTTTGTGTGTGTGTGTGTAGGTGTATGAATTTATTTATTTACAGTGTGGTCAGTTGATGGCTCCCAAAGGGTCAACGTGTTTTGTTTACAACAATAGAGGTATACAATAAAAATGCTTTAAAATCATACAAAAAACAATTTGTTAAAAGATTTAAAAATTAGCATGTTTTAAGCAGACAAACGGGCTTTCTGGTAGCGATTATTGAGTATCTACCTGTTATAGGAATCACCAAGCAAAGTTTGAAAGTGAAGAATAATTCTAACATGGCAAATTACGGACCGACTCTTATCATAGAAATAAAGTTTAAAATACTCCTCAGCATAAGTTTTACTTTTTTTTGTCAGTCACCCTGTGTGTAAAGGTTCTAGCAGGTGTTGTAGTTTTAAACCAGGATGCTTAGAATAATAATCTATATCCATCAATATTTACAACAAGCCATAACATTCATTCATTTTTTACAGTTTTAAGCGGATTTTTTTTAACGAAATGGACATAATAAGCATTTTCCATTTAAAACATTTTTTAACAAGTTATTTTTTTAGATTCCTAACAATAATTATTAAAAGCACTATATTAAATCTATATTCTTTAGATTTTCGTTTGTTCTAATATTTGATTTGTGAAGCTTCGCTCTAATTGTCATTTGATGTAGGAATAGTTATTGATCATATCGTATTACAGACAGCTTTCCGCGGACAGAAAAATGAAAAATTATAAGATTAAAACCAGTTAGTTAGCTAACAAAACATATGATTTTATATTAATATCCGTGGAATATTGTATGTAATACGATGTTAAACATGATTTTTCAGTATGGTTGATTACCGGTTCTAATCCAGCGAATATTAATCGGTTTTGAAGCCATAATAGAAAGGATTTTTCTGTCCAATTTTCTCTAATCGTTTCTTTAAAATCAAGTACAAAGTTCAAAGAGGAAAAATGAAAAGCTTATAAGGAGTGAGAGAGCTACCATGGTAAATAAATTATTTTACTTCTCAAACTTCCTTCGAAGTGTATCTATATGCTGTGAAGAGTATAAAAATCCCACCTAAAGTAGAATTGGGGGGGGGGGGAGGGGGGATTAGAAAAATCCATTAACTAATCCCTGGAACCCTGAGAGGCTTACATAAAACTCACTGTTACATACTTTCAACTTTGATATTTGTACATTTGCATGTCATCATAATTAGTACAGAATTATTTCTTAATACTTGACCACCTTTTCTTATCTCTAGCTCCCCCCCTCTTCCCCACTACCTCTACTTCATTGATACATCTGATTAGTAAATGCAGTGCTAAAATTGTAAAATACTTGTGGCTTCGCCTCTGCCTCTGGTTAATAAAACTATATTGGTTGTCTTATCATTAGAGTAAAACACTAGAGGGAGAAAGGGTTAAATAACTGTATCTCCCCATCGCAACCGCCTTGTGCAACCTCTCTATTGGGTCATTGAACATCAACCAATGGTATCGCTTATATTACACAGCCAAGTAGGAGAAAACATTTCGAAAGAGGTCTTTGAAAAATGAAGGGAGGTAGTTGTCCTTATATACATCTATACTATAGATCTGTTGTCTTAACTTGGAGAGGGTTTGCATTCTACAAAGAGCTTAAAACCTTTATATGATAATGTAAAACTTTCCAACAGTCGTTTGCGAGATCTTAGTGGACATTCATACAGATAGATGGACATATATACGGATTGACAGATAGATAGATAGACAGATTGACAGAGAGCCAGTTAGACAAACTGTTACTAAACTTAAAGTTTTAGCGGTTTCAATTAGTTTTTCCCTAAAAGCATAAAGATTTTATTTAATATCTAAGTTTAGATTTATTGTAAGCTGTTTTTAGCTTTAAAAACTTAGGACACAAAAATTAATTGTTAAAAAACTATATTTTATTTCTAATTTTGATTGAAGCCTAATCTTATTATCAATGTTTCATCATTTCTTTTTAATTTGCTTAAACATTTATAATCTCTATGGATAAAGGAATAGGTTTATAGAATTTTTATATGTTTGTATTTTATTAATTTAAAGGTTCTTTATAATTATTAATTATTTGTCACTTCATCATCCTATCCTATACTATAAGTAAGTAGTAATATAAGTTAGGTGTTTATTTGTCTGTAGCGAAAGATCTTTCTAATCGCTTAACCGATACATTTCTCTATTTCCGTGTAGCTTCTCAAAGGTCCTTGGAAGGTTTATAGCTATTTTTGGGGAGAGTTACATCACCCTTCCTCCAAAAAAATCCCCCCTAATTTATTTTTAACTTTTGTTTTTGAAACTAAAAGAAAAAATGGGGATGGTGGTCGAATTCAAACCCCCATCACCTCAAGTGCCCCTAGAAGCCTCTAGGGGCGTAACCGCTAGTACTTTTTAAAGTAAAGGTTTTATATCATCTATGTAAATTTGTCCATTTTTGTAAATTATTAAAGCAATTGTATTTTTTACATTTATCTAATACCTTTCTGAAAATGCAAGAATTTTTGTTGTTGTATTACCTAATTAATATATTAGGGCCCCTTAATCCCGACTATTTCATACAAGTAACCCTTTAATTGTACGACTCTGGTCTGGAAGTACTAAATGTGCTTGGCAATGAGTTGCGCCTGTTTAGGCTTTTGATATTTTTTCTTATGACCCGGTTTGGACCGGGATTCGAACTTATCAATTTGGTGACACTAAGCGGATGTGCTTATGGAAAGCTAAATACAATTAAGCAATCAAATTTAAAAAAAAATATATTTTTCTTTTTTCTCTGACGATCAATATGAAAATCATACACACACACTCACACACGCACGCACACACACACACATACACACACACATACACACATACATTGATATCTCTGATAAGGTTTATATGAAGTTGTGTGAAAATACTTGAAAGTTTTATATCATATTCGTTTAAACTTAATAAAGTCTTCAAGTGTATTTATGATAATTTTATAATTATTGTGTTTGATTTTATGCATGTATACTAAGTAAAGTTGTTCAAGTTTTTTTTGAAAGAAAATTTGTAGAAAAGATAAGTATATTGTTTCTTTGAATGTTTAAAATTGTAACAATAAGTATTTTAAGAAGTTTAATTATAAAGGCCAATCATGTATCAATATATGCTTTACATGGCTTTCTATTATTATTTTTGAGGTGTCCCAAATGGCTGCGATTTCAAATTTTATGAGACAACTAAAGGAATATGAAAAAAGTGACATATAGACTAGATATACAGACAGTTGGACATTTCTAACTTAAGAGAAGCGTTGCTTCTACAGATAATTAGACCATATATTTATCTTTAATTTCTAAATTCATTACTACCTATTGTAGCTCTCTCTCTCTCTCTCTCTTTGGCTTTTTGAGCCCATTATCCAGAAAGTACGGGGAAAATAGTCTGTTTATTACACTAATCTTCAGAATTTTATAATAACGTTTTCTCATTCGTTGCTTGATAACTTGGTGACTTTTATTGAATTTTAATAGGTTGATTTCTAAAGTTAAGTGTCTCTCCGAACGTTTCAACCACTAATTGTAATCAACAGAAGTGGTAATTTTGTGTATCATCATTGGGGATATAAATTTATTTATCGGCCATTGTCTTGTCACTTTGGAACCCTGCCCTTTAACCAATTACTAATTTTAGTTTGAATACAATTTTATATATGAAATTTCAATTCATTCAAGAGAGTAAAATTAAAAAGGAAACTGCTTAACCTAAAAATAGTTAACATTGTAATATTTTTAGTAGCAACAGAAATCTTAAGGGATAAGACAATGAACGATAAATGGTTGAATAACCTCAATTGCGAGGATTAAAATTACCTATTATGTAAATTACAATATATTTTGGAAAAAGTCCCCAAAGTTTTTAAGTCACCTAATGAGACTTGATTATAAAAACAGTATTAGAAAAGTTTTGAGACCAGTGTCCCCTCCCTCCAGGGACGTCCAAGAAGGGGGAGGTAAAAGTGGTGTCTATCCCCCCAATTTTATTAAGGTGTGAGTAATATTTAATAATTTTACTTCACAGTAACTACTCTATTATTGTGGCATAAACCATTTATCATAATTCTATAATTTTTATTGGCGACTCTAAAGTTAGGGTATGTCCGTCCGTATGTCACAATGCAAAAGTACATTATCTCTTTTTGCAGTGTTTTAAAACTCTACTTTATTTTTTAAACTCTACCAACTTTATTTTTGACTCAAGCTATTTTTAAGTTTTAACTTGCAATGCTGCGCTACTTATTATCATAGTTGTTCTTGTTTGTCATTTATCCAATTCTTGTTCATTTGCAGATTATATGATATTATCATTACAGCCAGATATACCCAACTATCCTGTTATATTTGGATTAGTGTCGCCCAAACCCAAGAAAAGTAAACAATTTTTTTTTACAGCGGGGCTTAGTAGCCGCCATTCAATTTAAAGTTAGTGCTGTCTAGCCGTCTTTCTCGCATATGTAGAAACTCAGTAAAACAATTGCTGATTATTAAAACTATGGCGGGCAGCTCAGTTTACAGCTTGCAGCATATTTCACGAATTTTTAAAAGTCTGAATTAGAATCATTTTTTCTCCATTTTGTCTTAAATTATTAAAAGATAATAAAGAATTTATGGAGCATAAAAAAGAATAAATTAGCGAGTTGTGTCGTATTTCCACCGTAGCTTTTGATAGGTTATTTTAGGTAAGATTTGGTTAATGATTGTCCCGCTAGGTTAGAGCCCCTCGCCGGGGCAAGAAATATGACGAATGCTACTTTATTTTCTTTCCATGGTCCGGATTTATTTTAAAATTACATAGCATTTTATTGTGTCCAGGTATGGCCTCCTACCACGTGGCAGAGCTACCTCCAGATGTCCTCTCAACAAGCATATTAGCATCCACCATGGAGCAGGTAAAAGTTTATAACTTTAGACACAATGACTTATTCTTTATTGCACTTGTACACTCATTTTGCAGAACGCTGTTTTCTTTAGAATTTTGTGCTTTCTAATAAAGCTTACTTTCAAAATGTAAAACAGTGTATAAACTTTTTTTTAGAGAAAACTGATAATCTTAGACCCTTTGATTGGTTGGTACTTACTATAAATGTCCAATCTTTTCAACCATTATATCAGGCCGTTTTCGTTATCTTATTAAATTATAGCATTACAGACAATTGTATTTATCTGTTTGAAATTGATAAAGTATTATAATTGTAAATGTAAGAGTTTTACAATTCTTAAACTTTTACTGCTATACATATATAACTTTTAAGTATTACAAAATATAGAGGAAGAGTCTTGTAGTTTATATAAACTTCATTAATATGTCACATATTTAAAAACTCATTAATCCGCAATCGAGGAATTATAATACTAGAGGGGGTTGAGTCGACCCTTTGCTTTTCATTTTAGTTTAGAAAAAAATTGTTGGGGGTTTGGGGAATTCATGTAAAAAGTCAGCATTGAATAATGTTTTGATTAGTAAAAGTATATTGTCCAAAAATTGTGTCCCTCGTATATCAACATTCATTCATGTTACAGCTTCCGTTAAAAGCTACAAAATATAAACAAAAATCTTTGTCTACATGACATTTGGACGGATTTTTTAGTCTGATTGGTCCTCTAAGTTAATAGATCTATTCAATATACATTTTTGAACTCTGATCAATAGCTAAAAGTTTAAAAACTGATCTGCAGCCTCTAATAACTGATTCTATGTCATATCTAAACTAACAAAACTTTGCTAAAATATTTGATATAAACTTTTTGAGGTGAATTATTTTGTTGTGTAATATTGGTGTTTTCCGTTAAAGTGCTCAGCTGTAACATAACCCCTCTCCCCTTTTAAAATGAATTAAAAATGAAGTTGGAGGCAGGGAGTAAGGGAGGGGACAATGGATCGAATATTCAATTTTTATGAGTCTCAAACTTTGGGTACTGGCTTAAAGGGAATGTGCACGAATACAGCAGATTCTGACTGACTTTGGGTACTTGCGCATCAATGCCCCGCTAACAGCTGTGCTAGTTTTGAATATGCAGACAGAAAAAATTGTTATTAGTGGCTGGTTTTAACAAATATTTTTTCCCAAGAAAATGTCATTTCATGTATAGAAACTCCACTGTGATATTTATGTATTAAATAATCTTAGAACCGCTTGAATTTAGGGGTCAGTTATAAATATATGAGAAGGGTTGAGGTAGTTCTAAACAAGATTTTTCTAGTGATTAATTACAGAATGTTTACTACATTGTGATGTGTTGATAATTTAATTTTCAAGTAAATGATTTTTTTCTTAGAACTAATTTTGTTCTAAATTAGGTTACCATGATCCCTTTACAATTTTGGTAAAATTTTCTTGATAAATCTGGTTTTCATTGCTTTTCAGCGAACCCTCTTAAATTGAATTAATTGCCCATTGACCCCTCCCTTACTCCCTGAGTTGGAGGGGTTAGTTTTTTCCCTTATAATAAACCTCTGCAGTGCATTGTCCTCCAGTACCTTAACCCTGTACCTAATATAACCTAACTTAAGTAAAACACTAACATAATATAAACAAGTGTGCTTGTTGGAGTGGGGGTAGAGTGCTCAACTGACCACATTGTGGAAAACCACCTTGATCTTCAACTTCAAAGTACAGAGCATCATTTTTTCTCTTTTAATTTGCAATCTATTGATGGTTTATGATTCGAATTTGTAATTAGGTGGCGCAACAATAACAAGCAAGTAACTATTTTGAAAACAAATAATGATTTGCTATAATTTTAGTGGGCGATAAAACAGTAAATGATCAATTGGTGTAATCCCCCAATTGTGATAAACAATATCGACCATTAAAGACAACATTGTAATCTTAACAACCAACACTGGATTGCAACTGCGAACTTTACAAAGTCCCTAGCCCTGGCTTACAATATGCGTTAACTTTTCTGAAGCCTGGTCTTTGCATGGATCAAACCTAACCAAACTGACAAAATGAACAATAACTAATCTAAAACTTATGATTCTATTCTGATGGCTATTTTGTGAAAAAACACTTTGATTTTAAACTCACCAACAAATAAAAGCTTGATGAATAGCAACACCGATAATCTTCAGGGAGGGAGGGAGGGTACTTTTACTGTGAATTATATTGGTACCCAATGTTTTATAAACACCTTCTCTCATTCTATGAATTTTGGGTCCAAGTTTTCGAACAATAATTTCAATAAACAGTATGAAAATTTTATTTATCATAATTGTAAATGTACATAAATTCATTGTCCATTGTCTTATCTGTGATTGGATCACAAATTTAGGAATCCAAGACAACTGAAAGTATCTTAGAAGCCATGTCAAGTTTCTCAAGTAACTTCTCTACAACAAGTTTTGTTCAACAGAATGATGAAAATAAGTTTTGCAGGTGATCTTTATCTACTTCATCTCCATGAGTTATAACTATATTTCATATTTAATGGCCACTATACTGTATCTAAAATTCTGCAGTTGCCATTAACTTTATACTCTGCCTTTATTTAACTTTTATTTTGTTTCTCTCTGTTGTATCTGTATTTGTGGTTACCTCCACTATAAACTTTGAAATACTCGCTGTTTTACGTACATCTTAGTTGTTGCCTACACTGTAAAGTCCTCCTATCATTTCTACTACATCATAATTTTCTCTGGTTTATCCTAATATCTGTAGTTGTCCTGGCTCTTTAAACACATGCTTCTCTCTGCTGTAGCTACACTTAAGCTTTTGCCCTCACCGCTTGAGAGAAATAATACTAACTGAGAAAAGTTAGCGACCTCTTAAATGTTAAATCTTTGTGTTTTGTTTTGATCTTCTTAAATAGTTTAACAAGCATAAAAAATGTGAACAGCAAAGCGCAACAAATCATTTTTGGCTTCACTTTTTTACCTCCTAAAATTAGTTTCTCGGCTGCTGACAGAATGCTGATTTTTTGAAGAAATCCCTTACCAGAAAGCATCTAATAGTCTGGCAATAAAGAAAACATTTTTGTTTTAATACCTGATTAATAGATCTAAGGACCAACTATTTTATTGTTTCACCTTTATCTGGAAGTCCAATATGGCCTGTTTTGTGCAAAGACATTTTCCTATAACCTTAATTTTTTTTTTTATTTTTGATGTTGTGTATCTGATTTAGCAGCAGTAGGTACAAATTTAGGACAAAAAGTCGAACCCATTACTTCCCTGACGACGAGCAGATACGCCACGTGTTTTTCTACAGTCACTGAATAAAAATGATAGTATAAAAAGTTGAATGCTTGATAAAAAGGCAACTAAACCATTTATATTAACCCAGAAAAGTTTTTTAATCAGACAAAATTATCTCTCTACTGTGTACAGAGTAAACATATAACATACAAGGATGTCAACGTCCATATGCAGCAAACCATGAAAAATTATAGAGGGAAATTCTGGAAAAATTATTAAAAAGTACATGTTAGGGAAAAAACCACGAAACCTTTCACATGTGTTTTAATATTTGAATTTTTGTAGTATGAATGACAGACCGACGGACCAAGTGAATTAGATACTTGATGCTTATTAGTATTGAGTATCTTCACAATAAATGAACTGTCTATTTTAAATAACAGCCGATTTCCCTCATAGCATTATGGACTGACGGATGAACGAATTGACAGATGGACAGACAAAGGAACTCAATTAAAGAGCAACTTTGCTTCTAACAATACTTATCTCAACACACAGACACACACACAAACACACACGTACACATACAAAGCAACATTGCTTATACAACTCTTACTACAGTAAGTCCAACTATTCATCCATTTGTAATAAAAATCTTTTAATGTTACTAATATACTTTAAATTTGATATATTTTGTGAAATCAAATTAAAATCTAATGTTCTATTTTAAGATTTAAAAACCTTTTTTGTTTTGTTGTAGTGGACCTCTTTGGGACTCCAAACTGACATGGTTTACAGAAGACCCTGACTTTACCATATGTTTTGAACTCACTGTTCTGACCTACATTCCTACTTTAGTACTGCTTTTAGGTAGACTTTAGTGCTGTGTTTAGGAGATTTTAGTGCTTTTTTAGGAAGACTTTAGAAATTCATTTAGGTAGACTTCAGCGCTTCTTTACTGTAGACTTAGATGGTTTTTTTTAGGTAGACTTTAGTGCTTCTTTTTGGTAGACTTTAGTGATTCTTTTAGGTAGACTTTAGTGCTTCTTTTAGATAGACTTTACTGATTCTTTTAGGTAGACTTTAGTGATTTTTTTAGGTAGACTTTAGTGCTTCTTTTGGTAGACTTTAGTGCTTCTTTTTGGTAGACTTTAGTGATTCTTTAAGGTAGACTTTAGTGCTTCTTTTAGGTAGACTTTATATAGTGATGCTTTTAGATAGACTTTAAATAGTGATTCTTTTAGGTAGACTTTATATACTGATTCTTTTAGGTAGACTTTATATAGTGATTCTTTTAGGTAGACTTTAGTGCTTCTTTTAGGTAGACTCTAATGCTTCTTTTGGGTAGACTTTAATGATTTTTTAGGTATACTTTAGTTCAATTTTTTGATAGACTTTAGTGGTTCTTTTAGGTAGACTTTAGTCCTTTTTTTAGATAGACTTTAGTGATTCTTTTAGGTAGGTAGACTTAAGTGCTTCTTTTAGGTAGACTTCAGTGCTTCTTTTAGGTAGACTTTAGTGCTTGATTTAGTCAGACTTTAGTGTTTCTTTTAGTAAGACTTTAGTGCTTTTTGATAGATAGATTTAAGTGCTTCTTTTAGGTAGACTTTATTGATAATTTTGGGTAGACTTTTGTGCTTCTTTTCAGTAAAGTCTACATAAAATACTAATAAATAATATACTAACATATTTTAGGATTGCCATTTCAAATCTACCAATCCTATAATTCCCGAAATCGGATGGTTCCTTGGGGATTTGTTAATGTTACAAAGGTATAAAAAACAGATAACAATTATCTAAACAGAATATTTTGTCTATAAATAGAACAGCTTTAAAATGGTTTAGATATTTTTGATGAATGATATATTTGTGCTTTATTCGAGGAAGCAAATTATACAACTCTAAATTTGTTGATATTTTACACTCAAATATAAAAAAAGACTATATTTAACGGTAATATCGTATTACTAAATAAATTTTCTGAATTTGTTTCGTCAATTATTCTATTTACTGTTCAATTCAATTAAGGTTAAAGTGTTTTTCCAAAAAGTAAATAAGGGAAGGAAGATTTTTTTTAACCTTTTGCCTTATTCCTGCAAGGAGCCCTATCTCTGCGGGGTTTATACCTGCAGTGTCGTAACCATGTGGAGCTACCTAGTATCCACTATAAACTAAATTTATCTGACCTAAAGTTTTAAACAAACAAACAAAAAACAATCCCCCTCCCTCCTATTTCAAAATTTATTTGACAAACAAAATAAAAACAAACCACCAAACACAAGATTTACTTTTATTCTTTATATCTCACTAACAACAGAAGAAGGTTATGTAAAAAGGTGTTTTGTAATATTTAAAATTTTATTTAGATCTTCTTGACTGGTGTCCTAATACTTATTTCTCTAGTGGAGATAGGAATATTGGTTCATGCTAAAAATCAGGGCAGAGATGTAAGTTTTAATTATTTTTCTTTGAAAAACCATGTCATAGCTAGAGACGTTAAAACTTGCTGCTATGTCAGGCAAATTATAAATCAGTGTAGGTGGAATTTCTTGCACCATAAACAGGCGAAACCCATTATAATTTAGCCGAAAAACTTTTCTGTTTGTTGTTAAATTAAATGGTTTGTTATCTTGTGGTGTTCTTCAAGGAGGGATTGGATATTTGACTTTAAATTATACTGATACTTAAAGTTTTATACAATATATGTATTAAGAGTTAAGACTCTAGGGGGCTAGGTGTCGCTTCGGGTACTAGGTCACTAGACATATCTCCACGCACCTTGAAACATACATACAATACTTATGATTGCGGTGTAAAGCGTCCATTCACCCATCAGACAACCAACTCTCTGAGATGCATGACTTTTGTCTGAGAAGTCCCAACTGTGCATGGTAGCGAGTTGCGCCTGTTTTGGGCCAAGGCATTCCCCTTACTCTAACTATTTACGTCGCGCATCTGACATAGTAGCAGTGGGAACCATTTTTAACGGCTTTAGTTATGACGCGGTGTCGGGCCGAAATTCGAACCTATCACCTTCCCGACGACGAGCGGATACGCTACGTGTTGAGCCACGGTCGCGGGTTGACTATATATGTATTAGTTTAGTTGGCTGAAAACTTTTAACACTTTAATAGAATCATGATTGGTTGGTTTAAAGTGGAAATGACCAAATCTTAATTTTGTTTATCATCATTGAGTATGCACTGTATATCAATTTATCTGCTATTGTCTTATCCTTTAAGGCATTGAAAAGGTTATTTAAACTAAGAAAAAATTTAAATTTTATGGTTTTACAAATGAACTAATGTAAATGTAAAATTTATCCTGGCTTTTCAAAAATAAAGGTTCTTTTTTTTGTGACTTTAACTGAAATAAATTTAGGTACCAAATGTGCTGCCTACAGCTGATGGGGCCAGGATATTTAACTATATTTTGGCCATTATTATTCTTGTTGTTTGTAAGGTGTGTATTTTCTTAAATAAATTATTTACATTTTGTAATATAGCCCATTTATTTATCTGTAAGAATGTCCATCTGTATATCTGGCTATATGTACAATGTCTATCTGTTTGTCTCTTTATGTTTGTCCTTCTGCATGTTTGTCAGTATGCAAAGTATGTCTGTCCTTTAATATGTCTGTCTATCTGCATGTGTGTCCGTCAGTATGTCTGTTTATCTGCATGTGTGTCTGTCTGTATGTATGCCTGTCTATCTATATGTATATCTGCCCATGAATATGTCTGTTCATCTGCATGTGTGTCGGTCAGTATGTGTGTCCATGTAAATGTCTGTCGATCCGCATGTTTGTCCGTCTGTATGCCTGTCCATCTATGTAGATGTCTGTCCGTCTGTATGCATGTCTATCTATATGTATATCTGCGGCTGCCCATCATTATGTCTGTCCATATACAGGGCGTTTAAAAAAAAACTGCGTTTTCCAAATTTGGGAAACAACCATTAGGAGTACAAAAAAATAATTATATGTCAATATTCTCTATAAAAATATGCATCAAAATTGTTACAGGTGTTTTTTAATATCTCTGAAAATAACGGCGCATTTTAAAGCATAAATAACTGATAAATCTTTTTGTATACTTAAGAAACATGACCTTTAAAATTGCTCATGTTCGTAAATCCTCACCCCTCATTTATTCCTATAATCCTTTAATTTGATTGACAGGTTAAGATATAAACTCATTATTTATCCATAATTTGTAATTTAATGCTTTAATAAAAAAATTCAAACTTCAAAAACTTTTTTGTCTTTAGAGATTTTTTTTTCAAATAAAAAGGAGTTTTTTTCTTTTTACTATAACCTACGTTATTAAAGAAGATTCTTTTACTGCAAATGCATCACAATCAAGAAATGTGAAAAAATGACAAATTGCAGTTTCTTAAAAATGCTTTTGTGAGGAGCTAAAAAGCATTTCACCTTTAAAACTCATTAAGGTACTTTTCTTATACCTTTTTCTAAATTAATATTGAAATTCTACGATTTTTTTATACATAATAGAAGAGTTATTTTAATTTTTCTTGCACAACATTTTTCACATAAAGCATTTTTGGAAACTATGTACTAGGGTGGGTCGATTTTGGACATTTTTTTTCTGAGGCCAAAGCGGGGATCTGCACTCAATTTATATAGATATAATACACCTTTGGATGATTTAAAATTTATCCAAAGTCTTAAAACCGCTGACGACCAGACATTCAATTGTAAAGCTATTTGTAAATGGGAGTCAAAAATTTATTGAATCAGAACTATGGCTTCATGGTGCTCCCTGGAAAGGCCTTGAGGAGCTGAGTCAGGAACTTTTGTCCGTTTCAAAAAATCTCGTTCATAGCCTGAGAAAATCTAAAAAACCTCTACAAATTGGACAATTCTCAATAAACCTTAAAAAATTGTGGTTTTTTAGTGATTTCTAAGGCTAGGAACGAGATATTTTGAAACGGACAAAAGTTCCTGATTCAGCTCCTCAAGGCCTTTCCAGGGAGCACCATGAAGGCATAGTTCTGATTCAAAAAATTTTTTGAATGTCGTCTTTGCATACTAATAAGTAACGAATTATATTTTTAAGTGGTCGTGTTCTAAAACTCAATTTTTTAAAATTCTTTTTCGGTCAGAAATGTTGTTAAGGTTAATTTTATCTGTTGCATATGTACCTATCATAGAGGCCGTATTTCTAGAGATAATGAAAAACACCTGTTATAAATTTGATGTACTTTTTTACAGAGAATAAGGACATATAATCGTTTTTTTCTGTATTCCTTCTGGTTGTGTCAGAAAAACGGAAAACGCAGTTTTTTCTGAAACACCGTGTATATATCTGTTCATCTGCATGTGTGTCTGTCTGTATTTCTGCCCTTTCATATTTCTGTACATATGAATGTGTGCGTCAGTATGTGTGTCCATGTAAATGTCTGTAGATCTGCATTTTTGTCTGTCTTTAAGTTTGTTCTTCTGTATGTTTGCCCATCCGCATTTTTGACCGTCTTCAGATTTATCCGTCTGTATGCCTGTCTATCTATATGTATATCAGCCCATCAATATGTCTGTCCATCTATATATCTGTTCATATGCATGTGTGTCTGTCTGCATGTTTGTCCGTTAGTATGTCTGCCCATCTAAATCTTTCGGTATGTATGTTTGTCCATCTAAATGCCTGTTCATGAGTATGCTTGTACGTCTGTATGTAAATTTGTCCGTCTGTATGAATTCCCAACTGTATATCTATTCATCCTGTTAATCATTCGTCAGGTAAAAATCTTCAATCATGCAAATGTCTAACTTGTTAAATTGTTCATGTGTAACATACTGAACAAACTTGTTCTTGTTTAGAAACGGGGCGAGGTGACTTCTGGACCTTTGTTCCTATTCTGGTTAGCTGCAGCAGTCTGTGGCGCTCCAACATTCAGGTAAAATCTAGTTCTTCATGTGAAAAATTTATTTAAGTGAAAAACTGATTTTTTATCCAATTCTAGCTTTAATTAAATTTTTAAAATATTCTGGTTTCTTTCAGCCTATGAAATGTATCTTCCTGATACCTATACCTATATTTACCTATCTATACCTATTAAATTAATGGATTAAGTTAGCTATTTGTCAACCTAACCATGATGTATATTTTATTAAATCTACTTTTGTGTTTCTTTAATTCTATTTAAAATTAAAACAAAAGGTTTACTTATCATGTTAGTTTTTTGTTTGTTGGTGATTTATTTATACCACCCAACCATAACAATAGTCTTAAATTCTTAAATTGGATATTTTCTTTTACGCCTTCTGAATAAGAGCCATACTCCCTATCATTAACCCCCCAGGATAATATAACACCCCTGTAGAAGTCTGTATAACACGGATCTTGGACAAAATAGCTTCAGACAAAGTAGCTTCGGACAAAGTAGCTTCGGACAAAGTAGCTTCAGGACAAAGTAGCTTCAGGACAAAGAAGCTTCAGGACATTTACTTAATAAAAGTAGCTTCCTAAGAAAAATAGTCTCCAATATGGCCGCAGCGCTCGGCCCCCTGGCCTGCCTAGCCGCGGGCGCTTGGCTCCCTAGCCTATAACCTAACCTAACCTATGTTAGCCTCAGAAAATTTAATTAAGAAAAATATCCTCAACTGATAATACATAGGTGGTTTAGAATTTCGAGGATTTTGCAAAAAGTGGTTGATAGATTTTTACAATTTTTAATATTGTTTTTACAAGTTTTAATAATTTACAATTTTTTGGTTAGGTTAGGTTAGGTTATAGGCTAGGGGGCCAAGCACCCGCGGCTAGGCAGGCTAGGGGGCCGAGCGCTGCCGCCATGAACTTTATTAGCAGTGGAGGCTACTTTCCTTAGGAGGCTACTTTGTCCTGAAGCTTCTTTGTTCTGAAGCTACTTTGTCCTGAAGCTACTTTGTCCGAAGCTAATTTGTCTGAAGCTACTTTGTCCAAGATCCGTATAACACCACTTTACACCTTTCTCTGGTGTGTCAAAGTTTTCACTCTGGTAAAACTCTGTGCACGCCACTGCCTCCATTTATCCTCAATATAAACTCTTATTAATAATTCAAAGAATCCATTTTGGTAAATAATGACAAGATATTGATATTGACCTGGGTTAGTTTACATTACAACCAAGAATATAAGTCCATAAGGTTTATAATAATCTTTTCTTAATCGTTACCTTAACAACTTTGGGAACTTTCATTGAACTTTGATTGGTTGGTTCATTAAGTTGAGTATCCAAACGTTTCAGCCACTAATTGTAATCTCCAGAAGTTGTAATTTTGTATATCATTATTAGGGATATATTAAATTTATCGTTCAAAGTCTTATCCCTTTAGAACCCTTGGTGTATTTTGAAAATTTACTACGGGTGTATTCCATTAAATGTTAATTGGGGCTGATTTACTTTGATAATTCTTAAATTGTGCTATTCACATATATATTTAGTTTTGTAGATTTAAAAGAACATATTTGACCTGAAGTCTCATATCCAAGTCAGAAAACAAACATAAGAGTTATATTTATATATCAGATTTTTTAGCATATTATATTATTTACCTATTATTACAAAAGAATATTATTTAAAATCAGGATTTATAAATATAAAATAAAATTAAGTTTTTCATATATATAATAAATTTACAGACATAAAAGACCTTACTACTTTGTATTATACTAGCATCTATGCCAATAGTATCTAGTGGCTCAGTATTGAAATGGGCTAAAAGAATATATTAAAACCATCCTAAAACTTCATATAAAAAAAATTGCCTAAAACCAATACAGGACCTATTTGTTGTTTAACTAAAATATAGAACCCAATCGGTTCAGTAGTTATTTTGATATTTAGCGTCAGACAAAAAAACCTTACTACTTTGTATTACACATATTTGTTTATTTATAAATTGGAAAGCTGACGTCACTAGGAAAACATAAATCTTTAAAGCTGATATCCTGTTTGATTATTTCATAATCTAGAAATATAGTTTTTTCAATATTGATAGTTTAACATTTTAGTATAAAGAAAATTACAAAATTACAAAGAACAATATTTATAAAAGCGAGGCTTAACGAACATTAACAAATATAGAGCAAAACCACTTTTATTATCTAACATAATTCAAAAGGAAAAAAAACTTTCAGTATATATCTATCCCAAATTTCTTAGATACAGGATGGATGTATAAATGCCAGTGTTGGATGTATTTATGACATATAATTGAAAGAGTATGGATGTGTAAATGCCAGTGTCAGATGTATTTCTGACACTTGTATAAAAATATGGGATGTACTTTTGCCAGTGTTGGATGTATTTATGGCATGAGAATCGGTTTTACTGTCATTTTACTGTCATATAAATACATATATTGCACTGGCGAAAACCTATCCCCTGTAAATTTGCTGCATGCGTAAATGGCATTTCCTCCTACATGATGCTTGACAATATAGACATTTGTTTTAAGAATTAATTATAGATATACTTCGCTTTTATTAATGAAAAATAAGGTTCATTCAAAGATATTTTTTTATTAAAGGTTTTTCTTTTCAATTTTTTTACAACGCCCCTAAAAGCACTGGGGAAAGAGATACCTTATTCATAAATAGTTATGAACCTTCCAAGGACCTTCATGAGGAGCTTCACTGTAATGGAGACTTTTATCAGTCCAGTACTTAGCTAGTTCCTTTGGTACAAACATACATACACAAACACACTTAGAAACACAGACAGATATCCTTTTACTTTTGTATATGAGATTCAAATTTCAGGTCGGCAGTACGTAGTGACTACTTGACTGGTGATGAGAAGATTGCCCCAGTAATTATCTTCACAATTCAGTATCCAATACAGCTAATCATTTTCATACTCTCATTCTGGGCAGATGGAAAGTAAGTTTTTATTTATTAATCATTTAAACCTGGGGAGAAATGGGTCATTGGAATGTAAATAACATTTTAAGTCCATTGTCTTTTCCCTTAAGATCCCTACATTTCAAAATTCAAACCTATCACTTCCCCGAAATCGTTAACAGTTTAATTATTGTGAGTTTGAATTTAACAAAACGTTTGATAAAAATACTTTAGCTATTAAACTAGAAAGAACATATTAGATGCATATTGTTGTGTTCTAACTTATACCATATGAAAACACTCTCTTTTTAAATGAAAAAAAAATGTTTTTATTCCCTATAGGGATCCCCAAACCCTTAAACCATTACCTAACCTAAAAGAAGCATAAGTAATATTTATTTTGGATGCGTGGTACATTAATTAATCGAGAGGTATATTAATTAATCGAGATCTTTTAAAGCAAGAAACCACATTTTTTGTTCATAATATATCATATCGTAATTTATAACCTATTGAGCTTAAAAGTGTAGAAAAGGGGTAAACAGTGAAAACATCTTAAAATTAGAATTGAAAAAACATGCCTTAAAGCTTTTTTCACCAGATCAAGGAAAACACCTCCTGGCAAAACCCTGTGCACTTATTGATTATATTGTAAAAGATTATGTTAATGTTTAGGCCCAAGTATATAGACCTGGAGGAGGATGCCGACAACTTGACACCAGAAAACTTTGCCTCCTTCCCTAGCAAGATGACTTTCTCATGGTTTGATTCCTTTGCATGGACTGGATGGAAAAGGAATTTTACAATTTATAAATTTTCTGAGTCAAAGAAACACCTCGGTTTATATTTTATTCTTATCATTAAGAGTTTTATTATCACTGCAATTCATCTATCTTAAGATCTCGTAAACGGCTAGATTTATCGTTCTTAAATTTTTAAAATATTGGTTAGAACAGGTTTTAGGCTATTTTGTGGGAAGTTCGTCATCCTTCACAATAAAATTTTCTCGCCAAGTCACCTCACTAATCAAAATTTGAAGAGAAAAAAGCGGGAGGCGGGGGAGGGGTTAATTTTTTGTGATTAATTTGAATGTGGTTGATAAAGCAATGACATATTAACGTACAAAATTTTATCTTTAAAAATTTTTTTGCTACAAAAAGTATATAATTAAAATTTATTTTGCTGTTCTACTTTTGTCTACCAATTAAAATCTAAAAAAGTTAAAATTGAAATTGAAATTTTGAGCCTGACTTAATATTTTGCATACAAGTATTATATTTAGATCTAAATACCTACATTTGATTATTTCATATTCCATCTCTCCTTCCCTTTTATTTTAGTCCTTTGATGGCCATAACAAGAGCGTAGACAAAGGTGGGGTGGGATGTTTTAAGATACCCGGGGAAATTAAGGGATAAGACAATGGACGATAAATTTATGTAAATCCCATGATGAAAAACACAATTACCCCTTGTGTATATAAAAGTTATTGCTGGAAAAGTTTGAATACTGCTAGTTTCAACAAACCATTCAAGAACGTATTAAAGTAACCAAAGTAACCCAATGAATAATAGCGCGCCTTTAAGAAACAATTTTCATTCTTTTCTACAGATTATTTTTTTGGTTAAAAAATATATTCTTCTTTTAAAACTATACTTAAAAGGAATCAACCTTTCCCATTACTTGATGAAATTGTATTATGCTAATTAAAATATGAAATAGATATTATTAGTATAAACAGGTTATTGAAGTTTATATAGCAGGACTACATATTACCATATTTTATATTCAGTCTTAATACTTTTTTCTGTAGTATAAATCCTGTGCACGCCAATGCAATAAAGCTTGCCGGGGCAGATTTAAATCAAATAACTGGCATCAACATGAAAGGATTGTTGTAGTAAATATATATTACCAAACAGAAACAAAGGAGGAAACTTGAAGTTTATATGACAACTATGAGTCCAATTCTTAAACATGTACACTGTTAACAATCAAATAAGTTTTAGATATAATAAGACCATTAGAGAAGTAAAAAAAGTAAAAATTACACAGTTCTTTCATTTTGATGCAAATTCTTTGATTTTAATGTCTTTAAAAGAAGTTATTAATGTAAGAGTTTTAAAGATTTTATAACAAAAGATTTTATTTGGAGCTAATACTACATAAATGTACTACACAGATAATCCTGCAAGCACTGAGCAGAGCGTTGTTTACTTATTCCTTCTTTAACTTTGATATGGTGGAATTATTCTTTCTTAAGTATCGAACTCTGTTGATGTGAAATTATTCTTAAGTATTGAACTCTGGTGTAAAGAAATTGTTTTATTGAACTTTGGGTGAATGGAAATATTCTTATCTAAGTATTAAAAACTAGTGTGGTGGAATTATTCTTTCTTAAGTATTGGGCTCTGGTGTGGTGGAATTATCTATATTAAGTATCGAACTTTTGTATGTTAGAATTATTCTTTTAAAGTATTGAACTCTGGTGTGGTGGAATTGCCCTGCAGATTGAAAGTTATTGCCACAACATCTTTGCAAAGTTTCCATCTCCAGAGAGTCTGACAAATATTTAGAAATGATTTTAAGGGAGTTAAATTAGAGAATTAACATGTCTTACTTAAAATCTAATTGTCCTATGGAGCACCCTATACAGTTTGACATCTAGGATTAATGCCTTAAATTTCATGGACACACCTCAATATTGCTAGTGGATTCTAAGAGCAAAGCAAAGTAATTAATTTTTTTTGTGGGTAAATATTTACTAAGAAGTTTTCTCTTGGGAGTGTGGTTTTACCCTCCCAATTACTTTTGAGAAGCTACATTGTAAAGGAGAACCATATCGGTTATTCAGTTAACAAGATCTTTCGGCAAAGACAGACAGACCTACAGGCATCCTGTTTCTTAAGAATATAGATTTGAGTGCTTTAAGATTATACCATTTCATTACAAAAATCTCTATGATAAAACTCAATTTTAAACTTAAATTTCTTACTTAAGTCATAGTCTAACTAATTGATTTCTAGATCATTGATCCCTACTAAAGCCTTCTGTACATATTAATACTATACACAATAAACTACACACAAACTACACTAAAGTTTGTGTGTGTGTGTGTGTGTGTGTGTGTGTTTTAAAGCAATTGGAAAAAGGTTTTAAGAGAAAACTTTTTTGATGCCTGCTAAATTAATATGGTATATTCATAAAAGAGTAGTTATTCACAATTATTACAAGATGAACATAAATACGTTTTTCCTTTATAAACGATAGATATAAGTGAATGTATTACAGAATAAATTAATTTCCTTATTATTCGTGTTAGTTAAAGGAAGATTGCCTGATAACATGCAAATCTAGGAACCGATTTTGTATAGCAAAAATCTTTACATATTGGTTTTTCTCGAGTTTTATTTACTAAATTTAAAGTTATTTTATCACGAAATATTATTTAACTTTTTATAATCAATATTTAAGTTGCTATTTGCTAGGTATCTGTCACCCCTACACTTGAGTATAACTTCTGACTGCTAGGTATCTGTTACCCCTACACTTGAGTATATTTTCTGACTGCTATGTATCTTTCACCCCTACACTTAAGTATATTTTCTGACAGCTAGGTATCTGTCACCCCTACATTTAAGTTTATTTTCTGACTGCTAGGTATCTGTCAACCCTATACTTGAGTATATTTTCTGACGGCAAGGTATGTGTCACCCCTACACTTGAGTATATTTCCTGACTGCTAGGTATCTGTCATCCCTACACTTGAGTATATTTTCTGATATCTAGCTATCTGTCACTACTTTACTTGAGTATATTTTCTGACTGCTAGGTATCTGTCACCCCTACACTTGATTATATTTGCTGAATGCTAGGTATCTGTCACGCCTTTCTGACTGCTGGGTATCTGTCACCCATACACTTAAGTATATTTTCTGACTGTTGGGTATCTGTCACCCTATCCTTGTGATATTGATGATATTGTGTGTTTTTGTTGCTGCTCCCTTCATTTCCGCAAAATACTTTCAAATTCTCACTGTTTTCACATAACAACATAAATGTTTTTAGTATTAACATAAAAATCTACAGGATTGATTGAAATACTCCTAATATGACGCCTTTTTACATTAATTAACTTAATTTTTGATGACTTATTGCACTTTTAACTGGAGTATAGATATTAAAGCAGCGAGAAATATTTTGTTTTGCATAGTAGGCAATTAAACTTCTGTATGATTTAAAATAAATTTTGATTATGCTGCTCTTAAAAATTAGCTTCATTGCGGTAACGCATTAAATTTTGGGCCAATTTGCTCACATTGACCTCCATCTGCATACATTTATTAGAAGGGGGGGGGGGGGGGTTGGAAAACTGGAAAAAGGGAGGATGGATAATAACTCACACAACCCCCTCCCTCCTGCTTTTAGACCAACACCTTAGGTTTACATCTTAAACGTTTTCTGTCAAACCTTCCTCCTCTTGTTGGTATCTTTTGGATAGCGGATAATTTATATAAAAATCAATTGCAACTTGACTTCTTGACCAAATTCTCTTAAAAGTTGGGTAGTGCTTACTAGCCATAAAAGAGTAATTAAATCAAAGCTTCTAGAAGATGAATACAAAGCGTCTATTTAAGCTTATTCCTGATGCTTCAGGCGTTTGATTATATATTCTTAAACACCTGAATATATTTCTAAATTAATTGCTGCGTTTTGAATTTAGTCTACCTGAAGTACCCAATCGGTCCAGTGGTAATGATAATTTTCTTATTTTATCATTTTCTAAAATCATTCCTTTAATCCAAGTTTGTATCTGCCTTGTGTTTAGATAAATAGAATCCCGCATTACACCCAAACAGTACAACCAACTATAGGCGTGCACAAAAATATTTTTACCATGTTTCCTAGATATTATAAAACTTTTTTTAAATAGCGAAGCTACTCTCTAATTTGATTTGTCTGTCTGTATGTCCGTATGTCCGATGAAAACGTGATTATCTCGGCTCCTTTATAAGATAGACGCCTGAAATTTTCAGGGATTAAACAAGTTCTCATTCTTAATATTTTCACCAAGTTCCATTAAGATATGTTTATTAATTGGGGTGCTAGATTGATTCCTAGATTTTTAATTGATTTCAAGTTTTTATTTGTCTTGTGTTTAGATAAATAGAATCCCGCATTACACCCAAACAGTACAACCAACTAAAGGCGTGCACATAAATATTTTCACCATGTTAGCTGATATCATAAACCTTTCTAAAACTCTCTTCTTAATTTTTATTGAAAATAGATGGCATTGATGCTAGTTAGTTATAGTGCTAGGCCTATGCCCTCGGAGCTACCCAAAAATAAAATTAACCTAACCTAACCTGCTCCCCTATTTTCTTAAAATAAAAGGCTGAGGGTTTCTCTGCTCTACTAGGCACTTTGAGGGAAACCACCAAAATTCTACCCACCCCATGTTACGCTCGTGTTGATACAACAAACTTTAGCACAAGATGTGACCAATTTTAGGGGTAAAACAGATATTCTAACATAAATTTTATATTTTAAAAGGACGTCCATAAGTACCTAGGTACATTTCATAGAAGGATAGGATTAGGTTTTTGAAAACCATCCATACCCTCCGTTTTACGTTAATAACAGACATGCCCTTGTAAAAAGTATCAGGAACGTATGGGAAGAAGATAATGAAGATAAAATGAGTTTATTCCCAATTATGATAAACAAAATTACATCTTCTGAAGATTATAAGATTAAAAGTTAGGAACTGCATTTTTTTACAACTCAATCGAGATTTTTTTTATAAAACTCTAAAGTTTTTAGGCTAACAAATGAATGGAATCTTTATAATTTTGAAGAACATTATAATTTATGGTACATTTAAAAATTCCCTTAAAAATACATTTTAGAATATTCAAAACATACCTAGCGAATAATGTTTTGCTTTACACTGCATGACAAGTCAAAAGAATATCAATATTTTTAGGAGAGCAGCTTTTCTAAAACTAAAATGTCCGTTCCCCACAGACTATCCGTCATTCCAATATCGATAAGAACACAGTGTACATTCAGCTTCTAATCATAAGACAAACCTCTAATGAGAAAGATTTCATATATTTTTTCTGGACTAATAATCATAAGAAAAATTGCATTTACTGAAAAAGATTTTTATTTTTACTTAATACTAGCATGTATACTTTAACACAAATATTATTTGTTCTCCATTGATCTATTCCTGTCCAAATAAAAAGATATATACACGTAGAATTATAAATTGTAAGCTTGTTGTTTCTCATGTAGAGTTCTGAAACGTGAAGACCTATGGACCCTCAGCTTAAAGAACAGGTATGATTATTTTAATTTTAAACACAGCTTTAATCACATATCTAATTAGAGTAGTTAAAGAGTAGCTTCACTAACAAAGTTATACTTAAATATAAAAAAAAGTATACTTAAATTGATTTAATTTAGAAAATTTAAAAAGTTTTAATTTGTGTATTTTAATCTTAATAATAGCATTTAAAAATACTGAGAAAAAAATATTTTTCATTTTGAGATGCAAGTACTATTTGTATCGATAAGTATTATTTAAATATCTGATTGTTTGAAGGGAAAATTTAAAAAAAATTCTGAACGGAATGATTCTTTTTTAGATTTTTTTATTAGAGTTATCTTTTTTCTAACAGGGTAAAAACATATATTTTTCTTTTTATTTATTTTTATTCCCTGTTAGAGGATTATTGTACCATCAAATAGTCAAATTATTGCAAAACCTGGTGTGTGTAAAAAAAATTTTGCATTGAAATGCAAAGATCAGTGCTTACTGGTTTTGTGGTGGGTGTGAAAACTAGTGCAATACTCTATTTTGCCATTGAGCCATAGCCACTCAAATTCTACCATATATTCTAAAGAAAAGATGAGTGAGGAATTTTTTGCACCAAATAAATGAAAACTAAGGGGGGGGGGGGGTTGCCTATAACTAAACTTTGCGTAGCTACAAAGAACTCAATATAACTTAACCTAACCTAAATACTAAAAAAACAACCGATAAACTAACCGTGCTTACTTTAAATCCTTAAAATGAAATAAAAGGATGTCTGTCTGTTTGTCTGAGTTTTTGTACCGAAGGATCTCGCTATCAACTAAACCGATCGGGTTCTCCTTAACAGGTTAGCTTGTCATAGGTTTAGGGAAGGTTTATAACTATTTTGGGGGAGGGTACCACCCTCCCCAGAGAAATCGACAAAATAATAAATGCTGCCCTACGGACAGTTTTGCAATTAGCTATAAACATATTTAACACCATCAAGCGGCGAAAAAAATACTTTTGGTATTTTAAAATAGAATGAAAAGAAACAATTTTATGTGTCCCTAGAGGCCTCTAGGGGCGTAGCCATTAGTTTATTATAAAATAAGAAGGGAAGGGCTCTGTGTTCGACTAATCACTTTAAGGGAAAGGAAACTGGCAAAATATAAAATGCAATTATTACCAACTAACTATAATGGACAGAGCACGGTAGTTAAGAACAGTGACTATTAAATAAATTTAGATGAGAGTCAAAAAAATTGGGATTTTCTCCAATTAACTTTTATCTCTTGCATTCTTTTTTAAAGACCAGATTTCATTTTTATAGCTCTTTTTGGGCTATTGTCTTTAATTTATTTGCTTGATTTGTGGATTTTTTAGTACCGAGTTGCTTTATATTTTTACTAGCGGCTTCGCCCCTAGCCTCTAGGGGCTTTGCCCCAAGAGGTGAAAAAAAATATGGCAAAAATCGTTAAGGACCATGGAGATATCTTCAAAAAAAAAAAAAAAAAAAAAAAATTGGGGGGGGATTTTTTGGTTTTTGGGGGGGTTGGTGGTGTCCCACCCCCCAAGAAAATAGCTTAAAACCACCACAGGACCAATAGGTAGATACCCTGAAGAGTAGAATCCGATCGGTTCAGTGGTTACCGAGATCTTAAGGGACAGACAGACAGACGGACAGACGGACAGACAGACATCGTTCTACTTTGTATTATAGATTGCAGATATTACCTGTGGACAAATTTGTTCTTTACTTCCAAGTTTACCTAAAGGGATTATGCAATTGACGATAGATTGATTTACATACCATAATATGATAAACAATATCACCAATATTTATACATTTTGACGCAATTAACCAATCAAGAGAATCTAACGTTTTTGGGTCATCAAAAACTTGGTTATAAAACTTTGGGTACCAGTGTAACTTACAGCACATTGTCCATTGTTGCGAAAAAAAGCCTTCCATTTAAAATTTTTGATCAATTAAAGTTTTCAATTGATGAATTATCCTTTGAAAAATCGTTTGAAAGATGATGATTTGGTCAATCTGTTCCAATTTTGCTAAGAGAAAGTAATGAAATAAAAATGTATAAAATTTTAACAAAATTTTGTACGTAAAATTCGAAAACTTGATATTTGTGTCAACCTTTAACAAATTTTACTTCTTAACTTTTTCATTATTTTACTTTTAATAATTTTTCGTTTTAGAATTTTGACAC
Organism: Acartia tonsa; assembly: GCF_053477335.1. Lineage (NCBI taxonomy): Eukaryota > Metazoa > Arthropoda > Copepoda > Calanoida > Acartiidae > Acartia > Acartia tonsa. The sequence goes on along the minus strand of NC_137265.1, from coordinate 38,988,297 downwards.
ACGCGTCATTTTATATAAAAGAAAATATGAAATAAATATATTCAGGCAAAATTATGTAAAGAATTTAGTCACAAAATATGGCCAATATTATTCATGAAGGGGTTGAGGTCAGTTTTCAACTCATATTTAACCCGAGAGAGAAGTAAATACATTTTAAAAAGTCATATTTGATTTGAAGCTAAATTTAAAATTAAACAGAAATGCGTTATTATGTACTAGCGGATTCGCCCCCAGCCTCTAGTTAAGGGGAAGTCAACCCTCTTGTATAGAATTTGTTTTAAAAATGGGGATTTTTTTTTTGGGGGGGGGGTTATGGGTGTCCCACCCTTCAAGAAAATAGCCTAAAACCACCCCAGGACCAGTAGGTATTTTCCCTGAAGAGTAGAATCTAATCGGTTCAGTTGTTACCGAGATCTTAAGGGACGGACTGACAGACAGACAGGTGGACGGACAGACGGACGAACAGACGGACGGATAGACGGACGGATAGACGGACGAACATACGGACGGACAGACGGACGGACATCAAACTACTTTGTATTATAGAATATCAAGTGTAGTTTCAAAATGACTAATATTATTTTTGAAAAGGGTAGGTCATACTTAATAATTTGAAATAGAAATGCATATTTCAAAATGTCATATTTAATTTAAAGCATTATATAAATCTTTCTAGTATTATTTAAAATGTCAATTAGAAATCAATATTTCAAAATCAGAATTGGAACAAATTTTAAATATCTATGGACAGTAGATACTAATTCATAAATACATTTAGGTTTCAGTAAGTGATACATATAACGATTAAAGTGATTTTATTACATGGAAAATTAACAATAACAATTTTCATTACAACAAGGATGGCGACATCTATAGAAGCGAAGCACTGAAACGGTAGGACAAACAGACATTAAGACTTGTATAGTATCAGAACTGAATAATCAGAATATAAATGTACAATTCTAACATGCCTAAATTAACGAAAAAAGCTATCTGTCTCGGACGGACATCCGGACCGACCCTAATTATAGAAAAGCTTAAATAGTTTAAAACCTTAAAGGGCAAAAATTGCCCTTATATAACGTGTAGATATTATAAAGTGCCCTCCTTCTCCCTCTGTCTCTCTCTGTCTCTCTCTCTGTGTCTCTCTCTCTGTCTCTCTCTCTCTCTCTGTCTCTCTGTCTGTCTCTCTCTCTCTCTCTCTCTCTCTCTCTCTCTCTCTCTCTCTCTCCGTCTCTCTCTCTCTCTCTCTCTCTCTCTCTCTCTCTCCGTATCTCTCTCTCTCTCCAAAGTTAACACGCTTTACTTGATATTTTCAAAAGAGTCCCTTCTTCCATTATAAACTCAAGAATAGATATTGAAACTTTATGAAAGCCCTCACATAGTAGAAAGATATATTTATTTTTATGGGTTTGGTAGCCGTCTATTTTTATATTAAATACGGCTGGTCTCTAAATAAATATCGATTGCGCCAAATTATTAGGCAACACAGCAGCAATTGTCCAAAATTGTTTCTGCGGATTTTTTGTTGTTGATTTCCTTTCAATTAAAATGTTCGTCCAAGTATCATAGCGAATCATCCAGTTTGACAAGAATGTATGGTTCTAGGCGGTATTAGGTTAAGTAACTCCCAAAAGAAAATCCAATATTTAATTAAACGACTTTATCTAGAAGTGCTAACTTTATCGGTTAAAGCTTCAGATTGATAGAACAATTTAGCGGCTGTCAAGCTCTTCTAATATATTTAATGAAATCCGAAAATGTTTACATAACCCTAATATATAGATTTTTCCTTTTATTTCTTACATATAATAGCCTAGTTTTTTTTTATCTCTCTATTTCTTACTTAACCAAAACAAACAAATTTTAGAGTAGATAACAGCTTAAGTATGTTTTTAAAAGCGAAGCCTTTCTATAATTTGGGTCGGTCCGTCCGTACGTCCGTCCGAGATAGATAGCTTTTATTCGTTAATTTAGGCAGGTTAGAATTGTCCTATCGATTTCAAACTTTGCATGATGATTCCTGTAGTAGTTGGGTACGATTTAGAAAGCATAGCAACTCTATAATCATTACCAGAATGTCCGTACGTCCATTTTAAACATGTTGATTTTTCTACTTTTTTAACAACAAATTTTCAAGTGTTTTAATTATCCGTTTGATCTGATTTTTGGTATATTGATTCCTGGGACAACAAAGAACAATATTATAAGCGAAGCAACTCTATAATCAAGTCCAAAAATGTAAGTATGTCCATAAACATTATCCTGTTTTTAAGCAGTTTTTCAACAAATTTACCTACAATTTTGATTCGACATTTAAACATTTATGTTCCGATTTTTCAGTTCAGATACTATACAAGTCTTAATGTCCGTTTGTCCTACCGTTTCAGTGCTTCGCTTTTATGGAAGTTGTCATCATTGTTTAATTACAAATCACAAAATCTGTATTTACATGAAAAGTACACCAAAGTATGTATTTTTTATTTATTTACTTTTCCAACTATTAAAAAATTTAACATTGCATGTTTAATTCCTTAATAATAATCACATATTTTTTGGAAGAAAGGGGGGATTTATGGTTTAATAATCAATTATCATACCAAATTATGTCTAGTTAACTTGTGGATATGTAGAAATCAAAAAGTTTTTTTTTCTTAACATAAAATATTCTTCCTTGCTATTATTTCCTTCATTTTTTCTATGCCAAAATATTTGATTGACTACATGCAAAGCTAAAAGCTTCTAATTATTCATGTTTTTAGGATAAAACAAGAATATTTTGATGCATAGGGAGCAAAGAAATAATCTTAGATCCAAAAGCAGCGCAACAATAATAAGCTAACTAATTTTTATTTGACTACATGCATCGCTAGCAGTTTCAAATACTTAGTAAAAAACATTATGGAGTTGAGCAACGACAAGATAAAAGTATAAAATTAATTTTTTGTTTCAAAGTGGACTAGCTACACAGTGTGAGTTATCCAATTGTATAAAGTGCTAAAGTACTTACCCAATTGAGTTCTCATGAATGGTTTCACGCTATTTTTGTGTCCCCTCTATTCCCCCAATTCGAATTTAGATCCCTTAGATGCTAGAGGTGAAGCCACAAGTGCACAATACAATAGACTAGAGTAGACTAGCTACATAGTGATATATATATGCATGGATTTTTTGGATAATTATAGAGTAGACTAGCTACATAGTGATATATATATATGCATGGATTTCTTGGATAATTATAGAGTAGCCTAGCTACATAGTGATATATATATGCATGGATTTCTTGGATAATTATAGAGTAGACTAGCTACATAGTGATATATATATATGCATGGATTTCTTGGATAATTATAGAGTAGACTAGCTACATAGTGATATATATATGCATGGATTTCTTTGATAATTATAGAGTAGACTAGCTACATAGTGATATATATATATGCATGGATTTCTTGGATAATTATAGAGTAGCCTAGCTACATAGTGATATATATATGCATGGATTTCTTGGATAATTATAGAGTAGACTAGCTACATAGTGATATATATATATGCATGGATTTCTTGGATAAAAGTATATCATTCTGTCACAATTATGCAAATATATATCATATATATATACAGAAATACATGCAGTTTAGACAAAGCTAGCAGTTTCGCCCCTAGCATCTATTGGCTTAATCTATCCCAAACCCTATATAAAAAATAGCACAAAACCACATTGGGATATATGTAAAGCTTTACTGAAATTTTTTATTTAGTCTGTTTAGTAATTATTAAAATCTTTAGCTATAGACAAAAATCATATTACTTTATATAACAGGACTTAATAGGATAGCTAAAGATTGAGACTGACAGACAGGCAACGGTCTACTTTGTATGATCAATAGGATAATATAATAGTTTCAGAGTACTTTTAGAGTTAAGAAATATATAAATGACAAAAAGTAAGGGCTGTTCTAAAAGCTTTGATACAAAAAATAAGGGAGGGTAGTGTCTTACTTTATGCTAATACTACACCCAACTTACGACAAATCCGCCACTGTGGCATAACACATAGCGCATTTACTCATTGTCGGGAAGGTGATAGTTTCGAATCTCGGCCCGAATCCCCACGTGATAACTAAAGACGTTAAAAAATGGTTTCTACTGCTGCTATGTCAGTAACAGAAAAGTTAAAGTAACAAGAGCAACATTTAATTCACCCTTTCATTAAATAAATATTTTCTATAAACTATTTTTTTGCTAGGTTCGAACGCTCCTTTCTATGATTTACAGTTAAATTTTATCATCTGTAGATATGACGCCGTTTTTCTCAGCTTAATAACGCCTTAAGATGTTAGGTTACTTTAGAGTAGCTTCGCTACTAAAATAATTGATATTTGTTGTTTCAGTCTGTGCAGAAACCCAGGGAGGGGGGGGGGGGGCATTGAGCTCTTTATCGCACTAGTCACCGAAGTTTTATAAATGCATTTCCTTATTTGTGAGCTTAACAACTTTGGGGACTTTTATTGAATTTCGATTGGTTGGTTCATTAAGTTGAGTGTCCAAACGTTTCAACAACTAATTGCAAATTATAGAAGGGTTTATTTTGTGTGTCATCATTGAGATGTTCATAAATTTATCGGCCATTGTATCATCCCTTTAGATCCCTGGAAGAAAACTCAGATCTACCATTTATTTGTATGTGTCTTTCCAAACTAAATACATTAAAGATCAAGGAGTAGACAGTAGGAAGGAGTTTGAGATATTTAAACCTTAACGGTCGGGGAGGGGGGGGGGGGCGTTGAACGCCCACCATCCAGTTTTTTCTATCTCATTTTCTGTGTGTGAAAGATAAAGAGCCCAAACTGCGTGACTGTTTAAGTATGGGTATGACACATAACTGAGAGTTGAAATTTTTTGAATATCTCCATCCTGGCGGGCACAGGATGCCAGCAAACCTGGCAGGGTCATCTAGGTAAAGAGCAAAAATTGATGAAAATCTTTTTTTAAACATCATTGTAATTATACATTTTTTTCTTACTTTTTATGTTAAGTTTAACTATTAGAAAACAAATGAAAAATTTTTGATCTATAATACAAAGTAGAACGATGTCTGTCATTTCGTCTGTCTATCCGTCCGAAGATTAAGATCTCTTTAATTTAACCGCTGAACCGATTGGGCTGTACTCTTCAGGGAATATTCATGCATATATCAAAATAGTCAGAATTAAGGAATATTTAGGTTTAAGACAATGGACGAAAAAATGATGTCAACCACATTTCTGATAAAGAAAATCACTACTTTGTCAGTTGAAATTTTTGGTTGAAAGGTTTAAGCTCTTCAATTTTATACAACACAAATAAGATTTTATAAATTTTCTGAAGTTTTTTAAGGTAAACAAATTATAGAACGTGTTTTTATACTTTAGAGCCTGTCATGACTCCCTTTAACATCTCTTATAATACATATAGTGCCTTTTTGTAAATAAGATTAAATACATTTAGGCAAAGATCTAATAACTATTTCATGTTAAAAGTATAATATAAAGTAAAAGAATACGTGCAAAACTAAGCAAAAAACGATTGATTTATGATTATTGTACTCACATATAATATAGATATGCACCTTTTTAGGGAATACAAAGAAATTGAAACATTTCCTGTAAAAATATTTCCTATAGTGTTACACAATATCTGGGGATACAAGAAAAGGAGAATGAATCAAATATTAGTTATTTTCTTCAACAAAGATAAGTAAAGTTCCGCCTGAGGTAGATTAAAATTATGGAAGGAAAAAAAGGAAAGAATATATATTTTATTTTGAAAAGATTGAAAAATATTTAAACATTGAAAAACATAGAAAAACACAGAAAAACACAGAAAATCTAAGAAAAGCATTGAAAAGCATTGAAAAACATTAAAAAAACACATTTATAAACGTTAAAAAAACATAGAAAAAGAAGAAAAAATTGAAAAACCCTACCACTATTAACAAAAAAAAACATTGAAAATACCAAAAAATCTGTCACGTGGCTGCTAGTTTTTACCCTTTGATTTAACATTGTCAATGTTTATATGTTTATTGTTTATATTGTAGCAATATTCAGGTGTAGCTACATGGTATGTACGTGGTACCAGAGTGGGACAAGCATTGGCACAAGTGTATTGAATCTGCTAACTATATTCAGGTGTAGCTACGTAGTACCACAGTGGGACAAGTATTGGCACAAGTGTATTGAATCTGCTAACTATATTCATGTGTAGCAACGTGGTACCACAGTGGGACAAGTATTGGCACAAGTGTATTAAATCTGCTAACTATATTCAGGTGTAGCTACGTGGTACCACAGTGGGACAAGTATTGGCACAAGTGTATTAAATCTGCTAACAATATTCAGGTGTAGCTTCGTGGTACCAGAGTGGGACAAGTATTGGCACAAGTGTATTAAATCTGCTAACTATATTCAGGTGTAGCTACGTGGTACCACAGTAAGACAAGTATTGGCACAAGTGTATTGAATCTGCTGACTATATTCAGGTGTAGCTACGTGGTACCAGAGTAGGACAAGTATTGGCACAAGTGTATTGAATATGCTAACTATATTCAGGTGTAGCTACGTGGTACTAGAGTGGGACAAGTATTGGCACAAGTGTATTGATCGAATCTGCTAACTATATTCAGGTGTAGCTAGGTGGTACCAGAGTGGGACAAGTATTGGCACAAGTGTATTGAATCTGCTAACTATATTCAGGTGTAGCTACGTAGTACCACAGTGGGACAAGTATTGGCACAAGTGTATTGAATCTGCTAACTATATTCAGGTGTAGCTACGTGGTACCACAGTGGGACAAGTATTGGCACATGTGTATTGAATATGCTAACTATATTTAGGTGTAGCTACGTAGTACCAAAGTGGGACAAGTCTTGGCACAAGTGTATTGAATCTACCAACTATATTCAGGTGTAGCTACGTGGTACCACAGTGGGACAAGTATTGGCACAAGTGTATTAAATATGCTAACTATATTCAGGTGTAGCTACGTGGTACTAGAGTGGGACAAGTATTGGCACAATTGTATTGAATATGCTAACTACCAGAGTGCAGGGGCGTCCAAGATATTTATTTTTGGGGGGGTAAAAAATTTTTAGGGGGGGGTAAAATTTTTTTTACCCCCCCGCAAAATTTTTACCCGGGGGTAAAATTTGCTTGGGGGGGGTAATTACCCCCCCTGAAATCTGTTGGCAGGGGTAAATTTAGTTTACCCCCACCAAAATTTACCCCCGGGGTAAAATTTTGGGGGGGGGGTAATTTATATTTTATTAAATATATAGTATTAAAAATTATTTTTATTAGAGAATTTTATTTTGGGGGGGGTATTTACCCCCCCAAAATTGTTTTGGGGGTGGGGGTAAATACCCCCTCCTAAATGGTTGGGGGTGCCTACGGCACCCCCAGGGTAGGGGTAAATTTTGAATGGGGGGGTTAAAATGAAAAAAATTTGGGGGTGCCCCCCCCCCCCTTGGACGCCTATGCCAGAGTGGGACAAGTATTGGCACAATTGTATTGAATATGCTAACTATATTCAGGTGTAGCTACGTGGTACTAGAGTGGGACAAGTATTGGCACAATTGTATTGAATATGCTAACTATATTCAGGTGTAGCTACGTGGTACCACAGTGGGACAAGTATTGGCACAATTGTATTGTATATGCTAACTATATTCAGGTGTAGCTACTTAGTACCAGATTGGGACAAGTATTGGCACAATTGTATTAAATCTGCTAACTATATTCAGGTGTAGCTACGTGGTACCACAGTGGGACAAGTATTGGCACAAGTGTATTGAATCTGCTAACTATATTCAGGTGTAGCTACGTGGTACCACAGTGGGACAAGTATTGGCACAAGTGTATTGATCGAATCTGCTAACTATATTCAGGTGTAGCTAGGTGGTACCACAGTGGGACAAGTATTGGCACAAGTGTATTGAATCTGCTAACTATATTCAGGTGTAGCTACGTGGTACCAGAGTGGGACAAGTATTGGCACAAGTGTATTGATCGAATCTGCTAACTATATTCAGGTGTAGCTAGGTGGTACCACAGTGGGACAAGTATTGGCACAAGTGTATTGAATCTGCTAACAATATTCAGGTGTAGCTACGTGGTACCAGAGTGGGACAAGTATTGGCACAAGTGTATTGAATATGCTAACTATATTCAGGTGTAGCTAGGTGGTACCAGAGTGGGACAAGTATTGGCACAAGTGTTTTGAATCTCCTAACTATATTCAGGTGTAGCTAGGTAGTACCACAGTGGGACAAGTATTGGCACAAGTGTATTGAATATGCTAACTATATTCAGGTGTAGCTACGTGGTACCACAGTGGGACAAGTATTGGCACAAGTGTATTGAATCTGCTAACAAGGCCAAGAAAGATGTCTCAATTTTAACAGCTCTTGGTAATATACCTTTTATTTTAAATCAATAAGACATCTTTAAAAAGGAAAATTTTTTTAAAGATTTGATGTTTGATTATTTTAAAAAAGGATGAAAATCTTGAAACCTTTACATGTTATAAATCTTTTGTAACATAAATTACAGACTGGCAAAGTAAGTTGTATTCTGAATGCTCTTTGGCAATGGTCACCTTCACAATAAAAAAAGTCTAGAAAATCACATTTTTATATTTCTTTTGTAACATAAACGACTGACCGACAGACCAAATAAAGTATATGATTTTCCTCGGCAAATGGTATCTTTGTCAAAAAAAAATCAGCAGTCTAATTATAGCTCAAGAAATCACATTTCACCATTTGCAGTACGGACGGACAGACAAAGTGGATTACAAAGTAACCTATCTACTTAAAACTAAACTAAAGCTGTATATTTATCTTTTTCTAGTAAAATGTTTTGGTCTGGATTACATGTGGTCCTCAATACTCTACTTTATATACTCTCTACTTCTATTTGTCTCACCACAAGTTGTCAATCTCATAATTGGGTAAATAGTTTTTTTTATAAGAAGCGAAGCTTTTCTACAATTAGGGTAGATCCTTCAATCTGTCAGTCTGTAAGGATGTGGGGGGATATGTTATTTTAACGACTGACACTTAAGATTGACAGCTTTTTTCGGTAAAGATCCTCTTTTTCAAAGGGCACCCCCTAAATTTCAAAGATATATCTATACTTTGGACGTCTTTTATCTTGTTTGACAATCAAATTTCCTGTATTTTCATTATTGGTTGTTGACGCTATTCTTATCCACAATTAGGTTTACTGATGCATTTTTTAACACATAATATAGCAAAAGTTATTATGATTATAAACGAAAATAGATAATTTAAAGGTTTATTATGTCTATTAGAGAATATTTAAAAATTTGGGTCAAAGTATTTTTTTGTGGGAAATAATGAAATTTTGTATATTTTTCTTATTGGTGACATTGTTTACTTGTGGTCGTGTTAAGTGGAACAAGAAAACCCAGGGATACAGGGATAGGGCAGTAGACAATTAATTACATATTCCTATATTTTCCTTTGTAATAGATAACTTATAAATACTGAGGAGGGAGGCAGGAATTTAAATGGATAAGACAATGGCCGATAACTTGATGTTCAACACCAATAATGGTACAAAAATACCCCTTTTGTAGATTGAAATTAGTGGTTGAAACGTTTGAACATTCAACTTAATGAATCAACCAATTAAAATGCACTAAAGTCCCCAAATTTGTTAAGCCAACGAATAAGAAAACATATAAAAAATATAGGACATTTGGAACTAGTGTAATTCACAGCTCAATGAACTCTCCCTCCCTTAGTAGGTAGGCCTTAACCACATAAATCAACCTTTTTGATTCCTCCTAATTACAAAATAGCTATTATAAAGGTTAGGTGACGTTAAGTTTGGTTAGAACGTTTATCAATAGGCGAAAAAATGTGAAAAAAATATTTTTTCTTTGTATGAATTATCCATTTCTCTTGAAACTTACCAATATTTTGTTTGCTTATTATATTGGGTTGTTAGATGATGGGAAAAAGAACAAGAGAAAGAATTTAATATCTTAATAAAAACATCATGTTATTTTTACAAATTAATTTTATTTCTTAGTGATTACAATCGAACAATTATAATTACATCCATAATAAACGCAGCAAAAACAACTTGTAAAACTTCTTATAGACAGGTGAAGAGGGTACAATGAACTGGTTATTACACTACTCCCCAAGTTTTATAATGTTTTACTATTTGTTGCTCAATATCTTTGGGGACAACTATTGCATTTTAATTGGTTTGTTAATCCAATTATTCCAGAGACTAAACGTTTTAACCACTAATTGTAATTTACAGAAGGGGTAAATTTGTATATCATCAATGTGGATGTACACCAATTTATCGGACATTGTTTTGTCCCTTAAGATCCCTAAAATCATAGTGATATTTTTTTGGAAATGTCAGAAAATAGGACATTATCATTCATCCAAAGTGCCCAAAGTTTTTGTGTCAACGAATTACATAACGTTAGTATAAAACTTTGGGCACCAGTGTAATTTACAATGAAATTTCCTCTCCCTACTTTATTACATTTACAAATATAATTTTAGTTTTGTTCAATCCAACGAGGAGGCAGAACCACTATGGCGTGGATACTTGTACGTCAGTGTTATCATTCTGACAACTATAGTAAACTCTGTTATTAATGCCCAGTATTGGTATATTCAATGGCTTATAGGTAATATATTAATTTAGTATTACAGCTACTCTATAATTAGTATCTATCTGTATGTCAGTGTTATTATTCTAACAACTATAGTGAACTCTGTTATTAATGCCCAGTATTGGTATATTCAATGGCTAATAGGTAATATATTAATTTAGAAGCGCAGCTACTCTATAATTAGAGTCTATCTGTAGGTCAGTGTTATTATTCTAACAACTATAGTGAACTCTGTTATTAATGCCCAGTATTGGTATATTCAATGGCTTATAGGTAATATATTAATTTAGTATCACAGCTACTCTATAATTAGAGTCTATCTGTAGGTCAGTGTTATTATTCTAACAACTATAGTGAACTCTGTTATTAATGCACAGTATTGGTATATTCAATGGCTAATAGGTAATATATTAATTTAGTATTGCAGCTATAATTAGTGTCTATATGTATGTCAGTGTTATTATTCTAACAACTATAGTAAACTCTGTTATTAATGCTCAGTATTGGTATATTCAATGGCTTATAGGTAATATATTAATTTAGTATCACAGCTACTCTATAATTAGAATCTATCTGTAGGTCAGTGTTATTATTCTAACAACTATAGTGAACTCTGTTATTAATGCCCAGTATTGGTATATTCAATGGCTAATAGGTAATATATTAATTTAGAAGCGCAGCTACTCTATAATTAGAGTCTATCTGTAGGTCAGTGTTATTATTCTAACAACTATAGTGAACTCTGTTATTAATGCACAGTATTGGTATATTCAATGGCTAATAGGTAATATATTAATTTAGAAGCGCAGCTACTCTATAATTAGAGTCTATCTGTAGGTCAGTGTTATTATTCTAACAACTATAGTGAACTCTGTTATTAATGCACAGTATTGGTATATTCAATGGCTAATAGGTAATATATTAATTTAGTATCACAGCTACTCTATAATTAGAGTCTATCTGTAGGTCAGTGTTATTATTCTAACAACTATAGTGAACTCTGTTATTAATGCCCAGTATTGGTATATTCAATGGCTTATAGGTAATATATTAATTTAGTATCACAGCTACTCTATAATTAGAGTCTATCTGTAGGTCAGTGTTATTATTCTAACAACTATAGTGAACTCTGTTATTAATGCACAGTATTGGTATATTCAATGGCTAATAGGTAATATATTAATTTAGTATTGCAGCTATAATTAGTGTCTATATGTATGTCAGTGTTATTATTCTAACAACTATAGTAAACTCTGTTATTAATGCTCAGTATTGGTATATTCAATGGCTTATAGGTAATATATTAATTTAGTATCACAGCTACTCTATAATTAGAATCTATCTGTAGGTCAGTGTTATTATTCTAACAACTATAGTGAACTCTGTTATTAATGCCCAGTATTGGTATATTCAATGGCTAATAGGTAATATATTAATTTAGAAGCGCAGCTACTCTATAATTAGAGTCTATCTGTAGGTCAGTGTTATTATTCTAACAACTATAGTGAACTCTGTTATTAATGCACAGTATTGGTATATTCAATGGCTAATAGGTAATATATTAATTTAGAAGCGCAGCTACTCTATAATTAGAGTCTATCTGTAGGTCAGTGTTATTATTCTAACAACTATAGTGAACTCTGTTATTAATGCACAGTATTGGTATATTCAATGGCTAATAGGTAATATATTAATTTAGTATCACAGCTACTCTATAATTAGAGTCTATCTGTAGGTCAGTGTTATTATTCTAACAACTATAGTGAACTCTGTTATTAATGCACAGTATTGGTATATTCAATGGCTAATAGGTAATATATTAATTTAGTATCACAGCTACTCTATAATTAGAGTCTATCTGTAGGTCAGTGTTATTATTCTAACAACTATAGTGAACTCTGTTATTAATGCACAGTATTGGTATATTCAATGGCTAATAGGTAATATATTAATTTAGTATTGCAGCTACTCTATAATTAGAGTCTATCTGTAGGTCAGTGTTATTATTCTAACAACTATAGTAAATGATTTCCATCTATCGTCTATTGTCTTATCCCTCAAGATTCATAATTATAAACAGACATTAACACTTGTATAGTGTCAGAACTGAATAATCAGAATATAAATGTAAAAGATTCGAAGCAAAATTGTAAGTAAAATTGTTGAAAAACTGCTTGTACAGAATAATGTTTATGGACATACTTACATTTTTAAGACTTGATTATAGAGTTGCTTCGTTTATTATATTGTACTTTGTTGTCCCAGAAATCAGTATACCAAAAATCAGATCAAACGGACAATTAGATCACATAAAAATTTGTTGTTAAAAAAGTAGAAAATCAACATGTTTAAATGGACGTACGGACATTCTGGTAATGATTATAGAGTTGCTACACTTTCTAAATCGTACCTAACTACTACAGGAATCACCATGCAAAGTTTGAAATCGATAGGACAATTCTAACATGCCTAAATTAACGAATAAAAGCTATCTGTCTCGGACGGACGGACGGACCAACCCTAATTATAGAAAAGCTTCGCTTTTAAAAACCCTATTTATCAGGACACTAAATTATTTTCATAGGATTGCGAGTTCGTACAGCTTTAACATCAGCTATCTACAGAAAATCATTGAAATTATCCAACAAAGCAAAGAAAGAAATGACAGGTACCTCATTTTGCACATTATTTTCTCTTATTTTGTAGATAAAAAACTTTGGGTACTTATATAGGACTTTGATTTGTTGGTTCTAAATTTTCAACCAATAATTTTGATCTACAGAAGGGTTGATTTAGTTTATCATCATTGGGTATACTAAGTATCAATTTATCTCGCATTGTCTCATCCCGTAAGATTCCTAAATTTTACATAACTAGTTGAGGAAAACATATGAATAGAGAGAAGGAATGCACGGTTGTAAATTTCAGAACTACAGGGATAGGATAAAAGCAGATAAAAATATTCCTCCTTAAGTCTAATACTGTGTGTTAGTATGATTTAATTGCCGCTGTCCTAGAATGTTCGTTACAGCTGTTTCTTTTTTTGATGGGGGAAAGGGGGATATGATTATAAAATCTAAACCATTTTACCCTTTCTGATAATTGTAAAGCAGTTGCCATATAAATGAAAAAGAAATTAATTAAAGGGGGGGGGGGGGGGCGAGGGGGCAAGAGAATTTTTTCATGTTACAGGGTTTTGTAAAAAATGACTATTATTTTTTTTAATTCAAGGAGCCCCGTTGGGGTTATTTTTAATGGTTTATTGTGTAATCTATTTAACTTAAGTATTTTCTTGATCATTCTGCACCAAAAAGTGTTATCCCTAATCCTTTATAATTTGTAATAGCAGTGCACTAATTACCAAAGTTGAAAATTGCCTTGTCAAAGTTTACCTAAACTGTTATCTATAGGGGAATTGCAGGGCGGAAGGGATGTAATAATTGCTTATAAATTAATTTTAAATACTATATTTTCTCAAGTATTAATCCTTATACTAAAGTAACAGGATGTTTGCTTGTGTGTCTGTGTGTCTGTCTGTACCGAAGGATCTCGCTAACCGCTGAACCGATTGGGTTCTCCTTAACAGGGTAGCTTTTCATAGGTCCCGGGAAGGCTTATAACTGTTTTCTTGGGGAGTGGGACACCCCCAACCTTCTCAAACAAAAAAAAAATTTCTTTTTTCTTTTAAAATAAAAAAAAGGTTATTTAATTCGACTGTCTCCTCCTCAAGTGCCCCTAGAGGCCTCTAGGGGGCGTAGCCGCTAGTATCTAAAACAGTAATATTTTTAAAGTTTAATTTAATTTATCATCAATTGACTAATCCCTGCAACCCTGAGAAATTGTAAGAAGATAAATATTAACCATATGTAACAGGAGATATATCTTTAAATTTCCGAATTTGCCGTAAAAAAGGACCGATATCTGTAATATTACCAGCTTATTATTTGGTGTGTTTTGACAAGGAGATCATTTTGCGGTAACTTAGAATTATGGAAATTCAAAGTTAACTACCGTTTAAAATGATTTAATCCTATTATATAAAATTTATGTATTTCCGAAGCAAGGGCATCATAAGGATATAAGATACTAGCTGGAAGCCTGACAATAAAACAGAGGTTCGGATAACCTACTGTTGAAATAGTAAGTTTTTTGTCTGTAGATTAACTTTTTAATAGCTCCTGAACTCCTTAAGCTAGGAGTGCAACCGCTAGTATGATCAAAAAGTGGAATATGGTTTTATAAGGAAGAGCCAAATTTTGAATTAAATCTCATTTTAGTCGGAGAGACAACAAACCTGATGTCCATAGACACGCAGAAGTTCATGGACCTGGTGCTGTACCTCAACATGATCTGGTCCAGTCCGCTCCAGATAATCCTGTGCCTCTACTTCCTCTGGGGCATCCTGGGACCCTCATCCCTTGCAGGTATATATTTAAACCTCTGGTGCGTGGGGGTGGTTGATAACATTGTAGAACAAAACATTTAATGGTCCCAAGACACTACCATCCCAATTCTTTGATTGAGCGACTTTTGTCTATAAGTTCCAATTGTGCATGGTAATGAGTTGCACCTGTTTACGGGCCGAGGCTTTCCCCCTACTCAAACTATTTGTGTCACGTGCCGGACATATCAATTGTAGGAAAAATTTTAAACGTCTGTAGTATGACGTGATGGTGTAGTTCAGACTATTTAGACTAATTGGTTAAAATTTGAAAATATTTTAGTCCAAAATAACTTCTATGATCATTTATTTAGATAGAAATCATTAATAAATTTTTCAATGCGTATGTTCAATAAAAACACCAGAGGTGGATTCTTAAAAAAAACTTTTTGGCTCACTGCACAGTGAGGCTCGCTAAAATATTTGGTGAAAATCCTCAAAAATCGCATTAAAAAATCTACAAAAATTAAACAAAATCTTATGTTAATAACCCTTTTATAATTTTATTTAATTGTTGTAGATTTTTATACGATTTTGGAAAATTTTACACACAATTCTTTAAAATGAGCCTCACTAATTTTAGTGAAGCAGTGAGAAAAACGTTTTTTAAGAATCCACCTCAGGCATCTAAATGCCAAGTATTTAAACTTGTTAGAAAACAAGCTTTGTACAATATCTTCGAAATAAATATGTAAATATGTAGATTATGTAAAATTAATTAATGCAGAAAACGTGAGAAACAATAAGATTTATGTAGCAGTCATTAGCACAGAAAATTATATGTAGAAAACAAACAAAAAGTTGAAACAAAATTAGTGTTATGCATTATTTAAATTAAATTTCAAGGACCTACCTATAACAAGTAGAAGCAGAAGCTTCAGTCTGAAGCTATAGTCTATGGACGAAGCCACTAGTGGCTCAATACTTAATAGGTTGAAGGCTAAACAGCTTTTCTTAAAAATCTAAAAAAATAGTCTGAAATAAAACTTTAAAGTAATTAAGAGTTTTTCTTTAAGGTTTATTTCATTTGTTTGAATGGAATTATTTTAAACTAATTACAAAGATTTGCTTACAGAAATTGAGTCATTTAATTCTATTTGCAGAATTTCTCTTCTCTTTAAATTACAGATAAAGTTACTTCTTAAAAAAAGTTTAAAATTTAAATCTCTTGTAAGTTACATTTGCATCTTAAAATCTTTATTTTAAGTATGCCTGTAAATTGTCTTAAAGATACGGCTGAACTTCAGCTTTTAGTAATGGTTTTAACAGCTGTATAAAATAGAGCTATTGTTCTTAAAATTTTAGTAGCTTACATTGCTATGATTGAGATTAGATAAGAAAAGTGTAGTTACTATTTATTTTCAATTTTGACATAATCACTAAAATATGATATAATAATTTCAAACTTCTTTGAAATTAAAATGTTCATAAATTTACCGTTGAACTACCAAACTATGGACTGGCATTGGTTACATGTAAACTACAATACAAAAATATTTTATTTAATGTTAAAATTACTGTATAAGGATAAATTTTGTGTTGAATGATGGGCTAAAAAGCAAAATATAATTTAAAATAAAATTACTCTCAGGGTTGCCTTTTCTAAAGATTTAGGTAATTAAAAAATTTAATTAGGTTTTTTTTTGTATTTGTCTGTATTTATGTCTGTCTATTGGATTGTCTGATTTTTATTACTAACCTTTTAACAATTTATATATAATTGTAAAATATAAAATTATGCAGAATGCCCTATGTAGAATGTGAATGTGTTTCAAACAGGATATGACGAGAAATACAGTCGCAAAAATAGATATCCCTTACCCCTGTGCTGCCTTTTTTATATTCTATGTCTTAATATGCAAATATGCTCTACATATTTTAATATTTAATAAGCCTAATTAATTACTAGACTAGAGTCTAGAAGTTTTATTTCATTAGCATATACATACATAGGTATAAATGAGTATTTATACTAAGGAAACCCTAACTTTCGGTAGCGTAAGAAATTTGATTTCGCCCAATATGCTTAATCTTATGAACAAGTTTGTACTTATTATAAAGAGAATTCTAAAACAATGTTTTCTAGCATGCTAAGGTTTGGTATCTGTGTTTTGCTTCTTACTTGATTTTCCTACAACTTACAAACTCACCCTCTAAAATATAAACCCACAATCACCCACAATGGATGTAGATTATACATGGATATTATGACAGGAGAAAATTTGTTGTCAATTTAGGTTGCTATTTCCCCTGTCATTTATTGCTCAGGCCGTTCAACGAGTAGGAGGGGGTAATAGGGTAAAGGGGGGATTTCGTGAGTCTAGCCTGCTGCAGGTTTAGATGGTTCCACGACAAACGTAAGAGTCCCAAACGTCAGAGTGGAAAAACATCAGAGTGGACAAACGCAAGAGTCCCAAACGTCAGAGTGGGACAAACGTCAGAGTGGACAAACGCAGGATTTTTGGGACAAACGTCAGAGTGGACATTTTATAAGTAAAACGTATGAGTCTCGATTTTATAATCATTAAAGCGCTGCGGCTAGGTAGGCCAGGGTGCTGAGTGCTGCAGCCAGAGTCATTTTCTTTATGATTAGGTTAGGTTAGGTTATAGGCTAGGGGGCCGAGCGCCCGCGGCTAGGCAGGCTAGGGGGCCGAGCGCTGCGGCTAGGTAGGCCAGGGTGCTGAGTGCTGCAGCCAGAGTCATTTTCTTTATGATTAGGTTAGGTTAGGTTATAGGCTAGGGGGCCGAGCGCCTGCGGCTAGGCAGGCTAGGGGGCCTAACTGTCTATTTTTTGTCATATAATTAAAATAGCATAGACTCTGATGTTTTACTTAAGCAATGTCCACTCTGACGTTTGTCCCACTCTGACGTTTGTCCCACTCTGACGTTTGGGACTCTTGCGTTTGGGACTCTTGCGTTTGGGACTCTTGCGTTTGGGACTCTTGCGTTTGTCCACTCTGACGTTTGGGACTCTTACGTTTGGGGTAGGACCGTTTAGATAACATAAAAATCTGGTGTAGGATCCAAGTAATAATAAATCTATTTCAAACACTCACTCACGCACAAACAAACACAAACACACATACGGTTGCAGAATTTGCAAAATTACATTATCTTGATTTCACCAATGCAAGTGTGAGACAGAGAAAGAGGAAAAATAAGTAAATGATATAAAGATTTTTTGTAATTATTATTTAATTGTATGGCTTAATTTTTAATAGGCACTATAAGCTGCTTCAATTCAATTAATATAAACCACATAACATTATTTAAGGAAAACACTGCATTCAAAATAATTTTTGTGTATATTAAAGGTTGTAGTATTAATGATTGTTTTGAGTATTATAATTTACTTAGGAATTATTTACTAATACAGAACAGAGTTAAGGTCGAAAAGTTCATAAATGTACAAATCTTTTAGAAAAATTAAGTTTATGTAGCATTAAAGATTTCAAAACTGAATTGAGGTACGCAGAAAAATCAGATAGGGTTGTAATTCGTAAAAACAGTATATCTTGATTGGATGGTACAAACTTTTCCACTATCATTCATCAGAGTTAAGGTCGAAAAGTTCATAAATGTACAAATCTTTTAGAAAAATCAAGTTTATGTAGCATTAAAGATTTCAAAACTGAATTGAGGTACGCAGAACAATCAGATAGGGTTGTAATTCGTAAAAACAGTATATCTTGATTGGATGCTACAAACTTTTCCACTATCATTTAAGCTACATTAGGGTAACTTTGTTTACCATAATGTGTTTTTACATTGAAGTATCGTCTATTGAATTATCCCTAAGATCCATGAGAAAGATAAAAGACACGTGTTAACCAAGAAGGTAAATAAATATAGAAATACAGACAGACCGACGCGGATACTCACAGGGTAACTTTGCCACAATAAAAACTCTACAAGTAATTTGGTTGTATGAATGCTTGAATTGTTATTTTTCCTACTGCAAAGCTACTCTAAAGCATAGATTATTTGTCGTCAAGAGATAGGTTTAGTTCAATTAAGCAATAAGAAATATTGGGTATAGTCCCTTTCTTAACATCGCACCTTATGGGGCGATTCTTCGTATTTTTCACAGTAGCTTTTCTCCTATTTCTAGCCCCTGCGGGGCCAATTATCTAACCCTGTGGGGCAATCACCTAACCCAATATAACCTAACCTAAAATAACCTATAAAAAGTCATTTTAAAAATACGACTAATCGCCCCATATACTATTCCCGAAATATTATTTTGTAATTTGTATTTTTCGAATTACTCCATTAGATTTTTTATTCCATTATTAATATTTTTTTTCTGTTTTATGTTCTTTAAGCTATCAAAAACAGCTGGACTTTAGGTCACATTGTTGACAAAGCACAATTTTTACCATTCTGATAAATAAACATAATTAAAAAAGCTGCATTACTATTGTAATATAGTATCCTTATTTCATATATAAACAAATAGCTATTTATATATGTTTTTTTATTATGCAGTCAAATGAAAAAAAAATTGTATTACTTTTATAAACATTAGGAAGTATAATTGTTTGAACGTTTTTTGAGAATCTGATATCTAAATATCTGATACTTTGTATCGGGAATAGTCCCTTTCGTAACATCGCCCCATAAGGGGCGATTCGTCGTATTTTAAAAATGGCTTTTTATAGGTTATTTTAGGTTAGGTTAGGTTATATTTGGTTAGGTGATTGTCCCACAGGGTTAGAGCCCCCCGCAGGGGCTAGAAATAGGAGAAAAGCTACTGTGAAAAATACGAAGAATCGCCCCATAAGGTGCGATGTTACGAAAGGGACTATACCCTTTGTATCTTTAGCGATTTTCTTATTAAGCTTCTTGCCAGCCTGAGGATGTCTCTGCATTTGTCCTTCTGTCCATCTATCCTAAATCAAATTAAATATAAATTACTACAACATTTTTATTTTAGGTTTAGCAGTTATGGTGCTGATGATTCCTATCAACTCTGTAGTTGGAGACAAGATGAAGGCCTACCAGAAAGAACAAATGGCCAACAAGGATATTAGGACTAAACTTATGGATGAGGTTCTGAACGGAATCAAGGTAATATTTTATATCGAGGTCTGTCTGTAATTCTTAGGAACATGGTTTTGTGGATCTGAAGAAAACCAATTCTTTTTTTGTAATTTCTTTAAATAAATTAGCCAACTGCTATTTACATTTGACCCCCAAAGTAAAGGTTTAATTAATCTAAATTAGTAGTTACTATGCATTATTCTAGGTATTGAAGTTATATGCCTGGGAACCATCCTTCTCACTAAAGATTCTTGACATCAGAAGAGGAGAAATTAAGAGTTTGAAGAAAGTTGCTTACATGAATGCTTTTACAACATTCCTTTGGACATGTGCACCTTTCCTTGTCGCTGTTTCTTCATTTACCGTCTATGTTCTCATTGATGAGAACAATATTCTTGATGCTCAAACTGCCTTTGTTTCACTGACATATTTTAATTTGTTGAGAGCTCCTCTTAACTTTCTACCTGCTCTTTTGGTTTATCTTATTCAATGTGCTGTCTCTTTGAAACGAGTCAATAAGTTTATGAATTCAGAAGAACTTGATCCCCTCAACGTAACTCACGATAATGACTTCAATCATCCAGTGTATGCTGAGCATGCTGACTTTACCTGGGAGAATGAGGCTGATCCTAGTCTGAAAGATATTACTCTAAGAATTGATGAAGGATCACTTGTAGCTGTTGTTGGCCAGGTTGGATCTGGAAAATCATCCATACTATCAGCTTTGCTTGGAGAAATGAAAAGAACTAAGGGTGTTGTCAATGTTAGGGGCAAGGTTGCCTACACATCACAACAAGCTTGGATCCAAAATGGAACCTTGCAGGACAACATAATCTTTGGTAAAAGACTTAACAAAGATTTGTATGAACGAGTCATAGATGCCTGTGCTTTGAAGCCTGATATAGAAATGCTTCCTGGGGGAGATCAGATTGAGATTGGAGAAAAGGGAATTAACTTGTCTGGAGGTCAAAGGCAGAGAGTTAGTATTGCCAGAAGTGTTTACAGCAACAGTAATGTTTACTTCCTTGATGATCCTCTTTCTGCTGTTGATGCTCATGTTGGTAAACATATCTTTGAAAAAGTAATTGGACCCAAAGGAATACTGAGAAATAAGACTAGAGTTCTTGTAACACATGCTATAAACTATCTACCTAGAGTTGACAAGATCGTTGTCATGAATGAGGGAAGAATTACTGAAACTGGAACATACAAAGAGCTACTTAATAAAAAAGGAGATTTTGCAGATTTTCTTGTTCAATTCTTATCCAACAATGAAAAGATGGAAGATCCTGAAACAGAATCAGAACTGAATGAAATTAAAAGCAATCTTGAAAGCACAATTGGTAAAAAGAAACTTGAAAGACGGCTGAGCAAAGCAAGATCTGATAAATCCACAGTTATTTCAGCAATGTCAGCAATAACAACACTTGATGCAAAGTCTGGTAGCAAAGAAGGTAAGCGTAAACGCTTTACAAGTACATCACAGATGAGTGAACATATGGTCGAGGTTAGACAAGTGGGACAAGATCTTATTGAAACTGAAAGACTGGAAGAGGGTGGAGTTAAGCTTGGTGTTTACAAGTATTATGCTGAATCTGTAGGAATGTTTGCATTCACAGCCTCCATCATGTTCTATATCATATACCAGGGATTCTCTGTTGGAGCCAATATCTGGCTGTCAAGGTGGGCTGATGATACTACTTCAAACATAACAAGTGTAAGAAATAAGTATCTAGCTGTTTATGGAACATTAGGAGTCCTACAATCACTATCTATTATGTTTGCCACAACAGTATTTGCAATCTTTACCCTGGATGCCGCCACTAAACTTCATGATACAATGTTGATGAGAATAATCAAAGCTCCAATGTCTTTCTTTGACACCACCCCAACTGGAAGAATGTTGAATAGGTTCTCTAAAGACATTGATATTCTAGATACAACAATTCCAATGAATTTTAGAATGTTGTTTAACCAATCATTAAATGTGCTTGGAACAGTGTTTGTTGTCGTGTTTGCCATGCCTGTGTTCATCCTTGTTGTAATACCAATTGCTGTTGTTTATTATTTCATTCAAAAGTTTTATGTGGCTACTGCCAGACAGGTGAAAAGAATGGAATCAATATCAAGATCCCCAATCTACAATCATTTTAGTGAGACTATTACTGGAGCCTCTACAATTAGAGCTTTTAATAGGTTTGTTTTTTATTAGCGAAATATTATCAAAATGTTCAAATTAATAATAGCATTAATTCATATATTTAAATTCAGTATTCTTTGCAAAATGTAAACATAAATGGTAACAGAGTATTTAAGAGTCCTTTAGACATGTATATAGAATTGATAAGCTGTACTAAAAATAATTTATTCTTCTAGAACTGAAAATTTTGTTTTGGAGAATGAGAGACGAGTAGATGAAAACCAGATTTGCTATTATCCAGCTATTGTCAGCAACAGGCAGGATTAAAGGACATGAATAGATTGCAACAATTTAAATTCTCATAAGATTAATAGTTGAAGTATATAAAACAAATGCATTTTCATTAACTTACTTTTACCTGCCTTTTACATAAACTTTAATACCTGTTAAAGATGGTTAGGCATCCGCCTGGAGCTTATTGGTAACATATTTATTATGGCTGCTTCCATATTTGCTGTTGCCACCAGAGGAACTATTGATCCAGGTATGTTTAGTTGGAAGTAAAATATCACTGGAACGATTTAGAAACTTAAATATGAAAATAATAAAGTTGAAATAACTTCCACAGTGGGGTTTATATCTCATTAAAGATTACCTTT
Organism: Acartia tonsa; assembly: GCF_053477335.1. Classification (NCBI taxonomy): domain Eukaryota; kingdom Metazoa; phylum Arthropoda; class Copepoda; order Calanoida; family Acartiidae; genus Acartia; species Acartia tonsa. Next base: position 38,965,307 of record NC_137265.1, on the reverse strand, counting down.
CTTTATAGACAGTTATAACTAATGTTCTAATCATAATGTTTGAAAAATTATTGATTCTTGTAACACCTTGGATACTTTTTGAAACTAACATATTTGTACAGGCCAATTAAATATTTTAAAGTTTTTATTTCTTAATTGCCTTATAATTATTTTTGACATTTTAAAATGTTACACAATGCACCATAGATATAATGTTTTGATTTTAGGTCTTGTTGGTTTATCCTTGAGTTATGCTTTGAATGTATCCACCGCATTGAGTATGTTAGTAAGAATATCATCTGATGTAGAAACAAATATGGTCTCAGTTGAACGTATACAAGAATATCAGGTTAATAATAAAAATTATAAAGACAACCTGTAAGAAATTCACTTCTTTTCAACAAGTCTCCCTTTTTCAACATTTAATGAAGTTCAAAATGTTGAATAATTTATTTATTTTATAATTAAGCTTTTCAAAAATTTTCAGAATTGGTATATACTCATTACTAAGAATTTATCAAGATATATTTAATGTGAATAGGTTTATTTATCAATATTTATCATTTAGCATTTATCAATATTATTATTTAGACTGTTGCCCAAGAAGCTCCGTTCAGTTTACCTGAGAATGACCCCCACGCAGGGTGGCCAGAATATGGAGTCATCAAGTTTGATAATTATCAGACAAGATACAGGTATAGATAGTTTATCGGATAATGACACAGGATGGCCAGAATATGGAATAACCAAGTTTGATAATTATCAGACAAGATACAGGTATAGATAGTTTACCAGATTATGACACAGGGTTGCCAGTATATAAAGTCATCAAGTTTGATTACTATCAGGTATATATAGTATAGATAGTTTCTAATAATGTTTCTTTGTAAATATATATCAACATATAGTAACTATAAAGAAATATGTATATATTTTCAGGGAAGGATTAGATCTTGTGCTAAAGGGTTTGAGCTGTGAGATAAAGAGTGGAGAAAAAGTTGGAATTGTTGGCAGGACTGGAGCAGGCAAATCCTCTCTCACTCTGGCCCTTTTCAGGTAAGAGGATGGCTGTACATTAAGTGCAAATTAGCACTAACATACCCAGCATTTAATAAAAAAAATATCTAAACTCAGAAGGGAGGGGAGGTGTTATGTTTATTTCCTATGCCTAACTTTAGCGGGGGACAAAAATCTGCGTGACCGGGCCATACACCTGCGGTGCCTTAAACATGAAGGGCAACCCAGAGATCAGTTAAACCTAACTTGACCTAAAAGTAATGAAGAAACAAATCAACAAAATAACCTCCTCGCCTTAATTTTTCAATATAAGGGGGTTAGTGTTCTTTTCACCTTGAGGCACCTTGAGTGAAACAGCCCGTAAGAGACATATTTCAATTAGAAAGCAAGTATTGTAGGCAAATTAATATCATGGAAATTCAACTTTGCCTCTGTTAATTGTCAGCCGTTGGAAGATTTTTGAATTTTAAGCTTTGAAATGCTGGAAAAGTAGTTTTTTAGTTTTTTACTTCCAATTATTCATTAAACAAACAATAAATAAAGTTTTATAAAATATTGAGTAATTGAAAAAGATATATTAACAGAGACAGATAGAAAGAACAGGATTATAAACACAAAAAATGCATTCTTTTCTAATTTGGACTGAGCAAGTTTTAATCAAAGCTTAATTTAGACACAGGCCTGTAAATAAACCTGGGACCTGCAACTAACTGCACACAAAACAAACACGACAAATAAAGTTTATGTAAAATATCAAATCTCTTTCTTCTGTCTAAATATATTTCTGTGCAGTTGAAATCAGGGATTTTTATGGATAAGACAATGGACGATATAGTGATGCACATACCCAATTTTGTCAAACAAAATTACTCCATATTCAGATTTTAATTATTTGTGTAAAAGTTTTTACAACGCATTTAATATTAAATTAAAACTTTGGGGGCCAATATAATTAACCATCCAATATCCATTCCATCTCTGGGCGGGAAGGGGTTAGTGGTAGATACTGCTAGAAATTGGATGGTGTGAAAATTGGACATTTTCCTATTTATAAGTGTAGGAACAATTAGCCATTCTTTTCATAGAGAGGGATCTCGCTTACTGGTGAACCGATATGGTTCTCCTGTACAATGTAGTTCCTAAAAAGTCCTGGGAAGGTTTATAGATATTTTGGAAAAGGGTACCCTTAGACCTCCTTGAAAAGTTTTTTTTACAAATTAAAAAAAATATATAAAAAAATGAGTTGTCGAATTCAACCCTACTCCATCTCTCAAGTGCACCTAGAGTCGTCTAGGGGCGTAGTTATATAAACTAATGGTATTCAATAAATAAAAAAATTATAAAGGTGAAAGGGTGGCTTTTGTGTTATACTCGTGAATAAAAGAATTGTGAGAATTGGATGGATATGTGATGGATCTATAGATGCACAGTTGATAGTCATGTCAAATGCCAACATTTTACAACATTCAATTTGTTACATAAAGAAAGACTTCATAAAATTGCAAAGAAGTGTACAAAAATATATAATTAATTTTAAAGGAAAAAACAAAGTAAAATGAAACTGAAAATTTGCATAAAAAGTGTTGAACGTATGCTTGGTTAAAACTTTATGTTTACCATAAAGATAAAATTTATAATATTTTATTTTGTATACTAAATATGTGGTGCTTTTCTTCACAGTAAAAACAAACAAAACTTTTTTAAAGTTTAGAATTTCTTCAAAATGTAAAATAGGAAAACTAAGATTTTGTCTATAATTTGTTTTGGTTTTTACTTAGCTTTATTTTTAGTTTTAAATAAAAAAAAACATATGCACATATTTTCCCTTTTGATGCTAGTGTACTGGAAGTGAAAACCCTTCGGGGCCCTATCTCATAGATGTACTAACCCTACAGGTCTGTTTTACTCTTAAAAATTTGTTTATTATTTAAATGCTCAAATATTTTTAATTTAGAATTATCGAAGCAGCCAGTGGTAACATAACAATTGATGGAGTAAATATTAAACACCTGGGACTTGGAAAACTTAGATCCAGGTAGTGTTAGTTGGAATTAGATGACTAAGTTTCTTTTTAAAAATAGAGCCTAATGTATTGACAAACGAATGTATGTGAGTTGTATTATATTTAGAGAGAAAATCACTGTTATTCCTTAGAAAAGAAACTAAAATTTCGAATTAAATTTCAGCTACTTTTATAGAAAGAAAACATACCTTTTTTCAAGTTTATAATTTATATTCTTTTGACGTTAACAACATATTAGACAATTTTTTAATACAATTTTTGATAAATCTATAAACTTTATTTTAATGTTTGCATTTTTAGAATAACTATCATCCCACAAGATCCTGTGTTGTTTGCTGGAAGTCTGAAAATGAACCTGGATCCTTTTGAACAGTATCCAGACAGGTATGGTTTTACCAGAATTCAAGTACATAGAAAAATGTTTACCTTTTCATTTTTTCATTTTTTTTTAATTTATGAAGTTTGCTTTGGAGGTTATTGTATTTTTTTCAAAAATTAAACTCATAGCAAACACTTTTTAAAAAAGCCTTTTAATTTAGTGATATCTGGAATTCTTTGGATCATGCCCATTTGAAGAGTACAGTCATTGCTTTGCCTGGTGCCTTAAATTTTCAGGTAAAAACAATTTACACATAGTTCTACCTATCTTAACTGAAACTTTCTATCTCTACAATTTGTATATATCACTTTCATTGTTGATAAATTTATAGTTCATTAAGGTTAGTCACACCCTCCCACGAATATAAATTAATATCCAATACATTATAAATAGAAAAAGGGGGAGTAATAAAGTTTTTCCTTTATTACTTTAGGTAGGGTTAGAGTACTTAGTAATTAGCCCTTCAGGGGTTAAGCAAGCATAGGAAAAAATCTTTCCTTACTTATTTACAATTTATTAAAAATAAAATGAGATATTTCAATGCTCGATAAGCAATAGAGGTAAAGCACCTTAGTCATATTTCTTTTATTTGAAGTTAGGTATTGCCTATGTACGATAGATTTTCTCAATTTGTATTATGACATTCTGCCTGAAGCAACTCACAATAATTGATTAAAAGAAATGTATATTAAATCAAGCTCCATTACTCTCCCTCCCTGGAAGAAATGAAGGTCCGACTATTTATCTTTATTTGTTGTAATTTTCTAACCTCAGCAGAACATTTGATGCTGTAATGTTAGACGTTCTTCTACTATTAACAATTCTTTATAGCGTAGCTACTCAATGCTAGCATTCTTTTTGTAACTTGTAACTTGTTAAGTTTGACAGTCCCATTTACTTAATTTAAACCACCTATATAGATGATTGCCCCTTTAAAACTGTAATTGGTCTAATAGTGGGCATAGTGAAGATCTTATCTTAGTGTTTTTATATTTGTTTTTTCTTTGTTTGTGAGAACATACAATTCTAAATTACAATATTTGCCGAGTGGTTAGATAACATCACATAGTGTTGTAAAACACTAGGGATACAGGGATATTACAATGGATAATAAGTATTTGCCGAGTGGTTAGATAACTTCACACAGTGTTATAAAACACTAGAGATACAGGGATATTACAATGGATAATAAGTATCTGCCGAGTGGTTAGATAACATCACACATTGTTATAAAACACTAGAGATACAGGGATATTACAATTTAGGATAAGTATTTTCTGATTAATTAGATAACATCTCATTATACAGGGATAGAAAAGAGGGAAATATAATAAGTGTTGCCATATCCCTCTATCCCTGCATTTACTTTAACTGTTTACAGTAGACCTATCACATTTCACATTTCATTACTAGTAGCGTAGCTACAATATAATCTTACATCTTACATTTTGATAATTGAACCTGAAGTTCATTAAAATAAAAGCAGTTTTCTTGCAAAAAGTTTCATTAAATTATTGTATATTTTTCAATTAAAAATAAAGACCTTGGCCTTTTGCAATTTAATATCATTTGAAATTTTGAATGAAGAAAAATATATTTTGAATTATTACGGAATTTATTTGAAACACAATAATTGAAATATTTCTAAATAATTATAATGAATGAAATTCTTTTATTCATTCGTTTATGAATCAAAAAACAATTAAAGTTTAATACTACTTCAGAGGAAAAAACAATTTATTTGTACAATTTATATCTTGGTTTACATTCATTTTACCCGATTTTTTAAAATTTAACCTATTGAACAAGTGTGAGAGGGGGGAGGGAGAGGTGGTTGCTAAAATTGAATTGTATGTATAAGAGAAGTATTTTTGACAACTTTTTGTTCAGTAAGTTTACTTTATGTCTTAGGGTTCAAATGGGTCATTTTTGAATAAATGTGTTAAATGTGTTTACATAGATCAACAAAAAATGTTATGCCGGTTTATAAGTGGAACCGCTTATTTGAATTAAACCCAACCTAACTGAATTGTGGCATTTCAAATCAGTTTATTTATATCAAACTCTTTGAATATAAAAATCGAATATTGTTCCAATCGTTTTAATCGTTTTCATAGGAACCTAAAGTGGTAAAGACATCGTGTTTTACGGGATCTCTTTACATATGAGCTTCCCCTTTCTTCAAAGTTCTACCTACATTGTCTTAAGAACTTATGTAAATATGTAAGAAAACTATGAATTAAAGTAATTAAAGCATCAAAGCTTTATCACACGAAAAACTTATTTGAACTTATTCTAAAGTTTAATAAAGTTTAGTCTAGACTCACAAACACAGCAAACTAAGCTTTTATATGACAATTTTTAAGAGTCTGACTTCTCAATAACTTTGGGATGCGTTCAATGAATGTAAAATATACGTGGATATTATGACACGGGGGTAATTGTCATCAATTTAGGTTGCTAACATGGACATCACTTATTGGTCAGTATGTTCACTTTAGTACAATGGCGGCTTCGCCCCTAGCCTCTAGGGGCTTTGCCCCAAGAGGTAATTAAAAAAATATATACGTGACTTTTGTGGGAATCATTACATCTTCTATACCTATCCAGCTGTAAAAATTGCGAATGGGTTGCCAATTTCCGCGAATAAATAGCGAATTCGCAAAACATATGCAAAAAAAATAAAAAAAAATAAAAATTGGGGTTGGGATTTATTTTGTTTTTTGGGGGGTTGGGGGTGTCCCACCCCCCCAAGAAAATAGCCTAAAACCACCACAGGACCAGTAGGTATATTCCCTGAAGAGTAGGTTTCAATCGGTTCAGTGGTTACCTAGATCTTAAGAGACAGATGGACGGACAGACAGACATCATTCTACTTTGTATTATGATGAAAATCTGGTGTAAGATCCAAGTAATAACAAATTCCTTATGCGTTCACTGTACAAACTTTCCATGGCAGATAATCAAATTTTCTTAAAATTAAAAAAAAGATAAAACAATGTACTTCTTGCAATGGAAAATAGGGAGGGATGGTCGTTTAGTTGGTAAATCATGTAGTTTTAATTATTTTAAAAAGTTTTATAATTTGTTGGCTCAACACCTTTAGGCACTTTATTCAATCTCAAGGTACATTTTTAGCAGTATTCAAACTTTTCCACCAATAATACAATCTACAGAGGGACTGGGAACATCATTTTATCGCTCATTGCATTATCCCTTCAGATCCCTGAAAATACTAGGGTTACAGATTTACTTAGATGACCGTAAATGGTTATCAGCATTGAATTTCAGAATTTTTATATGTGCCGCTAAAATAAATTAATCACAAGTCGCCTTGTCAAGATACAATCAATAAAATGCAATATTTGGATGAGGATACTTGTGATTGATTAATTTTAGCGAAAAGTCAAATTTTATCAATTTCAAATTTAAAATCCGTATAATTTTTATAAAAAAAACTTTGTACATTGTATAATCTTGCTTTTCTTGAAATATTCATTTATTAAGTAAATTCTGACATTTTTGATATGTTAGTTTTTCTTATTCAAATTCACATATTCCTAAAAATATTTTTTAACATTTTATTCATAAAAATTTAAATCTAACTATTAGCGAATTTGAAGATGATTAAAGTCCCTCAACAAATTATGACGTCATACGATATAATAAGCAATGAGAGGCCAGCATAAATTTTACCATTTTTCAATTACAGTGTATACTGGTCTCTCATTGGCTATTTTATCGTGTGACGTCATAATCTGTTGAGGAACTTTAATCATCTTCAGCAAATTCACTTTAGTATGCAAAAATATAGGAAAATCGTCCTAAAGGACAAACTTCCCAAAGGAAAAACGTCCTAAAGGACAAACGTCCCAAAGGAAAAACTTCCTAAAGGTCAAACGTCCTAATAGACAAACGTCCTAAAGAGAAATCTCTTAAGTAAAAATTTTAATAAAGGTCTATTTTTATAAAGCAAAGTCGTATCGGGTTCGTTTGTTGGGTAGCCAACACAGACTTTGGGAAAACTGTCGGACAGAATTTTAAATTTCCCGCTGTGGACGAAGTTATTCAAGAAATAAATTTCGGTTTTGAATTTCGTCACTGTATCTTATCGCCATATTGTATATTATTTTTACATTGTTTCATTGTGTTAGATTTTACCTTAATTTTTGGAAGATTTGAATTTTTTTGGAAGATTAAAAATTTAAAGAATTTCCAGAGATTTAACTTAAGAGATCCCCTTTAGGACGTTTGTGTACCATGATTTGGTCTCCAGCAAACTTTAAATACCTTCTCTGTATGCAATTTTTACTTGTTTAACTCCATTTATTAACAACGTACTCTATACTTTTTTCTTCTATCAGCTAAAAATGCATAAAAATTAATTAGATTTAAAATCTAAGTATATGAAAGGAGATATTATCAGAGAACATTTGTTGTACAGTACGTAAGAAAATAAAAGTTAATGAAATTGAGTGAGGGGGGGTTCTCGATTTTGTACAACATATACTGATTGTTGTACTCAAAGAGAGAGGGGACAAAGGGCTGTTTATAACATAAGTCCCCAAAGTTTTATAAGAACTTTGGCTTAACACCTTCAAGATTTACGTAAATTTTGATTGATTGGTTCATTAAGTTAAGTGTTTAAATATTTAAATCACTAATTTTAATCTACAGAAGAAGTATTTTTGTGTGTCATCATTGGGGATGTACATCAATTTATCAATTTGTTTATCCCTTTAAATACATATGTTGTACTACAACCTGACTGTAAGAAAACCAATTCTGGCCTTCCCCCCTTATCTAAAAAATAAGGAGGAGGGTAATTTTTACTCAACTATAGACGTTATTATTAGGGATACTAATTTAAAATTTATACAATTTCTAAATTGTTACAGGAATCATCGTGCAAAGTTCGAAAACGAAAATTCTAATATGCTTAAATTACTGTCCACTGCTATCAGTTTCTGCCGGAAGGACAGTTACTCTAAATGTAAAAACTTCGCTTTGAAAAACTGACCCTACAAGAGAGTAAGCCTTATTAGATAATGCTTTTTTTGATACCACAGGGAATTAAATCTCTTTCAGAATTGATTCAATTTATTTGTTTAATGTAAAAAGAGGAAGTTCAAAAAATTGTTTTAGAAGGGTATATACTATGTTTAGAGTCTATTTATGTTGTTCAGTTATATAAGCTTTGTACTATATTTGACCTTACAAAATTTGAAATAGAAGATGAATTGTTTAACCAACTAACCAACGATCCCTTTCCCTTTTGTCTATTTTGTATAAGAATCCCTACACAGACCTTCTAACCCTTAACCTAACATGAAAATAGACAAAAATATAAGTTTGTTTGTTTGTTGACCTGTGCGAAATAAAGAAATCGCGAAAATATTTGTATTTAGGTTACTGAAGGTGGCGAGAACCTATCCGTGGGCCAGCGCCAGTTGATCTGCCTGGCCAGGGCCCTGCTCAGAAAGACCAAGGTGCTGATCCTGGACGAAGCCACAGCCGCTGTAGACCTGGAGACGGATGAATTGGTCCAGTCAACTATTAGAAAAGAATTTAAGGATTGTACAGTTATCACCATTGCGCACAGGTACTGTTTGCTGCATTGCTCAGTGCTAAGAAAATGGATGATAGATTGATTTAATTTTACACTTCCAATAAGGATATAAAATATTTTCCCTATAATGTTGCAAAACTATAGTTTGAAAAGTTTTGACAATAATAGTTTGGATCAACCAATCAAAATTTATTGAAACTACTTAAAGTTTTTAAATCAATAAATGAGATATCTTATTTTTAAAACTTTCGGAACTTTCTTGTCCCCTTCTCCCTATGAGCGCAGCTACTTTATAACTAACATCTTTCCATACATGCATGAATACGTCCAACCATCAACCATTTACACATACCTATACATTTGTATATTTAATTAATAACATGATTTAAATAAAACATTTTTACTGTTTTTGGACCTAATCGTCCATGTCATCCTAAATTTTTCTAACTAAAATTATTTTTCAGGTTAAATACAATTATGGATAGCAACAGAGTAATGGTTCTGGACAAAGGCCAAATTGCCGAGTTCGATTCTCCCTCAAATCTTCTGGCAGATACTAAATCCATTTTCTATGGCATGGCTAAAAGTGGAAAATGAGTTTTTATAAAACTGTTTTGTTTTTATTTAACTCCTTTATATAAAAGTTGTAATGAAATAAAAATATAAAATGTATACCTACATTGCAAATAAGAATAACATAAAGATAGGCAATCTAGAAGCAGCTTAAAGTGCCTATAAAAATGACATCATACAATACAAATGACCAATGATATATATATAATGGCCAGTGTATATTTTAATTGACAAATAGTAACGCTATTTTTATAGGCACTATAAGCTACTTTGCTAATCTATCCCGGTAGATAATATAATTTATTATTAGATTCTATAGCTAATTTTATTATCTAAATAACTCTTAACTGTGATTTATTGTAACGAAGCTATCAAATTTAAAGTCTTTTTTTTCGGTTCTTCTTAAATATGGCTTATGTATTACAAACAATAGTTGCTTTCTTTATCTTTACTTTTTCTTTACTTTCTTTTTTTTCACAGGAATTCAACTAAAGCTTCGCTACGATTTGATTTTTGAAGACTTAAAAAGTTTCATGTTTATAAATATATTTAATACCATTATTTGTAATTTAATTTATTTATCAAATAAATCATTGATTATTATTGTTTTATAAAACTTATTTTAAATTTTATTTCTGGACCTATTTGATAACTAAAGGTTCGAGGGTACATACTTGAATTTTTCTATATTTGAATGAAACGTCAACAATTTTTAAAATAAAATAATTTGTAATGTTTTTTTTTAAAAACGAAGCTTTTCTATAATTAGGGTCGGTCCGGCCGTCCGTCCGTCCGTACGTCCGTCCGAGATAAATAGTTTTTATTCGTAAATTTAGGCATGTTAGAATTGTCCTATCGATTTCAAACTTTGCATGATGATTCCTGTAGTAGTTAGGTACGATTTAGAAAGCGTAGCAACTCTATAATCATTACCAGAATGTCCGTACGTCCATTTTAAACATGTTGATTTTTCTAATTTTTTAACAGCAAATTTTTATGTGATCTAATAATCCGTTTGATCTGATTTTTAGTATATTGATTCCTGGGACAACAAAGAACAATATTTTAAACGAAGCAACTCTATAATCAAATCCTGAAAATGTAAGTATGTCCATAAACTCAATAAACATTATCCTGTATGAAGAAATTTTTCAACAAATTTACTTACAATTTTGCTTCGACTCTTATACTTTTATATTCTGATAATTCAGTTTACACACTATACAAGTGTTAATGTCCGTTTGTCCTACCGTTTCAGTGCTTCGCTTTTATGGATATTGTCATCCTTGTTTTAAAAATACTTATTTATAACTGAAAATTATGTTACAATAACACAGTGCTTTACAAATTAAGCTAAAAAAATATTTCTTGAAAAGAGGGGTTTTCGCGTCAACAAGTACGGCGTACTAAAGGCGCAACAAATTTTGTAATGCAGGCGCTTAACATTTGTAAATACTGGTTAATACCAATCTCACTTGAGACATAAAGAAAAAGGCGGTGAATAAGATATAAAGAGTGCAGCTTTCATTGATTATTGATACTTTAATGCAATAAAAACTGGCGGCTACGCTTCTAGAGGCCTTTAGGAGCATTGTAAAGGAGAACTATGTATATCGTTTTATCGATTAGCGAGATCCTACGTCAATGACAGACAAAAATCCTGGCACTTCTATAAAATTGTTAATGTTACAAATATAAATTTATTATTTTCCATTGTAATTTGTATAGATACATAAAATACAATAATCTAAACAGATTGGATGACCATTCTTTTAAGATATAATCCATTTCTTGACATTGTTATTAGTGCAATCTCCCTAAAAATAAAAGATTAATTGAGATTCTTTTGAAATTTTTATAGTGTTGTGTTATTTTAAATGTGTTATTTAGCAGAAAATATGGATTTCTTTGCTAAAGTCAAATTACTCTTGGACAAAGGAACATTATTATGGCAACAAATCTGAGTGAAATATTTCTTTCATTCCAATTCCTTTATTTCTACCCTTCATAACCTGATTTGAATTGATGTTTCTGTCTGTCTGTATATATTTGTACCGAAGGATCTCGTTGAACCAGTATGGTTCTCCTTAGTAATGTGGCTTCTCAAATGTCCACTAGGGGCGTCGCTAGATAAAAAAGTAATAAAAAATAAAAAATAAATGTGTAATAAATGGGATTAAGGAAAGCTTTATCTTAAAGTCGTCTTAGTTTAGACATAATTTAAAGAAGAAAAGTTTTAATATTTAATATAAAAATAAAAATTAAATTAACATAACTGCTTTTGTGATTAAAATTAAGATAAAGCAATAATTTTATTCTATTGTATAATTTATTAATGTATTTTGCTTGCTCTTTTACAGGTTTTAGGCTATTTAATATTTTTTCAAGAAGTCTTGAGACGGTTTTAGTCTATTATACTGCTCTCACTCCACTAAATGATAGGGGCACAGCTACTAGTTATTTACAAATGGCAAAAAAAGGCACAACTGGTTTGACTAAAAGTCAAACAATGTAGAATATGCGGTTTAAAATTCATACCTTAAAGTTAAAGGATTGTAGACTTTAATCAGTTTCTCTTTTTCTTCACCAAAGTTTTGTTCTTCATCATTTATTGTTTCATTTGTGGTATTAGTATTTAAGTATTCACTAGGTTTAACTTTATCATTAACAGTATTTGTTAAAATATCCATAACTAATGTATTTCTGACATTGAATGATTCATGTAGATTAATACACAATTTAATGTATAAAAACACACAATAAAACACTTGATCTATGTATTTTTGATATATACATATATTTACGCAATTTAAAAAAAAACTTTATAATATCGAGAATATTATCTAAGATTGGCAACTATTTTCGTTAATTTAGACATGTTAGATTGTCCTATCGATATTAAACTTTCCATGGTGATTCCTAAAACAGTTAGGTACGATGCAGGAAGCGTAGTAACACTGTGATCGTTACCAGAAGTCCGTAAGTTTATTCAACTTTTTTAAAACTTTTTTCACAACAACTTTTTAAAGGAATATTGATTTCTAGGACAAAAAATTACAAAGCTATAATCAAAGCATCTCTATAATCAAGTCCTAAAAATGTAAGTGTGTCCTTCAGTAGTATCCTGCATTTACCAGTTTTAAACAAATTTAATTACAATTTTGTTTACAATTATACATAAAATTTATATTGTGCTTATTCTGTGCTGACACTCTACAACCGTTAATGTTCGTTTGTCCTGCCATTGTAGTGCTTCGCTTTTGAACACAGTAAAAGTGTCGGACTGATTATGACGTAAAAAAAATTAGCCAATGAGAGGCCACTATTTTACCATTGGTCAATAATGGCCTCTCATTGGCTATTTTTTTGTTACGTCATAATCAGTCCGACACTTTTACTGTGTTCTTCGCTTTTATGGATATGTCATCCATGTTTAATTTATATTGGAATAAATCTAAAGCTTATATCTTATTCAAAAAACTTTAAATCTACTAAAAAAAAACAAAATAAAACAAAAATTATTAGATGAAATAACTTTCTATCAACATAATTCCTAAACAGATGTTTTATACTTTGTAAAACTAGAAGTACCTCTACATAGATTGATTCATTATAAACAGGTAAATGTCATACAGAAGAGAGGGGACACTAGAATTAAATTAAAATTTGTATAAAAAAATTGGGAATAGTCCTTTTCGTGGCAACGTCCCTTAAAGGGCGATTCGTCGTATTTTTAAAATGGCTTTTTATAGGTTATTTTAGGTCAGGTTAGGTTATATTGGGTTAGTTGATTGCCCCAGAGGATAAAGGAATTGACCCCGCAGGGGTAGAGCCCCTCGCAGAGGCTAGATATAGGAGAAAACCTACTGTGAAAAATAAAAAAAATCGCCCCTTAAGATGCGTTGCCACGAAAGGGACTGTACCCAAAAATTGTAACGTTATTTTAATTATCGGCTAAAAACCTTTGATACTTATATTGAATTTTGATTGGTTGATTCCCTAACAATCAGCAAGTTTCATTATTTTTAACCAATTAATTTATTTTACAGAAGGGGTAATTTTGTGTGTCTCATAATTAGGGAGTATATAAAATCAACGTTCATTGTTTATCTCTTAAAAGGGATAAGGGATGGGAAATGTAGGAAAATATCATTTCATGCCTGTTACAAGCTTAGGCCTAAAAAAACCAGTTATAAGATGGTGCAAGTTCGTTATCAACGCTAATGAAATAGTTGTGTGTGTGTAGATAAAGTATAGAATAAAATCCAGGTAGCTAGTCTAAAGTAAAAATTGAGCTTTCATAAAAAAATACATAAATGGCTTTTGTTAAAATCACATTATGATCACATTTTTTCTTCTAAAATTATTTTATCTTTTACTTTGGTAATTTGAATTTTCAGAAAGCTATCGTTGGGTTTCCCTCAGACAGATTTTAGGTTCTATTATTTACATTTTTATTAATGAGTAAAAATTTTATTTGAAAATATCATTGCTAATTAAAATTCAAAATAAAAAAATTAATAAATAAGCACTTGGGTAACATTCTATCAAGCTGATCCTTATTGGTTTAGAGCGATAGCTAATTTGGAGCTGCCTCCAGTAACGTCATTTATTTAGGAAACGGTAAAAGTTGCAGTATCCCATTCAAAACTAGGCTGGGACCTAATTTATGGCCAGGTTTCCTATCCCTTATCCCTGTCTCTTAAAAACCCTGATTAAAGTTAATTAAACTCTTATATTTACATTCTTTATTAATTGGATGAAAATTTAGATTATGAAATACTTTTGAATAAGAAAAAAACAGTTTAATTTTGATACTGATTTTCCTTTTTAGTTTTTTCCAGGTTGTATATTATAATGATAATTATTAATTTAAATAGATTATAAATAAAAATCTCTATTGAAAATATTCGATTTTCTCATGAAAAAGAAATTGTTAAGGTAGATTATTTTCATATTTAACAGTAATAACTTTTTTTTTATTTCAGGGATAAATTTTCTTTATACAATATTCTTAAATTATGATTTTGAATTTTGGCCATAAATATTAGGCTAAATCCCAGGGAAAAGGGAATGTGATTCTGACAATTCTAAAGAAAAATTTTCCCACAACCCACAACCCCCTTCCCCCTTTTCTCCCCTTTTTACCCACCCTTCTTCAGTTATATAAAAAATAAGATATACTTACTTCCATAGGTTTCGTGATTTTTTTTGTAGAATTGATTGTTAGAATAGCTAGGCCTGGCTAATCCTATAAAATATCTATTAGGGTAGCCTTGGAGTTAGGGTTTCCTTAAATGGATATAGTACATACGTGGATATTATGTCAGGGGAAAACTTGTCGTGAATTAAGCTTGCTAAGTTTGACATCATTTATGGATCAGTTCGTTCATCAGATCACTATTTTAGCCAGCTACAAGTTTCACTTTACTCTATGGATAGTATACTCTAATTCTCAGGCTAATCTTAGAAATTTTTTTGGGTTTTGGCGCAATAAGAGAAAAACCCTTCATTTCAAAAGTTATATTTTGAACGACAGACAAACTGTCACTTATTAGATATCTTCCCTATTTTAAATTTTTTTTTCTGAAGCTTAAGATTTCAATAACTTCTGAACCAAACGATTTCCTCTTTTTTGAGTTAAGCTTCTGAAATGGTTTAAGATATAACATCTTTATTTAGGCTATATTGCAGTCTCGTATTTATTTGAAGCCCCTAGCTTGTACTGTTAATAAATTACTAAATTAATTTAAAATAGTACGTTTGCACATTGAAAGATTAAAATTTCCATTTATCGTCATAAACTTTTTAATATACACAATGATGTCATAATAAGTACAGAAAAGCAAGGATGGCAAAATCAATAATAACAAAGCTTACCAAAACAAAGACTTACATAAACATTGGAAAATTAAATACGTTTTAAAGGCAATATACATACAATTTGAAACAATAACAAGAGTTAGCAGAAGTTTGTATCTACCCCCTCCCCCCCCCCCACCCTGCAAAATTAAGTGGAATGGTTACACTCCTTAATCACAATCACAATAAAAACTTGATCAAAAATGTCATACTGATATTTTTGGATCCAATTATGTAGTTACCACGCTCTATAAATTTTACTCCACCGTTTCAGGAATCACCTTAAAGTTAAATTTGATATGACAATAATAAATAGACAGCAACATATTTCAAAAAGTATTTACTACCATTCAAACGTGTTCAACTTTTGGGACATCGAAAAGTGTCATGTGTGACGTCATAAAAATACGTCTATTATCCATCTGTTTTTAGGGGTTTCCTTTCCCACTTCTCCTATCTTCCTTCCTTTTTGTTTTTAGACTTATTTTTCTGACGTCACACATGACACTTTCCACTATCCCTTAACTTTTCTGTTTGAGCTATCAATACGGCCGACTCTCCAAAATGTAGAAAAGTTTTTTTTGTTATTAATATATTTAAACACTTTAAATGAACGTATGTGTATAAAAACCCACATTTTATATCAACAACAAAAGTAAGATCAGGTTATCATATATTTTTTTATCGTGTCTGCAGTCAGTCTAACTATGATAACATAAGTGGTGTGATTTAGTTTTAGAAGTTAAGCTACTTTATAATTCGAAATATCTGTTTGTTCGTCAGTGAGCTACGTATGTGGGGAAACATTGGTTGATTTTCATCGCTGCTATTTTAATAGACAGTTTATTTTTTATGAAAATACACCAAAGATTATCTACTTTATACAACTTACTTCGAACGTCAATCTGTTGGTCAAGACATTTATTGATTAACATGTAAAGGAATCATTATTTTCTACTATTATGACCCCTGAACATCTGCTCTTTGACTTACTTTGTCCGTTTGTCCAACAACGTGTACTTGTGAATTTTTGTGCTTCGCTACTTATCAACGTTGTCATTCTTGTTAAGTATATAAGTTAACCTATGATAGTGTTGTACTATTATTAAATTGAGAGCGATTAGGATATTTAATTTGTAAATAATATAAACTTATTATAAAGTAACATGATATTTGTATATTTATATATCTGTCTGTACCGAGAGATCTTGTAACCGTTGAACCGAACGGGTTCTCCACTACTGGATAGATTCTCATAGGTCCTGGGAAGGTTTTTAACTATTTTTTGGGGTGAGGGTACCACCACCCTCGCAAGAGAAATCGCCTCTAGAAAAAATAACCCAGCACCTCCTAAAAAGAAATTAGATTTAAAAAAAACTAATGAAAATAGTTCATGTTATTCGGTATGGGGTAGACTTGCAGAGTTATGGTACCGAATTTATAAGCCCTAAAGTGTTAGTTCTTCCTTAGGTGTTAGGTATAGGAATTAACTTCCCTTCCCTTTTATTTTCAAGTTAATTAAGATAAAGATGCCGGGGGGGGGGGAGTTCTGTGCTTGCTAGAGTTTTAAGAAAAAGCACCAAAGTATATATTATGATATCAATTTACAACAACATAAAGTTATCAGACATACACTTACATTTCTAAAGATAGAAAAAGACATAAAAACTTATGTTTTGCAAATTTTGCCAGTAAATATACCTTCATACAGGGGCGTCCAAGCTTTTTATTTTGGGAGGGTAAAATTTTTTTAAGGGGGGTGTAATTCGGTTTTGGGGGGGGGTAAAATGGCGCGCGAAGCGCGCCGCAAATTTTTTTTACCCCCCCCCAAAATTTTTACCCCGGGGGTAAAATTTGCTTGGGGGGGGTAATTACCCCCCCTGAAATCTGTTGGCAGGGGTAAAATTTGTTTACCCCCTCCAAAATTTACCCCCGGGGTAAAATTTTTGAGGGGGGTAATTTAAATTTTATCAAAAATTTTTTTGTTAGAGATTTTCTATTTTGGGGGGGGTATTTACCCCCCCCAAAATTGTTTGGGGGGGGGGTAAATACCCCCCTTCTAAATGGTTGGGAGTGCCTACGGCACCCCCAGGGTAGGGGTAAATTTTAAATGGGGGGGGGGTAATCGCCCCATTACCCCCCCCCTTGGACGCGTATGCCTTCATACCTCAAGGCGATGGTCAGGTTATATTATCGCCCATAGATTGTGGACAATAATTAACGGCTCAATCACCATGTTGTATTGCGTCGCGCATCTGACATAGTAGCAATATGAACAATTTTCAAATTTCTAAGGGTTATAGAAAGTATTCAAATTATTACCTTTAGAAATGATTGCCATTTCAATGAAAATTTGCGTTTCGTTATGTACTTTGATTTTTAGAAGAGAGGCTTAGCTATATTACGAATCAGTCTGTCCGTCCGTTTATATACCAAGTAATTTTTAAACCGACATACATCGAAGTTCATAATTATAAATTAAATTAAGTTGTAACACTCTATAATTGTTAACGTTCGTTTGCCCGATCGTTTAAATTCTAATTTGTGAGCTATGCACTTCGAAAAAAATAATTTTAACAGTTACATGTTATGAATTTTTTTATTCTTTAATGATTTATTCATTTTTGAACGTCTGCTTTTTAACTTTTTTTAAATTCTCCTTGACAAAAAGTTTTGCAATAAACAGCTGAGAAAGCTGAAATATAAGGAAGAGAAAGTATGTTTTTTTTCGGGGAAAAAACTTAGGAAAAAACATTCAGTATTGTTTGTGTTTTAATAGAAATATTTTTACATCATTTCATACACTTGTGACCCATCAATTGCAATTTATATATTTCCCATTGATCCATATTGAATTAGCTGCATACAGGCATACTTAAATGTACTTAAAAGTTAAGAAAACAGTGAAATAGGTTAAAGTGAACTTGTTATAACATATTAAGAAAAGTACACCCTATAAATGTCACTCAATATTTAAAAATTATTATTTTGATCAAAGTTCAGTAACCCATATGTAAACAAGGATGATTAAATTAAAAAGTGCAGCCTATCAGGGAGGGAGGGGACATTGGGTTGTTTATTATACTAGTCCCCAAAGTTTTATAATAACTCTTTCTTATTCGTTAACCTAACAATTTTTTGGGACTTTCAACGTTTCAACCTCGAATTGTAATCTACAGAAGGGGTAATTTGTGTATCATCATTGGGGATGGACATCAATCTATAGTCACTGTTTTATCCCTTAAATCCTTGAAATCTTAGGCAAATGCATTTTAATAACAATGATGACCTTTTGTGATACAACTATAGGCTAACTAATCTTGTAAATCTCTGGGGCTCTATAATCGAAGGAGTAGGGAGGGGGCAGAAAAAAAGACTTAAAATAGCTTAAAACCATCATAGGGCACTAAGATAGTTTAATGGTTAGCAATATCTTAATGAACAAACCTAATAATCTCACCACTTTATATAATAGGTAAATTAAATAGGCGCGCTAAGGATTTTTCTATTGGGTTTCATATCGATCAGGCAATTCTTTATAAAAATTGTTAAAAGCACAATTTTAGTGAGGAAAAGAACATACTTACTTTTAGACTCTAAATATAAATAGCTTTGCTTCAAACGTGCATGTTTCTAAGACATGAAAAGTAGACAATTTAACAGGGATCTAAAGGGATAAGACTATGGCCGGTAAATTGATGTACATCACCAATAATGATAAACAAAATTACCCCTTCTGTATATTACAAGTAATCGTTAAAACGATTGAACGCTCAAATTAATAAACCAACCAATCAAAACTCGACGAAAGTCTCGACAGCCAACGAATAAGAAAACGTTATTATAAAACTTTGGTGACTAGTATAATAACAGCCTAATGTCCTCTCCCTCCCTACAATTTATATTTTTTTTCCACCAGACAAAATTTCATCAGTTTTCATTTTGTTTTCATCTGTACTGTACATTTTGTTTAGAATATGCTCTTCAAGAATTTTCTTTTTAAGCTTGCATAATTTTGTTTATGACGTGAAATGCTTTAAAAGTTATGAAAGAAAAAAAAAACAAGGATACTTATATCTATTTTTAAGATAACAAAAGACTGTTATTGAGATAAAAAAGTTACTAAACAAAATTTGGTTACACGTAGACTTATACATAATTATATATTTTTCATGTGGTGGGATCCCTGTGAAGAAATGCTTATAAATTAAAAAGAGGGTATGTGGTGGAGAGGGGGGGGGGAGATTATCGTTATTTTAGCCAGCTGGGAGTGTCACTTTATCAAAGTACTAGCAGGTGCGCCTCTAGCATCCTAGCATCTAAATTCAAAGGAGTAGAAAAGTATTTAATATAGCTTAAAATTATTTGTCTTATATCTAAAATGAAGTATGCTTAAACCATCCGGGGACCTATTTGAGGCTTCCCTTAAATGGAGAAACCTATTGGTTATATAGTGATCACAATCTTAAGCTAAAGACAAAGAAAACCATACTACTTTTTATAATAGGAAATAAATAATGCAACATCCAAGTAATTATAGATCGTTCTGTAATTTGAATGTTTATTTTTTCTTTATGTAGAATAAATGGTAATAAAATGTTGGAGGGAAGAAAAGAACTTGAGTGTAGTGTAGAAGAACCTACAGACAACCAGCTTATAGAATATACAGTTAGGTAAATAAAGTGTAATAGAGTGTAGTGAAGTGGAGCGTAGTATAGAGTATCTTCTGGAATATACAGTTAGGTAAATAAAGTATAGTAGAGTGTAGTGTAGTGGAGTGGGGTGTAGCTTCTGGAATATTATACAGTTAGGTAAATAAATTATGGTAGAGTGTAGTGGAGTGGAGTGCAGTAAAGTGTGGCTTCTGGAATATGGTAAATTAAGTGTAGTAGAGTGGAGTGCAGTATAGTGTTCTCTCTCTCCCTTAGAAATAAATCTTAACAAAAGTCAATAATTTTCCAAATTCGGTAACAACCAAACCTTTGATTGTACGACTTTTGTCTTTAAGTCTTAAAGTTCAAAAAAAATATTTAAGGGGTAAACATTTTACATCTAAATGAGCAAAAAGAAAATATAAAAAGTAATATTAATTTTAACACAATGCAACATTTAAACATTTATAAAAAGATGTTTTTTTTTATGCAATTAAATAGAATAGCACCTACACTAGATAGCACCCACGAAAGTGCATCTATATTCTTTAGGCCCCACAGGGATCTATATCCGGAATAAGGTATAACGAACAAGCGAAATAAATCTAAAATAATATTTGGGGGGGGAAATAAAAAAAAGGTCTTAAATTCTAATTTGTGTTGCCAACCAATGAGAGATAAAAATCACGTATAAGTTTTGTGATTTTTTTATCGAATAAACATCGTTGTTGGTATAAGCTGTATAAAGCCCTGTTTCTATAAAATTATTATGTTTATTCATGTTTAGTTTGAGAGAGAAAGGAGAGGATGAAATTCATTCTGATGAAGAATTTGACAATTATGAAACCATCCAAAGGTTTGTTAAGTCGGCTAGACATGTCAATAATTGTTTGTCTGTCGGAATTATGAAATATATAATCATGAAAAGTTTAAAAATGATCGGATAATTATTTCACATACCTAACATATAACTAACTAAGCTATCTCGAGACTCGACAAAGTTGCTGAAATGAGCCGTGTGACGTCATAGATCTATCTCAATTTAAGGGGTATCCTTTCCCACTTCTCCTCTCATTTCTCCCCTTGACGTCACACGGCTCATTTTATAAGCCATTTTGTCGAGTCTCAGCTATCCCTCTTGTAATGACGTTTAAACCTTTATTATAGAAAAGCTTTGATAACATAAAATGAAAACTGATATACATTTTTCCTATAATTGAACATTGAACCAACGTCAACTTAATACACAATGTATAAAACGATTACAACACATGCATGAGTGGCGAAGCATATGAAAAGAAAAAAAAATAACTAATTTTTAAAAAGGAAATAAATATTGAATAAATTAAAGGTGACTATCTTATAGTACACTAAACTGAGGTGGATTATTAGAAAACTTTTGCCTCACTAAAAATCCTTTGCCTCACTAAAAGATTTCAATTCCGAAAAAAGAGGTGAATTCTTAAAAAAAAAACTTTTTTTGGGCTCACTAAAATTTAGAGGGGATAATTTTGCCTCACTATTTTTGTGAGACAGTGAGCCAAGAAATTTTTTAAAGAATTCACCTCTGTTTTCGTAATTAAAATCTAAATTCATCAATATACAGATATTATGACATAATTTTCAAATTTATGATTTGACGATAAAAAGGACCTTGTCAAATTTAAAAATGGATTGGCAAAGAACGTTTCAACCTGGATGAACAGCCATTCAGACGGGTTGACAATGTAATATACAGAATAGCTTTGGTACGTGTAGGTGAATTATCAAAAATAGTTGGATAACCATTTAGAGAACAAAGAGAAACCCAGACAATAATGTCAATTAGTGGCGCAGTAAGGACAATCAGATGTCAAGTTCGATGTCAATATTCTAGGCAGTGGGGATTAATTTATTTTACTTAAGTTGCACATTTTAACATTTTTTATAGTGTGCCTTAAGCAAAGCAAATTAAGGGCCAAAAATTCTATGGTCTATATCAAGCCCCCTCCCCACTCAAAAAGATTAATTTTGCATTTAAAACAATTAGCAAAAATATATGTGCTTAAACTCAAACCTATCTCTTATCCTCGGTCCCTTCGCCCTCTCTTATTTTTTTCAATCTTTGCTGATCCTATCCCATTGGAGTACTATCTCCAAAATATAAAATAAAGCATAAATGGAAATAGTAAAATTATAGAGTTGCTGCTCCCCTAAAAAGAGTATTTGGTTCAAACGAATAAAAGCCATATTAAGTATGTTATTTTCCAAATAAAATATTGTTTATTTGATTAAAAGAATCCATATTTCAGATATTTCACAATTATAGAATTTTAAAACTAGACCAAAATATATATTTTGGAATTTTTGAGAGAAAAAAAATTCATTTAGACAAAGATATTTTTTAGTGGCAAAGTTCGTCCCGCCAGTCTGTCAGTCTGTAACAATATGGGGGAAATGTGATTTACTTGCCTGTTATATAAAGTAGACAGCTAAAATTGTATTTGATTCCCCTTTACAATGCATTTTCAGTAAACAACTAACTTTAACCGTCGGTCTGTCTGTAATATTCTAAAGGACATTGATGACCTTTAGGGGGCTTGGTGTCGCATCGGGTTTTAGACCCCTCCACGCTCCTTGAATTGTGGTTAAAAGCGTCCAAAATGACCATTGAGCCTAACAGTCAATAAACACCTTCTTAATAACTAATTTCATCTGTTACTTGTATTCTTCTAACTTGATAAGATTCGCTATTTGTAGATGTTGTCATCCACCTACATATAATTGGTCCTTAGGCAAACGCAGGAGTGACAAACATACTTTACTTACCCTAACGTATTTTAAACTTTTTTTGGGCTTTTTAAAGAACACAGTAATAGTGTCTGACTGATTATGACGTAACAAAAAAAATTAGCCAATGAGAGGCCACTATAAATTTTACCATTGGTCAATAACGGCCTCTCATTGACTAATTTTTTTTGTTTCGTCATAATCAGTCAGACACTATTACTGTGTTCCTTTTTAAATGCCTAACCCATGTAGGGGGCTTATTTTTATATTATTAAACATATATCTTACCCTAACCTAAAATGTATAGAAATACTTAATAAACTTAATGTTACATACACACTACCCCGTCCCGGATTTGAAAAATTTTGTTAAAATTTTTGCCCCCAGCCAAAATATGGTTGATTTATGCATAAAAATGACCCATGCAAAATATTTTTTCTGTAATGCAAAAATTGCGACGGTACAAGCACTGCAAAGTTTTTAAAATCTGCAAAAAAAAACCTGTTTTTATGGCTTTTTTGGGGCTTTTGTACCATCCCAATTTTAAAGATTTTTACAAAATTTCAATTCAAGTGTGTTGATATATACCTGAAATTTACCAAAAAAAATGGGGGCAGTCTCAATTTTAACATATGAAGGGGTAGCAAGTAATCTTCCAAATACAAAATTGTCAAATTGCATACATATATAATAGGGTTGGGCCGGATACTTTTTTGGACGGATAATGGATATCTGGCTGATTTATAATGCTGGATATCCGGCATCTGGCCAGATATCTAGCAAATATCCGGTAATATTGCCGGATATCTGGTTTTTTGGCCGGATATCCGGTAATTTGCCGGATACCAAATATCTTGCATTTTAAATCATCTGGATATCCGGTATCCGGCCTACCTTTATTTTATAAGTATGAAATTTGTTTGATACACAAAACTATCCCTTCTGTAGATTAAACTTAGCGGTTGAAACTTTTATACACTTAACTTAATAAACCAACCAATCAAAATTCAATAAAATTCTCAAAAGTTTTTAACCTAATGAATTAGAAAAACAATTATAAAACTTTGGGGACAAGTGAAATAAACAGTCCATTTTCCCCTCCCTCTCTGAATTATACCAGAGTGTACCAAAAGTCTTATAAAAACTAGGGAGGCAGAGCGCAATGGGCTGTTAATTACACAAGTTCCCGAAGTTTTAAAAACTTTTTCATTTGTTTGCTCAACAAATTTTTAAATTGTTTGAAATTTTAATTGGTTTAATAAGACGTTCCAACCACCTATTGTTATCAACAGAAAGGGTAAGTTTGTGTATAATCATGGGGTATACACGTCCATTTATCAGCCATTGTCTTCTCTATCTAGATCCCTGTACATTTACAATGCAAGAAATACAAGTACATAACAAGAAATAACATGTTATTCAAGAATCTAAAGGGATAAGACAATGTCTAATAAATTGATGTACATCCCCAATAATGAAACAAAAAATTGTCCCTTCTGTAGATTAAGACTAAGAAGTTGAAACTTTTAAACACTCAACTTAATAAATCAACCAAATAAAATATACTGGATTTCCCCAATGCAATGTTTTAACCCAAATGTAAGAAAACACCGTTATAACACTCTGGGGACTGATTTAGTAAACAGCTCAATGTCCCCTCCCTCCCTGAACTATACAAGTCTAATAATAACTAGGGAGGGAGGGGACATTGGGCTGTTTAATACACTAGTCCCGGAAGGTTTATAAAAACTTTTTTTTATTTCTTGGCTCAACAACTTTGGAGACTTTAATTAAATTTTAATTGGTTGGTTCATAGGTTTAGTGATCAAACGTTTCAACCACTATGTAATCAACAAAAAAGGGTCAGTTTGTGTATCATCATGGGATATACAAATAAATTTATCAGCCATTGTCTTATCCCTCTAGATCCCTGTACCCAAAGTCTAATAACTGAAACACTTTTATTTTTATTACATAACAAGAAATAACATGTTACTGAAGGATCTAAGGGATAAGACTAATAAATTGATGTACATCCCCATTAATAATACACAAAATTAACCCTTCTGTAGATTAAAATTAGTGGTAGAAACGATTGAACACTCAAATTAAAAAACCAATCCATCAAAATTTATTGAAAGTCCTCAAAGTTATTAAGTCAACCAATAAGAAAAGTTTATTTTCAAACTTTTGGGACTAGTGTATTAAACGGCCTATTTTGTCCCATCTGTTTCTGATACTTATTAAATGCAAATCTTTTCTATAATATGAGTCTGAACAAACTCCGTAAAGGTTAGCTCTTTTATTTAATATAAGCAAGTTGAAATTTTTTGATTGAAAACTTTGGTTGATGATTTCTGTAACAATAAGGGTTTAGAAAGTGTAGCAACTCTGCAATCGATACTTCTGCTTTATAGCTCTAGTTTTTGATATATTGAAGACATAAGTTTAATGCAAATTATTGCCAGTTTCCCAAGTGCCAAGTCGAGCACATACCCCCCCCCCCCCTCCATCTCCTGACCTTGAAAAAAGGAAGGTATACTTTCTAGTTTGTTTCTTAATTATATCAGGTCAGGTTAGGATAGTTTATTTTGGGTACCAGGGACCCTTGCATGTTAATATAAGGAGGGAGGGGTTGTCAGTGATCAAAAGACACTTTGAGGGAAAGCACCAAACATATTTTATAAGCTAAGACATCTTTTTCCATTAAGTCAATACAAAATTAACAGAGATAAACAGAATAATGACACATAAAAAGAAATGTTAAAAATTATCTAATTTTCACAAGAAGAGCTTTTCCATAGTACTTTCTAGTGGTAACGCTCCTAAAGGACTCTTGGGCACCTGAGAGAAGGGTCGATCCTCTAATTTTATTTTAGTGGTAATAGTTGAAACATTCCCTGGATCTATCAGAAACTTTACTGTAAAGAAGAAACAATTGCATATATATATAATAGGGTTGATCCGATACTGGATACCAGATATCCGGTTGATTTCTAATGACAGATAATCGTTATATGGCAAATTACCAGATATCTGGCCGAATAAAAGAACATCGGCCGAATAACCGGATATCTGACCGAATAACCGGATATCCGGCCAAATAACCGGATATCCGGTCGAATAACTGGATATCCGGCCAAATAACATATATTTGCCCAATATCCAGCATTATAAATCAGCCAGATATCCAGTATCTGTCCAAAAAGGTATCCGGCCCAACCTATTATATATGTATGCAATTTGACAATTTTGTATTTGGAAGATTACTTGCTACCCCTTCATATGTTATAATTGAGACTGCCCCCATTTTTTTTGGTAAATTTCAGGTATATATCAACACACTTGAATTGAAATTTTGTAAAAATCTTTAAAATTGGGATGGTACAAAAGCCCCAAAAAAGCCATAAAAACAGGGTTTTTTGCAGATTTTAAAAACTTTGCAGTGCTTGTACCGTCGCAATTTTTGCATTACAGAAA
Organism: Acartia tonsa; assembly: GCF_053477335.1. NCBI lineage: Eukaryota > Metazoa > Arthropoda > Copepoda > Calanoida > Acartiidae > Acartia > Acartia tonsa. Next base: position 38,939,004 of record NC_137265.1, on the reverse strand, counting down.
AAATATTTTGCATGGGTCATTTTTATGCATAAATCAACCATATTTTGGCTGGGGGCAAAAATTTTAACAAAATTTTTCAAATCCGGGACGGGGTAATACACACCTTTGTTTGTTCACTCCTAAGTTTGTCATGGAACCTTATAATTATGTTTAGTAAGAGAACTCTGATGTCAGTGTGTGTAAGTGATACAGAGGAAGATATTGAGACTGGTGGAACTACAGATGTTACTATACCTGAATCTAAAAAACATCCTCCACCAGAATTATCTACAGGTATGCATATCATAACCTATAATCACAAAGTATTTGGATGTCAGTCTGCAAGATAAAGATCTCCGAAACTACCAGACCAACATGGATTTCCTTTTTAAAAATAAATTCTCCTTTCTGTCTGGTAATTTTATGAAGATTAGAACGTGAAACAAATGTGGCCTTCCGAAAGGCATTAATTAATTATAAATTGAAATCGATCTCAAGTGAAATTGTACAATCTATCTGAATATTAGTAACTGTTGTAAAACATTAGTGCATTATAATTTTTATTAGATATATCTATATTTTAGGGGCAAAGTTACCGCCTACAGGGAAATCTGGAAAATCTGTTAAACTCTGGAAAAGAGTTCCAGGTCACTAATTATAAAAAGAAACTGTTGTTTAACATTAAAAGAAAACTTTACAGGTCATTTGTGTCAACCTGCTTACTTGTCAGTTTTATTATCAACACTTACTGAAACACTTTGCACTCGCTGCGCCCCTAGAGGCTTCTAGTTTTCGGTGGGGTCTAATAAGGGTGGTGGTACTGTTCCAAAAATAGTTATAAACCTTCCCAGGACCTAAGAAAAAGCTGTGTGGTAAAAAGGACTATATCGGTTCAGCGGTTAGCGAGATCCTTTCTGCACATTTCCCTTAAAAAACTTTTACAATACAAAAAGTTTATCTAAACTTTAAACATTGTTCTGTAGATTTAAATATAACATATTATTATTATTTAATACGCAATTTTATGACAAAAAACTAAGTGAATATTAGCTTTCGCAATATTCCGTAAAATTGAGAGCAAGTTTCTAGTCAAATGCGCTTATTAAGTCTAACTGTTCTTAATGTTGACCAAACGCATAGTTATAATTAAACGCATATTTAAAATCAGTTTGACCTAAATAGCGCATTTTACTGAAATCTTACTCACAACTTTACTGAATTTTTTGAAAGCTACTATTCAGGGATCGGCAGCCGCGCGTAAGCCGCGTGTAAGCCTCAGTGAAAGCGTCATTTTATCACTATAAAATTCAGCTGGATGTATAAAACTGCTCTTTAGCAGACAATCCTTCTTTTTCAAATTTCTTTTTCTTCTCACAAGCAGGTTTAAAACTCAGGCTTATGCGTGGCTGAGGCGCGGCTGCCGAACCCTGCTACTATTCCCTTATTACATTTAGGTTTTTCAATTCTTCTTATCCTGTTATCAGTTATTATTGGCAATGCTTCAAATGTTATTGTAAAGGTAAATTTTATTTCAATTGATGTTAATATCAGGGATAAGATAATGGCCGATAAAATGATGTACATCCCCAATGATTTTTCAGAAATTGACCCACTACGTAGATTACAATTAGAGGTTAAAACATTTGAACACTCACCTTAATGAACCAACAAATAAGAATTCAATAAAAGTTCCCAAAGGTGTTAAGCCAACGAATAAGAAAAGTTTTTATAAAACTTTTGGGACTAGTGTAACAAACAGGCCAATGTCCCCTCCCTCACTGTGTTGATATACAAATAAACTTACCTGCCATTTGTAAATTGGAAAGGAAAACATTGTATATTTTTTATTTTCAGTAGCGAAGCTACTCTTTAACAGAAGCCTAAGGTTTTCCGCATTTTTAGTCCCAATCTTTTAATACCTATACATATAACTGCTGATTTCATAGATTAAGATTTCTCTCTCTCTCTCTCTCTCTCTCTCTCTCTCTCTCTCTCTCTCTCTCTCTCTCTCTCTCATTCTCTCTCTCTCTCTCTCTCTTTCTCTCTCTCTCTCTCTCTCTCTCTCTCTCTCCTTCTTCTTTCTCTCTCCTTCTTTTCTCTCTCTCCCTCTTTCTCTAAATGCAAATGCCTATGATCACAAAGAGCTTTCCTACCATTAGACATAACCGTCCCTGTGATTAGATAACATTTGGTTGATCTTAGATTACTTATTCATGCGTGTACACTTTTAAAAAAAAAAAGGAATAAAAAATTTGAATATTAAAATATTTTATGTACACAAGGATAACAACATTCATGAAAGGAAAGAACGTAAAATTAACTAAATAAATTAACATTATTTACAATTAAATATACATTAAATACAAATCTCCCCAAAAAAATGATCGAAAACAGAGGAAACTTAGTAATGCAATAGTTACATTTAAAATTTTTATATGAAATATTTTCAAAATTAACTCTGATGAATCTAGCCTTACTAATGAGCCCTAAAAGGGCCAAACAATTTGTCTATATATAAAATACTTTTTAGTAAAATTTGTAGTTTTGAATTGATTAGACGAGTTTAAAATGATATACGGATCTACCTTAAAAACAAAAAATGTTCACTTTTAATAATAATGTTTAGTGCTTTATCCCTTAGTGTTTGATAATACAAGTATGTAATTTAAGTAAAACAATTTTAAGAATTAAATAAACAAGAAAAAACACTTTATAAAAAAGAGGCTCATCAAATGAGTAAGACAAACAAATATTTATACATAGAATAATTGCACTTTTTAAATTAAAGTAAAAATTATTTTGTTGATGGTTAGATTAGATGCAATGATATTTGATTTCGAATTACTTATTTTAGGCTTGATTTAGATACACTTTGCTTTTTACATAATACCTAATTGTTTAAGGAATATACATTTTAAAAGTCATGTAATAGGACAACTACATCAAGTACCTCGTCAATTACCTCATATGCTGTCTATGACATGAATCGCCATGGTCCAACAACCCAGGATAACCAAGGAGAGCCAAATGTCTCCTTTTCTGTCCAAACACCTGCAATATTAGGTTAAATAACACCCATCAGATAACCAACCCTTTGATTGCACAACCTTTGTCTGAGAAGTCCTAACTGTGCATAGTAATGAGTTGCGCCTGTTTTGGGCCAAAGCATTCCCCCTCTCTGACTATTAAATGTCGCGCACCTGACATAATAGCAGTAGGAACCATTTTAAACGTCTTTAGTTATGACGCGGTGTTAAGCCAAGATTCGAACCTATCACCTCCCCGAGGACGAGCGATTTCGCTACGTGTTGAGCCACGGTCGCGGGTAACTACATCATGTAAAAAAATATGTAAAAATATCTAAACAGAATCAGCACGTGTAAAATGTATATACATACATACTTATGGTAATAAGTTTTAAATTTTTAAATCAGTGAAATTATTTATCATGATGTATTTTTAGGAATTAACAGTATTAGAACCGGCATGCCTTCTATTATATAGAAGTATCATCACTACAAGGTAAATAATATTTCTCGTATTCATTCGAATCCGGTGGATAGGAACCGGTTCTCATCCATACGAAAAAACTATGTCTAGCACCGAATTATATCCAGCTTTCTACGAATATAAAAATGTACAATCATAAGATTAAACCATTTTTTTTTAGCCGTTGCCTAACTAGTTTTAATCTTATAATTGTACATTCTATATTCGCGGAAAGCCGTTTATAATACGATGCGAGAAATAACTATTACATGACTGACAAAATTGGAACAATCGATATTCAATACGTGGATATCATGAATCGTAAAATCTTGTCGTCAATTTAAGTTGCTAATATATTCCTCATTTATTAGTCAGTACATTCCTCCAATATGAGAAGAGGGGTGAAAAGGACTGAGTAGGGGGTATGATTAAAAAAGAGTCAGATGTAAAAACAATTTTTAGAGAAGCAAAAATCTTGTTCAATATTCAATTAATCATTTATTGATTTTAATAACTAATTTCATGATTTTTTTATAATTCGATTTTTGATTATGGCTTATAACCAGTTTTAATCTAGAGAAATTTAAATGGTTAAAAAGTTGGACAACGCATATTAGGGAACCAACAAAAGTTTAGAACCAACGAAGACGATAACTTGTTTATAAAACTTTGGGTGCCAGTGCAATTTACGCAGAATTGTCCCTCCCTTTAGGTGTTTATATTCAATTGTTTCTTTTTTTTTTAGTTTTGCCATGCCATGGGCAGTTGCCATCGACAAAGCTCCCTTTCCACCTGAACTAAGAAATATGGTAACTTACATATAGCATATAGCAATCACATACCCGTCTATTAATGTTATTACCTAGTAGATTACCTCGTACGGGCGGGATTACAGCAATCCAGGAGAACTAAGGGTGACTGTTACGCACCCTTCTCTGTCCAAACACCCAAGGATAAGGTTAAGTAACAACAGACAACTAATTCTCTGTGAAGCACGACCTTTGTCTGAGAAGTCCCAACTGTGCATGGTAACGAGTTGCGCCTGTTTTGGGCCAAAGCATTCCCCCTACTCTAACTATTTATGTCGCGCATCTGACATAGCAGCAGTAGGAACCATTTTTAACGTCTTTAGTTATGACGCGGTGTCGGCCTGAGATTCGAACCTATCACCTTCACGATGACGAGCGGATGCGATACGTGTTGAGTCACGGTCGCGGGTTTAATAATGTTATGGGATCCCTGCCAATTGTCTTCACTAAAGATAGACATTCTGTTACTATGATATATTCTGTTACTATGACATATAGATGATTTATTATGCAGTTAGTGATCACCTTTATTTTGCAACATGTGATCTACATCTCTTAGGAGCACATCTACTAATGAAATAGACTGAACAATAAGCTATAAAAATTGGAAAGAATTTTAATGAATATAATAGATTTGAAATCTGCATAAAATTTTAAGGAATTTTTATAAAATTTGTTTTTTGTATAATTCTTTATCTATAAGCGCAAATACAAATTAAGTTAAATAATTTTGATATCTGTGATTGGTGGATTGAAAACTATCTGCGCCCTGATTGGAGAAGCTTAAGTGACGTACATCATTCAACCAATTAGAGCGCAGGTAGTTTCCAATCCACCTATCCTATTGGTCAAATTTTATTAACTTAAATTGGATTTGCGCTTTTAAATAATGAATTATATAAAAAACGAATTTTATAAAAAATCCTTAAAATTTTATGCAGATTTCAAATCTATTATATTCATTAAAATTCTTTCCAATTTTTATAGCTTACTGAACAAGTTAAAGAAATTATAAATCAAAATTATAAAAGAAGGGGGGGGGGGTTAATGCAACCATCTTGTAATAAATGAGTAAAGGCGACTTAGAATTCGAATTTCGATCTTAAAATAAAATAAAAATATGTTTTAAAAAGTTGATTCCTACGTACTTAATGATGAATTTGCCTTGAAAATTGGCAAAAAAACGGCTAAACGACTGAGCTGCCAGCCGATACTTTTCCAACTTTTTGTTCAATTTAGGGAAAATAGACCTACCAAGGATTACTCATGCAAAATTTCAGATCGAAATTGGAATTCTAAGTGCCTTTTACTCATTGAATACGAGATGGTTGCATTAACCCCCCCCCCCCCTTTATAATTTTGATGTATAATTTCTTTAACTTTTTCAGTCTAGTTCATGAGTAGATCTGCTCCTTTTAGATGTAGATCACATGTTGCAAAATAATTCGAATTCTAAGTGCCATTTACTCATTGATTACGAGATGGTTAAATAACCCTCCCCCCCCCCTTATATATGCTCTGTGATGGTTAGGCTAGGTTATCCCTTAATTATAGGCTAAAAAGCTTTTCGGACTTTCATTAAACCCTGAATGCGTTGTAGAAAACTTTAGTATCTATTTTTTTTATACAATAGGGGTTATATTGTTTATCATATATGCATGGTGTAATGTCTCTAGCTTATCATTGATTCAGCACATAGTTGTTCTTAAAGAAAAATATTTCGCGTTTCAATAAATTCTTACAAAATTCTAATGATGGAATAAATTGAAAAATATTCTATTGGTGCAAATTTATTAAATCTTTCTAAGGAGAAATAATTCAAAGAGTTTTCCTTATTCTATATAGAAAATACTTGGTGGTTTCCCTGAAAGTGCCTAGTTGAGCAACCTTACCCCCATTTTATTATAATTTGCAATTAGTTAGACATTATGGGGATGGGATTGTTTTTCGTTTGTTTGGTAGGTTTTTTGGGTAGTTGGTAGCCCCGTATGGCTATGTCACTGCAGGTACAGGTCCCGCAGGGATAGTCAACACAAGATAGTTTGGCATATGATAAAATACTACTCATATTTCTCATATTCAATTTAAGAAATTTAAGAAAACGGAAGGTTCCAGTACTCGATAGTCACTTTGTGGGAAAGCGCTAAATGTTTTCACATAATTCTAATGTTTTAATTAAAAGGACTTGTGTAAATGAAATTATAAAATTTTACGAGTATGCTTTAAAAGGCTGTAAATTTATGTAATTCTAAATTAAAACGGTAGGTATCAGGGAGTCAAAGATCATTGAACTTTAAAATATACTAAATTTATTTTTTTATAATTGGATATGTACATAAATTTATCGTCCCTAATAACAAAAAGCTAGATTGACGTCCGGTCAACGCTTTCAAAATTGTAAGAGGAGGAAGATGCGTGCCAGGTCCAAGTAAACCTCACCCAGCTCATTAACCTTCCATGGAATGACCAATCAGCTGATCGATTCGTGGATTTTTCTACCAACTTTTGAAAATTTTCATCGCCAATTTTGGAAGATTTTTCACCACTTGTAAAGTTACTACTTTTATATACAATGTGATTTATCCACTTTTTGTATGAACTTTTTGCCATTCAATGGTTGGTTGGATATTAATTCTGAATTTTTCAGAAAAAAAAAAAAAAAAAAAAAAAAAAAAAAAAAATTGTACCTAACAGACCAGTTACATAAAACATCAAGCACTGTTTGAAATCAAAAGGAAGATTTTAACATGATTAAAAAGATTCTGTTAAATAAATCTGTATTGCAGGATAAAGGACTTCTGATGGTAAGGGGTTTCCTTGGTTTCATCAATGTAATTGCAACAATTTATTCAAGTAAGAGGTTACACTTCTGCCAGAAAGGCATCTTTTCAAGTCTTACATGTCGCTATACCTTTCAGTATTGATTTTATGTCATATTTTTGTTTTATTTAAGGCATAACCAGTCGTTCGGATATAATCATAATAAATGTATAGAGGAACAACACATACACATGCTTAATATATATATTTTTTTAGTCGCCTAGCTACTCTTAAACTAGGCAATGTCCGTTTATCTGTCCGTCTTCCGTATGTATCGGAAAGCTTAAAAGGTTTAGTGACCTTTTAAAACTTTTCTATTTGCAGGTATTTGACTATAATATAATTTCTTTCCGTTTCTTTTGAATGACAGTTTCTCATCAAAGCTAAAGACCAATGCTGCGCTACTTATGGACAAAATTATTCTTGTTACAGTTAGATTCATGGCCCTTGGAGATCAGAAAATGTTGACTGCCACACGTCCAGTTTTTGTTGCCATTTCTGCCAGGTATTGTAACACAGGGCTCGGCAATCGCAGTCGCCAACAAGCAGAGCTAGGCAGCTGGAAGCAAGTTTATTGATATTTTGCAGTTTTAAGAACTATATTAAGTAGCACATGGAAACCAACTAGTGCAAGTTGTAGGTTTATGGCTTGATTCTGGTTGCCAAGCCCAGCACCCCAAAAAACATTTTAAAATTGTGTTTGAAGGTACATTAATCAATTACATAATACTAATTTGTATAGGGATTAAAAGGCAGTCTCTGACAAAATGCATGGTGGGGCACAGAACCCCTCCCAGCACCCCCTCCCCCATGATTTTGAAATATTTTTTAAAGGGGAGATGTATTTTTTCAATTATGTTTTCATTTATAGTATTTATTTTGTTTATTTAGCTATACATGAAATATATATTAGCGATTTAACACATGAAAATATTTAAAATTATAATTGGTTTGTAAATTGTGTATTTACATTAGAATTGCATTCAAAGTTTTTATTTGCATATATATGATAATTTTCATATTGAATATATAGGTTATATTGTTGATTACATTCTAAAGAAAATGTATGTTTTTTTCCAATAATAAGTTTTCAACAAATATCGTAACTTTGGAAAATTCTAATTGAATTTTGCAATGAGAGATATGTTATCAAAAACTCGTTAAAACTTCAACTAAACAATTATGACAACATCCAAAAAAGCGAAGCTCTGAATCGGTAGGACAAACGAACATTAACACTTGTAGAGTGTCAGGACTGAATTATTAAAATATTGTGTAAAATTCGAGAAAAAAAAAATTTAAATAAATTTGTTGAAACTCCCTAAATACAGAATGGTTAAGGACATACTTACATTTTTAGGACTTGATCTTAAAGATGCTTCGCTTATAACATTGTACTCTGTTGTTCAAGGAACCAGTATTCCAAAAATCAGATCAATTGGATATATTACATAAAAATTGATGCTAAAAAAGTTAAAGATAAACATGCTTAAAATTGACTTAAGAACATTTTGGTAACGATTATAGAGTTACTACGCTTTCTAAATTGTACCTAACTACTATAGGAATCATCTTTCAAAATTTGGAATCGATAGGACAATTCTAACAAGCCTAAATGAACGAAAAAAACTATCCGTTCCAGACGGAAGTACGGACTGACCCTAATTATTGAAAACTCATTAAAACTTTAACAAAAGAATATAGAAAAGTTTTGAAAAAAAGTATAAAACTAAGGAACATAGAAATATGTAGATGATTTTAAAATAGCCTAAAGCCATCCAAAAACAGTTCAACTAATAAAGAACCTTTTTACAAAGTATGCCTCATAGTTAAGAGAATCATCGCTTCCTACCATACCATCAGTAGGACGAAAAAAAAATAAATGTTGTTAAAAAAAAGCTTAGCAACTTTAAAGAATTCTTTATAATACGAATAATAATTTACTTTATTTTTCTTATTGTACTTTTAGCCCTGATTAAAAATAGAACCTATAACACGTGATTTTTTTTGGTAAACATATTTTTTAGATTTTTTTTCTTCTTGTAATTTTTATATTCTATGAAAGTTTCAAAATACATGAGGAAAAACTCACATAGCATTAACAATATATTTAGAAACGTTGAATGCGATAAAATACAGTTTATTTGTTATTTAAGACAATCTGAAGTCCAATCTGTACTACTTTTGATTACTGTGACGTAATAAAATGAGGGAGATGAGAGATGAAGTGGGAAAGAAAACCCTAAAAAGAGATGGAGAATCCCTTATTTTTATTACGTAACAGGAATCAAAAGTGGTACAGATTGGGCTTCGTCGTTATTTAAAATCCCATATTACAAGGAAAAGTATGAAAGACGTATCTAATATTATATCCAGTATTTCTTCGAAAACGATATTGATATCCGCTGGATTAGAACCGATTATAAACAATGATGAAAAACCATTTGTAACATAGTATTACAGACAATTTTCAACAAATTATGATGTAAAAATCATAAAATCAATACCAGTTTTGCTAGTCCAGGCCTTCTTCCCCTCGAGGCTAATAAGACTGGTTTTTCAATATAAATTTTTCATTTCAATATACGGCATCAACGGTGGTTTCCCTTAAAGTGCTTAGTCGAACAGATAAACCATCTCCCTTATTTTGAAATATATTAAAAATAAGAATGGGGGAAGATTTTTTTTTGTTGTTACTTTAGATCTAGTTAGGTTAGGTTATACTGGATAGTCCCGCAGGGTTAGAACCCCAAAGGGGTATGTCTATTAATAAATTTTAACCTAATTTGAAAAAAAATAGCCAATGAGAGGCCAGTATACACTGTAATTGACCAATGGTAAAAATTATAGTGGCCTCTCATTGGTTAATTTTTTTTTGACGTCATAATCTGAGTCAGCCACTTTTACTAGGTTCATTGATTTAATTGAATTTCTAATTGTAAAAAAAACTCAATCTGCATAATAAATATGTGATTTTTTGCATTTGCACAGTTTTGCCAAAAGTTTTATTGTCTTGTATATTCTTAGACTTCATCATATCTATTGATGAAATATTTAATATTTTTTTTCAAAAAAATATACTTTGAAGTAAAATGCAATAAACTAGATTTTGTTAGTAACAAATAGTATAAAAAAATGTTCTATCATTTTTTTGCATTTTAGTAAAGGAAGGTAAAGGACATTAGCTTTGAATCTTAGCTATTTATTAGATAGAATAAAAATCATTTACCAGGGATCTAAATGAATAAGACATTGACCGATTGAATGATGTACATCCCCAATGATAATACATAAAATTACCCCTTATGTATATTACAAGAATTGGTTGAAAGGTTTGGACACCAATCAAAATTTAATAAGGTCCTCGAAGTTGTTAAGTCAATGAATAGAAAAAGATTATTATAAAACTTTGGGAATTAGTGTAATAAACAACCAAATGTCTACTCCCTCTCTGACAATTTACTCTGTTAAATTTTAATTTCTATTTTCTTCTAAAACATGTAATTTTTTTTTGTAATGATGATGTTAATTTTAGAGTATTTCTGAAAGAAAAGGCTGGTTGGTTCACATATGTAGCAATGATGTTCATGCTCATAGGAATTGTATTTGTCATCAAGCCACCTTTCATCTTTGGCATCGAAGATGGTAAGTTTAGTATTGACGCTACTGTATAACAGCACGTCAGTACGTCAGCACGTTTAACTATGTATTTATATTGTTCATGACTATTGGAATTCGTCATTAAGCTGCCATTCACCATAGGCATAAAAGATGGTAATTTGAGTATTGCTGCTAAACTAATAATGGCTGCGCGACTAGCACTTATAAGTTCTATAATAAAAGGCGTAAGAAGATGGCAAAACATAGCATAAATCAACCTTTTGGCTTAACTCTAAACATAAGATAGCCTAAAACCATCCCGAGAACTATGTGCAACATTCCTGAATAGAAAATCTCAATCAGTTCATTAGTTATTAAAATCTTAAGCTTTAGGCAAAAACCTAACTACTTTATGTAATAGGATAGCTAAATTGTCTTTCATTGAGTTTGTCTATCTGTTCATCCACCATTAGGTCAGTCTCTTTATTTTAATGATTTTTATTAGAATTGTACAATTTCTGTGAAATATTTTAAGAGTTTTTATTCAAGTAACTTAAACACATTGTTTTGTATAATGCACACCCTGCCTTAACCAAATAAAGGATAAACAAAAATTACCATGAAAACGGACAATGCAGCGTTCAAATAGGACCTAGTGACAAATAGAATCCATTGAGCATTAAATCCTAGCTGTTCCTTCTTGCCAGATATTTCAATTTTAATATTTAAAGTGAAAATCACTAAATTCGCCATATATACAAGGCAACTCTACTGTTAATACAGGAAGATAAGATACTTTTTTTTGTAAATCATCCTTCTTAGACACTTTTTTTATCAAATAAAATCTTAGTCATCTAAAATCAATGATGCAGTTGTGATTTGACTTGAATCTGGTTAACTTGTCTTTGTGTTTTACTTGTTTTCTTTATCATCTCAAACATAAGGGCATATTATTCTTTACACAATGTGTATACACTAAGAATAGAGATGTCTAGAGATACCCTCTGTAAATCAGTCAATAGAATGACACTGGATGAACAATCTGGCTATGTTATTGGTAGAGATGTGTACAGGTGTTGGATCAAAAGGGCTAAATGTTTTCATTTTGTTGTCATAATGTGTCATCTATAAACAGGAGCATTCCTTAGGATAAAGCTTTGCTTGGGTACATCATATCCTGTAAAAATATAATTCCGCATATAATGTGAAATATATCCTAACAATATATAATAATAAGTCAACTATGAATATTGTGTTATTGCTGTATTTCTTAGGATAGAGTTAGCATTCTATAAATAAGATTATGGGTTCAGTTTAACCATCTAGATATACTACACTGTTTGGTACAAACCCCTTGTCCTAGTCCTTGCTTACAGGGAAGCTTAGGATTTAGCACTATGTTTAGCAAGCTTGAGATCTTCAGTGAACTTGATGTAACAGACCAAAAGGTCTTGGCTTATATTCATCAACCATAAGGAGTTAATCTTCAAAATCTCTGATTGGTACCAAACAGTTAGAACAGGGAAATGGATTTTTGGATGTCTTGAGAACTAAGGTAATCCCTCCCTCCATCTATAGTTATGATCATATACCCACTCAGCACAGACCTCAGGTTCCACCAAGGCATCAAGTTTTTATTAAGTATAAAGCTATACAACAGCTCAAAGCAGAAGATACCATAATAGAAAAAACAATAACTTGAAGGAAACCTTATTGCAACAGAGTTGTAGACATACTTTAATTAATAAGGAGCAAAGGTACGTTTGGTACAATCATAAAGGGGGGGGGGGGGTTAATGCAACCATCTCATAATCAATTTATAAATGGCACTTAGAATTCAAATTATGATCTGAAATTTTGCATGAGTAATCCTTGGTAGGTCTATTTTCCCTAAATCGAACAAAAAGTTGGAAAAGTAGCAGCTAACAGCTGGCGGCTCAGCCGTTTAGCCATTTTGGGCTATTTTTGAGGGAAATTCATCACAAAACCTATCTACACATAATACTCTTTTCCACACCAAAACATTTTCAAACGGTTCTAGCTAGAATTTGCTGGTACTAGAAATCTAAAAACTGTCTTTTTGTATCATTTCACATGATTAAAAGTAAAAATATGTTTCAAAAAGTTGATTCCTATGTAACTTATGACAGATTTGCCCTAAAAATAGCCAAAAAACAGCTAAACAGCTGAGCTGTTAGCCATTACTTTTTCAACCTCTTGTTTGATTTTGGGAAAATAGACCTACCAAGGATTACTCATGCAAAATTTCAGATCAAAATTTGAATACTAAGTGCCATTTATACCTTTATTACAAGATGGTTGCATTAACCCCCCCCCCCCCTTAGTCTTCCATTATGTTAAACAATATTAATTTAGAAAACCTTCTAGTTCTAAAAGAAACACATTGATTTTATATTATTATATAAATACTTCAAAACACAATATTAAATATATGAAGCCTGGATAATCATACAGTTGAGGAACCAAATAATATGTATAATCATATCTTAGACCAATAGATATAGTAAATCTAGATGGTTCAACTGGACCCATAATCAGTCAAACTTTTTTTAAAAATTCCAGCATACAAACACTTTTTTTTTAATTATTATGTACAAGCCATTCAAATAATACAGCAACAAAATATTTCTACAAAATAATCTATAGAAAGCTAACTTTATCCTAAGAAATAAAACTATTTGTAGGTGACTTACTATATGTTTTATCATATGTTTCACATTATATGAGAGAATACTTTTTTACAAGATATGATTTACTCAAGCAAAGCTTTAACCTAGGGAATGCATCTATTTATAGGGGACTCATTATGCAAGCAAAATGGAAACATTTTGCCCTTTTGAGCCAAAATATGTACACATCTCTACCAATAACATAGCAAGATTGTTCTTCCCGTGTCATCCTATTGACTGATTTACAGAGGGTGTCACTAGACATCTCTATTCTTTGAGTATACAAATTGTGAAAAGAATTCTTTGTCCTCATGTTTGAGATGATTAAGAAAACAAGTAAAACACAAAGACAAGTTAACCAGATTCAAGTCAAATCACAACTGCTTTATTGATTTTACATTACTAATATTTTATTTGATATATAAAGTGTCTCAGAAGCATGATTTACAAAAAAAAGTATCTCATCTTCCAGTATTAAAAGTAGATGTGCCTTTTATATTTGGCAAATTTAGTGATTTTCACCGTAAATCTTAGAATTGAAATATCTGGCAAGAAGGAACAGCTAGGATTTAATGCTCAATGGATTCTACTTGTCTCTAGGTCCTATTTGAACGCTGCATTGTCCGTTTTCATGGTAATTTTTGTTTATCCTTTATTTGGTTAAGGCAGGGTGTGAATGTCTTACAGAAAAAGTAAAAAAAGTATCTTGTTAAATGTTGATCTCAGGTGCTAAATTTTTTCTTTCTAGTCTGATTATATAAAAGAAAGAAATAATACAAAATATACTATGACAAAAGTCAAGGTGGGGATAGTTCACTTCAAGAAAATGTTACATCATTTTTTTTGGCTGTTTTAGTTCCCATATAACTGTTGTTCTAACCTGTTAATTTAGGGAAAAATCTCTAAAAGTATTTATCAAATCAAAATGTTTAACCATACACATGAATTTAATGAATTACTAAAAATCTTATTTATTACTGTTGGTCAATCATAAAATTGCTTGTTAGTGAATGGCTCATCTTTTTACTAAAGCTATCCTATTATATAAAGTAGTAAGCTATTTTGTCTGCAGCGAAGGATCTCACTAACTGCTGAACTGAAATGGTTCTCCTCTATGAAGCTTTTGATAGGTTCTAAGATGGTTTTAGACTATTTTACTTTAATAAGCCTATTGGGCTATTTTTCTGCCTTTCCATATCTCTTTGAATATAGAGCTACTATATGCTAGAGGCGCAGCCGCTTGTAATTAATGAATCATTTTAGGAGGAGAATAGTATTACCCCCATGACATACCATATATAGTTATAGAGTAACTTCACTACCTACATTTCAGAGGTAGAGTATGACCCCCGAGGGATGTATTCTGCAATTGCTGTCACGATTGCTACAATCCTCAGTTCAAATAATCCTGTCATTTTAAGGTAAAAATTTTCCTCTTATTTCATTGCCTCTTTTTGCACTTAATAATACTTTTACAAAGAAGGATGTGCTGAATATTAATTTCCAAATTTGTACGCAGTTTCCGCGGTGTTTCTTCATCCTATCTCAATATTTACTACTAGCTAAAAAAACTTCAAACTTCCAAACTTTTAATATTTTTTACGTATAAACAATTTATACATGATATACATTATACATTATACTAGCTTTTTTAGCTAGTAGTAAATATTGAGATAGGACGAGGAAACACTGTTGAAACTGCGTATAAATTTGGAAATTAAAATTCAGCACATCCAAAAAAGTTATTAAGGTCAGGGACCTTAATGGATAATACAATGAACAATGAATTTATATAAACTCCAAATTATTATAAACAAAGATATGTCATCCGTAGATTATAATTATTAGTGAAAAATTTAAACACTGCCTGCATGTAAAATCTAATCGAGATTTATTACGTGTCCTGAAAACTCAAAGATAAACATGTTTGTTTCAATTATTACCATTATAAATTACAGTTAAATGCTCATATCATTGTACAAATTCTTATTGCAAATATGATTTAAAATCAAGATTTAAATACGTCTGTATAACACAAGTTAAAACCTATAATCTTAGCCTCAAATTTAGACTTTCATCAGTTTATTTTTAAAATTGTAAAAGGTTGTTTACAGTTGGCTGACGTGCGACTACCGAGCCCTGAATTTACTAATACCTAAGAATTAATAACGAATTAAACAATTATGTAAAAGGAAAATTTTTTGTTTTATAAATGCAAAAATGAACACTTAATTTGTAGAATATGTATTTTTCTCTGCAATTCGATTTGTTTGTTGAATAGAATTAGTTGAATTTTTTTCGCATTTAACTTGATTATTTTTGCTGAATAGACTTGGCGAATTATTTTTTCCTTGCTCTGTTTCTTTTTAACTTTAAATTAAATCATTTTTTTGCACAATAATAAGAAATTAAATGCTAAATTTTATCAATTGCAAAAAATGAGACTTAATATCTAGATGTCGTTACGTAACAATTAGCTCTCATCGATAACTTAAGCATGTTAAAATTGTTCTATTAATTTCAAACTGTGCATGATGATTCGTGTAGCAGTTAGGTACGATTTAGAAAGCGTAGCATCTATAAAATAGTTAATAGAAAGTTCGTACGTCTAGTTAAAACATGCTGATTTTTTACTTTTTGTCCAAATTTTTTTAAATTATATATTTATCCTAATCATCTGATTTTGTAATATTGATTCTTAGGATAACAATCATAATGTATAATATTAATATTGAAGCACCTCCAAAATCAAGTCCTAAAAATCTAAATATGTATGTCCTTAAATAGGGTATCCTATATTTAGCAATTTTCTATCAGTTTTATATATTTTTTAGGACGTTAAAAATTAATGTCTGTTTATTAAATTATAGCACTTTACGAGTATAACTCTAAATGTTCGCTTTTGTGAATGTTGTCATCCTTGTTTTTATGCAATTATTACTGCTGACAAGAAATAGTTGAATTCTCCTTGAAACTTTAAAAAAAGTCAAATCTCACTTACAGCTTGGGCTTGTTTGTAAAGATAGCTAAATTATTCGACTAAGATATGCTAGAATCATCCTAATAACATAAAACTTTGCATGAAAATGTTTGTGGCGATAAGGTACAATAGGAACCATATGGGATTGATAGTACCATAAGTTCACAACAGTGTCCATTGATTCTTTAATTTTTACATGGTAGAAACATTAAATTCTTTTTTTTATTGAAATTGGTCACTCAAGGGACAATCAGGCATAATTTTTCATTTATTCAAAGTGCAAGCAAGTCCTTCTAAACATATAGGCATCCTTGTATCTTCAAGGTTTAAGAATTCACACATGTATAAATTTTATTATCAAATTACCATACTTTAGTTCTTTAGAAAATTGTTATGACTTGTAGAATAAAAGTTTTTAAGAATCTAGGTGAAGACCATCAAATACTTTATCCACAATTTTTAAAAACAAATATCTTTTTATAACTTTTATTTGTACGTCGTTACTTCATCATTAAATGTAAGTCTAAGGGGCTTACAAGAAATACATATTATACTTTGATTTGGGGATTTGATTGAATTTAAGAAGATAACATTTTGATAATTTTTACTAGAAGGTAAAAGGTAAATGCATCCATTTTGAGTCTCGCCTTTATAAAGCCATACTTAATTAATAAATAGTTTAAATAAACATTTCTTAAATTGCTGATTTTACGTTGCTAGCAATTCTATGTTAAATGTTTCTTCCTACCCAATAACTTCATTTCTTTCTATAATACATAATTAATTTTAGTTTAATCCCAAATTCAGTTTATTTTATATCATATCCTTCATTGTTGAATTACGTCCACTCGTTAGACGTTGACAAATATTTGATAGATTTTAATTGACAAGATTTGGAAAAAAAGGTGTCTAAACTTTTATTTTTATAGCTAGTCGGTGTTTTTAGTAAGTAATAGATGTAAAATTTTCCATAGAATTTAGATATGCAATCCGGTGTTTGTAGACCTCTTATCTTTTAAGTAATTAAATTTTTTTTAAAACTTAAATTACTTTAAAAATAAGAGGTCTACAAAATCTAAATTCTATGGAAAATTTTACATCTACTACTTACTAAAAACACCATCTAGCTATAAAAATAAAAGTTAAGCTTCACACATGGATGTTGCAATTATTGTTGAATTCCTCTACTTTCCGTCTTAATAAAATTGTTAGTTAGGAATTAAAAAGTTTTGAAGAAAAAATAAGGTGATTTTTTTATTCCTAAGATTGATTCGTCAAATTATGAAAAAAGGACGCACTCTATTTAGACAGCCTTGAGGAGGGACATCTTAAACAGAGACGAGTTGGTTGAGGGGTATAGTAGTCGATCCATTAACTTATGACTTAGTTTTAAAATTAGAAGGTTAATTTTTTTAAGGGACATGGGAAGGTGAATTTGGTAATTTAAGTGTACTTGGATTAGGACCTTCGGAACACTAAGACAGAAACACATCTTACCTTTATGTTGGGATATATTTTGGTTCTTAAAAATTAATATGCGTTTTATTTTATGTTTCTATTTCATTTAAAGTTTCTTTACATGAAGTTCTTCAGAATAAAACTAAAAGTAAACCACTGGGATGTACTAATGTAGTTCTAGATAAATATTGAAGATATAAGTGCATTAAATGTATAAACTATATTATAAAGAACGCATATTTGAAAACATATTGATATAGAATCCAGCTTATAGAATTTTAAAACTATTTACAAAAACGTTTGACTTTCTGATAAGTGTGTTTTTTTTTGTGTGTGAAAATACTTAGATACTTATACTAATTTGGTTTACATAAGTTTAATACAAAAGATTGTTATGTAATTTTCTGCACCATTTAGATAATTAACAAAGTTTAAAATGAAATAAATATAAAAATTGCATATACCTTCCATCTAAATTACAACCAGCCATGATGAGCCACAGTTTTTTTGGCAGCTCAATATATGTTCATGATTTTAAGAGCCACAGTTATAATTGGTCGGCTTCACTCTAGCCACGGCTCCAGCAAAAGAAGAGCCACTGGCTTCCGAAGACGGGGCTAGAGACGCACCTGGAACTATACTAGCTAGCTCCACAGTAATAAGATTTCAAATCTGCTGGAACCATATCAAATTTGCACTTATTTTTAATTATTTTTTTTAAAAATAATTTTAAAAAATGTATTGTTAAATATTTAGCCAACTTTCAATCAAAACTTTGACAAAGAAATTGAAATTTTTTTTTACATAAGTTTAATCAATGTCAAGATATTTCATTATTTGTAATAAAAGGACAACAATTATATACTGGACAAGCCATACCCCCCTCCCCCAATCTCTTTCCTTACTTAAAAACACTTGATTTGATGTGATGTAGTAGCTGGACAAAGTGTATTAAAAATTAACTTTGTGACGTCATAAAAATGAGGGATTATCCATCTCTTTTTTAAAGGTTTTCTTTCCCACTACTCCTATCATCTCCCGCATTTTTATGACATCACATGGTTGATTTTTGAGACACTTTGTCCAGCTATGTGATGTAGATCCTATACAATTTTGACATTTTTGTAATAGTCTTTTTGTTTGTCGGCTGTCCAAGGTCGTTCAATTCAAAAGAGGGAAAAATTTAAGGCATAGTACTAGAAATTTAGTTATTTATAGTATGATTAGAAGCCTACTAAATTTATCAATTAATCCTAAAGATTGGGAAAAAACGATTAAAAGTATTTTTCTAAGACTCGAATTCAAAAGATTTCCCCAATTCTAAGCTATTTATAGTGAAGTTAATTTGTTTTGCAAAAACTAATTCAAAATTTTTGGTCTAGAGTTAAATAGTAATAATTAAGGTCACATATTTAACAAAGGTCTACTGAAGAAAAATGGGATGGTTTCTATTATTAAAAAGAACAATAGACTTATGAAAATAGTGGAAATTTCTCAACACACTTACAAATTCAATAAAATTGATTTTGATTAAAAATTGTTATCTAAATCATAATACGTTTATATAAGATGGTGATAGTTATACCAAATTTAAAACGAAATTCATCATGTAAGAGTATCTTGATAGTGAATATAAGGACTTTAAGATAATATGTTCAATTAAAATGTTTCACCAATAATTTGAATCTGCATGGAAGTAGATAGCTTTGTTTATCATAATTGGAGATAAAATCAATTTATCATCAATTTGCTTATTAATAAAGGTCCCCAGTGAAAAAAATCCCTTTCAAAAATCCAATTATTTACCAATTAATGCATTTTTTTTCAGGAAGTTACGAAAAGAACATGTGATATCTTTAAGTGCCACAAATCATTTGTTTTTCCTATTAGGTAAGATCTTCTCATTTTTAGGTTTATCTTATAACAAGGATGACAGACATCTATAAAAGCAAAGCTCTAAATCAGACGTTAGGACGTAGGATCATAACACATGAGCGTATGGAGCGTTCTTTATATCGTCGTTAAATTCTTTGTTAAAGTCTATCATGCACAAAAAAGATTAGTCTATCAAATTCAGATAAGAAAAATTGGGTAGAAACCCTTTCGTGGCAACGCTCCTTAAAGAGCGTTTCTTCGGTTTTTTCACAGTAGCTTTTCTCCTATTTCTAGCCCCTGCGGGGGGCTCGATCCCTGCGGGGCCTATTGCCTAACCCTGTGGGGCAATCACCTAACCCAATATAACCTAACCTAACCTAAAACAACCTATCAAAAGCCATTTAAAAATACGACGAATCGCCCCTTAAGGGGCATTGCCACGAAAGGGACTATTCCCGAAAAATTTAATGAAAGTACTCAAAGTTTTTGCTAAAGAATGAAAAAGTATAGCTGCAACTTTGGGTAACAGTTCAATACCCCCTCCCTGATGGAATTAAAAAGAAAAAAAAGTTATTTTTCTTCACAAAAAGTAATTTAATGCAAGATTTAATATTTATTAATATCTTAAGCTTTAATCTACTGTAAAGTAGATGGACATACTATATCTTTAAAGTATAAGAAAAGTTCATAATAATGCTTTCACATGAAAAAATAACATTCTTAAAAGCCTACTCAATAAATAGTTTTTAACTTACGTACATTAGTCTCTTAATTTTTATATGATGTTATCTACGTATGATATTAAAATAACACAGCTACTCTATACTTCTAACCTCTAAGGTTTTAAAAAATCTTTTTCATGGAGGTTGTTAAACCATCTCCTGGCTCAATCAATAGTCTAAAACCCTTCTTAGAACATTAGTAAATATCTGATAAAAGTTTGTACATATCAGTACATCCAAGATCATCTAGGTCATACACACAACTTACTACTCTTTAGATGAGGGTTATTCTTGTTTTTTTTTTTTGCGAAATGCAATTTCATCAAAACAAATATTTCTATCTTTGTAAGGAATTTTCTTTTATAAAATAAATGTATGTATAGTCAACATACATACATTTATTTTATAATATATATATAGTCAAAAGGGGCGTCGTAGCTCAGTGGTAACGCACTGAGTTACGGTGATGAGAGTTCGAGTTCTAGTCCCCATATGGCAACTCGAATTTCTCAGTTGAATACATTCACGCAACTTCCCCTGGTTGTGTAAGAAGGGGATTATTGAGTAAGTTTGGATACTTAATAGTCAAGTACATAATATCAGTACTACCCTTATCCCAAGCTCCTCTGCGGAGAGCGTCATTCATCACGGTGACTTAATTTGGGACACCTGCCATACTCGGCGAGGGTGAGGTAATACTGAGTAGGTCCCTTGAGACAGCGGGTCAAGTACTTGTACTTGAGCGTGGACCTTGAGCTGGCCCTGGTGTTAGCATACAAAAGTGTCTCGTCCTACTCCATGACTACTTAGGTCCAAACACTAAGAAACTATGGCTACACACACACACATGTATAGTCAAGGATTTCAAGGTCCCCAATGATGATTCATTAAATTACCCATTCCGTAGATTACAATTGGTGGTTAAACGTTTTTACACCTAATTAAATGAACCAAGCAAAAATGGTATACTAAAAGTCCCCAAAGTTGTAGAGCCAACGAATAATAAAACGTTATTATAAAACTTTGCGGACTAGTGTGATAAACAGTCTAATGTCCCCTCCATCCTTAATTTTTTTAATGTATAATTTTAAAAGGTTCGCTGAATCATAGTTCGAAGGGTAGGATCTTGGTATATCTAAAAAAAATTCTGTGCTAAGCTACTAATGTATGTTGTTATCCTTGTTAAAAGTATACAGCATGTAGAAGGAAGTTAATACATACACATACATAATTAAATTACCATATTCTTTGTTTTTATCATGTTAATCCTGAGTGCATTGTGTTGACATTCAATGTCATAATAAAGGTACTAAGAAAGAGAGGGAATGTCTGATTGAGCCAATAGGAGAATCGCATCGGAATTTACATTGGATCTCATTGGTTGAAATTGTGTACACATTTTGCTACAAAGGCATGTTTTTTTTTCATTTCATACATACATAAAAGTCAGCTGTAAACAGTATATTTTCTTAGTAGAAAGCTTTGCGGAATCAGAATTAATTGCCCAAAAATTTCGTTTAAATTTGAAAGCTTAGTAACGAGGTGGATTCTTAAAAAAAAGTTAGGCTGGCTACTCGCTGGTGAGGCAAAATTATTTTTGTGAAAAATCATCCAAAATCGAATAAAAAAATTTACAAAAATTAAGTAAAATCTTAAAGGGTTATTAACATATGATTTTGTTTAATTTTTGTAGATTTTTAATGTGCTTTTGGATGATTTTTCACAAAAATAATTTTGCCTCACTATCGAGTAGCGAGTCTATAATTTCTTAAGAATCCACATCAGCTTGAGTCGAAAGTAAACAATACTTTTGTCTGCTAGAAATGTTCCTTCTTAGATTTGACGAAAAAAGAGTTCAGAATATTTCTGGTAAGCCGAGCGTACTCGGCCCACGGGGTAACGAGTTTGGATTCAACGGGCCCTAGCCTTTAAGTATTCTACCAAACAAACAAGCAGGATTCAATCATACAGAATTATATATTTAAACTGAATAATATTTACAAGTTATGTTTACTATATATATACAACAAAAATATGACAATAGTTAGGTTTGAAGGGGGTGTGGGGCGCTAGGGCTTAGCGCCCGACGGTAGACAGGCTGTGGGGGCAGCGGTGGTAAAAGGGGAGGCAGTGCCTCCCGATTATATAAGTGCATGATGGACTCGTGATAGTTGCATGTTCAAGTCCCCTCCCCACATTTAGGCAGGCTTAGTTTGACCGCCGGGTGCGGGGTTAACAGCGGTCATGAGATGGATAGTGATATAATAGGATTAGTGCGGGGGGTTTGTTATCATAAGTCACAGCGAAGCAACTCTGTATTCGGCCTGTCCGTATGGGTGTCGTATTACCACATATTCTTCTATTCTTCTATTTCTATTAATGTCATGTAGTTTTCATAGCAGAAACATAACTGACATGCTACCAACATGATGTTAATAAAACAAGTAAAATCAATAAAAAAATTATTTGGGACACCTGCCATACTCGGCGAGGGTGAGGAAATAATGAGTAGCTCAAATGAGATAGCGGGTTAAGTCATAATTTACTTGAACGTGGAGCTTACTAGCCCTAGTGCCTATACAAAAGTGTCTCAGCCTATTCCATGACGACTTAGGTCCAATCCTTAAGAAACCATGGCTAATCAGTAATCAATCATCAATAAACATCATATTATAACCAAAATATTGCATTAATTCTTGAAAATCTGTATACCAGTATGCCGTTGAATCCAGTTAATTTCTGCTGGATTAGACAGGTTCTTATCTATAATATTCTATCGTATTGTATTATAGACAATTTTTAACAAGAAATAAAATAGGAATCATAGAATTGCTATTCATTTTATTTTTTTTCAAGGGCCTGTAGTAACTTAAGGCCAATTAGATATAAATGGATTCAAAAATTTTCATTTTACTGCCAGCGTAAAACGGTCTATGATTTGCAATGTGATTAATAAGTATTTTTGTAATAACATGTAGTCTAAAACCCTACATATGTGAATACAATAACAACACTAAAGTTTTACATGGTATTCTTGAAGTATGTTTTTGGGATAAGATTAAAAGTTACAAGACTGTGTCTATTTATTACTTTACTTATGCCTTGGGTAGCCCTATGATGGGCATAGGCTACGGACAAGGTCTCTCCAATTCTTCTTTTCCTTTGCTAAGTCAACAGCATCACTCCATTCCATCTTCAAATCACACATCTCTTTCTCCAACTCTCTCCTCCAGGTGTTCCTTGGCCTCCCTGGTTTCCTTTTCCCCTGGTGGGGATTAAAGTGTAAGGCCTGCCTAGTAATATCTTGGGGACTTTTTCTTAGGGTATGTCCTAACCATCTCCATTTTCTTTGCTTTATCACTGATCTTATATCTTTCATGTCACTTCTCAGAAGCAAATCTTTATTTGATATGATGTTAGGCCAGAAGATTTTATGAATCCTTCTCAGGCATTTGTTGATGAAAGTCTGGAGCTTAGTCTCATGGGTTTTATTTAGAAACCATGTTTCAGCTCCATAGAGCAGAACAGACATGACATTTGAGTTAAAAAGTCTTAACTTTGTGCGAACAGAGATGGTTCTTGAGTTCCAGATATTGTTTAGGCAAGCAAAAGCTGATCTAGCTTTACATATTCTAGCCTTAACATCTGCATTTGTTCCACCATATTCATCAATTTTACTGCCTAAGTATTCAAATGTGCTAACATCTTCCAAATTAATGTCGCCAATCTTTATTGGTTCTTGAGATGTGGCATTTATTCTAAGGATTTTAGTTTTGGGAACATTTATATTTAATCCAATTTTCTTGGAAGTTTCTGCAATCCTATTCGTCTTTCTCTGCATTTGATGTCTGGTTGTAGAGAGTAAACCAATATCATCTGCATAGTCCAGATCATTAAGATGATCAGTAATGGTCCACTGAATGCCATCTCTTGCTTCACACTGTCTCATGATCCAGTCTATAGCAAGGAGAAAGAGAAAAGGGGAAAGGAGACATCCTTGTCTGACCCCAGTTTTAATAACAAACAGATCAGACAGTTTCCCCTTGAACATCACTTTACCACCACCATCTTCGTACATAGATTTGATAATGTTGATGATCTTGATTGGGATGCCATAGTGTCTCAAGATCTTCCACAGTGATGTTCTGTCCAGTGAGTCAAATGCTTTTTTGTAATCTATAAAGTTTACAAAAAGCTGAGAGTTCCATTCCTTAGATTGTTCTATTATTATTCTAAGTGTTGTAATTTGATCAATTGTTGATCTATTTGATCTAAAACCAGCTTGATTTGGTCTAAGCTTTTCATCAACTTTAGTTTTGATCCTGCTTAGAATAATTCTGCTTAGAATTTTGCCGGGAACTGATAAAAGCATGATTCCTCTATGATTTCCACATTGAGTCAAATCTCCTTTTTTTGGTAAAATGGTGATGTGACCATTTTTCCAGTCCTCGGGACAAATCTCATTATTCCAGATTTTGTGTATGAGGGGTAAAAAGGACTTGGCTGAGAGTTCTATGTCAGCTTTTAATACTTCAGCAGGAATATTGTCAGGACCAGCAGCTTTGTTATTCTTGAGAGTCTTTAACGCTTCCTTGATTTCTTGCAGGCTAGGGGGCTCAGTGAGAATATCAAGTGTATCTTCAGAAGGTGGGATATCAACTTCTTCTTCAGAAGAGGGTACATTTAGGATATCATTGAAATGTTCAGCCCATCTGTTCAGATTATCTTCATCAGTTTTCAACAGATTACCTTGTTTGTCTCTGATGTGTGAACTAGATTTGTTGAATTTACCAGTCAGTTTTCTGGTGATATCATAGACCTCTTTCATCCTATTTTGTCTTGCAGCATTCTCAGCTTTTGTTGCAAGTTCTTCAGTGTAGGATCTTTTATCTCTTTGAGCGCTCTTTTTTATGGCCTTGCTAAGTCTATTGTAAGAAGCTTTGTCAGCCTCATTTTCTGTATCAAGGACTTTCTTTCTCAACTCTTGTCTTTCATTCATAAGGTTGATGGTATTTTGAGAAATCCATGGTTGCTTTTCATTTTTCTTGAAACCTAGATATTCTTTACTGACTTCATTATAGACAGTTTTGATTTCTTCCCAGGATTCTTCAACAGTATCATCTTCAGTGGGTGTCAAGGCCTCAAAACGATTATGAAGGTTAAGCTTAAAGGTATTTAGCTTGTCTTGATCTTGAAGAGCACTTATGTTGTATTTAATCCTTGGGTTTTGGGCTGATTGTTGTTTTTTAAGTTTTAGCTTAACAATGGAAGAGAGTAGAAAATGATCCGAGCTTACATCTGCACCTCTTTGTACTTTTACATCAAGAAGGGATCTTCTGAACTTCTTGGAGATGCATATATGATCAATCTGGTTTAAAGTAGCTTGATCTGGTGATTTCCACGTGGCTGTATGAATCTTCTTGTGAGGGAAAAGGGTTCCACCTATCACCAACTTATGCTCTGTACAAAAACTTACAAGTCTGTCTCCATTATCATTCATGGAACCAAGTCCATGTCTACCCATTACTTCCTCCATGTTTTCATTGTTAACACCAACTTTGGCATTGAGATCACCGATGAGCATGGTAATGTCCTTCTCTTTTTGACCATCCCTGTAAACTTTGTCAAGTTGGTCATAGAAGTTGTTCTTGACATCATCATCTTTATCCTCAGTTGGGGCATAGACTAATATTAGTCGCAGATTTATCCTCTTGTTAGAGGTTTTAAAATAAGCTTCCATTATTCTTGGGCCATGTGGTAGCCAACTTATCAGAGCCTTGGAGGCATCGGCTGTTAGGATAAGTGCTACTCCCTGGTGGTGACCTAGTGCCTCATCTTGTTGGCCAGAATATAGTATTCTCATGCCTGAGAGATGTTTGAAGTCACCACTTCCAGTCCATCGTGATTCAGTGATGCCTAGAACATCAATCTTGTACTTCGTCATTTCTCTAATAATGTTTTCTACTCTTCCTGCCTGGTACATTGTTTGTACGTTCCATGTGCAAATTTTGGTTGATCTACTAGAGTTGAGGAGCCTCGGTCTACCTGGTCTGCTAGCAGTTTGCCAGCCAGACGTCATATTGTTGTTGCCAACAGCCTCAGTCATTGGATCAGAAGAATTTCCCATACTTTCCTCTGTTACAAGGGTTGTATGAGGGGTACCTTGTTGTATTTCTGTAATAAAGTTTTTCTACGGGCAGAGTTATTAGCCCTGCGCCAACCTCCATTACTGTGGAGTTTCAGGGATGACTGTTAGACTGGAGCCTCATCACAAACCCGTCTGACATGGTAGGACCTTCTCAGCATGGCTCTGGAACTCATTGACCCTCGGGCAGGTGGAACTACGTGCAAGCCATCATCCATCTCCACCTTGTGTCTATTTATAATACTTTTATACTTTTACAAAAATAACAAAACATGAAAAACAAAAATAACGTTTTACTGATGGCGATTAATCTAGTTAATTTCTCGTTTCATAGTGATTTGACCGTAATAGGGCAACGGAAGAACGAATAATTTTTGGTCTAAGTGCAATAAAATCAATTCAGGATTAAACATGAGGGGAGGGGGGTTGGTAGGAAGGAGAATTAGGACTGAAAATTATATCAGTTTCCCAAAGTTTTTAACAATGGTTTCTTCTGTGTTTGATGTACAAACTAGCAGCGTTTTAACTCTACATCAATGATTTTCATCTACAGAAAAATTCTGTAATTGTTTATCGATTCATCGCCATTTGTTGTATCCCTAAGATCCCTTTATTGACAAAGACCAAATTGTGTCAAAAATTATCCATGTGACGTCATAAAAATGAGGGAGATGAGAGGAGAAGAGGGAAAGAAAACCTCTAAAAAAGAGATGGATAATCCCACATTTTTATGACGTCACATGGATAATTTTTGACACAATTTGGTCTTTGTCACTGTATTTCAGGGAAAGAAAAATTGACAATTAATAAACAAATCTTACCCTCCTTTACCCTGACTCTATGATTCAAATTCTATAGCTTTGATAACTATTGGTTGGAAAATAAAGGGTGTGTGACTGTTCTAACTATATGATTTACTCGCACGTCAAGTTTTAATTCAGTTGGGACATTTAATCACAAAACTACCTATAAGCAGCACAGGAATCGTTTTAATATTTTCAAAAACTAGAGTTAATAGCTTTTCTAACGTTATGTATCCATTTTTTTCTACTATTACACAAGCCGCGCAATTTGAATTTTAAAAAGGTCCGCATTTTTTTGCACACCCTCTATCTACACAAAGTAGAACGATGTCTGTCTGTCTATTTGTTTGTATTAAGGATCTCACTTATAGGTCCCGGTAAGGGTTTTAACTATTTTGGGGGAGGGCACCACCACCATCCCAGGAGAAATCGCCCCTAGAGAAAAAAAAGTTATACCCTCCCCCCCCAAAAAAAAATTAAAACAAAAATTAAAAATTTTTTTATTACTTTTTTAGAATTCTAAATTGTAAAAAATGGGTTTAGGGATTCAACTCCCCCGCTCTTCTTGGGGCGAAACCGCTAGTAAGTTTATATTCTTCCATTGTCCTTTCCTACCTAGAATCAATCATATTTTTTTAGTGTTTTTATTGTTGCTAACATTTCTATATATTATTCAACATTAAATTTTGTTCAGAATCCTTTATTTTTGTGATGCTATTCTCCATAGAGCTCTACACACCTTCGTGGACAGATAAACTAATGGTAATTTTTTAGCATTACTTGCTTAACATATGTTTTGTTCCAAGCTACTCTATAATTTCCTAATTGCCTTCCGTTCGTATGTCAGTCAGTTATGATACAAAAAAGTATATATATATATATATCTATTTTTGTTCAAAGTTTCGTTATTTTCTAATAATCTTCTTTATCTTTCTCTCTTTTAAATGACCACAGAACATATCTTGCCCTTCTGTTCATAAATGTATGCGCTTCGCTACATATGGATAAAGTCAACCTTTTTTTGTAAGCTCAACTACTCTACTTTAAAAGAAATGTGTGTACTCACTTATAATCACATTGACAATAAATCTAGGTTGTTAATTATGGACAAGGCACAGATACTTTTTTTTAAATATTATAACGCAATAATACTCTAAAACATTTTTCTTATAGCATATGACTTAAATTAATTTTGAAAAGAATTCTCTGGTTAAATCTCTGTGTAGAAAATCACGAAACCTTTATAGTTTATTTTTAGATTTTTGCTTTATACAATGAAAATTATCTTCATATTTTTTTCCTTTAGGTCTTTTATATAAAAAATAAAACATGTAAATTTCAGGTTAGGTTAGGTTATATTGGGTACTGGGTACACCTTTAAGTTTATTGCAACGCTTGTGTATAGCCAGGAGGGTTAGAGCTTAAAAAAACAATTTCCCTATTATTTTCAATTTATTTTTCAATGGGGAGTAGGGGGGGGGGGGGGGTGTTATAATGAGTGCTTCACCGGCACTTTGTGTGAAATCACTGCCATATCTTACTACTTTTTTTTTGTTTTTAGTTGTGCCTAATTGCGGTTGGAAATTTCTTTGCTGGTCTCTTATACAACCTGGCTCTCAAACTTGACAAGGACAGATTTAGAATATCATAATATTTTAACAAGAATGATTCGAAGCGAAGTCTTTTTTAAGGGGACAGGGACATTGAACTGTAAATAATAGTGAGATCCCTAGTTTTAGTATACAACCTACCTGGTTTTTCAGTCTGTTGGTTATGATACAAACAAAATTTTAAAATTGATGTTTACCGGTTTTGTGATTATCTTTTACAATTTTCTCTTCTTTTGATCACTGAACATCTATTCTATAACTCACTTTATATGTATATGAGTTTTTATCTACATAAATTTTACAAATATATTATATTGTCTAATGCTCATCCCTGTTTTCCTGGCATAAATTCTTACAAAGAAAGTTGTAAAATTGTATTTTTAGAAAAGTTTTTTTCCTTTCTTTTTTAAATTTATTGATTCTGGCACATTTTTGAAAATTTAATAAAGTTTCAAAATCTTATTCGATAGGATTTTAGGAGAAATACTTTTATTTTCTAGTGGTATAATCATTACTTTATTTTTAAGGGAAAAACCCTGGTTTAGGTTAATTCAAAACAATGCCCCGCAAGGTTAGGGACATTACAAATTAAAGTTCACAGGGATTGTGTATAATAAAAAGTTCTAAAATTATAGGCAGATTTTTTTCAGTATCTAACCTGGAAGGGAACATAGGACAGTAAATTTAACAAGTACCCAAAGTTTTATAAATATGTTGTCTCCTCCGTTGGCTTTAAAACTTTGGGAACTTTTGTTAGATCATGCTTTGTTGGTTTAAAACAAGCTGTATACTAATTTATATCAATAACTTTATTCTTCAGAATAGGTAACTTTATTTATAACTTTATTATTTTTCATTGTCTTATCAGTGATTTTACCAGGGAATAATTATAGTAAAAATTGTGATAAAATTTATCATTTGATAGCTATCAATATTTTACGGAGGGGAGGGTTGGGATTCGAGAAAAACGCGTAAAAGAAAGTTTAAAAACTGATATTCTAAATATACTACAGGCGAACAAAGTGAGTACAGTTCAGCTATCAGTTGGTATTATAGTCGCATACATGTTCCAGATATTCTATTTTCATCATATTCCATCTACGCTCTCTATAATAGGAGCTATTCTTGTTTCTGTGGCAATAATAATTCTCACTGTCAGATCATTTATGACTACTGCTAATAAATCTAATTAATAGTTTTATAATAGTTATTTATTGCATCGTATTATAGACAGCTTTCCGTAAATTTTAAAATGCAAAATTATAATAGTAATCCTCGGGGCTAACAAATCTGGTATTAATTTCATGATTTTTATTGCAATATTCGTGGGAATTGTCTGTAATTCGATGTTATGTGTGCTTTTTCAGTATGGCTAAAACCGGTTTCAATCCATCGAATATTTATCTGTTACGAAGACATACTGAAACAAGGATACAACATCCATAAAAACAAAGCTCTAAAACCGTAGGACAAACGAACATTATCACTTGTAGAGTGTCAGAACTGAATAATCAGAATATAAATGAATAAAAGTCAAAACAAAATTTTTGAAATTGTTTAATTACAGGATACTGTTTAAAGACAAAAAGATCTAACCATTCCAAACGGACGAACGTACTGACCGACCCTTATAGAAAAGCTTCGATTTAAAAAAGTTTTCTACTCTTGTAAAAATGTAAAATATGGTTACATAGTGAGGATGTCAGTCTGTCTTTTAAAACACTGAACAAGGATGGCAACATCCTTATGACGGGAAAATTAAAAAAACATGGAGGGTCACAGTGATGTTATAGAGCAATTGTTAATTAGTCATAAGATAATAAAGAGGAAAAACAAATGAGAGGAGAACATAAAACAATTTTTTTTAAAATTACAAAATCATTGTAAAATTACATGTATGTCTTTTGGTCTTGACCGTCAGAAATTTTATATTTTGATCATCATTGGAGATAAATCCTTATAATAAAGTAACAGGATTTGTGTCTGTCAATGTGTCTGTTTATTTGTACCAAAGGATCTCGCTAGCCGCTGAACCGATCGGGTTCTCCTTAATAGGGTAGCTTCTCATAGCTCCCAAGAAGGTTTATAACTATTTTGGAGGAGGGTATTACCACCCTCCCAAGAAAAATCACAAAAAAATCTAAATTTGTATTACGTTTTTCGATATTACAAAGATAGTTCACCGCAACATAAACGTCAACGCAACACATACATATTTTAAATATTAAAAAAAATATTTTAAGTGCCGTTAGAGGCCTTTAATCTTTTACATTATAATCTTTGGGCAGATGTAAAGGTTGCTTCAGGTTGGAAATTTTGGATTCTATTAACTTTGTCTTTTTTTGCGTGCATAGGTATTAAGCAGGAAGATATTTTTTACACATCCCCTGAAATTTAATGAACAAGGCCAAGGGTGTGACTTTTTTTAACCTAACACCTGCCTTGGGTGTTTAAGGGGGGTGTGTATGTATCCTTGTTTATGGGTTCGACACCTAAGGATTGTATAGTGTATACACCCCTTAATTTTTTCAGGGGTGCAGTGGGAGGATACGCCCCCCTTCTACACGTCTGTGGTTGGTTGTATTCTTACAATCTATCTGTTTTTAAAATTCAGTGCTTTATTGTTCCTCTAAAATAATCTTTTACAGAATTTTTCAAACCTTCTTATTTCATAAGAATTTATATATTTCAAGAGTTTGGCGCAAAATAGTTGTATAAGTATCTTGTGTTTTATACCTGTTCAGATTTTGTACAGTGTACTTTTTTTAAATGGCTTAAAGGGAAAAGACAATGGCCGAAAAATTGATGTACAACCCTAATAATAATACACAAAATTACCTCTTTTTTATATTACGATTATAGGTTGAAAGTTTGGACACACGACTTAATGAACCAACCATAAAAAAATAAAAGTCTCCACTCCAATGTTGTTCAGGCAATGAAAAAGAAATTATTATTATCTAACTTTGGGGACTAGTGTATTAAACTTTCCTTCTGTCCCTGACATTTTACATACCTATGGTTTTTTGTATCTATTTATATAAAAAAAATTGAAAATTGGTAATAATTGAACTTTTAGAAGCACTATCTTAATGGTTATTTACCCACATACTGTTTGAACACACATACATTGTCAGTCTTCTTGGTGTTTCTCATCGTTTTATTAGGGAGTGTAAAATCAGAATTAATCTCTTCCGAACTTTTAGAATTTGAAATATTTGAATTAATGACTTTTAAATTCTCGGAGAAAAAAATATTCCTTATATGAACAGAAAAATGGTCGAAAAGACGGTTTTAATTAGTTTAATTTCAGTTATTAGAATTAACAAAACAAAAATTTAAAGCACTTTGGAAATTTTATATAATTGTTTTAACAATTTTGGATTTTCGGGAAAAAAATATTTCGTAGCTGAACATACATAAATGGTCTAAGAGGTACAAAACAAATATTTAATGAACTTTATAAATATTAAATATTTAAATTGATGATTTTAAATTCTTAGTCTAGACAGCTTTCCGCTAATATAAAAATAAAATATTAAAAGATTTACCAGTTTTGTTATATTTAGTTTAGTATTTAGGCCAAATTGTCTGAAAAACAAAGCTATATTTTTTCAGTATGGCTAAGAACCAGTTGTAATCCAGCGTATCGTATTATAGACAGCTTTTTGAAGATATTAATAATTACTGGTAATAATTTTATGGTTTTTATTTTACTATTCATGAAAAAATTGTCTGCAATTCGATGCTAGAGGCATGCTATTTCAGTATGGCTGAGAACCGGTTCTAATCCAGCGGGTATTAATCGATTTCTAAACCATAATCGGTATGATTTATTTCCTTTTTTCCAATATTTTCTATAATTCTCTGGTCTAATTTTGTAAGTATGAGTTTTAAGGTGTGTGGATCACTTAAAATCGACTTAAAATATCTAAATGTTTTTTAAGGGGACAATTAATTTCAAAATGTTTTCTGCTAGCTGTTTTGGTGAAATATTATCTTCCATAACTTATCAATAATTGAGAAAAATATAATTTCTTAGAACGATTAAATTATACAAATACTTGAGTTTTTCTCATGAACATATGAAAATCAAATGTTTTCTAAGTAGACTGACTGTTCGTTTGTCTTCTTGTATTTTTGTTCAGGGGAGGTAGGGTTTTTTGAACAGTGATTTAAACAATTACCCGAGATTAGTACAAATTTCGGGAATAGACCCTTTCGTAACATCGCCCCATAAGGGGCGACGCGTCGTATTTTAAAAATGGCTTTTGATAGGTTAGGTTATATTGGGTTAGGTGATTGTCCCACAGGGTTAGGTAATAGGCCCAGCAGGGTTAGAGCCCCACACGGGGGCTAGAAATAGGAGAAAAGCTACTGTGAAAAATACGAAGAATCGCCCCATAAGGTGCGATGTTACAAAAGGGACTATACCCCAAATTTCTTCATTGCTTGTCTTAAAATTTTTGGGTACCTTTAGTTAAATCTTAATTGAATGGGTTAAACAAAAAGTGTTAAAACATTGCAATCGATAATTTTATTATAGAGAAATAGTAGATAATTTGTTTATAATCAATTTATCGTCCCCTTTCCCTTAAGACCCCTACAAATATTTAACTCAGAGCAAATTAAAATATAACTTCAATTGAATAGCCATTTTTTAGTACATAAAATACTTTTTAATGCAGCTTTAAACTTAGTGGATCCGCTCTTCGACGGGGGGGGGGGGATAGGGGATATGGGATGAAGGGTTCTAATCTCGGCCCAAACGTTACAACTAAAAACGATAAATGATTAGGCTACTGCAGATATGTCAGATGCGTTACATAGGAGTATAGTAGATGCACAGGATGACAAAAGAGCATGCAATCAAAGGGTTGGTTTTCTTCAATATTAAGGATGTTCTCACCATTTAACCTACTTTTGAATGTTTGGACTTGCTTTATACTTGTTTCAATCTAAAGATTAAAAACGATTGTGTAAGCGTTTTATTTCATAATGTAAAGTTTTCTAATCGGGTATACATTGTTCATATAACATACCCAAGGATCTAAAGGGATACGGTAATGGACGAGAAATTGAATTGCTTCTTCACTTACAATAAACAAGATTATCCTTCCGTGCGTTAAAGTATGGATAACATTATGAAGATTTAATATGTGTCCGCAGTTTTTAAGCCAACGTAAAAGTTAACTAAATGTTGGGGACCAGTATAATTTACAGTCCAATGTCTCCTACCTCTTACGGCCTGTAGGAAACAAGTACAAACATACAAATATGTATTATACACAGTGCCAAATGACTAAGCGATCCATTTTATGGTAAATTAAATGTTAGGATGAAAAAAGGGTGTGTATTAGTTATAGTGTCATTGTCCTTTTCCTCCCTGTATTGTATATTATACATTAGAATATGTTGAGTTATAAATAAATCGAATTCCAATATTTGTGTTTATAGTTTAGATACTTTGAAAATATTCAGTTTGGAAATTGAAAATTTGGCAAAAATTTGCCAAATTTTAGACAAGAATTTTTAAGATTCTTTATTAGAGTTTTCAGCATAATATCTATAAATTAGAGTAAAACACCAGAGGGAAAAGGGTTAAATGACTGTATCTCCCCATCGAAACCACCTTGTGCAACCTTTATATTTGGTTCTTGAAAATCAACCAATGGTGTTGCTTATATTAACACAGCCAAGTAGCAGAAAATGATTTAGAAGCAAACGAAGAAGGTCGTTGAAAAAGGAAGGGAGGTAGTTGTCCTATATACATCTATACTATATGTAGATCTGTTAATGAATCAATGGTGTCGCTTATATTAACACAGCCAAGTAGCAGAAAATAATTTAGAATGAGACGAAAGAGGTCTTTGAAAAGAAAGAGAGGTAGTTGTCTGTATATACATTTATACTATAGATCTGTTATCTATAATATGAAACTTTAATGTTACTTAATAATTGTTCCGTAATGATTTATCCGCAGACAAAACTGATCAGAATGCATAACCACATTACAAACAAAACCAAAAATTAGCTACAAAAAGATTGAATGGTGTTAACGGATTTTTAAGGTAAAAATTAGTAGTGAATAAATAATTCTACCCTTAAGTTTTTTTTCTGTGACTGGTATATTTTTTTATTATATTTTTAGTAGAAAATTGTCTGTAATCGATGCTATTAGGATGGATTTTATTAGGACTGAAAACTGGTTCTAATCCAGTGGATATTAATTAGTTTTGAAGCCATAATAGAATATTTATTTCCTAATTAAATTTTTTTCAAACACTTTGCTAAAGTTTAACCTACACAAAATATGATAATTAATTTAATTTTCACAAATTTACACCTACGTAGTCTATACAATAATTAAAATTAAGAAAAGATAATTTGAATTCACACGAAATATATTTGTCACCCGTCTACTCTATAACTAGAATATGTCCGTAAATGACAAAATAGCGTTTTTCAGTCCTTAGATACTTTTGTATTATATTGTATTAAACCTATAGTATTCATTGTGTAGAATAGTTTATTAATAAATTCTTAATGAATGTAATTATCATTTATAAATGTTGATATTGAATGTATATGTTGTTTGGTCCCAATAAAAAATGTTTAACTAATATCCCTCTAGTTTTGTAGTATAGATTTTTTTTGCGATTTCTCTTCCC
This sequence comes from Acartia tonsa, assembly GCF_053477335.1. Taxonomy (NCBI): domain Eukaryota; kingdom Metazoa; phylum Arthropoda; class Copepoda; order Calanoida; family Acartiidae; genus Acartia; species Acartia tonsa. The sequence continues at coordinate 38,903,353 of NC_137265.1, read as the reverse complement.
TAAAAATAGCTATAAACCTGAACAGGACTTATGAGAAGCTACACTGTAAAGGATAAGCGTTTAGGTTGGGCGGTCAGCGAGATCCTTCGGTACAAACAAACAGATACTGTTAATTTTATATAAGGATAGATGGCTCAAATCAAATAAATACTTTTACAAATTTATCTGCAAATTTGTTATTTCATACTATAATTATAATATTTTTTTTACAGATAACGTGTTCCATTGCTTCGCTTTCTTATTTAGCACTAATAGGATTAATTAGATATGTTCCTGTAGAAATTTATGGTTGTGTAAAATATTTTACGTTAGTTCACAAAAATCTAAATAATTTTTATTAAAAGTATTCATTAAAATGCTTTGTTTGTACTAATTGTATGTTACACCTTTTAAACAAATTAATTGCCATTTTTTCAATTTTGGTAATGAGAAATTAGTTCTAATTGATTAAGTAGGCAAAAAATTTGCTCTTTGTTTTATGGTTTTAAATTAGGAAAATATATTTTTTTCTCATTTCAAAATGGTTAATTATAAAAGAATATATTTTATTAAAAGAGAAGCTTTTCTATTATTAGGGTCGGTAGGTCCATAAGTCCGTCCGTAACGGTTGGCTCTTTTTGTTAATTTTGACGTGTTAGAAGTGCCCTATTGATTTTAAACTTAATCCCTGTAACAATTAATTTGGTATTATATAGAAAGCCTAAACGTCCATTTAAAGGGTAAGTTAGAACTTTTTTTAACACCAATTTTTGTTTGCTATTGTTATCAAATTCATCTGATTTTCGGAAAAATGATTCCTATGACAACAAGTTACAATTTTCTTAGTGGAGCATCTCTATAAGTCCCAGAATGTAAGTATGACCTTAAACAGAATGCTGTATTTGATTTGGCAACAAGTTTATATACAATTTTGTTTATACTTTTAAATTAATTTTCTGCTTATTAAGTTTTGCCATTCTACAATTGCTCATTTTTATTATTCTAACGTTTGATTTAAGAGCTTTGCTTTTATGGATGTTGTCATCCTTATTTGGGAGATTTTTTATAGGTATTTAAATAGTCTCGTTTTATTTTAATGCCTTTTTTTAACATTTTTTGTTTTCTGATAATAAATTAGGTACTTATTATTAACATTGATAATTCGTTAATTATCTCAATACCTTGTTATCTATGATTTTTCTTATCGTTGTTGTAATTTGTTTTTTCAATATTATATTTTCCATTCATGATTGGTTTTCGCATTTTAAAAGTGGACCGGATTTGGAAAAAAATCAAAACAATATTGCACGTCATACCGAAGAAATTAAATAACACCTGCGAATGTAATACATAATAGGACGTTGAAATATTCATATTAATATTATAAAATTAATTGGTTTGATTTCTAGCGCATTTTTTTTATAGCGAGGCTTTTCTATAATTAGGTTGGTACGTCCGAACATTTATACGTGTTAGGTACTATCAAGGACGTAGCAACTATATATTCTTCACCAGAAAGTCCGTATGTCCATTTAAAACATGTTTATTTTCTTACGTTTTTAGCAACACATTTTTTTGTATCAAATAATTATCATATTCATCTGATTTTTGAAATACTGATTCCCAGGGGCGTCCAAGCTTTTTTTTTGGGGGGGGGGTAAAATTTTTTTAAGGGGGGGGTAATTCGGTTTTGGGGGGGGTAAAATGGCGCGCGAAGCGCGCCGCGAATTTTTTTTACCCCACCCAAAATTTTTACCCCGGGGGTAAAATTTGCTTGGGGGGGGGTAATTACCCCCCCTGAAATCTGTTAGCAGGGGTAAAATTTGTTAACCCCCCCAAAATTTACCCCCGGGGTAAAATTTTTGGGGGGGGTAATTTAAATTTTATTAAAAATTTAGTATTAAAAATGCGCGAAGCGCGCAAAATTTTTTTTTGTTAGAGATTTTTTATTTTGGGGGGGGGTATTTACCCACCCCTCCAAAATTATTTGGGGGGGGGGGTAAATACCCCCTCCTAAATGGTTGGGGGTGCCTACCCTTCATATCTGCCTTCATATCAGCAGTTTTTCAACAGATTTACTTACAATTTTCTTCAGTTCTTACAATCTACAAGTGTTATTGTTTGTTTTCCCTACCGTTTCAGGGCCTTGCTTTTATGGATGTTGTCATTATAAACATAACAAGCTTTAAAACTTAAGGGTTGTTTATTAAATATTGATTGGACAAGATGGCGAAGCCGCCCAAGTTCCTGAGGCCTGCTTAATTCTGATACCTGAAATATTGATTGGGTAGCATAAACTTTTATTGTCCATACTTTTTAATGTCAATAATTTGAATCTACTGTAGAGATAAGCACAAATTTTGTTTATTGCAATTGGGTAGATACATCAATCAATAGTCTAATTGCTTATCCCTTGTTCTAAATAAGGTTACCCAACCCAAAGCGTTCTTAGGTATTAAGGAATATATGGTTTGATGGGGGTATATCAAACTTAAACCCCATTCTTTAGTTTTAAGTTCTCCAGTATTCTGTTTATTTTGATGAGAAGGGGGGGAATTATTTGCATGTTTTTAAACTCCCCTCCACCCTCTGTATTGTATCACTCTTTAGCTATGATACTTCATGTTTGATGTAGGTGTAACTATAACCCGGCCTAGAGCGGAGGGTGTAATTTAGAGAGAACCAAAGAGAGCTGCAAGGAAAAGAGAAACAAAGGGAGAAAAGAGAGAGTTATTGCACGATTGGGAAGGGGAGAAGGATAAAAAAGGGAAGGCAAAAAGAGAAAGAAGGAAACAGGGGGAAAAAGAGGTAGAGAGAGAGAGAGAATGTCGGACCCTGAAATTTGCATCAGTTAAAAATTACCTGTCGAGGGGCCAAAACGCTTCACAGCAGTAATTCAGTGAAGGGAAAACTGACGAAAAAATATCTTATCCCCCGAAAAAATGTGTGGCTTAATAGCTGAGATATAATAGAAAGGAAGTGATGGGTAAAGATTGTTTAATCGCCAATGTCCTCTCCCTACCTGACCACTTACTACTTAATGTTACAAGGCAGTAATTAACAGAATTTAACATGATAATAACAAGGATGACAACATCTATAAAAGCAAAGCTTAACAAAACAGACATACGAACAATGATAAATATAGAAAAAATAACTCATTCAATAATTTAACTAAAATTAGTGTAAATATGTCGAAATATTACTTGAAATTGAAATGAATATTCCTTATAATAAAGTAACAGAATGATTGTATGTATGTATGTCTATCTGTACCGAAGGCTCTCGCTAACCGTTGAACAGATCGGGTTCTACTTTACAGGGTAGCTTCTCTTAGGACCTGGAATGGTTTATAACTATTTTGGGTGAGGACACCACCACCCTTCCAAGAGAATTCACCCCTAGAAAAAATTACCCCCCCCTTAAAAAAAAACCACAAATATAACTTTTTCTTTTTAAATCTAAAATAAAAAATTGGGATATGAATTTTAACTTACTTGAGGCCTCTTTGGCGTCACCGCTAGTCATATAATTAATTTCTGCTGACTGAGTGACCTACAGAGTGTAATTGTATAAAAGCTACACAATTGATAATCCATCTTACATATATGTTGTTGAGTGTATATAATTAATTAGCTGGCTCTACATACAAATAGGTAATCAAATCAGCTTTGTGTTTATGGCTTAAGATAGGCAGTGTTTTGTTCATAATCTAGGCTGTATAATTAATATTCTATACTCTTACAACTATTGTATATTTTTTGTAGCGGCTATAAGAGTAATTATGTCTGTAGAAAATCGATGGCAGGCTAATTTAGATAGATAGATGTATTTCAACATAAGCATACAAAATGATAATAATATTTCTTACACATATTTACATAATTTTATGCATAGTTTGGTACTTTCATAACGTGGGTTGGCCGTTGCAAAAGCTGGAAGTACCGATTTAAGACAAACATATTCAAATGATTTTTTAATGCTTCTAGCTACATAGAAATTTTAATCAGATAATTACAATGGATATATACATATAACATATAAATACGTTTAAATAGTATAAATAAATAGTAAGGTATTAATGATGCTATTTACACTATGATACAAATATAAGATCAATTTTGTACAATTGATATTCTGTACATACGGATTATTACAAATGTTTAACAACACAAATTATGTAAAATGAGAGGAAATTATACTTTTTGTATTGTTTTACTTTTTATTATGAGAAAGAGGGGAAATTAAAAAATAATTTCAAGAAATTTAATGAAATATAATATCTATCATCCGGAAACAAGAAATAATCATTGTCTAATAAATACAAATCATAATTGAACATGTCTAGATGTCTAGAAGGGGGTTGCACTTCTCTCTCCCATTTTAAAACTTTAGTCTGTTTGTAAGGGACAAAAAAAGAGAGTAAAAAGAAAATAACGAAACAGCCAGACGGACAAAACAATGTATAGATTAGATACGCATATGTCATAGAAATCTTTTCAACTATCTTTTATAGTGGCCGAGAAAATCACATTTTCCCTATTGCGTTACGGACGGACAGACATACACAGTTATTTTAAAAAGTAGCTTCGCTACTACAAATCATACTCTTCCATGTTTATCTCTTTTTAAAAACTTAACTTTTGGATTACAAAAATACCTCTCTTTTTTACTTTTTCTCTTGAATATACTAACCAACTTTATTGTTCTTTTTCCCTTTTTGTAAAAAGCTAACAAAAATAAGATTGGCAATAAAACGTACGCATTTACTAAATTGAATCCAGGAAACTGTATGAAATAAAATGCAACTTTAGAATGCTGGCAGCAAAACTATTCTATAATTAAGCTGTCGTTTATGTCTGTTTTTTTCTTCAGATTTTGTAATCAATTATAAGGAATTAGAGGGAATAAGGACATTTAGCTTATGGCATTTTTTTCCAATTTTTTTTTCAAAGCAGATCTTAGTCGTTTCTGTTTGATTTTAAGTAATGAGTTTATTAACATTAGAATTTATTTTCTAGTTTTTTCATTGGTTGTTTGTTTGTAGATAAAGGGACAGGTAGCTTCATTGCTTCCAGAATTTGGTTTAATCATTTAAGACGATACCATTAATTTATAAGCATTTATCATCTACTCTAAATATATTTTTTTCTGTTTGTTATTTTTGTACATCAATACTTGTTATATTATTGATTCTGCGTCATTTATGGACATTATTGTCCTTGTTATCTCATTGATTCTTCGTCATTTAAACATAACTTGTTATTTAATTGAATCTGCGTCATTTATTAACATATTTGTCCTTGTTACTTGTGTATAGTTGTTGTGTGTGACAGAGCCACTTTATCTCAAATTTATTATGGCATACCATACTCTTGTAACTCAGGGAGGGAATGGATAATGACGCTTTCATTGAATTGTAACACAATGAAGAACAATGTCTATCCGTCTGTGTCTCCGTATGAATTGGGCTCTGTATTTCAAGGACAATCAAGTCTTAACTAATTAGGTAAAAGCCCCCAAAGATCCCATTCCCCCTTCCAATTTTTTTTTTTTTAACAAAAATCGGTTACCCGAATTACCTCTAGAGGCGAAGCTTTGAGGCTCTTGGCAAAGCCACTAGTAACATTTAATTAAAATAAAGGAATATTTTCCCTTCTTCCCTGGTTTTTAAGACAAAGGGCTGTTAAGTTGTACTTTGTACAACAAGGAAATTGTTCATTTTAAAACTTGGAAAAGTAAAATAGTGCACTGGCCTTTATACGCACACACACAAACATACACACACGCACACACATACACACATACGCACACACATACACATACACACAACACGCAGATTCACACCCAATACCACACGAAAACACACCCACAAGAATAAGCACATACACACACACATACATGCACACAATATTGTAAATTTAAGTTCATTCCATGAATAAAAGGAACATTAATTAATAAACTTTATCAACAAATTTTATTTACATTACAATATTTTTAGATATTCGTTATGAACGTAAGGTCAAACCTATTTTAAGAAAAGTCCCGTTTAAGAAAAACAAAGTTAATTGCTATAATTTTGCCTTTCTTTTTTCCTTGAAAATCTGGAAATTTCAATGCCATATGTCGACTTTTAATATTTAATAAAATGACCTTTGACTGATGAAATAAAGACATTAATCTAAGATAAGATATAATGAATTTTTGAATGTACGAACTATTGATACCATCACTAAAATTTTAATTATTTACCTACCCTTTTATTTTCATACACCTTGCACAAGCTCGCACACACTCACAAACACACGCACAGAGAAACCCAAATAAACACATACACACACACACAGAAGACCAAGTAAACACACTCACACACACATTTAGAAGTATTCTAATCCATAAACCCACTAAAGGGCTTAACAATTTAGGATGACTCCCCAATTCTACATATTTATTACCAAAGCTACTCTATAATTTCGATATGTCTATACGTCTTTAAAAGTATATGCAGTGATGAAAAATCTTCTATTTTTTCTGCTCCTTCGTTGTGTTGAAAGGTTAATTTGTTGTCTTTGCTGCGCTACTTATTGTCAAAATAGTTCTTGTTAGGCCGAAATGTATCTCTTACAATGTAGCTTCTCATAGGTCCTAAAATTTGTTTGGGGGGGGAGGAACCCCCACCCTCCTAAGAATAAACGCCCCTAGAAATAAAAAAAAAAAAATAATTGCCGCTAGATTCCGCTACTAACGCAGAAAATATATAATACCATAAATAATTCAAGAGGCGCTAGAGGCCTGTAGGGGTTTTAGCCGCTAGTTGTCAAATTAGTTCTTCTTTGAATGGACTAGTGTTAAACCATTGTAAAAAAGGTGTATAAAATCTGGCTCTAAAGTTTCCTGTTATCTATAGAACTATTTTATCCCTCTGATGCAAAGTATCAAGTTCAAGTTTATGTATAAGGAAACTTTCAGAGAGAAAAGATTAAAATTTCACTTAAGAGAAAGGATTTCCTTCATTCTAGTATTTAGAACAAGTTAAAAATAGATTTAAATGCAGTTTTTTTTGCGGGGGGGGGGGGGGATTAATTTATTTACGTCTATAATGTTAGGTGAAGCATTTTACTCATGATTCGTCAGCCGCGACTAAGCCTAAGACTAATTTAAAATCCGTTTGGATGCTTTGAATTTTTGGGTCAGGCTGGTGTGCCCTGATCTTTATAATCCAAAACACATTTTGTTTTTTTTTAGTTATCAGGAAATCTTCTTATTATTTCTGTTTTTATTTCGAAGAATATTAGTTAATGTTCGTTTTTCTGTCTTATTTTTCAATAGAGATTAATGTTATGTTCAATTAAAGTGGGATAGGGGATTTTTTTGGAACTCTGCTAAATATTCATATTTAATCTTATTTTCTTCTAAAACCTATTTTAAATTAATCAAAAATGATTATAAACCTTTTAATGATACTTTGGTAATAATTAACCAGTATTAATAATGCGACAAAGTCTGATAAACATCTTAATTAACAAGGAAAACTTCTTCCCAAAGTAGCACAGTAACAAAAGTTTACATTTTTTAGAAGCAGTTAAATATAATCCTTATGAGGAGTAAAAAGTTTTCTATCTGTGTGCCTGTCTTTTGCTTAAGATCTCGGTTTGCAGTGAAGCTTTTTTTGTGATTCCAAGGAAGGTGTATAACTATTATTTGGGAGAGATAGAAATCACCCTTAGAAAAATACTTTTCTTTTTAAAAATTAAAAGGAAACTTACATATCCTAGGGTATTATAGCTTAACTTCTTAAACTTGCATTTAATAGAAAACATTCATAAGTGTTTATGTCTTAGAAATTATTTTCATAATAAGCCAATATAGTTGGCTGCTAAAATACAAAAATAATATTTGTCGAGAAGCCTGATTGCAAGCTCCTCTAACGATTAAAAGTCATATCAATTGCATACTTTTTAATTCACACCCTTAATAATAAGAATTCTGTTCACGTCTCTGTATACATATGTATTTGCAATTGCAAGAATTATAGAGGCCTCTTAACAATCAAGTGCCATATTGGCTAACTCTTCAAGATTCACCTCTTTCCACATTAATAAAAATACAAGATATTTCTACAATTTCTGTGAAAGTTTAGACACATTATTAAATAAAAAAGCTTAACTTAAATTCAATGTAAAAGTCAAACCTACACAAATATGCTACTTTAATTAATCTTACACCCACGCAGTCTATTCAATCTAATAAATACCACTTTACTTTAATTATTTATAAATATTCAGGAAGTTAGAGGATATTTGTTTGTAATTACAATGGGACTAAAAATATTATATAATAAAGCTTACAAAGCTTCTAGGCACTTATATTGAAAATTAATTTATTGGTTCCAACTTCCCAACCAGCAACCAACCAAAATAATTAATCTTCGGAATGGGTAATTTTATTCATAATCATTAATATGTATATCAATTTATAATTAATTGTCTTATCCCTTATATCCCTGTTGATATAGAAGATGAATTGAGAATTTTAAGTAAGAGGGTCCTACAACACAAAAAACAATTGAGTTAATAACAAAGATGATAACATCCATAAGTAGATAAGCTTAAAAAATATAGATAGACAGCTAGTGTCATAAAAAATAAAACTTGATAGAAGTATGCAGAATTTGAACTTATTCAACCCCTGAAATTAAAACATCAATAAAACTTTGTGGGAATATTTTAGATATTTAATACTTGAAAATTTCAGCCGTCTATCTTGAATAGGAGTCAAGAAAATCATAAAAACTTTAAAATCTAGGAATCGATCTAGCACCCCAATTAATTGACGAATCTTAATGAAACTTTGTGAAAATATGAAGATTGCGAACTTATTTAAAACCCCAAAATAAAAATGCAATAGCTCCTAGAACATGAAATTCAATTTTTTATTGAATCAGATTCTATTTAAATTGCACAGCATTGTTTTTATAACCCATCAGTTTGCAGTATATGACGCATAAACATGCAAAACCATAAAGAAACAAGTACAATATGTTTATTACAAGCCAAAGATCTAAAGGGATGATACAATCGCCGATAAATTTAAGTACATCCTCAATGATGATACACAAAATCACCCCTTCTATATACTACAATTAGTGGTTGAAACGTTTAAACACTCAACTTAATAAACCAATCAATCAAAATTTATTAAAAGTCTCCAAAGTTTTTGAGCCAACGAATAAGAAAACGTTATTATACAACTTTGGGGACTAGTGTAAGAAACAGCCCATTGTCCCCTCCGTCTCTGATTTTGGGAAGATATCGTCAATTAGATACAATAACTTAATTTAAAAAAAAGATACTTTTAAAAATCTCTCAATAAACCAGAATGGTATATTTATTTCAGAAAATAATCACAGGCAGATGTACTTAAGTTTTACAGTAGCCGCGATTCTGGCACAAAGTTGTATCACCATAATCCTATAAGGCTATTAATAAATATCCAATTTAGCTTTTTCGTGAAAAGAAATTTTTTTCGTTAATTTAGGTGTGTTAAAATTTCCTATCGATTTCAAATTTTGCATGGTGATTCCTGTAGTAGTTAGGTGTAAGTTTTAGGAAGCGTAGCACCTCTAAAATCTGTAACAGAATGTCTTTATGTCTATTTTAAACATGCTGCTTTTTAACTGTTTTAACAACACAATTTTATGTGATATAATTTATCTGATTGATCTGCTTTTTGGAATACTGATTACTAGGACAACATTGTACAATGCTATAAGCGAAGCATCTCTATAATCAAGTCCTAAAATGTAAGTATACCCTGAAACATTATCCTGAATTTAAGTTTTCTTACAATATTGTTTCGACTTTTATACATTTATATTCTGATTATTCAGTTCTGACACAAGTGTTAATATTCGTTTGTCCTACAATTTCAGAGCTTTGTTTTTTATGGGTGTTGTCGTCTTTGTTCAAAATACTTTTTCTCACGAATAAAATCTTAGTATTGATCCTTTAATTTTATGTTCCTATTCGCAGACTATAAAAAGATGCACAACTCGATGTACAAAGTATTCCCATTAAAGCAACTGAACAGGAAAACAAGAATAATAAATGTAAATCTGCCAAATTTAGAATACTTAACTCAATTGATGTGCAGTTATTTTATGGCTATCTGTAATGTTATGGCTTTATTTGAAAAGTTTTGTGAAACCACTTTATATGAATAAAAGGGAAATGTCATTTTTGTAAATGGTTCACGTTGGATTGGAACGACGGGTTAGAGTATCCACCCATCCCTCTATATTATGAGCCCCTAAATATCTAAATCCCTTTGAAACCTCTTTTTGCACCATGTTTCAAAGCTCATTAACACCCCAAATAATTTTTTTGCGGGGTAGAATATATCATACATTTCATAACTCCCTCCCCCCCCCCCTTAAAAAATTGAGGACATGTGTGAAATAAGAAGGTTCGATGCCTATATTTGAATACTATATAACAATTTGTAATCATGACAAAGGTTGTTAGATTAAGTGGGTTAAGCTAGATATTTATTTATTTTATGACACACATAACAAATAATGATAATAACAGTATTATAATACAGGTATTAAATATTCATATACAAACAATAAAATTAAATATGAATAAAAATTAAGTACAGATCAATCAAATAATAATTATGTACAGTTTCAAAGGACTAAACAATCTCGTGAGAGGTAATATAAAGCTGATTACCAATGATTTCACCCTGAAGCCTCTAGTGGCATTTTAAATGGTTTTTTTTATTTCAAACGATATTATACAGATTTTGTCAGATTTTTCGGGTATAGTCCTTTCCATGACATCGCTCCATATGGGGCGATGATTTTCTATAGCTCCTTCAAGGAGCTATAGCATAGCCTCTTATCATATGGAGCGATGTGATAGCCCCTTTTAAGGAGCGTTCATATCGCCTCTTATGATAAGAGGCTATGCTATAGCTCCTTCATGGCCTCTTAATAGCTCCTTTGAAGGGGCGTTAATATCGCCTCTTATGATAAGAGGCTATGCTATAGCCCCATGATGGCTCCTTCATAGCCTCTCCATCGCCCCTCCGTAGTCCCTTACCTTAATTTATATAACAAAGCTCCTACATAGCCTCTCCATCGCCCCATAATAGCCTCTTACCTTAATTATGTAACATAGCCCCTACATAGCCTCTCCATCGCCCCTAAATAGCCCCTTACCCTAATTTATATAACATAGCCCCTACATAGCCTCTCCATCGCCCCTTAATAGCTCCTTACCTTAATTTATATAACATAGCCCCTACATAGCCTCTCCATCGCCCCTTAATAGCCCCTTACCTTAATCTATATAACAAAGCTCCTACATAGCCTCTCCATCGCCCCATAATAGCCTCTTACCTTAATTATGTAACATAGCCCCTACATAGCCTCTCCATCGCCCCTAAATAGCCCCTTACCCTAATTTATATAACATAGCCCCTATATAGCCTCTCCATCGCCCCTTAATAGCCCCTTACCCTAATCTATATAACATAGCCCCTACAAAGCCTCTCCATCGCCCCTTAATAGCCCCTTACCTTAATCTATATAACAAAGCTCCTACATAGCCTCTCCATCGCCCCATAATAGCCTCTTACCTTAATTATGTAACATAGCCCCTACATAGCCTCTCCATCGCCCCTAAATAGCCCCTTACCCTAATTTATATAACATAGCCCCTACATAGCCTCTCCATCGCCCCTTAATAGCTCCTTACCTTAATTTATATAACATAGCCCCTACATAGCCTCTCCATCGCCCCTTAATAGCCCCTTACCTTAATTTATATAACATAGCCCTACATAGCCTCTCCATCGCCCCTTAATAGCCCCTTACCTTAATTTATATAGCATAGCCCCTACATAGCCTCTCCATCGCCCCTTAATAGCCTCTTACCTTAATTTATATAATCCTTACCTTAATATATATAACATAGCCCCTACATAGCCTCTCCATCGCCCCTGAATAGCCCCTTACCCTAATTTATATAACATAGCCCCTACATAGCCTCTCCATCGCCCCTTACCTTAATTTATATAACATAGCCCCTACATCGCCCCTCCATCGCTCCTACATCGCCCCTTCATCGCTCCTTCTTCAAATTTATATTAAATTGTACTGTGATGGCCCCTACATCGCTCCTACATCGCTCCTTCATTGCTCCTACATCGCCCCTTCATCGCTCCTTCTCCAAATTTATATTACATTGCAACTTGATGGCCCCTATATCGCTCCTACATAGCTCCTCCATCGCTCCTCCATCGCTCCTTCATCGCTCCTACATCGCCCCTTCATCGCTCCTTCTCCAAATTTATATTACATTGCAACTTGATGGCCCCTACATCGCTCCTCCATCGCCCCTTAATAGCCCCTTACCTTAATTTATATAACAAAGCTCCTATATGGCCTCTCTATCGCCCCTTAATAGCCACTTAATTTAATTATATAACATTGCCCCTACATAGCCTCTCCATCGCCCCTTAATAGCCCCTTACCTAAATTTATATAACAAAGCTCCTATATAGCCTCTCCATCGCCCCTTAATAGCCCCTTACCTTAATTATGTAACATAGCCCCTACATAGCCTCTCAATCGCCCCTTAATAGCCTCTTACCTTAATTTATATAACATAGCCCCTATATAGCCTCTCCATCGCCCCTTAATAGCCCCTTACCCTAATCTATATAACATAGCCCCTACAAAGCCTCTCCATCGCCCCTTAATAGCCCCTTACCTTAATCTATATAACAAAGCTCCTACATAGCCTCTCCATCGCCCCATAATAGCCTCTTACCTTAATTATGTAACATAGCCCCTACATAGCCTCTCCATCACCCCTAAATAGCCCCTTACCCTAATTTATATAACATAGCCCCTACATAGCCTCTCCATCGCCCCTTAATAGCTCCTTACCTTAATTTATATAACATAGCCCCTACATAGCCTCTCCATCGCCCCTTAATAGCCCCTTACCTTAATTTATATAACATAGCCCTACATAGCCTCTCCATCGCCCCTTAATAGCCCCTTACCTTAATTTATATAGCATAGCCCCTACATAGCCTCTCCATCGCCCCTTAATAGCCTCTTACCTTAATTTATATAATCCTTACCTTAATATATATAACATAGCCCCTACATAGCCTCTCCATCGCCCCTGAATAGCCACTTACCCTAATTTATATAACATAGCCCCTACATAGCCTCTCCATCGCCCCTTACCTTAATTTATATAACATAGCCCCTACATCGCCCCTCCATCGCTCCTACATCGCCCCTTCATCGCTCCTTCTTCAAATTTATATTAAATTGTACTGTGATGGCCCCTACATCGCTCCTACATCGCTCCTTCATTGCTCCTACATCGCCCCTTCATCGCTCCTTCTCCAAATTTATATTACATTGCAACTTGATGGCCCCTACATCGCTCCTACATAGCTCCTCCATCGCTCCTCCATCGCTCCTTCATCGCTCCTACATCGCCCCTTCATCGCTCCTTCTCCAAATTTATATTACATTGCAACTTGATGGCCCCTACATCGCTCCTCCATCGCCCCTTAATAGCCCCTTACCTTAATTTATATAACAAAGCTCCTATATGGCCTCTCTATCGCCCCTTAATAGCCACTTAATTTAATTATATAACATTGCCCCTACATAGCCTCTCCATCGCCCCTTAATAGCCCCTTACCTAAATTTATATAACAAAGCTCCTATATAGCCTCTCCATCGCCCCTTAATAGCCCCTTACCTTAATTATGTAACATAGCCCCTACATAGCCTCTCAATCGCCCCTTAATAGCCTCTTACCTTAATTTATATAACATAGCCCCTATATAGCCTCTCCATCGCCCCTTAATAGCCCCTTACCCTAATCTATATAACATAGCCCCTACAAAGCCTCTCCATCGCCCCTTAATAGCCCCTTACCTTAATCTATATAACAAAGCTCCTACATAGCCACTCCATCGCCCCATAATAGCCTCTTACCTTAATTATGTAACATAGCCCCTACATAGCCTCTCCATCGCCCCTAAATAGCCCCTTACCCTAATTTATATAACATAGCCCCTACATAGCCTCTCCATCGCCCCTTAATAGCTCCTTACCTTAATTTATATAACATAGCCCCTACATAGCCTCTCCATCGCCCCTTAATAGCCCCTTACCTTAATTTATATAACATAGCCCTACATAGCCTCTCCATCGCCCCTTAATAGCCCCTTACCTTAATTTATATAATCTTTACCTTAATATATATAACATAGCCCCTACATAGCCTCTCCATCGCCCCTAAATAGCCCCTTACCCTAATTTATATAACATAGCCCCTACATAGCCTCTCCATCGCCCCTTAATAGCCCCTTACCTTAATTTATATAACATAGCCTCTACATAGCCTCTCCATCGCCCCTTAATAGCCCCTTACCTTAATTTATATAACATAGCCCTACATAGCCTCTCCATCGCCCCTTAATAGCCCCTTACCTTAATTTATATAGCATAGCCCCTACATAGCCTCTCCATCGCCCCTTAATAGCCTCTTACCTTAATTTATATAATCCTTACCTTAATATATATAACATAGCCCCTACATAGCCTCTCCATCGCCCCTGAATAGCCCCTTACCCTAATTTATATAACATAGCCCCTACATAGCCTCTCCATCGCCCCTTAATAGCTCCTTACCTTAATTTATATAACATAGCCCCTACATAGCCTCTCCATCGCCCCTTAATAGCCCCTTACCTTAATTTATATAACATAGCCTCTACATAGCCTCTCCATCGCCCCTTAATAGCCCCTTACCTTAATTATGTAACATAGCCCCTACATAGCCTCTCCATCGCCCCTTAATAGCTCCTTACCTTAATTTATATAACATAGCCCCTACATAGCCTCTCCATCGCCCCTTAATAGCCCCTTACCTTAATTTATATAACATAGCCTCTACATAGCCTCTCCATCGCCCCTTAATAGCCCCTTATATCCTCCTTCAAAACAGTTATACACCTTTTCAGGATCTATTGGAAGCTACCCTATAAAGGAGAACCATATTGGTTCTGCAGTTAGCGATCTTCTTTGATACATACAGACAATGATCCTGTTACTTTTTATAAGGATTAAAAATAAAATGGCCTAAAGCCATCTCATTACCCATAGGAAGCTTCACTGTAAAGGAGAACCATGTCGGTTTAGTGGTTAGCAAGGTACAGACAGACATACATACAGACAAAGATCCTGTTACTTTATTATAAGGATTAAAATAAAATAGTTATTAACCTCCCCAGGACCTATGAGAAGCTACCCTATTAAGGAGAACGATCTCAGGACCTATAGGAATCTTCACTGTAAAGGAGAACCATATTGGTTCATCGGTTAGCAAGATCCTTCGGTACAGACAGACATTCATACATACAGACAAAGATTCTGTTAATTTATTTTAAGAAATACAGATAAAATTGTTATAAACCTTTCCAGGCCTAAAACCATCTCAGGACCTAATTTCTGCCGTTGACAACTCGAGTTAAGTTACTATATTATTTTTACAATGTTTAACTTATCTGTTATTATTGGCTGACGAAAAGTTTGGGCAAAAAAAAAATTTATTCTTCAATGAAATATCTCTCCAGTATAATTTTGCCAAGTGCTAATTTATTAAGAATAAAGTTTGCCACAAATTTACCAAAAAATCTCATTGTCATTTCGCCAGGGAGGATTAGGATAGTTCCCAAAGTGTTATAAGTTGGCTTATCCAAGAGTGCTGTCTAGTCTCCAAAGTTTTATAATACCGTTTTCTCATTCGTTAGATTAACAACCTTGGGGACTTTTTATTGTTTTGTGATTGTTTAGTTCATTAAGTTGAGTGTCTAAATGTTTCAACCACTAATTCTAAACTAAAGAAGGGGTAATTTTGTGAATCATCAATGGGAATAATTAATATATAAACATACATATATATACAGTGTTTTTTTTTATGAGAGCATTTTTGAAAGCAATTTTACCCTACTTATAGTTATCAGAATTTAATGATTAATGGCTTATTCTCTTCGTTTTTTATAACCATTAACAGAAAAGCAAAAAAATATTTCAGTTTTTATTTAAAAAGTACAGTAAATTCAAAATTTCAAAACATGGGTGTCAACATCTAAAATAGTTATTTCTCGCATCGTATTATAAACGGCTTTCCGCGGATATAGAAAGTACAATTATGAGATTAAAACTAGTTTTTTTAGCCCCGAGGTGCAGAAGGCACCGGCTAAAAAAACTGGGTTTAATCTTATGATTGTACATATCTATATTCGTAGAAAGCTGGATATAATACGATGCTAGACATAGTTTTTTCGTATGGATGAGAACCGGTTCCTATCCACCGGATTCAAATGAATACGAGAAATGGTTTTAGCGCATTTTTCTTATGCTCAAATCTTCTACCCTTTCCAAGAATGGAGGGAGTACATTGGGGGGCCAGTATTCCCTCCCTGGTTGAGATATGGCCTTCAAATTTCAAAATGTTCTAGTACATGTCACAAGTAGTATCTATATAAATTTTTAGCTCAATATCTCAACTTTGAAGCGTTTTGCAGCCATTCTTGCAAAGGTAGATTATAAGAAAAATGCACTAAAACCATTTTTAGATGTTGACACCTAAGTTTTAAATTTTTTAATTTACTGTACTTTTTGAATAAAAACTGAAATATTTTTTGCTTTTCTATTAAAGGTTATAAAAAAGAAGAGAATAAGCCATTAATCATTAAATTCTAATAACTATAAGTAAGGTAAAATTGCTTTCAAAAAAGTTCTCATAAAAAAACACACTGTATATATGTATATATATCATTTTATCGACAATCGTCTTATCCCTGTAGATCTCTGATTATCAGAGCATTTTTGAAATATTTGCTGCTTATTTTTTGGCTGCCTTTGGCAAAATAATTTTTTTTCATAAAAAATGTATACAAAATTATCGTATTAATTTGGTAAATATATCATTGCACTTGAATTATTTTTAAGTCACTAACGGCTAATCCCATAGATGACCCTAGGAGTACTTTAATGAATAGATGTGGTGGAGAGGGGGGGGAGGGGGAAGGTTAAGAATTTAAGGGAAGTGATACCTTCCGGGGGCTGAAAGTGTTAGTCCCCTCCCCAAAATGAAAACTTTTCCTGCGAGTAAAATAAGCTTCAATGTAAAGGAGAAGCATATCGGTTCAGTTGATACTGATAAACATCCTGTTACTTTAATGTAAATATTAGTTTAAGGATAGTCTGTATAATCTCAGGGATAAAGGAAACATTAGGCAATTTTTACAATAGTCTCCAAAGTTTTATAATGAAGTTTTCTTATTCGTTGGCTCAAAACTTTGGGGACTTTTGTCATATTTTGGTTGTAGTGTTGCAATTTTGTGTATCGTTATTAGGGATGGATAAAAATTTATCGGCCATTGTCTTATTCCTTTAGATCCTTGGTATAATCAACTGAATAACAGTTCCAACAACAAAAATTAAGATATTGCTTCGCTTTTTATGGACAAATATCCTGTTATTTTATTATAAGGAAAAAAAATAAACTATCTTAAAATCATCTCAGTACTCAGCGGTTAGCAAGATCCTACGGTATAGACAGACAGACATACATCATATCGGTTTAGCAGCAAACGAGATCCTTTGCTACAGACAAAAAAAAACTTTGTATATCGACTAGCGGCTACGCCCCCAGCATCTATTGGCTCTGTATTCAAAGGGGAATGAATAAAAGCCTAAAGCCTTCCCAGGACTTAAAATAGAATAGCCTAAAACCATCCCTCGACTTAAAATAAAATAGCCTAAAGCCATTACAAGACAAATATTAAGCTTACCTGAAATAGAAAGCCCAATCTGTTTAGTAGTTATTGAGATCTTAAGTTTCAGAACAGAAAGCCTTACTAACGTGGACAAACACAGGATATTTCGGACAAATGTCGGAGTGGACATTATATAAGTAAAACGCAGAAGTGTCTATAATATCTTAAAAATTAGGTTTCAACAACATTTGTTTAGTTATTTCTACACAGGTTAGGTTAGGTTAAGATATAAATATACAAATAAGCCCCCTGCAGGGGTTAGGCATATAAAAAAACCTATTTGACAGTTGTAAACAATGTGAGAAAAAAATATGTTTTAGTTTAATGAAATGTTCTATCTGTTTCAAACCTTTGCCTTTCGATAGAACTTACCTTCTTTGGAAAACTGTTAGACTGATTTTAAAATTTCAGTCTGTGAGAAAAGATATTCAAGATTTTTTTTGTTTTGAAAGATTTTTATCTTATAAATAAAATAAAAGACACTCCTGCGTTTTACATAAGCAATGTCCACTCCGACGATTGTCCCATTCCTAGGTTTGTCCACTCCAACGTTTGTTTATGTTTTACTACTTTATATAATAGGATAATATGTATTCTTCTTTTATATTTCTCTTTTCTTATTCACTTGCAGCTGCGCTCTTTTTAATGTAAGGAGGCAGAAAAATAGCCTAAACCAATTAGGGGCTTAAATCTGAAAATGAAAAAGCAAAAAACCATCCCATGACCTATGTGAAGCTTCCCTTAAATGGAGAATTTAGTCAGTTTATGAAATTTTTAAGCTTCAGACCAAAAAAAATACTTTTTTTGTTAAAAGAGAGACTTTTCTACAATTAGGGCTAGTCCTTTCGTCATTGCTCTTCTCATTAAGTTAAGCATGTGGTTTTCTCTGCTATTGTTAAAGATAGACTGTTGAGATTTTTAGTGAATATTCCCATGACATATGTATATCCAGTCTATAAATTATTTTGTCTGTCTCTCAATTATGCTTCAAAAGACTTAGGTTTCGTGATAATCTTTGAGTAATAGCATATTCTCTTAAAGTCTGCTCTATAACTTACTTTGTCTGTTTGTCCATTATATGATCCTTATTCAATATTCTATTTAACTAAAAAATTTCATTCTCTTAGTTTATTTTTTTTCTTTATTTCATTATGTTATTATATTATTTATATTTATTTTATTAATTCATTATATTTTCATTATAATTTTCCTTTTTAAATGCGAAACTTTTCTATAGTAAGGATTGGTTTGTCCGTACGTCCAAACGGTTAGACGACATTTTCTTTAATTTAGACATGTTATAAATATCCTATCGATTTCAAACTTTGCAGAATGATTTCTATAACAGTTGGGTACAATACTATATTCATTACTAGAAAGTATGTACGTCCATTTTTTTGTATAATATCATTGTCCCATTCATCTGGGTTTTGGAGTAATGTTTCTTAGGACAACAAGGTTTAGTATTATAATCAAATACTAAAAATAAAATTATGCCCTTTTACTATATTCTATACTAGCAGATTCGCCCCTAGCCTCAGGGGCTTTGCCCCAAGAGGTGATAAAATTTTTTTTTGGCGAAATTCGTAATAGGACCAAGAAAATCTTCAGCAAAAAAAAAAATGGGGGGGGATTTTTTTGTTTTTGGGGGGGTTGGGGGTATCCCACCCCCCAAGAAAATAGCCTAAAACCACCACAGGACCAGTAGGTATATTCCCTGAATAGTAGAATATAATCGGTCCAGTGGTTACCGAGATCTTAAGGGACTGACAGACGGACAGACAGACGGACAGACAGACGGACAGACAGACGGACAGACAGACGGACAGACAGACAGACGGATGGACAGACATCATTCTACTTTGTATTATAGATTTACGCTAATTTTAACAAAATTTATGTTTGACCTCCTGATTTTAGAGCTTTGCTTTTGTGAATGTTGTTATCCTTGTTATCTTGCTTTTTTTTCCTTTTTCATAACCTATTATATAAAGTAGTAATCTTTTTTTTGTCTGTAGAAAAGCTAACCGCTGAACCTATATGGTTCTCCTTTACAGTGAAGCTTCTTTTAAGTTCATAGAGGGTTTATAATTATTTCGAGGGAGGGTATCTCCACCCTCCCAGAAAATTCACCCCAAGAAAAATATTACCCCATCCCCTCAAAAAATCTTTTTAACTTTTTAAAAGCAAAGCTTTTCTATATTAAGGATCAGTCCGTACGTCCGTAATGGTTAGCTATTTTCGTTAATTTAGGCATGTGATTCCTGTAGTAGAAAGGTACGATTTAGAAAGTCTATAATCATTATCAGAATATCCATACGTCCATTTTAAGCATACTAATTATTAACTTACAACAAATTTTTATGTATCAAAATTATCCGATTAATCTGATTTCTGGGATACTGATTCCTAGGACAACAAAATAGAATGTTATAAGCGAATCATATCTATAATCAAGTCCAAAAAATGTGAGTACGTCCTTAAGCATTTTCCTGCATGTTAGCAATTTCTCAATAAATTTACTTACAATTTTGTTTCGAATTTTAAATTTATGTTCTGACTATTCAGTTCTGACACTCTACATTATTAATGTTCATTAAAGGACGCCTGCAAGAAATAACACGCTTTAACTGCTAAAAGACTGCCACAAGAAGACCCAATACCCCAAATTATAAGCCTTCAGCTTCAATAACAAAAAAGTTCTAGGCATTTCAAAATAGCATTTTATGTACAATGGAATTTTTGAAAGATTTCCAATGCTCATAAAAGAAAAAACAATATTAAATTACGTTGCCTAGACATAAAATTATAACCTTATCTTTGTCAGAAACTTAGATTGCCTGTAACTGATTACATTTTTACAATAAAAACACCACATTTCATAGTCAAAATCTATGAAAAAAAATCGATTTAAATTGCATTTTTAAACGAAAATCATAGCGGAAACAAAGGGGTAAACTAATACAAGCTTAGCTGTGATTGGTTGTTAAGCTGATTCAGCCTTCTGATTGGCTACAGTACATTCGGTACAACGCAAGTAAAACTTATTTTTTTTTAATGATTTTGACTATAAAAATGGGTATTTTTATTGTAAAAATATAATTAGTTACTGGAAACCTAAATTTATGACAAAAATAAGCTTATAATTTTGTTTCTAGGCCACGTAGTTTAATTTTAAAGTTTTCAACATGAGCATTGCAATTCTTTCAAAATTTCCATTGTACATAAAATGTCATTTTAAAATGCCTAGAACTTTTTTGTTATAGAAGCTGAAGGCTTCATTTTGGGGTATTTGGTCTACTTGTGGCAGTCTTTCAGCAGTTAAAGCGTGGTATTTCTTGCAGGCTTCCTTTAAACTTTTTTCTACCGTTTCAGAGCTTTGCTTTTATAAATGTTGTCATCCTTGTCATCCTTTTAAAACTTAAATTTAAAACTGTAGAGGGTCACATTCCTTCCTTACCTTAATGCCCTACCTTCTATAATGAAGGGGCAATACAATTACAGAGGCTGTACAGGAGCCATAAAGGGCCTATGTTATATAAATTAAGGTAAGGGGTGATGAAGAGGCTATGAAGGGGCTATGTTATATAAATTAAGGTAAGAGGCTATTAAGGGGCGATGGAGAGGCTATGTAGGGGCTATGTTATATAATTAAGGTAAGGGGCTATTAAGGGGCGATGGAGATGCTTTGTAGGGCCTATGTTATATAAATTAAGGTAAGAGGCTATTAAGGGGCGATGGAGAGGCTATGTAGGGGCTATGTTATATAAATTAGGGTAAGGGGCTATTTAGGGGCGATGGAGAGGCTATGTAGGGGCTATGTTATATATATTAAGGTAAGGATTATATAAATTAAGGTAAGAGGCTATTAAGGGGCGATGGAGAGGCTATGTAGGGGCTATGCTATATAAATTAAGGTAAGGGGCTATTAAGGGGCGATTGAGAGGCTATGTAAGGGCTATGTTACATAATTAAGGTAAGGGGCTATTAAGGGGCGATGGAGAGGCTATGTAGAGGCTATGTTATATAAATTAAGGTAAGGGGCTATTAAGGGGCGATGGAGAGGCTATGTAGGGGCTATGTTATATAAATTAAGGTAAGGAGCTATTAAGGGGCGATGGAGAGGCTATGTAGGGGCTATGTTATATAAATTAGGGTAAGGGGCTATTCAGGGGCGATGGAGAGGCTATGTAGGGGCTATGTTATATATATTAAGGTAAGGATTATATAAATTAAGGTAAGAGGCTATTAAGGGGCGATGGAGAGGCTATGTAGGGGCTATGCTATATAAATTAAGGTAAGGGGCTATTAAGGGGCGATGGAGAGGCTATGTAGGGCTATGTTATATAAATTAAGGTAAGGGGCTATTAAGGGGCGATGGAGAGGCTATGTAGAGGCTATGTTATATAAATTAAGGTAAGGGGCTATTAAGGGGCGATGGAGAGGCTATGTAGGGGCTATGTTATATAAATTAGGGTAAGGGGCTATTTAGGGGCGATGGAGAGGCTATGTAGGGGCTATGTTATATATATTAAGGTAAGGATTATATAAATTAAGGTAAGAGGCTATTAAGGGGCGATGGAGAGGCTATGTAGGGGCTATGCTATATAAATTAAGGTAAGGGGCTATTAAGGGGCGATGGAGAGGCTATGTAGGGCTATGTTATATAAATTAAGGTAAGGGGCTATTAAGGGGCGATGGAGAGGCTATGTAGGGGCTATGTTATATAAATTAAGGTAAGGAGCTATTAAGGGGCGATGGAGAGGCTATGTAGGGGCTATGTTATATAAATTAGGGTAAGGGGCTATTTAGGGGCGATGGAGAGGCTATGTAGGGGCTATGTTACATAATTAAGGTAAGAGGCTATTATGGGGCGATGGAGAGGCTATGTAGGAGCTTTGTTATATAGATTAAGGTAAGGGGCTATTAAGGGGCGATGGAGAGGCTTTGTAGGGGCTATGTTATATAGATTAGGGTAAGGGGCTATTAAGGGGCGATGAAGAGGCTATATAGGGGCTATGTTATATAAATTAAGGTAAGAGGCTATTAAGGGGCGATTGAGAGGCTATGTAGGGGCTATGTTATATAAATTAAGGTAAGGAGCTATTAAGGGGCGATGGAGAGGCTATGTAGGGGCTATGTTATATAAATTAGGGTAAGGGGCTATTCAGGGGCGATGGAGAGGCTATGTAGGGGCTATGTTATATATATTAAGGTAAGGATTATATAAATTAAGGTAAGATGCTATTAAGGGGCGATGGAGAGGCTATGTAGGGGCTATGCTATATAAATTAAGGTAAGGGGCTATTAAGGGGCGATGGAGAGGCTATGTAGGGCTATGTTATATAAATTAAGGTAAGGGGCTATTAAGGGGCGATGGAGAGGCTATGTAGAGGCTATGTTATATAAATTAAGGTAAGGGGCTATTAAGGGGCGATGGAGAGGCTATGTAGGGGCTATGTTATATAAATTAGGGTAAGGGGCTATTTAGGGGCGATGGAGAGGCTATGTAGGGGCTATGTTATATATATTAAGGTAAGGATTATATAAATTAAGGTAAGAGGCTATTAAGGGGCGATGGAGAGGCTATGTAGGGGCTATGCTATATAAATTAAGGTAAGGGGCTATTAAGGGGCGATGGAGAGGCTATGTAGGGCTATGTTATATAAATTAAGGTAAGGGGCTATTAAGGGGCGATGGAGAGGCTATGTAGGGGCTATGTTATATAAATTAAGGTAAGGAGCTATTAAGGGGCGATGGAGAGGCTATGTAGGGGCTATGTTATATAAATTAGGGTAAGGGGCTATTTAGGGGCGATGGAGAGGCTATGTAGGGGCTATGTTACATAATTAAGGTAAGAGGCTATTATGGGGCGATGGAGTGGCTATGTAGGAGCTTTGTTATATAGATTAAGGTAAGGGGCTATTAAGGGGCGATGGAGAGGCTTTGTAGGGGCTATGTTATATAGATTAGGGTAAGGGGCTATTAAGGGGCGATGGAGAGGCTATATAGGGGCTATGTTATATAAATTAAGGTAAGAGGCTATTAAGGGGCGATTGAGAGGCTATGTAGGGGCTATGTTACATAATTAAGGTAAGGGGCTATTAAGGGGCGATGGAGAGGCTATATAGGAGCTTTGTTATATAAATTTAGGTAAGGGGCTATTAAGGGGCGATGGAGAGGCTATGTAGGGGCAATGTTATATAATTAAATTAAGTGGCTATTAAGGGGCGATAGAGAGGCCATATAGGAGCTTTGTTATATAAATTAAGGTAAGGGGCTATTAAGGGGCGATGGAGGAGCGATGTAGGGGCCATCAAGTTGCAATGTAATATAAATTTGGAGAAGGAGCGATGAAGGGGCGATGTAGGAGCGATGAAGGAGCGATGGAGGAGCGATGGAGGAGCTATGTAGGAGCGATGTAGGGGCCATCAAGTTGCAATGTAATATAAATTTGGAGAAGGAGCGATGAAGGGGCGATGTAGGAGCAATGAAGGAGCGATGTAGGAGCGATGTAGGGGCCATCACAGTACAATTTAATATAAATTTGAAGAAGGAGCGATGAAGGGGCGATGTAGGAGCGATGGAGGGGCGATGTAGGGGCTATGTTATATAAATTAAGGTAAGGGGCGATGGAGAGGCTATGTAGGGGCTATGTTATATAAATTAGGGTAAGGGGCTATTCAGGGGCGATGGAGAGGCTATGTAGGGGCTATGTTATATATATTAAGGTAAGGATTATATAAATTAAGGTAAGAGGCTATTAAGGGGCGATGGAGAGGCTATGTAGGGGCTATGCTATATAAATTAAGGTAAGGGGCTATTAAGGGGCGATGGAGAGGCTATGTAGGGCTATGTTATATAAATTAAGGTAAGGGGCTATTAAGGGGCGATGGAGAGGCTATGTAGGGGCTATGTTATATAAATTAAGGTAAGGAGCTATTAAGGGGCGATGGAGAGGCTATGTAGGGGCTATGTTATATAAATTAGGGTAAGGGGCTATTTAGGGGCGATGGAGAGGCTATGTAGGGGCTATGTTACATAATTAAGGTAAGAGGCTATTATGGGGCGATGGAGAGGCTATGTAGGAGCTTTGTTATATAGATTAAGGTAAGGGGCTATTAAGGGGCGATGGAGAGGCTTTGTAGGGGCTATGTTATATAGATTAGGGTAAGGGGCTATTAAGGGGCGATGGAGAGGCTATATAGGGGCTATGTTATATAAATTAAGGTAAGAGGCTATTAAGGGGCGATTGAGAGGCTATGTAGGGGCTATGTTACATAATTAAGGTAAGGGGCTATTAAGGGGCGATGGAGAGGCCATATAGGAGCTTTGTTATATAAATTAAGGTAAGGGGCTATTAAGGGGCGATGGAGGAGCGATGTAGGGGCCATCAAGTTGCAATGTAATATAAATTTGGAGAAGGAGCGATGAAGGGGCGATGTAGGAGCGATGAAGGAGCGATGGAGGAGCGATGGAGGAGCTATGTAGGAGCGATGTAGGGGCCATCAAGTTGCAATGTAATATAAATTTGGAGAAGGAGCGATGAAGGGGCGATGTAGGAGCAATGAAGGAGCGATGTAGGAGCGATGTAGGGGCCATCACAGTACAATTTAATATAAATTTGAAGAAGGAGCGATGAAGGGGCGATGTAGGAGCGATGGAGGGGCGATGTAGGGGCTATGTTATATAAATTAATGTAAGGGGCGATGGAGAGGCTATGTAGGGGCTATGTTATATAAATTAAGGTAAGGGGCGATGGAGAGGCTATGTAGGGGCTATGTTATATAAATTAAGGTAATGGGCTTTTAAGGGGCGATGGAGAGGCTATGTAGGAGCTATGTTATATAAATTAAGGTAAGGGACTATTAAGGGGCAATGGAGAGGCTATGTAGGAGCTTTGTTATATAAATAAAGGTAAGGGGCTATTATGGGCGATGGAGAGGCTATGTAGGGGCTTTGTTATATAAATTAAGATAAGGGGCTATTAAGGGGCGATGGAGAGGCTATGTAGGGGCTATGTTATAAAAATTAAGGTAAGGAGCTATTAAGGGGCGATGGAGAGGCTATGTAGGGGCTTTTTTATATAAATTAAGGTAAGGGGCTATTAAGGGGCGATGGGGCGATGGAGGAGCGATGGAGGAGAGATGTAGGGGCCATCAAAGTACAATGTAATATAAATTTGTGGAAGGAGCGATGAAGGGGCGATGTAGGAGCGATGGAGGAGCGATGGAGGAGCGATGTAGCAGCGATGTAGGGGCCATCAAGTTGCAATGTTATATAAATTTGGAGAAGGAGCGATGAAGGGGCGATGGAGGAGCGATGTAGGAGCGATGTAGGGGCCATCAAGTTGCAATGTAATATAAATTTGGAGAAGGGGCGATGTAGGAGCGATGAAGGAGTGATGTAGGAGCGATGTAGGGGCCATCACAGTACAATGTAATATAAATTTGAAGAAGGAGCGATGAAGGGGCGATGTAGGAGCGATGGAGGGGCGATGTAGGGGCCATCAAAGTACAATGTAATATAAATTTGAAGAAGGAGCGATGAAGGGGTGATGTAGGAGCGATGGAGGGGCGATGTAGGGGCCATCAAAGTACAATGTAATATAAATTTGGAGAAGGAGCGATGGAGGAGCGATGAAGGGGCGATGTAGGAGCGATGTAGGGGCCATCAAGGGACTAAGATATATATAATAGTGAAGGGGCCATGAAGAGGCGATATTTAATTAAATAGCCCCTTGGGATAAGAGGACATATCATCTCCTCTTTAGAAGGGGCGATAAAGGAGTGATAAAGGATCATTTAATCGCCTCTTAGGGCAAGGGGCTATTAAATCGCTCCTTTCAAGGAGTCATAACATCGCCTCTTGTTATAAGGGGCTATTAAATCGCTCCTTTCAAGGAGCCATTACATCGCCCCATGTCATAAGAGGCGATCAATAAAAATCATCGCCCCATATGGAGCGATGTCATGGAAAGGACTATACCCGATTTTTCTATGTTGCGTTGAAGTCTCCAAAGATATTTTTAAAATTTCGATTTTTTGTGATTTCTCTTGGGATGGCGGTGGTACCCTCCCCAAAATAGTTATAGACCTTTCCGGGACCTATGAGAAGCTACTCTGTTAAGGAGAACCCGATCGGTTCAGCGGTTAGCGAGATCCTTTGGTACAAAGAGAGAGACAGAAAGACATCGTTTTACTTTGTATTATAGATAAGTAAAATGATAACCAAAAAGTTAAGTATATACTGATACAAAGGTCGTTTTTAAAAAATACCTACTCTACAAAAGACCTACCCCTACAAAAGACCTACTCTTCGGTTATACAAAAGACCAACGCCTACAAAAGACCTACTCTACAAAAAATCGTAATGCTAGAAGGTCATGGCCGCAGAGCTCGGCCCCCTGGCCTGCCTAGCCGCGGGCGCTCGGCCCCCTTGCCTATAACCTAACCTAATCTAACTTATATGTAATAATGTATGAATGTTTATCGTACATCAACTTCGTAGGTCTTTTGTAGAGTAGGTCTTATGTAGGGGTAGGTCTTTTGTAGAGTAGACCTTTTGTAGGGGTAGGTCTTTTGTAGAGTAGGTCTTTTGTAGCAACGCCATACAAATTATTGCATATCCCTGTATTCCTGAAATCTTTTATTGCATGCATTTTGCAACCAACCAACGTGTGCAAAAGTATTATGCAGGGATTGGAGGGATATGGTTTGGTAGTTACATTGAGCAACACTAACGATATGAAAAGGAATAAAAACATAACTTGAAACTTTTCTTACCTTATGATAGTAAGATTTTAATAACTATGGATTGAGAGTTCTCCTTTTAAGGGAAGATTCCCTTAGGTTTCAGTATAGTTATAGGCTATATAATTTTAAAATTTGAATACTGAGTCCAAAATGCTGGGGATGCAGCCACTGTTTTATTATTTATCAAATGCAGAAGTTTATTCATTGAGTATTTTCCTATCCCTGCTTCCGTGAAAGTCCAGCCCATGTCTTACAGAAGGATTACATTTATATAGGTAGGTACTTGCAGAAGGAAAATAACAATATTCAGAACAGCTATTGGGAAACTTAAAAATAGTTCTTTTTCCGTAAGGTTATTCAAAATGGGCGATATATAAAGCATGTTACAATAGTAGATGAAGTTTCAAAATCCATGCATGTAAATCTTTAAATGATTAGAATTTGCAATTACTAACAAAAAATCCAGCTTATAGGATAAAATTCAAGAAATACCAACTTTATATTGTATGACTAAACGATATCAACAAAGAATTTGATTGCTGTAAAGTTGTAAAGAGTCAAATTTTAAAAAAACTATTCTATGTATATCATAAAGCTTTATATATTTTCGCTTATAGTGAATTTATTTTCATAATGTTTGTCCATTTTATGATGGGGTTGTAACACTTGAAAAGCTTAGTACTAACAGAAGTGTAAGTACGCAATTTAAGCATTCTTATGTAAGGTTTACTTAAATGAATGTAATAAAAGAGTGCTTGTTATTACATTAGGATCTGATTGTTATTAAAGTATTGTATTAAAGCAGCTTATGTCAAATTGAAATTGTGGCTCTAAAATTTTTTTGCGATCTATCTAGGATTTTTTTATGATTTTATGACTTTATAGTGGCTAATTAGAACATTAGAATAATTGATGTTCTGATTATTTAGGGCTTTTATTTGATTAATTACTAGTTGCTATGACCC
This sequence comes from Acartia tonsa, assembly GCF_053477335.1. NCBI lineage: Eukaryota > Metazoa > Arthropoda > Copepoda > Calanoida > Acartiidae > Acartia > Acartia tonsa. The sequence continues at coordinate 38,874,765 of NC_137265.1, read as the reverse complement.
TAGAGGCATGTTTATTTTTTGTATTTTGTTCTAGGGTAACCTTTTAACAAAATAATTACAAACCCTTCCTCCCCAAGAAATTCACTAAAGAGGAAACTATACTAGTGATTCTTCGCTAAAACACACACATGAATTCAGACATCCTCTTACTTTTCTATAAGAATAACTTTAATTATACTAATCTATAGATGATTGAATTCTTCTATGTTTATAATGTACGTTTATTTTCAAAGTTTTAAATGTTCAAGTCAAGTCACCCAATAGTTTAATGTCAATAACTTTTGAATTAGACTATTACAAACATTAAAACTTGAAATAGAAAGATCAAACAGTACACACACAGAAACAGTGGCGTGCACAGTGATTCATAAGGGGGAAGGGTGAAACCTTGAGGGGATGAAAAAAGGGAAACGACATCGATTTCATTTTCTATTTTAAAGGGGGGTGTTAACACCCCCATATAAACCCCCTACTGCACGCCTGTGCACAGAAAATAAATATTTTCCTTTTTTGCCTTTAATCCCCTGACTTGGCGAGGCATCATTTGATTAATCTACATAAGACTAAAAAACTTGGCTATTTATATAATCAGCAAATTGGTTTCTTCTATATACTAAAATAGTTGGATGTATGTATTGCTTGTCTATTGAAAAAGACTTCCTGTTTACAAACAAATTTGTATATGTAATTATGATAAAGTAAAGAAATTAAGGTAAGTCTATTTAAGATTCACCATTTGTGTTATCAGTATTACAACTGAATTTAGTTTGTGAATATTTTTTTTTATTTTAATATTTTTATATATTTTAAAATTATAACTTCTGCTTTACTCTGTTTCTTTTGTTGTGGGTAGGGATGATGTCGAGGGGGTTAAGGGGTTAATTAAATTAATTGCATTAAAACGCATCAGCATAAAATTTTCTGAATTTTTAAAAGTCACAAATATGCAACTTTTGATGAGAGTATTTAGATTTTTCTTTTTTATCTTTTTATGAGATTAGAAGGGAGGGCAAAAAATATGTCCCCCTCTCCTTGAAAAACGTATTCTCTAGGGGTCCCCAAGGTTGGGCGTGTCATGTTTTGAAAGAAGGTTCTTCATGCAAACTTCAAACTTTTGCATTTCGATTCAAAACTTAGATTTGCTACACAAATAAACTTTGCATACAAACTGTTTCACAAAGTGTTCTCACAAAACAACTAAAAATTATTTCTTTAATAAGAAATTGACCAGGAAAGCAAAATCCAATGCAGTATGAAGAGTAAGATATATAAGTTGGTAAGAATTTTAATGTTAGAGGTAGATTTCAAATCTACCTCTAACATTAAAATTCTTTGTAAAAACTGTAAAACTTATATATCTTGATGAAGAGTCTAATTATGTATATATAAAACAAGGATGACAACATCCATAAAAGCGAAGCACTGAAACGGTAGGACAAACGGACATTAACACTTTTATAGTGTCTGAACTGAATAATCAGAATATAAAAGTATAAGAGTCGAAGCAAAAGTGTAAGTAAATTTTTTTGCAAAACTGCTTGATACAGGATCATGTTTATGGACATACTTACATTTTTAGGACTTGTTTATAGGGTTGCTTCGCTTTAAAAATTGTTCTTTGTTGTCCCAGGAATCAATATACCAAAAATCAGATCAAACGGATAATTAGATCACATAAAAATTTGTTGTTAAAAAAGTAGAAAAAATAAACATGTTTAAAATGGACGTACGGACATTCTGTTAATGATTATAGAGTTGCTACGCATTCTTAATCGTACCTAACTACTACAGGAATCACCATGCAAAGTTTGAAATCGATAGGACAACTCTAACATGCTTAAATTAACGAATAAAAGCTATCTATCTCGGACGTACGGACGGGCAGACGTACGGACCGACCCTAATTATAGAAAAGCTTCGCTTTTAAAAACTTACCTTTTTTATGGAAAAATGAGTATGAAAATTTACTCTCAAGTTTACATCCATGAAAAGTTATCAAATACTTTTTTCCCTTTATAACAGTTTATTTTACTTTTAAATTTTATTCTACAATGATTGCCATTGTTTTTGTTCAATTATGATATTAGGTTATAATCCCTTTTGTGACAACGCCTCTTAAGGGGCTTTCCGTCGTATTTTCACAGTAGGTTAGGTTAAGTTGGGTTAGGTGATTGTCCCGCAGGGTTAGAGCCCCCCCACTGCGCTAGAAAGAGGGTATAAGCTACTGTGAAAATTCGAAGCAATGCCCCTTAAGAGGCGTTGCTACGAAAGGGACTATACCCTAATATTAGTATTCATGCCTCTAGTTTTTTATTCTTCAACTTCTGCATGGAATCAACTTTTGGAAGACAATCCATGATTTATTTCATTTCAGGTTGCAACTTTTTCTCATATTCTGCCAACAAAGGTTTCATAAATCAATATCTCATTTTAATTAAAATTAGATAATTTATTTTTAGAAATGCTATAAAACCCAAAATTAATAAAAGAAATTTTTGCAAAAAAGTAATAATATTCCTAATCCTTTAGATGGTTTTTAAGTACAAAATCATTGGATTTTGGCCATTTGCACATTATATGTATATTCAAATTCATGGATTCTTGGATATAGTAATAGAGTAATAGATTTTAAATCTATCTTTCCAAAAATTATAATGTGATAAAATATGTATTTTAAAAAAAAATAATGTTTTATTGCAAGAAAGTTATGTAAGATAATTTTACCAATCCGTACTGATTGGAATCTAATATTGAGAAAAATATCATTTTTTTTTATGGGACACAATATAAAGTTTATGAATATAAAGTGCTGATAGTAATATGACCTACACCAAACACTTATTATGTATACCATCCTTTGTAACTTTTACAATGTTTTACACTATTTTTCTTAAAGCATTTGAAAATAAACATAATAGTATAAAATAACATTTAAATTAAAATACATTCTTGCTAAGATTAGTTTTATAAGAAATGTACAGACCATTGGTGTCAAATATTGGGGATTTAGGGTAGATACTTGACACAGTTAGAACAAGGTAGCACTTTGCATATCTTATACCTGCAAAAATGTCCATACCGGAGGGGATAAGGCAAAGAAAAATTAATTGATGTATAATCCTAATTACCCCTTATGTGATATATTATTATTGGGACTACTAGTTTGGACCAATCAATCCAGATTTGACAAAGAAATCTCCTAAGTTTAAGCCAACGAATGAGAGAACATGTTTATATAACTTTGAGTACCAGCATAATTTAAGTCCAAAGTTCCTTCCCTCTATGATTACTCATGAATATAATATTACAAAAATTTAAAGAATAATACCTTGATTTTGTTAAAACTGGGTTGTTTGACCGAATTAATATTTACTCTGGGCTTTAATAAAGTTAAACTTAATATTAAAAGAAATATTAGATTTTAAAAAAACTTTTACAATTTTTATCTAGAATACTTAAAATTTGAAGTAAGTTTTTAAAAAATCTCTTCTTTTAAAATTTTCCTCAACTTAAGAGGTTTTATTTAATACAAAAATAATTCTAATATTTTAAAACAATTAAAATAAAAGAATTTTTTCCTTAAAAGATACATAAACATATACTTATTATTTCTTTATCTTAATTTGAAATATTAAAGTGTATTAGCTCCTTCAGCAAAACAGTTTCAGTTTGTTTGAATGGAATATAAAAAAAAAGATAATTATCTAAGTCATTAATTACCTTGCAACAACAATAAAAGATTCAACTAGCAAATTCAATTTTGGTAAGATATTATTAAAGCATGTGTAAATAGTTTAGGTTGGATACAACTAAATTTGTTTCGTAAGAACGTAAGAAGTAAGGAAGGGCAGATATACATATACAAGTTAAAGAGAAGCTGCGCTGATATGTACCTAAGTATTTATTTTTAAGTATTTCATTTCAACCTGCTTTTTTTCATACTTCACTTAGCTTATTGCAAAATTAGGCTTTAAAGGTTCATTAAGCTGTGCAAAAATAGATTGCAATCATAAGCTACATTCCGCACACACTATTTAACGCAAAAAACATTGTTTTTTTCTGCATTCTTTTTTCCTCAATAAGTTTTCCTATATATATGATATTATATTGTACTTTTTACATTGAATTAGGAAGCTTATTCGTAGGGACCAACTGCCATCACAATTATTTTTTTTGTTCTGATATATATTATCAAATTAAAGAAAGGTACAATTTTGCAAAGTCAACTTTTCTGTCATAAGTTATTTTTGCTAGTAAAAAAAATTCTAAATATTAAGATATTTTATAGGCCCTTTTTTTTAATTGTTTAAAATATAAAAATTGTAAATGCAAATGTTAAAAATTATGTAGCTTAAAAATGCTGAGCTTAAAAAAGTTTTCTTTTATTTTACAGGAAAGTTATTACCTTGACATTCAATATAGGATAAAAAAGGTTAAAGTAAAAAATATTGTAATTTTCCTTTAATTGACAAACTAACCCTCCATCCCGCCCCCTCGTTCTATTTCGTTCAAAACATGTTTCTCTAGTGAGTTCTAACCCTCGGGGACCTTAACCTGCGGGGCTCAAACAATACCAAATCTCTAGGAGGCATAGCAGTTTTTAAAAAATCATTTTAAGGGGTTTGGAGGAGATATTAATAGATGTTACGTTAATCAAGGTTAGAATTTGTACAGTAAATATTTTGTACATATGAGATTTTTTCGAGTTTAACTTGTATTTTGAATAGAATAATTTACTTAAATAAACCAAACAAAGAGATTTATCAAGTATTAATTCAAGTTTAAAACCCAGTATATTCTCGTGTTTTTTTCAAACTTGTGTATATTCTCAGTTTTCTTGGCTTCAGTAACCGGTTTTTTGGTGCTCCACTCGCGATTGGAAAAATTATGCCTAAAAACTTAGTCAGCAAAGTAAATAAAAATTTTTTCTCTGCATCTGCATATCTATATATTCACATTTTACTAGGTTTTTTTCCTTAGATATTTAGTATTACAGCCTAATGGGTACAGGTGTTCGACAATTAAAGATAAAATGACCTTTTCCCAAGACTTTACGTTGGAGGTTCTATAATTGGTGATTTAAAAATATGAAGAGTAGATCATTTTTGTTGTGAATTTAAGATAATTAATGTTTACAGTTTGCTAAAAAAGATTTTTGCTTTAGAATGTTGTCATCCTTGTTTAAATTACTGTTCAGTTTGTGATTAATTTGAATCAGTCAAAAAATGACATATGTTTAAGAGAAATTAGCTATCAATCTATTGAATTACAAATAGTTTATATTTAATCGTGAAAATCAAATCACAAATGATATAAACATTAATGTTATTTTTAAAGACATAAATCTAAAAAAAAGTTTTAGAAAAAAAGGAAAAATTGTCTCAAAATATATATCCAAAACTTTGTTATTTTAGAATTTATTTTCTTTTTCTGAACATGGGACAGTTTATTCATGACAAAATCGAATAATAGCTTTCGCAATATTCCATAAAATTGTGAGCAAGCATCCATTTAAATGCGCTTAATAAGTCTATTTGTTCTTAATGTTGACCAAACGCATATATACAGTTTACCCTAATAAGCTTACTGGAATCTTACTTATAACTTTTCGGAAATTTTCAAAAGCTACTATTCCCTTTTGAATTTGACTGACAATGACGTGCTTTAAACATGCATATACTACAATCATCATACTAATATACATCAACTAGTTATAATTTATTATAAAAAAACATCATGAAATCTTTTTAACATTGAAATGCATTTGTTTTGAATATAAAACAAATGCTTTGTTTATATCAAAGTGACATCAATTGTACGTTATTAATAAAGGAAGCGAATATACATTTTATTTATTTTTTACCTTTACTAATTATGAATTATTATGAAAAAAGGCGAAATTTATGTATTGGATTTTGTTTTATATTTCAAATTTTACATGCAAAATAATTGTTATTGGATTAAATATCCCTTCTGCTTTAATTATGCAGGGAGGAAGGGGACATTGGACTATAAAGCATACCGGTAATTAAAGTTTTTGTAATTATTCCGACCTAAAATCTTTTAATAATTTTATTGAATTTTTGTTGGTTGGTTCAAACTAGTATATAAACGTTTTAACCAATAATTTCAATTCACAGAAGGGATAATTTTGTTTATCATCAGTGGGTATATAGTTCATTATCTTATCCCTGGAATTATGTCAGTTCAAAACTCTTTAGAATTTTTGGACATCAAATCTTATTTTCCACACAAACTTTAGTTTCCTATTTTTCAACAGAGCAACAACAAATAAAGGATCTAAAGGCATAAGACAATGGCCGATAAATTGATGTACATCTCAAATGAAGATACACAATATTACCCTTTCTGTGGTTAAACTGTTTGGACACTAAACTAAATATTAGGGTTGGGCCGGATATCCGGCCATTTTCAATATCCGGCCGGATACCGGATATTGAAACTATCCGGCCGGATATCCGGCTCTATAATTTTATATACTTTACACCAAAAATCTCTGCTTTTTAAATTTTAAATGGCTATAATTTTCTTATTATTGAAGCTAGAAGTACTTGTTCCTGAACAAGTTTAACTTTATGTAAATTTATATAAGATTTCTGATGAAATTTTTTTTGCTTCTTTAATATCTGGTAATTTGGCCGGTTATCCGGCCGGATATCCGGTAATTTGGCCGGATAGCCGGATATTTGCCGGATATCCGGCGTTGGCCGGATATCCGGCCGGTTACCGGATATCCGGCATTTTAAATCAGCCGGATATCCGGTATCCGGCCAAAAAAGTATCCGGCCCAACCCTACTAAATATATCCAATAGGGTTGTGTCCCATACTTTTTTGGCCGGATACTGGATATCCGGCTGATTTCTTACTCCGGATATTGGGCAAATTACCGGATACCTTGCAAATTACTGGATATCCAGTCGGATAACTGGATATCCAGCATTTGAAATCAAGTGGATGTCTGGTATCCGGATAATTTGAATATCCGGTATCCGGCCGGTTATTGAAAATGGCTGGATATCCGGCAAAACCGGATAGCCGGTCCAACCCTAATTTCCAATCAATCAAAATTCAAGAAAAGTGTTTATATTTATAAAACTGATTAACAGAAAAAAAGATATTTAATTATAAAGACAGTCAATTTTATAACACTTACTTATATAATCAAAACTTTATTGCGGGGGTTGACAAACTTTTTAAAATTCAATCAAATAAAATTGAAAATTATTAAAAGTTTATTTTCTATGTCCTCAATACGAAATGATTTTTTGGAAGAATAGTGCAGATTCTTGAGACTTGAGAACCCCAGGGAAATATATTTTTTTTATCTTTTTCTTAAGTTAAACAATATATACCTTCGTTAGTTTATTTCTACTGTATGCAAACGATAATCAATTGGCACACTCGTCTTGTAATTTAAAAATGAATCTAAAAGTTTCATTCTTGTTTAATTATAAAGACGGTTATGAAACTTTTTGGCAGTTTGATTTCTGCTTCAAGAGAGAGGTCTCGAAGTGGAGAATATGGAATTTGGTATCAAGTTTAAACGCGAAAGACCCAGAGAGAGAGGACAATGACCTGTTTATTACACTTGTCCCCAAAGTTACGTTTTCTTATTTGCTGGCTAACAACTAATTAAATGTTAAGTGTCAAAACGTTTCAACTACTAAGTTCAATCTAAAGAAGAGGTATTTGTGTGTATCATCATTTGGGATGTACATCAATTAATTAGCCATTGTCTTATCACTTAAGATCCCTGCGAAAGACCTCATGTAAACTTTTTCAAAATATTAATAGACTGCAAATACTCATTTTATTCAACCCATAACAATGATTTTTATATAATCTTGAATATGGCAACATTGCTCATTCAGTGAACGCGCGTTTTATCTAGCTGCGCGATCACAGTCCTTCTGTTTGTTGTATGTAAGCTATTTTGCCGTCAGCAGCTTTTAAAGATATTAAAAAAAAGACGGGACCCATCGTATTCTGAACCTGATCCCAAATTTGTAATGAGTTTGGCCACGCCAATCTGCATTTATAATAACATAATTGGATTTCAAACTTCAAATTTCTTGAAAGTAGAGTGCGCTGAATAACAAAAAAAATATAAGTGGTTTCAAGTATGGCTTCGAAATCATGCATAGCATCGTATTACAGACGATTTACCACAAAAGAATTATTACCAGTTTTGTTAGCCCGGGCCTTCGACCCATCAGGGTTTTTCTTATAATTTTTCATTGTAATATTCACGGAAAGCTGTCTATAATACTAAGCTCGCTAACCACAAACCGATTTAGTTATCTATATCAAAGAATCGTTATAAAAGTCCTAGGTAGGTTTTTGTGTATCATATTTCAAAATGAACATTCTCCTAAAAGCTGGTATTCTTTTAACTATTACTTTTAAATTAATCCAATTGATATAATCAAAAGTATGTCGTTGAATTGTACATCTAGTTTTCTTGTAGCCAACCTCCAAATTTAGGAGGCTAAATAATATCTACATCTACAAAACAAATTTGTTTAAATAGCTACACTACTTTTTGACATGATGATTGATGACCTCTGGGGCACTTGGTGTCGCTTCGGGTTCTATACCGATCCACGCACCTGAAAACATACTACGCGTCTTATAATTGTTGTGTATTAAAGCGTCAATTCGCCCGATAGACAACCAACCCTTTGATTGCATGACCTTTGTCTTGAAGTCAGCTGATACGTTACCAATTACGCTAATGCCACAGGTATTACTTTTTTACATAGTCATCCTTGTTTAGAACTGTATTGTAAGGAAGATAATTAATTAGATTCAAAATATTCTATTGATAACTGAGCTTTTTTTCTTTTTTAATGAGTTTATTTTATAAGAAAAAATCAGTAATATGTGATAGGTATGTTCCATCAAAAATATATACATTTTTTGAGAAATTGAGATTGACACGTTACAATCATGTTTAGGACAAAATTTCTATAATCAAACCATTCATATTATAAAAACACTATGATTTTTAGGCTAGTATATTTAATTTTGTTTTAAAAAATATCTCTCGTATGGAACCTAAAAAGTGTCTAACACTTATTATGACGTAAAAAAAATTAACCAACTAAAGACCACTATAAATTTTACCATTGCATTGGTCAATTACAGTGTATACTCTCCTATCATTGGCTGATTATTGTTTACGTCAAAATCAGAGTCTGACACTTTTACTAGGTTCCTTGTATGCTTGATTTAAAATGTCTATTGTGATTTTTCCCATTCTCTCATTCTACATTAATAATTGATCTATTCTTTACAGAGTTTTATTTGAAAATCATTGATTCGAGTTTAATTGGTTTGTTTGTTCATAACATCAAAGTTATAAATATTAATATTTGCACTCTGAGAGCTAAGGAAAGAAATTACATATTTTGCTGTTGGAAAACTAACAAACCTATAAAACCTAACTAATTTTATAAGTTTGAAGCAAAATATCTAAAAATTGGAACTACGATTAATGTGTGCTTTATTAGTAAGGCTGTATGTAAGGTTGGAATGGTTTTAGACTATTTAATGCAGACGAGCGACAATTTATTAGGGCTAACAGTTTTTATAATAAGGCCTTTGTTATTGAAATTACTCAAAGTCGTATAAATATTGAAGATACAGGTTTCCATTATTAATGCCTGTAGGCAAGGTAGTTTTTTATCGATTATATGGCAGCCAAGGCCACCTTTATTAAAAAACATTAGTATTTAAATTTCTACATAGTATGGGAGTTACATGGGGGTTTAATAGTAAAATAAGTGATTTTTCAAAATAGTTAGATCGGTATATTTCCTTTAATTGGATATTTCGGCAATTTCAAATGGAATTAATTGGCTAAATAGCAGCCCCTGACTATACCAAACCCAGGAAGGTACCCCAAGTTTTTCAAAAATAGTTTCACATTCATTGGCTTAACAATTAGGCCTCTTTTTGATGTGCTTGGGCTCTGGATCACTCGGGATTAAAGGGATGTTGACGAAAAGTTGAAAGTTTGGTTGAAGTTGAATTTACCCAGCCATCATACAACCATCATAACTGTCAATCAAGATTATTCAACCTTCTTCAGGATTAGAAAGATAGGACAATCAAAAATAATTAAACCAGTCATCATAATTTATAATCATGATTATTCAGGGATAATACAATGGCGATAACTTAATCAGCAATCACATAGCTGTCAAAATGGGCAATCAAAAAAATTCAATCATCTTCAGAAAAAGAGGATAGGCCAATAAAAGTTATTTCGCGCAGGTCTATTTCTACCTTATCAAGGGATGGATAGGACTATAATAAATATATTAATCGGGAATAGTCCCTTTCGTGGCAACGCACCTTAAGTGGCGATTCTTCGTATTTTTCAGAGTAGTTTTTCTCATATTTCTAGCCCCTGCAGGGGGCTCTAACCCTGTGGGGTCAATTGTCTAACCCTGTGGGGCAATAACCTAACCGAATATAACCTAACCTAACCTAAAATAACCTATAAAAAGCCATTTTAAAAATACGACGAATCGCCCCATTAAGGGGCGTTGCCACGAAAAGGACTATTCCCAATTAATCAGTATATAACAATAAACCTTCGAATGATCTACAAGAAACCAAAAGCAGAAATTGAAATAAAAATAGTGTAAGATTAAATTTTCATTCATTATTAGACCCCTGTTCTTCTCTAACTGTCTTATAAAACCTAGCTCATTAAAACTTCATTTCTTGCAACTGTGAAGATAACTTAAAGAGGAGGATGTAAAAAATATATAAAAAAAAAGGTAGGAGGCAAATATGAGCTAAGATAGTAAAAGAGTGAAGATTCTACTTTTCATAAAAAAGTTATATTGCCTGAACTAAAATTGTGTGCAGAATTACCCTGAAGCATACTAAAGTTGATGATACAGAAACATTAATGTTGCAAAATCCCCCTAAATCTAATAGTGGACCACCCCTTATATTTTGTGATGCTTCGTTAACCTTTATCTGTTAGAGAGGAAGAGGGGGCATTAAACGCCCTCCACTATGTTTTCTCTTTTTCTGTGTTTTAAGGTGACATAAGTGACTTTAAAAGTATGGTTTTTTTAATATCGCCATTCTGGCGGCCTTAGGGTTCTAGCAAAACTAGCTGGGTCATCCTGGTGTATAGAGGGGGTTATTAGTGTCTCGCTGGTGATTAGAACGATCCTTCCCATTAACATTGCACCAAAGTCTCTATATTATGCTCTTTTAAATTCTCTAGAGTGTTATTTTTTTCCAGGCCAGTCGACCTGAGTATATATTACTCAGCAATAACGTAGCTACTCTATAGTTACCTCCAGAGGGCTTCCTGACAATCGTGTTAGACAACTGTATTTTCTTTAAAGAAAATGATACATCAATTTAAATAATTTTCATTCGAAGAAAACATTTTTATGTCTTTTTTGAAAAAAGGCACATAGTTTTCACTTTTTTCACTAATTAATTTTTTTATGTTCTCATCATTTGTTTTTTTAAATATTTTTTTTGTGTTTTAAGATAAATAATAACAATAAAAATGACCATCTTTCATTTTAAATAAATTGAGGCGAAAGAATTTCTACTGCTGCGCTTTTTTGATGACTTTTTTTGTTGTCTAATAAATTACATGTAAAGTAATGTATAATGTGCCTGAAACGTACAAAATATACAGCTTGCATGCAGATCAAGCAAGCAAGCATTGCATAATAATTTAACCTTTACAGATTTATTACAAAAAAATTATGTATATTTGTTAAAATTTAGACGATGTACTAAATTTATAAAATTTACTTTTAAGAATTAGGGATAAATAATTTCTTGTCAAATGTACTTCTCTTTAAAGGACGCCTGCAAGAAATAACTCGCTTTAACTGCTGAAAGACTGCCACAAGAAGACCCAATACCCCAAATTTAAAGCCCTCAGCTTCAATAACAAAAAAGTTCTAGGCATTTCAAAATAGCATTTTATGTACAATGGAATTGTTGAAAGATTTCCATTGCTCATAAAAGAAAAAAACAATATTAAATTACGTCGCCTAGACACAAAATTATAACCTTATCTTTGTCAGAAACTTAGATTGCATGTAACTAATTATATTTTTAAAATAAAAACACCACATTTCATAGTCAAAATCTATGAAAAAAATTCGATTTAAATTGCATTTTTAAACGAAAATCATAGCGGAAACAAAGGGGTAAACTAATACAAGCTTAGCTGTGATTGGTTGTTAAGCTGATTCAGCCTTCTGATTAGCTACAGTACATTCGGTACAACGCAAGTAAAACTTAATTTTTTTTAATGATTTTTGACTATAAAAATGGGTATTTTTATTGTAAAAATATAATTAGTTACTGGAAACCTAAATTTTTGACAAAAATAAGCTTATAATTTTGTTTCTAGGCCACGTAGTTTAATTTCAAAGTTTTCAACATGAGCATTGCAATTCTTTCAAAATTTTCATTGTACATAAAATGTCATTTTAAAATGCCTAGAACTTTTTTGTTATAGAAGCTGAAGGCTTCAAATTTGGGGTATTTGGTCTACTTGTGGCAGTCTTTGAGCAGTTAAAGCGTGGTATTTCTTGCAGGCTTTCTTTAACACCTAATACAAAGTAAAGATCAAAGAAAATAAGGTTAAGGCTTTATGTACTTAAACTATTTTATTATTATGATAGACATTATAACAGTTTTTAATAGGAATTTTTTGCAAAGATTGTCCCACATCCATTGTATTAACCTGAATTTACAGGAATGTGAAATCTTCCATTCTTAATTCTTTTCAGGATTTTTTTTTTATTGCACAGGATTTTATAATTGAATAAGTCAGCAGGACACAAAATAATAATCATAACAATATATTTTCTCGTATTCATTCGAATCCGGTGAATAGGAACCGGTTCTTATCCATACGAAAAAACTATGTCTAGCATCGTATTATATCTAGCTTTCTACGAATGAAATGTACAATCATAAGATTAAAATCAGTTTTTTAGTTGGTGCCTTCGGCACCTCGGGGCTAAAAAAAAAGTTTTAATCTCATATTTGTACTTTCTATATCTGCGGAAAGCCGTTTATAATACGATGCGAGAAATAACTATTAAAATCATGTCTTTTAGTTCTACTTAATAAAGTAACATGATGTGTGTCTGTCTGTCTGTCCGCTAAGATCTAGTGAAGACTCTCTTTATATCTGAAAATACAGATTACTGCCTAAACTCTAATGATTTAGGGGGGGGGGGGGGGGTAGCTTTACAATTTTAATGCTATGCTGCGTATGAACACATTAGATCTTGTTAGATTAATAATATTAATGGAATGTATAAAATTTGTTACATTTCAAGGATTCTCATTGGAATTTGGATGAAGATTAGAATACTTTTAGAATGTCTCACATAACCTTAGCCAGACCATTCCTCTTCCCCCCTCCCCAACAGCAACCATTCTTCGATTTCAAATGTTTTTTTCTTACACTTTATAGGGCAAAAACCATGTAAAGCCTTCCTAAACTTAACCTTACAAAACCTGAAACAAAAATAGAGTTTCAATAAATAAAAAAAATAGTATGTATAGGAAAACATGGGGGGGGGGGTTACTTTTGTGTTAAAATTAATAAGTATTATTTTTGTTATAAGTATTTAACAATGCTAAAGTTAAAAACATGTTATGTTATGTTATGTAACTAATTGGAGAATAAAGTTAGTTTTCTGTTGATCTGTTGATTGGAGTCTGTACTTCCAACATTTTAGAAACTAATATGGTGGTAAATACACAGTAATCCGATAATGTACAACCCACACAAAATAAACTGAGGAATTTTGATGTTTCTGTTGAAAAATGGCACAAGAAAAAATTATTTGAATATTTCAGACAAGAAAGATGAATAACTCTGCGAAGAATTCAGATTCTTTTGAAAATGAAAGGTAATGATTTTTTTCCATTCTTTTGAATGTGTGACCTGAAAATCACTCCTATGTCATAAACAGAGGCTTGCAGAAAGGGGTGTGGATTACCCACCTACACACCTCTACACCCCCCTGATACACCCCTTTAAACTGCCAAGGGGGGTGTCAAGATAAGAAAGCCACAGTACCCTTAGATTTAAAGGGGGTCTTTAAAAAAATTACCAATCGCGTCAATTTACCATTTCAGGGACACTTTTTTGGCTTTTGAGTGAGTGGGTGGGCACCTAGATCGGTATCCTCTTCCTGACATTGAAAATATACCCTCCTTGATTTGTGTTTTTATTGGGTGTCAAAATTTTCTAGTGCGCATCGCGCAACCCCCTAATAGAATACTCTAAAAGCAGCGGGTCATAACTTTCATATATATACAACAATACAAGATATTAAAAAATACTAATTATAAAGTAGTGTTTTTGTCCAAAGCTTCAACTATCAATGCCATTTTATGTATTTATTTAAATATTCTCTTTCTCAGTTATCTCCTTACAACTTCAATTACAGAGCCCCTAGATGCAATAAATGCTAGATTATAATAAACTGTGCATATCAATAAGCTTATCGATACAGTCATTATAACTTTATTGTTCTATAAAGGGTCGAACGGGAGTGAAGAGATTTGGGTATTTTAATTTTGAGAATTATATGGAAATAAACAAAACTAGTGCAGACAAAACATGCAACTACAGATGCAATGAAATGTAGAAAAAAACCATAGCCAGTAAAATGTTTTTACAATAGAGATATTTCCTAATTAAAACAGGCGTTACAAACAGATAGACTAACAGACATACAAAGTAGGGTTGACAAAGTTTTATATGTATAAAATACTTTCTAGAGAAGGATATTGAAAAACAAAACAAAATATAATTGAAAAATCTTAATAAAGCATTTTTTATTATTTTTTTATTTATATAATATGTCAAATGTTAAAACCTTCGCAAATATCTTGAAAGTTTTCATAAGATCTGTTATCACCAGTAAAAAGATTTGGGATAGAATGCGTTTTTTAATTCTTGTTAATAAGTTGATTAATTGTAGACCAAGTTTTTTTCATGTTTGACGAAAATTCATTGAATTTAGAAAAATAGTACTCTTTTTTTGGCTTTCCTAACTGCAGATTTATAAATATTATTTGCAATGACAATTTTCTATTGCTATCAATGGTTTTATCCTTAAATTTCTTTTTTTCTTTCTTAGGTTTAGTAAAGCTGGTGACATCCAGGGATTTTGGGGGATAACTCTTTTGTTGGGTTTTAAAAGGGAAAATTTTTAAAGTTTTCATTGATAACATTAGAAAAGTTTCAAACGCACTCTCTGGATTACTTGAAATTAATTCTATATCATCATCAAAGCCCTATAATAACAGATAAGTTTAAATTTTACTGTTAAAAAGTGCCAATTTGGAAAATTAATTTTATAAGTTATACTTTTTAACCCAAAAATAGTAAACTTGTTTAGCATATAGTAAAAGATTATTGACATACAATAGAGATAAAGTGTAGAGTGGTGACGTTAGTTTAAACATATATTAGATTTTATATCAGAGAATGATCTTTAAATTCAGATTCTATTTAATTCAATTTCACATATTTTGGCTTTGTATCAGATTTAACACCAACATGTTTAGCCAGTTAGCTGTCGATACCACACAGGTTTTTCACCTTCCTTGACGGTCATGTTAATGTCACCATTTTTCTATATGTAATAGATGTATTAAATATTATGGATAAAAAAGTAGGTATAAATTTAATAGATGTATATTTGACAATATGTAGGTGTATAATTGACAAATTATAAATTTAATAGATGTATTTTTGTCAATATGTAGGTGTATAATTGACAGCAAAACTGTGAATATGACATTGCATTAACTGTTTTTTTTGTCATACCACCTAAAAATACAGGTGTGAATTTGACAGTAAAACTGTGTTTATGATAGTATTATGACTGTATTTATGTTAGTGTTAAATCCGCCATGTACACGTTTGAAACTTTTAATACATAATCGCAGAAACTCAATGATCATTATCCTTATTATAGTTATGTAACCTGTTTTGAGGAGCCAGAGCTAGACTACACAAAAATCATCGTTTTAAGTGTCATGGGGTGAGTATATAATTTCCATAACAACGGACTACTCTATCAATATCCCCATAGTAGTTATTTCTCGCATCGTATCATAAACAGCTTCCCGCGGATATAAAATGTACAATTATCAGATTAAGACCAGTTTTTAGTCCCGAGATGCCGGAGGCACGGACCAAAAAAACTTGTTCTTAATCTTATGATCGTACATTTTTATGTTCATAAAAAACTAAATATGATACGTTACTAGACCTTTTTTTAAGTATGGATGAGAACCGGTTCTAATCCACCGGATATTAATCGGTTTCGAATGAATAAGATAAATAAGGTTTTTAAACACTTGAAGTGCTAGATTATTTTTTACATGACATGACATGGTTACATTTTACGTTCTTTAAGAATTATTTTTAGTTCTTGATTTTTTTTGTTTCTATATCCTTTTGATGTATGATGTATGGCTTTATCTAACTAGACTCGCCTCTCTTTGTTTGACTCAACAAAGAAATCAGATCCATTGACAAATATTAAGTTTATTCAATAGTTTTATAATCTTTCAATCAACACACTCTTTTATAATCGAAAAGTTATCTTTTGTATAACTTAAAGGTGTTTTAAAAGCAGATCTTTTAAACATAATTTTTATTCGTTGCCTTTACCGTCTTATAGCTAAGTT
Source organism: Acartia tonsa (assembly GCF_053477335.1). NCBI lineage: Eukaryota > Metazoa > Arthropoda > Copepoda > Calanoida > Acartiidae > Acartia > Acartia tonsa. The sequence goes on along the minus strand of NC_137265.1, from coordinate 38,858,015 downwards.
AGGATAGGGAGGGGACATTCGACTCTAAATAAAACTGGTACCAAAACACTTATAAACACTTTGGGTTTTATTTAACGTTCATTGATTTGATATAGAACACTAATATTCTCCAAACATTTTAACTAAAAATTTTAATATACAGAGGGTGTAATTCGGATTATTATCGTTGGGAATGTATATAATTTTTTCGTCCATTACTCTATCCTTTAAGATCCTCGGGAAAGCCCTGATTCTGCTTTATTTATTTTTTGCTTTCATGAATGTTGTCATTCTTGTTTGATTAACAAATATATTCTTATGACAAAAGAGTTTGGCCAAAAATGGGAAAGTTTGGATGTAACTATTATAGAACTAATAAATCAAAACTTATTAAAAGTACCCAACGTTTAGGAGCCAGCGAAATTGAAAATTATTAAAGAAAAATTGGACACCAGAGGTGGATTCTTAAAAAAAAATTTTTGCCTCACTAAAATTAGTGAGGCTCGCTAAAAATTTAGATGGGATAATTTTGCCTCACTATTTTAGTGAGACCGTGAGCCAAAAATTTTTTAAAAAGAATTCACCTCAGTTTAAGTTACAGTCCAATGTCCCCTTCCTTCCTCGCGGTTACACAATCTTTTATTGCAACGTTCTCATCCATTTTCCCAACCAATCACGATTTAATAAAAGAACCCAAAGTTTGCAAACCAACTAATGAGATATAGAGTTTATTATACTTTGGGTACCAGTATAATTTACAGTCCAATAAGAGTTATTCAATCCTTCCCTAATAAATTATTTATATTTTAATATCCTAATATATATTTTTTTGTTTTACCAGATATATTGATATAGAGAATCAAATTAGGAATTAATTGCTATCAATTAACTGTTATCTAATTGTCTTCTTATCGTAATGCAGACGCTTATGTAATTCATATTATGGAAAACTATAATACATTAAATCGAAAACAAGGATAGTTAATCGTATATCTAATGTAGCAACAATAAAAGATGAAAATAGTTATTTCTTTCATCGTATTATAAACCGCTTTCCGCGGATATAAAATGTACAATTATAAGATAAAAACCAGGCACGGGCTAAAAAAACTAAAAACTGGTTTTAATCTTATGATTGTACATTTTTATATTCGTAGAAAGCTGGATATAATACGATGCTAGACATAGTTTTTTCGTATGTATGAGAACCGGTTCCTATCCACCGGATTCGAATGAATACGAGAATAGTTATTTCTTTCATCGTATTATAAACGGCTTTCCGCGGATATAGAATGGACGTTTTAATTGTAACAAATATTTATTGATAACAAAGAATTATATTAGGAATTATTGGTTATCAATTAACTGTTTTATAACATTGTTTTCTTTTCACTTGAAAATAATAAAACGTTTACACGAAATTAGGGTAATTGCTATAAAAAAGATCCACGTATAGATTACTATTAGTATTTTGGATCTGGTTCAGTTTAGGGCAAAATATTACTGGGATCGATTAAATAAAGAAAAAACGAGCAACATTTTTTTCTCCCGCTTATTTATGTGCGCTATTGAGCAATGGCAAATTAACAGATTATTTGACAGTTCCAGTATGTGCAAATGGAATATTACATTCAGCCGTTTGACCGTTAGCAGCCTTGACATTAATCTTTTTTGAGATAATCGATCCCAAGAACATTTTACCGTGAACTGTATCACATCCATAATATTCTTTAGAACGAAAACCATTAAGGGATTATTCGTGGACTAAAGTTAAAAGTACTTTTTTCATAAGCAACAAGATTTAAAGGACATTAAAATAATCCCATGATTTTCTCGTATTCATTCGAATCCGGTGGATAGGAACCGGTTCTCATCCATACGAAAAAACTATGTCTAGCATCGTATTATATCCAGCTTTCTACGAATATAAAAATGTACAATCATAAGATTAAAACCAGTTTTTAGCCGGTGCCTTTGGCACCGGCTAAAAAAACAGTTTTAATCCTTTAATTGTACATTCTATATCCCCGGAAAGATGTTTATAAAACGATGCGAGAAATAACTATTATTTACTTTAAACGGGCAACCGTCTAAACTACTATGCAATGATAGAATATTTAACACTCAATAGGATGAAATGTCTAAATTCATTATTTAATATTAAGTTCTTTCTCAGCTAAATATTCAAGTACAATTAAGAACATTTGCGGTTTCCTCATTGTTTTAAGTCGTAATTAGTGCAGTTTTGAATTTATTAAAGCATTTGAAAAATTAAATGCGGTATTATTTTTTGAAGAAATAGAGATGACATTGTACTGTTAATTATACTTATAATCATAAGGTTTTATAAACGCGATCTTCCCATTCGTTGTCTTAAAAACTTTTGTGATTTTTTTAGGTGTTGATTGTAATGTGCACCACTCTAGTGTCCAAACTTTCCATTAATAGTTTTAATCAACAAAAGGAATACTTTTGTTCATTATAATTAACACTAGCGGCTGCGCCCCTAGCATCTTGGGGCTCTACTTTCGAAGGAATATGGAAGGGCAGAAAAATAGCTTAATACCATAACCAGACTTATTTACAAAATTAAATTACCTAAAACCATCTCAGGGCATATACAAAGCTTCCTTCTAAAGTAGAACCATATCGGTTCAATGGTTAAAGAGAGCATTTGCTACAAACAAAAAAGCTTAGTACATTATATAATAGGATAAAATAAAAACAAAGAATAATATTACTTTAATTATTTAGAATTTTGACATTGTTTGGGAACGCTCTGACTTTCACAGCTATCATTGCTAGAAAAGGAAAGGTAAGACGCTTTTATCTATAATACAAAGTAGAACGATGTCTGTCTGTCCGTCTGTCCGTCTGTCCGTCTGTCTGTCTGTCCCTTAAGATCTCGGTAACCACTGAACCGATCGGATTCTACTCTTCAGGGTATCTACCTATTGGTCCTGTGGTGGTTTTAAGCTATTTTCTTGCGGGGTAGGACACCCCCAACCCCCCCAAAAAAACAAAAAATCCCCCCCCCCATTTTTTTTTTTTTTTTTTTTTTTTGAAGGAGATTTCCAAGGTCCTTTCGATTTTCGCCATAATTTTTTTTTTATCACCTCTTGGGGCAAAGCCCCTAGAGGCTAGGGGCGAAGCCGCTAGTTATAAATATATTATTAGCCGCTACGCCCCTAGAGACTTCAAAGGGCACTTAAGGGGGTACTTTTAAGAGTTTTTTTTTGTTTCGAGGGGGGGGGGAGAGTTTTATTCTATTCTATGAGGAATTCTCATGGTGGTACCCTCCCACAAAATAGTAATAATCCTTTACATGAACAAGAAAATAAACTGTAAGAGAGGCCCATATCGGTTCTGCAGATAGCGAGATCCTTTAGAATAGACAGAAACACAGATACAGATACTGTTACTTTTAAATCTTTCAATGATATTGTGATTCAATTTTACACCACTCTGTTTGTTAAACACGATGTGTGGCTTCCTGGGTGTAATAAACACAACATAAACTTTACCAGCTAAAGAAGGAAAACAATTTATAAAATGTTAAATGTATTTTACACCCATGTATTAGTATATACTAAAATAGATACAAACTATAAAAAAAAATTGCAATTAGAATCCGTGTATTCGACGCGTGAACCTTAAATGTCCCACCCTTCAATTTAATTTTTTTACTTATCAAAAAATGCTTAAAATCTCTAGAGGGTTCTATTTGTATGTGATCTTTTGAACCTTTTCATTAAAAAATAAAATATAAAAAAAAATAAAAAGGTGTTGGGGTATTAATGATTTTTTTTTGCGGTAACTTGTTGGGATACTACCAAATTGCAGCTGTAAAAAGTTTGAAAATGAAACATGCAACATAATCTATTAATTACAATTTAGTTCCGTATATAAAGTACGTATAATAGTGCACCATCTTTTGATATCATGCCTGCTTATTCATAAAAGTACGCATTGTGTGACTATTTATTAAATCAAGACTTTAAATAACATATTATGATTTTTAGAAGACACACAGAAAACTGTCCCGAATTTGTATTAATTTTGAGGAACAAGACTCCAGTTACGTCATATTTTTCTTTCCCGGAAAAGGGAAGGGGGAAAGAAAAAAAAGGGAAGGGGGGAAGAAAAAGAGATGGGAGAAAAGGGGTTTTTCCCCATCTCTTTTGATATGGTTCTTTTTTACAATGTAGCTTCTAATAGGTTGAGGTAAGGTTTAAAACTATTTAGGGAGGGGGATGGAGAGTACCACCACAACCATAAGATAAATCGCCCCTAGAAAAAATGACCTTCCGATTTTTTTACTGTATCTTTAAAAAACTTTATTTTAAATCGGAGAGGGGAGGGGGTGTGAGGGGTCGTTATCCCCCCCCCCCCCCCCGTCAATAATATATTGTTTATTGGCAAAGTAATTTACAGATCTTAAGGAAAATGGCAAATAAATTGTAGGTATAGGAAAACCAAGTGCTTTGCATTTATGCATTCAAACATGGAAATATCATTCTTAAAAGTAATTCTAGAAGAGTTCTAATCACAAAGTTCTAATCATAAAGTTCTATGTTTTTATTATTTAACGTCGAGGTTACAGAATATCACAAAAATTATCAAGGTTTACACATTATTAAAAATCCTTTTTTTTATAGAAGTTGATTTTTGTCGACATTGGAGAATTATACAATATAACTAGAAAAACCTGATACAGCGTCTGAGAAAATAAAAATTTTTGTTAACTTAATCGGACGGACGTATGAACTGACCATTTTTAAAAGAATAGGCTTCGCTAGTGAAAAAATATAAGTAATTTGAACTATTAATTGTTATTATCCTTAAAACATTCATTATACAACAAAAAAAACGGTTAGTAATTTTTAGGTAAAAAACTGGATCCAATTTAATTTTTCTTGCTGGATGAAATCCATGTCCCTGATTGGTATATGCACAAATTTAAATTAACTGTTAACAGGATGAATGATCCAGCAGAGTTTACCAAACCAAATTATTTTAATAGATGTTTGCAATTTACTTTTTGAAACACTTAAACCCCCAATGATATTTTTTAATATTCGTGGACAATTGTCTGTAATACAATCTATGACGTCCATGTATATTTTGTAATTTATTTCTAAACACCATATAAGCTGACTCACTGCCCCTCCCCCCAACCAAGAAAAATCTTTGAAACCATGGTTTTTTTTTGCTCTTAGTTCAAAATCATGAATGATTTTTTACATTTCATACAAAAAATGGGTTTTTAACAACAATTCCCCAATAAAATTGAGTTTTATGTGGGGGGGGGGGGGGGGGTAGTAATTACATGATTTTTAATTATGAAACCGATAATAATGCAGTGGATGATAATCCGTTTTTATGCAAAAATGGACAGAATTTTACCTAACTTTTCTCCTTAACTTGAATCATATTACAAGTTTATTTATGTTGTCACAAACATATTTTCGCAAAAATAAGTTTAATTACCTAGACATAATACTTCTTTAGCAGCGATATAGTCAATTTACAAGAAATATGAATTATGTAATCATATTTAATATACCTAAAAATGAAATTATTAATATTTTCAATGCAGTTAATAGAGTCATATGTTTCACTCTGTCTGTTACTTATAATATCCATAAAAAGGTTGTTGTATTTTTACTCATGGGCATGCATACAATTATATTTGTGCTCCCCAATATGTAGACGAAAACATCTGTCAAACCCGTTATTAACTCCTCAAAATCCCTAAAAATAATAAGTATTCTATGGCCTCTATGCTATTTACTGTACAATGCTATAATAGTTTTAATTTTAATCCCCTACTTAAAATTAATTTTTCCACCCTAATCCAACTACGGGATATTAGGTTGTACATAACAAAAGTCCCAAAAGTTAATTATTAGGGGACATTGGGCTATTTAGGTGTTTAATATCCTAGTACCCAATGTTTTATAATAATGCTTTCTTATCCGTTGTCTTTGGGGACTTTTATTAAATTTGATTGGTTGGTCCATTTAGTTGAATGTCCAAACGTTTCAATTACCAATGATTATCTACCAAAGAGATAAAACATTGGGAATGTGCATCAATTTTTCAGCAATTGTCTTATCCCTTTAGATACCTGAATAAATGTTGTAAACAGTGCTTATGAAATTCTCTAATTATATTTCAATTACATTCACTTGCCCTTCATCTCAAATATTTTACACGAATTCATTGAATTACACATTTTTACACAAAATTTTCACATGCAAATAAAACTCATATGTAATTGAGTTGGGGATGAGAACGTTTACAAAATTAACAAGGATGACAACATTCATAAGTAGCGAAGCTCAAAATCTATCATGAAATAGACAAACGAACAAAGTGAGTAATAGAGCAGTAAAGAGATTTATATGCAAATGATTATGCAAAAACTTAAAATCACGTAACCTTAAAAAATTAAGGTTTATGTCTGAAAGTTTTTTTTTAAAATGCAGCTAAAAAGTTGCGTAAAAACAGTGAAACTACCCTAGATTTTTTACACCTAATTATGGAGCATAAAGAAGGGAATATTGGCAAGAAGTTTCAGTCGTTTATCTTTAGTAGAAGCCGAAAAAAACTTTTTTAAACAGTAAAAGCGGCTAAAAACCTGCTTAAAAGCAGTTCGAATGTTATTGATGTTTTTTACTTAATTATGTTCCACATTGATGGGAATGTTGTCTGACGGACGGACGGACATACAAAGTGAACTATTGATAGGAATGTTGACAAGAAGTTTCAGCCTTCTATCATTCACAGGAGGCCAGAAAATAGGTTTTTAAAAATAAAAGCGGCTAAAAAGCTGCATAAAAGCAGTCCGACCGCTATTGATGTTTCATACTTAATTATGCTCCACATTTATGGGAATGTTGTCTGACGGACGGACGGACATACAAAGTGAATTATAGAGTAGCTTCGCTACTGAAAAGTAATTGCAATACAAATGAACAAGAATGTCAAAATTCAAAATTTAAGCTTAAAATTTAAGTGGTTTTTTTTTTCTTCTAAATGCGTTTATCTATTTTTAGTAGCGAATCTACTCTATAATTCACAATGTCCGTCCGTCTGTCCGTCCGTCCGTCCGTCTGTCCGTCATGAGACAGAATAGGGGAAACGTATTTTTCACATTTTTCTCCATATCTTCAGTGTTTAGTGTCCGATTTTAAAAATTTTTTCAGTTATTGATATCAAATCTAAATTTCCTGTCATTTACAGTAAACAATCATGACGGCCAAACTGCCATTTTGCAGGTTTTAAGCTATTTTTGTATTTTTCACATTTCCACCATATCTTCAGTGCATAGGCGTCCAAGGGGGGGGGTAATGGGCCATTTGGCACCCCCAAACGATTTTGGGGGTGCCGTAGGCACCCCCAAAATTTTGTGAACAATACCCCCCCCAAAAAAAAATTACCCCTACCTAGGGGATGCCGTAGGCACCCCCAACGATTTTGGGGGGGGTATTTACCCCCCCCAAACCATTTTGGGGGGGGTAATTACCCCCCCCAAAATAAATGTTCTTTAAAAAAAAATTTTTTGGGGGGGTATTTACCCCCCCAAATTGAATGTTCTTAAAAAAAAAATTTTACTGTCCAACCAGTTAAAACAGTTCTTAACCATGATAACAAAAAATTTAATAGTTTGATCATGTTTTATTTGCTTGGGCCTTTATAAGGGCTAAAACCATCCCGGGGATCTATGATGTAATTGTAAAGCACTGAAGATTCCATAAAATAGATACCTAACTAAATTAAATATTTCATTAAATAATGAAAAAGAATTTCTATAGGCGATTTCTTTTGGGAGGATGTCAGGGTTATAAAACTTACCAGGACCTATAAGACGCTTCACTTTAAAGTATAATCATATTGGTTCATTGGTTAGTGAGTTAATTATTGTATTTTTATGTTCTAAAGAATGAGATACTACTATATATTTGAATAGTAGTGGCGCCCTTAGCATCTAAGAACTCGTGTTTTCTAAAGGGTAAAAAGGGAGAAGAAAAATAGCCTAAAACCACTCAAAGGATTGACCTATAATAGTGTGGAACCATCATGGGATCTATGTGAAGCTTTCCTAAAAAGGAGAACTCAGTATTAAAAGTAATGAAATCTGAAGCTATAGTCAAATAAACCTTACTTACTACTTTATGTTATAGGATAGTACTTATTAACTTAATAGATTAGGTAGGTGCTTTTTTTACATAATTAAATTACCCCCCCCAAAAATTTTACCCCCGGGGTAAATTAGTTTGGGGGGGGTAATTACCCCCCCCAACAGATTTGGGGGGAGTATTTACCCCCCCCAACAGACTTTAGGGGGGGTAATTACCCCCCCCCAATCAAATTTTACCCCCGGGGTAAAAATTTTGGGGGGGGTAAAAAAAAATTTCGGCGCGCTTCGCGCGCCATTTTACCCCCCCCAAACACGAATTACCCCCCCCCCTAAAATTTTTTACCCCCCCCAAAAAAAAAAGCTTGGACGCCCCTGCTTCAGTGTTTATGGTCCAATTTTCAAAATTTTTTCAGTTATAGATATAAGAATTAAATTTCCCGTCGTTTAAAGAAAACAACCATGACGGCCAGACTGCCTGTTCGCAGGTTTTAGGCTATTTTTGTATTTTTTCACATTATTCTCCATATCTTCAGTGTTTATGGTCCGATTTTCAAACTTTTTTCAGTTATAGATATCAAAATTAAATTTCCCGTCGTTTAACGAAAACAACCATGGCGGTCAGACTGCCTTTTATCAGGTTTTTGGCTATTTTTATATGTTTTACACATTTTCCCATATATTTGGTGTTTTTGGTCCAATTTTCAAACTTTTTTGGGATATCAGTATCAAAATAATTTTTCCCATTGTTATGAGAATCTTTTATGTAATCTACTTTGACCGTCGTCATCATTAAAAATAAAACAAGGTTTCGTGTTTATTTTCTCCAATAAATCTATTCTTGTTTTTAATAAATACACTTTAAATCTATTTTTACGTATTTCCATCCACGATTTTTTGTGCTTCGCTACTTATTGATGTTGTCATTCTTGTTTTTGTTAACATTACAGAGCTTCATATATTTCATTATTTTAAAGAATGAAGAAAATAATAAAAGTGTAGCCGCTAGAAAAGATTAAGGTCTAGATTATTAGCTTTAATGGATATTATCAAATTGCCCCACTATAATGTTTCTCAAGAAAATTACAAAAACCATTGATTTAAGGGATACGACAATAAGGATATAAAAGATACATTACAGAAAATGATGAACTTAATAGCCCCTTCTATAGATTAAAATTATTCGACAACTATTGCAAAAGTTTTAACACTGTCAGCTTGAAGCAACCTATCGAGATTTAATTTAGACAACATTCAAGATTTTAAGCCAACGAATAAGAACATGTGTTTTAAAAACGTTGGGTACCAGTTTGAACCATAGTAAAATTATAACAAATAACTTGAAGGTTACTAAATTATGGTTCGGAAGTTGAAGGTTTATTTTTTATTTAGGAAAGCTCAACCGCGGCTGTCTGCCAGATAACCAATAATCTCTACCCGATCCTTATAAAATTTGTATACTTTACAGCTGCAAAAAAAGTGATTGCTTACGTTGAAAATTTGCATACAAGCCACCAAAAAACGTGTGAAAAGCCTTTTCTTAGTTTTTCATTATTTTTTTTTTCAGGTATCGCGGATGTATTTCTTCCTGATTCATCTTTCTCTGGCAGACATATTAACGGTTTGTTACAATTTATACTTATTGGTCATATTTTTAGGAATCTTAAAGGATAAGGCAAACAACAAAAATAATTTTTCATCCCAGTTACGATAAACAAAATAAACCCCTATCTATATTGATTGAGATCATTTAAAAATTCAGATAATTATGAGCTTGTATTAAAACTTTTTTTTTATAAAAAAATACGATCAAACATTTTTATTAAGTCAAACTAACACTTTTAAATTTATCATTTTTCTGTGGTTAACTTTTCTTGATAAAACTTTATTTTTAGGCATTTTTTTCTTTGCTGACAGAAATAATTTGGACAATGACGAGTCCAGAATTTTATGGTGGAGGGTTGCTATGCAGTATCATCAAAGTTTTACAGGTATAGTAACGCAGCTACTCTTTAACTTTATGTCTAAATCTGCTTCTTGAACGAAAGAGGGTTGCAATGCAGTTTCATTAAAGTTTCACAGGTATAGTAACGAAGCTACTCTATAACTATATGTCCGTATCCACTCCATAAACGGAGAGGGGTTGCTACGCAGTATTATTAAAGTTTTACAGGTATGGTAACAAGGCTACTTTATAGCTATCTGTCCAAATCTGATTCTTAAACGGAAGAGGTTGCTATGCAGTTTCATCAAAGTTTTACAGGTATAGTAACGAGGCTACTTTAGAGCTATCTGTCCAAATCTGCTCCTTAAACGGAGAGGGGTTGCTACGCAGTTTCATCAAAGTTTTACAGGTATAGTAACGAGGCTACTTTATAGCTATCTGTCCAAATCTGCTACTTAAACGGAGGAGGGTTGCTACGCAGTATTATTAAAGTTTTACAGGTATAGTAACGCAGCTACCCTATATCTATATGTCCGTACCCACTCCATAAACGGAGACTGGTTGCTACGCTGTATTATTAAACTTTTACAGGTAAAGTAATGCAGCTACTCTTTAACTATCTGTTGGATCTCACTCCATCAACGGAGTGGGGTTGCTATGCAGTATAATCAAAGTTTTACAGGTAATTTGCATAGTAACACAACTACTCTATAAATATCAGTTCATACCTGCTTCTTACAGGTATAGTAACGAGGGTACTTTATAGCTATCTGTCCATATCTGCGTCTTAAACGGAAGAGGGTTGCTATGAAGTTTCATTAAAATTTTACAAGTATAGTAAGTAAGCTACTCTATAATTTGTTTTTTATACTAACTCTGTCAACGGATATTTTCAAACATTTATATCTTTCAAAATATTAATAAACTGAATTCTTACTTTTTCCTTCTTCTAAAAACAGTACATTTTACATAACCTTTATCTAAAATTTATAGATAATCTAGAATTAATCTTGTAACTATTAAGTTACATAATACTGTTTGATTTCAATTTAATCATGTTTACTTTTGGTTACGTTATTTCTGGTAAAAAAATATTTTGCAGGATTGTTTTTAAATTATAAAAAAATCTATAAAAGTAATTTTTGAACCACCCCCCCCCCCTTCTCCCTGATAAATTTTTCCAACTTGCTGTTTTATATAAAAGACTGATGGCGTCTTAGAGTATTTTAAAGTAGTGATGGGTAGAGAATGAGTTGAGTGAGGGGGAAAAGTTGATACCCAGATAAAATTGTAAAACTAAATCTGTGTAGAGGGTATTTTTTACTAGGGAAGATTGTATTTGATACTAGGTGCAGGTACCCTTCCATGAAATAGTTTTTAAAATCTTTCCAGGACACATTAGAAGCTCCAATGTATTTTTGAAGTTAAGGATATCTTTTGGTAAAGACAACAAGACAACCATCCTAATTTTTAGATATTGAAAATTTTAAAAAAGTTACTGTTCATGCATGATTACATTCAAGTATATTAACAATTCTACAACAATCCAATTATTTTTTCTTTTCCCTGTTTTTTTGTCAGACTTATAATTAAAGAGGAGCTACAGTTTAAAAAAAAAAACATGTTTTGAATGTTTTCTTTGCACATCTTGTTATTGTAAAATCAGGAAAATATATGAAAATGTTGTTTTTTCCATAAGTAAACAAGAACATACACATACATTTTTATAGGGAATAAAACATAGTAACACAATAGTTGTTTCAAAAAATATATCATACCCTCAATCCTTTGAAACCCCCTCATTTTATCTTCCTTAAAATAACCCTGCTGTGTTTACATTTTTGAAGCTATCATCTGATCTTGAAGACCTAATTAGGAGTCGGGACAAGGTCATAGTTCATGAGTCCTCTATATAATAGGTAATAATACCAGTTTTAATGTTATTTTTTTAAATTTAAATACCCGCGGATAACTGTCTTTAATACTATGTATTAAATAACTATTCTACTGTACATTCGGCTTTTTTTTTTAATTACTTTTATTGCATTTATATTATTATTATTAATAAAAATAATTGTAATAATAACAATCCATGCGAATATAGTTTCTAATAAAAACCAAATATCAAATATCATTTTGCATCATTAAACATTTTATGTTTTTTCCTTAATTCATATGAGCATATTTTTACTTATTTCATTTTCTTAACCTAAGAGAAAGTGGTAATCAGGGATCTTTAGGGATAAGACATTATACAATAAATTGATGGTGGATAAAAAAAACACTAATGTATATTTAAATTATTGGTTGTTAAGTTTGAACACTACCTGTTTAAACAAACCTATCAAGATTCAACTAAAAACAGCATAAGTCAACGAATAAGAGAATGTGTTTATAAAATTTTAGTATCTAATATTATTGGACAAGGGCAATGATGTTAATGCTACAAATAAAACTATAAACATTTATAAAAGAAATTTTTAGTGAAAAATGTTTACCATGTTCAGTACAAGCAAAGTAAGAAAACAATACCTAATATGATTTATGTCTCTATCTCTGTATTTTTATTCGCTAAGATCTCGAAAACGGCTGGACTGATCAATGTACATATTATAGAGAAGTTTTACATTAGTACAGAGAAGGATTTAGTCTATTTGAGGAGTAAGAGTAAGAGATACAACCCACCCCCCATTCCCGAACATTATGTTATGTCTATATAGATAAAAATGTAAATTTAATATTTATATTTTTAAAAGCGAAGCTTTTCTATAATTAGGGTCGGTCCGTCCGTACGTCCGTCCGTCTGAGATAGATAGCTTTTATTCGTTAATTTAGGCATTCTAGAATTGTCCTATCGATTTCAAACTTTGCATGATGATTCCTGTTGTAGTTGGATACGATTTAGTAAGCGTAGCAACTCTATAATCATTACCAGAATGTCCGTACGTTCATTTTAAACATGTTGATTTTTCTATTTTTTTAACAACAAATTTTTATGTGATCTAATTATCCGTTTGATCTGATTTTTGGTATATTGATTCCTGGGGCACCAAAGAACAATATCATAAGCGAAGCAACTATATAATCCAGTCCTAAAAATGTAAGTATGTCCATAAACATTATCCTATATTTTTGCTTCGACTCTTATACTTTTATATTCTGATCATTCAGTTCAGACACTAAACAAGTGTTATTGTCCTACCGTTTCAGTGCTTCGCTTTTATGGATGTTGTCATCCTTGTTTATATTTAGATGGTTGGACCGTATCTAAGCTCCTTTCTACTCTGTGTTACTGCAATAGATAGATACCAGGTAAGATTCAGGGATAATATGGTATAGGACAATAGACGATAAATTGATGTACACTTTTAAATATGATCAACTTCTGTTGTTTAAGATTATTGGTGGAAACGTTTGGACCCTAAAGTTTTTTGTTAAACAAGAGCTAACAAAAATATATTCTATATTTTGGCCAACGAATAAGATATCCTTGTAGTGAAATACAAGGGAAAATGGAAGATAAATAACTAACAACCAACTTTTAAGCCTCCAATTACCAAGTTTTATATAAAAAAATTGGGAAGGGAATGGGTTGAAACATTAAAAATGTTTAAAAATTTATCTTTGTGTTTGTCTATTAATACCTATCTTTCATTTCCTCTCACTTTGAATTCTGAGTTCCTATTTGCTATGGGCGAAGCTGATTTGTATTTCATTATGTTGTATTTTTAAAATTTGTATTCCTTGTTGAAATAAGAATAGCTATTCATAAGATTAGTTTTTATTAGTTTTTAATACCATATTAAATATTTTATTAAAAAATTAAATGCACCAATAAGCATCATTCTATATTATTTTTTTTATTATTTATAAAAGATAGTATTTAAGAAATAACAAGAAACTATTTCAAAGTAGCACAACGAAGTTATCCTTTTCTATTGGATAGACGACAGATACCCACTAGTTCAAGGAGTTTGAAAATATATATACATATATATATATATTGAAAATATATGAAGTTAAACGATGTTTGGTTTTAAAAATCGTTTTTTTAGTAAGTAAACCTTTAAAAAAAATATTTTAAAACTCTAGAAATACTTTAGTATACAATACGAACTGTACGAAGTTTGATCATTTAATTGTTATCAATGTGATGCTTCTTTGCAAGGCAATTTTACACAAAAAAAAAATCAGACTCATAACCTACAATACAAAGAAAAATAATTGGCGTGCAAACAGACTTACTATATTTATAAAGCAACTGCGCTTCTTAAAATTACTATACATGAATACAATAAAATTTGTAATTGTATCCATGGTTTTTATTTAGCTCAAGAGGTTTTAATGAAAATAGAATTAAAATGTTATTTGATATATGTCGTTCTGCTCCAAAACTTTTATTTTAAGTTTGGAGTATTTTTTTTTTCATTTACAACAAAATGTGATTTTAGCTTAGAATCTATTTAGAGAATATGTTCATTTTTATAGAATTAATTATTTTTAAACTTATTTTACATTCATGACTCTATGGCTGTTTATCTGTCTGTCTGTCTGTTTGTCTGTCTGTTTGTCTGTCTGTTTGTCTGTCTGTTTGTCTGTCTGTTTGCCTGTCTGTTTGTCTGTCTGTTTGTCTGTCTGTTTGTCTGTCTGTTTGCCTGTCTGTTTGTCTGTCTGTTTGTCTGTCTGTTTGTCTGTCTGTTTGTCTGTCTGTTTGTCTGTCTGTTTGTCTGTCTGTTTGTCTGTCTGTTTGTCTGTCTGTTTGTCTGTCTGTTTGTCTGTCTGTTTAACTGTTTTTTTATCTTTCAGTTTTTGTCTGTCGTTAATACATTATATTTCTACTGGAAAAAATATGATTTACTTAAAATTAATATATGTGAGTAATATCTTTTGTTAAGATTTCCCTGGTTTATGAGCATCAACTTTTTTATTCCATTTATTTTTGATTTATTAGCTTTTTACTTTGATCACCCTTGTTAAGCTGCAAAAAAATAGTTTCCTGTAATTCCTAACATCTGGTGTTACGAATCAGGAAATATATGGATATAAATATTAAACACATGGATAAGTATAATTATTAACAACAAAAAAAAACTTTTAAAACATTGAAAATTATCCAGAGTTTTGTAATGTTTTTTTCTTTCGGCTAAGATTAACATAAATGTTGCAAATTCAGTCGTGTGTTATCTAAGTTATTTCATAAGAAAGACTTTTTGAGAGACTTTTATTATTTTTTAAATACTTTTCCAAATTCTTCTCTTTATCATCAGAAGAAATATGTTTAAGAAAAACAACAGGTAGGCAACTCTTTGATTGATCAAAAGAAAACAACAATATTTGTTTTTATTTGGTATTTATTTAAAAGAAAATTATTTCAGTAGATGTTTTTTAATTTGTGCCATAAACTACAAAACTATTAAACACATTTTGGTTTAGCTTAACAGATAACCAAACCGCAGTTTGATTGGACGACTTTTTTCCAGAAGTCTTAAATGTGCATGGCAATGAATAAACAACTTATGGCTTTTTTTGACTAGAGTATAACCATTATATTAAATCATTAGCTAGTGCAGCTATTTTATAAATATAAAAACGTTTTACAAATAAGCAAAAAAAGGTTTTATATTTACGTAAGAGTAGTATTTGATGTGTGTTTGCTATTTGTAATAATATGTTTACCTATCCACAACACAATATAACCTAACCTAACCTAAAATAACCTATAAAAAGCCATTTTAAAAATACGACTAATCGCTCCTTATGGAGGGATGTGGAAAGGACTATACGCCAACATTCATAAAAAAATTAATGGTCTTAATGACAAAGTGAGTTATAGAGCAGACGCTCACAACATTTTGTCTGAAATATCTATTCTTAATAATACGTTACTGGTTCTTTTTCATAAGATACGTTGTAAACTTGTTATTGTTGTGCTACTTTTTGACATAATTGTCTGGTTTACATAATATTTTACTACATCAAGTTATACAAATAAACAAATACCAGACAAAAATTGTATTTAAACTGTCTTGTGGTGTTAGTTTATTATTTAAGCGTATCCCCAAAGCAAATAAATTTTTAGATATTTTATAATATTTGTTGATATATAACTGACCATATCTAGTAATTGGTATACAAATGAAATATTTGGTAGTTCAGAGATAAAAATAAAGATTAAAATAAATATCTTAATAAAGTAAAACGTGTACAATTATGAAATATTTTATTTTGACTAAAATTATGTCAAAAAGAGATTTAATTCTTAATCTTTTATTTAATCTTGAAAACAACAGACTTAAAGATATTTATTCTTAATTACAAAGAAATGCTAGCGTAATGTCTACTTTAAAAATCTTATTTTTGTAAAATTTTGATTTCACTAGAAATCCTTACATAAGATCTTATATTGAAAATTTCCCTTAAATGCTTTAAAATACTTAAGCTGAGAATGTATCATAGATAAAAGCACAGAAAAGAAGCCAGATATTTAGCCTGTGTTTTTGATTAAATTAAATTCATAATAGACAATGGGCGATAAATGGATGTGCGTCCAAAATTATCCTTCTGTAGATTTCAATTGGTGGTTTAAACATATAGACATTCAACTTAATAAACCAACCAATCAAAATTCATTAAAAGTCCCCAGAGCTATTAAACGAATGAATGAAAAAACGTTAATTTAAAACTTAGGAGACTCGTGTAATAAATAGTCCAAAGTCTCCTTTTACCTCTATTGTGTCTTATTCTGTGGAACATATTTGAAATAGTAATGTGAATATGAAATTCATTAAAAGGGCGTGCAACAACTTCCGAAAATTATCAGTAAGGTTTAATCCTCAAGATCCCGCTAATATATTTTATATTGATTTTTGATATAACATAAACGTTACTAATGTGATTAAGTTATCATAAATTTGCATGTTTTTGTAAACACCCCTCAATAATGAAATATTTCAGGCGATCTGCAGACCTTTGGAAAACTGCTTTTGGAATCCAACAAAATCTAAGGTACATTTGATTTTAGTAGCTCAGCTACTCTATAACTGGCAGCGTACATAATTACCTTGATAATAGAATATTTTGCATATCTAATGAATATATTTTAGGTTTTAACTAAATTAGAATTTTTCAGCTCTGCCTCTAACCAATAATAAAACTAATTCGGAAAATAATAGTTGTAAAGGTTTCGTGATTTTGAGGACTTTTAGAAGGCAAAGTTTAGTATTAATGCCGACCTTTTTATCTGCCTCTCCCCCCCAAAAATATAACTTTAGATATATACTTCCTCTGTTGTTGTTTTATTATTTGAATAGAGTTAGATTTTAATTGCCAAGGAACACGGGGGCAGGATTCTACTAAAAGTTTTCCTTTCACACATAAAAGAACTGCATAGAAAAATTTGAAATAACTGACTCAATTAATCATAGACTTTAGCATACCAATTATTTTAATATAATTAACAGTTAGAATTATCAAATCGTTTTTAGTGCCCTTAAAAAAAAGTGTCTCATCCTACTCCATAACTACTAAGGTCCAAAAATAATAAATTGTGGCTACACATTCACTTACAAACAGTATAGACACAAATAGATTGTAAAAAATATGACGTAAGTAAAGATAAATCATACAGAACTGTGTGTACAAAAAGTTGGAAAATAAATTACCTAAGATTGCAATTATCGACACTTGGTTCATTGTTTCTAAGTAGCGCAGTTATTCTACAATTAAGAATTATTCAACAGTCTAATTCAAAACTTTCTTTTGATTTTTGGGTTCACATAATACAAAAAAGCATATATTTGTGCATTAAAAAGGATATTTCGGCTAAGAAAATTTTTGCTTCACCAATTCAATATATTTTGAGTGGTGATTATCTTGAAATAATGGGGGTACTATCCCCAAAAATTCTTTGCTACAAACATTATGTTACTTTTATGTAATGCTTTCTTTAACAAATATTCTATTTAATAATCGTTGATATGCTTATTATTGACAATATTGTCCTTGTTGTGGCTATTTTTCTTTATATTAATAGTTTTACCTACTTACTGCAAAATATAATGTATTAGGATTAACAAAAATAATAAGATAATAAACTTGATGTACTATCTTAGTATATAGGAATATATTGTTTCTATAAATAATTGGACGTCTGCACAATTAGTAAACGTGTGTGACTAATGACAAATACCCAGTAGTCAAAGAATATGAGCAAATTCAAAAGTAAATTATCATTAAATCTGCATTTAAAAGTTGAATTTCTGTTTGATTTTAAAAATCTTATTGTATTGTACATTTATCAAATTGTAAACGACTGATACTTATGTCCTACTATATAAAGTAGTGAGCTTTTTCGACTCTAGCGAAGAATATCATTAACCGCTGAACCGATATGGCTTTTCCTTACAATGAAGCTTCTTATAGCTCCAAGAAAAGTTTTTAACTTGGTTGTGCGAATGGGGCGCTTGTCCAAAATCTGTGATATGGAGATCGCTCTTCTATGAGACGGCTTGTCAGGGAAGAATGCTTTTCCTTTTATTCCCACAAGTATAATACGAATTTGGTTGAACCTGTGGCTGTTCAACAAATACCCATGCACGGTATTACATTGCTTAAAATTAAGTATAAATGGCTGGTTATGATGTTCGATCTATATCATATAAGTATATCAAGTACATAAGAAGGAAAATGGGTTTATAAAGTGTATTTATATTACAAGTGAATCAATTAAGTATGAAAGATACAGGATAGGAGATAATAAACATAAGTAGTGTAGGACAGGAGATTGCCTTAAGTCCAAAGCATCTAATTGTGCATAGTGTTAGACCTCTAACATAAGACTTAGGCACAATTCATGCTAAGTACTAAGGAACCTAAATTTAAACTACAATGCATGCTAAATTAACTAAGATCATTACCTTTAAGCCAGGAGAAGAACTAAATAGATCAAGAGTTAATGAATAACTGACTGATTTTAAGAAGTGCAAGTTATAAAGACAACTTATTACCAGGATCTAGCCCTTGTCTGTTTAATAAGGTGTTTGTATGTTAAACTTGTGACGTAAATGTAGCTATGGCTGTAGGTATACTTAGTTTTACATAATGGTTACATGATTACTTTAACAGTAGATATAATGTTTTATATAAGCATATAACAATATTCAATCACATATAGATTACAATGGACAGGCTAGTATTACCCATATATAGTGTTATATTGGTAATAATAGGCCTGAAAATGCACAAAAATACATTAAAACTGCCTGAGGGCTGACCATATTATCTGTGTCTTATGCCCTGAAGTGTGCGAGATAATTGCTATAAACTGTCAATCAATATTCAGACTAAAGTCTTATATTGTGTTAATTTATAGAGGGTATAAATAAAGTGAACTAGATGCAAAGCATTTCTATAAGAATCTTGTCGGTACATTCAAAGAATTTTGAAATTTAGATGTTGCATCTCCAAACTATTTTGGCATTTTGACACTAATTGCCACTAGAGGCTTCTAGGGGCGCAGCCGCTAGTTCATATACAATTAAATTCAAATTTGATACTTTGGAAAATAGCAAGGCTTTCCTAGAATATGTTCTCGAGACCTTATTGTACACTAAGTCATTGAACATATTGTTTGTACTATATACAATTTTTAAAGTATCAAGTGATCAAAAGAATCTTTACTGCAAATTTTTAATATTCCACATATTATTTTTCAGATAATGGTTTGCATAGCGTGGTTATTGGCATTTTTGTGCAGCCTCCCACAATATTTTCTATTCGATACTGCTACAGAATATTTCTGCTCAGACAACAAGGAATTTCAGGTATTAACAGTAGCGCAGCTAGAATATTTTTTTATATATTTTTACCGATTAATATCCGGAGGATTAGAACCGGTTCTCATCTAACGAAAACTATGTCTAGCATCGCATTATATCCAGTTTTCCACAAACATTTGAATGTACAATCATAAGATTAAAACCAGTTTTTTTAGCCAGTGCTTTCAGCATCTCGGGGCTAAAAAACTGGTTTTAATCTAATAATTGAACCTTTTATATCCGCGGAAAGCTGTTTATAATACGATGCGAGAAATAACTGATATTTCATCCTGATCACGAAGAAAGGAAATATAGGAGGACTGTCAAAAAGTTTTTTTTTATAACACTTTAAAGCAACCTTCAGCCAACCCCATTCACGATTTTAAGCCAACAGATAATATCAAGATGAATTTTCTTCCTTTTCTGTCCAATCTCTGTATCCCTGTTTAAGTGTACTCAATGTTCTTAACTGTGTCCAGGGAGAAAGAGAAGTCCCCAAAGTTTTATAATCTCGTTCTCTATTTTTTGTCTTACTAATTTTGATACTTTATATAAATCTTGATGGTTTAAACTATCAGTGTCCACACTTTTCAACCAATACTTTAAGTTCAATATCGTCCATTGTATTATCCCTCAGTATCCATGGCTGTTTGTCTGACATTAAAAGTTTATGGTTTAAAAAAAAACGTACACATGTCTCCTTTCATCCAAGTTGAAGTTAATATTTGATGCAAAACAAGTTTTTTCACCGCATTCATAGAATTCTCACAATACAACTAAAGTCCAATAGTTTGGCTCTTGTTCCATTATTTTATTTTTTTTTCTGTGATCGTGGTACACTTCGAAATAAAGCTCCATAGTCCATATATTTCCTCAAAATGTTATTTACTTTAACTGTAAATTACGTTACTGTTCTTAAAAATCGTATAAGCTTGTTATTGCTACATTACTTACTGTAACGGCTTGATATATTATTAAGTTGCATGGGGTAGTTTTAGGCTTTTCTGTCTCCTCCTTTTACATTCTTTTTATGAGCCCTTAGGCGCTAAGGGTACAGCCGCTAGTAGATATAAATTTGATATGTGCAGTACAAAAGTTATTTTTTTTTCATATTCTGTTTTTGCTAAAATTTGATGTCAAAATATTTTGCATTTGTTTGTATACTCTATTTATGTGCGACTTTGTAGTTACCAGGGATATTAAGGGAAAAGACAATGGACGATAAATTTATATACATCTCCAAAGATGAGCAACAAAATTTCTCTCTCTTGGATATAACTATTTTTGAGCCAACCAATTTAAATTCAAAAACCCAATTATTTTTGTGTTAATAAATAAGATAATGTATTAATAAAACTTTGGGTGCCAGTGTAATTTACAGTCAAATATCTCCTCCATCCCTGGCGGTTATTCAACCTATTTTCGCAACATCACGTTCCCATCCATGAACCAAACCATATTTTCATAAATTAAAATAAATAATATCCTTATTGGCCGCCCGAGAAAAAAAAAACATCATTATAGATTGGAAAAAACACTCTATGTACCATTAAGGAAAAAATGTACAAGAAAATCTAAAAACAAAGCAAACAATCTGAATGAATAAAATTAAATCAAATCTGACTATTTTGAATAATAATTATTAAAAGATATTATGTCTATTTTCATCATTTTATCATGTGGAATTCTGACGAACGTACAGACTTTATTTACAGAAAAACACGGCCTGAGAAATAGAGTGGGTTGTCTGTATAGTCCTTAAGAAACAAACTGGATATCGTGTGTTTTCTTCAAAAACTTCTTAACCATACATGTTCATTTCTGAACTATTCTGTACGTTTCTGCAGGGATATTAAAGGATAAGACAATGGATGATAATTAGTGTACACCCCCAATTATCATAAAATACATTTACTCCGTCTGTAAATAAAAATTATTGTATGTAGAGTTTTGACACATCTTTAAATCATTTTAGTAGTGAGCCAGATCGAGGTGAGCCAACTTTCCACTAATGAGAGCACTTTATGAAATGCCGCGCTGTGATTGGCTGAAATTCGGCTCACCCCGATCTGGCTCACTACTGAAATGATTTAAAGATCCAGCTCAGATTTGGAACTTACAAATCATAATTCAATTAAAATACCCAAAGTTTTTGACCCAAGCGTGATTTTAAAACTTTGGATACCAATGCAATGTTTAGTCCAATATCCCTCCCTCCCTAACGTCTCTGACACATGACAGAGCATGAATTTTATTTTTTGTTATCAAACAATTTTTTTTTTGAATTTCATTGACATTCACTTAACTTCGCTTTGATGAAAAATATAGCCTAAAGCTGGCCTATAACCAACACAACGTTTCCTTAAAAGTTTTCCTTTTAAAGATTTTAAGTAGAGAATATTAAAATAAATTACGAAATCAGTACATAACAATATATAATTTGAATGAATTGAAGGTGGCATTACCAATAACTGACGGAAAAAGTAAGTTGTATACTGGATGCGCTTAAGTGTATCTTCACACAAAAAAACAGTAGTCTATCTTAAATAAAAACCGAGAAAATTACATTTCTCCGAAATAAAAACGAAATAACGGACGGACGGATATACAAAGTTAATTAGAAAGGAGCTTCGCTACTAAAAAGTTTTGTAAAAATTGTTGGCGCTATCACACAAAATACCCTCTTGGTCACTGATATACCCCCCCCCCCCCCCACCTATATTTCAATATAAATTAAAAATTATGGAGGTGAGTTGTTTTCCGTTTTTTCATTAGTTCAGTTTAAGCTTGGTGGTATTAGGTTCGGGGTATACCCGCAAGGTTAGGACACCCCAGTAATAGTTTCTGCACGGTTAGGGCCCTCCGAAGGTGTTAGACATAGGAAAAAAATAATGCCGCCATATTTTCTATTTACATTTTAAGAGAGAGAGAGGGGGGGGGTAGTGCTCAACCGATCATATGTTGGAAAGCATATTGCTATTAGTGGTATTTCGCGTACAATAAATGGTGCCAGATGTTTTTATCATAATTCTTCGATAATCCATGAATAAATTGTATCCCTAGATTTGTTTCATTCCATTTTATTCCTTTAAAAGAAAGTACCTTTTGTGTATGCACAATACATGTCTGTTCAAAAAATTGAGATTTTGTCGCGTTTTCTATCATTGGAATGTTTTTAAGGTTCCAGACAGGTTTACATTTTTTTTATAAATATTATGATAACTCTAGAGGCTATGGGCGTTGTCACTATTAAAATGAAAATACTTGGAAGTTAATCTATCCATTAGAGTTTTAAAAAAATTTAGCAACCAACCTATTCTTTTTACAGACTTAACACTTGAATAGGTACTGTGCTGACTTACTTTTTCTTACAAAAGCAAATTTTTTTTTTTTTTTGATTCATTCAAGGGTACAATTTTTAGAACCAATGCTACTCTATAATTTTAAATATCCGTCCGTTTATCTGTCCGTCTGTCTGGAATGGGGAAAACTTTATTTTCTAGGTTCCTATTTGAGATAGACGGCTGAAACTTATTTTCAACATTTCCATCATTATAAGGCATAACTAACTATATGTTACTTTTTGTTCCTTTTTTCTTTTTTAGATATCCTTTTATATTTTTGTGTTTCGCTATTTATTGATGATGTCATCCTTGTTTTAAATCTAAAGTACACGTTACGTGTGTATATCGTTGAAAGGAACAAGCTAAATTTAATGGCAATTACATATACATATTAGTTGTAAAGGAGGATTGAAAACTAAATAGGGACATACAGACATACCCTATCTATTAAGTAGATTCGCTAATAAATTAAACTATAAAGTATCTACGATACTTTACATGATGATATTTTTTTATGAAAAGTATTATCTGCAAAGTAAATTCACTATTTCATACATATATATTAGTAGGTGTGACATATATGTAGTGTAATACAGACATGTACCCTAACTATAAAGTCTCTACGATGTATAAAATAATAACTATTCTCTTATGAAAAGTAATATCTGTGAAGTATATTGGCATACAGTGTAAATATATTCTAACTGTAATATGACAGTATATATATTCTAAACTTTCTTTGGTTGGTGTGATTAATCTTACGGGTTTGTACAGCTTCTTTTTTATCATTTCCTGTGAATATTTCTACTTTGCTTAACATTGAATGACAATCGATAATTAGACAACGAAACATAGAAATAAAAAGGCGTTTTTCTTAAAGTCAAAATTCTCCATTTAAAATTTTAATTGGTTTTATTTATTAAAAGGAAAAGTAAAAACTAAATGTGGAGGCAGGACTTTTTCAAAACGCGATTTCTCTTAGGAGTAGTGATTTATTTCTTTGCTAAACACACACAGTAACATCATGTCACTATTTATATAGAGATTTAACTGGCTTTAAGAACGTCTATAATAAGCCTGAAATTGCAGCTTTGACATACTTACAATACAAACTGTTATAAATTTATAGTGTTAGAAGCTGGAGGTAAAATTGATATAAAAAAGTACAATTGTAGAAACCTTTGAAATAGATATTGGCGACTGTTCTTTGATATCTCGCCCATGCACACCTTGTGTATTTTTTTCAGGGAGGAAGGGGATATTTATTTTTGTAAATTATGCTGGTACCTAAACTTTCTCAACATTGATTGTAATCTACAGATGGTTAAGTTTTGGGTGTACGATAGTTTATCATGCATTGTCTTATCTCTTAAGATCCCTGATTTTTATATATTCTTATTAATATACACAAATATCAAAAGAACATTTCATTTTATAACATGGATGTAAGGAATATAGATTGGCAAAAATATTAATTTAATATCATTACAGAACAAAATTTCTTTAATAGTACAAAGTCAAAGAGGGGTGAACTCCAGGAAATCTTAATGGATCGGGCAATTATCGGTTGAACAGTTTCGACACTACTAGTTTGAAAACGACAAACGATTAATGTAATGTGGCCAAGCCATACAAATTATTGTACCAGCGTATTTTTAGTCCAATGACCCCTTCCTCCCTAACTTGAATCCCATCTTATCTCCAAATTATTCTTGAACTTGCCTTGGACAAATAATATAAGATTTCTTGGAAATATGAACCAATATGTTTGGCAGTTTACTTGATATAGGAGAGTTTTGTACCTCCCTCCCTACCAGTAAGAAAATATACTCTTGGAAGTTCTATTTTTACCAATACTATAAATACATATGACCATAAGTACTTGTTAAAAGCATTTTAGAATTGTCCTGTCGATTTCAAATTTTGCATTATGATCCCTGTAGGAGTTAGGTACAATTTAGAAAGCGTAGCAACTCTATAATCGTTACCAGAAAGTTCGTACGTCCATTTTAAACATGTTGATTTTTCACTTGTATTACAACACATTTTTGTGTGATCTAATTATCCGATTGATCTGATTTTTGATATACTGATTCCTGGGACAACAAAGTACAATATTATAAGCGAAGCAACTCTATAATCAAGTTCTAAAACTGTAAGTATGTCCTTAAACATTATCTTGCATCAAGCAATTTTTCAATAAATTTACTTACAATTTTGCTTCGACTCTTATACATTTATATTCTGATTATTCATTTCTGACACTATATAAGTGTTATTGCCCTATTGTCCTACCGTTTCAGAGCTTCGCTTTAATGGATGTTGTCATCCTTGTTAAAGATAAACCATTCTATAATAGGAGAGTACAAAAATAAAAGTTTTATGTTACAAGAAATGTGTATAAATAGGAGATATTACCAAAGCTGTATAAAAGTTATATAAAGTACTTTGCTTTATCATTTATTGTCCACTTATGTATAGAGAGTATTTAGGTAAATAGTAAATAATAATATATAATCCGGGATTAACAGCCGCAAAGTTTTATAGTCACTAGCCTCGGCTATATGGGTGTTGCAATTAAGTATATCTTTGGAATCAATTGTTCATTTATTGGGATCTTTGGCTGTATATCGTTCAAAAATAGTGCACTTTGTATTGGGAATTTTTTTTATTTATTTTTGTTAAAGAAGGTGTATCAACTTTTTTTTTTATAGCTAGCCGGTTCTTTTAGTAAGTAGTAGATGTAAAATTTTTCATAGAATTCAGATATGCAATCGGTTTTTTTGTAGACATCTTATTTTTTAAGTAATTTAAGTTTTTAAAAAAAATAATTAAGTCGGTTTTAAGGTACTAAAACGCAACAAAATAAAAGAAGAAAATGGCCAGTAAGAACAAAAATAGTAAGATCTTTAATTTGACACCTTACTTTTAAAATTCTGTTGAGTAAATATTGAAAAAATCTATTTTTTAACCTCGGTTTAATAAAAACTTTAGACCTAAATATTTTCTCAAACAGACATAAAAAACATGGGTTCATATATACCTTTAGAATCAGAAAAATATTACGAATCCATTGTAAGCAAAATTGAAAAAAAGTAAAAAAATATAAAAATAAAGAAATAGCCAATTGTATTTTTTGTTCTGGCAACACTATCGTCTTCCCTTTTTTACCCCCTCTTTACCCCCTCTATACCCCCTTCCCATTTTTATACTCAATTGAAGAGTTAAGACGTTGCCTGTACAATATAATATGATATTTTCATATAATTCCTTTTATTGTAGTTTATATACTATATTGTAAACTTTTTTTTTCAATTTTGCTTACAATGGATTCGTAATATGTTTCTGATTCTAAAGGTATATATGAACCCATATTTTTTTACTTGTGAAATGATAAAATTGAGTTCAAAGTTTTTATTCTCGTGGGTTTAAAAAAATCGATTTTTTCAATAATTACCTGACAGAATTGAAAAAGTAAGGTGTCAAATTAAAGATCTTACTATTTTTGTTCATAATGGCCATTTTCTTTCTTTGTTTTGTTGCATTTTAGTACCTTAAAATCGACTTAATTTTTTTTTTTTAAACTTAAATTACTTAAAAAATAAGAGGTCTACAAAAAAACCGATTGCATATCTGAATTCTATGAAAAATTTTACATCTACTACTTACTAAAAGGACCGGCTAGCTATAAAAAAAAAGTTGATACAACTTCTTTGCATGTTTTCTATATAAAATGTCGGATAAATACAAGTTCTGAGTAGAAAATAATTATTTTTATTATCTTTTGTATTTTAACACTACATTGTATAATTTCTTATAGAGATGTCTTTAACATATAAGATCCTAACTTCTGGACCATTGTGGCTCTAATTTTCAGGGATGCTTTGTATTCGACATATTTACAGCCTTAGAAAGCATTGTACATTGATATGGGATAAGTGAATATAACTTAATCTTAATATTTTTAAAGGCGAAGCTTTACTATAATTAGGGTTGGTCAGTACGTCCTGAGTGGTTATTTATTTGCGATGATTTAACAGGTTAGAATTGTTCCATCGATTTCAAATTTGCATGCTGATTTCATGCTGTCTTTTTATAACAAGCAGATTTTTTACTTTTTTGACAACATTTTTTTGTGTGTTAAAGTTATCCTATTCATCTGATTTTTTGAATATTGATTCCTAAAACAACAAAGAACAATGTTATATAAGCACAGCATCTCTATAATCGAGTCCTAAAACTGTCAGTATGTCATTGAATAGTATCATCTATTTTAGCAGTTTTGCAACAAATTTACTTAGAATTTTGTATTATATTGTATTGTACTTATGCCTAAATATTCTGCGTATTCAGTTCTGACACTCTTCAAGTGTTTATGTTCTTTTTTCCTACTATTTCAGAGCTTTGCTTTTATGAATGTTGTCATCTTTGTTATTCTATTATTTTTTGTACTATTTATACTTTTTTTTTCTATTTATAACTTAACTAAACCTTTCTATTTTGATATTCCTTTCAGGGATCGGAAGCCTCACGTAAGCCGCGTGTAAGCCTCAGTGAAATCGTGATTTTATCACAATAGAATTCAGCTGGATGTATAAAACGGCTCTTTAGCAGACAATCCTTCTTTCTGAAATGTTTTTTTTTGCTCACAAGCAGGTTTAAAACTGAGGCTTATGCGCGGCTTACGTGAGGCTTCCGATCCCTGATTCCTTTAATACTTTTTCTCGTATTCATTCGAAACCGTTTAATATCCGGTGGATTAGAACTGGTTATCATCCTTATGAAAAAAATATGTCTAGCATCGTACTATATCCAGTTTTCTACGAATATAAAAATGTACAATTATAAGATAAAACCATTTTTTATCTCGTACCTTCGGCATATCAGTGTTTTTAAAAACTGGTGTTAATCTTTTAATTGTACATTTTATATCCTTAGAAAGCTGTTTATAATACGATGCGAGGAATAACTATTCTTTTTTTTTATTTACGTCAAGGGTCAAAGACTATGGTAGACAATATGATTTTAGATAATCTGTTATATTCCAGGATGTTAGTATGGGACAATGGATTTCATATTTCTTGCTGTCTTCGACTTTGGGTTCTAGAACCTATGCAGTTTTTATTTTATTTTAGCTAATTTTAAAGGTTAATGCCTCTAACAAAATTTAAATCAAAGTGTACAAATTACACAAAAAAAACACAGTTACTAGCAGGCAGTTTAAAATAAATGGAAAAAAGGTGGGAGGGGCGAGTTTTTCAAGTGCTTTGATATACTATAGATCAGGTTATGTTAGGTAATATTTGGTGCAGGTTGATAGCTGTTAAGGTATAAGACCCACAGGGGTTGGACATGAAGAAATAACTACCCCCCCCCCCCCCAATTTTAAAATTATTTCATAGTAAGTTATGAAAAGGTGGGTATGTGTGGTCGATTTGTAATTTTGAGAAAACACGTGATTTTCTAACAGATGACGTATTAACGTTGATTTTTATCAGACGTGTCTACAGCTCAATCAAATTAGATTATGCATAAAAAAGAATTTTGAAAATATGCATTTGGGATATTACAGACACAAAAGCTAAAGCCTTTATCAAATATCCATTTCCATTCTTTTGACATAACTTATATTAAATAGCTCTGAAAATCTACACGAGCCAGAAAGAACATTTTAATATAATGGTTTTGTCTGAAATATACACAATGACAATGAAAATATAATTTGTTTTAATAAAGAAACTACTCTATGACAAAGAAGATAAAGTATAGAATAGAATCCAGGTAGAAGATTCTGCCTGGCTAGCCTGAATCTAAATTGGAACATTTGAAAGACTAAAACGGCTACAAGGCTGTTAGTAAATCAGATGATTTAAGTAATTATTCTGAAAAAATATTCAAAATAAATTCCTTTCGCAATAATTTACTAAAAGCCTTGTAGCCAAGCCTCGACCTTTCTCTTCCCTATTCACAATGGATTAAAATCGAATTTTATGTGCAAAGCCTTAAAAATTTTAATTAAAGTGAGCAACTTACTTTTCAAAAATGTACCAAAATTATTGGTCTCAGCATTTATATGATAGGTTTCGCTCCTATGCTGTTTTCAAACAGCTGATTATACATACTAGCAACTACATCCATACATGAACTTGAGGTAGGGGAGGGGAGGGGAGGGGTTGTACCCATTTAGCTGACCCTTAAAAATTATAAACGTGGTCAATCATACTTATCAAAACAAGGTGTACATTAAAAGTAACTTTTCATCTTTGTCTTAAACGACCAAGCATCTAATGCTGGAACCACCTCCATGTGAGGTGTGTATTACAGCGATGGTTTTCATTCTATGACACTAATTTTTTTAAGGGTTAAAGAGTACCTACTGTCCACTGTAAATGATAGCAATTTATTCAAAGATAATTCATACAAAGCACAATATGGAATTAAATTTCAAAGGCTTAAAACAAATATTTAACAGTATCTATTAGACTTTGATACAAATTAAACTTTTTTAATTTTGTCCAACTAGTCATTGTGATTTGTACTTCAGCAATAATGTCTTTACTGCGCAAGTCAAAGATTCCTTCAAATTTCCCAGAAATATTTAGGGTTTTCACTTCTATTCCTCCTTATTCTATGCTCTATGATCATTTTCTGTGTTCGTCAGTCCGTACCATTTCGTAACTCAATGGGGGAAATGTGCCCAGCAAGATATTTCGCCATAAAGGTCGTGTTCTAGCTCGTGCAATATATGAACTGATATCTATGCTACCTCGAATCCCATTTGCCATGAATTAACACCTAATTTTTTGGCGATAAACGTTGGAAAATCGGCCTTTCAAGCAAAAGGTAGCATGCGAGTTCGCCATCGATAGAAATAATGGTTAAATGAAAGTTTTATGAAAATCTAAGCCACGTCCCTTGTATTTCTGAATATTCAATTGTATCAGATATACGCATTTCTACTACATAAGAATCCAACAATGGGATGGAAATTTTAATATCTCACACGTTTTGAATCAGAATATTATGACAGCAGACATGTAGGGAAACGATATAGAGCTAATTTTAATTTATATATCTTTCTTTAACCCTTAACAGTCGGTCCCCTTGCCGCACCTTAATCGGTCCGGGGGGGGGGTTCAATGCGTTCAACGCCCTCCCCTCTTATTATCTTTTTGTGCAAGTCCCCTCTTTGATAATAAATTTCCAACCTTAAGTAAGTCAAAGTCAATTTTGCGGCCACAGGAACCTTTTAAAGATTTCTGGAGACCTGGAGGATCAGGACCTGCAGGATCATACCTGGAACCTGAAATTGACTTGAACACCTTTATTTCAATTAAGGATGTACTACTAGAGGATATTTTAGTATTTTTGTAAGATAAAAAGCTTTGTTTAAGTCAAAAAATATTTTGCTCTTTACCTGGATGATCCTGTTAGGTTTGCTGGCATCCTATGCTCGCTAGGATGGAGATTTTCAAAAAATTCCAACTCTCAGTTATGTGTCATACCCATACTTAAAAAGTCACGCAGTTTGGGCTCTTTATCTTTCACATACAGAAAATGAGATAGAAAAAACAGAGGGGGGGGGGCGTTCAACGCCCCCTCCCCCCCCCCCCCCCCCCGACCGTTAAGGATTAATGTGAATACTCCCCAAACAGGCTCTTGAGGACAGTTAAAGATGATTTTTTAGGGTTGGGTCATATTGATTGGTTGGTGCAAACTTTTCCACCAATAATTTTAATTAACAGTTGCGTAACTGATTTTGTCTTCTTTAATAATTCATCCTCTTTTTCTAATCCCTTAAGAGCATAGACCATGTAAAACCTAAACACGGTATTATCTATGGATTTTTCACCTTTTTTTATTTTAGAGATGCAAGGTTGACTTCCAGACGAGCTTTGTATCCGCGACCAACTACATTCTGTTCTACTCCTGTGCTAACTTCTTTTTTCCACTCCTTCTTCTCACGTTCCTTTACACATACATATGCAGAGGCATATGGAGAAGCGCCAGGTACGATTAAAAATTTTCAAGTATGGCATCGAAACCGATTAATATCTGATGGAGTAGAACCGGTTCTTACTTCTCAGACTTTCTAAAAGAAATATGTATATCATCATATTACAGACCATTTTCCACGAATAATAAAATATGAATGTTAAAATTCAAACCATTTGTCCTAGCCTTGGCCCTCTGCCCCTCGGGGCTATCAAAACTAGTATTAATGGTCCTAGGAAGGACAAACGCAGGAGTCCCTATCGTCGTAATGGATAGACGTTGGAGTGGAAACTTAACCTAACCTAACCTATTTTAAACTATCTTATAGGTTTTTAATTGCCCAACCCCTATAGAATGGTATATTATAGGATTGCTATGCTAACTATTTTAAAATGCTATACTTTTCTCTAGAGACAAATCCCATTCCAATACACAATATTCAAGATTATCTACATTGTTCTGCATTCTTTTGTGATATGCTTTTTGTAAGGATGGAGTTTTATAGCTATCCAAATTACAGTTCAAATTTCTTTCATAAATTTTGATTTATTTAAAGAATCATTAGGTACAATTAAAGGATTTTATTTGCTACACTTTTCTGTAAAGACAAATTCCATTCAAGATGATGTTATGATACTTTATTATCAACTAGCAGCTCTGCCCCTAGCATCTAGGGGCTCTGCGTTAAAAGGCTTAAATTTAAAATAGTCTTAAAGAGAAAGACTAAACTACATAACTTATGTGTCACTTATCCCATCTCTTTTGAAGAAATTTTTCTTCCCCCTTTCCTTTTTTCTTTTCCGTCATATGACGTCATATGGAATCGTCCTCCTCAAAAGTGACACAAAAGTTATGTAGTTTAGTCTTCCTCGCTTTAAACCCTAACTCAATAAGTTCAGTAGATATTCAAATCTAATGCTCCAGAAAAACAACTTACTACTTCATATTATAGAATTAAATCTTAGGTTGCTTTTAGGCTATTTGAACAAGGGTCCTTGGATGCTAGGGGAGCAACTACAAGTAGAGATAATTAAATAAGAATTCGTAAATGAATAAGAAGTAGTATTAAATTTACATACCTTTCTTTCTATTTAAACCATCTCAAATTACACCACAAGCAATACACCCAAGTAAATTTCATAAACTTCCATAAAAATATAAATATGTAAAAAGGGTACAACATATCACTTTTTACTGCTAAATAAGGAAGATAATGTTTGATATAATATTCTTATGTAAAAGGATTTATTTTCTTGTTACTAATTAGAAATTCTATCTCTAACCTAGGTCAGCAACAGATTATAGAAGAAGGAGAAGCCATGAAAACTTGCAGCTGCAAGATTTACAGGTAAATAGGAAGACTTATATTTCCCGTCTGTACAGAAAATCTTAGACGTTTTGGCTCCAACCCAAAATTTGGTGCAACTGGGTCAAAAATGAGAATGGTTAAATAATTCTAAATCAATAAAAGTTTTTTGATGTATACAACTTAACATTAAAAAAGCAATACTCCGTTAGTTGAAATAATTAATTGGTTGAAAAGTTTTAACACTGCTAGTTAGTACTATTTACAGTTTTAAATCTAAAGTATAATAAATGGTGTTTTAAACTTTGTAGACAAGTATACTTTACACTCCAATATCACCTCCCTCAATGTTTCAAGTTCAACTAACACACTAAATTACTCAAGAATTACAAAGAATTATTATTGTATTTTAAAACCCAATCAATTATAGAATAATAATATGATAAAAAAAGACAAAAAAAGACGTGATTAATAAAGATAACAATCAAAATCAAGAGATAAAATCAACTCAAATCAACATCAAATGCAAAACAAGTTTTCAAATACTTATCAAGTTATCAAAATTATTGTTTATTGTCTATTTAGAATATTCCTGCAATTGGTGAATGTCAGCTCATTGTCACCTTCAATAACAAGAACGAAACTAGATCTGCACCAAGGAAGCATAGCACGGTAAGATATAATAAGTATTGGTGTCGTTGAAATTTTAAAAGTTCTAAAGAACTAAAAAGCTCTCAATTGACCGTTATTCAAAGAGTTACCGAAAATTTTGTATAAAAGGGGTAACACTAATCTTAGAATTTAACCAAAGTTAAAAGGAATAACAATTAGCATCGAGCATATAATTTAATTGGTTCGTCGGTCTCTCGGTTGTTCTAAAGAACTAAAAAGCTTACAATAGGCCGTGATTAAAAAAATTGCCGAAAATTTTAGAAAAAAGAGGTAGAATTATTGTTACATGTTAACAAAAATTCTGTATGAAAGGGAGAAATTCCCAATAACAATGAAAATCCAGTGCATGTACAATGAAATTCCCAAAAACTATGAGGAGCTGCACGGCAAAGGAGAACCATATCGGTCTAACGGCTGGAGAGATCCTTCTGTACTCACACAGAGACAGAAAGACTAACAAACATCTTATTACTTATATATAATGGCATAATGTTATTTTTAAGAATTATGCTAATTTAATATCATGTTTTATTTTGTTTAATAAAGAATATGAATTTGCATTTTTCATAAAGATTAAACAATGAACAAAATACAATGATGATACAGACTGACTTGCAGTTTTTTCTATACAAATGTTTCTCATTTATTTCTTTTACCAACAGAATACAAAAAATGCTCATTATTTGCGCAGCAATAATAAGTTGTTAACTGTTTTAAATGCGTTTAAAAATAAATTCAAACATTTATATTTATTTGTGTGTGTGTCTGTTTGTTAAAATAGAAAAGTGAAAAAGTCTTCTTTTTTCGCAGACTTTTTATTTCATCCTCTCATACAATATGTTCCGATGATTACAAAGCAGCTGTGCTACCAGTGTACATTTGGTAATTGTTTATGTTTCTTTACATTCTTTGTAATTGTTTTTTTTTCTGTATAGTTTAGAAATAGAATAATAAAAAAATCTATTTAATTGAATAGAAAGTTTTAGTAGTAGGGTTGCTATACAACTCTGATTGTTAATCAGGAGGGAGGGAACTTAGACTGTAAATTTCACTGGTCCCCAAAGTTTATAACTACGTTATCACTTTCGTTGGCCCAAAAACCTTGGGTACTTTTATTTAAATTTGATTGGCTGTTTCCGAACTAAATTTTCAACCAATAATAATATACAATAACAATAAATACAAAAGGCAAATTTTGTTATTATTAATGGGGATGAATATTAATTTTTCGTCAATTGTCTTATCTTTTAAGATCCCTAGAATGTTGTTATGCAATGGGATTCCATCATAATCAAAAGTGTAATTTTTAAAGAGCTTATATATTAACCCCATAATAGGCCTAAGAGTTTTTAAGCCAACGATGTAATTTATATAAGTTTAGGGGACTAGTAAACTAAAAGTGTCCTATTAAATAACAGACATTTAAGAATTAATATTAAGTGAATAAATCATTTTTTCAACTCATTTTATTATTCGATCTTTGTTATTTCAACTTCTGTAAATTACTTTTGTAAATTCTTATGAATTTAAACATTACACAGTACAATTTATTCTTTGAGAACAAATTTGAAATAACAAAAAAAATTATCTAAATTGAATTTACTTGCAGAACGAAACTCAGGGAAAGGGAAGTCAATGGCGGTCAAATTCATATATACCACCCAAACTTATTTCTTTCTAAATAAGAACAACTGAATGCATTTATTACCCGCGGCTTTAGCGTGAATGATAAAGTGTCGGCTTGCTGTCGGGAAGGTGTGTGAATGGCCCAAACTGCATCATGCTAGATATGTTTAAAATATACCAACTTCTGCTTTATCTGGCACGTGATACTAATATTAAGATTAGGAATAATGCATTGGCCCATAAACAGGCGCAACTCACTACAATGCACAGTTTGGACTTTCAGACAAAGGTCGTGCAATCAAAGGGTTGGTTGTCTGATGGATGCTAATTAACCCAATATCCTTGGGTGTTAGAGTATTCCATTATACACATATGATGCTCTGGCTTCTCATTAAAAATCGAAGGTAAATCCTGCCCTAGCGAGGTAATTAACTAGGCAATTATTACATATTATGATATAATGAACGATTTTTTATTTTCCATTGTTTAATTTCTATATCCCTGAGAAAAAAACTATATAAGATGAGAAATGTGTTGTAATTGATTTTGTGTCTCCATTTTATTAAATAGGCTGCCCGCAATGTTGTACAAAAATTGCTAACTGATTTTTTAGCATACCAACTATTATAATGCTTTGCCTATATTATTAGATACTTTAATTTTTATGATTAAATTTACTGTAATAAATTTCAGTTTCAGTAATTAAGACAAATATCATAAAAATTTGCTATAGGTTTTTTTTAAAATTGTTCATAAGCTAATTCCGCGTCCAATTATGTACAGTACTAAATATTGTGTACATATACTTTTTTTCTTCAGTTTTTCAGATACTTAGAAGCATAATTTTAGTGGTTATTTGCATTTTTTTCTTCTAAAAACAATGGCTTACATTATCGGTCTGTTAACCCTTACAGATCGGGCCCCAATTCCCACTTTATCAGATAGGGGGGGGGGGGGCTCTAAGAGCCCCCCCTCTCTATCTCGGCTCCTGTTACAGATAAAGATGTAAAAAAAATTCTGGTGGTTCATGAGTATTTTTAGAGAAATTTTTTTTTTCTAGTCATAGCGATCAGACCGCTCCTTAGCCACTTTTTAGCGGGCAGCTGCTAAATTTTAAAACAGCTGTAGAGCGGCCAATTTTGCAGCTAGGATGACCAAATTTTAGGACGAACTTTTATTTTTCATAACAAAAAAATACTTTTTCTGATCATTGTCGAAAAACGGCAAATAACGGAAACCGCCATTTTCGGCGATAAAACGGCAGTTGGCGGCGCCAATTAATAATTTTATCTGTTTATTGTTGCTCAAGGATTTACCAAAAAATTTTATAGGTCTCTAGCTGTAATAGAAGCCACGATATTTATGATATATGTCTGTATTAAAAGCCGGACAAAAATCGGTCATAAAGTCGGTCAGGGAGCGGTCAAACGGTCATAACACCACTTTTCTCAGAAGGTCATTGATATCTAAGTATTCACCAAAAATATTTTACTTTTCTACCTTATACACAAAAGTCATAATGTAGAGATTAAGATTTATTTAGAATTTTTTCTAATTTTGGTGCTACCCAACCGACTTTGACCGGACACCACGACCGACACAGACCAGATATCCTAATAAAATCAACTCTTGCCGACGTATAATTACTAAACTTAAAAATTCATGAAGTCACAGCTCTCCATCTTTCCTACAAAAAAAAATAAGATGGAAAAAACTAGACCCGATCTGTAAGGGTTAAGTCTCTGTAATTTATCTAGCTAAAAAGAGAATAATCTTCAAAAAAGAGAATGTCCCATTCTTGTCGTGCTTATTAAATATTTACCTAAAGCAAAAAAGTAACATAAGGCATATTAAATAAGATAATATGTATGCATTTTATATAAGCGGCAGTTATGAAATTCTCTATTCATATGTATAAATCAGATTTTAAATGTCACATACTGAAATCTGAAGTATTATTCAATTTTACATAATCATTATATTATGATAATAGTTTTTAGAGGAAAAGAAAACATTATCCTGGTTTACAAGCTATTATTTAGCCTTTGAAAAATATATTTTTCAAAATTTTCTTTTTAAAGTTACAGGATCACTGTCTGTTTTTTTATATAGTTCTCATTTACAGGGAAGCTTCTCATATGTCACCACCCTTCTAAGAGAAATCACTCAATTTTTTTATTTTTAAACTAAAATTTTAAACAAAAATTGGTAGCATGCCCTCTCTCCCGTTGCCGCTAGTAAGAACTAATGTAATCAAATACCAATTTCAACTTTTTTATATTCTGTCTGATTTCTTGTAAATAGTAGAAAAGTTTAGGATCAGGTCGAAAAACAAAGTGAGGTATTTTTCACGCAAATTAAATATCTTTTTTTGGCTCAAACGGCTGGTGGCTAACAAAACAACTAATAATGTAAAAAGCATTCAAAAAAAAAGATTTTCATACGATATTCAATATTTCGTTTTGGCTATTTTTTATCGGATCTTGTCTCTTCTAATGTTGTTCGTTTGGACGTATGCAGTCTTTATAGTTACCAAAAAAGTACCTTTCTTAATATTCTCGACTTGATTCAAGTTTTGTTGATAGCATAGCTGAAGTTTTGCAGTTTGCTGGTTTGTAAGATTATCCCATTATACAACTTCAATTTACACGTTTCCGCTAACACATTTTCTACGGAGATAGATTACAATTTCTTTCATAGAATTATTTTGATTGAAGCGTCCAAATAAACACTTTATGAACCACTAGCGCTGCTACGCCCCTAGCATCTAGGGGCTCTACAATCGTAAAACATCTTAAAACAGAAAAATAGCCTAAAGCCACTTAATCATTAAATTTAAGTTAAAATAGCCTAAAACTATCCTGTGGCCTATGTATAGCTTCTATATATAGGAGATCACAATCAGTTTAGTAGTTCTTGAAATATCAAGCTTTAGACAAAAAAGCTTAGTACTTTATATAATACTAGCGGCTACGCCCCTAGAAGCATCTAGGGGCAGTTAATTTGGGAGATACCCTTACCCTAAATAGTTAAAAACCTTCCCTGGACCTATAAGAAGCTTCATTATGTAGGAGAACCATATCGGTTCAGCGGTTAGCGAGATCCTTCGCTACATACAAAAAAGCTTACTACTTTATATAATAGGATATGAACCATGAAGGTAGAGGGGAGGGAGGGGGGTGGTCAGTGGTTTTTAGATTGGTGAAAATTAATGATTTATTTTTTTGACTTCCAAAATGGTCTTCGAAACCATACAGGTCTACCAGGTAACCAACCTAGCCTTATCTTAACCATTGAAAAATATACATTAATATTACTAAATTTTTATTATTAGCGCTTTAGCATAATAAGATAAAAAAAAGTAGGTGGGGCTAAATTGCAAATAATTGAAATTGTCGTTCCATTTTCAAATAAAATATAAAAAGAAATGGCATCTTATTGTTTTATTGATAAATGGAGTTTTGTTCACTTTTTATATAATTCTTTAAATGTTGCATTTAGTGTAGGTTTGACTTTAACAAAGAGTTTAATTTATGTAACATTAAGATATTCTCATTTTTTAAATACAAATGTTTTTAAGTAAAACATTAATGATTTAAAAGGATAAAAACTAAAAAGTATTTTTGTTTTTATTATACTATTAAAAGTTATTTTAATCTGCAACATATCAAGTTAAAATTAAATTTTTCTATAAACTATAATTTTTTTTTGTTTAAATATGAACAAATTGAAACAATCAGTGGAATCTTAAAGATTAAATAAATATCATCTATGCATAACTTCATAATTTTTTAAGTATGATATAGAAATGAAATAGTGGATATTTTATGGCAAATTAATCTACCTAATTTTTCATAAGATTACAACATCAAAAATTTTTCCAGAGAAGAAATTATGATTTAAAAGATTTTATTTTAGATATATTATGAAACCGAAAATTGTTTAGCTACATAAGAGCACAGTTGAACATTATATTGTTTAAAAGTAAGCACTAAAATTTGTACAATTTTGATTTTATAATATGTACAAAATGTTGGTACCCGTATTGACGGCGATTAACTGAGGATGTCTCAATTTTTGCCGGCTGCAAGAAACGATAGAAGAGCTGCCGTCGGCCTTCAATTACCAGTGATTTTGTAATTACCAGTGTATGCCAATCTTGGAGAAAAATTGTGCTGAACACTTTTATTCATAATTTATTTTACTAATTTAAAATATTCAAACTTTTTAACATACTCTAAATAATAAATATTACCTTCTGAATTAAATTCAACTTTAGTATTTGTATTTAGTATTTGAAATTAGATTTACATAAAAATTTAAATATTGACACACAACACAAAATAAAAATGTAGAAAAGTTGACAAGTATTTTAAAACTTTAGATCAGAAAACGTGATAAAAATAAATCGGATGAAACAGTATTGGATTTGAATAAACTTCTGACTATTTAAGTAACTCTATTACTATTCTTTTTGAATTATATTTTTCTGTATTGTCTTTGAACATTTGTTAAGATTGAAATAAAAGAATTTTTCTGAAAAACGTATTGAAACAATATTCTTATTATTTAGGGATCGATGGGACAATTCTAACCTATTTAAATTAACGAAAAGAGCTAACTGTCTGTGACGTGCGAAGCGAATAAGGGTCGGTCCGACCCTTATTCACTTCGCTTTTAAAAATATTAGATTTACAAAAAGTGTACAAAAGTTATTTTAGATGCCATACTGTTCAAACTGTATAACTGGATAGATTTTATATTTAGATCAGATACTTTTATACTTTTGGGAGATACATTTCATTTTCCTCATGGGCTTTGGACATTTGGTACAAAAAAGGCTCAGAAATTAAAAATGTATTTAAAGAAAATATAAAACCAATTGATACTAATATTTGATTTGTGGAACCATAAAAATTATCAAGCACTTCATTAAATCATAGAATTTATTTAAATCGAATTCTTAACAATAAATTTATAAATTGTTGATCTTGTTAATCACATCTAATTATAACATTGCGCGTATGAATCAGAATAATTATGTCATGCAAGAAGTACAAGTCAAAATGGACACACAGAAAACTGTCCCGAATTTGTATTAATTTTGAGGAACAAGACTCCAGTGACGTCATATTTTGCTTTCCCGAAAAAGGGAAGGGGGGAAGAAAATCTCTTCAAAAGAGATGGAGAAAACCCCCTTTTCTCCCATCTCTTTTTTCTTCCCCCCTTCCCTTTTTTTCTTCCCCCCTTCCCTTTTTTTTCTTTCCCCCTTCCCTTTTTCGGGAAAGAAAAGTATGACGTAACTGGAGTCTTGTTCCTCAAAATTAATACAAATTTGGGACAGTTTCCTGTGTGTCGTCAAAATGTCTAAACTATGTATAACATGGACCTACATACTTTCAATAATTGTAGAGGAGTTACTACGCTTTATACATTGGACCTTATTGTTGTAAAATGTTAAACTATTTTTTTTTTGCAAATTTTACAAGCCGTCACGGACGGACTGATCCTATTCATAGAATAATGTAATATATTTCTACAATATGGCATAAAAACCAAAAATATCCGCTGGATTAAAACGGTTCCCAGCCATACTAAAATTCTTGTATATTAAAGTATTACAGATAATTTACCACGAATATTAAATTAATAAAATAAGATTTTAACCATTTTTAAAAGCCCCGAGAGGCCAAAGGTCCATGCTTTATTTTTGATATCCTAGGAAAGCTGCATAGACGTCCAAGGGGGGGGGGGTAATGGGGCGATTACCCCCCCCCCCCCAGTTTTTTTTATTTTACCCCCCCCCCAAAAAAAAAGCTTGGACGCCCCTGGAAAGCTGTCTAAAAAACGTTGCAATAAATAACTATTATTAACTTAGGACAATATATCCCGGGCCAAGATCCGTTCAGTGAAGCTTACCCTGTGCGTTATCATCACCTACATACTCTGCTCAGCTCCATTCATCATTGGTCAGATTATTGTTCATTTTGGTTCTCCGGTGAGTGGATTTCAGTAGCGCAGCTAATCTATAATGAGGTCTTATCCGTTTGTCTTTCCTTCAAATTGTCTGTTATTCCGTTTTAAAGGGGGGTTGGTATTTATTTCCCGCATTGGTGTCGCACACCCAAGCCAAGTATAGGTGTCGCACACTAAAGCCAAATAATCTAAAATCTGGAAAATTACTTAACTTTCCTAAAAAATGTTAAATAATTGTGATTGAGATTTTTCGGAACAAAACAAAATATGAAAATAATAAGTCTTTGTTTATCATTCTATTTTTTCTTGAACTTAATTATTGCCTCTCTCTATATATTTTTTAATATCTTTATAGCCAGAAATTTAGGATATTCAATATGCATTAAATTTTTCATATGGAAACATTGAAGTTAAAGGCTCTAAACCGTTTAAAATAATGATTGTTTAGGAGGTGCGCAGCTACCTGGAAAGCAAGC
The DNA here is from genome assembly GCF_053477335.1 of Acartia tonsa. Taxonomy (NCBI): domain Eukaryota; kingdom Metazoa; phylum Arthropoda; class Copepoda; order Calanoida; family Acartiidae; genus Acartia; species Acartia tonsa. Next base: position 38,816,738 of record NC_137265.1, on the reverse strand, counting down.
TGGACGTTCTTCTGTGGCTAATGACACTCAACAGTGTTACAAACCCCTGGATTTATCTGCTGTTTAATCAGGTAAGCTTCATTTTATTGTTCTGGTGATTTAATTACCGAGTTATTTACATTAGATTGAAGAGATAGAAAACCCAAGGCATCATCCCCTTTAATAGTATGCTATTATATAACGGCCACCATAGGATAATAGGTTAAATAATACCCAACAGACAGTCAACACTTTGATTGAACGACTTTTGTCAAGACGTCCTAACTGTGCATGGTAATAAGTTTCTCTTGTTTACGGGCCAAGGCATTCCTTCTACTATTACCTTTAGAGTAACTTGCCAGATTTTACACAAAGAGTATTTTTTTTAACAACTCTAATATGCTGATGGTATGATTTATGTAGACTCAATATTTTTTCACTAGCATTAATTATAATTAAATTTTAGACAGTGCTCATTTTACATTTTTACACATTTCAATATTACACAGATGCAGACAAACCGACATAATTTTTTTCCGGTTGTATTCCTATTATAAAGTATACAATCAAGAAATATTTATGTTAAAAACTAAGGTGTAAGCATTATGTTAGATGAATAAAATACATTTAAATATTTCTATAACTAAGATAATTCTGCTTCTTTTACATTTTTAAGAATTTAGAAACAATACTGCTTAAGATAAAAACTTTTGTTTGAGTTAGATATATAATATAGAGTTATAGTAATGTTTAGTATTTAATTTAAATTTGAATTAATTATAAGAAATTTTGTTTATTTGACATTAAATATTTTATCAAACAAATTTAGATATATTTTTTATACCAACTTAAAGGTTTCTCATTTTAGTCAAAATATTGTCATAACAAAAATCTCTATTTAATTAAATTTCTATTTTTATCTTTTTACTGAATAAAATATAACTTACTAGCGGCCTCTAGTGGCACTTTAAATGTTTTTTTTTGTATTTCAAATATGTCTATCTTGCGTTTGACGTTTATGTTGACGTTGAACTCTCTTTCTAAAGTCGAGTACGTAAAAAAATCGTTTTTTTGTGATTTCTCTTGGGAGGGTGGTGGTACCCTCCCCCAAAATAGCTATGAACCTTCCCGGGACTTTTGAGAATCTACCCTGTTAAGGAGAACCTAATAGGTTCAGCGGTTAGCAAGATCCTTCGGTACAGATACACAGATACACATCCTGTTACTTTAGTATAAGGATTTAAGAATATGTGTGTTTTAGTAAGATAATAGAATATTCTTTTTGGCTTTTATTCTAAAAACACAGAGTGTTCAACTGAAATCACAAATTCTAGCAAAATATATGATTCAAATCTACGGGATTATCCACAGATAATTTGCACCTTTATTACTGAAATTAACAAGATGTGTTTTTGAATGTACGTGTCTCAACTCTTTAAATCTTAAATAATCCCAAAGGTTTTTGGCTATTTTTGTTCTTGATTTAAAAAGCTTTGTTTGATAAACTGAATTATTTATAATTTATTTTGAACACCCTGTGAAAAAGAAGAAGATGAAACAACAGGAAATTTAATTTAATATGCTTACTATCTCATATCTGCCTTTTCTTTTTATACAACAGTAAAGCTCAAACAAAATAAGTTTTATAAAATATTTTCTGTACACAGAAACCTCCCAACCCTTAAAAAAAAAAATAGGTTGAAGTGGGGTTATTTTGTTATTGCCTAAGCCCTGCGGGGTGTCCTAACCCTGTGGTCTTAACCTAAACTCAATATAATCTAACATGACAAGAGTTGAAACACAAGCACAAGAAGAACTTTTCTCCTCACCTATTTAAAAAAAATATATTTTTTTCTATGCGTGTTCCTTCATTCGTCAGCTTAAAAACTTTAGGGTAAATTCTTCATTAGTTGTAACAATGTAGTATTGTTCAAGCTTTTCCACCAACAATGTTGACAAACAAATGAAAAGATGTTTATAACAATTAGAAGAATTAAACAATTTATCGTTCATTGTTTCAGCCCTAGAGATCCCTGAAAATACCACAAAAATTTGGCTGTATCCCTCACATAATACTGTTTCTTCTTACTAAGCAGTTTTCTCGAAAACATATTAATAATAATATTTGTCTGCACGAAATATATAAAATATGTACTTTGGATTATCATTATCGGATACGCTCCAAGTTTCTAAGAGCTTTGTTTTTTATATAGAAGGGGGACAAAAGTGACATATTTCTTAGGATATATTAGTAAATACATACGACATAGTTTTAGACAGGGATTAAAAGGTTTAAGATAGTGGTCGATTAATTGAAGTACATCCACAATGATCATACACAAAATTACCCGTTGTAGATAACAATTCGTGGACACTTAACTAAAGTAGCCAACAAATTAAAATTCAATAAAAGTCCCTAATGTTGTTTAGCCAAAGAATAAGAAAACAAACTAACAAAAAGACAGACAAACAATCTACCTTATAGAGTGCTTCGCTACTAAAGTATAGCATTTAAACTTTATATATTATTTTTTACTAGCGAAGCTACTCATAATTCAAAATGTCCGTACGTCTGTCTGTCCGTCCATAAATGGTGGGGGAAATATGATTTTCTCGGCTCTTTAGGGATTAAATATGTTAACATTCTTCATATTTTCATTAAGATTCGTCAATTATTCCTACATTTTTAAGCTTTAATGATTTTCTCAACTCCTATTCAGGATAGACGACTAAAATTTTCAAGGATTGAATACTTTAATATTCTGCATACTTTAATCAAGTTTTATTGAGATTTGCATATTGGTTGGGGTGTTAGTTCGATTCCTAGATTTTTAAGTTTTCATGATTTTCTTTATTCCTGTTCGAGATATATTGCTGATATTTTTAGGGATTAAATACTTTCATAATTTACATATCCCCACAAAGTTCCTTTAAGATTTACTTATTGGTTGAGGTGCTAGATTCGATTTCACCTTGTAAATCTTACAAGGTTTTGCGATTTTTAAGTATTATGTTTTTTATGAAACTGCTCTATAGTTAATGTTTTTCCGGATATGAATCCGTAAATTTAGAGCTTCGCTACTTATGGAATCCTTGTTCTTGGCATTTTTTAAAAATATTTTCCTTATTTTAGAATTTGCTGCTGTCTTTGAAGCTGAGGTTTCTCAACTCTGAATCTCCAAGAAATGTGAGCAAGTGAGTATTTTTACAGTTGTGATTGTTGTATTCGAAGTTTTCTTTATGGTTTATATTTTATATGTCAAATTTTTCCAGGATTTTATTAAGATTTATCTAAAACAATGAATTTTATGAACGTTGAAATCAGAGGACGCTATAGGTAATTTTTATCACTCTTGTAGCTGCCAGGACAAATTTATCTGCCTCCTTACTTATACAAAAACAGGATTTTTAATTGCAGTTTTAAATCAATCAATCCAAAAATCCTCAAATTTTGTCAAGTTTATAAATGCATTGAACAAAAATAGAATGCTATAAATAGCGAAATATAAAGTTTTATATACAAATTGTTATTGTCTGAGAAGCGAGTGATTCATTTTGAAAATATTTTTGTACAATAGAATATACATTCGCATGCATTAGTCTTGGTAAATTTCCGCTGTTTTGTTGTATTTCAATGTTATTCTTATCTGAATTCTATTTATATAAAAAAAAAACATTATTAATAGCAATGTTTTAGTGGCAAAGATACTCTATAATTCACTATAAGTCTGTTTATGGAGATCTGCTGCTGATTTTTTGTTTGTGAAATAAGATACCCCAATCGGAAGAGCATACAGTTTAAAACTTACTCAATCAGCTTAAAAACATTAAACACATACCTATATATATTGTGTAAATATAGAAGTTTTGTATCTTTACTATTTTTTAATATTCCACCTCTCGTTTTACTATCTGTTTGTCAATCAATGAGTATTGTAGGTGCTTCACTTATGAATGTTGTGATCCTTGTTTATGATTTATTTTTTTTAGGAATGGAGCAGTAGCGTTTGAAGGAAATCTTCCAGATACAAGCCTGTAAAGTTACAGAATCATACATGGATATTATCACAAATACAATCCTGTAAAACTCAATAATCATACCTGGATGTTATCAAATATACAAGCTTTAAAAGTTCCAGAATCATACATGAATAACATCACAGATACAAGCTTTAAATGTTCCAGAATCATACCTAAATAACATATCAGATACATACCTGTAAGATTCCAGAATCATACCTGGATATCATATCAGACACAAGCTTGTAAAGTTCCATAATCATACCCGGATATCATCACAGGTACAGGTCTGTAAAGTTCCACAATCATACCTGGATATTTTTAAATATACAAGCTTTAAAAGTTGCAGAATCATACCTGAATAACATCTCAGAGACACCCTGTAAGATTCCAGAATCATATCTGGATATCATCACAGAGACATCCCTGCAAGATTAAAGAATCATATCTGGATATCATCACAGAGACATCCCTGTAAGATTCCAGAATCATATCTGGATATCATCACAGAGACATCCCTGTAAGATTAAAGAATCATATCTGGATATCATCACAGAGACACCCTGTAAGATTCCAGAATCATATCTGGATATAATCACAGAAACAAGCCTGTAAGATTTCAGAATCATACCTGGATGTCATCACAAAGACATCCCTGTAAGATTCCAGAATCATAACTGGATATTGCAGGACAAAATTTACAACCAAAAATTTGAAAAAAAGTTACAATTTTAGAAATTAATGAAATAAAATCAAAATAATATAATGTAAATTGTTTTTCTGTATGTACAATTTCAGTGGTAAATTTAATATTTGATGGACATCATTTTATTTGTAAATGTTAAAATTTTTCTGGTCTTAAATGTACAAATAATAAAAAAACATATTTTTAAAATAAAATAATAGTATATTGTAAATAAAAATATTTATAATGTTAAAATTTAAGTAAATGTTTTATACAATTTTAATTTAACTATAATTTAGGGAATTTATATACTTTTGCATTATGAATAGCTAATTTTACTTACCAAAATCAAGAGGGTTGTAATCAAAATAAATTTATTGATCAAGCACTTTTTCTTATGTGTTATAGCCAAACATCAATTGAATAAAAGTAAAATTTAGGCCATTGTCAAGTGATATAGGTGCAGTCGCAGGAAGGAAGGGGACATTGGACTGTTTATTACACTAGTCTACAAAGTTTTAAAGTAAAGTTCTCCTATTCTTTGGCTCATCAAATTTAGAGACAAATATTGAATTTTGATTGGTTTGTTCAAACGTTTCAAACACTAATTGTAATCATACATACGGGGTAACTTTGTGCATCATGTTTTGGGATTTATATCATTTTAACGACAATTGTCTTATACCTTTAGATTCCTGGTGCAGTCGTGTGTAGGTGAAATTCCTATGAAACTATTTTTTATACAATGCAATGTACCTTTTCGTCTCATGCTCTTTATGTTAATTAATCCCTTCAGCAATTCTTTTTAATGAGCACTGGGTAGCATTTATGAAATAGTACAGCTAATTTATTTAACTAATTATCTTGCATGTGAAGGCTGAATTTTTATTATGAAATTTATTTAGCAGTCTTATTTTCCTTCTATTTTTCTTTGGCTCAGGATTATATACATAATTACAATAGATTAATGTTTCTGCAAAGGTTTACAAACCCCCATAGGGGCTATAGTTTATTTTATTGCAATTTTAGCTGCAATTGCAAGCTTACACACAGACAATTTAATTATGTAAAGGGATTGATCAGGATAAAGGTAAAGAAAAATATATAAATAAAAAAATATTTATCGCATAATTGATGTCAATGTTAACTAAGTAATCTCTTTAAGTAATTGGTTACGCAATGTTCCATTTTTCTATTGTTTAAGCTCATGTGTCCACTCCCTGATTCCTGAATTAGATTTTCGTCTAGACGGTTTAGATGGTCTGGCCTTTAAAAAGGATTGAATTAATTTTCACAAATGGATTCTATTTACCAACATGCTGAATTGTTAATTCCAATTTGGGTATTATCTTGGTAGATATATTTACAATCTCCAACTTCCCAATCGTTCTAATCATTTACGAGTACTTGTGGGTATCTCTTATCCTGTTTTTTTCTGTAACTCATCTGACCTAACATAAAGAATCATCAAAAACACAATTTTCAAAATACAAAAAGAGGTTTCGTAGGCAAGATTTTTAATTTTCCATTATAACATATAGAAAAGGTGTTGAGTTTATTTTTGAAATACAATCCAAATAATGTAAACAAAAATTATGTCATATCTTTAATGAAATGATTGAATTAGTATTTGTTGTACCCCTCCGTACTTTATAATTGCTTGCTCAAAATATTGTCATAAAAACCCATAAATAATTTGAATTAGATTAGCTATAATAATTATCTTTTTATAAAGAATAAGGTTACTTAATAACTTGGGTAAGTTGGTACGTCCGTAGTTCAGTCATTTTCTAGATTCTACGTTTCCTACAAATTCTTATCCAAGCAATTTCTTTCTCCCTAAGAGTATCTATTTTATTATTTTAATACAATTCAGGGCATTATTTTCAGCTAAAAAAAAAGAAATTATCATTGCTATGCTAGTTATGGATATATTTGTAACCTAGTAATAGTGTCGGACTGATTATGACGTAAAAAAATGGCCAATGAGAGGCCATTATTGACCAGTGGTAATATTTAAAGTGGACTCTCATTGGCTAATTTTTTTTACGTCATAATCAGTCCGACACTTTTACTAGGTTCATATATTTGTAATTGATCAAATTATTATCTCATAGTTTGTTCAGAAAAAAAATAATTTTATAAAATTAGGTAGAATTTACTACATATCAGTGTCCAGTGATAATTTAAATTGTTAGTAAAAAATTATTGTTGTTAATTAAAATTTAGATTTATATATAAAATTTCACTATTATTATCTTTAAATTTTATGTAAAGTATATTTTTTAGTAGCACAGATACTTTATACCTAGGTTACGCCTGTTCGTTAGTATGTTACTATTAACGTAAATTACTTGAAACAGCGTGTAGTGTCAAATAAAAAATGAAGTCATGCAATACAAATGACTTATGATAGGCCAGTATGCATTGTAATTGACCAATTGTAAATTGTATACTGGATTGACATTGGATATTTATACTGTATGACGTCATTTTTAATGGATCTTATGATAACTTTCAATGCTGCACTTGTTTTGGATATAATTGTCCTAGTTAAAATTAGATTGATATAAATATGATAATTTACATCTTTAGATTTTATGTAATGTGTATGTATGTTTTATCTATATAAAAAGTTTTATAAAAAAAAGTTGCATTTAAAATTGATCTCATACAAATTTTTTTTTTTTTACAAATTAATCTAATATTAAAGTATTTGTCATTGAAACTGATCTATAAAGCTGAATTTGTAGCTGGACAAAGTTTCTAAAAAATCAGCCATGTGACGTTAAAAAAATGAGGGAAATGAGAGGAGAAATGGGAAAGAAAACCTCTAAAAAAATTTGGATAATCCCTAATTTTTATGACGTCATAAGGCTGATTTTTTTAGACACTTTGAATGGCTACCTTTATTTTTAATTGAATTTTTTGGCATTTCCTTATATAAAAGAAATAGAATTCCTGTCTATGTGTCTATCGGTTTTTAACAAACAAATTAAATCTAATTAATGCAAATTCTGAACAGTTTTTCGTATCCTTTCCTTTACAGTAAAGTTTATCATAGGTCCAGTGAAGACTTTTTACTATTCTAGGTAAGGTAATAATTATTTGGCCATGGAATGGTTTCATGCTATTTACATACATAAATACGTTAGATATATGTTAAAAAAACCAAACCATTTGATTAAGGACTAGCGGCTTCGCCCATAGCCTCTAGGGGCTTTGCTCCAAGAGATAATTAAAAAAAAAATTAAGTATTACTGGTGCTTGGTCTAATGTGTTCCCAAGAAATTTTTTTAAATTTTTTTGGGGGGGGGGATTTTCATTTTTTGGGGAGGGTTGGGGTGTCCCACCCCCCAAGAAAATAGTATAAAACCACCACAGGACCAATAGGTATATACCCTGAAGGGTAGAATCCGATCGGTTCAGTGATTACCGAGATCTTAAGGGACGGACTGACGGACAGACAGACAGACGGACGGACAGACAGACAGACAGACAGATAGACAGACAGACAGACAGACAGACAGACAGACAGACAGACAGACATCATTCTACTTTGTATTATAGATATGGGAAATTAATGTTATAGACGAAACGTCTATGAACGAAACAATGGATTTATTTATACTTGGATCTTACACCAGATTATCATCTATAATACAAAGTAGAATGATGTCTGTCTGTCCGTCCGTCCGTCCGTCCCTTAAGATCTCGGTAACCACTGAACTAATCGGATTCTACTTTTTAGGGAATATAACTACTGATCTTGTGATGGTTTTAGGCTATTTTCTTGTGGGGTGGGACACCCCCAACCCGCCAAAAAAACAAAAAAAAAAACCCTCTTTTTTTTTTTTTTTTATTTTTTTTTTTGAAGATTTCCTTGGTCCTTTTTTATCTTTTTGCTGAAGATTTCCTTGGTCCTTTTGCGAATTTCGCCTTAATTTTTTTTGATAACCTCTTGGGGCAAAGCCCCTAGAGGCTAGGGGCGAAGCAGCTAGTCATGTAATTAAGTGAAACTTGTAGATAGCCAAAATATCGACCCTTCCTATCTACCCCTTTCGCCTCATTCCCTACTTTCCTTATGGATGAACGAACTGACCAATAAGTAATGTCTATGTCAGCAACTTCCTTTGTCATGATATCCACTTATGATCTATATCCAATGCTTAGTTTGCAATGCCAAATTATATATTATATATGTTTGTTATGGACATGTTCGTCTTTGTTATGTAAATAATGCTTTATATTTGTAATCCCTCTGGTGATGTAAAACATTTTCTCGTATTCATTCGAATCCGGTGGATAGGAACCGGTTCTCATCCATACGAAAAAACTATGTCTAGCATCGTATTATATCCAGTTTTCTACGAATATAGAAATGTACAATCATAAGATTAAAACCAGTTTTTTAGCCGGTGCCTCCGGCACCTTGGGGCTAAAAAAAACTAGTTTTAATCTTATAATTGTACATTCTATATCCGCGGAAAGCCGTTTATAATACGATACGAGAAATAACTATTCTCGTATTCATTCGAATCCGGTGGATAGGAACCGGTTCTCATCCATACGAAAAAACTATGTCTAGCATCGTATTATAAACCGCTTTCTACGAATATAAAAACGTACAATCATAAGATTAAAACCATTTTTTAGCCGGTGCCTTCGGCACCTCGGGGCTAAAAAACTAGTTTTAATCTCATAATTGTATTTTCTATATCAGCGGAAAGCCGTTTATAATACGATGCGAAGTATTCTAGTATGGCTTCGAAACCAAATAATATCCGCTGGATTAGAATCTGTTATCAGACATACTAAAAAAGCATAAGGAGCGTCGTATTACAGACAATTTTCCTGGAATATTTAAAAATTGATACAAGTTTTGCTATATTGGGCTTTTGGTTTCTCGGAACTAACAAAACTGGTTTTAATCTTATAATTTTTCTTTTAATTTCCGCGAAAAACTGTCGATAATACGATGCGATAAATAACAATTATAATTTTTGTGCCATGGAGGAATAGTTCATCTAAAGAAAAATTTTGTCTTTAATTATAAAAATGCAGTTCATTACATTATTTTTCAATGATGTTTTTGTCCAATTGTTAACTGACTTATTTTAATTCAGATAACTATGCTTCTTTGGTTTATTACAGGGCTCGGCAGCTGCGTGTCAACCTCGACTAAGCCTCAAATTTAAACCCGTTTGGATCCATTGTAAACTATTTTGAAAAGAGGGATTGTCATATTTGGGTCAGGCTTAGACTTCCAGCTGATATTTTAATTTGTAAAAGGTTGATTTCTTTGAGACCCACAAGCTGTTGACGAGCCCTGGTTTATCTACATTTAAATACCTGATAATCAAAATCAAATGCTTGTTTCTATTTAGCTTATACATAAATATTGAATGTTATTATGAATAATTATATATATATTTGTTGTTTATTGTCAAACTATTGAAAGAATAAATTGTTTTCTTTTTGTAAAAAAAGTTGTTATTTTCCTATTAGGCGCCAGCGGCTGCCCCCTAAAATCCAGGGGTTCTGTTTTCAAAGTGAAGAAAAAAGTAGAAAAATAGCTTAAAACCATTCCGTAACCTATTTAAAGCTTCCCTAAAATAGAGAACTCAACCAGTTCACTAGTTATCGAAAAGGAAAAAAAACTTTTACACTGATTTAAAAAAAAACTCTCGGAACCATTTTGAGTTATAGTCCCTCCCCTTGATTAAACTTTTTAAAAAGACGTCGATACAATAGTTTTTTTTATATAATACCGATTGGGCTCTCCTAGCACTAAGTTGACTTAACCTAAACTAACCCTAAAATAAAATATCCAAATTGTGTTTTTGTTATTTTGTCCTTAACCTTAAAATCAAATACTCTCTTACCAAATTGTGCTTTTGTTATGTTTTCCTTAATACGTTTAAACAATTATAAAAAATAAATTTTTAAAACACAATGAAATATTTTCTATTTACAAATTTTTGAACACAATATTTAAACAATTGAATGAAAGGTTAATTAAGTACACAAAAGTGATAAACAATACCCTTCAAAACCTAAATTCATTACAAATGTTTTCTAGAGCATATAGGGTTCGTTATCCGCCACTATTATTTGATATTAAAGACAATTTTGTCCATACGATACAGTGGCGTGCAGAGTATTTGGCCGCGGTGTGCGCGAAGCGCACTCAAACATTTTGACACCCCCCAAAACCCAAATCGAGGCGTGTGTTTTTGCAGGCACCAAGAGGGGTATATTTCTAGTGTCAGGGGGATGAATAAACCTCCTCAAGGCGTAGAACCTTGTTGAGGTGGGTGAAGGAAAATATTACCACCCACCTTAATTATGCCAGGGCCGGGGATGGAAAACTTCCTAGATCCCAATTCTACACACCGATAATTAAAAAACATTGAAAATAAAAACAGCAAAAATATGCTTAACAAAAGATCTTTAGAAAGATAAATATAAATAATTGTATTACTATACATAGTTGCTTCAATGTCAATGTGTCATTGAAAATGGATTTAACGATTATTTAGCGATTATTTATCAACTGCCACGTTTCGGATGCGGCGCGGCTACAAATTTAAAATGCGGCCGGGGAGTAGCGGCCACAGAATTAATGCGGCTGAAGTATGTTGTTTTGAAAACACAAATAGTTGACATTTCCTTTTTTTTATCGCTGAACATATTTGAAAGATAAGATGTGTGTGTGTGTGTGTGTGTGTGTCCATGCCATCAGGGATACGACAATAGACGATAGATTATCTTTTCCCTTTTTATAGAATGTATATATATTTTTTGCTTTGTAAGATTGAAGTTTTTTGGGTCGAAAAAATGGGCATTAAATTAAAATCTAACTGTCCTTTACATCCCTGATATTATGATAAAAAACGAGACTTTTCTGGGATTCGGGTGTGAACGTCAGTACGTTATTAACAATCCCATTAATGGCGCCGGTTTAGATGATTTTTGCCATTCCAGAGAATGTTAGGGGCACATAGAGTTAGAAGGAGTTATTTTTTACTTTTATTTAGGCAATAAAGGTTACTAAATGAATTTCAATCGGACCTATCGAAAGAAACGGTGTAGATTTAAATAAGTTCATTAAAATTAACAACATAGTTTATCGAATTATCTGCAAAATGTTTAAGATTTTTTTGGGGTACCTTTTAATTACAAATTTTACAAACAAGTCTATAGTTCTTTGTTTTGGGGTTCGCTTAAATTTAATGGCGTCATCCTTGTTTATATCTAATACTATTAACTATATGTATAATTTGAATTGATACTTAGTTAGGTGTTTATAATACGCGTGATAACACAATTGTTAGAGTTGTTGTATGTGATAATGCAAGTTATTCTTTTGTAAAAAAGCTAAGCTCTAAGAATGTTTGTCTCTTTAGATCTCTATATCTACTAGGGTGTGTTGCTTTATTAGAATGAATACAATCTTCTTGTAATTTATCCTTGTCAGTTTTTAGGTTTTTGGATAGGAGGTTATGCCCCATCCAAAAAAGAAAAGTAATATCTTTATTGCAAGGCTCGACAGCCTCGCATCAGCCGTCTAAGGGAAATCGAGCTTTTACAATTTTAGAATTCAGTTGGCAGCCTAAACCTGAACCAAATATAGAAATCATCTTTCCAAAATGTTAAAAGCATCCAAACGTGTTTTAATTTGAGGCTTAGTCGCAGCTGCTGAGACCTTAGGTGGATTCTTTCAAAAAAAAATGGGTCGTTGCTCGCTGGTGAGGCAAAATTGTTTTTGTAAAAAAATCCTCCAAAATTACATAAAAAGTGACCCTACTTTATTAAAGAATCCACCTCTGCTCTATAGTCTAGAGATGTTAATACCACTAAAGTTAAAGAATTTGCTTTGACAGTTAAAGTAAGACTTATTATTAACAATGTTTCGTCATATATGTAGAACAAAATAATCGGTTTTTAGTCCAGGGCTTGGCAGCTGCGCGTTTGCCACCTGTAAGCCTTAAGGGAAATCAATCTTTTACAATTTAGAAAATCAGCTGCAAAACTAACTATGACAATTTCTCTGTCAAGAAAGATTAAAGCATAAAAACTGGTTTAAATTTGAAGCTTAATCGCGACTGAAACGCGGCTATCAAGCTTAGTTTTTACTGTTATTAAAAGCGAAGCTTTTCTATAATTAGGGTCGGTCCGTCCGTACGTCCGTTCGTAACGGATAGCTTTTTTCGTTAATTTAGACAAATTAGAATTGTCATATGGATTTCAAACTTTGCATGGCGATTCCTCTAGTAGTTAGGTACGATTTAAAAAGCGTAGCAACTTTATAATCATCACAAAAATGTCCGTACGTTCATTTTAAACATGTTGATTTTTTTACTTTTTAACAACAAATTTTTATGTGATCTAATTATCCGATTGATCTAATTTTCAGTATACTGATTCCTGGGACAATAAAGTACAATATTATAAGCGAAGCAACTCTATAACTAAGTCCTAATAATGTAAGTATGTCCATAAATATCATTCTATATCAAGCAGTTTTTCAACAAATTTACTTACAATTTTGCATCGACTCTTATACATTTATATTCTGATTATTCAGTTCTGACACTATACAAGTGTTAATGTCTGTTTGTCCTACCGTTTCAGCGCTTCGCTTTTATGGATGTTGTCATCCTTGTTTTTATGCAATAAACAGTTATAAACAGCTAGGGAACAGTGATATGACAATAGACGATTAAACAATATCCTCCCCCTATTACAAATATTTATCACTTGCCCCATCTACAAAAAGGAAATTCTAACTTGTCCATCAAGTTAATAGGCATTATCCCTTCATTCACCATTAGATCATCAATAACCCCAATCTCAATTTTATTTAATTTTGAATGATGAAACGGTTACCAAAGTATGCATTAGTATTCCCCAAGTTTGGCATGTATAAAAAATAATAAAAGTTATGTCGGCTCAAACAATTTACAACCCTTCTTTCACAAACCAGAGACAGAATTTTACATTTATTCTTGAACCGTAAAAATTGTTTTGCAAAAAAAGAACAATGTGTTTTGTGTATTGATGTACTGATAGATTTTAAGAATTTACCAGTCAATAAATACAGTTAGGGAGTTGAATCCATTTTTATAGAAGCAGAAATATAATCTATGATTATGGTTTGGACCCTCTAAAACTGTAATCTACCCTTCCACTTTCCCCTCTCTTGGTGAAGATATCTTCAACGCCGATACGATTTTTGAAATATAAGATTCCACTTTTGTCTCTCTTGTTGAAGATATCTTCACCAAGAGAGGCAAAAGTGGAATCTTAAATTTCAAAAATCGTATCGGCGTTGAAGATATCTTCACCAAGAGAGGGGAAAATGGAATCTTACATTTCAAAAATCGTATCGGCGTTGAAGATATCTTCACCAAGAGAAGGGAAAGTAAAATCTTACATTTCAAAAATCGTATCGGCGTTGAAGATATCTTCACCAAGAGAGGGGAAAGTGGAAAGGTAGATTACAGTTTTTGAGGGTCCAAACCATAATCATAGATTATATTTCTGCTTCTATAAAAATGGATTCAACTCCCTAACTGAAATATGCAATGTATTTTTTATACGATTTGTTCAAATACTTGTTTATGTTGACAAGTTCCTTTCGACACAAATTATTTATTTGTCTAAATACTAAAATAAGAGTGAAAATGACAGTTTATGAATATTTACAAAATAAATAAATAGTAGAGTTTTTTTTATAACCCATTGATAAAAAAATAATTAACACAAGAATATTTTGCTAGAGGTAGAATTAAAAATATATATAAATTGCATGATAATTTTAGATAATTAAGAAAATATTTAATTTGTAACATTGGGGATTTTCAAGAATAGCGCAATTCTAGTGTATACAGTGTAAGCGGCGGACACGACTGTCGTATTCACTAATGTCAAAATTGTAGAAATGCTTCACTTCAATCCCCATTAAAACAGAGTTACCATATGATACAAGTTTATTTAGAGGCAAACAAAACAATAATTAATTGAATGTTTATGATTAGGTAGGGTTAAACAGAATAATACATGATTCCTTCCCTTTATATATTCAGAGGAAGATAACATTAAAATAAGCATATTGGATCCAAACAAATTACTAACAAGTACATTACTGTCCATGGGAGCAAAGCTACTTGATAAGTCTGTCCCACTACATAAGAACAAGCAAGGCTCTCTACACACTCTAACTTTGCGATTATAACAATTTCAATAATGAATTTATTTTCGATGTTTGTTATGCGGTTTTCCTCAAGTGCCTAGTCGAGGACAGACAATACCAATCTCAAAGCAACAGAGGTGTAATATACCACCCAAAAATGGTTAAACAGCCTATTAAAACTTGCTCAAAATACAATTTAAACAAGGATGACAACATCCATAAAAGCGAAGCTCTGAAACAGTAGGACAAACGGACATTAACACTTGTATAATGTCAGAACTGAATAATCAGATTGTAAATGTATAAGAGTCAAAGCAAAATTGTAAGTAAATTTGTTGAAAAACTGCTTGATACAGGATAATGTTTATGGACATACTTACATTTTTAGGACTTGATTATAGAGTTGCTTCGCTTATAATATTGTACTTTGTTGTTCCAAGAATTAGTATACCAAAAATCAGACCAATCGAATAATTATGTCACATACAAATTTGTTGTTAAAAATGTAAAAAAAATCAACATGTTTAAAATGGACGTACGGACATTCTGGTAATGATTATAGAGTTCCTACGCTTTCTAACTCGTACCTAACTTCTACAGGAATCACCATGCAAAGTTTGAAATCGATAGGACAATTCTAACATGCCTAAATTAACGAAAAAAGCTATCAGTGACGGACGGACGGACGGACGGACGGACGGACGTACGGACGGATTAGACATTGATTGATTGAACGAAGACGATAGAATTTCAACACAGAGTATACAACATAAGGATTAAGAATTTTAAAATTATTATTTTAGCAATTTGTATTACGTCTAATACAACTTAAATCCATTTTCGCTGCATATTTATTAATGCATCTTTTTTTAGCTGTATCAGACATTATACAAATGGCTAAAATAATAATTTAAAATTTTGCATTCTCAAGTTATATACTCTGTTAAAATTGTACGGGGCATTGATCTTCAAGATGAAATAAGGTTTTTAGAAGAGCATACAATTTAAGTATTCAAAATTCTAAAATTATTATTTTGGCCATTTGTATAATGTCTAATACAGATCTAAAAAGATGCATTAATAAATATGCAGCGAAAATGGATTTAAGTTATATTAGACATTATACAAATGGCTAAAAAAGTAATTTTAAAATTTTGAATTCTTATGTTGTATACTCTGTGTTGAAATCTCATCGTCTTCGTTCAATCAATCAATGTCTAAAAAATTGTCGAAAAAACGCGGCATTTATTAAAAACCCATCTCGGGGCTAACTTCTTCCCAATTTAGACTTACTTTACCTAGATAAACCATTTTATATTTCAGAAAAATAGGAAAAAAGGAATATACAAAATTGATGTATAGTATATACCTATTACAAAAAAGGTAGTCTTTGCAATGTTGTTACATAAGTACATTTTTGTATTATAAGGTTTTATAAGGGATATTCATAAATAGATTTATTATTACAGGATTATAATGTATCATGTTATAAAGTGACACTTGCAGTGGACTAAAATAAATTACTCACATTCCCCATGAACTTAATCCCCTCCCTTTCTACTGGATGAATGAACTGACCAATAAATGACAATTTTTTTTCATTGTCATAACATCCACGTATATTCTACAATCATTTATTTACAAAAAAATATTACAAAAAAAATTGCACCTTTTTTTCAGAGCGGACTTTATTAAATTTTTTCACATGAAAAAAATTAAAGAATTTTCACAATGACGGAGAATGTTTATAAAAACAATATGAACTATTACAGGTTGGTTATTCTTTATTCATTGTTGGTAGCAATGCTACTCTATACCTTACATTTGTCTGTACTTGCATCTGCATATTTTGGTACTGTAACGTTTGCTCGCAGTGGTTAAAAGGCAGCGGATGTTCGGATTTGGCGCAGTAATTTGAGCCTTAGTTCAAATAACCAAAAAAGTAGTTTTATACAGACCCTTTGCTCTTTAAATTTTACAATATCAGAGTATGCTTCTAAAAGTTTATGATATTAGTTAATGTTTAAAGGGGAGGTGGTCTGGGGTTATAAACGAGTAAACAACTGACCAAATATATATGTTTTACAAGAGACATATCTGCAGAGTTCCAATATCAAGCGTTTCTTAAAATTAAAGAACTCGTGATTATGTGATTTTAAGATAAAACTATAAACAAACTTACATCCAGCTACTTTCGATGTAGCCAGGGGCAAAGCAAGATTCAGATAAACAAATCTTAGTGAAAAAACCTCTCAACCCAAATCCTTCTTGCCAACTTCCCTTTAGTTACAGCACAAAACAAGTTTTACGGCAGCATTAAGCCACTTAAATATCCAAATTTGTAAATTGTATTAAAGATTGTCAATTTTAAATATTGCGTACAACATCCATATTTTTTTATACTAACAAGTTTGCCATCACTTATTGATTCTTTGTAAAATTACAATAGTTCAATTATTAGTTTCTTCATTTACAGAAGGAAATATAATCTATTTTTATATGTACAAATGTTCAGTAAAAAGTACACTTTTCTGCAATTTCCTTTTTATGTGACGCACCAACTACATAATTATGGAATGTTAAAGATAATTTTGCAAATTAATGTTTATTGTGAATTTTAATTGTGATAAATCTAAAATCAAACACGAAATGTCATAATTTGAAGAAAAATAGCAAAATTACTTTATCATAATTAGATAAATGGAGGCTTGACATTAAAATAGCCTTTGATTTAATTACACTATCCAAAATTAGAATAAAGAACCAGAACGAAGTAACTCAAAATTGAGTTCGAGAATTTACAACAAAATTATGTATGCTTCAATTACCATCCTCCGTTATAGATAATTATGATTTTTACTAGTTACTAATTAGATATATTACATATTTTTTATCACAAAAGTGTGTGAGAACAAAAGACTTTATTGTGAAATATTTAATAAGAAAAACAAAGGGCGTTATCCTCTTAGAAATTTTGGTTTTAATTTTGAAAATTTGATTACCCCGGGCCCCTAACAACGACAAACAACTATTTTAGGTTAGGTTAGGTTTTAGGCTAGGGAGCCGAGCGCTGCGGCTAGGCAGGCAAGGGGGCCGAGCGCTGCGGCTAGGCAGGCTAGGGAGCCGAGCTCTGCGGCCAGAGGCCAGGCAACCCCCATATTTATTTTAAAAGAGGGATTCTGTGTTCGCTAAACCCTTTGAGGGAAAACACCGAAGAATATTTTTTTATTTCATCCATTTTAATAAAATTAATTTAAATACTAATAATTTTTTTTTCTAAAGGTTGAATATCACAATATTAAGTGGCAGAAATCTAGTACCTATGGATTCAGGAGGTAAAATTATATATACTCAAAATTAGTTTTAAGGTTTCTATACAGAGCACTTTTGTATGTTCAAATTTTTCTATATTCCGAATTACCCTCTATGCTATCACAAGCTATAAATTTCATAATTGGTTGAGTACAACTTCTCTGAAAATTGTAGAATAATTGGTCCAGCTGTTTACGATATCTTAGCAGTCATACAGAGAGACAGACAGACATATAATTTCTTTAGTTTAAAGCATTAAACTTCGCTTCCTAAAACAATAACTTTCATGACTAGGTACAAGTGATCCATATGCAGTTTTCTTAATCGACAACGAGGAAATTTTCAGGTAAAAGTCTTAGGGATAAGACAACTGACGATAAATTGATATACACTCCCACTTATATAGATCAAAATATTGATAAAACTGTTTGAAGACTGTCAGTTTGTACAAACCAATCAAATTTCATAAAATTACTCCAATATAATTATATGTACAAAAAAATGAGAAACATGATTAGATTTTATTTTTGACAGTTTTATTTTCAGTATTTCTTTCTTATTTGAATGTTTTACGATTCACGAATAAAGCGATGGTTTTCTGCTTAGTCGTTTGTTTTAATCTTAAACTGCAGAATAGCTTAACTCCTAATAAATTACATAATTTGAAAATATGTATATTTAATGGCAAATTTGGTATTAAAATATCAATGCCAGATATAGCAACATGTCATATGTAATTGTACAAAATTAAACAAAAAGTTTAAAATATAGATATATTTTTATAATTATACGCAATAAAAGTTTAAATATTTTTAAAAAGTATTAATTTTAAATTTATATGTCATCTTTCGACAAAATTAAAATTTTATTTTTTTATATTTTGTTGTATAGAAACAAATGAATTTAGTAGTTTTAGTAGCAAATATATTCTGTAATAATGGTCTGTCCTTTCATCTATCTAACATTCTGTAAGACCATTGAGAAATATATAATAGTTATTTCTCGTATCGTATTAAAAACGGCTTTCCGCGGATATAAAATGTGCAATTATAAGATTAAAACCAGCTTTTTTAAGTCCCGAGATGCCGAAGGCACGGGCTAAAAAACTGGTTTTAATTTTATGATTGTACATTTTTTTATTCGTAGAAAACTGGTTATAATACGGTGCTAGACATAGTTTTTTCGTATGGATAAGAACCGGTTCCTAACCACCGGATTAGAATGAATACGAGAAAGATTTTATAATGATAACATAATTATTTTGTCTCATAGCTAACATAATATCTCTATACTAGCGGGTTCGCTCCTACCATCTAAGGGGCTATGTATTCTAAGGGATATGGAAAGGCTGCAAAACATCCAAAACCATACCCAGACTTATTCATAAAAATAGAAATAGCCTCAAACCATAGTGAGATCTTTCTTTTTTATAGACAAAAAAGTTTACTACATTACACAATAGGATTACTACATAGGTCCAAAGAAGTGAAAAAGGATTTGAATCCTGTATGGAGAGAGACATGTCAAATTTTGCTGGATGAACTCACAGTTGCTTTCAAAATCCAGGTACTGTAATATAACTAGCGGCCACGTTTTTAAAGGCCTCTAGTGGCACTTTAAATTTTCTATTTATTTTAGATATTATAATTTGATAAATAATTTGTATATGTTTTTCATTCATGCTACGATACTGGCGCCGCCCTGCGGGAATATTTCAATATTTTTTGGTATTTTTCGGCGATTTCTCTTGGGAGGGTGGTGGTACCCTCCCCCAAAATGATTATAAACCTTCCCAGGACCCATGGGATGCTAATCTGTGTAGGAGAATCATATCGATTCAGTGGTAAGCGAGATATTTCAGTACAGAGAGAAATCCTTTTAATTTATCATAAGGACAAGGCTAGCTAAATATAACAAAATCCAAGCAATTTTTAAAAAGTGATCCTCAGAGCTGCCAATATTTTTATGAATCTTTAACCTAATGTATTTTTTTTCTTCTAGATTTACGACAAAGATATCATGGTAAAGGATGATTTTATGGGGGAGGCATTTCTACCACTGTCAGCTTTGCAAGTTAACAGGTACATAACAGGGATCTAAAGGGATAAGACAATGGCTGATAAATTGTTGTACATCCCTATTGACGATACACAAAATAAGCCTTTCTGCAGATTACAATTGTGGTTGAAATGTTCGGACACTCAGCTAAATGGACCAACAAATCAATTTTAAAAATTGTCCCCAAAGTTTTTAAGTCAATGAAACAGCTTAATGTCCCTTCTCTCCCTGGGTACAAAGTCTAAGAGATATAAGTTTTCCGGAATTGTAATGTAGGGAGTAGATTTGAAATCTGCATAAAATTTTAAGGATTTTTTTTATAAAATTCGTTTTTTGTATAATTCTTTATCTATAAGCGGAAATACAAATTAAGTTAATTAATTTTGGCATCCGTGATTGGTGAATTTAAAAAATCTGCGCTCTGATTGGATGTCGTACATCATTCAACCAATTAGAGCGCAGGTAGTTTAAAATCCACCTATCCTATTGGTCAAAATTAATTAACTTAAAATGTATTTCCGCTTTTAGATAAAGAATTTTACAAAAAACGAATTTTATAAAAAATCCTTAAAATTTGATGCAGATTTCAAATCTACTCCCTACATTAAAATTCCGGAAAACTTATATCTCTTAAAAGTCATAGATGTTTTCTATTTAAATTATGAAAAACAGCAGCTGCTTAATGTCTGAAAATAGTTGGTTCAGCTGCAACAGTTTTGACTTACTGCTAACTTCTATATTTTGCATTTTTAAATGCAAATTAGAAAGCTAAAGTAAGGCAGGCTATGACTGTTCTAAATTACAACAGTTTTGACTTTGTATTTCCCAAACTCGTACGTAAAACTCTGCTCTGGATGGAATTTTAATTGTTTATATATAATTTAATTGTTTTAATTTCTATTTTCAAAACTTCGTATCATTATGATTTACAGAAAATCTCAAAAACGATTGATGTATTTAATCAATGGTTCAAATTTAACATTAATAATATAAATGTAGGTTCAATAGTTTAATTATCTTTTCATAAAACTTTTCATTTATTTTTTCTTAGAAGTTATTTGGGGGCGAATAATTTGTTTACTGAGCCATATATTTTGGGAGTTTAATGGACCCTCTCAAACTTCCCGCAAATAGCTTAAAATCTGGTCTAACTTATTCTTTCTGGAAATTGTGGTTTAAAAAATAAAGTTAGATTTCATAGGGTGGGAGGGGGTGGTGCTTAGATCGATTATTTTTTTTTCATTTGCAATATTGAATAGAAAAAGTAAAACATAATTTCTTAGGTTAGTATTTTTTTCCTGAGGTAATTTCTTGCGAGGATCGAATGGGGTACGGTACCCTCCCCAAAAATAGTAATAAATCTTTCATGGACCTATAATCTAATTGAAAAGTAGAACCATATCGGTCGAGACGTTTATGAGATCTTAAGCTGCGTACACTCTGATATATAGACATCCTTTTACTTTTTATATAAGGACTTGATTGTTTAAATATTAAATGTTTGATGTAATGAGCCATTTTCATCAAAAGCTGCAAATATTTGCTTCATGAATCAAATTTACAAAATGGTAAAATATTTGATTTCTCATCTAAACCTCAACCACTTCTTTCCCTTATCCCACGTCAATATAATCTACTAGCCGCTACGCCCCTAGAGGCCTCTAGGGTCAATTGATGAGGGGGAAGTTGAATAACAAAACCTATTTATATTAGTTTAAAAGAATTTAATTTATTTTTTTTTTGGGGTGCGGAGATTAACTTTCTTTTTAACTTTTTCTAGGGGCGATTTCTTTTGGGAGGAAGATGAAAAGATCTTTCGGTACAGACAAACAGACACACAGACAAACAAAGGTGCTGCAACCACTAATTTTAAACTGCATTAAAAAATGATGGGAATATTTTTTAAGGGGGGGGGAGTTTAGGTGTCCCACCCCCAAGAAAATAGCCTAAAGCCACCACAGGACCAGTAGATATAATACCTGAAAAGTATAATCCAATCGGTTCAGTTGTTACCGAGATTTTAAAGGACAGCCAAACGGACGGACAGATAGACAGACATACAGACGGACAGATAGACATCATTCTACTTTGTGATATAGATACTGAGTATCTGTATATGAAAAGTTTCAAAATGAAGGAGGGGGGGCTTTAAATTCTTCACTGATGATATATGTTGATATATTATCATGTTACTAGTTACAAAAATATTTTCATGAAAATTATTTAGTAACAAATATTCAGAGATCTTAAGGGATTGATTTATGTATTATCCTGCACCCTACCCCCACACCCAAAAAAAACTAAAAAAAAAAACTATAATGAACAAAATTTAACCTTCTGTGGATTATTATTAGTTTGGACACTGTTGGTGTCTACAATCCAATCTAGATTGAATAATAGTCCCCAAATGTTATAAGCCAAAAAAAGAGACCTGTCTATAAAATTTAGGGACCAGTATAATTATTACTAAAATCTCCCTTCACCGCCCTGCATAGATTGTTCTTTAAAATAGGTTAAGTGAATTATCAAATTTGGTTTCGTTACCTGGAATTTAAATAGATAATACCTTCATTAAATTTAATCCGAAAAGTATGTATGTAGAGTAGTTTGATAGTATGTACACAATACTTGTTTGTTAATATGTTGATTCCAAAAAATCGGGACTCAACCTGGCTGGTCCCTAATAGGTTTGAAGAGATGGAGGGGGGAGGGGGACAAAAACTTTTCTGGAGACCTGGAGGATCAGGACTTTGCAAGTCTATACTTTAATCCGAAAGTTGATTCTAACACTAATATTGTACATATTTCTATCATGGAAAGTTTTATAAATTACCAATTTATTTAGTAATAATTACAGTTTGCGCTGTATCTTAAATACCCAACGCGGTTTGTTTATGTCTTATTCCTGCCAGGATGGTTATTTTCAATAATGCCACTAATGTCTAATTGTCACATTTGAAAATTCAACCAATTATGGCCTCCACGCAGAAAATGATACAGTTTAAAGTTTTGCATAGTTTCTTGATTTGAAAACATTGATAGCGTTTCACGTAGTAACTCTACAAAATGAAAGAATACCTCTGAAAATCCCTCATTTTTATGACATCATATGGCTGATTTGTTGAGACACTTTGTAAAGTTACTTTCACGTATTTTCATTAATAAAATTACTTTTTTTAGAACTGATGTTATGGAGCTAGACCTAACACCTGGTACAAACAAAAGCCTCAGAAAAATGGTATCCAAACACAATGTTCATTTAGGTAAACAATATAATATAATTAGTAGCGCAGCAACTCTATAATATTAGGAATTCTGAAATCCAATAGTGAATCTTCCAAAAGAAAGTCTTTGATAAATGGTCTTAGAAAACTCATCCAAGGACGTCCAAGGGGGAGGGGTAAAGTGAAGATTACACCCCCCAAACGAATTTTTTACTACTAAATATTTCAATATTAGGTAGGTACCTATTTACATTATTAAATTACCCCCCCCCCCAAAAAAAAAAAAAAAAATTACCCCGGGTGTAAATTTAGGGGGGGGGGGTAACAAAAATTTACACCTACCAACAGATTTTAGAGGGGGTAATTACCCCCCCCCCAAGTAAATTTTACACCCCCAAAAACCAAACTATCCCCCCCCCTTTAAAAAATGTTTACCTTCCCAAATAAAAAAGCTTGGACGCCCCTGAACGCATCCGCTCGTTGTCAGTTAATGGGTTCGAATAGTATATAATATATTTTTTGTACTGCTGCTATGTCAGATGCAGTACTTTACTAGTAAGAGTAGGAGTTAATTAGCCATGTCAAGCGCAATACATTACCA
Organism: Acartia tonsa; assembly: GCF_053477335.1. Classification (NCBI taxonomy): domain Eukaryota; kingdom Metazoa; phylum Arthropoda; class Copepoda; order Calanoida; family Acartiidae; genus Acartia; species Acartia tonsa. Next base: position 38,792,661 of record NC_137265.1, on the reverse strand, counting down.
TGTACAGTTAGGACTTCCAGACAAAGGTTATGCACTGTAATAAATGGAATGTTAGTACTATGTTGTTATTCAAATCTTTTCAATCTTCAATTTTCAATATTTACAAGCTGCCAATGGCTGGAGTTTATCATTATGAGATGATTTTCCATTTATTTTGATTTACTAGATTATAATATTACCCTAGATGGTAAATCAAACACAATAATCCGTCCAACTTAAAAAATAATTTCTAGCAACCAAAGATTTTCGTTGACATTTAGGCTCATGTGTTTCAAGAGCGAACAGATTAAGCGGTATATTTTCCCCGAGCAAAGCTTTATTCTTAGAATTTAATTATTCAAAGCTGAATTATTTTATGTTAAAAAATACTGCCCTTTGTACCAGTACTATTTGAATATTGTCGTTTTTTTCCTATTGGGTGTTCCTGTTGGTCTCATTATGAATTTTAGATCTAGACGTACTATATTTATTGTTTATAGGCTCAATAGAATTGGAGACCCGGATTGAAAGAATTTCAAAGTCTGATTATAATATGGTATGTTTTATCAAAAGATTCATAAAGAATATTCACATGATTCTTGCAACGTCATATAATTATGAAGTTTTCATTTACCATCTTTTTTTTCAAAGGAATAAGCATAAATCTTACAATTTAGCTTCCTAGGAGGCATTACTAATCGTCAGCTGATCGTACAAGATTATAATAAGAAAATTAATGTGCTGCAATACATTCTTATGTCTTATAAGCAAGGTTGGGCAGTCGCGCGTAAGCCGCGTTTAAGACTTGGTGAAATCCTCATATCATAACTTTAAGATTCATCTCTATGTATAAACCTGTTTCTAAACAAACAATCTCTCTTTTCAGAATTTACTTTTAATTAATTTAACCTTGTGCGCGGCTGCCAAGCTCTGCTAGTAACCGATTTTAACAAGCTAGCTAACGGCCAAACACTAGTTAAATTCTATTTATTTGTTATTATAGTTGATGTCAACAGAGAAGAGTAGACCAAAACAAAGTTATAGAAGAACAATAAAGGGTGTCAGTGACTATGTTTTTACAAGGTTGATGTTAATCCTTATAATAAAGTAACAGGGTGTCTTTTTGTCTGTCTGTACTACAGGATCTTGCTGACTGCTGAACCGATCGGGTTCTCCTATAGGTCCTGGTAGAATTTATAACTATTTTGGTGGAGGTTACCACAAACCTACCAAGAGAAATCGGTCCTAGAAAAAAATATACCCACGTTTGTGAAAGTTTTTGGGTGACTACTTGTGTGTATACTTTTGTTGGGGGGGGGGGGGGGGGGATCTAATATATATATCTTTTTCAAAATTTTTGTAGTCACCCCCTTTATCCCCATCCCTCTCTCCTTGAATTCCTTGCAGTAATTGATAAAGTTTCAACATTAAACACTTTGTTATAGTCCAAGTCCCTCGCTGACGAGACATGAAGTGTCAAGTAGGAGAAACACCAGACAAGCTAGCTTATACAACAACTTTGCATACACCATGAATTCTGACCATACTGATGTTATTCCAGTTGAATCTTTTGTTGAAAAGGTAATATTTGGTGCAGTTCCTAATAAAATGCAACTGGAATCGATTATTTACAAAAAAAAAATAACTTAAAAGCTGCTACCATCTTTATGGTTGAACGCATATTTTATGTTCGCATATCATTGCAATCGACAAAAAGCCTCAAAATGATCTGGAGTAGCCATGCAAAGTTACATCGTAGCGAACATGAATACTTTTTTTACGCACATTTTCTTTAGTCAAGCTCTGCCTGTGCATCATTGAATCTTGGCTATTTAAGATTATTTGGTCTTCTTTAGTCGCTTATAAATTTGAGGGCTTATTTTTACATTCAGCAGCTTCACAGCCAACAGCCAGCCTTAAAGTTCTTAATTGTTTGAGATATTCAATCCTAGAAACATTTTATAGGGAACTGCATCAATTTTATATTTTAAGTATCTTTAAGTTAAAATGTCAGAATCTTCAAATTGAAAAAAATATGTCATTTCAGTCACGTGAAATGATATAACAATGAAAAGTCTAATATAGAACGTTTTAATAAGAAAGGTCCTTTTTTCTGGAAATATTAAACTACAAATATTTTATGAACTACAATTTGTTATATTTAACTTGGAAACAAACAACATTTTAATTTATTAAAAAATACCCGTAACAAATATGTTTCGATTCCATAGTAACTAAAAGGACAATTTGCTAAAATATAATTAAGAATAAAAACAAATTTTGTATAAAATGGAACTAGTAATTTATTGCAGATATTATCAATGAATTAACAACTATTCCTTTTTGTTAGTTAGATTATTTTCAGTATTGAAAAGATTTTAACACTTTTGAAACTTTAAACTTTAAAAACCAATAATAAACAAATATTCTTCAAGATCAGAATGACTAATCATTTTCTGCATCTTCGCACTTTTTTTTACATAACATATTTTGTTTCAGAGAAGAAGTAAAGCAAATCTAAATGAAAATTTAACAGGTATTATCCAATTTAATATTATATTTTGTTTTTGCTAATCAAAACAATGAAGCAAAAGTCTAATTAATGTTGTAGTTATTTATATTTTGCAGTTTACATCTAGAAATACTATCCTATTGAATAAAGTAGTAAGCGTTTTTTGTCTGTCCTGAAGAATCTCGCTAACCGCTGAACCAATATTGTTCACCTTACAGTGAAGCTTCTTACCTTAAGCTCCTAACTTAGGTGCCCCTAGAGGCTTCTAGGGGGCGTAGACTCTAGTCTTATATTTAGAATTAGGGACCTATTAAGGTGCGTATTAAAATAACATAGTGGATCCAAAGTTTTATTTCAAAGGAAAAAAGTAATCAATAGCAATAACAAACCAAAACATTCCAATAATCAAAATGTTTGACAGAATCTTGGTCCTGAGTTATATAAATTTGAAGATCTGAAAATAACATAGTGAAAAATAATAAAATTATAAAAATAGACAATTAAAAATTCCTCATAAATAGAATTTTATCTGAGATGAGTTAATAAGTCTATAATAGTTATTTCTCGTATTGTATTATAAACGGCTTTCCGCGGATATAGAATGTACAATTATAAGATTAAAACTAGTTTTTTTAGCCCCGAGGTGCCGAAGGCACCGGCAAAAAAAGCTGGTTTTAATCTTATGATTGTACATTTCTATATTCGTAGAAAACTGGATATAATACAATGCTAGACATAGTTTTTTCGTATGGATGAGAACCGGTTCCTATCCACCGGATTCGAATGAATACGAGAAAAAATATTACCTAAACGTCATTGTATAGAGATAGCATCTTCCCTTAATCAAATTGTATTGTGCACAAGAAGAAGCACTGGCACACTTTTCATGACACTCATCAACTGTAGACACAGGAACCTGAAAGAAATAAGAGAAGATTTTAAATATAATACTATGAATGGAGTTGAAGAAATGAAAGAAGAAACCCTTGCAAAGCAATATTCATGTGATGTTTGTGGTAAATCATTCACACATTTAATAATATACAGAAATGTTTATAAAAGAACATAAACAGAAGAGAAGCTATATTTGTTAACCAATTTTTATAAACTAAATCAATATACTTGCCCTGCCAATATATCTGTTTTGAGGCTTCGTATTGTTTAACACACAAGGTTGCTTAACCAGAAAACACTCCTCAGAAAGTACTGGGCCAGAGAAGTTTTCGCTAGAAGTTCGGAATATGGCTTGTACATAAAGAAAACATGATCCCCTTCTGTGTCTAGTCCATGAGATACACTGTTCTTCGTTTTGACATATTTCCTGGCATATCTCATCTGATGGTTTTCGTCCTACCCATTTCCTTCTAAAGTATCTTTTCTCTCCAGGTACTGCACAGGAAGTACCAGTTCCAGGACCAGAATCACTGCAAGTTCTGCTTTCATCTCCAACATTAGCAAGTGCTGTTCTCCTCAAGTTCAGAATTCTGGCATTGTTAGAGACACCTTCAACTCCAGTTGTTGTGTTGGTTGATGGATGAATAACATTTGGATTAGAGTAGTAGTTGACTCTGACTTCATGGTTTTCTTGCCTATAAGCAAGGATAGTTCTGAGTCCTGCACTTGCTGACCCTTGTTCAATCAAATGGCCATGTCATTGGATTGTATGTTACTTCCCGATTGTGAAAAAGACCAATGTTGTGTCCAATTTCATGTCCAAAGCTATAATAACCCAATGTACATTGCTTAGCACAGACTGATATTGTTGCTCCTGATCCAATAGTGTCAATGTAAGCTCTGTCACAAACATTTCCCATGGGTGCCTTTGTAAGAAGAGCAGTAGCATCAGCAGTTCCCCGAAGAGCCTCAAAACTTCCTTTCATATCTTTAAAGGCTGTCAGCAATGCAGCAGAATCGTTGCTATTATTGAGAGTTGCTTTTTCATGACATAATAAAGAAATTCTCATTGCTACCTTAGAGTTGATGTAACCTTGATTGGTTTCAGCAATAACTTGTTCTATAAAACCTTGGACATCTTGTGTTGCATCAGCAAATTCTGGTGTATAGTAAACTTTTACAGAATATGTTACTATTGTGGTTGTGTCTACATCTTCCATTGTGATCCTTGATAGTCCTAGGCTGCTTTTTTTTTATCTTGAAGTGAATCATCACCGTCATCAAGTTCCATGTTTTGAACATCTAGATGTTTTATGGCATGAATATCACCTCCGCAATACTCAATTACATAGGAGTTACCATCATCTAATGCAGCATGGCCATAAACACCATCTCCTTTGGCATTCAAAGAGAGAATGAAATCAACATGATCATTGCCATAATAAAAGCTATTTCTGGTTCCTTCAACTCTACCCAGGAAAGAAAGATGATTTTCAATGGGACCACCTATGACCAGATCTCTATCACCTAGGACTGATGGACCAAGTTTGAATGTAGTACAGCTAAGAAGTAGATTGTCCTGACAGCATGCATGCTGGCTTTGGGATCCGATCTCACTTGTTAACAATGAACCTCCTTTCACCTCTGATAAAACATTAAAAAATATAAAACATTGTTTATATTCTTAAATACATGCAATTTTGTTTCTTTATTGATTATAATCTTTAAAACTTTTCTCATGAGAAAAGTCTGTAGTAAATTTGTTTTTTACTTTTCATAAGAGAAAATATGTATTTTCTGTCTCAATTTCAATCCCCCCTCCCTCCCTTTAAAAAAAGACAAGAAAAATAATATAAACCATAATTTACCTATTCATATAGCATAAGGTATATTTAAATTTTTCTATTACCTGGACAGCAAAGGTACAATGTCACAAGAACAAAAGTAAATTCCAATTTTTTCATCCTAATACAAGAGTTAATTTTTAATGCTCAAGTGCTAAAAAAAGGATGACAACATCCATAAAAGTGAAGCTCTACAATTAAACTGGTTTTAACCTATTTTTAAAACGTATATAAAAAATATACTATGACACCAGTAGAATCAGACTGCAGAGCCTAAATTTGAATTAAGTCCCCAATAAATTTTTTTGGGGGGATTTAAATATTAATTTTTACTGTTGCCATGGTCATTTTGACCAGAGCAAAAGGTCTTTTTTTATTTGGGTAAAATTCTTAGCTTTTAGAGTGTTTTGCTTCATAAATATTGTATTCTGGTATAGAGTAAAATTAGGCCTTATGATTTTACTATAAAAATTCACTAAAAAGTTAAATCTTTACAATATACCATTGGATTAACATTAACATGTTTGTGTTCTATCACCTATTTTAAACACATAGAAATTGGCTGTAAAGGGTTAAATTTGATGACAACATGACAAGATGACAACAAATGTTTATGCAATACAACAAAATTATTTTTGTCACATATACAAATATGATATAAAATAAGATTATTCAAACTTATTTTTTAAAAATATTTTTAAAAAGTATGTATCTTTTACGTGTATAGTTTTCATTCTTTTCATTTTAATTAAATAAAAATTATTTAACTACATTGTAAATAAGTCACTTTGTGAAAACACTCTTTCAAAAATTATAAAGAATTGAAATGAAACAAGTAATCTTATTGGGTTGACTTTAGCATTATTTTTTTTATTGTATTATATTAAATTTTTCACTGAAATTAATTGTTTTAGAAAAAAACTTATTTCCATTGAACAGAATTTATTGGGGACTTAATTAAAATTTGGGCTCTGCAGTCTGATTCTACTGGTGTCATAGTATATTTTTTATATACATTTTAAAAATAGGTTAAAAACAGTTTGAAGGGTAAGATAATTGTAGAGTATCAAAATATAAATATGCAAGTTATAAACAAAATTTTAAGTAAATTTGTTGAAAACTGTTTAAATATAGAAAACTGTTTTATGACATACTTACATTTTTAGAACTTGATTTAGAGAGGCTTCACTTAAAAAATTGTATATTGTTATCATGGTTGTTAAAATGTTAAAAATATTTTTTCTTTAGATGGACAAACGGACATTCTTGTAAAGATAATAGAGTTTCTACACTTTCTAATTTATTCCTAAATACTAATGGAATCACCACTTTTTTAAATACTAAGTTATAAATATTTTTAAAAAAATTTTTAAAAGCAGATATTTTAAGCTAAGAACATTTCTTAAATACAATTTTCAAAAATTGCTTGAAATTCAAAATTAATTATTTCATGTTAGTTATAAAATGTTTACCTGTAAAGAGTCCAAATAAAACTGTGCAGCTTAAATTTATGAACAAATTTATAAACTTTACAAGTGTTGTTGTTTTTTTCATACAACATACAGTTAGGGAGTTGAATCCATTTTGATAGAAGTAGAAATATAATCTTTGATTACGGTTTTGACCCTCTTAAACAGTAATCTACCATTCCACTTTCCCCTCTCTTGGTGATGATATCATCAACGCCAATATTACTTTTGTAATCTACCATTCCAATTTTGCATCTCTTGGTGATAAAATCATTGTCTTGGTACTTTGCTACCATGTGAGGTGTATGACTGCCTATGGGATTTGCTTCCCAGCTTCCCTTTTTTCCTTATATGCTGTCCTATGAAGACGACATTTTTGTTGGTCTGAAACAGGGCATTCCCAAGAGATGCGCGCCTTATGTAAACAACCCCAACTCTCTTTGTTTTGATTGAGGCAGGCTCATTATGTTATGAGAATAAAAAACCATGTATTGTTTGAATTGTGTGGTTTGCCGTGCTGATATATCCTCCAATATCTCCCGGCTCGATGAGAGAACCATATAGGTGACTTTTTATCCGTAGAAAACTGCGCGTTAAAGTGTTAATATGTGTTTAAGCCAAGTAAAAAATGCAATTTTATTTTCTTAAATTTCAAAGAAAAGACCAATTGTTTTAAAACCTAACCTGTAAGTGAATGTTTTAATATGCATTAATGATTATTTTATTCTTATGCAATTTATTTTTATTCTATTTTACACAATTATTTTTGATTTTAGTTATTTAAAGACTGAAAATATTCTCTATCCTACAAAACTCACGAAACCTATCATTATTATTTATGAAGATACTTAAGAAACAAATGAAAATTATGTATTAATTTTAATATTGTTTCAGAACCCTCTCTTTTCATAGTTTTGTTCAATAAACATACTATTCGTAAACGGCCTAGTTCTCCTGGGGAGTAGAGGAATTAGTTGCTTGTCGCAACAGATCTTGGTAATGGTCACGTCTGTCCATGTACCTCGACAATTATCAATGCCAATACGATTTTTGAAATGTACCAATCCACTTTCAAGAGAGACGAAACTGGAATGGTGGTTTACACTTTTAACATTGACATAATTAAAATCATACATACTATTTTTAAATTATGTTAATGGTAGGAATGTATGAAATACTATTTATAATTATTTTTTTTATGTAAAATAAAAATCATAACTAGAATATGTCATTACTATTTTGTCGATTTAAATAAGGAAATCAATGTTTATGAATACGCTGATATGTAAGCATTAATGTACCATTCTAGTTTCGCCTCTATTGAAAGTGGAATAGTACATTTCAAAAATCGTATCGGCATTGGTGATATCTTCACCAAGAGAGGGGAAAGTGGAATAGTAGATTACATTTTTAGAAGGTCAAAACCATAATCATATATTATATTTCTGCTTCTATAAAAATGGATTCAACTCCCTGACAGAATGGGGCCTATAGTGTAATAACTGATTAATTCATAGGGTTAATTCATATTTGTACTTTGCTTTTGTTTTTAAAGAAAAAAAAACGTAAAAATAATTTGATTCCACCAGTCTATTTATTTAAGGGACCTTAGTTTTCAACAAATATTTAGGGTATCATTAAATTATTTTTAAAATTATGTTTAAACGTTTCATAGTTGAATTTTAGTAAAAATTAAAAAGAAATTAGAGTCTGTGGTGCCTCAAATAAAGAAAATAGAAAAAAATAGGAGTGTTTTGATTTAAAAACTTTATGATTCATTATTTTAATTCATGTTTTTATATTTTATGATAATAAATCAAAATAAATATTTTTTTATAATTTATTTAAAGGATTAAAATAACTTTTTAAAGTTTTCACCTGTTTATAAAGGGATTGTTTCAAAGAAGAGAATATATTATTTTTCTACCTTATTCTACTATATTATATATTACTATATTATGTAAATAACTTAATTAGTTGGATTTTTAAATATATAGATTAACCTATTACTATTGTTATGACCAGAGCCAAACATGATTTGAAAATTGGATATTATTCATTTTAGTTTTTATTAAAACCATTCAATAAATCCAATCTTTTTTGTACATTATCAAAAAATGTCAAGGGGGCAAGATTAATTGATTTTGCTATTTAAAAATCGATTAGTTTTGCCTTTTTTTCATAAAGAAGTTGTATCAACTTTTTTTTTTATAGCTAGCCGGTCCTTTTAGTAAGTAGTAGATGTAAAATTTTTCATAGAATTCAGATATGCAATCGGTTTTTTTGTAGACCTCTTATTTTTTAAGTAATTTAAGTATTAAAAAAAAAATTAAGTCGATTTTAAGGTACTAAAATGCAACAAAAAAAAGAAAGAAAATGGCCATTATGAACAAAAATAGTAAGATCTTTAATTTGACACCTTACTTTTTCAATTCTGTCAGGTAATTATTGAAAAAATCGATTTTTTTAAACCCACGAGAATAAAAACTTTGAACTCAATTTTATCATTTCACAAGTAAAAAAATATGGGTTCATATATACCTTTAGAATCAGAAAAATATTACGAATCCATTGTAATGTAAAAAGTAAGCTTTAAAACACTTACCTTCTAACATAGCTTGTCCTTGTCCAAAATGCAACATCCAAGTAGTATCCTATAAAATGTTTAATATTGTAACAAGGATAAAAAAGTTCAAAATCAACAAATCATTTATTCGTTCCTTTTATCACATCTTTAAATTTAAAAACCACAACCATTTCCTTTATAATCAAACTTAAAATATTACAGGCCTTTGGTGGAAGAATGGTTGTCAGAATGAGATTGTATTAAGCAGTCAATGAACTTGTCACACACCAGGGTTCATAACCCAGTGACTCATACACTTGTTAGACAGAAGGAAAGTGAAAAAAGGGAAAGTTTTACCCTAAAAAGTGACAACCCCAATAAACAGTTATCCACAGATCAAAAACTAGACGTCTAGTATGCCAAATTTCACCATGTTAGAAAGTGAAAATATCAGTGATTTAGACGTCTAAAACCAACAACCATAAAAGGTTAGACGTCTGATATGTGACAATCATAGCAACAGATAGCCAAGATGGCCATTAATTATGGTTAGAACCAGACGTCTAGGGGGCGCAACAAGCGTCCCCAAAAGTATAAAAGGAAGGGATTTCTGGAAATTCCTCACTCTTCTCACAACCACCAAACTTAAAGCATCTCACTTGTAGAACATAGTCCATAGAAAATTAATTCCAGATCTATAGAAATCCAGTAAGTTTTACTTCAAAGACTTTGGTTAAATTACCTTAATCATATCCAAAGATACACCAACACCAGTGGTTTGAATTTGACTACCTGAAATAATTGACATTTGATAACAAGTTTATTAAGCCAAAGGTTTAAGTAATATTAATTAAAGCCTCAGTAATTCCAACACAATTGGTTGATTTTAAATTTTAAAATCCTAGCTAAAGTTTTAAGTAACATTTATTTAAAGCCTCAGTAAACCTTTAACACCATTGATTGATTTTAAAATCTAAATCCTAGCTAAGTTTAAAGTAACATTTATTTGAAGCCTCAGTAAACATTTAACACCATTGGTTGATTATTTAATTTTAAATCTTAACTAAACATTAAGTAAAAGATTTGTTTAAAAGCCTCAGTAAAAGTCCGACGCTATTGATTGATTATCGTATTAAAATAAAGAAATAGCTTTGAATAGTAATTAATACTTAAGTAATTAATAATCCATTGAGATAGGTATACCTATCACGTCTGTAATTAAGTATACATTAATTGATAATTCTTTGTGTTAAATAAGTTTTGTGTACAATTTTGTTTGGTCTTATTCTAAATTATTGCAACCATTTTGAATTTAAATTGTTCTGTCTTGTCCTTTAATCCATAAGTATAACTCCACCTTTTATATATCCAATATCATTAAATCTTGAATTGTTTTGTCTTGTAAATAAATTCATAAGTATTATTCCACCATTTATATAAATCTAATATTATTAAATCTTGAGATCTTGTAATCTAATTAAAATCTAATTAATATCTTGTGATTGTTTTGTGCTTAAATTACGTCTTGTAAAATAAAATTATAAAATAATAAGGAATTAGTTATTAATTGGTAAACTCGTTCGAAAACTACTCTATAATTTACCTAGCTCGAATATAACACTGTCAAGGGAATTAGTGGCAAGCCGTTAAGAAAGGGAGAACCTTATCGGTTAGAATTGGGTTTCCTTGAGAGTCGGGACTAGGATTAACTACTTACTGAACCAACATTTAAAGGATTGCTTTGCAGGTAGGAAGGCTGATAAGTACGTCTTCTAATTTCAAAGGATAGATAGGTTAAAATCTGCTCTTTTGATAACGCAAGGTATAGAATAGCGGTAAACGCTATCATCACTCCTACAGGTGGTGCGACCGTCCTTTTGAATCTTAGATAGATAAGAATTATTAAGAAAATTTTTAATTAAGTTCTCTTACCTTATTTTTCTATACGGACCCATAGCATTTTACCAAGAACATTGACTTCCTTGATATATACTTAATATTTTTGACAATCTATATCTTGTACAAGACAAAACAACTTCTCTATACTATCATATTACTATTTTTAATTGCGTCAATTGACACTAAAATAACAGCCAATAATTTAGTTTATAAACTTGAATTAGACAATTTAAAATCTGATAAAGCACTTGAAAATTTTGCTATTTTTTTAGATATAACTCAAAGGATACCTCTTATTTTTATTCTAATTGACATTATAACTTTAATTTGCTACTAATAAACTCTTTTCCAACTTTTTTTCATAGTTCTCGAATTCTTTTCCTATCGGATTGTGTATTCTACACCATTAATAAGTATTTCTAAATTGCTGTGAAAAACTTTCTGTGATAATAACTCTTAGTAATATTAAGGAGACCTGTGATTTCTGACGGATCCGGTATATAGCACCACAACATCAACAGAGAAGAGTCCCGTCAATACAGCGATCTTTGGTCTTCTACCTGAAAAACATTCAAAATTTTAGGTAAGTGTATTGCCTTATCTTTTATTATTTTCGTATCCTTATTAGGTTTAGTAGCTTTATCTATTTTTAATATACAATTGTTAAAAAGTTTTGCTGAATTTATAAATCAATTTTTCTCAACTTTTGAAAATATTATAAAACTAATTAAGTCAAAATATGACAAGCATCTTTAAAAGAAGCGAAAAATCCCCCTCGAGACCTACGTCACAGGCGGGGTCAATCATAATGGAATCTCAAAATACAGATAATAATTTAATAAATGATGATCATCATAATAATCTAATTACTGAAAATGTGGCAAAAACATTACAAGACCCTATCGGTCGACTACTTTTAAACCTAGCTAGCACTTCAATTGCTTTGAGTAAAAAATCTGACATTCCTGCTCCAAATCTTGATATAGAAGACATAAGTAATGATTATCAAGAACATTTACAACAAAATAAAAAACGCATTGAAAAAGAAATCAGAGAAGAAAAATTAAAATTAGATCACTTAATAAAAAATTATACAGCGGATAAAAAATTTACAACCATGGAAACTATAGTGGCCCCTTCAAAATATTCTCCTACAGATATCTTAACTCATGATGAGTATAAAAGAAACTTAGCTCATAATCTATTTCCAAAAAAACAATTCAACACTAAAAGTCCTTCCTCTCCTTCCATTGCTGAACATTTAACAAATCTTAACGAGTTTCAGGAGGACATGTGTTTATCAGAGGCTGAATTTAAAAGATTCTTACAAAAAAGTTTTACAAATGAACCTTATCAGTTTATATCTGATCAAATAAGCTCAAAATTGCCTATTAGCGATATCTATTCAAACCTATTAAAAAAATATGATACTCGCATAAATCCATTCCAAGCTAGAGATAAATTGTTACAATATAATCCTCCCCCTAATTCAACTTTATCAAGTATTGAATCAGACATTCTTGAATTAGGGAACCGTGCGGCACTTATTCATGATGAAACCTCCAGAAATTCATGCTTTAATGCTGAAGTCATAAGTGCTTTAAAGAAAGCATTGCCCCGCCAATGCTCAGAGTACGTACTTAAAGCTGAAAAAGAGTGCAATGCTTACTACGGCCGTAACGCATCTTTTGCTGAATTTAGTACTTCATTAAAAGTTTATTCTGACCTCATAGATCTAGAATTAGAAAAACTTTATGCTAGCAAACCAATGAAGTCTATACATTACAGCAAATACAATACACCTAGACACTCTGTAAATGCTTTAAATTTTGATGAAAATCGTAGATCTACGTATAATAACAATAATCATGCAAAATCTAGCTATAATAATTATAGAAATAATAGGCACTTCATCAATAATCTCGATATAGAAGATAATTATATATTTTATAATAATGGATCCAATTTCTCTAATCATAACAGGAGCTATATAAATTCATTAGATATTGGCGGGACGCCCCAATACTCTAGAAATTATTCAAATAACTCCAATAATAATAATAAAAATCATTATAATAATCAATCTTCTTATATAAATAAAAAGCCACAATATAATCCTGGTCAAAGTTACCAAAGAAATAATAATAGCAACAGAAATAACATTAATAATTACAGGAATAATAATTATAAAAATAATAATAATATTAACAATGCTAGCTATAGTAAACAACCTCATAACCAATATAAAAATGGCCAATATAATCCGCAAAATTTTTCTAAACGTCTTAGAGACCAATTCTTCGATAATTTTGGTTCTCACAAATATCACCACAATAAACCTGTAGAAGAATATAAAAATAAAATTAATTGCCCTCTATGCGGTGATTCTGGGCATGAATCAACTAGATGCAGACAAATGCGTTTAGATAATGGTAAATTAAAAGTTCAGCCACCAACAAATGTACCTTGCACCATCTGCCTTAAAGCAACAAAAAATGAAATGAAACTTCTCCACCCTGAACACTTATGTTTTCGCAGACCCGCTTTTATTCAAGCTAAAAGGGAAGGAAAACACAGGGATTATGATATGAGAGTAGTGAATCAAGAATATAGAAATCGAATTAAATCACAATAGCAACTAAATGTGATTTCTTTAAACACCCTAAAATCTGACAAGCACCAACTTATTTTTATGGATCTAAAACCTACATATGGACGGAAACTATATATACCAATGTTAATACATCTAACTAATAATGACTATAGATCATGTACCTCTATGCTGGATACAGGTGCTGATTTATCTATTTGTTCTTTTTCTTATTTAAAAGATTTGTTTCCATACTTTGATGATGATGAATGGGATGACATGATTCAACCTACAAATATTAGTTTAAAGTCTTACACGGGTCACAAAATACCTTTATTAGGAACGATCGATTTTAAAGTTAAATTTGATTATAAAGATAAGCCACAAATTATTAAACTGTACATTGTTAAATTCCAAGATAGATTTCAATGCAAACACCCAGTTATTTTATCATTAACAGATTTTCTTAATTTAAACTTAATTATTAAAAGTCTTAAAGCCGATAATTATATGCAACCAATAGTATACAAATCAAATGATTTAGAACAAGAAATTCCTAGCTACTTTGATACTGATGAAAATTTAAATTTAGCTCATGCTTTTCTTAATGATTTTAAACCTAAAGAAATAACAGAAATCTATTTTCAATTATCCCCAGCTTCAAAATTTTTAGAAAACGATCATGTGATTATAAGTCAGGACCACATTCCTTACTCTCAGCATTATAATATTAAAATTTTTCCTTCAACTAGTTTTGTTCAAAGATACAGAAATAAAATGTCTGTAATAGCAAAAGTTCAAAATGTAGGACCTACGACTTATAATGGCGCAATCCAGGGATATGTAGATTTTATTGAACAAAGCCAGGAACTTACTGTTATAAATCATATTTCCATAAATTCTTACATTGAGAATAAAATTAACTTACTGCATGAAGTCTCTTTCCTTGACAGTTCAATCACTCCAATAGGTGAAATCACTCTTCTAAAAAATATAGATGATAAAACTAAGACCGCAAACATAGATCAAAATATTTTTAATTTAGATTTTAACTTTGCAGAAGATTTTATAGGTAACCCAGATGCAATTAATAATGACGTTAAAGATCCAAAATATAGCTTGTCAGAAGAAAGGGATAGGGTAGAGGAATCACCTATTACATTAACTAAAGAACAGGAAGATTCTTTCCTTGATGATAATGAAACAATACAATTAGGCTTTAAGCCAAACACTAAAGACATTGTACCTGAAGACTTACAACCCTCAGGTTTTTCAATTCCTTCAAATTATTACGAAAATGCATCAGACATTATATTAGAAAACAATTATGATGCTGAACACTGGCCATATATAAAAGACATCTTTATTGATAAATATCCACAAATAATCTCACTACACTCTCTGGACGCAGGTAAAATCAGCGACACTCTTGGTTTTTATAAAATTACACTTAAACCACATGTCTCTCTTCCAAAAACCAGAAAATGTTATTACCTGGCTCCAATGGAACTGGCACAATTAAGAGAAATTCTTCGAATTCTTGAAAAACTTGGCATTGTCAGCAAGGCCAGCACATCAGGTTCGGAACTCAGTCAGTTTGCCAGTCCTTGTTTCTTAATTGCAAAATCTAATAAAGCTCAAACAGCAAGATTAGTTGTCAATTACAAACTACTTAACGAGCTTATAACCATAGAGCCTCCACTCATACCTACGGTTAGCTCAATCCTTAATAAATTAAGAGATGCTTCCTTTTACAGTGTCATAGACCTAAAAAATGCATTTAATTCCATAAGCATACATCCAGACTGCCGCAAGTACACCCAATTCGCAACACAAATTGGAGCCTATCAAATGAATTCACTATGCACAGGATTGGCCAGCTCTCCATCTATATTGGCTCGTTTCACAGATATGATCATTAATCATGTTCCTAGTAGAGATAAAAATAATACAATAATCTTCGATGACAATGGTTATCCTCTCATGTTGCCAGATTACCTGGATTTCTGTGACACCTACTACGACGACATTGTTGTCTTCACACCTGCAAAAGATACTTATGAGGAAAGTGTTAAATTTCATTTCCAATGCATAGAAAAATTAGTTTCTCGCTTAGCTTTTCACAAATGTAAAATCTCCATAGAAAAAGCATCCTTTTGTAAAAGCAAAATCAACATTTTGGGATGGTATGTGTGCAACAACTTTATACAAGCCGACCCCAAAAGGGTCGAAAAAGTGTTGCAAGCACCCATGCCAAAATCTAAAGAATGTCTGCAATCATATTTAGGTATGTTAAATTCTTTCAGAACAGTTTGTGGATTTGACGTATTTAAAGACATAAAACACATAACAGCACTCACAAGCGATAAAACAAAATTCATTATGAAAGATTCACATAAAAAAGTAATTATGGATTTAAATAAAACCTTATCATCAGCTCCATTGTACTCAAAAATTGTACAACCTGGAGTTCCCAAAATTCTTATGACAGATGCCGCCAGCGCATCAGGTTCTCAGTATAGCTGCGTCCTAGCACAAATTATTCCAGCAAAATTCCCAAAATTAAAAGTCCCAGAATACATCAACATGGACGATAAAACACACAGAATAATTTATGATTTAAAATTACCTTATAAACCTATCTTTTATCCAAGAGCAGACCAATCTCACAAAGCATTCATGGCAGACTTAAAAACATCTCAACCACCTAAACATGAATATCTATTAGATAAAACTTTAGGATATGGTGAAGATGTAATAAACTCTTTTAGTCATAGTCTCAAGTTATTACTAAAAGTCTCAAATTGCCCTACAGAATTCAATACAATTTGTAAGAAAATGGTGACCTATATTAGGGACCACATCCTCCACCCGCAGATATTAGAAAACACATACATGTCAAACCGTCATATGATGAAAGATTTCATTAAAAATATGGAAAACGGAGAAATTTCCATAGACAAAGATTTAAATGTTTTTGATGCTCTAGCACGTGTACTATACAAATCAGTAATAATAATAAACTCAACAGATAAATTCAATAACCAAAAACAAATTATCTTTAATGCACCTAAACTTAAAAGTGCAGCACCCCTCATTTTTCTACTTTATGAATCAAAAGACACCCTAATTGTAAGACCAGCAATAAACATTTCTTACCCAGAATATCAGCTCAGCAAACACAGAGGAACTTTTGAAATTATCTGCTATCACACAAAGTCTATACCTGAAACAGTAGAAAGTAATGCTATATATACTCTAGAACTTAATGCACTTCTAGATGCCTTACATGCTACGGAGCACCTTCGAGGCTTCGACCCAACTCTAGCATTATGTGATAATAAAACAGTCCTCTGGATGTATAATGAAGGAGTCACAAAATCATGTAGAAAAATGAAACGATGGGGATTAATTATTAAACATGACCATAAAACTGTCACACTTGCATTTTTAAGTTCAAAAAACAACCCAGCAGATTATCTAAGCAGAAAATTTCAAGTCCCAAAACATGAAAGAGTAAAAATACAATTACCTCTGTATGTGAAGGACAGCTTAGATGACAATATGCCTGCTGAGGAGATGTCCATTGGCGACTGGGCCAAATGGGTAGTACAACATCCACAGTTTGTTGAGTACAAAGATCCAAAACCTGAAAAATCATTATCAGTCAACAACATTACAGCATACTCCATTCCTGAAGTACATATTAACCTTTTATCTCAAATCTCTAGAGAAAAATTTGAAAAAGATTTTAAAGAGACAAAACTCAGCAAAAAAGTCTTAGGCTCTAGTCTTTCATACAATAAAATAATTGAAAATTTAACTTCAATCTTTCAACCATTGAAAGATTTAGAAAAAATTATAACCACTCAAAGAATTATTGATGAACAAAAATTAGAATACAAAGACATTTACATCCAAGCATTAACGGAAGACACTTATGTACATAACAATAATAAATACAAAATTAAAAATGCACTTTTATATTACATTGACAAAGATGACATTCCAAAACTCTATATTCCTTCTAAGCTATTATATGCATATATAGCTTCTGCTCACCTTGCTACGAACCATTCTGGCAAAGATAAAATGATTCTTAATCTCCAAAATTACTTTCATCCTCGCCTAAAAGAATATGTTGATAAGTTTACAAAAACTTGTTATGCATGTCAGCTTGTAAATCAGTACTCCAAAAATGAAAAATTAGGATTCTATCCAATCAGTGACCAGGCAGGTGAAATTTTACACATGGACCTAATAGAAAGTCTTCCTAGTAGTAGTGGTTTTGTGCATATACTGATTGTAAAATGTCCAGCTACAAATTTCATTAATTGCTTCCCCGTAGTCAATAAGACAAGCGAGGAATTCTTACATATTTTTCAAAATTACATATTTCAATTTTGGCACCCAAAAAGCATACTTGCTGACAACGCCCCATTCTTTGTATCAAAAAAGACAATCTCAACTTTAGCTTTCTTAAAATGTAGAATGTTTTATTCCTCAGCCTTCTCAGGATTTTCCCATGGAGGGATAGAAAGATACGTCGGGCTCTTTAAAACATATTTCAAAAAAAGTCTTGGCAATTAGTCCGTCATTCAATTGGAGTTTCCTCTGCTGCTCTGTCAGTCTATTGCATAATACCTCAAAAATTCACAAAACAGGCTACTCTCCAGCTGAACTCATCTTCGGACCAGGTGTACATTTGTCAGAAAATCCGCTTCTATCAGACAACCTACCTAAAATACATCCAAATGCTCATATCCACATTGACCAAATAAAAGAAAAACATAACTTTCTACAAAAAATATGGAAAGAAGCACAATTAAAAATTGAAAAAGTTAATGTAGATAGAACAACATACAAAAATAAAAATAGAATCACCAGAGATTATAAAATTGGAGACATTGTATTTGTAAAAGATCAATCCAAAATCTTAGGTAATACACGACCGTTAAAAACAACTTATTATCAAACACCCTTTGTTATTGTACAACTCCCTGAAAAAGCTGTAGTAGTAAAAGCTATATCTAATTTAAATAATAAACAATTAAGAAGAAACAGGAATGAGATAAAAAAATACATTCCTTCAGACCCCCTATTTGACCCCCTCCCCCCTTCTGTTAAAAATATTTGCCTAAAACAGTATGAGGATATAAATAAAGAAGAATTAGATAATCTTTTATCATCAGATAATATAGTTCTTGAAGAAATATTTAACACACCTGAGGAAATTATTGACGACGAAATTGCAATTGTTAAGGAACTTGAGAACGGAGTTGTCCCCATAGAGCCCGTTGACCTACCTGAAGACCACAACGACGAAGACAAACAGATTGTAACAAGATCAGCCCTTAAAAAAGCACAAAATCAGAATAAAAAGGTAAATTTTAATTCAAAAGTTGATATTAAGATTTTCGATTCATAATGCTATTGAAATATCTATTAATATTAATCCTTCCATCGTCAATATTTTCTTTGCAATTCTTCTTAATCGACACTATTACTACTAATATGTATGATTATAAATTTGAAACGATTATAAAACTTGAATGTAAATTACCTGATATTAACAAAATTAATACAACAGTATTCAATATTTATGATCAAGCAAATACAAAATTCCCATTGCCTGCAAGTAACGACCTACAATATAACACGCTAATAACAAATGAGTATTATGTACATTTATCATTAGTAAATACTCAGATACAAAAAATTATGGAAATAAACAAAAAATTTACTGAATTACAGCAATATTACACACAAGAGGTTCCATCGCCTTATCACCAATCTGGTAAATTTGAAGTATCTGAGAAATTTTTAAATGATACCCTTAATGCATTAAACTATTTAAATGCGGTCACAAAAGTAACATTTGATAAATATACTACTTGGGACGCTTTTAAAGCCAACCATCAATCCTTTTCATCAATTATTATCCAATTTCGATTTATACAAGAAACACTAAGCTATTTATTTACTAACCTGGACTCACATTATGAAGCCATAAAACAAGCCAAACAAAACATAATCACAGATCGCTTGGCCTCTGCCATCTCGACTTTTGAATACAACACACCTAAAACAGACATTAAAATAATTGATTCATTTATTAAGGATGGTATACCTACGTATTATATTAAAAAGATTGAATATCACAACCAAAAAACAGGAAACAAACTACTTCCTGTATATTATAATAATTTTGGTTTAGAAGAAGGTTATCTTTTTGATCCTTCATTACATAAATATATTAAACCATCAGATAAATCTTTATCTTATAAACAAAGGATTAATCTTAATAAATGTCTAACAGCCTTAAACTCAGAAAATTTTAATGATACATTAAAATTTTGTGAATTTCAATATAACCCATCAATTACCTTTACACCAACAAATGAAGGAGTTTTGCTACATAAAGCCAGCCAATTAACTATTAATGCTATAAATAATCAATTAAATGTTGATTTAGCTCAATCAGACTTACCTGCGCATATAACTTTTGATGGTGATTTATCATTCATAGACATGGAGATTGGTTTAGTATCCTTCAAGCGTAACTCAGCAAGAGATGTCGAGGAATCTACATTTTCTCACAATAGAATAGATTACATGACAGATTATTTAAGAAAAAAAGAAGATAAAGTTAAAAATAATCTGACATTTCCTGAATATGTTGAAGATAATTACGTAGGCATATTAATTGATATTTCAGCTGTAGGATTAGTAGTTATTCTCGTAGCCATAGTGCAAAAACTTTTCTTAAAATCTACACGTCATTGTAAAAGAGTTCCAATGGAAAATAGCATTATTAAAATGGTAAGAAAAAATCATGCATAATTCTTTTTTTTGTTTCAGATGTATAACATATCCAGCACCATCAGAAACAATATATTGAACGTGGACGAAATAATAGACAGATCCTTATTAAAATTTAAACACCTTACGCCAGCTGAAAAAGATCTTTTTAGAGATAGAATCTTAAAACCTAATCTAGAGATCATTATAAAACATAAAGACCTCATTTTTATTTCTAATTTATGTAATGCCGCTATTATCTATAAACAGCTAAATCCTACAATAAATTTTGCACCTAGAGTACTTAATTTCATCCTCCGAAATCATCTGCCTTATTTCTATTATGTATTTTACATATTCTTTGATGCTATGTCTATTTCAGAACGTAAAAAATTCGGATTTGACATCAATCTTTATAGCGACACATTTTTTAGAAATACGACAAATGATACTATTTAAATTACAATTTTGTTTGTGTATTTATTAATATAATTATTGTACATTATTTCTGTTATATTTTCTTTTATTAACCTTTATCGATTCCAACCAATTCAAACTAATCATATGAGTAAATCTAAGCTATATACTACACACTTTAATAATTCAATGCATCTAAGCATATTTCTATTGAATTACATTCCTTAATATCCGCCATATTAATTGATTAACTAACTTAAGTCCCAAGCATCAATTTATAATTAACCCCTCCTAATAATAAGTATAATTAATCTAATCTCGAAATCGATTCACCCTAATTATTGTATAATATAGTTTTAACAATTACTGTGTACATACCCCCCCATACTGGAATCGACCCATTCTAATTTAGCCTAAGCTGTATAGAACACGCTTAATCCTTTTCTAATATACATAAACACGCTTCCGCGTCTAGCAAATAATTTTCTCATTTCGTACCTAATAATATTCCTTTTATATATATATACGTGAAATTAAACCTTTAATCATCTTATTATCTATCTGTTTAATTGTAACACTGCCTTTTTTTTATTTTCATATAAATAAAAATCTCTGACCTAATCTTTATTTTTTTTACTAAGCAATATAAAACACGCTTTGCATTAAACCTTCAAACGCTCATTTATTTATTTTATCAAAGTAACGAACAGTTCGAATTAACTTCTCACCTGTATATTAATCTCATTGTTAAGTATTATGAAGCATTTTTAACTTATAATTCTACAAAATAAAAGTTAAACCTTCTATTCTTACCTAATAATTTCTTTAATCGCATTATTACCTATTTTTATTAAATACTAAGCATTATAGAACACGCAATTCTCACCGCTCTCCTCTAATGAATCCAAGCTCTATTATTCATACCTTTAAGCCGTTTATAATTCCATGTTAAAATCGATCCAATATTTACATATAAGAATAAATTCCATACTATTAAGAAATTTTTTTTTCTAATCTAAGCTTTATAGAACATTCTTGCAAACAAATATTCAATAACGGTTAACTTATTTCCATCCTGTAATCCAAATTTCTAGTCCTTCTTGATTGCTAACATAAATCTTCAGATATTTGGCCAACGGTTTCTCTACATCTATTTTCGGCAGATGAAAACTTCTTGTCAATTTTCTTACCAAATATTTACCGCATAAATCTTACAACCTACCATTTAAATTAATGTTTATAACCATAAAGATAACGAAATCTCAATATTTATCTAAATATCTTAATACCACCCCATAAATTTTATAACCCCCTCCCCTCCGCACAAGCTTATTGTATCCTCGTGCCATAAATCTTTTTTGGTCCACTAAACACACAAGTTAAATTGCCCCTACTTATTTCTAACCAAAATTTTACAATGTATTTTTCACCCATTGTATTCAAACTAACCTGCTCCTACTCAATAAACTTTAATCTTACTTTCAACCACTTAATAGTACAAATTTTAGAATTATATTCGAAATAAATACAACTTTTTTTTTAATCTTAATCAAAATAACTAGGTATTACGTTTTAAATTGGTTTATCATAACACCTTTTCTTTTCATAAAATCAGTTTTTTTTACGAGATCTTAAAAGCAGATTTACATTAAAATTTATGTATCGAAAATATACAACTAGGTATTATCGAATTAAGAAAAAAGACGCAATCGATTAATCGTCTTTATCTTTTAAAACGACCATTTAAAGATTAATATTTTAATTAAGATTTGAAAACATTCAACCTTTATGATCTTTTAAAATAAATTCTGACCTCGAAATTTCCGTAAATTTAAAACAATTTTTATTCCAAAGAAGTGAAAAATTTTTTAAAACATTTTTCTTTCACTAAAACTAGTTCCAATCTTTCCGAAACATTTATAAAGAATCAAACAATATTCATAAGAAAACATTCACCTCGAAATTTTATTACACTCTCTTGTTTAATTCTTTATCAAATTTTAATTTATTAATTTACAGATAAAATAAGAAAAGAAAACGTGAGATTTATAAACCACTTTTATTTTAATTTTCGTCTTAAAACAACGTTACATAAATTTCTGTCACATAATTACTAAAAACAGGTACAAGTTCTTTTGAAATATAAGCGTAATTTAGTCAAATACTCTAATCTTTTATATACAAATTTCTTAGGTACAATTTTTTTATCACAAGAATGCTAATAATATTATAAAACGATCTTTTCTAAACTTTAAATCTTTAAAAATTGCAAATTTTAGTTTAATTTATACAAACTTTACATATTTACAAATAAATTTTGAAAATTTACATCCTTGTTAAAATAATGAAGATAAATACAGATTTCCACTAGCTTCTCTCAAAATATTTTAACACCATAACCCATAAATCTTATAGTACAAAAGAATGATTCCCCTTAATACAACAGATTTTAAACGCTACTTGATTTACATAGCACTTAACTAACACCCATAATTCTTCTTGTTCCCTTTAATTAACCATCTATTCAAATAAATTATTTCCGATACGTTAAGAAGCTAATAAAAATCTATTTTTACCTCCATTTATACAAATAGGTGTTAAATTAATGTATCTCGAAACAAATTCCTTTCCTTGGTTTTACCAATATCAATTTAATGATAAATTAAAATCTATCATATTTTACTTCTGTTATTATACAGTGGTGTGTCTTTCGTTTAACATTCCTGAAGAATATTCTAAAAATTTAACGATTTTATTTAAACCCTCCATCCAACCCACGCCATTAAAATGACGCACTCCATTTTTAACTTTTACTTAAATTTTACGCAAATATTTAACAAATATATTTAAGTTTCATAATTTCGAAGTAAAGACTTTCTTAAAATACTACGGTATAAATTCTCCAGGACGTCCAAACCTTAAGACACACACCTGATAATAAAGAATTTTTGAATATCAAATTTTGAATTTTAAAAACAGAAATAGTCCTTTAATTTAACTTTAAACCAAAATCTTAACACC
Source organism: Acartia tonsa (assembly GCF_053477335.1). NCBI lineage: Eukaryota > Metazoa > Arthropoda > Copepoda > Calanoida > Acartiidae > Acartia > Acartia tonsa. Next base: position 38,768,669 of record NC_137265.1, on the reverse strand, counting down.
AAATCTTAAATATTTTATCTTAAATAACTTTAAGAATTTAGTCAAAGACTAAAATTCTTTTAATTTTTGAGAAAAAGCCATTCCAAACCTGACAATAGTGCATAAATAAATTAACCCCCTAAATTTATTTAAAATTACTTTCAAAGCACTAAACTCTAAATCCTTATTCCATACATATTTCCCCTAATTTTACAACCTTTAAATTTCCCTTCAAATCCCTTGATAAATTTTTCTTTACACTTACTTTCATTCCAATAATAAATCTAACGATACCCATCAATATTAAGATATAATGTTCAATAGCCTAAACCCCCCCCCTCCAAACCAAATGTTATTCAGTTGTCAGGAATGTAGTGGTCTTTTCCTCTAAAAATATACATCATAATAATACATAGGTTAATAACATTCTAGTAAAGATTTTCTCATTTTTAATTTCATCCTACCTTAAATCCTTGCGCCCGAGAAGAAATATTAATTCCTTAAATTTTAAAATATCCCACCTTAAAATTAAATTCGTCCTAAAATCTCTGCGCCCGAAAAGAAATCTTAATTCTTTAAATTTTATTCCCCCCCCCAAATTTAACCCCCACCTTAAAATTAATTTCATCCTAACCTAAATCCTTGCGCCCGAGAAGAAATATTAACTCCTTAAATTTTAAAATACCCCACCTTAAAATTAAATTCGTCCTAAATCTCTGCGCCCGAAAAGAAATCTTAATTCTTTCAATTTTATTACCCCCCCCAAATTTAACCCCCAACTTAAAATTAAATTCGTCCTAACTTAAATCTCTGCGCCCGAAAAGAAATCTTAATTCTTTCAATTTTATTACCCCCCCCCAAATTTAACCCCGCACCTTTCCGAACATTTTTTACAATTAAAATTACGTATTTAAATACCTACCCACAATTTTTTTTACTTTCGTTTCCTTTTATCCTGTAAAATTTCTTTCCATTCATATACTAAACCACTACAATCCTTTATTCTACAACCTCCCCCCCCAATTTTTCTCCCCCCCCCTAAAAGTTAATACAATCCAACATATTTTTTTCCTTATCCAACTGCTAATCCTAAATTAAATACGTACCCTAAACTTAAACCCTCCTAACAAATAAATAACTTAACCCATCGAAAATCTCTACTTATGTTTTACCTAAATTTAGCCCTAGTATTTTTAAGAAGAAAAACATTTTTAAACTAACCCCCCCCAACTATGTTGAAATGTGGGTAGTGGTAATTCTTCTTAGAAATAACAGACGCTTCAAACCTCATCCTAAAATATTAAATAAGATTTTAATCAAGAAATTTACTAACTAAACCTATAAATAACTTAAGAAATTATTTTAACTACTTATTAATATCCTTCAATCCCCTCCCACACCAATAAATGAAATACAAACTTACAAAATTAATCCGTCTCGGCTCGAACGCAGTTAACCTCTAAAATAATAAAGTATTCTTAAAGAACCGAATAAAATTGCATAATATTCTTTAAAGCTTAACTACCTACCATTAATAAATTAAACCCTATTCTTACCTTTCTCACCAGGCCGGGACGGGGCTGAGTGCAGGTCTTGGCGCTGGCGCTGACAGGTTCCAGCTAAAAAAATATTATATTTTTTAAGTTTTCCTTCAATATTTCGTTTTTTATGTATTTTTTCTTGCATTATAACTCTTAAATTGTATATCTTTTTTGATTATATTGCATCTCCCTTTTAATTATATTCGACAAAATAATTATTTCTTTTCCAGAATCTAAAAAAAATGTACCTGGATTAATTCACCCGCAGCACCTCCAGACCCGACAACATCGTTGATATCTCGGTTGGCAACTAAAAAGAAAACATTCAATCTATGAAAACTGTAATCAACCATACTGATGAACTGAACCCAGCCCAATTTATCGGTATTTTGATAGCAATCTTGTTTTTACTGCCGGTAGCAATTATTCTAGTGACGGCCCTAATCTCGTCTGTATTATTTTACATTTATGGTACCTACAAACTAATAGACTACCTGTTTAAACGTTTCATTTTAAACAATCAAGCCCAATTCCCATTCGAAATTTAAGAACAAATCTTACCGGTGGATTGTCTCCATAAGCGCTTGAACAGCATCCGAAACAACCTGAAACAACAAAAAAAAATATTAGATGTATGAACTAATCATCCACGGATCACCATACTTTAAAATAGAACAAATAAAGGCAGACTACTACTTAACCTCCCTTACATCATTTGTTATCCTGCCAGGACATACCAAGCTTGATTCCAAGATTGAAATTCAATTTGATGAAAAATTTTTATGCTTAATACAGCTTGAACGCCCTCAATTAGAACACGGTTTACTATTACAAGCAATAGACTTCCCGAATGGAATTTTAAACATAGATTTAGTCAACTTAAAAAACACACCATTCTTTGTTGAAGCCAACACAAAAATAGCAAAGATAAACTTCACACAAAAACAATTTCTTGACTGCTACTTTGTTTTCAAAAATAACGATATTAACCAACAATAAAAATTTTTTTTACTTACATTGAGAGAACGCAGATCGCAATAACACTGCCCCCCACCACCACATTTATCGTCAGAGTATTGCCAGCCCCACCGGACAACACAGTTCCCCCGTCTCCTCCATCCCCCTCATACTCCGATTTAAAATCGCCGACCCCCAGCTCCTGACCCCCAGTTTCATCACCCACATCGAACAAAACAGAATAGATATCCATAATCGCAAATAAATCTGAAAGCAAAAACATATTCAAGTTATAGTGAATAATTATAGAAGAAAACAGTTACAAAAGTTAAAAAGATAGACACAATACTCAGTGAAAATTACTTTAATAATTAAAATCACATTTGTTATCATTACTCTGCCTTACAGAGATCATTAGATCAATTTCATTACTAAAGTGCTGAAAAATCAGGTAAAATTTTTTTAATAATGTTCTTAAATAGAAAACACACAGAAATTAGGTCGTATCTCACAAATTTATACAAGCTTTATCATATAAAAATACCCAAATTACTTTCAAATTTTTATATTAAATATAATAAAATCCTCAAATTTTCTGTTGACCTCTTGTTTAAACTAACTTGTATAATTTTATTAAATACGATTTGAATTCACTCTCTAGAACTCAACATCATCATAGATGTTATTTCCAGCAGGATTTAACGGATTCATTTCAATGTGGGCTCCATTTCCCTCCTCCACTCGCCGAATATTGTTTGTCCTTCGAAAACACCGCTCAAATAACGCTAAAAAATTAAATTTTTTTTACAAAGAATATCCTCACTCCAATAATTTATATAAACAATGAAACACACGCGAATTTTAGTTCATTACTAGTAAAAAATTTTACGCGGCATACAGCGCTTGCATTATTTTAACCCTCCTTTCCGTATAAGGAAATTTAAAATACAGATAGAAAAGTAAAAATATATTCTTTATCATAAATATTTAATTAAAGAGATCACGAATTAGTTTTTTCAGAATTCATTTTTATTTACCTTTCCTTGTTTTTTAAGTAATTTTCGTACAATAATTTCTTAAAAGCTCCAAGAAGTTAGAAAAAAATTTGATTAAAATGCCATGCTCAATTCAACACGAAGTTAACGTTAAAGTCTGAGCAACAATTAAACTATAAGAAAAAAAGCCATTTCTTCGCTTGCAGATAAAAACTAAAAAATCAATACTTAGGAAATAATTTTGTAATAAACCTCTAATAATATTTGTCTTCGAACTTTCTTTAAAATGTAATGAAAAAGTTTGGTTTATTTTATAAAATCATTAACAGAATTTCGGTATGTTTCAGCTGGTATAAAGACAATAGAAAAATTGCTTCAATCTATAGAAAGAATGATATTTAAGATTTAAATTGTTCAAAAAGTAAAAATTTATTATATTTGCTATATACTTCAGCAAAAAATTCAATCATTTTATTAAAGTTTTTCCATAAAAATAAACATTACTTTTTTTATTCCAAAATGAATAGTTATTGCAATTTGTCACACACACACACACACACACACACACACACACACACGCACACACACTATCGTAGTATACACTAACACACACACACACTTAACGCCCCACCCGCACACCCATTGCTACATAATTAACCAGGGAACTATAGGCATAAGACAAGAGCCGTTAAATTAATGGATATTCACAATGAAAATATACACAAAATTCTATGAAAGTCTCCAAAGTTAATTAGCCAACTAACAAAATGTCATTAACTTTGGGAACTAATGTAATAAAAAGCCAAATATCCATTTCCTCCCTGCATACAATCACATACTGAAGGGTGAGTTTTAAATGAAAAGATTTAACAATTTTATAAAGTTGTAAGCTTTTTTTATCTGTAGAGAAGGATCTCGCTAACCGCTGAAACGATATGGTTCACTTTTACTGTGAAGCTTCTTATAGTTTTTGGGAAAGGTTTTAGGCTATTTTATTTTTATTAAAAAAGTCGTTCGTTGGTTTTAAGCTATTTTTCTGCCCTTTTATATCCCTTTGAATATTAAATAGAAATTAGAAAATATAAATTTAGATTAACAACTAACCTAGAGGTAGAAATAGCAAAGTGAAAGAAGAGAAACAGAGAGAGAGAGAGAGAGGGAGAGAGGAGAGAGAGAGAGAGAGAGAGAGAGAGAGAGAGAGAGAGAGAGAGAGAGAGAGAGAGAGAGAGAGAGGAGAGAGAGAGAGGAGAGAGAGAGAGAGAGAGGTAACGCAAAAAGCCGGGCCAGTAAATAACATTTCAAGTTTTGATCTGTTACTTTTTTTTATTTTTTGCATTTTTATCATTAAAATGACTGTCTTGTGTGTTACTTTTAAATGACATTTTAAAAAAAAACATAACGTATTAACTATTTTGAATGCAATTATCTATAAATCACTACAGTTATTCGTATTTAATGCATTTATTATTCAGTTTTCTTAAAAATGGTGTTCACGGTAGTGTAAAGTTCAGAAAATTTAAAAATTCTTTTTCATTTAATTGAATAATTGTCATTTTTTAAGGCAATATTTTTAAAAAATTATCTCTAATTGCCAGTTATCTACCTATATATATAACGTTATTTGCAAATTCACAGCCACTTTAAATTAGAAACATACCTCCCAACTTAACGAAAACCATACACATTTGCGTTAAGACCAACAACAGAACAAGGACGAGAATCGCGATAAGCAACCACGTATTCAAGTCAATTCGGAAACCTCTAAAATAATAAGAATTTTTTTATAAATAGATATTTTCCAAAAAATGCAATTTTTTTTCCCTTACATATTATATGTCTTACAGATTACCTGGGGACAGATTTGCCAGATCCATCTAGAACCACTCCTTCAACGGCTCCAAGATCTTCAGAACTTAACTCATTAGGATCCGGAAACGAGAGGCTAGGAAAGAATACAGCACTCATATTCAATGATGGCGCAGAAACAGCCAGTATATGACTGCTTTGTAAGTATAATTGTTTTAATATAACCCTAATATATAGAAAGCATGTAATTTAACCCGATAATAGATTCATATAGAATCACTAAAATATGTTATTCAATCTAAAATAAATTTCCCCCCCTACCCCTAAACCTCTTATTTCAACAAATCTATAAACCATATTGGTTCAAATTTTTTATCTTTTTATTTACAAAATTATAAATAATGTTTTCAACCCACAATCTTTTACTATTCCCAACTACACAATAATATTCTTTTTTTACCTTTTTCCTTACCTTTATATTATTTCAGTCGGACGATGAAATACAACCACTAGATCCACCAAGTCCTAAAAAATCAGGTAACTCTATTATTTTTCATATTAATATCTCGCTAACAAATAGCCTATTAAAAATTTGAACCGAACAAAAAGTGTAGATTTATCATTTATAATTGATAATCTGTAGGCAAGCTAATCTAAAAGTTACTGTTACACAAAAATTTCATTTTCCAATAACATATTTCTTCTTACACATCAATTATAAAGGCTTATTTTACATATAGAAAATTTTATTTTCATTTACCCCCCCCTACACATTTTGTAATGTTTTGATTATACTGTAACATTTATCGCTAAAACTTATCCATAAACATTATTTTTGGGAATATATATAATTTATTTTTCATTTACCCAACCCTCCATAATTTTAAGCTTTCAACAATGTAACATTTATCTTCACATCCTATCTATAAATATTTCTTTTGGAGACCCATAAAATTATTTCCCATTTAACACCCCCCCCCCCGCATTCTTTTTATTATTTTAACTACAATTTAACATTTATCTTCACATCCTATCTATTATTATTTCTTTTGGAGACCCACAAAATTAATTCCCATTTACCCCCCCCCCTGAATTTTTTGTAATATTATGACTACACTGTAATATTTATCTCTCAACCTATCTATATATATATTTTATTTTCCATTTATAACACCCTACAAATTTATCAACTTATTAAAATATTAAAATTTACCAATAAAATCTATTTGTAATATCAAAATGAAAATTTTCTTTCAATATTAAATATGAAAATATCTTCCAATATCTAACCCCTGCACTTACTAGTAAACATTGTTAAACTTATGCTAAATCTTAACCACAAAATAACTATATTTTGATGTAAATATAAATTATTCCCCATTGTCCTTTCACCGCCAAAAATCATATGTAAACAAACTCGAAAATTATCTCTACACATATCATTTTTGTTGATAAAAACATATATTATTTCAATTTTAGTAAAGGAGCAAAGCTCCTCCCAAATCTATTGTAACTCAATGTGATACAATGTAAACTAACTGTGATATTATATAAATCTTATACTTTAAATGTTTCAGGCGGCGGCGCCCCTAATAAACGCGTAAAGAAAACTTACTCGTGGACAAAACCCCGTGGCTCCAGCCCCGACTACAACCCCCCATCCCCTAAGAGAACAGCACGCGCCAGCACGCCCCCTAGAAAGTCCCCAGAATGCCCCCCCGGACCTTCAAATTCGCCATCCTATAAACCCAACTTTGGTCCTAGGACCCCTCCGGGAAGCCCACAATACATAATTTCAGCCCCAAACTCGCCCCCAAATACAGAGGTAACCCCTAAAACAAGGCCGCCCATTCCATCAGCAGAACAACCCTCCAAGCGCAAAAAGATTTACTCACTGAAACGAAGACTGATGGACGGCTTCACAGTCAGCGACCTAAATGAAAAAAGAGCATTCTTCACGATCTATCCTACCCCATTAGCTGTGGTCGAGCAAATCAACACCAACATGACCAGTATTCCACAGATAACGCGGTGCATGGGGAAAGTAAACCAAGAAGGCATGAGTACTCTGAAGAATAGCTGTCCCCAGATAATACTCAGTAATAATATTATCAAGACCTACCAGCTGAGTCATGTATCAAACTTCTCCAGGGGGACAGCTAAATCATGCACATGGGATTTGGTGACAGACCAGCTGACAGTGTATGAGGCCCAAACAACCTCATACGCCATAACGCAGGGCTTATATGTACCTACCATGGTATACAGCCAGGGAGCCAACTTGGTGAGACTCGCCAATACGAGTTGTCCACATTCGTGGGTTCCTTCCTTGAAGCACATTCACCAAGATCGCAGTATTGTCTCTGTCACTTTGAATAATTTCAAATTCCAAGTCTTGGAGCCTCCAAAAAGATACCCGCTCACTCCCGAAGGAGAAATGTGCAGCCTCTGGCATCATGCCAACAGAGAGGTTTTAAGCACAATTCCTAACTTCTCCACCAAGTACCTGGAGAAGATGACCAACCGATACCTGATACTGCCCAGCATGCCATTGATCAACCACACCGTTCCTGCAAAACGTCACCTGTTGATGCAAATGTCTACCTACTCCCGCGCATATCGCCTGCCTGAGATACTGCAGACCATCAGAACCCTCACAGAAACCAATGAAGAAACAGTATACAGATTATACCTGTCTTCATCCATCACCTTCCGAGAGCTCCTAAACTGCATGCCCCAGGGAGCATGTTGCTTGATCCTACCCAGCAGGATCGCATACAAGATCACCCTAGCAGAGATTTCCCGCCTCATCATCATTGCCCACAGCAAGGAATAAATCACCAAAATTTTAGTATTACAGGTACTACATAAAAAATTTCCTTTTCTTTTCTCTTTCTCTTTTATAAAAAAAAAATATACTTGGCAAGCTAATTAATTTTTTTTCTCCTTTTTTTTGTAAAGTGGAATATAATGTAAAAAGTAAGCTTTAAAACACTTACCTTCTAACATAGCTTGTCCTTGTCCAAAATGCAACATCCAAGTAGTATCCTATAAAATGTTTAATATTGTAACAAGGATAAAAAAGTTCAAAATCAACAAATCATTTATTCGTTCCTTTTATCACATCTTTAAATTTAAAAACCACAACCATTTCCTTTATAATCAAACTTAAAATATTACAGGCCTTTGGTGGAAGAATGGTTGTCAGAATGAGATTGTATTAAGCAGTCAATGAACTTGTCACACACCAGGGTTCATAACCCAGTGACTCATACACTTGTTAGACAGAAGGAAAGTGAAAAAAGGGAAAGTTTTACCCTAAAAAGTGACAACCCCAATAAACAGTTATCCACAGATCAAAAACTAGACGTCTAGTATGCCAAATTTCACCATGTTAGAAAGTGAAAATATCAGTGATTTAGACGTCTAAAACCAACAACCATAAAAGGTTAGACGTCTGATATGTGACAATCATAGCAACAGATAGCCAAGATGGCCATTAATTATGGTTAGAACCAGACGTCTAGGGGGCGCAACAAGCGTCCCCAAAAGTATAAAAGGAAGGGATTTCTGGAAATTCCTCACTCTTCTCACAACCACCAAACTTAAAGCATCTCACTTGTAGAACATAGTCCATAGAAAATTAATTCCAGATCTATAGAAATCCAGTAAGTTTTACTTCAAAGACTTTGGTTAAATTACCTTAATCATATCCAAAGATACACCAACACCAGTGGTTTGAATTTGACTACCTGAAATAATTGACATTTGATAACAAGTTTATTAAGCCAAAGGTTTAAGTAATATTAATTAAAGCCTCAGTAATTCCAACACAATTGGTTGATTTTAAATTTTAAAATCCTAGCTAAAGTTTTAAGTAACATTTATTTAAAGCCTCAGTAAACCTTTAACACCATTGATTGATTTTAAAATCTAAATCCTAGCTAAGTTTAAAGTAACATTTATTTGAAGCCTCAGTAAACATTTAACACCATTGGTTGATTATTTAATTTTAAATCTTAACTAAACATTAAGTAAAAGATTTGTTTAAAAGCCTCAGTAAAAGTCCGACGCTATTGATTGATTATCGTATTAAAATAAAGAAATAGCTTTGAATAGTAATTAATACTTAAGTAATTAATAATCCATTGAGATAGGTATACCTATCACGTCTGTAATTAAGTATACATTAATTGATAATTCTTTGTGTTAAATAAGTTTTGTGTACAATTTTGTTTGGTCTTATTCTAAATTATTGCAACCATTTTGAATTTAAATTGTTCTGTCTTGTCCTTTAATCCATAAGTATAACTCCACCTTTTATATATCCAATATCATTAAATCTTGAATTGTTTTGTCTTGTAAATAAATTCATAAGTATTATTCCACCATTTATATAAATCTAATATTATTAAATCTTGAGATCTTGTAATCTAATTAAAATCTAATTAATATCTTGTGATTGTTTTGTGCTTAAATTACGTCTTGTAAAATAAAATTATAAAATAATAAGGAATTAGTTATTAATTGGTAAACTCGTTCGAAAACTACTCTATAATTTACCTAGCTCGAATATAACACTGTCAAGGGAATTAGTGGCAAGCCGTTAAGAAAGGGAGAACCTTATCGGTTAGAATTGGGTTTCCTTGAGAGTCGGGACTAGGATTAACTACTTACTGAACCAACATTTAAAGGATTGCTTTGCAGGTAGGAAGGCTGATAAGTACGTCTTCTAATTTCAAAGGATAGATAGGTTAAAATCTGCTCTTTTGATAACGCAAGGTATAGAATAGCGGTAAACGCTATCATCACTCCTACAGTAAGCAAAATTGAAAAAAAAAGTTTACAATATAGTATATAAACTACAATAAAAGGAATTATATGAAAATATCATATTATATTGAACAGGCAACGTCTTAACTCTTCAATTGGGTATAAAAATGGGAAGGGGGTATAGAGGGGGTAAAGAGGGGGTAAAAAAGGGAAGACGATAGTGTTGCCAGAACAAAAAATACAATTGGCCATTTTTTTATTTTTTTATTTTTTTACTTTTTTTCAATTTTGCTTACAATGGATTCGTAATATTTTTCTGATTCTAAAGGTATATATGAACCCATGTTTTTTATGTCTGTTTGAGAAAATATTTAGGTCTAAAGTTTTTATTAAACCGAGGTTAAAAAAATAGATTTTTTCAATAATTACTCAACAGAATTTTAAAAGTAAGGTGTCAAATTAAAGATCTTACTATTTTTGTTCTTACTGGCCATTTTCTTCTTTTATTTTGTTGCGTTTTAGTACCTTAAAACCGACTTAATTATTTTTTTAAAAAACTTAAATTACTTAAAAAATAAGAGGTCTACAAAAAAACCGATTGCATATCTGAATTCTATGAAAAATTTTACATCTACTACTTACTAAAAGGACCGGCTAGCTATAAAAAAAAAAGTTGATACAACTTCTTTGAAATACATGATATTTTTTATATTTATGACAAATCTTTTAGCATAAAACGTAATTATGAGGCAATAAGTAAAAAATGCTAATAAATCCTTTTGTTTTTAATAAATCTTATATATTTGTTATTTCTTATCCTTCAAACAATAAGTGTTATGTAACAATACAGTATTTTAAAATAACAAAATATTGTTTTACTTTATTAATGAGGACCCTTGAAAAGGCCTCAAGGATTTTATACACAAATCAATTGTGTAATCATTAGCCTTGCTGGATATAATGAATATTGAAATGACACAAATTTTAACTTTTGAGGAGTACAGACACAGTGCAAGTTTCATAAGGCCACATTCTATCACGCTTATTGGTCAGTTTACTTATCCAATAGAAGGAGGTTAGGGACGGAGTAAAAAGGTGGAATGGTAGTATTGTTCTTTAGCCCGCTACACGTTTCCTTTTATTAGAGATCATGAAAGGTGTAAGCTCATGGTAATACTATATCCATTGTTACAACTAAGGATAACATATTTATTTTGCTTTGACTTTCCATTCAAAAATTTACATTACCAACTACATATATGGGTTTTTGAAAGAAGAATGCCGCGTTTTATTATGAAATTATTATGAAAATGCCTCGTAGGATTTAAACAGAGTATACATATATTTATTTAATTATATCGCTTCTGTTGGTACGACTTTTATAGAAGAAAAATAAATAATCCTTAATCCATTTTTGCTTCTTCTTTATTGCAGTTGCACTAGGCTTTTTCCTTTGTATTTTAATTGCAGTAATAATCAATTTTATTTTAGTAAAAGTGCATGTGCTGATTGTTCAAGCTATTGGTCTTCCTCCTATGGACAACGGACTTAACTCTGATCCTTACTGTAAGGTAAAATATTACATTTGTAATCCTATGTACCACTAAATTAACAAGCTGTCTATCCACATTTTTTTGGAAAATTTTCCAATGGTCAATAACAGATACTTATAATTGAGGCAGAGAAGGGGTTGGGGTTGCTACACCGACCCCTTATATAAGAGTACAGAAATAAATGTGGTGTGGGGGACACCTTCCCCTCAAGGGGCCCATTACAAGTTAACAAAAAAACATTTACCATTTAACAGGTATAAACATTTATTAGAGTCGTATTAAAATTATTGCTAAATATCTTAAAACTAAATTTTGTAGATTATTCTTGGAAAAGACAAACAGAAAACAAACATTATCAAGGAGACAATGAATCCAAAGGTAACACAACTTTTTATTTTCTGTAATTATTCGACAGTCACTTTGAGTACCATATAATATTTAATCTTACTTTTAGTCTTAATATATTTTATCTTATAACAAGAACAAATTATCCATTACTAGAGCAAAATCAAGCTACGAAAAAGAATATCTTCTAGTAAGTTTTTGAAAGGCCAGTAAAGCAAATCATATTAAATAATATATTATGATACTAATTATATCTTTAGGGATAAGATTTTGGACGAAAAATCTAAATACACCATTCAGGGGCGTCCAAGCTTTTTTATTTGTGGGGGGTAAAATTTTGAAAATAAAATTTTTTTTATTTTGGGGGGTAAAAATTGAAAATCCAAAATTTTGGGGGTGCCTACGGTATGAACCACGCAATCCAGATTTAAAAATGAACCCAAAGTTTTAAGCCAACGAATAAGATATGTATATATTAGGGTTGGGCCGGATACGTTTTTGGCCGGATAACGGATACCGGATATCCGGCTGATTTCAAACGCCGGATATCCGGTAACCGGCCGGATATCCGGCAAATATCCGGTTATCCGGCCAAATTACCGGATATCCGGCCGGATAACCGGCCAAATTACCAGATACTAAAGTAGCAAAAAAAAATTTCTTCAGAAATCTTTTATAAATTTACATAAAGTTAAACTTGTTCAGAAAAAATGTTCTTCTAGCTTCAATAATAAGAAAATTATAGCCATTTAAAATTTTAAAAAGCAGAGATTTTTGGTGTAAAGTATAAAAAATGATAGAGCCGGATATCCGGCCGGATAGTTTCAATATCCGGTATCCGGCCGGATAGTTTCAATATCTGGTATCCGGCCGGATATTGAAAATGGCCGGATATCCGGCCACACCGGATATCCGGCCCAACCCTAGTATATATATAAATGTCGCGAGCCGGCTCATTGGACAATTTTTGAGAGCCACTTGTTAAACTTATATACATTCGAACTGAATTATTTACTGAGTAAGTTTGCTATCTTAAAGCTTAATTTGCCTTAAATTCCCAATATATATTTTAATATTAAGTGGAGGCAAGGTTTTGTATTTGATTGGAATCCATTCTCTGGTATTGATGAGCTAGAACTAAAAGTGTATGACAAGGATCTCGGCAGAGAAGATGATTTTATTGGAAGGTAGATTAATGTTGTTAATATTGCTGCTTTTGTTACAGTAAAATGTATCTGCATGAAATATATAATAGGAAAATTGGAGGTATACTATGTACTAATAAATCGTCGCCTAAAGTAATATAGATCTGCAGTGCTAAGATTGAATGAGATAAAAGAAAGGTATGCAATTCTTTGAATAAGTTAATTTCTTGAATTATATATAAGCCTACATTTTTTAATTTGTCAGTCAGTGAGGATATGGTTTTCCTTTTTTTCTTTCTTTAAGCTTCGCGACTTTAGGGCATAATTGTCCTTGTATACAATTAATATTTTTAATAAAAGTCTTATCATTCTTAAAATTCATATATTGTATTTCTCTTAGAAAGGCAATGATAATTTCAATGTATATAAATAAATATTTGTTCATCGGATTATGAAAACGTCAAATGAGCGGTAAAAAGCAGGGAGTAAGGGAGGGGACAATGGGCAATTAATTCAATTTAAGAGGTTTCGCTGAAAAGCAATGAAAACCAGATTTATCAAGAAAATTTTACCAAAATTGTAAAGGGATCATGGTAACCTAATTTGGAAAAAAATTAGTTCTAAGAAAAAAATCATTTACTTGAAAACTAAATTATCAACACATCACAATGTAGTAAACATTCTGTAATTAATCACTAGAAAAATCTTTTTTAGAACTACCTCAACCCTTCTTTTATATTTATAACTGACCCCTAAACTCAAGCGGTTCTTAGATTATTTAATACATAAATATCACAGTAGAGTTTCTATACATGAAACAACATTTTCTTGGGAAAAAATATTTGTTAAAACCAGCGATAAGTAACAAACTTTTCTGTCTGCATATTCAAAACTAGCTCAGCTAGTTAGCAGGGCATTGATGCGCAAGTCCCCAAAATCAGTAAGAATCCGCTGTATTCGTGCACATTCCCTTTAAGCCAGTCCCCAAAGTCTGAGACTCCTTAAAAATTGAATATTCGATCCATTGTCCCCTCCCTTACTCCCTGAGTTTAATCCAATAAATTTGAAGGAAATTATAAAGGGATTGTTAATTGAATAATAGATTTCCATAGCGTCATGTAAAGTGAAATCACAACTTGTTTTTGATGAAATATATTGAGGTTTTTTGGTGTGATTTTTATATTAAAAGATTATTGGACCCGGCCAGCTGCTAGCAAGAATATGACTGCCCCTTTTTATTCTGTTTATTTCCCTTGCCCCTTGCCCCCACCTCCCTTCTCCCCATCTGCTACATTCCAAAGTAACACAACGAGTGTTTATTTCCCTTGCCCCCACTTCCCTTATCCCTTCTCCACGACTGCAATATTCAAAACATACATAACGAGTAGCGGCATTTCATGCGCAAGTCCCCAAACTCAGTCAGAAACTGATAAATTCTTGCACATTCCCTTTAATCCAGTCCCTAAAGTCTGAGACTCCTAAAAATTGAATATTCGATCCATTGTCCCCTCCCTTACTCCCTGGGTAAAAAGAAAGATAAAAACTAAATGTCAAAGAATGTGAAATTTTTCCCCCTAAATAACATGATTTTCAATAATTTCTCTAATATATACAACCGTATCACAAAGTAAAAATAACTTTGTCTATACGCCTGACGCCTAAGATCTCTGCAATTTCTGAACTAATTTCAAGAAATTTCCATTCTGGCCATAAGTGGAGATTGAACAACCCCTCATCTTAATAAGGCAAATAAATAAAACCGCGGTAGGGGCTTTAAAACTCTCTGAAGACACCATTATTCAATAAGATATTCTTATCTTATACTTTTAGTTGCTCAGTATATCTATCTGATATAGAGGTGGACAAATCCCATGTTTTCTGGTTGGAATTACAGGTAACCTTTCCAAAAACATAATAGTTATTTCTCACATTAATTTGCTTAAACCGATTTTAGTTCAGCGGAAATCAATAATATGTAAAGACATTATATTTTGCCCGTTATCTTGACATTAGCTTGAAACAAATTGGGACTATGGAAAAATAATTTTTTTCTAACTTTAAATAACTTTTATTGGTAAATAAAAATTTGTGGTATAATTATCTTTGAATAGAAAAATTACAATTGAGTGATTAAGATAATTTTGTACATTTTATTTTTTTGCAAAATATAGGTTAATAGACTTCCTAACTCGTGCTTTTATTTCTCTTGAAGTTAATTAATTTCCGTTGTATGTTTTTAAAAGCGAAGCTTTTCTATAAAAAGGGTCGGTCCGTCCGTACGTCCGTTGGGAACGGTTAGCTCTTTTCTCTAATTTGGACAGGTTAAACAGTTTGTACGACTTAGAAAGCGTAGCAACTCTATTATCGTTATTAGAATGTCCGTAAGTCCATTTATAATATGTTCTTTTTTACTTTTTTAACAATAATTTTTCATGTGATAAAATTATCCAAATCATCTAATTTTTGGAATACTGATTCCTAGGACAAAAAAGTACATTTTTATAAGCGAAGCATCTCCAAAAGTCCTAAAAATGGGAATGTTCTTAGCAGTATCCTGTATTTGAGTAATTTTGCATCAAATTTACTTACATCTATATTCTGCTTATTAAGTTCTGACACTCTACAATGTTAATGTTCATTTGTCCTTCCTTTTTACGTTAGAGCTCCGCTTTAACGGATGTTGTCATCCTTGTTTTAGAAATATTTTATTGGACCTTTCCTATCATTAGAACCTTTACATCACTATATCGTAAAGTAGCAATTATAGGAAAATGAAAATATCTGCAAAGTACTCCTAAACAAGGGGTGGGGGGGGGGGGGGTAAAGTGGGGATTTGCCGTAAGCACCCCCAACCATTATTTCCCCCCCCCCCAATTTTTTTTTTTTTTTTGGGGGGGGGGTAAATACCCCCCCCCCACAATAAAAAAATCTCCAACAAAAAAAATTTCAAATAATAAATATTTAATGAAATTTAAATTACCCCTGCCAACAGATTTTAGGAAAGGTATTTACCCCCCCCCCCCCCCAAGCAAATTTTAACCCCGGGTAAAAATTTTGGGGGAGGGTAAAAAAATTTACGGCGCGCTTCGTACGCCATTTTACCTTAAAAAATTTTACCCCCCCCCCCCAAAAAAAAAAAAGCATGGACGCCCCTGCTCCTAAACCTGTGTATTTTTATAATATACGGAGATTAATTGATTGTTTGTCAATAATCAGTTTTGCTTGTACTGGATTTATCATCCTTGTTTTTGGCAAACTATTCAAATAGTACAAAAATTTATAATATTTAAATTATTAATAAAACAAGGATGACAACATCCATAAAAGCGAATCTATGTAACGGTAGGACAAACGAACATTAACATTATTATAGAGATTTATTTAGAGATGCTTCGCTGATAACATTGTACTTTGTTGTCCTAGGAATCAGTATTCCAAAAATTAGATCAATATAAGAATTATATCACATAAAAATTAGTCGTAAAAAGTTGACAATCAACATGTTTAAAATGGGGTACAGATATTCTGGTAACGGTTATAGATTTGCTAGGCGTTCTAAATCGTAACTAACTATTACAGGAATCACAATGCAAAATTTAAAATCGATAGGAAAATTTTAACAAGCCTAAATTAACGAAAAGAGCTAACTTTACAGACGGACAGACCCTAATTATAGAAAAGCTTCACTTAAAAAAAAATAATTGACATATTTTAGAATGAACGTAGTAGAATGAAAAATTCTGTGGGGAGAATTCACTTTATTGTCAGCCCTTCAGGAAATTTTAACATAGACAATTTTAATCTAAAACAATGCATATATTTGATATACATAGAGTAGCTGTGCCACTAAGTAAAATATTGATATAATTATAATTTTACTTTCGCAGAATAAAGTTTGCCGTAACGATTAATATCTTGTGGAAAAGAACCGGTTCTCAGCCATACTGAAAAAGTATGTTAGCATCGT
Source organism: Acartia tonsa (assembly GCF_053477335.1). Lineage (NCBI taxonomy): Eukaryota > Metazoa > Arthropoda > Copepoda > Calanoida > Acartiidae > Acartia > Acartia tonsa. Next base: position 38,751,608 of record NC_137265.1, on the reverse strand, counting down.
ATTATATCCAATTTTCTACGAATATAAAAATATACAATCATAAGATCAAAACCAGTTTTTATATCCGCGGCAATCTTTTTATAATACGTTGCGAGAAACAACTATTTCAGTATGGTTACTTTGGTATAACTAAAAATACCTAAATAACTAAATAACTATCATAAAAACGCACAGGCAAACTTCAACTGAATAACAAAAGCCCATGGGAATTACCAATTGACATATCAATTAACTGATATCAAAGATTTGTATAGCTTTTGTAAGAATTTTGAAAAGTTTACCAATCAAATAGTTTTTTTCTCTTTTTAAAAATATGTCTATGTTTTAATTTATTTATAATCAGGAGTGCCAAATGAAATAAAGGTAGCTTTTTCAAAAAAATAATTAATATAGAATACTTAATTCAAAATGAATAGATCAAAATGATGTTGATTTTAGGAAGATGTGGTAGACGGGCAAAATAAACCTTTGGTGAAACCATCCCAAAAAATAGGTAATCTATGGCTTTCAATTACTATTGGTAGCCATTAAAGAGTAGATAAATCCCCTTAAAAATCATTGTTTTTTTTTAGATAATTGAGTTGGGGTGGGGTGTTAGGTTAAATATTATGTTATTAGATATTTTACTCTTCAAATTAGATTCATAATTATTGTAATCTTTATTATATATGCATTGTACTATGTTATTATGGGGAGTAATATAGGCATTATTTTCCAGTATTTAACCCAAAAAAATACTGAAGACTGCTATTTTTATGGCAACATTATGGCCCATTGTGCCCTAACTTACTCCTTACCCTAAGCGGATCAAATGTCTAGTGACAAATACTCTTTTATAATGAATATTATCTCTATCATATGTAGTTAATCTAATTTTTTTATTATTCTTTAAAATGATCATATTTTTTATTTACATGTATAATATTTTCCTTTTAATGAAAATTGTCCGCATTTTTTATTATGTATGAGTTTGTTCCATAAGATGAATAAATCATTTAAACACAAGATTCCCTAAAAATTAGAACTAGATTGGTAAAGTGGTTAGTTAAATTACTCTGTTTTGTACGTATTAAGATAATGATTAAGCTTTAGGCTATCTTTTTAAAGAGACTTATTTACCACTTTTCAATGTTTCCATGAATAGGGCAAAATTTTATTTTTTTCTTCTAACCATTCCTATTTCGATAACAAATATCAATTGTTACATCTTTGTTTGAATTTGTATTATCTTTTTAGATGAAAAAGAATTAATTGAGAGATTCGGGTTGTTAAAAACGTTTGAAAACTTAGAGGTATGTTAAATAATTTCCAATTAGAAAATACCAAGGCTCGACAGCTGCGCATCAGCCGCCTGTGAGCCGCAGGGAAATCAACCCTTTACAATTTTATCATCTGGGAGTCAAAACCTTGCCTAAATGTCAAACCATTTTTCCAAAAATTTATCGAAGCATCTAAACAAGTTTATATTTGAGTCTAAGTTGCGACTGACGCGCGTCTGCCGAGCCCTGTAAAATTCCTTAAATATAAAATATTAGTCCATAGGGGTAACAAGAAACAGACTTAATATATTAAGTAAAATTAAAATACAAATATTTATTCTGTCTAATAGAATAATTATTCGGGTATTAAACTGTTAAAAGTGAAGCTTTTCTATAATTAGGGTCGGTCCGTCAGTCCGTCCAGGACAGTTAGCTCTTTTTGTTAGTTCAAACAGGTTAGAATTGTCCTATCGACATTGCATAGTGATTCCTATATCAATTTGTAAGATTTAGGACGCGTAGCAACTCTATAATCGTAACCAGAAGGTCGGTAAAACAGACTAAGAGTTTTAATGTTCGTTTGTCCAACGATTTCAGAGCTTCGATTTTATGGATATTGTCATCCATGTTTTTTTTATAAAAATCTGCGAAAATGTTTTAATGATATGTATACTTTATTTTATTTTTAAAGGATGTTGGATATTTGAGACTGAAAATAATAAAAGCTGGACACATTCATAACCCAGGTAAGCATTTTGATAACAGGTGGAAATAACAATAGCTGGACACTAGCCCTTGAAAGTTGGACTTGGACCATAATATAAAACTAAAAATAAGGATGTACTCATTTCTTATTCATCCTTACAAAAAAATAAAAGGGTTGCTGTCTATTTGTCTGTTATTAGATTAAGAAATAGTTCTCTTTTGTGGTGGAGGTTTATGAATGATTTGGGGAAGGGTACCTCCACCATTTTTAAAGTCTTCGCCCCTGAAAAAAAACACATTTTCATTAATATTTATTAAAAGATTTTTTTTATAAAGTGTGTAAAATGGCAAGACTTCTCCAATGCAAACCATTATTTAATGTTAGAGGAGTTTTTGCTAAATTATGTAAATTATGTAAGCTATGGAATGGTTTTCGACTATTTACCTTCCCCCCCCCCTTTCCTTACCTCTTAGATACCAGAGGCAATGCCAAATGTTCCAACCATTTTAGTTGTTTTTAGCATCTAGGGACTCTGAATCAGTTCTATAGTTATGGAAACTTAAGCCTAAGACAAAAAAACCTTACTACTTTACATAAGAGGATTCAATTGATAAATTCAATCCTTGGCGGATATAAAGAATGAAAAGAAATTTAATCTAATTGTAAGTTGGCCAAAGAATACAAAAGAAACCATTTATTGGAAGCGTAGCTAATCTCTAACTACCTGTCAATATTCCATTTTTGATTTATTTTTTTGTATTACACCCTGAGATAATGTACATTATTTCTGTATTACTTTTGATAAACCTGTTAAATTATATTTATATATTGCATTTTCACTGTTCTTCTTTGTGTGAGCTTTGGTTCTGCGTTAATCATGAATGTAATTTTCCTTTTTTTATTCAATGTTAAGTTGTACTTTATTTTAGAATGAGAACAAAAACATTAATTAAGAATATTTTAAGTACATGGAAAAAACTAAAATAATTTTTAATCAACAGCGCAGCAACAAAAAATATTTTGTAAAAAAATAGTAAATGATTTTTCTTGTCTCGCAAAGATCTCTTAATCGCGTTTGTTTTTATTTCAAGGATGCATGGGTGTTTTATATAGGTTATATATTTGTTTCATAGTTAGAAATTAAGAATATGGGTTGTGATTTAACAAAAACTAAATCAGCAAGCAAGAAAGATGCAGAATTTGATAGGAGTATAGAGTTAAATTGTTTGTGAAATCTAATTTCATTTCAATTTTCATAGAATTGATGAGTTCTCAGTGTGACCCCTATGTTGTTGTAAAATTGCTCAATCACAGGTAATACTATCAATACAAAATAGTAATAGGATGTCTATCTATCTGTATATCTGAGTGTCTATATGTCTCTTCTTAAGATCTGGCTAGTTGCTGGACCGATATTATTCTCTTTGTGGTGCACTGAAAATTATAAATAGGTCCCTGAAAGGATGTACCTATTTTGGGATAGGGTACTCATAACCCCCTCTAGGGGTGTAGCAACTAGTTTCTACTAAAGTAGTAGTATTTGCAGCTTTATGATACCTAAAATCTCTAAAACTAACAATATTCATACTTTATAAAGTATTATGGTTCCTTTGTATGTCCGACTTTTTGTCTTTAACCAATGAAAATCTCCTCTTTAGTAAAGCTTCATATAGGTACCTGGATTGTTTTATCCTATTTTATTTTCAAAATTAAGACTCAGAATGGTTTAAAATTTTGCTTTTTGATTTATTCAATGAATGAGCTAATCCAATAAGGCTTATATTAGTGTACTTTGAAATTAACAAAACATTTGACTGCGTTAGTAACGTAAATTTTACAAGGCTGCATACAAACTTTATATTTGAAAGTGACGTGAGGAAACAGATATATAGCCTAAAACCGTTCCATGATTTAGATTTAGAAATAAGATAGCCAATACACATTAGAAACTTCCTTAATAAGAATACACATATTATTTGTTGTGCATGCATGATGATATCATTATTATTAATAGTTCGCCCCTCAATTATGAACACAATAAGTTAAAAAAAAAGAATCTCGTATTAATTAACATAATAAGTTATCTCCTGATAGAAAAAAATTACATGGCTAGCCTTGAAAAGTAAATCAATTTTTCCTGAAACTAATGTGATGTAATCTAAAAGGGATCATGTTACTTGTCGATGCAGCGCTGCACTTACAAGTAACATGTTAAACTTTGCTGCACTTACAAGTAACATGTTAAAGGGAGATAAAAAAAAAGGAGATAGGCAGACAATGTTAGTTATATTTTTTATCGAAAATAAGCTATTTAGTCATTTCTAAAGAACTTCAAAACCCCAAACAAACTTTCTTCATCTTGAACCAAATTATACAAGGAAAACTCCTCCCACTCTTTTTCTCCTGAGAAATTTCCACCAATTTCTAAATTAAACCATTGATTTAAAAAATCTCCACCCTCTAAAAAACATAACTCAGGGCAATTTCATGTACAACCCCCTCCCTCCCTTCTATTCAAACCAAATTAAACCAGAAAAACTCGTCCTACTTTTTTATTATCTCTACACTTTTTTATTAGTATCTCTATAGGGAATGGAGGGGGGATATTGCTGCATCTACAAGTAACATGTATGAGTTTGCTGCATCTACAAGTAACATGTGATAAGCGCTGCATCGACAAGTAACATGATCCTCTAAAAGATAAGAAAAGAAGTTGATTTACATGCAGTTCAGGTAGAGGACTGCTAATTGTGCGGTGTGCCATTTAAAATTTACGGGCGCCGATGGCTAAAAAAATATATCTTAGAAACCAATGATTGCTGATTATTATTGTTCATTGGCTCAACAACTTTGGGTACTTTTAATGAATCTTAATGGGTTGATTTATTAAAAGGAGTTTCTAAACGACACTATTTGTAATCTACATAAGGGGTAATTTGGTGTATCATCATTGGCGATGTAAATCAATTTATTGGTCATTGTCTTATCCCTTTAGATCCCTGACTGATTATATTTGAGTTTTTGTACATCGACCTGACAAGCATCAAATGTGCAGCTGTGGAATGGCGGTCACCGGCTGCTCATTGTGGTTGTTTTTGTATTTAGCCTCAATTAGCAGCAAATTTGCGGCTGTGGATAATTTTACAGGCTGCAACTAAATGGTCACTTAATTTGGTGGACCAATAGCAGCTGCGTCAGTGAATAAAATAATGCGGCTAAGTGCAATTACGGCTGTCTAGCCTTTTGTATTGGTAACAAGATTAGTTGCTTGCAATTTTTCTCCTGTAACAAGAAAAGAAAATTTATCTAAAAGAAAAGCACAAATATATAACTGTAAATTAACAAGAATAAAAACATTTGTACTGGCTTAAATTTATAGTACAAACAACAATGAAAGCTTGGATATATTACTATTTGTATGCTTTTGAGTTATGTTGAATACAATTATTTGAACCATAAAATTTGTTTGAATGCATAGTCTTTTTAACATTGCCCTTTTAATGTTACTTTTTATTTAATTTCTAAACCATATACTTGAAGATAAGACAGATATGTAGTATGTATCTTCTGGCTGTGTTAGAAAACTGTAATATTATTTTTTCATTTCTCTCAAATGATAAATAGCACTTTTGGCGCTTTCACATAAGATACTTATTTGAGCACTGCATTCCCCCCTACTATTTCAGAATTAAATTTGATATAAAAAATGAAAGGGTGGTTCATCGTTTGTTATCTATTATTTTAAGTAATGTTGGGTTAGGTTATATAAGGTACTGGGTAGCTCCTTTCGGTTATGACATCTCAGGTATAGGCCCAGCAGGGTTAGAGCCTACTACAGGCATTAAGCATAGTTAATTATATAGATATTTCAATAATATGGAGGGATGGGGGTTAACATTACTCTTTCGGCACTTTCCTTCCACCGAACAATTCTAAACTAAATAAAGCAGAATTTTACACATAAGAATGGGAGTAAAGCTAATTTATCGACAATTGACCTATCTCTGTATGCCTGATTGTCTGCTGTTTCAGAGTACAGACTTGTGTGATGAAGAATGAAAAAGATCCTGTCTGGAACAAACAATTTCACATGTAAGTTTTGTATTAACCATTTTCTGCATCTAATTGGTGTTTTCGTTTGTCTAAACATCTTTACAGCTCTATCTTTTATTTGAATAATCTTATTGTAAACCTTTGAAAAGGAATCCTTATACTATGAGGTACATCTAGGAAAAAATATTCTGTAACATTATTAAGGTATAACCAACAAGCGAAATAAATCTAAAGTTATAAATTGGGGTGCAGATGTAGAGATCTAATTCTACTATGTTTTGACCCCCAACGACAGCTTTCGTGATTTTATTTCGAATTAATTTTGTGGTGGGTATAGGCTGATTCTGCGTTTCAACCACTAATTGGAATTTATAGAAGGGGTTAATTTTGTATATTATCATTTTGGTTGTATATAAATTTTCCGTCATTAGCTTTTCCCTTTAGATCCCGGGGTACTATTCAAGCCAATAAAATCAAGTTTCTATTCAGCCCCATTGAAGATTTGCTGGAACCTCTAGAAATTATTGTTTATAACTCTGATCAATGGAACAAGTCTAAATCAATTATTGGCAAGGTAATGAACCTTTTCTATAATTAGGTAAGACCTTACGAACAACATCCGTAGTAATAAATGTATAAGTATTCAAATATAATCTAATAGAAAACTACCAGGATCAAGTGTTATTTTGCTTATATTCTTTTGTAGCGACTTGGCTGTGTTAATATTTGCGATACTATTGGCTGATATTCAAAGACCCAATTGAAAGTCAGCACAGGGTCCACGGGAACCCCTTCCCATTCTATTGTTTTACCTTTTATTCTGAAATGGAAATCAGAATGTCCGTATGTCCAATTTCAACATACAGATTTTTACTTAAATGGGAACAATAAAATCTCTATTATACATATAAATTATATTAATTTAAAAGTTATACATACAATACATATATGTAGGTATGTGCATATTAAGCATCCTGTAATTAAGTAGCTTTAGGATAATTTACACAGAAATTTTATTAAAAAATCTAAATAATATTTTATTTTAAATATATTACTACTCTACATTTGTTAGTTTTGTTATTCTGGCATTCTAATATTTGAAGCTTCGATTGTTTTTATCCTTGTTTGTCTATGATTATATATGTCATGGGGGGATTCAGGATTACATAATCAAAGTTAGAAATTAGATAGATGTATTTCAACATAAGCATACAAAATGATAATAATATTTCTTACACATATTTACATAATTTTATGCATAGTTTGGTACTTTCATAACCTGGGTTGGCCGTTGCAAAAGCTGGAAGTACCGATTAATTAAAATACTAAATTCGAAGAAGTTATGAGAGTAGAAACTCTGTAACCTACAAACTTAATGATTTTGAAAACTATTTGGATATCAAAATTTTATTTTTAAGTGAAGTTCCTCTTTAAGCAAACTGTATTTCACGAAAAAATGTTTCAATTTTTAAACTTTAAGTTTTGTTTCTCTGAATGATTTTTTGAGCATCATCTTGAAGGACATGACTAGAACTATTTTAAAAATGCAAGTAATTCATTTTGGTTCATAACTTTTTGTATTTGTTTTTAATATAAGAATCATGAAAATACCATCAAACTCTTAAACTTAAACCATTACAATGCTTCGATTGATTACCTAACAAAATCTTTTCTTATTCTTTTTTAATTAAATACTTTCAATTTTCGTATTGATAGGAAAAAGTTGTAGGAAAGGTAACCAGTAAGTCATACAATATTTGGCGATCTCTCTTGGAAGGGTGTACCCTCCCTCAAACCTATAAACCTTCCTAGTACCTATGAAAAGCTACACTGTAATGGAGAACCATATCGGTTCGGCGGTTACCGAGATCAAAAAGATCAAATACAAACACACAGACAAAGATTCTTCTACCTTATTATAAGGAGAATTTTTAAAAGGGAGCTTAACACTTTGATAATGAATACATTCTATCTAAAATGCATTAAACTTATATAAAAGTGTGGCAGACTTTTATCTATTTTTCACACGAATGGATTTCACGTTCTGTTTTATAAAAATCAGGGAGGAAGGACTCAATGAGCTGTTATTACACTAGTCCCAAAAGTTTTATAATAACATTTTCTAACTCGTTGGGGTAACAACTTTTGAGACTTTTATTAAATTTTGATTGGTTGGTTTGTGAAGTTGAGTGTCCAAATGTTTTAAAAACTAATTGTAATCCACAGAAGGGGTTATTTTGTGCATCTATATTGGCGATGAACATTAATTTATCGGCCATTGTCTCATCACTTTAACCCTTACAGATCGGGCCCCTATTCCCACCTTAATAGATCGGGGGGGGGGGGGGGGTCATATTGACCCCCCCCCTCTATCTCGGCTTCTGTTAGAGATAAAGACGTAAAATTTTTTTCTGGTCGTTCATGTGTATTTTTAGAGAAAATTATTTTTGCTAGTCATAGCAGTCAGGCCGCTCCTTAGCCGCCTTTTAGCGGCCAGCCGCTAAATTTTAAAACAGCTGTAGAGCGGCCAATTTTGCAGCTAGGATGACCAAATTTTAGGACGAACTTTTATTTTTCATAACAAAAAAATTACTTTTTCTGATCATCGCCGAAAAACGGCAAATAACGGAAACCGCCATTTTCGGCGGTTACGGCGGTAAAACGGCGGTTGGCGGCGCCAATTAATATTTTTATCTGTTTATTGTTGCTAAAAAAAATGTATAGGTCTCTAGCTGTAATAGAATCCACGATATTCATGATATATGTCTGTAGTAAAAGCCGGACAAAAATCGGTCATAAAGTCGGTCAGGGTGCGGTCAAACGGTCATAACACCACTTTTCTCATAAGCTCATTGATATCTCAGTATTCACAAAAAAAAATTTAGGTTTCTACCTTATACCCAAAAGTCATAATGTAGAAATTAAGATTTATTTAGATTTTTTTAAAATTTTGGTGCTACCCAACCGACTTTGACCGGACACCACGACCGACACAGACCAGATATCCTAATAAAATCAACTCTTGCCGACGCATAATTACTAAACTTAAAAAGTCATGAAGTCACAGCTCTCCATCTTACCTACAAAAAAAAATGACATTGAAAAACTAGAGGGGGGGGGGCAATATAACCCCCCCCCCCCCCCCCCGATCTGTAAGGGTTAAATCCCTGGTATAGAATAGATGGAATTACATATATCTATTTTACACTACAAAATGGTAGTATATACACTATGGACAACCAACCGAAAAACATATCTTAATCTTATCTTAATTTCTACTCAAGTTTTGGGTGTTTCCCCTCAAAGTGACTTTTCGAACACAGAACTTCCTTCCCTTTATTTTGAAAATAAGGGAAATAAAGGGGGTGGGTTATAAGTTTGATTGTTTAATACTTTAGGCGTAAAAGCATAAATACTATGTATTAAAATATAACTTTTTAGAAACATTTGAAAAGAGTAAACGGTCATAAATCAGCGGCTTGTTTGCATCTAGCAGGCCTCTGGATATAAACTGTTATCACTTAAAGAAAGTTTATAGGAAAAAATATTAAAGTTGGGAATATCAATTTAAGTTTTCATACTTAAGTTTCATAAACCAGGGAGTAAGGGAGGGGACAATGGGCAATTAATTCAATTTAAGAGTTTTTGAAGAAAGGCCATGAAAACCAGAATAATCCCGAAAATATGGTGGAAATTTTAAAGTGCTTGTTGATTAAATCTAGAAAACCATAAACTAAGAAAAAAGTTCCAAGAAAAAAAGCAATCATTTGAAAATTAGATTACCAGTATTACAGACTGACATAACCATTCTGTAATTAATTACTAGAAATATCTCCCTGGATCTCTTCAGATGACAGGGAAAGAGAAAAGAGATTTGGGGGCAAGTGATGTGAACACGGAAAAAAGGGGCAGGCAGAGGTGTAGCTGGATGGGCAAGTATATGACCCGCACGCCTTCCTGCCCCATTTTATCCTGTTTATTTCCCCCACCTCCCTACTCCATTTCCCTTTCTCGTCTACTTTTAAAAAGGAGGTGGGGATGAAGGGAGTGAAATATAGTATGGGAGGGGGGCCGTGTATTTATATTTGAACTACTCTCTGTCTGCAAAACTATATATATTCAAAACTAACATAGCGAGTAACGGCATTTCTTGCGCAAGTCCCCAAACTCAGTCAGAAACTGCTAAATTCTTGCACATTCCCTTTAAGCCAGTCCCCAAAGTCTGAGACTCCTAAAGATTGAATATTCAATCCATTGTCCCCTCCCTTACTCCCTGTTCATAAACACTTTGTCTACTTTCAAAAATATTTTCTCATCTAAAAACTCTGTTGTGTAACAAGCAAGGAAGATCACGTCCAGTAGGAGTAGCAAGGACTGCCAAGCTTTTTTATTGACAAGGAGGCTAAACTTCTCGACTGGGGGGGTAGTTCAAGTTTTTGGGATCGTAAATTTGATCGCAAAAGGCAGATTTTTTACACTGCGCTCCCAATAAGATTTACGTCTGGATTAATATTTATATGGTATGGAGGGGGTAATACTAATAGACCTTTAATGAATTATTTTTGAGGATAAAAAAAACACCTAATAGAGGGGTCTATACCTGCGGTGCCATATTCAGTACCCCATATAACCTAACCTTACCTTACCTAAAGTAATAAACTAACAAATGAAACACTAAAACCCCTTTCTATTTATTTTAGTAAAGTGGGATGGGTATCAGTGCCCACTAATATTGTACTAGGTTAGCGTCATTGACAGTATTATAAACATTTTTGGAAGATATAGTCAATAAACAGAATTTACAGACATACACTAGTTTTATAATATTCTTGCTGTTAAAAGCAGTGCATATGTGAAGTGTTATCCACTGAATTAATTAACTTGTAGTTATGTAACTGACTTTACAAAATAATAAATTACACCTAACTTTAACCTTCTGTCTTGCAGGTAGATTAATTATTTTAAATTTGATTTTTTAGATTTGTTTCTTTTTAGTAGTCATTCAATGTTTGAAAGTTTTAGAATCTAGTTTTCAGTTAGTTCGTTTTTTTCTGCAACGTATCCTGTTATATAAAGTAGTAAGCGTTTTTTGTCTTTCCCGAAGGATCTCGCTAACCGCAGAACCGATATTGTTCTCCTTTTCAGTGTAGCTTCTTATAGGTCCTGGGAAGGTTTTAAACTATTTTAGGGGAGGCTGTTTTCACCTCCCTCCCCTTAAAAATTATTTTTTTACTCTTTTGAAACTCAAATTTAAAATGGGATGATGTCGACTTTTCCCCCTCCAACCTAAAGTGCCCATGGAGGCTTCTAGGGGGCGTAGCCGCTAGTATCTCTACAAAGTATTAAATTACAAGTATTTGTCTGTACTGTTCATTTGTCTGAACGTCTGATTTGTTTAGCTTTGCTTTTATGGATTTTGCCATTATTGTTGTTTACTTAGATTGTATTGTCTTTGCCGAGTCTCCGAAATGGTCGAGCTGTGACAAAACAACTCCCATTGAAAAAGAAGAATCTTCGCGGGTTAATAAAGGTAATGAAAAGGCAAAATTAACCCCCATAGCTTTACACCACGCTTTTTTATATTGATTATATTGGGTTGGTGGACACTTATTACCCAAGGGAGTATCAACCCCCCTAACAATAAAATAACACTACATTTGTTGTTTGTAGTACACCCGTCATAAGCACACCCTCTTGATTTTGGTTTAATAGAGATGTAATTTTTTTGGTGCGATTCGTGCACTACAATAGCACCTTGAGGCTTCTAGAGTCTTCTAGAGTCGATGGCGCTTAATAAAGCATTGCTACTCTATAATTCCAAAAGTCTGTCTGTCCTTCTAGAACGTTTTAGGGAAAATGGTATACTAAGATCATATTTAACATAGACAACTGATATTTGTTAAGATTCCTCAAATCAATGTACGTATTTCTAGCACGTTGGTTTGTCAATCAAGGTACAAAAGACATATATTTATATACAAAGACTTCGTTACTTTATATTTATTTATCATCTTGTTCTCTCTTTCTCTTCTTTTTAGTGACCACTTAACATCTGCTCCATAAATCATTTTGTCCATTTGTCCATCTATGTTTTTTTTGCAACATATGGATATGATTATCCTTGATTTGTATGTAGGATGGAAGTGGAAACAACACATACATTCACATTGAGATGACTCTCTATTACAATAGGTAAACTATTTAGTAGCGAAGCTTCTCTACAATTAACTTTATCTGTAAGTCTGTCAGTATATCTGTAACTAGGAGAGAAGTGGAAACAACACATATATTCACATTGAGATGACTCTATATTACAATAGATAAACCTCTTAATGTAAGTGAAGCTAGTCTACAATTAACTATATCTGTCAGTCTGTTAGTCTATCTGTAACTAGGAGGGAAATAGAAACAACACATATATTCACATTAAGATGACTCTATGTTACAATAGGTAAACCATTTAGTAGCGAAGCTTCTCTATAATTAACTTTATCTGTGAGTCTGTCAGTCTATCTGTAACTAGGAGGGAAGTAGAAACAACACATATATTCACATTGAGATGACTCTATATTACAATAGATAAACTATTTAGTAGCGAATCTTCTCTACAATTAACTTTATCTGTAAGTATGTAAGTCTATCTGTAACTAGGAGGGAAGTGGAAACAACACATATATTCACATTGAGATGACTCTATATTACAATAGGTAAACTATTTAGTAGCGAAGCTTTTCTATAATTAACTTTATCTGTAAGTATGTAAGTCTATCTGTAACTAGGAGGGAAGTGGAAACAACACATATATTCACATTGAGATGACTCTCTATTACAATAGATAAACTTCTTAATAGTGAAGCTAGTCTATAATTTATTTTGTATGTATGTCTGTAAAGCTATGGGAAATATATGATATTCTACGCTGCTGATATCTATTGAGAAACGAAAGAATACATATTAACAATTTGAGTTTTTTTTTCTTTTTTTTATACGGACTGAATATATTCTCTATAAAATCATTTGTCATTTAATGACTTTTTCTGCTTTGCTACTACATCCTTATTTTATCATTATAATTTATATATGTTATTTTATAACTAACGCTGGCCGCCTTCAGTTGTATATACATACTTCTGCTAGAAATGTTTTTTGCATAAATTATTAGGATTCAAACAATTTATACATAATTTGTAGTAAAAGGTAAATTTTTCTTACGTTACGTTGGAAATATTAATAGCATCATATTTTTAGTAGCGAAGCTACTCTATAATTCACTTTGTCCGTCCGTCCGTCAGTCCGTCAGTCAGTCCGTCAGTCCGTCAGTCCGTAACGCTATGGGGGAAATGGGATTTACTCAGCTCCTATAAAAGATAGAATGCTGAAATTTTTTGACAACATTCCCATCATTAATGAGCACAATTGACTAAAAAACATCATTGGCGTTCGGACCGATTTTTAGCAGGTTTTAGGCTATTTTTATATTTTTCACATTTTTCTCCATATCTTCAGTGTTTATGGTCCGATTTTCAAAATTTTTTCAGTTACAGATATCAAAATTAAATTTGCCGTCGTTTAAAGGAACAACCATGAAGGCCAGACTGCCTTTTCAGCAGGTTTTAGGCTATTTTTATATTTTTCACATTTTTCTCCATATCTTCAGTGTTTATGGTCCGATTTTCAAATTTTTTCAGTTATAGATATCAAAATTAAATTTTCCGTCTTTAAAAGAAAACAAACATGATGGCCAGACTGCCTTTTTAGCAGGTTTTAGGCTGTTTTTTTTATATATTTAACATTTTTCTCCATATCTTCAGTGTTTATAGTCCGATTTTCAAAATTTTTCAGTTATATATATCAAAATTAAATTTCCCGTCTTTTAAACAAAATAACCATGACGGCCAGACTGCCTTTTTAGCAGGTTTTAGGCTATTTTTTATATATTTAACACTTTTTTCCATATCTTCAGTGTATATGGTCCGATTTTCCAAATTTTTTAAGTTAAGGATTTGAAAATTAAATTTTTTGTCGTTTTAATAAAACAACCATGACGGCCAGACTGCCTTTTATCAAAGGTTTTTGGCTATTTTTATATGTTTTACATATTTCCCCATATCTTTGTATATTTTGATGCAATTTTCAAATTTTTATGGGATATCTGTATCAAAATAATTTTTCCCATTGTTATGAGCATCTTTAATATAATTTACTTTGACCATCGTCATCATGCAAAATATGTTTATTTTATCCAATAAATCTTTTCTTGATTTTAGTAAAAACCTTTTAAATCTACGTATTCCAATCGACGATTTTTTGTGCTTCGCTACTTATGGATGTTGTCATCCTTGTTTTATGAATTAATCGTTTACATTCTATATAATTTAGTTTTCAAGTAAACAAGGATGACAAAATCCATAAAAGCACTAAATTTAGTTGGTTTGACAAACGAACTTAAACACTTGTAGAGTGTCAAAACTTGATATGCAGAATATTAATATTTAAGTCTAATAAATGTGTATAGACTCCTAAATGCAATTAAAAACTACTTAAATACAGGATACTGTTTTTAGGCATACTCACATTTTTAGGACTTGATTATAAACAAATATGCATCGCTTTTGATGTAGCTGGACAAAGTGTCTCAAAAATCAGCCATGTGACGTGATAAAAACGATCGAGATGAGAGGAGGAATGAAATCCCCTAAAAAAGAGATTTATCATATAAAAAAACACTTGTCAAAAGTTGTAACACTTTCTAGATAGTTCACCATGGAAAGTTTGAAGACGATTTGACAATTCCAACATGCTTAAATTAACAATAAGAGCCAACCATTACGCACGGACAGATTACAGAATAGCTTCGTTTTTAAAATCAATTGTTATATATTTCCTTTAAAACCTTTTGTCTTAGATTACAGAGATGGTACTTTCATTAAAAAAAAATTCAACAGCGTAATTCTTGAGTAAGAAAAAAATTCTGAATAAACCCATTGATTGTTGTTTCTTAATTATTATTATTTCCCGTGAATTTTTTTATTGTTTCTACTAATAAATAGCCTTGTCATTTTATGAGCGATGCTACTCTAGATGTGTTCGTGTTTGTCTGTCCTTCTGTCCGTCGGTAATGGTACGGTGCAGATTATCAGAGAGAGAGGAAACAATGGGCTCTTTATTACTAGTCCCCAAAGTTTTATAATAACCTTTTCTTATTCGTTGCCTTAACAACATTGGTGATGAACATAAATTTATTGGTCATTGTCTTATCTCTTTAGATTCCTGACTAACCCCCCATTATGAACCTGGTGTTCAAACCTTTCAACTACAAGTTTAAATCTACAGAAGGTGTTATTTTGTGTATCATCATGGATATATACTTTAATTTATCGGCCATTGTCTTATCCCTTTAGATCCATGGATGATTACACCTTAATATTTTGTTTAAAATTGTTCTTTTTTATTCCTCTTATTATACAGGATTTTAATAAATTCTTTTATGTAAGATTTTTAATAAATTCTTTGATACAATTGGACGTAATTCTTTTCATTAAATGTAAACAATTTATGATATTTTTTAGGATAAGAGCCGCAGTCAGACTTTTTCATCCACGAAATCTGAAAGTAAGTTTAGTGCTTTCCCCCAAAGTGTCTAGCGAACACAATCACTACCCCTTATTTTTGAAATATTTCTTTTATTTCTTATCCCTGCGGGGTATATTTCTATGATGCACCATCTCCGTGGGGCTAACCTGTACCCATTATAACCCAACCTGACCTAAACACACGAAAAACTACTCTCCTCCCCCTATTATTCTATTTTGAGTTTTGTGTTCAACAAGGCTCTTTTAGGGGAACTCTTTTAGTAGTGCAGGCACCTTTTCACTGTGTTTGTTACAATTCGTCCGTCCATCTGTCTGTCCGAGTTAGTTAAAAAATTGCTTTTTTATTAAATAAAATATGAAAATATATAGTTAATAGTTGAACACTCACGTGTTCTAGCGGGTACACAACAATAAACATCAATTTACTAACAAACACTAGAGAATTATTTTTTATTCCCCATCCAACAGGGGCATTAATTTTAAATTTTTTCAATAGTGCAGCTCTTCTGTAATTTGGGTACATTTGCTTTTCTTTGTTGATAAAGTACCTTAGAGAGAGCACAAATTACCCCTTATATATTTGTATAAAACAGAAGGTAATTGAGGGAGTAGTTTTCCGTTTCTTTATTTATATCTTTAGGTCTGGTTACTGAGCACTGAAGGTAAAGGCCCCGTAGGGTTAGACACCCCCCACACCGCAGGGGTTAGGCATAAGAAAATTTATTTGAAAGATAGGGAGGATGTCAGTACTCGACCTGTCTGAATTTTATTTAGGATATTTTTTGTCTTTACATAGGTATTAAAACTATATTTTAGTAATATATATAATATCAATATCCTTGTTTAATTTGTTTCAAACGTTCATGGTCAATTTAAAAATTGAAATTCATCATGTAAAAAGGATAGCATTTAATAATGGAAATTTTAGTCTCCAAAAAATTGGATATACAACTATTTTAAGCTTAGTATTTTTTTAACTAAAATAACGGCTTCGCCCCTTCTTGGGGCTGTGTCTCAAGAGGTACTGGAAACTTCTCTCCTATATAGAATTGTTTTTAGCAAAGAAATAAATATACGCTAAATTATGAATAACGAAGGTTTACAACCCAGGTAAAAAACTAATTATCAACAAATTGAAAAAAAATATATTTTATCTACGAATTCGGCATATGGTGCAGTGTGGGTTACCCCTCCCCCCATTATTTATTTTTGTTTATAAAAAAATTCAAGGGGGGAGGGTGGAGATTTTTATCCTTATACTAAAGTAACAGGATGTTTGTCTGTGTGTCTGTACTGAAGGATCTCGCTAACCGCTGAACCGATCGGGTTTTTAACAGGGTATATTCTTATAGGTCCCGGGAAGGTTTTTAACTATTTTGGAGGAGGGTACCACCCTAGAGGCCTCTAGGGGCGTAGCCGCTAGTATTTCTTAAAGAGCAGAGCTCAATCAGTTCAGCAGTTACTTTTTGTTTACAAAAAGAACCAATGTTTTATTTTTTTTAAGTGGGGGGATGGGGTGAAATAAGTACATATAATTTTGGGGGAATTTTATAAAGTTTATTTTTCTTTATTCATTAAGAACTTTTTACGAAATTTTGTTGTGTCTTTTTTTAGGCACAACTGAACCTCCAGTGCAGACAACGGTCGTTTAATCAAATGATTGGTTGTCTGTTGGGTGTATTAATATTGGTACATGAATCTATCTTAAAACTTTCTTTATCTGAAATTGTTTTTTAGAAAATATTGCCTATATTTCAAAGAAACAATAAAGGTAGTAAGACAAGAGAGGTAATGTCTGATTGAGCCTATAGGAGAATCGCATCGGAACCTACATTAAATCTCATTGGTTAAAATTGTGTACACATTGCATTACAAACGCATGTTTTTTTTCATTTCATACATAGATAAAAGTCAGCTGTGAACAATATTATTTCTTAGTATAAAGCTTTACTGAATCAAACTTACTTGCTCAAAAATTTTGTCATAAATGAGAAAGCTTCAAACAGAGGTGAATTCTTTTAAAAAAATTAGGCTCGCTACAGGAGCGTCCAAGCTTTTTTATTTGGAGGGGGTAAAATTTTTTTAAGGGGGGTAAAATGGCTTGCAAAGCCCGTCGCATATTTTTTTCCCCAAAAAAAATTTTTACCACGAGGGTAAAATTTGCTTGGGGGGGGGGGGGGGTAATTACCCCCCCTGAAATCTGTTGGCAGAGGTAAATTTTGTTTACCCACCCCCAAAATTTTTTGGGGGGGGGGTAATTTGATATTTAGTAGTAAAAGTGCGCCAAAATTTTTTTTGCTAGGAATTTTTTATTTGGGGGGGGTATTTCCCCCCCTAAAATTGTTTGGGGGGGGGGGTAAATACCCCCTTCTAAATGGTTGGGGGTGCCTACGGCACCCCCAAGGTAGGGGTATATTTTAAATGGGAGGGGTAAAATGATAAATATTTTGGGGGTGTCTACAGCTCCCCCAAATTCGTTTGGGGGGGGGGGGGGGTAATCACCCCATTACCCCCCCCCCCTTGGATGTCTATGGCTCGCTACTCGATGGTGAGGCAAAATAATTTTTGTGAAAAATCCTCAAAAATCGCATAAAAAAATTACAAAAATTAATTAAAATCATAAAATGGTTATTAAAATATGATTTTGTTTAATTTTTGTAGATTTTTAATAAGCTTTTAGATAATATTTCACAAAAATTATTTTGCCTCACAATCAAGTTTATCTTTTTTAAAGAATCCACCTCAGCTTGAGTCGAAAGTAAAGAATACTATCGTCTGCTAATAATGTTCCCTTTAAGATTTGACGGAAAATCAAGTCAGAAGTGTAATCTAGATATAGTATGTCTATTAAAGAAACAAAATTTAATTAAATTTGAAAAATGTTGAAGTTTTGCAATCATAATTTAATTATGGTACAGTCCCTCTATAACTATAGCATAACTTTAAGTTACGAATCACTGATTCTTATATTGTGATTGGTAAATTTAAAATATATTACTTTAAGAGCGGTTAGGTTAAGTTATATTGTGTGCAGGTTAGCCCCGCAGGGTTAATACAGAGAGGGTATAGACACCACAGGATTATCCCCCCCCCCTCCACTGTTGTTGTTACGCATATGAAAAAAAAAAACACTACACCCCCAATTTATTTAAAGATTAAGGAAGCTGGTATTCTGTGCTCGCTATAAAGAAAACTCCTAAACGTAATATGTTGTTACAGCTATGCTACATATAATTACAAATCTACCATGTTTAATTTTGACCGTTTAAAAATTGCAATTGATGAAAAAAGTTATATAAATTGATCAAATAAAGTGTTACAAAAGCTTAATTTTCTCTTTCAAACTTTTCTTGAAATTGTCATTAATTGTATTTTTTAAAAGTGTACAGTACATTTTGTTTTTAAACTCATTATTTTAGATTTTAAAAATGCCCTAAGGTCGCAAGTCCTTTCTAGAGTAACTGAATTAAAAATTATGAGCAAGACTCAAGTAAAACTATTCATTCATATATCAGTTTTTTTCACACAAGCAGATACGCCCTTAGAGGCCCCTAGTTTTTTTTAAACTCATTATTTTAGATTTTAAAAATGCCCCAAGGTCGCAAGTCCTTTCTAGAGTAACAGAATTAAAAAATATGAGCAAGGGTCAAATTTAATTATTTTAGGCTTACAGAGTTATCAGTTTATTTAACAATAGCGGCTACGCCAATAGAGGCATATAGGGGCACCCGAGGAAGGGGTGGATTCGACTTACCCCCCATTTTTAATAAGAACACAATTTGGCTTTAGGCTGATTTTTCTTGGGGGGATGGTAGTACCCTGCCCCAAAAGGAGAACATATCGGTTCGTCGATTAGCGAGATCCTTCGGTACAGACAAACATACTCATAAACATCCTGTTACTATTGTACCATGATGCCAAAATAAATGGCTTGTAACTCCAAAGCAATAAGACTTTAACATATTTTCTAAATGTTAGTCTTTTAAAGTTATAATACTGAAAACAAGAATGACAACATCGAAAAATAGCGTAGTAACAAAAAAATATTATATTAACTAAAGGTAAGCTATAGAACAGTTGTTCATTGGTAATAAAAAAGAAAAAGAAAAATATATAAATAATACAAGATCACGGAACCTCTATGTGTGTGTGTGTAGCCATTGTTTCTTAGTGTTTGGACCTAAGTAGTCATGGAGAAGGACGAGACACTTTTGTATAGCCACTAGGGCTATTAAGCTCCACGCTCAAGTACATTATGCCTTGACCCGCTGTCTCAAGGGAGCTACTCTTTATTACCTCACCCTTGCCGAGTATGGCAGGACACAGTTCAAATGAAGGTGCTTTGACTTTTGTGTCAGAACCAAAATTGGGACATAGTGCATTTCATTACCCCAGGTTAGGTAACTTCATTTCACTTTTCAAAAAAATCTAAAATGCAGCGGTTTTTCAGAAAATTAAATTTGAAAATTTCAAGTTCGATTTTCACCCACTAGGAGTTACCGCATAATCATGACAAGAAAAGCAAAGATTATTTATTTAAAATTTTG
This sequence comes from Acartia tonsa, assembly GCF_053477335.1. NCBI lineage: Eukaryota > Metazoa > Arthropoda > Copepoda > Calanoida > Acartiidae > Acartia > Acartia tonsa. The sequence goes on along the minus strand of NC_137265.1, from coordinate 38,731,450 downwards.
AACAACTTTGCTTTCATAAAGTTCTTCAAAAAACACTCCTGAAGTGAGTTAATTAATGACCTTTTTTATCAATTGCTTTGCTAAAGTCACGGAAATTCAGCCTTAAATAAATCATATATAGAGAGTTTTTATGACTGACTTTATGAAAGCAAAGTTGTTCAAAATTTTAAATAAATAATCTTTGCTTTTCTTGTCATGATTATGCGGTAACTCCTAGTGGGTAAAAATTGAACTTGAAATTTTTAAATCTAATTTTCTCAAAAACCGCTGCATTTTAGATTTTTTTCAAAAGTGAAATGAATTTACCTAACCTAGGGTAATGAAATGCACTATGTCCCAATTTAGGTTCTGACACTAAAGTCAAAGCACCTTCGAAGGCACTGTGAGGAACCCGAACCTCAATCAATATATATCTAAATTTTTTGTAGCACGACCGTCAGACAACGTAAAGTATTAAAGAGTGATGGACAGACGGACGTATATCAAAGTTAGTTTAGAGCAGCTTTGCTACAACAAAAAAGTAAATAATTTTGAAAATTGTTAGCATTACTTTTACCTTGGTCGAATTCTTTCAAAAAGTTGAAAACAAATAACTAGAGCAAAAAATTGGTAAAATCTCTTTTATCTTATTGAAACATCCATTGCCCTCTCAATTCAATATATGATATAATGCCGGAACGATATGGTTTTCATTTACCCTGTTGCTTCTTATAGGTCCATGGAAGGAAAAAATACCCACCACCCTTCTTTAAATTGCCCCTAGGGGCATCAAGCGAATAGCCTCTAGTTTTATAAAAAAAAAAATATAGATTGGAGAAATAGGTTGTCCACGACTGATGTAATTTTGCAGAGGAATTTATACTACGTCACCGATAAAAACAAGAAATTATATGTAATGTCGAAATTAGATTTTGTTTACATTATTTATGAAAAGAAATGAATTTGTTTAGTAGTGACGTCATATTAATTAAACTCTATCAAATTTACATCAAATGATGTTATTACACTGGATTATAAATTTCTCCCATGTGTTTCAATTCATTTAAGCACAATATTTCAGACGGATATTTTAGAAGGGGAGGGGAGGAAAATAATTTTCTATAAAATATTTGTCTTGGGAAGGTGGAGGTAACCTCTACCAAAGATCCTGAAGGCCTCACTTTAAAGACGAAGCCCATTTTGTTCCGAATTTGTATCACTTTTGAAAAGTGCGACTCCAGTTACGTCATATTTTTCTTTCCCGAAAAAGGGAAGGGGGGAAGAAAATCTCTTCAAAAGAGATGGGGAAAACCCCCTTTTCTCTCATCTCTTTTTTCTTCCCCCCTTCCCTTTTTTTCTTTCCCCCTTCCCTTTTTCGGGAAAGATGAATATGGCGTAACTGGAGTCGCACTTTTCAAAAGTGATACAAATTCGGAACAAAATGGGCTTCGTCCACTTTAAAGGGTGGCCATATAAGTCCAGCGATTAGTGATATCTTAAAGGACAAACAAATTAAAGAATAGTAATTTCTCGCATCGTACTATAAACAGCTTTCTGCGGATATAAAATGTACAATTATGAGATTAAAACCAGTTTTTTTATGGCGAAGGCACGGGTTAAAAAAGCTGGTATAAATCTTTTACATTTTTATATTTGTAGAAAACTGGATATATTACAATGCTAGACATAGTTTTTTTTCGTATGAATGAGAACCGGTTCTAATCCACCGGATATTAATCGGTTTCCAATGAATACGAGAAAAATTATTACTGAGCTACATATAAAAAAAAGTGTTCTTGTTTTAGTATATTTGCGAGGACAAAAGTGACACATTCCATATCCAAACATTAAAGAAGAACAGAGAGAGACTGACAGCAATATTTGACAATGCTGTCGACATAAATCAAGTTGCTGCAGAATATGTGTAAGTTGGATAATAGTTAACAAGAAGGATGACAACATCCATAAAAGCGAAGCTCTGAAACGATAGGACAAACGGACATTAACACTTGTATAATGTCAGAACTGAATAATCAGAATATAAATGTATAAGGATGACAAAGCAAAATTGAAAGTAATCTGTTGAAAAACTGCTTGATACAGGATAATGTTTATGGACATACCAACATTTTTAGGACTTGATTATAGAGTTGCTTCGCTTATAGTATTGAACTTGTTGTCCCAGGAATCAGTATACCAAAAATCAGACCAATCGGATAATTTGGTCACATACAAATTTGTTGTTAAAAATGTGAAAAAAATCAACATGTTTAAAATGGACGTACGGACATTCTGGTAATGATTATTGAGTTGCTACGCTTTCTAACTCGTACCTAACTTCTGCAGGAATCACCATGCAAAGTTTAAAATCGATAGTACAAGTCTAACATGCCTAAATTAACGAAAAAAGCTATCCGTTACGGACATACGGACGGACGGACCGACCCTAATTATAGAAAAGCTTCGCTTTTAACAATAGATGTAGAATATTTGTGGATATTATGAAAGGGGAAAATTGTCGTCAATTTAGCTTGCTTGCTAACATGGAACCCCTTCATCCAGTAGGAGTAAAGGGGGAAATCGTTATTTTAGCCCGCTCCAAGTTTCACTGTATTAGAGAACATGAAAATCTGGCGTAAGATCCACGTAATAGTATATCCATTTAGTTAACAAGGACAATTATGTTTTAAGTTTTCAATAATGGTGAGGATATTTAGGATTGTATATTATACTGGTACACAATGTTCTAATGACAGCTTTTCACATTCAAGTGCCTTATCAATCATTTTTGAATTAATTATTTTTAAAAATCAATTTAAAAAAATGCTGTCCCAAACATAAAAAGATCATCATGTTTTGATTGGAACTACGGTTTTTCTGGAGATTGTATGGAACATAAAAAAAGTATAAAAAAAACTCGCTCTAAGAAAAAACAATGTATAGAACATTTATGAAACTAGAGAGCTTTAATGTAGCTCTAAATTTCTGGTTATCTTTATTCAGTTCAATATTAAAGTTATGAGTTAATTATTCGTACTATTTTAGTCGGATAATAAGATGGGAAAACAAGCCAAAGACAGCTCTCGTGTTTGCAGGTATAAAGTGGAAGAATAGTTATTTACCGCATCGTATTAAATACAGCTTTCCGCGGATATAAGATTAAAACCAGTTTTTTTAGCCATGATGGGCTAAAGGCTTTGGGTAACAATAATAGTTTTTTTTTAGTATTGCTGAGAACAGATTCCAATCCACTTGATATGAATCGGTTTCAAAGCCTTACTGGAAAAACTATTTAGATACAAAATATTTGGTGCATTTAGACACAGCATATAAAGAAACAAGTTTTATGAGTTTCAGTTGAAACTATTGCAATCATTTTTGTCAACCACTAGTTTGAGTGTACATTTGGACGGAATCTCATAATTGTTCTCTCTCTCTCATTTTTGTCTACACAGCTCCGAATCTAATTAATTTCAGCTGGATAAAAACCGGTTCGAAAACGTGTAAAATAACATTCCGTTTTGTTTGGTCCCGTAGGTCTAAAGCTTCGGTTATTTACCCGGGAAACAATAGTAGAACCTTATTCCATTATATTCTTTTATGTTTAACAATAGATTGTCAACTGGGGTTAAATAACTCGATGTCCCCACCCCCATGGATCCCATGCCGGCTTTCAATTGGGTCTTTCAATATCACCCAATAGCATCGTAAATGTTAACACAGCCAAGTTGCTACAAATAGAGCAGAAAAGATTTTGCTAGCAGACGAAAAAGGTCCCAAAATCTGGGGCCAGGTAGTTGTCTAGGTAATACTTGAATAAGTATCACATTTATTGACGTAATTGTCCGTGTTTAGGTTATTTGACTTTTGTATGGCTTTTTGAGTTGTGGATGCTTCCTCTATTTCTTCTCATACCTTTCATACTTGTAAGTAATATTTTTGTATTTTTAAAAGCGAAGCTTTTCTATAATTAGGGTCGGTCGGTCCGTACGTCCGTCCGTCCGTCTGAGATAGCTTTTATTCGTAATTTAGGCATGCTAGAATTGTCCCATCGATTTCAAACTTTGCATGGTGATTCCTGTAGTAGTTAGGTACGATTTAGAAAGCGTAACAACTCTATAATCATTACCAGCATGTCAGTACGTCCATTTTAAACATGTTGATTTTTTTTACTTTTTTAACAACATTTTTTTATGTGATCTAATCATCCGATTGATCTGATTTTTAGTATATTGATTCCTGGGACAACAAAGAACAATATTTTAAGCAAAGCAACTCTATAATCAAGCCCTAAAAATGTTAATATGTCCATTATTATGTCATTATTCTGTATCAAGCAGTTTTTCAACAAATTTACTTACAATTTTGCTTCGACTCTTATACTTTTATATTTTGATTATTTAGTTCAGGCACTATACAAGTGTTAATGTCCGTTTGTCCTACCGTTTCAGTGCTTCGCTTTTAAGGATGTTGTCATTCTTGTTATACATATTTTCGCTTAAATTATAGCCAAGGACGTCCAAGGATACAAGGATAAAAAAAAACATTTTTATTATTTAAATCGAAACGTTCGTATAGTTAAAATAAGTCAGTCTGACCTTCCATAACAGCTCTTTTTTTCTAATTTCCGCTTGTAAGAATTTTCCTATCGTATTCAAACTTTGCAGGATGAATTAAGTTATGACACACTTCATTTGTTATTGTTCGTTTATTTTAAAGATTCACTATTATGGCTGTTGTCATCGTTGTTGATCCATGTAAGTCAGCAAATAGAAGTTTGTATCCCATATCGCTAAAAAATAATCAAGTTAAATGTCTTATTTTTTTTTATTTGACACATTTTCAAATAACGTACACATATTGAATGAACTTTCGGATAAAATATTCTAGAAATTATAGCAAAAGGCCCGTTTTAAATACAAGTTTTAGATTTTATCCATCCTTATATTACAAAGGAAATCCTGTTTGTATAAAAATAGCTTTTTTGAAAAGATTTTTTTTTATTGAGTGACGTATTTTATCTAGTTTTAAATTAATTAGTGAAAATTATCAAATATTTTGTTTTAGTCAAACTGCAAATTAATTACCCCTACTAACTATTCAGTCAAAACAAGGATCAAATCATTCAGATTATGGCATAATAATTGGTTAATAATTGCTTGGATGTTTCACCAGATTTTCACATACTCTAATTAAGTATACTCACAACTGGCTAACATAACGATAACCAACATGCATCCCCTTTACCACATTCCCTCCCTTTCTACTGGAAGAACGAACTAACAAATAAGTAAGGTCCATATTATCAACAAATTTTCCCCTGTCATTCATATACTATATTCATTTGCGTATTAACATGATTAACGCTGCAATTGCAAGCCTATATTTATATAATTTAAATATTCATTCATAAAATTGAAATTTTTAAAGTGTAACTAAATTACTTTTTAACACACAGTCCTTTAGAATCATATAAGTTTAAATTTTATGTTAATCAGCCAATTAGCAAAATGTGATATTTATATCTAAATATATGGCAATTTAAAAATATATTATTCAAAATAATCTATTAAATGGCCTCCTGTATTTACTTCAGTAACTTAGATGAATTATGTACAGAGGAAATTTTAAAAAAGCTGGAATAAGTTTGTCACATTAAATGGATGCAGTAAAAACAAGAATCACATCATTAAAAGCGTAGCTCTGAAATGGAAGAACAAACGAACATTAACAAATGTAGAGTGTAAATACTATTTAAAGACAAACTTACATTTTTTGGACTTGATCAAAGAGGTACTTTGCTAATAACATTGTACCTTGTTGTTATAAGAATCGATATTCAAAAAACCAGATGAATAGGAAATTTTAACTTACAAAAATTAGTTGTCAAAAAAGCAAAAAATCAGCATGTTTTAGATGGTCGTACGGACTTTCTGGTAACGATTATAGAGTTGCTGTGCTTTACAAGTCGAACGTAACTGTTAAAAGTACTCATCGCAAAGTTTAATATCGATAGGACAATTCTAACTGGCCTAAATTTTAAAAATCAACATGTTTAAAATGGACGTACGGACATTCTGGTAATGATTATAGAGTTGCTACGCTTTCTAAATCAGACCTAACTATTACAGGAATCACCATGCAAAGTTTGAAATCGATAGGACAATTCTAACATGCCTAAATTAACGAATAAAAGCTATCTATCTCGGACGGACGGACGTACGGACGGACGGACGGACGTACGGACCGACCCTAACTATAGAAAAGCTTCGCTTTTAAAAAACTCAACTATTTTAGAATTTGGGGAGACAGGGCAACCCATTTGATTCCATGGACTACATTGAGGTGGAACATTTAGAAGAAACCAAGGTAGATATAAAAAATTTCTATTGTGGCTTCGAAACCGATTAATATCCGTTGGATTATAACTGGTTCTCAGCCAAACTGAAAAGTCCTGTATAGTACTGAATTACAGACAATTTTCCATGAATATTAAAATAAAAGTTATAAAATTAATACCAGTTTTATTAACCCAGGCCGGCGGACCTCCGAGGCTAACAAAACTGATTTTAATCTTATAATTTGTCATTTTAATATCCAAGAAAAGCTCTCTATAATACGACAAATAACTTTTACTATGTAGCTTTACATCTTGATTTAAAATTTAGATATTAAATTTGTTGTATGCGAAAACGATTCTTTAGTTACATTTTTTCAATATGCATGTCGAAGATAAATTTGAAATAATATCGACATGTAGATGGTATAATGATATCATAAGAACATACATAAATTTGGTGACATAATACTGAAATAATCTTTAAACGCCCTGTAAAAATATATAGCAAAAAATATCTTCAAAAAGTTTTTTTAGGATTAACCTTTCATAAAAAAAGCTGTAATCTGAAATCCTCTAGACAATATACTTGAGTCTCTTTATAGATCACTAGCGGCTTCGCCCCAAGAGATAATTTTAAAAAATTAAGTACTACTGGTGCTGCCGCCAGAAGTTTTATGCGAACTAACTTCTCCATAAGAAAAAATCTAACTTCTCCGCAAGAGAAAAAAATCGGAGGGGGGATTTATTTATTTTTTTTTTTTTGGGGGGGGGGGGTGGGTTAAGGGTGTCCCACCCCGAAAGAAAATAGCTTAAAACCACCACAGGACCAATATGTATACACCTGAAGAGTAGAATCCGATCGGTTCAGTGGTTACCGAGATCTAAAGCTTAAGACGGACGGACGGACAGACGGACATACATCATTTTACTTTGTATTATAGATAACACACAGATAGACATCCGTATCTAAAATCTATATAAAATTTTTATTTCTGCAGAATCTATTTATTATTTTCTTAATAAATTTATAAGAAAAAGTTATTTCAGTAACACATTTCTTACTGAAGTGCGAATAAAACCAGAATGAATGATTTTGCAAAAAGAAATCAATACTATTGATTTTATATTGACGTTATTTGTATTTTAATCGCACGATTTGCATTTTAGAATAGCTAAACACTAAATGTTAGTCAGCCAGTATTTAAGTAAACTTCATTTGTAAATTAACACTAAAATATAATGAAAAATAAAAAAAAAGGTTTCAGGACAAACGCAGAAAATTCTAAAATATTAATTTAATTACGTATTTCTAAACAGGTTAGGTTAGGTTTTAAGATTAATATACAAATAGGCCCTCTGCATATAAGATGGTTTAAAATATGTCAGATTAGGTCAAATGTCCACTCCGACGTTTGTAACTCCTGTGTTTGTCCTAAAATCCCCCCAAAATATGAAATTAAGGATGAAAATGAGAAGAATGGGCAGCCACCGCTGGTGAAGATCCAAGGAATAGCTCTTACTATCCAGGTACACAATCAGGGAGGAGATATTGGTACCCTCATGTATAACCTCATTATCATATTCGTTAGCTCAAAACTTTTGGTTGCTACCTTTATAGAATTTTAATTGATTTGTTCTAAATTAGTATTGTCCAAACTTTGCAGCCAATGATTTTAATCTACACATGGGTTATTTTGTTTATTATCATTGGGGATGGACCAATTTTTCGTTATTTGTTTAATGATTCTTTTGAAAAAAAGTTATAAAGGATAAATGAAGTATGATTGAACTAGTGCCTATAAAAATGACGTTTTATGAGAATATTATTCTAATATGACGTAAATCTTTTGTAAAACAAATTTTATAAAATATATTTTGTATTTAGAATGCTCTTGGATATGTAGCCAGTCAACTTGAGAGTTTACTAAATGTGTTCAATTTTTCCACTCCGTTGATATCCTGGCTAGCTGCTTTCATGTTTCTTGGATCAGCCATAGTGCTCTACTTTATACCCTTCAGGTAAGGTTCGTCAAAAAATCCGCGGATTAGAATCTTGACCAAAATTTAGTAAACTCAAATAAGACAGGTATAATGAAAATCCGCAAAATTTGTTTTATGCTGTTGGGTTTGGATCTTGGCTTAAACCGTAACATGACTACAAACATTCAATTAAATATACTGCTAGCTATTTCCAAGAATATCTGGCATAGGTTCACCCTAATAACTTTCAGGTAACTTCGTGAATAATACGTAAAACTAAAGAGGTTAATCTGATTTGCTACCTGGCTATTTCCATGTTACAGACTAAGCAAGCGAGCTCAAAGGATGTTAAGGAATTGTAATCTATAGTTAGATCTATGGTCAGTTGGTTTAAGTCCTTTTATATAGATTAGATTGTAAGAAAGTGTTACCTGCTATAAAACAGAGAAGAATAATTGTAGTATAGCTACTAATCTGTACAAAAGGGCGCTTTTACACAAAGAACCCTAGTAAGCAAAAATAACTCCCCCCAATCCTCTCCTTTAAAAAAATAGATTACAAATAAGGAATGTTGGGGTTTTTCGTTAGTTAGTTTACTACTTTAGGTGTCATTTAGGATATATTAAATTAGGTATTGGGTAGCCTTATAGGTTCTCTCAAAGGATCACGCATAGAAAAAAAATTACCCCCCCCCCCTCCCCTTATTTTCAGTTTATTTTTAAAAGAAAAGGGGGTAGGGTTTCAATACTCAACCGGCATTATGTGTAAAGTACTAAAAATGAAAAGAAAATAAAGATAATTGAATTTTTAAGTTTAATCTATAAAGATATTTTTTTCAAAACGTAGAAGCATGTAATTGATTTAAATGATTAGAATTCGTCTGTATAAAGATTTGCAAGTAATACAACGTCTGTAAAACAAGGATGCCATCTTCCAAAAAAGTATACCTAATGATAATATAATTGCAAATCTTTTTTGCTTTAAAAAAATCGTATTTGCATTAGAAACCAACCTAACAAAGGATTCTAGCGTAACCAAGCAGGGAAGGGACTATAAATACAATTGGTATCCAAAGTTTTAAAATCAATAGATTAGCCTAGCAACTTTTGTTGATTTTTAAATAGTTGGTTAAAACTTCTCAACCAATTATTTTAATCTAAAAAAAAGATAATCTAAAGCAAAGTAAAAGGTAATACGTTTTTTTTAAAATTATTTATTGGCTTATGATTTTAATTTATCTGATAAAAGTTGTTTTTTTTTAAATCCAGTGGACAATTATAACCCACCACTTAGACAACAATCATATATACTTTTCAGTACTGATACGAAACCGGTTAATATCTACTGGATTAGAACCAGTTTTGAGGAATACTGAAAAATCGTATTATAGACAATTTTCCATGAATAACAAACAAAAAACATAAAAACATTCATAAAAGCTGTCTGTAATACGATGCAATAAATAACTATTTTAACTTTTTTGTCCTCCATATACTTCTGAAAAAATAACAGTATTCCTAAAAAATATGACATATTGACGTAAAGACCCTGATTTGTGAAACGCTTTGCTCTTAAATATGAATGCATTATTCGCTTAGTGTTTATTAGAAATGCAAGAAAAACAAATTTGTATAACTTAAGTATAAAAATTACATTCATAGTTTGTCGGGAGACCAGTAATATTAGGATCTGCAGGATTATACCTTAAAATTGAAATAAAAACTTTATTTATGTAGTTTTGTACTATTAGACAATGGTTGGTAAATTGATGTAAATCCTGATCCTCCTGGTCTCCAGGTCTTAATATAAATTTATACTGATTGTTTCCTTGCATTTCTCATAAACACTGAGCGAAAAATGTTGATAAGCTAACGAATAAGAAAACATTATTATAAAACCTTGGGGAATATTGAAATGGACAGCCCAATATCCCTTTCCTCTATGACTAATATAGGATGTTTTCTTGTTATTTGAATAATTTTAAATGCTTTGTGTTTACCTCGATGATCCTGCCAGTTTTTCTGGCATCCTGCGACCGATAGAATAGTAATGTTTTTAAAATTCCAATTCCGATATGTTCATAATTACTCCATTAAACAAATGAAAACTGAAATAAAAGAGTATCAATGCTACTTACAAAGTGAAACGTGAATCAATTCAATTAAAGAAAATATGAAGAAATATCTGGCGAATTTTTATTGGAATTAATATTTTAAACTGTTTATAAAGAAATTTCTATTGTAAAACTTCTTTTCATAAAAATAGTTTTTGAGAAACTAAATGCACATGTTTTTGCTTATTCTACAATTTCATGTTTTTGGTTAATCTTATTTATGTATCTTTCAAACCTAATATTTTCATCATCATTGCCTTTTAGTTCTCATTAGAACATAGGCCACGTACAATGGTTCTCCAATCATCGTTGAATTTTGCACGTCTTGAGGCATCGCTGAAAGATGAAATTTTCTTATCTTTTAGTTCCCTCCTCCAGGTTGTTTTAGGTCTACCTGGTTTCCTCTTTCCTATGTGGAGATTCCAAGTTAAGGATTGATTGGTTAGATCAACATGTCCTTTCCTAAGAGCATTCCCCAGTTATCTCCATTTTCTTTGTTTTACTGTACCTAAGATTGTATTGTGTTCCTTTTGTAGTTGCTAATCTACTGATCTATAATTGGCTTTCATTAATTTTTAACCCTTACTAATTTCCTACCATATTACCAAGCTGGACAATAATTTGATGTACACAACATTCATGATAAACAAAAATATCCATTGTTTACATATGATTATTTGAAAAGTGTATGTATTTGAAGAAATGGAAATTAAGTAGGGTAGGGATTTTTCCCCTTTCTTCAGTGGAGAATAACCTTGCGGGGGCTACCCATTACCCAATATTATATAACCTGACAAAGAAATAAACAAAAAAAATACTCGTATTTATTTTTTTACACTAGGCCCTTTGAGGGGAACCATCCAAAATAATATTTTTTTATATCAGGATATTGTTGTTGTTGTATGGAGTGCATAAGTTCACGAAGAGATTAAGAAATCCAGACAAAGAAGACAACGTAGAAATATTGGATTTCCTTAGACATGTTCCCGACTCACAAGAATTGGTAGGAATTTTTGGTTGCAAAGCTACTCTATAAGCATGTCTGTCTGTCGGTAATTAATATCCGCTGGATTAGAACCGGTTCCGATCCATACTAAAAAATTATATATCGTATAGTATTTTAGACAACTTTCCACGAATAATAATATAAAAACCAGAAAATTAATAATAGTTTTGTCTGGTGGTTTTAATCTTATAATCTTTATTTTCATACTCGCGGAAAGCTGTCTATAATACGATGTGATAAATAACTATAATCTTATCTGAACTTCGCTATCTTACCCACCTCCTCTTTTTTCTCTTCCCTTTATTTGTACCTTTTCCCCTTCCATAGCCAGTCATGAAGGGCTCATGATGATACTATGTTAGGTTTTAGAGAAAAAGGGCATGTTTTAAATTTTATGCAATATGAACGTAAATGCCTGTATGCATTAATCAATTATAAAATGATCTTTTAAAATTTTATTAAATGTTAATGTTAAATTTATTATATTTTTATTTTGTTTTTAGAGAGACTTCTGTGAAAGTGATACAATTAGTAAAACAGAGAGGAAAAGAAAAGCTACGCTCCATAGAAATGTTGAAAAAGATTCCTATGTCATTTAATTGTTACCTATTTCTTTTCGATGAGTGTTAATTGCATGGTCCGATTTTGTATGGTACATATTTAGTATATTTAGGTTTTTCTGAAGTAATATTTACAAAACTAAGAAAACTTTTAGAAGCAGTATCAGTCCTTACCTCAGAGGGTCTAGCAAGCACAGTACCCCCCTCCCCTTAATTATAAATATTGAATAACTTGATGTAAACTGACCTAAAGTAAAAATTAAAACACACAAAAACCCCTTATTAAATTGATTTAAACTTTTTATCTAGCAAGATAGTTTTCATGGCATTCCATGCGTTTCTTGTTGATAATATGTTGACTTTCATACTGTAATTGTTATCGATAAGTAAATAAGATGTTTAATTTTACTACCAATTGTGCATTCAAAAACTTTTATATAGATTATATAACCCTTTAAATTTACCTTTTTTAGTTTGTTTAATGAATTGTATATATATTGATAATAATCAAACCTAAACGTGATATTATGGTAACTTTAGTATTTCTAAAGAAAAAATGATATGTATTTTTTGACTTCTGTATATATTAAAAAAAAGTAGTGATATTAGAAAAATATATTACTAAATATAACTAAAAACGCATTTTGATTATGTAGAATAAAAGCGTAATTGATAAACATATGGATAGACTTGATGACATCCAACCGATTTTCGTTGAAATAAATTTCGATTTGACGTGATTTATATCAAATCAATTTTTTATATTATATTCACTTATTTTCTTGTTTTAACAATTAAAATTCATCATAACGAAAATTAGTCGTATGCACAAAAAATTTTACTTCACATGAAGTTTAGTAAATTAAATTGACTAAATAAAATTACTTCGATGTTATCTTGATAAAACAACTCCTTTCTACCATAAAAGTCCATGAAAACTTCGGGAAAGGCAAAAAAACCGTCAAAATTTGGCATTTGGCGCTGACTAACCGCAAAACGGTTTGCCGGAGGCGGTTGATGCATAAATAACAAATGATGTGCCTTTGAAAGTTCTAAAACAATGAAGAAGTAGGTCGGACTAATATGACTCCTTCCCCCCCCCCCCCCCCCCAAAAAAAAAGGGCAAAAACTAACTTTTTTAAAAACAAACACACTAATGACCAAAATTACCGAAATCGGAGTGGTAGTGCAGAAAAGTGGTCACTTGGCATATAATGCACTAAATATTTCCATCTGTCTATCTAAATCTTAAGATCTCGGTAACCGCTTAACCGATTGGACTTTACTCTTCAGAGAGTATAGTTTTGGGTCTTTTGGTCGTTATCACCATTAAAAAATGGTTTAACGTGTGTTGCAATTTTATTTTAGGTTCCCTATGGACAAAGTGCGAAGCAACTATCTATAATACAAAGTAGAACGATGTCTGTCTGTCCGTCTGTCTGTCCGTCCCTTAAGATCTCGATAACCACTGAACCGATCGGATTCTACTCTTCAGGGTATCTACCTATCGGTCCTGTGGTGTTTTTAAGCTATTTTCTTGGGGGGTGGGACACCCCCACCCCCCCAAAAAATGAAAATTTACCACCCCCCCAAAAAAAATTTTTTTCTTGAGAACACATTAGACTATGAGCAGCACCAGTAGTAATTTTCTTGAGAACACATTAGACTATTTTTTTACGAATTTTGCGAATTCATTATTTAATCAAGAAAATGTTTTCCTGCTGGGTAGGTGTTAAAATTTGCGATCCGTTCTTCTGGGTAAGTAATAGAAGATGTAATTATACCTCTTGGGGCAAAGCCCCTAGAGGCTAGGGGCGAAGCCGCTAGTCCTAATCTATAAAGTAGTAAGCGTTTTTTGTCTGTCCCGAAGGATCTCGCTAACTGCTGAACCGATATTGTTCTCCTTTACACTGAAGCTTCTTATAGGTCCTAGGAAGGTTTTAAACTATTTTTGGAGAGAGTGTCTTCAACCCCCTCCCCCCAAAAAAACTCTTATAAAAAAACACAAATAGATTAGAAATTGCATTACTCATATTTGTCTCATGAACGTTTTGTCTGCACTTGATTAGTTTTAAAACAAAATTTTTCCAGATTACCTAATAACCTTGCGAAATATTATTTATTAATCAATTAAACTTTTATCGTCAAAGCTTATTGTAAATTGTATAAATTAAGTTTTATAATGTAGACATTACGAAATTACTTAATTAATTAATTGCCTTTGTTTAAAACTATGAATTGAATGTTGCTGATTTTATAAACAGACTTAATGCAATAATAATTCATGAATACTCCTTTAAAAACATACTAGCGTCTGCTTTAGGCCTCCAAGGGCATATGAGGGGGTAAATCGACCTTCCAATTAACATTTTAGTTTTTTAAAGAAAAATTTTGAAAATTAAGAGGTGATTGTGTTTCCAGGTGTGATTGTCTGTGGGAGATAGAGGTAACAGTTATACACTTTCCCTGGGCCTATATGAAGCTTCACTGCAAAGGAGAACAATATTGGTCTAGTGCAGTTGTTTGTGAGACCACCCACAAAGAGACCGATTGCGACATATCCTTTTTCTTAAGATGGCGTTATCCTCTAGAAATATTTTTTTCAATTTGAAAATTTGTATACCCCCTTCCCCCCCCCCTCGACAGAACTACGACTGCAGAGAACAACTATTTTAAGTTATAGGCAAGGGGGCCGAGCGCCCGCAACTAGTTAGGCAAGGGTGCCGAGCGCCGCGGTCAGAGATCATAGGAGATTATATACTGATGTACAAGTAGATATAAAACGTATACATTAAATTTCAACTTATACCTACGCATTTCAATATTCAATCATAGAAAACTTTTTAAAAAAATAATTTAATTAAGTTTTCCTTTTGGTAAAATTAATAAAATTGTAAAGTTGAAAGAAAAATCAAGTTCTTGGAATATTTTACTTGATTAGAATTAAAATTCAAGAATTTATTACATATATTTATTAAAAATAAATTTTTGCAAAAATTGTTTACAATAAAAGTATTTTTTTCATATTTTGATTAACAATAGCAACCATGACAATTGAGACAATTAATATTGACATCTGGTAGCACCTTTAAGGAGGGGGATGGGTGGGGGTGAGAAGATGAAGGGATGTTTAATTTATATCATTGCAAAAGTTTAATATACATGTTCTTTCATTATTAAACGGGAGTTTGAAATATGATAATATTTTACCATTAACAGGTACTGGTATGATTCTGGAGGTCTTGAACCTCGAAGTTCCAGTGAACTCTAAAAGGCTCTTGTGGAAAAATAATCAAGGTCCTTTTCTGGACCAGATTTAATAGCAAAAATATATTTGTTATTTTGTTTTTAACTACTTTGTTTTTATAAAATAGTTTTACTTAAAACAACTTTAAGTTTCAATTTTGATGCTATTACATCAAATGCTTTATTAATATCAAGAAATTTCAGGAATAATGCAAACCTTGGAAAATGTCACCTGAACTATAAGGAGAAAGTATAATTTATCTCAACTAAGGTTCTTTCAGCGGTTTAAATCTCCGTATCCACGGGTTGTGGCGGCCACATCGGTGAACAAATCATTCAAATGTACATGTCTTTTTTATTTATGCAAATTAGAAGTATACTTTCATTATTTGTGATTCCACTCAACAATTTTATTGTAAATTGAATGATTTTGACAATATTTTTTGTATGTGTATTGGGGAGACCAGTGTAGGAGGGTATTTACAAGCCCCTAAAATTAATTTAACCCCTCAAAGCTTTGTAAAATTTCTTTGCTCAACATAAAGACATAATTTTGAGCAAAAGTCAGTTATATACAACCAGGGCTCGTCAGCCGCATCTAACCCTCAGAGAAATCAGCCTTTTACAATAAAAAAATCAACTGGGTCTAAGCCTTACACAAACATGGGAATCCTTCTTTAAAAAAATTCAAAGCATCTAAACGGGTTTTAATTTAAGGCTTAGTTACCGGCTGCCGAGCCTTGTATGCAAGAAAAAATAAGTTTGAAATGAACATAAGAGAATAATATTTACAAAACAAGTAATTTAATTAAAAATAAAATGTAAATGCTTTTTGATAATTATTTTGTGAATACTGTTATGCAGCTACTGATTTCTCTTGCTCGACAGGAACCTAAACAATTGGAAAAAATATAATTTTATCCTATATAGATAACAGCAACAAAATTTGCAGGAACAATAACATTATCTGAAATCTTGTAGAAAAAAACTGGCCACCCTAGTTTTACAGACATTTAAAAACACATACAGAGCAGCCTCGCTACTAGTATTTAGTAACATATTTGAATTGTTTACCTCGTATCTTTTAGGTTTGTAGGAGAAGTATGGATCATGTTTGCCAAATCTATCGGCTTCCTAAAATTAAAAAAGCAAATTAGATATTTTTTAAAAATCATAAAAGACATATTATAAAATGCAATGCATGCACAAATTGTGGTTTCGAAAACTGTTACTTAAACGAACGAACATATTACATAAAAGAATAATATCTAATAAACCCAAGAAAAAGATTGAAAATAAAAATCATTTTAAATACATCTTACCAAAAGATAATTCTTCCATAAAAGCAAAGCTAAAAATAAATTAAAAAAGGAAACATTGTTTTAAAATATGCATTGTGCATTTAGAGACCTTTTGGTGACAATTATAGAATATCTTTGTTGTATAGATTAGAACATACCCCAAATGTAATTGATCTAACAGTACCTGACGGACAGATCCTAGTTATAGAGCGGCTGCTCTACTTAAAATTTGGTAAATATAAACAGCTTTATGATAAGAAAATCCAATTTAACAAAGGGAAATTATAATCCTTGCTCAACAAGGATGAAAGCAATTGTTAAATTTGATTTAGAGGAAATAAACAAACACACACCCACACACACACACACACATACACCCACACACACACACATACACACACAATTACACAGATTCATTAAATATAAACATTTTCATTTTCAGATTTTGTGCCGCAATTACCAAACTATAATAGTACAACATTTTAAATTAAACATTATTTTAATTATTCATTTCAAAAACCACTCCTTAGATAATTAAAATTTGAAAAGTATTTTATGCCACATAGATACTCTTTAAAGTCAATTAGTGGCTGATCATATTAAAACTAGGGTCCTTGGTCCAACGAATGAGTGACAAACGTCAAAGTGGATAAACGTTGGATGGACACTTAACCTAACTTAACCCATTTTAAACAATTTTATAGGTATTTTTAAATGCTTAACCTTAGATGGAGGCTTATTTGTATATTCATAGCTCAACCTAACCTAACCTTTATAGAAATAATTAGTTAAACTAATATTTTAGACACTTCTGCGTTTGTTCACTCCGACGTTTGTCACTCCTGAAATCAAACTAGCAACATTTTTGGAACTATACGAACACTATGAGTTGTACAAAAAAAATTACACTTATTTTCCTATCCACGAAAAACTTCTTTTAATATTTTACCTCAATAGTCTCTGGAAGTTTGCATCCAACAGTTTCAGGTAGGAAAGAAGTTGCAACACTTCCAACCAGACAAATTAGAGCCATCACCATGTAAGGGTACTACAAACAAGTATGACAACATTTATAAAATCGAAGCTCTAAAATGGTAAGTAAATTATAATTGGTTAGTTCATTAAGTTAAGTTTTATAATGTTTCAATCAATAATTCTAATCTCCAGAAGGGGTAAGTCTGTGTATATCATTAGGGAATTAAATCAATTTATAGCCATTGTCGTATTCCTTTAGATCCTTGGTATGTACATGATCTTCAAGCAGCAAAAGTAGATAAATTTGGGA